>NC_088345.1:51022500-52522500 GCF_036884655.1 Musa acuminata AAA Group | reverse complement strand
GTTAACCAACATGTTAACCAACGAATGGCAAGTGCTTTTCCTTGGCATCTAAACTTGCTTTAGTGGTCTAAAAGGTAATCGTGGCATCTTTATAAACATACAACCATGAAAAAAGGAAGCGACCAACAACCAGATCTTCAAATCGAACACAATTGGTTAACTCCATTCGGCAACATCAGTTACTTATTCACTGACGAATCTAGTACAACCAAGGGTAAAACATCAAACTTGTATAAATATTAGGCTTTTTTACTTACTTTGATTGTTCTTTTTTAATATACCATCAATCCAGAAATATATATTTCTTGTTTATCAACAGCTTTGATAGAATTCTATGTTCCTGGTTCAGTTCTATTCCAATCCTAAAATTAAACTGATCATAAATAAAATCACAATCCTAACAACCAGAGAAAAGGTGTTTGGTAGTAATAATAGAATAGAGTATCAGTAAAATGTACCCATTGATGAAAGAAATCAAATATAATTTCGTGTCAGCACCGCACCTAGGTTTACCAGTCTCAACCATTCCTCAAATAGGAATTAATCAGCCTATGTAGTCGACGGGCAGACTATAAAATAAAGACAACAGTCCTACCATTCATCTGATATTCATCCTATTCAAATCACCTTTAAATGAAGAAGTTGAGACCCTAGGAGGGCTAGAAAAGAAATACATCACTATGGCATTCCCCTAGTATTGTCTCAGCCAAACCATTTTTTCACATAGACGCTAAGCCCTAATAATGCTCTTTTATCTAGGAAAGTTGGCTTCCAAGTGGAATTGGTAAGGTTAAAAAGCCACTGCAATACTCTTGTAAGAATCCTGCCTACAGCACCATTGTCCTTTATTTCTATTAGCTTGACTAGCTTTTTGGGTTATTAAATAGGAAGGCTGGCCAAAATATAGAATGTTTATAAGGATGAATAGCTATGTTTACCTGCTTGAAATTAAGGCAGAGTCTCTAATGGAGTCTGAGCCATGCTCTAATGTCCAATTAAATGGGAATTCATTAATAGATCTATTGCTTATCGATTAACTCAAGAATCTTTGATTTCTGTCCATGACAGGAAAGGTAAAATTCCATTACTGCACACTACATAGAACACCATTCGAGTCTCTGCAGTCATTCAAATACTAAGATATAGTAACTGCAATTCATTTCAACGTCTAAACCTAAGCTTTTTGTACCACGAAATGATCACAAGATATCTAAATTGCCCATTCAGCAAAAGTCCAAGCAAAGCGATTATACATGAGAATGATAAAAGCAAAAAAGATGAACTAGAGCCAGGGAAGGGTCCTCCAACCTTAAATCTGGCAATGGAGTTAGCGTCGGAGTCGTTGCAGTATATGGTGCGGTGGCTGGGATGCTGGGGCTGGACACGACCGAGCCGCACGGTCTGCGACGACACCTGCCGGAAGTCCGCTACCTCTCTCCTCCTCGTCCCCACCACCGCGGCCTCCCCGCCCAGCCGCGCCATCCTCACCCTCTCCCACCCCCTGCCGTTCATCCTCTCCTCCTCCCTTTTCCGAGAATGAAGAACAATGTTACCTCGAAACTGTCTAGGATATCATCCTAGCCGCATTGTTCGCACCCTCTATCCATTCCCTGCCTCTCGTCTCATCCTATCGTCCTCCCCCCTCCATGAATCCCAACCCTACTCGTTTGCCGCCTCTTTTTTCTTCCAAATCCCTCGCTCCTCCTCCTCCTCTTGAATTCAAGTAAAAGATTTCCTCGAAACTGCCTAGGATTTCATCCCATCATCTCCTCCTCCGTTGCTGTGGGAAACAGAGATAGGGGGAATTCGATCTCCAACGCCATGGCGATATCTCGCAGGGCTGTAGAATAACGATCGATCGTTGCGAGGGATGGAACGGTCGCCTCGCGGCAATTCTATCCCAGGAAGCGGTAAAGAAAGGGTGACCGAACAAAGTGGGGATGGTGGTGGTGGCGTGGGGCCCGTTACGATGTATCGTGCCACATCGGATTTTCCAAGTGACCCGTTACGGTGTGGGGGCCGATCATCTCAGCCTCTCTTACAACCGTCGGATCTAATCAGATCTAATTCCTTTTTTTATTTTTATTATTAATGTAACTTGTTTTATATGGTTTTGTAGATTAGACAGATATTTTTTGCTTCCTTGTTTGTCATTATATGATGCATTTTATCAATAGCATGTTAATGACTTAATTCAATATTGAGAACGAGAAAATTACTATCTTTAGCGAAAAAATTCGATAAGGATTTCATGATGACATACTTGTTATTATCGGGACAATAAGAAGTCTTATTTTTGCTAAATTATTATTTTTTTATTTACTTGTTTAGTTGTTTGATTATTAACATTTTTTTTCTAAACTTTTTTGTTTAGAAGAAAAAAATGCTTATTCCTTGCTTGTAAACTTTTGTGTGTCAAAAAGTTATATGATACTCTCGCAACTATAAGATTTGGGTACTATAAAATATTATACTAATATATATAGATATATCTATCGAGAATATATTTGTGTATAATGAATTAATACTAATTTATTGATGATTATTATAAAAATTAATACCTTAATTATTGGTGATCGTTATCGGTCTCATTTGTGATCTCTCACTCTTGGTTTAGCACCATTGCTTTCACCCTGACTTTCCCTAGCGACTCTAGATATTGACACACAATCGTCATCCTTTCCCATCATAGCTCCATCCCATCAAGAATGCTTTATCTGGCCTTTTGTCTCCTCCCTCTCTTCTCATTCTTTTTTGCCACCTTTTTTTTTCCGCTTATCATTTTGTTTTCTTTTTTGTTAGAGATATTAGGGTCTTACGATAAAAGTAAGAAATAAAGATGACAAAAGTGAACGATACCACACAAAAGATGACATAAATTAAATTTACGAGATCTTACGATGGGAGGAAAGACGAAGTTATAGAGTCTCATGGTGAGAGTACGGAGTAATGTGACCTCTATACAAGATAAAGGGATCAATAGGCGGAGGGTAAAGAAGGAGACGATAAATTTGCTTCGACCATCGAGAGAAAGAACGATGACAGAGAGATATTTTCGTGAAAGTGATAAAAAAATAAAATCTTAAAATATTCTTTTAAGATAAAAATGACCGTACTAATTTATAAAGGGATGGTTTAGAAAAAAAAGAAAAAAAAAAGCTGATGGGTGATAGTTCATTACCTCATTATAAATGTCATAATGCCAATGAAATAATTGCCTCGTTACGGTAGAGACAGTGATGTTGCAATTTCATGCAGCAACTTTGACGAGGGAATGTTCATTAGTCATTTAATTTGTCTAGGATTAATATGCAAGTGGTCATTTATGTTTATTTTGGTAGCACAAACTAATCCATGGGTTTACATGAAAACACGGAAGCCAACAGGACATAATCGTGCCCTAATTTCTAATCTCGCGCCCGATTGGCGTCCTAATTAATTTGGTCCGCGTGCTTTTACGGCCTCCTCGGCGACACCAACTCTTCTCGGTAGCTTCTTTTATTTATTGGTTATATGTACAGAGATTCTTGAACCAGAGGAGAACCCTCCCCCGCCTCCTCAAAACCCTAACCCCCATCCAGCTGCTTGGCTCCGCCTCTCTTCGCCGGAGGAGCGATCCGTGAGCCATGGACAGATACCAGAAAGTGGAGAAGCCGCGGCCCGAGTCGGCCATCAACGAGAACGAGATCCGAATCACTAGCCAAGGCGTCATCCGCAACTACGTGAGCTACGCAACGAGCCTTCTTCAGGTACGGATCCCTTGTTCTTGGTGATTTTCTTCTTGTCTGATCTCTTCGATTTCACATAGCCGCCTGTGCTATTTCGTGACTGGCACTTGAGATTAGTGGCCGGTCGGCAGTGTTATGCCTTTTGAATGTCTTCTCATTTTATTCGTTCTAGTGTTTTATGTTGGTGATGCTTGTTATATTTCGTCTAATCGTGCGGGGCCATTTTCTAAACGCGTAGACTAGAGTCGATGAAGCTTCTGATGTTAGTGAAGGAATGCTCGCATCTTAAGAGCCATTGGAAAATGTCCAATGGTTTTGGGATGATTATTGAGAATTGAAGGTGATTCAACCATGTAACTGATGACGGAAATATATACACAAACTGATTTTTCTTAAAATTGTGTATATGATTCTGTTGGATCAGAGGGCTTCTGTTTTATCTTGAAACCTTAAATGCAAATGCCATGCATAGATCTCTTGGATACCTTCAGCAAATATATGACAGGTTCTTTCATTAAGGTAAAGTAAGTATTGTTGTAAAAGATTGCCCATGTTGACTTGGCTGCTAGAACAGGAAAATTTCTTGCTTTCTTCCTTTTGATCGTTGACTTGTATACTTGCAACCTTCTTTTAGCAGTATCTTGTCATTGTTTGTGATATATTTTCAACCAATGTTTGTTTTTTTTGTTGGGCATGTTTAGTATCCTCTTCTTTTCTTAAATTTTCTTATCATAGTGCCATCACTATTTAACAATGAATAATAGATGTGTATAGCCAATCTAGTAGTGTCTGAGAAGTATCTGACTTTCTTATCATAAGAAACACCTAAATCACTCCTAAATCTTAATCAAGCTTCACAGGATTTAGATGGGTTTTGGATTCAGTTATGAACGGAGGATTTGGATCAATCTGGTAGCCTGATGCAGGTTGTGGTGTGGGACTTGAATTTTTTTGAAATGATTAAGAGGACTTCTATTTTACTATAAGTTGGTTGAGATTGTAATAAGATGTGACCTGCCTGTTAGGGTTATTTCCCAATTCACAGGAGAATAGTTATGTCAAGAAAGAAAAAGAAAGGAGAGAGTAACTAACTGTACTAAACTATATTATTTTATAAGAAAAGTAGACAAGTCCTAAGCATGCCATTCAAGGCTAATGGTGCCTGCAACTTCTTACCTAATTATCTAGAGTAATCCATAAAATATATCAAATATTGCTGAACTTCTAGCAAGATTTGATAGGAATAATATTAAAGGACATGTTTGATCTTGGATCATCCAGTGAAATTGCCTTCAGCAAGGCTAAATGACTGGAAAGGATTACTTAGCTGAACCACAAAGTCAGAAAGCCAAGACCCTTCATGAATCATTTAGATAGGGTTCCACCACTTCCTTCTAAAAGAGAACAGTTGGGAGCAACAACTTCTGTTGTTTATTTATTGCCTAACAAGGCCAATACTGAAAATTTATTATATTGGTTTAACCATCTATGAATTCAGGCTTGTGTTCTTTTGCCAACAAAAAAAAGGAAACTCTTTCCTATAGTTGTTCTTGCATTTATGCTCTGAAAAAGTAGTCTGAAGTGTATAAATTCTTCCTTGCTATGCCATGTGGAGAGTATATGATTTAACAAGGTTCAGGTTGTGATATACGGTTAATTGCTAGATGTTATAATAGTACATTCTTGACATGAGCTTCGGAAGATGTAACTATGATATAGTAGGTTCATATGTTCTCTCCATTCTTACCAGATAAAGTTGTATATACTATGCAACTTTAATCAGAAATGTCATAGTTTTAGATAATTTAAGGTTCAAATAGGCTGATGGTTTATTTGAATGGTAACTATAGACTCATCTGCGTATGCTGTCTGACCATGATTTTTAGGAAAATTACGAAAGTTTCACATACATTAGTTCTTAGTCCGTAAAAATAAAACAATGTACCTAATCAAATGAAAATATAAACATATATCACCTGAGTCTTTCTATCATGGGAAACATCACAACAATATAAGTATTTTTAATGTCTTATAATTATGGTGATGCATATTTCATAAATGGATCTGTAAGAGATTACAAGAACTTAAGAATCAATGTTATACATAAACTGAAGTATGTTTGATTTGTTGGATTTATACTAGCACCCAGATATGCCTACATTTTCTCTGTGAATTTTGTTACCCTTTGAGAGAGGACTCTTCAAAAATATAGTTGGATCTGCTAGGTTGCTATTTTGCTGTTCATAGTTGTGCATTGCCTATAAACTCTTTCTTTGGAAACTGCAATTTTCATAGTATTTTTTTTAATAAAAGGTTCTTCTTGGTTGCTCATAAGGTAGATCACTATTTAACATTGATGACTAGTCGACATGATGTTTTTTTTTCTTGGTTTAGCATTATGTCTGAATCTGATTATGCTGGTTGTTAACATCTGCTATTGAGTCTAAGCAAGGATAGACTGCCTTAGTGGTATGTTTGCACTGCAATAAAAAAAAAACAAAATAAAATATTTTGTATTATTTTATGTTTTATTCAACAAAATGTGAATTATTTCATTCAGAAAGATATATACTCTATAATTCTATGCGCCTTTTGTCTTATGCTTATTTTCCTATTCGCCACTGGATTTTTTTCATTTTTTTGTTGCTGTTTATCGGTTAAAAAAATTAACTTCACTTTGGTGGCCATGTGTTACTCTGCTTCATCCAGGAAAGACGTGGTAGAGAAATTGTCTTAAAGGCAATGGGACAGGCAATCAGCAAAGCTGTGGCAATTGCTGAAATCATAAAGGTTGGCTTTTAAAACATTTTGTTTCCTTCTTTTTAATTTCTTAAAGTGATATTAGCCATCAGTTCCTATACATTTTGAGTGCAGAAAAGGTTTCCTGGATTATATCAAGATACTGCAATCAGTTCGGTCAGTATCACTGATGTGTGGGAACCTATTGAAGAGGGTCTTGTACCGTTAAGTCTCTTTCTATTTCTGTTGCACATTTGATAAACTTTATATGATTTTTTAGAGATTTTAGATGACTATCTTTAACTTTTATCTAATGCTTTGTGCAGTTTGGAGACGACACGCCATGTTTCAATGATTTCAATATCATTGTCAACCAGAGAGCTAAACAAGAATTCCCCTGGGTATTTGTTTGTTGCTTCTCATGCTGCATTTTGAATATAACCTACTCCATTGTTAGGAAGGTGTTTCACATGTTGAACTAATTGCTTTTTCATCATTGATTTTCTTACTTCCATTGGTAGGTTTCAAGTTCCCTTACATGTCGAGCAGCCAAAGCGCCCGCAGAGATATCAACAGTCCCAGCAGTCTCAGCAGCAACAGCAGTTTCAACCAAAACAAGCACAAGGTCAACTTAATGAAGGTATGTGTCTTGGTTTGTAATGTATGAAAAATTGACTTTTTAATTTACCTTTTCAATGCTTGTTAAAGATTCATATGTACGAGGACGTGGTAGAGCTAGAGGCAGAGGAAGAGGAAGGGGTTGGGGAAGAGGAGGATACAGTGGGTTTGCTGAATATGACACCAATCAAGGTGGATATGGCAACTACCAAGGAGGATATGGCTATAATCAAGGTGGATATGGATATAACCAAGGCAGATATGGTTATAATCAAGGAGGATATGGTGGATACACTCATGAACATGGTAGGTAGTTTCATATGACATTGCACCTAGAAAAAATGTGTTTAATTTATTTGATGGATTTTTTGCATGATAGATAATGGTGGATGGCACTCTAACTGGGGCCGCGGTGGTGGACGCAATAGAGGTAGCTGGAACTATCGAGGTATTCTCATCTAGCCATCTCTTATACTGTTTCTGCTTTACAGAGTACTTGTTGTGCACACCTAAAGCTTACTCAACAATTGCAATCTTATTGAGTTATTACTCGTTTGTGCTTGAGTGTATCTAAGATCAACTACTGCACTTGTAAATCTTGTAATTGTATTAGCCATCATGTTACAAGCTTTAAAGTTCTAATGGTAAACGTGGGTGAGGCAATTTCCATCCAGATCTGTTTCCAGAAAGTGGTTCAGGATTTCACTGGACAAATGTGTCTATCACGTCTGTGTCTGTATATGGAATCTTCCAGATGTGAAAATGGAAACGGGTTCCTGTCTATCTGAAGATGGACATGACTGGTGCATCGCCAACAAATAATTTAAAGACTAACCCAAGCCTCTCAGTAATATCTTTCTATGGAGAAAGAATACTTCTTAGCAAATGTGAAAAGAAAGGAAGGAAGGGGAAAAATATGCCCAAGATTAACTAGTCCATGATAGCAATGTTAAAATCTAACTCGTAGTATTTTAGTTATGATTTCTAATATGAAATAATGGATGTTAACAACTCCTTATGTCATTTATATTGAAAAGTTAAAGCAGGACGACTGCTTGTGATGTTTCATTTGTCATCTGGACTTAATGAATTATTAAAAAAATTGCATTTAATATCCTAACACATACACACACACACACATATATGTATATATATGTATATATATATATATGTATATATATATATATATATATATATATATATATATTACTTGTATTACTTTTATGATAACTTCTAGATTCTGGCCTGTGATTTGCCTAGGCCTTTGGTCAAATCCTATAATTTGTCTATAATCACCTAGGGCTTTTGCAGAGTTTTGATCCAACTAGCCTCGTCTAAACTTTTAATTAGCCGACTCGAAGATTGTTGAATTAGTACTTCAGTTGATAATAACCATTTGGTAGATTGTTTTGCTTGATCGGTGAAGGTTGGTTAACCAGGGTAGTTGCAGTGCTTAAAGACAATTATTTAGGTTAAAAGGTTGAATCTACATTCTGCTGTCGTATAAAGATACTTTTTCCCGATTTTAAGTTACTAACCTGATGGTTCTTGCACTCCATTTCACTCAACTGATGGTTCTTGTTCACCAGCATTGCAGCTGACAGCCTACCTTGTTGAAATAGGAATTTCATTTTAAATTATACTCGAACATCTATTCTTGACTTGGCTAACTCTAAAATGTGACAGGTGGAGGATATGGAGGGAGAGGAGGTGGTGGAAGGGCTGGTGGGAGAGGTTATGGACGTGGACGAGGAAGGTTGGTGGATGGCCCTGGGAGAGGGAACCAAGTCTAGTACCCTGATGGTGGTCTTGGATTACTTCCATGCTAGGTTAATTAATCAGACTTGTTTAGCACTTAAACTACTGAGTTGTGGTTATGCAAGAGATGGTAAGAAAAGTGTTCGTATGTTTTCTCAGTTGTATGCTTATGTTGGCTTCCCAAGTTAGATTTTTGTTTCCCATAATTGAATTGTGGAGTTACTAGAGAATTGTGGAGTAATCTGCTCCATTCCTCTTTGTTCATACACTTGCATCAATTCCGGCTATTGTATCTGAAAATTCTGATTCTGCATGGAAAACAAGCATTAGTTTTGCTTCCTCCTCTATCTAATTTGAGCAGATAAGTTTCCCGTCCAAGCTGCACATGCACTATGGATTGTGGAACTCAAGCTGGTTGATTGGTTTAGACATCTGAGAATTGAGTTTCAAGTTTCTGCTATTTTTTTAATTAGCTCATTATTCTTTAGAAAAGTTATGGCAATGTCTTTTAGGAAGTATCGTCAAAGAGGATGTATATGCTGTATCTTAGTTTTGCAACGGTTAATATGTAATTTTTCTCGAAGTAAATTGACCAACAGAGGCATTGATATCAAAAAATGGTACTGACTTGTGGTGCTTGGCAAATGTGTATTGGAAAGGTGGCAGGTGTCGTGTCGAGAGTCGCGACGATGATTCGAGATGATTTTATCTGCCCCAACGGAGTCTATAAGGAACTCTGGACACGCAATTAGCCCGCATGGCGCCGGACAGAGTGTGGACGCTTGCGCGTGGTAAATAGAGTCATGGCTCCGAAACATCCTCCCTGGACTTAATCCGAGGTACGGCAGTGAACCAGGACTGCCTTCCGTCCACATGCGTGCGTCCGGAAGCCCTATAACTGATTCGGAAAGTGGCTTCCCACTTGAAACAGCCTACTGATCTACCTAATCCGACATCGTCTCAGGAGGAGAGGGCAGAATGGAAGTTGCCGGCAGTGAGGAGATGTCCTTCCACGTCGTGCATAAGATTCCGGCAGGCGAGGGGCCGTACGTTCGAGCAAAGCATCTCCAGGTACCCAAGAAAACCTTTACTTCTTCTCCTCGGTATCCAAAACAGTAGTTAGATTGACGAATACATTGCTCTCTTCTTCTTTTAGGCTTTCAGCAAAATCTTTTGATCCACACACACACATATATAGCTAGAGAGAGAGAGAGAGAGCTCTAGGTTTGTACGTACTATAATCTTCATCCGTTGTTTGTCACCGATGCCTTTTCGAAAGACTGGTTTCTTCTTTTGCTAAGGATTTATGCATACATATATGTTGGTGAATAATGTTTTTGAATTTTGTGGGTAAGGTTATTTGTTAAAAATTGGGTTGGAAGCCAAAGTCTTTTCCTTTTTTTTTTCTTTGATTTTTTGGAGAAGTTATGCAGATTCGATTTCAAATAAGTGATTTATTATGTTAGTATTAGTTGAACATTTGTTTACCAAGATCTTGTCATGCATCATACTCGGATCCTTCCAGTCCGGTTTGTGTTGTATGCATCATCTGGTAATTCTTTCCCTGAAGGATGTATCTATTTCAACGCTTTTTGCCATGCATGTAAATATAGAAGTTGGAGGTAGGAAGACAGAATGTGCATTTTTTGCTAGAGAACTCTCAGATTACTTCTGTTCAAGTTGCAAGATTAGAGAAGCTTAAACTGGGCAATGAAAAATGGGTACAGGAGGACCAAGAGACACACTATCTGCATCTTATATATCTTAAAGTCAATGACACAAATGGGCGCTTCCATATGATTACTAGTTGTTTGAGGATGACCAAAACCATGTAAGTAGAACCTGCACATATGCAGTAGAAGCTCCCTTCTTTCTAATGGGGTAGTAAACATGCATGAACTGGTTCAGCTGGTGGAGAAAGACTTGGAGGGGTCGATCCTGTGGTTTTGGAAGGCCATCAACGAGAGGGACAGGGTGGACAGCGCACTGAAGGACATGGCGGTGGTGATGAAGCGGCAGGACCGGACGGAGGAAGCTGTGGAAGCCATCAAGTCCTTCCGGCACCTCTGCTCTAACCACTCCCAGGATTCCCTTGACAACCTTCTCATCGATCTCTACAAGGTACCCATCACCAACTTTGCACACCAAGAGAGAGAGAGAGAGAGAGAGAGAACACTCCTTCCTTTCTTCTTGTGTGAGATAGATATCGATGGAGCTTTTGGTGGGCAGAAATGTGGGAGAGTGGAGGAGCAGATAGTGATGTTGAAGCAGAAGCTGCGGATGATATACATGGGGAAGGCCTTCAATGGGAAGACGACGAAGACGGCACGCTCCCATGGCAAAAAGTTCCAGGTTTCCATCAAACAAGAGACTGCTCGTCTCCTGGTATACTCTCTCTCTCTCTCTCTCTCTCTCACTCTCTCTCTCTCTCTCCTCTATTTCACTGCTACCTTATCCCTGCCTTCCAGTATATATTGGTCGTTTGCGATCGACCGCAGCAGCGGTGTGCCATTGTTAGAATGGGCTTCCGTCGATGGGATCTCGGCTTTACCTCACGTGCATGATTTCGGTGTCTGTTTCCCGATCCACTTGACAGGGTAACTTAGGATGGGCATACATGCAGCAAGCCAACTACATGGCGGCGGAGGCGGTGTACCGCAAGGCGCAGATGATCGAACCCAATGCCAACAACGGCTGCAACCTCGGCGTCTGCCTCATCAATCAAGGCCGCTACGACGAGGCTCGCTCCATCGTCACCACCGTTCTGGACCTAGGCTTCTCCAGCGCCACCGCTGCTGCCGTCGATCGCAAGGCGCTACAACGGGCGAAGAAGTTGTTGGCCGAGATCGATCAGTCGATCTCCGTCTCGGAGATGACGAGGAGGTTAGGGGAGGAAATGCTGCAGAGTTTGGACATCATGGAAGAAGGTTGGACACCCTCCAAGTCCAAGAGGTTGCCGGTCTTCGAGGAGATATCTCCCTTTTGGGACCAGATGGCCTTCTGAGATCACTGTCTTGGGTTCCAAAGTGATGTACACAGCAGCAGGATGTGAAGAAGACACACGCCCGGTTAGTAGTAGTATAGAACATCCGTGCTTAATAGCGGTGTTGGGCTCTGATGTTGTAACGTAAGGAAGAAAGGGAGAAGGTCTGAATCTGTGTTCATGGTCGTTTTCTGTCACCTTGCACCAAAGGGGTGTGCAATGGAGAACTTGTGGAATCACAAGCAACCATGAATCTGTGTTCATGGTCGTAGACCCACTTGGAGCTCCGCTTCCAGCTGACGAGATCGAGAGGGGAGGCTGAGGCGGCTCACCAAAAGTTCCGCCTTTAGGGGCAGATGTCGGGTCGGAGTTCGTGTACGAACTCGGCCCAACTCATAAATATAGCACAAATCCATCATATTTAACCCGAACCGGACCCCACGGCTCGTGTCCGAACACGGTTCGACCCCCAAATACGCCATGGTTTAAACCGGACCGGTCGGTGGAACCGCTCTGAGGCCTCGACCGTAATTGGGCAAATCGGTCAAAGCACAAATTTGATGCAATTTGTATATACCTCCAAAGTTACTTATTTCTGTGTTTTCCCATTACAATTTGTATATAAGTATTATTATACTTAATCTCAATCTAAAATTGACACTAATACTCCTTGAAAAAATATTGATACATATAAGGAATCAAAAAATTGATAAAAATGATTATGGATATTGGAGTACTAATTTTTTATTACTTCTTTCCAAATTGAATAATACTTATATTGTTGAAATTTTTTTGTATAAATTGGCATTAATACTCTAAAAAATAATGATAAATATGAGGCATCAAATAATTTAAATTTTTAGGTGAAACGTAGAGTTTTGAAGCTTATGTGGAGTTGTTTTGTTCAAACATAAGTAGAAGGTGAAGATGTGAAAAAGACAAAATAGATCAATATCCTCAATTTAAACCTTTCAATTTCAAAGTGAATGATGAAGTCAATAAGTCAACTTCCCTCTCATCTATGGCATGTTGATGTAAATGCATTTATTCTTTGTTCTTACTGTAATAATACTTTTTCTTTTCATGAGAATTTCCTAAACACATACTCATGATTCTTGTATCATATGAATTAGATTTTGGATTAGTATACGAGTCACAGTTTATTCAGATAAAAAAAAAATCAACAATCCGGCCAATTCGATTCACTAATTAGACCATTTGAACTAGTTTTAAAGATGTAAGTAAGAAAGAGAAAACAATTATAATAAATTCATAATATCATTTCCTATAAGGAGTTCAGTGTAAGCTTCATCTTCGCATGCATAAGAAAAATGTAATATACTACTAAGTTTGACAATACTATGCGATAAGAATTGTAATCATATGTTTTTATATTTTTAAGATAAACTATAATTTTTAGTTTAAAAAATGATTAAATCTATGATTCGACGAATCGACTCATCAAGTCAACTAATGACTATCGTCTTAGATTTGGATTAGCATTAGTGTTATTTGGATATACTTCCTACACCACTCTTTAACCTTGGTTAAATGAGAGAATAGGTTCATCCCGCTTACCTAAAACAAGTAACCATTGAGCGTGTTTGGGAAACAGATACGCAAAAACCTCCTTTGAATCTGTTCCTACATCTCTTTTAGATACTGTAAGTTCATTTCTTCTCTCTCTCTCTCCCCCTCACATTCATAAAAGGAGAAGAAACACACACGTTCATGAGCCGTATGAAGAAATGGATTGGCAAGTGGGAATCTCTCTTGTGGTGATCATATTCTCTTGTTTGCTATGGCTTGGGAAAAAGAGGAGGCAAACGAGTTATGACTCGATAGGCAAAGATGCCAAGATTCCTAGTGGAACAAATGGGTTGCCTTTGCTTGGAGAGACACTCGAGTTTATGGCAAGCAATTACACCACCACACATGTTAGTTTCTTGCGGAAGCGTCGATCACTGTGAGTTCATTCTTTTTCTTTTGTACATTAATTAGTCTTTAAATCTTTCGATCGTAATTATTTTGGGGCAAAAAGGTTTATTCTCATTTTTTTTTGGTGTGAAATCATCATTTAGTCTTACTAAATATCATATGAAACTGTGATTTCATATTGTTTTATGTGTGAAATCCTAAGTTGGATGATATATTTTTCTTCTTTTACTTGCTCTTTGATTGCACCCTATTGATACCGTTGTTCTTCACATGAAATCTTAATATTTATACAAATCCTACATTATAAATTTTACACTCAAAATTCCATCGCTTTTAGATGTCAAGATTTATGTTTAAAGATCAATTTTACCTACAAATCATAAAAAAAATTATCCTACTTTAAACTTTTGGAGAATTCCTAAAAATTTCAAATTATGATGTGCTTTACTCAAAATACTTCATCACCAATATGGTTTAGTTGGTGGGTTTGGTGTACTGATTAGATCAATAGCTCCTCAAAGAGAAACAGAGAGAGAGAGGGGGTATATATATATATATATATATATATATATATGCATGCAATAGGTTCGTAATATCGTACCGTATCGATGTTTTAATTTGGGTTCGGTATCGGTACGATACGGTGTACCGAACAGTATACCTAGGTACATCGAGTACTGTAGCACTGATACAATGTATTGCTATAGTGTACTGGTGCGTTGTATTATTACTGTAACAGTGTACTGTAACAGTAAACTGTACTGTTATAGTGTTATAGTACACTGCTACAGTACACTGCTATAGTACGGATCGATAGCGGACGGTCCGCATATCGTCAACCTGTTGGATCGATATGTATCGCTCATATCAGACGGTATGATTTGGTATGACAAACCTGATGCATGTATGTATACATAGCCCACCATATGCATGAGAATTTATGGGTTGGTGGGTTGCAGGTATGGGAAGGTGTTCAGGTCCAATGTCCTGGGAAGGCCAATAATAATGTCCACAGATCCTGAGGTGAACAAGATAGTGTTGCAGGATGATGGCAGAACCTTCGTTCCCTCCTACCCGAGGACTGTCGTCGAGGTGATGGGCGAAACTTCCATCCTGTCAATGACCGGGGACGAGCACAAGAAGTACCATGGCTTCGTGGCCAAGTTCCTCAAGGCAGTTCCTCTCATGGAGCGCGTTGCCAAGGAGATCGAGCAATCTATGGAGCTCGCTTCCCGCAGATGGAAGGACAAGCCGCAGATCTACTTCCAAGATGAGATCAACCAGGTGAACATCTTCGTCATCTCCTCTCCTAGGTTAAAATTGGCAGATCCTGATCGAGGGTTTTGCATTCCTCATCGTACGGATCTCTAAGATTTTACCTTGCTACTGTTTGATCGTCTGCCAGTCTCCCTGCTGCGTATCCCCGACTTCATTTGTGTATATCCAGTCAAATCCTTCACCGCATTTGCTTTTCTACTTGGAAATTGTTATCTGCATGCATTTCCATTTCCAGTCCCCCTTTCTGTTTGCTTTGGTAACTTCGATATTAGACTAGTAACAGTTTTAATTTTATAGCAATTGATCCCTTCGATAGGTCCTACCTGAGTTACTGGCACAGTATTTCGTCAATGATGTCTATATCTGGTGGCCCTCTTCAGTGTCAAAAATAGTTTTTTTGCAACATTTTTTTCACTGATCCTCTGTTTATTTTCTAGATTACGTTTGAAATATTGGTCAGAATGTTACTAGGAATTGATCCGGGGAAAGAAATGGATCTTATAAGGACAGAATTTTACGAACTTATCAAGGCCATTATATGTATCCCTGTCAAATTCCCTGGAACGACACTGTACAAGTCAGTGAAGGTATGCACCCCTCTCAACACATTCTTATTATAAAATGTCTAGTATTCAAATGAAGCTATTATGACTTGGGACAAATTTATAGTCCAGGGAGAAAATGGTGGAGCTGATAAAAGAGATCATACGATATAAGGTGGAGAAAGGTGAATATCGAGCACTGTCAAGTTTCGTTGATGTTCTGATTGATGAATTCCTTGATGCATCTGATCAAAAAACAATTGAGTTCATATGCGGAGCCATCATAGAGATGATGATACCAGGGCAGGACTCTGTTCCTATGACTACGACTCTTGCGATAAAGTATCTGACCGATTACCCTGCTGCGATAAAGAAATTACGGGTACAACAACCCCAACCTTGTTGAAATGTAGCTGTTTCTCTCTTCTGGTATCTAAATTTTCACAAAGCTTTGATCTTGAGAATTATTTTCATGCTGCTTATTTTAGGAGGAGAACATGGAACTAAAGAGGAAAAAAATCCAATCTGGTGAACCCTATACTTGGTCTGAGTACACATCATTGCCTTTTACTCTAAATGTGAGCACTTTTGTTTGGTAGAACCATACTCCCATAAGATGAAAAACTATATGGTCTACTGAACTTGTTTTGTCTTCTAGGTGATCAATGAGACTCTTAGGATGGCAAACATTGTCAATGCTGTTTGGAGAAGGTGTCTCAAGGATGTTGAAATCAAAGGTAGACTTCTAACTGCTCCATTACTGGTTTTCATTCTACTTTGGTGAGTAGGAGTCTTGTATTGATACCTGGGTGGAATATTTTTTTGATCAAATCAATAATATATGGAATTATGCTCATAATTTTCAGGTTATCTAATTCCCAAAGGGTGGTGTATTATGACATCTTTCTCTTATGTTCACATGGATGAAGAAATTTATGAGGATCCATTTAAATTCAATCCATGGAGATGGGAGGTACATTTTCTTTTTTTCTCATTTATTATTGGTCTCTACCGTAAGGTTGCTTGGTACATTTTCTTTTTTTCGTTTATTATTGGTCTATATTGTTTTTTTTTTCTCGTTTATTATTGGTCTATACAGTAAGGTTGCTTGGTACATTTTCTTTTTTTAATTTATTATTGGTCTATATTGTAAGGTTGCTCCTTTGTGATACAAAAATTAGGATTCGAGTCCGCATAGACTGGAACTTTGTTTTTTTAATGTGATTGTATAAGAAATTTATTTTGATGAACCAGGGTAAAGGACAACTCAACCAGAATAATTTTACTCCATTTGGTGGTGGACAGAGGCTTTGTCCTGGTTACCATCTGGCCAAAATGGAAATTGCAGTCATTCTCCATCACTTCATTACTAGTTTCAGGTACATTGTTTTGATACATCTCTCTCCTTTGGTTATCAACAACAGGACTACTAACTTGCCATGAAATCAATCTTTGCAGTTGGGTGGAGGCTGAACCTGACACTGTGACCACTTTTCCAAGAGTCAGGATGAAGAAGAAATTCCCTGTCATAGTATCACCAATTTCTGATTAGATCTCTACTTCATAGACTCTCCTCATCTTGTTCCCCTAAGGGTCAGGTCGAAGAACAAATTCCCTATCATAGTGTCACCAATTTCTAATTAAATCTACTTTATAGACTCTCATCTTGTTCCCCTTGATAATTGTTCCTGGGTAATAATTGCAACATATTTATTGTCACTGTATGTGCAAAAGAACAATTTTAGTCACTAATTAATATTTTGTCTACAGAGTAAAAATATTTTTTATTTCAAGGTCTTTCTTTCACCCATTCATTGGTAAAAAAATCAACATCAGATTTTTGTCCACTTTCTTTGCACAAGACCAATTATTTATATAATAATAATATATTAATCAACTGGGATGTCTTAATTGAGGCTTCATGTAGATTTTAGAACTACTTTAAATAATATTTTGGATTTACAATCTTATAATATTATATAATATCACAAATTACTTTAAATAATTTAAATTTTTTTATTAACATCTTGTAAAAAATAAAATGCTAATTCTACTATAAGATAACATCAACATTTGAAAATTTATTATTCGATAAAATTTATCAAACATCAAATTCACTTTTGAACTCAATACACATCTTAAATGTGTTATCAAAGAAAATAAAAAAAAGGGAACCTCATCACAAAATAGTGTGTATGGTGCTTTATTAATTTAACAAATTTAATTAACACGTATATCTAAATATATATTTTTTATTATAATATATTTTAGTTACTCCATAATAAATCCAAAGTCAAAATATTTCCCAAGTTAGAATTTATCACAAGCCCTTTATATTACAAAGTAGCTCGATTATTCGAATAGTAAACTTATTATTAATAATCAAGAGATGAAACAAATTAAGAATGAACCAAAATATTCTTATTAATATGATATTCTCTCTCCAATAATTTTATGAGAAAAATACTATTTTTAGAGGACTATTGAATAGGTCAACTCATGCATCAACCCATCCTTAGACTCCTTAGTCGAACCAAGAGGTGGAAATCTTGATCCTGAGTCGATCTAACCCGACGATCGGTTGGATTTACGGGTCGGGTCAGATCAAAACATCTTAATCAAGTAACGTGTCGACTTGGGTTTGGGCCAAGCACGCATTCCCCAAGTCCTTTTGGGGTAACGCTCGACCCATTAATAGAACTCGACCCAATGGCAGATTGACAGTTCCAATTTTAGAACCCCAAATTAGAGTTGGGTGCGGTTTGGGTCGAGTCGAGTCTTATCACTTACGGGCTCGGGCTCGGGTCGGGTTAGATTGCTTGACATTGAGTCAGGTTCGATTGGATTCGAGCTAATCCGCCAAATGGATGCTACGGGATTTGGCTCGAAATTAATGGATTGGGTCGAGTCGAGTCTTATCAATTATCGGCTCGGCCTGGGATCGTGTCAGGTTGCTTGATTCCTCGACCGAGACCAGGTCAGACTTTTCCAACTCGGGTTTGGGTCGGGTTCGGATCGGATTCGAACAAACCTTCCATCAGTCTAAACGGATGTTAACCCGAACCCGTTCCAAGTTCCGTTGGAGAGTCGCAACATAAGCAATACGAAGACCAACTCGTCCTGGTCCTCTCTCTCTCTCTCTCTCTCTCTCTCTCTCTCTCGCTCGCTCTCTGTGGTTGATCCTCTTCCCTTGGCCTCGCCGGACCCGACTCGCCTCCGCACCACCCATCGGCGACTCGACGCCGACCGCCTTCTTTCGCCTCCCCTTCCATCAGATAAGAACCGAACCTGCCATCGGGATCGCATCGGTCGGTGTAGATCAAGACCTTTGGACCGGAGGGGAGGGCAGGAAGCGCACCGTGTCCGGCGCTACCTCGCCGGCGATGTCAAGGATACCGACTGGAAACAGGAGGGATACCTCCCAACCCGGTAAGAATCCTCAAGAACATGTAAAATCATTGTTTATTTTATCTATTTCAAGGTAGATCTGATTGTAGCATCAGGTAATCCTTCCTTAAAGCTATACACCCGAGTTCAAGGATGATCGAGAAAATCTTTTCTCGATGCGAGATGCAATTTTTGTGATCATATTGTTGCAGATCCTTGTGTCTTTCGTATGTATAATCAAGTGTTGAGCTCGTTGATTCCCCTTTCATCAATCAGGTGGTTATTCAAACGAAACATCTCTTCGTGTTGTTGTGCTGGAAAATAGCGAAGTGTATATTATCATTAGCTTATCATCACGGCCCGATACCCAAGTAATTTATGTGGATCCAACTACTGGCGCATTGCGTTACGATGGGAAGATTGGGAAGGATGTTTTTGGATCCGAGGAACAGGCTATGAATTATGTCACGGATGGATCAAGGTTGCTGTGTAAGAGTAATATATATGGTAGGGCTATACTTGGTTATGCATCACTTGGGAGCTTCGGATTACTTTTAGTTGCAACCAAGGTAACCGCTAGCATCCCAAATCTCCCTGGTGGTGGGTGCGTATACACAGTCACAGAAAGTCAGTGGATCAAGATTCAACTTCAAAATACTCAACCCCAAGGAAAAGGTGAATTAAAAAACATTCAGGAATTAGCTGAGCTTGACATTGATGGAAAACATTATTTCTGTGAAACAAGGGATATTACCCGCTCCTTCCCAAGCCGCAGGAGTTTTCAGGAACCAGATGATGAATTTGTTTGGAATGGTTGGTTCTCAAAGCCTTTCAAAGATATTGGGTTGCCAAAACATTGTGTCATTCTTTTGCAGGTAAGTAACTTACGTCATTTGATGTCTGTTTATTTTATCTCTTGCATTGTATCTCAACCTGCTGTCATTATTAAATTGGATGTAAAGGCCACACTGCACCCTATTATATGTGAATTATATTTCTTTGCTGTAATGTTACATTACTCTTGGACATAACTTGCTGATTTTATCTTATGTGATCATGAAATAATTGGGTCACTCCAAAAATTTGTTGTGAGCAAGCTGCACAATTAATGAGAGTCATCATTATCCATCTTGAAACTTTGTTATGCCGATTTCTCCATGAAAAAAGGGACTATATAAGTTGGTTCAATCAATGTTTTAAATATCAGTCTGACCAAGGACTAGTTTCGGACCATATGGTCTGGTACTGGTTGATTAATATTTTTTAATGGTACTAGGTGGCACACGGTCAGTGTACTGCCCACTACATAAGTATTATATGGTTTTCGTAAATAATTAAAACTGATCTGGATCCAGATTTAGAACCTTGGCAAGATTGGCATTACATCTTTTGGATGATTTTGTGAAATTTGACCTGCAAGTTTAGCCAATGGAACCATAATAATATAATAATAATTCGAGACCAGACTTCATTCCTTTTTGTTACTTAATTTTTTTTATTTTTGATGTTCTTGGACTAGAACCTTAAATTACATGCTGTGACCTCTTCTGTGAGATTAGCTCTTTCGAACTAAGTATACTACTATACACATCAAGATTTGAGGAACTTTTCTCCATATTGCAAACTAGTGTTGAATAATGTGAGTTGGTTATTCTTTTTACAGGAAGCTTTACTAAAGAACCACTTTGTAATTTTTCAGAGAAGCTAAGCTTAAAATTGGATCAAGAGGCTACTTATGTATGATAAACTAGATGTCAGGGAGATTAAGCAAACAAAGATTGGCTTGAAAAATTGATGTATAAGACACATATATTTGGTATTTGATAAATATGGCCTAATACTAAATGGTAAAATCACCACCCAGTTTAAGAACATACTTATTTAGAAAATATTATTGAATAAATGAAATATAAATTTCAATCTCTTTGTCCTTGCTACTGTAATCTTTCTGATCATTATTTTTTTCCAGGCATCTCACCTAAGAATTTAGAAATTCTAATGATTCCAAAAAATTAGTGGCTTCCATTGTTTTCATGTTTACTCCTTAAATTACGAGGTCCTTTCTCTCTATACATTAGTGTTAATTCTTTAATTGAATTAAATGTTATTCTGAAAGGGAGATAACAAACTTCACTATGTTTTATGGAATACGGATAAGCTAACAAATTCATTTATGTTTCAAAATTTAGAAAAGATCATATCCATTTCATATGGCAGATGCAATAGGATGAATCAAAAGAGTTCTGCGCATGAACTTTGTATACTACACAACTTAGATGGATCCATGAAAGTAACATAAGCAGGAGTAAAGAAATTGAATAAATGAAAAAAGATGTGTGTGAAAAGGAATGGAATTTTTTATTTGTACTGTGTCCAAGACTCTAAAGTGCATTGTTGTGCTATCCTTAAACTCCTCTCAATGTTTAAGTTTTTAAAAAAAACTTATTTAAAGAAAGAGCCATGCTCAAAATTTTCAAGCAAAGCATCATTCCTTTTGATCTCTCTACTCCTCTTTAATTCCCTCTTTTGCATTTGAGGTATGATTTTTTGGTCACATTTTCCATTTAGCATCCTAATTTTCAGTTAGCATTAAGCTTTAATGTATAAATTAATCCAACATTGGCCTAGGTCAAGCATAGATCTATATGGAGATTTAAGTGGATGTATTTTAGCTTTATTGATATCTAGGTCAGATTTAGGGTATAGGTAGGTGGTTCGGGTTTAATATGATAATTTGTCATGGCTACTATTACCAGCATAGATTTCATAGTTTGAGTATGATCACATTGGTGTCTATTTATTGAATTAAAAAGGATCCTTTTTTTCGCAAGAGCATGGCATTCTGTGATAACTGGTGTTTAGGTGGTCTCTATACTAGATTTTTCCCTTCATCCTCTACTGGATGGAGAACCACATTTGTAAATATAGAAACCCCCACCTGACTAATAAACAAATTATTATCAATATTGCAGAGTTTGTCAACATGTATTGCAGTGTTTATCAGCATCTGTTGAGCTAGGAATAATATCATTGTTATATTTTGAACATGTATCATACTGAACACCAACCAAAGGCAGCTCCCAAGGTAATATGACACTTACTTTGGTGTTAGGACGGTAGAACATGTATGTTGAGAATTCAAAGCCTATTGTAGTTATATTTTCATTGGACTGGTAATAAAGCCTTCGCACCTATTATCTCATAGAAATTATTTCCCCTTATTTTTTCTCAATTTTTGATAGGATAACAAAAATATTTATGAAGAGAGGAAAAGTGAACTTTTCAATTTCCAGATTTTTTGCATGTGGAAAATGAGATTTTTGCCCTATGCTTATCCAAAAATGTGCTAGTAAATTCTAGAAAATTATGTTTGTTAATGCTTAACCAATTATTCCATAGTTGAGAAAATGTGTTTAGCTCTCTAGTCAACTATGGTTGCAAATGGTCCATGTGATGTGCCCAAAATACTTCTTTAAAACCTTAGTATTGTCTTCCTTCATTAAGTTCATGATTATTTTTTGTCATTTTCAGGGTTTTGCTGAGTGCCGGAGTTTTGGTGGTACAGGTCAGCAAGGTGGGGTTGTAGCTCTTATTGCACGTCGTAGCAGACTACATCCAGGCACTCGTTATTTAGCTAGAGGTCTGAATGCTTGTTGTGGCACAGGTCAGAAACTTCTTCATTACCACACGATATTATTAGCAATGGATATATATATATATATATATATATATAAATATATAAATAAATAAATAAATAAATAAATAAATAAATAAATAAATATATATGTATATATATATGTATATATATATGTATATATATATACATGTATACATGTATACATGTATACATGTATACATGTATACATGTATACATGTATACATGTATACATGTATACATGTATATATATACATGTATATCTATATATCTATATATATACATATATATGTATATGTATGTACATATATGTACATATATATATATTATTTTCAAAAATATCTAGTACCTCTTGCTGCCTGCAAACCACCAGCAACAAAGTCGAAGGTGTTGATGTAACAAAAGGCTGTTGGAGTATCTTCTCTGATTGATCATTAGTTTTTAGAAACTTGCATGACTACTTGTATAGTCAAGCATTCTGATTTAAACTACTAAGAGGCCCTGAATTGATAAAAGTTCACCTGCAATTTTTGTAAGTGAGTAACTAAATTTTTTCTGTATGGTGATGCAATTAAGGGTTAGAAACTAATATATATTAAAACATATCTCTCCTAAGCATAACTCCTGTCATACTCTTGGTTTTCATGTATATATTTCTCAAGATCTCTTATCACCCCACTTCATAGTTATTGAATGGTGATATCAATGTTCTTTTTCTGTTATTTGGCATCTGTCTAGATGCAAGTGATAGAAACTAATCCTAAGTCAACAGTGCTAAGGCTGGAACAAGATCTTGCTAACAACAACGATGCATTCTCTTTGCATATTTTTGAGTTTTGGATGATTTATTTATTGCCTACCATACATCGTATTGATAAAGTGTTACCTTAGTGATCTAAATACATAATTTTGCATGATTTGGGTGTAGCTTATCAGCTTCTGTAATTGGCATTCTTTGTCAGGGTAATGTGTCTGATCTTCATCAGGAAGGCTCTTGCTTGCACAGCATAGCAGCTATCCTATAATTTTTGTTATACTCTTGAAGAGCCATTTAACCTCCTGTTGCATTCTAAAACATAGATTGTGAAGCTTCATGTCTTCTTGTTCTCTAAAGTATGTGTAATTGTTGAAGAAGTAAATAATAGTTTCTGAGATGTCTTGCCATTAAGTTTTCCATCCTTTGTTGACCGGAAAAGAAATTATTGTTCTTCAATAGTGGATGGCTATTGGATCATGTGTTGTTTCTGTATTTTATTCATTATCAACGGTGCAAGACAAAAGCATGATCCATCCATTTCATTTTTGCATCAAAAGTCTATCAAGCTGAATTGTTCATTACTCACCATATAAAGATATTCACATATGTCTGTCTGGTCTATAGGGAATTTACTTGCAATTCGGTATATTATTGAGTCTACAGAAGTATGATGCAGTAGGAGGAAAGGTAATAAATGTGGAAGGGAGTGAGCATTTGCTGGTCATGCTTGATGGTTAAGTAAGACAACACTATGAATCTTGTGGCTACTTATATGATTAATAATTTAATATAATGAAGAGTGTAATATCATGGGAAAGAAACTTGGTCAAGAATTGTTCATCTGCAGTCAAGAGCCATTTTGGTCATGCCTCCAATATGTTTAAGTCAAAAAATGGAGCTTGAATAAGACATCTTCTGGCAAATTACATAATGATGAGCATATATATTGCTTGTAGTTTATTATGCATCAATCTTACAGATTGTCTGATACCGATTTTTTTCATGTAATATAGTTCCATGGTGCCTATTTCTTTAAATTATCTACATTCCTAGGTTTGGTTTTTGGTCAGAAACTTGATATTAAAAGATGTAATTGAGATGAATGAATTGTGTTATATTCTAGATTCTAGAATATCATCTGTTTATTATCTTTGTTGAGAGTAATGCTAGAGATGAATAAACTGTGCAGTAACAGGTCATATAAAAAGGGTGGTCTGCTGTATGAGGCTCCTACCAATGTGGGTGTAGGAAGGGTCAATATATGCAGTCTTAACCCAACTGATAGAGAGATTGTTTCCATTGCTTGAACCTGTCATGTGGGTCATATAGGAACAACATTGCCGCTAAAGTTTGCCTTCACTTGTAAGATCATGATAAGCAACCTTAACATTCAAAGCAAGGATTTAAATTCTAGTCCACACCAGATACTGGCCAGTTGGTTGATTGTATGATACACAACTGCAGTGTCATACACCTATGGTACATGCTGGTCAGTGCATACTGATATATTAAAATTTTGGGTCAAATATTGATATTAAATATTAGCTACATTTACCTTTTCATGTAGTCTTTCAATGATGATTCGCTTGTTTTGTTGCTAATGAATTAGCAACCATGTGCTAACTCTCGAGTCTGAAGCTCTTTCAGTGGAGAATTACTGTAGCTGCAATATGTGACATTTTACATCAAATCAGTAAAATAATGTTGTAAAGCGTCTGCATAATATACACAGCTAATAAGGCTTTTGACATGATTTGGCAAAATGCATTTTGATTAGTTATGTGTGCAACATAAATTAATTATTCTTTTTATTTCTTTGTTTATTTTTATGTATAGATAATATATTTCCCTTTTTTTGCTTTAAAAATTAATACAAAATGTCCTAATGTTGCTTAGATGACATGATTGGGTTGTTGTTATTATTATTTTTTTGCTTTCAGATTTAAAAGCTTGGTTCTTGTTCACTACCGCTAATTGTTACGTAGTTTTGTATAATATGGATCGAGACCACCATTTCCACTTGTTATTAATTATTGTAATTCTGAATTGAATTATTGAAAAGATGGTTGAAACTTGAAACTAATTATAAGTATTTGGTCCAAATAAATAAAATTAACTGCTAGTTCCTGTTTATCTAATTTAAAACTAACTTGTCTCTGCATGCAACATACACCATCCTTTTTTTTTATTAGGCTAGTCCACTACTATTGATGAATCATAGTGCAATTTAGTATATTACGGATTTTCATCGACATTTATTATTGTAGGAAATGAAGTGGAATGTGAGCAGCTTGTGTGGGTTCCTCAGCGGGCAGGGCAAAATGTTTCATTTAGTTCATACCTCTGGCGACGTGGCACTATACCCATCTGGTGGGGTGCAGAGTTGAAGATTGCTGTAGAGGCCGAAATTTATGTTTCTGCTCAGGATCCTTACAGAGGAAGTTTGCAGTACTATAAAAGACTAAGTAGGAGATATGGTCCACAAATTTCTGAATTGAAGGCAGTGGGACAAAAGAAAACTCCGGTTCCAATTATTTGTGTTAACTTGCTAAGAAGTGCGGAGGGGAAGGCAGAAACCATTTTGGTTGAACATTTCAAAGATTCTGTAAAATATGTAAGATCTACAGGAAAACTTCCTTCTACTTTTATTCAGTTGATTAATTATGATTGGCATGCGACTGTAAAGTCCAAAGGTGAACAAGAGACAATTGAGGGGCTATGGAGACATCTCAAGGCACCTACAATGGCTATTGGCTTTTCTGAAGGAAATTATTTTGCTTCAGAGAAGCAGCTCAAAGAATGTAAAGGACTAGTGGTCTCTAATGATGACTTTGACGGTGGATTCTGTTTGAGATCACTTCAAAATGGGGTGATACGGTTCAATTGTGCAGACTCATTAGATAGAACAAATGCTGCCAGTTACTTTGGGGCTCTTCAGGTTTTTGTGGAACAATGTGAACGCTTGGGCATATATCTTGATAGAGATGCATTTTTTGGCTTTTCTTCAATAAACAAATCTGCAGATTATAGTGGAAATACAGGTCCTTTGCCACCCGGTTGGGAGGAACGTTATGATTCTGTAACAGGTAAACATTTCTATATTAACCACAATACACGGACAACTACCTGGGAGCATCCTTGCAAGGGCAAACCCTGGAAGAGATTTGACATGTCATTTGATAGATTCAAGAGTTCAACAGTGTTAGCTCCAGTAAATCAACTGGCTGACCTTTTCTTGCTAGCTGGTGACATTCATGCGACATTGTATACTGGTTCAAAAGCAATGCATAGTCATATTCTAAATATATTCAATGATGATGGTGGGAAGTTTAGCAAGTTTTCTGCAGCACAGAATGTTAAGATTACACTTCAGAGGCGATACCAAAATGTTATAGTGGATAGTTCTCGCCAAAAGCAGTTGGAAATGTTTCTCGGACTGAGGCTTTTCAAGCACCTTCCTTCCATACCTATGCATCCTTTGAAAGTAAATACATTCTTTCTCACAGTTATTTTCCTTGGTTGATATGCACATATGTATTTATCTTTTCGGATGCTTTTATTCCCTTTACCAATTTTCAGTTACTTTGTATATAATGTGTTCCCTTTCCTATTGCTTAAATTTGTTACACATTATATGGTTGTATAATATTATTCACATGTGATCGTTGCTTGATAGTTGTGTCCTGTGATCATAGTGTTACCTGTTATTTATTTATTTGTTTTCATGTATTCATTATTTTAGTTGAGGAAGATTACAAACAGAGAAATATATATTCGGAATATAGCAATGCGAAAGTCACATTTATATCTGACTGACTTGACCTTTCATTTAATTGTGTTCTTTAAGGCTAAACTTTCATGACCCCGGTATGCAGTAGGGAATACTTCGTTCTAGATCCTCATGTTCTGCAACATAAATAGATCTAGTTTTTCATTTGTTTTTAAATTCTTTATAGTGTGAGGCAAGGTTGTAATTTTGTGTACTGGTACTATACCGGTCAGTCAGGGCTCGGACTGGTATCAGGACCATACCAGTGTATGGACATTCGATACACAGGTATGTATCAAGTTTCAGAAAAAATCATAAAAAAATCTGAAGAACTTGAAAAGAAACTGCCTGGTACTGAACCTACACCGGTGATACAGGCTCTGTACTGGGTGTACCACTCGGTCTACCCTGACCCGTGCACTGGTAAGTTGTCAGAGTGGTAAACACCATGCACTATGCTGTTCCAGATGGTAAACCTTGGTGTGAGGATAGATTTCCATTGTCAATCTAGCATATGTAAACCTTGGTGTGAGTAAAGATTTCTATTGTCAATCTAGCATATGTAAACCTTGGTGTGAGGAAAGATTTCTATTGTCAATCTAGCATATGTGTGTACTTCGAGCTTAGTCAGCTTTGGGATCATTTTCTAGTTCTGAGCTCTAGAAGTTTCACATGATATATTCTGGCAGTTTGTAAAATATATGCGCATACTTCCCTTTGTATTTAGTGCATAATTTTGGGTGGATATTTGTTGTACTAAATATACTATATAAAACCATCAAGTGGGCATAATGATGAAATGATAAAACCACTAACTAGTTACTAAATAGATTATTAGATTGTAAGATTCTTATAATCAGGTAAATATCCAACAGTGAGATGCATTAGTTTTGTCTATTGTGTATCAATGTTTAAAATTTCATGGCAGAGTTCATGTGCTAGTAAAATATTGACATGGTATAGTACCCAGTACTGATAGGCAAGGGATTTATGCTGGCTAGTCAGGATCTGTTATAAAACAACACAGTCTCAGGCTCTCAACGAATCTCAATATGGTGTTAGAATCCCATGAACTGGCATGTGTTTTGATATAATCTATTGTACAAGATGTATTGGGTAAATCTGTTGAACTAGCATCGAGAGATATCTATTGCACTCCTCAAGTTAGTTTAGTTGATAATCTTATTTACAAATTTTTTTTATCATTTTTCTCAAAATTTCTGAGGTGATGATCTTGATAATTTGTTGAATTAATAACTTATAGTGAATGCATTACTTATTCCTGAATGACTGCCCTAAAATTCCAAGTAAATATTGGAATCTATACTTCTCTCAAGCAGTAATATGTTCGCTTAAACATGAAAAATTTGCTCAATTGTTTCATTCAGGTATTATCACGGCCATCTGGATGTTTTCTAAAACCAATTCCGACTGTCCTGCCAACAACTGACAATGGTTCTAGTCTCCTCAGTTTTAAGAAAAAGAACCAAATTTGGGTATGTTAATATTCAATTTTGGTGGTCTGGGTTCTAGATATTTCTAGTACAGAGGGCTTTTGTTTAATTTTTTTCTGTTAATTACTACTTTGTAGTGTCATTTGAGCTAAACAATTCTTATGTTGTCACAGGTGTGTCCTCCTGCTGCAGATGTTGTTGAACTTTTTATCTATCTTGCAGAACCTGGCCATGTATGCGAAATTCTTCTAACAATATCACATGGTGCAGATGATTCCACTTATCCAGCTACTGTTGATGTTAGGACTGGATGTAGTATAGATGAGCTTAAGCTTGTTCTTGAGGTTAGTTTTCTCATTCACAAGCCTTTTATGCTGTAATGTTTTGCTAAGTGTTTCCTATGAAATGTTTGGCCAAAAGTTTTTTCTTTTGTGAAGATTGTCTTTAATGTAATCTTGAAATGATTCAAGCAATATTAAAGCATCATGTGCCATACCTATGCCAGCATGATGAGTACTCGACCAAATACCTTGCTATGGACAGTTTGGACCATTAGGATTTTAATATCACTAAGAGAGGGGTGAACAGTGCTAGTGTAAAATTTGATTGTCTTAGTTAATCCGAAGTAGAAGCAAGTATAAGAGGATCAATATAACCAAGCATATATAACCAAGTAATGTTAGAAGATAAAAGTGCATATGGTCTCATAGTAGTTCGATCTTCCTGATATGTTCATTCTTGATTTCTTTTTCCTTGGGACCATCAGTTTTATCTCGACTCAGGCCTGATCAAGTAACTGACCTATCAATTTCATTTGGTCCAAACCACTGATCAAAATGTTTAAGTTGAAATTGATAGTAGTACACTCTAGTGATTTAAAAAGCGCTAGGCGCCATGGTCCAAAAACACCCGAGGCGTTAGGCACTCGCTCGAACGAAGTGAGGCGCTAAAATATAAAAAAATATAATATAATTATTTAAATTTTTAAATAAAAAATATGCTATTAAATTAATCTAATAAATACAAATACTATTACTAGTATACAGTTAGCAGTATACTATCGAAAGAGGAGAAGAGTGTAAGGGAAGAGTCGGAAGATCGAGGGTGTCGACCGAGAAGAGTGGGAGCGGCAGCTGCGAGCGACGACAGTGGCAGTCGCAGCAGCGACAGTGGGAGCGGCAAGCGGCGACAGTGGCATCGGCAGCAGCGAGCAGCGGGAGCGGCGAGCGGAGATAGTGGTAACGATAGCAGCGAGCAACGACAACAGCAGCGGGAGCGAAAGTGGCGAGTGGAGACAGTGGCAACGGTAGCAGCGGCAACGGGAGCGGCGACAGTGAGAGCGGCAGTTAGCAGCGGTGGTAGTAGCGTGAACGGCGAGCAGGGTTAGGGTTGGGGAAGTCAGGCTGATATCGGTGTTTTAGTTGGTTCGATTGAACCAACTAAAGCACCGGAGACCGAACCAGACAACGCTGGTTCGGTCACCTGGTTTAACCCAGGCGCTTGCCCGAAGCGCCCGACGCCTGGGCTCGGGCAAGCGCCCGAGCGCTTAGGCGAATGCCCAAGCGCCTTTTTAAATCATTAGTACACTCATCAGATCCTTGTAAGCAAATCTTAATCTTGTCCACTTCCGATGTGAGACTAACTAATTTGGGTGTTACAATCTCCCCCACTCATGAGCTTGACGTCCTCATCAAGCATAGCCTAGATCAAACCCTAGCACGGTGCATGTGAAGTATAGCCCAGTGGTGGCTCCATGTCATGATGAGCCCTCTGACTCCATTCATGGGTAGCCCTTTCCTACTCGAGCCTTCTCACCATGCCCAAATACTAGGTTAACTCTAATACCAAATATCACGACTCGTGCCTGATGAGCTAATTAGCTTATCAACTTCGTTTGACCCAAACCACTGGCCACAATGCTTAAGATGAAGTTGATAGTAATACACTCATTAGACCCTTATTGGCCAATCTTAATCTTGTCCACTTTCGATGTGAGACTAATTGGGGTGTTACAAGCTTTCTTTGTGGATTTGCTTTCAATGGGTGAAGATCAGCTATTCTTTACAACTTCCTCGTTTTTGAGACTTAGGAATAAACCTTAGATTCGAATACTTAAACTTTCATAAATGTCTTACACCTTCAATAACTTAGTAAGATGACTCAAACTCAAGAAGGTGGGAATAAACATTGGCAAGGCTTATAATCGAAGATTTTTAACACTTAAATAACTTAAGGGATTTTTCCACTCGTTACGCCTGGAAGGAATGAATGCTATGAAGCTATCCTGGATGTTTCAGGTAGTACCACCGTCGGCCTTGGTGATGACATCGCCTAGGCTTGTATCAACCACTAATGGGCCATAATTGCCTGATTCTAGCCCAAAAAGGGTGTATTACAACTCGATGACTTGACCAAGACTTCGACTCGTCATGAGTACTTGATCCTTTGACTTGATTAATGTATCATGCAACATGATGATAGAACCTCCATCTCATCATCCGATCCTTTGACCTGTCGATCGCCTCTCTGGCTCGTCGATCAATCTTCTACGACATCAATCAATCCTCCGGTCGATCCTTTGGCTCGTCGAGTGATCTTTTGCTTAGTCTGTGCCTTTAATCGAAGTATCTCCTTTATCATTTATCTCATAAATATATTTAATATAAAATTAGTTTCTCAAGCATCAACCGATTTCATCATCAAAACATGAGATTCAATAGGAACTATCCATCATATTTTGTGCATGAAAATATAGAAATTCAAATTTGAGTTATTTTTTATGTGTTTTTTAAGACTTTCTTGTATTCCTTGCTTTCATCTCTTCTATCCACTATATTGTTTTTTTCATTTCATATGACTCCTTTGATCATTTGAATTCTAAGCTATGTGTGTTCATTTAAAGAGTTAAGAATAGCTTTAAATGCTATCGAATATGAGATGTAAGAGTTTATAAGTTTATATAATTGGGCATGTACAATTTAGCTAAATATAAGTCTATATAATTAGGCATGTATATATCTACATTTGTGGGTGCATATGCATATGATGAAGCCACATACATCATATTCAATCCAATTATGTGGGCAGCAATATATGGTATATAACGTGTGGATTTTTGACCGATCTGCATTTGTGGCCATAGAAGCTGATCTTTAAAACCTTGCTTTTATAAAGCATGTAATCTACACTTTGATCAAACTATATTATTTCTTTTCCCACCGAATGGATATAGGATTTTTTACTACAGAATCTAACCTAGAAAAGGTGAAATCTAAACTGTTGATATATAGTTTGGTCCTCGTATTCTTTAATACTTATCTTCCACTAGATTGTAGAGCATCAGTTTAAAACCCACCAAAGACAATAAGATGGTGTCATTTCATTTTTGTAATATTTTAATGTGTTAAAAGTTTTGGGTTTTTATACTACTTAACCCTTGTTCTGTTTACTTTTCCTGTTTACTTTTATCTTTTCATAAGACATAACTCCACAGTTTATATATTTTTAATATCTAACTGATGGACACATTACATTTTCTCTTTAATCTTTGGGATATTATTGTTCCTTTGAGGAATGTTTTGATCATTTTTCCTTTTCCTGTGTCCTTATCATGAAAGTTGAGTAATTTTATTATTGTTTTAATGTTATTCATTGTTGGTTTTTGTTCCTGCAGGGTGCATGTATACCAAGGTCTCCTGATGGGACAAACGTGTCCATCCCTTTGACTGGAAAAGTTGATTCCAAGGATTTAGCTGTCACTGGAAAGAGCTCACATGCTCAAGAAGGTTCCTACCTGCCTTTGTTGTTTGACTATGAAGAATTGGAGGGAGAATTGAACTTTCTAACTCGCATTATTGCACTTACTTTTTATCCATCTGTTCCTGGAAGGCCTGTTACTCTTGGCGAGGTATCAATACTGGATTTGTAGAATTGAGCTACTTGTTAGCAAAAACGAAATTTTTTGTGTATAATTTTTCTTTAGTTCTTGCAATTATGGACCTTTTGTCTTTATAGGGACTTGAACTAAGATAGAAAGTGGTGCACCAATGAAGATTTATCTGACACTTGTTGTTGGAGCAATAATAGTCTTTGTTCTTCATTTTTGGTGCTTTTATTGTCTGTTTAAAGTTATGCATCAAACAGAATTTCCTGTACCAGTACATAATATGCTTCAATATGATGGTGTATTTTACTTGAAATTCTTGCAGCTTTTGGCTAATTTAGACAAATAGAAAATCTGCCATCATTTTTGTTATTTTAAAGCTATGGCCAAATATTTTGTTGGATGAATGAACTACTTTTGACCTAAGAGAATTTTGTTACTGAAATGTTGTTGTTATCATTATATTTCACAATTACTCTAGCTTGCTTAATTTGGGGGAATTGAACTGAAAAAAGTTGGGTAGTTGATGAGCTGCACTTTCTTATTACTTGTTATCTAGATTTGCTCAAACTCTAGGAAAGCTTTTGACTGTAATGAGTGTGAACTGGGCAAATATTGGGCAGTCTCCCTGACAAATAATTTTACCTTGTTATTTAGGTGAAATGCTTTTGCGCCTGAAGTTTCCTCTGACATTGCAATACCTCACCAAGTCATGTTAGGTTTTCCTCTGATGTTGTAATAGTCTGATAGCTCCTTGAGTCATGTCAGGTTTGTTTAAGGGGCACCCCTATTTGTGAGGTCGGAACTTGTGTGTTGATCAGTGAAGGTTGTGAAAATAGATGAGACAAGGTCTCTTAATTAGAAATAGTGATTGAGGACCCGAAGAGACCAACTTCCATAATGCTAGCTGTCCTTAATAAGAATGATTTTTATGTTTTCTTGTAAAATGATTTCTGAAAAGTTCAATTTTACATTGTTTTTGCATATAGCTTCTATCGAAATATTAAAAGTGACTAAAATCCAGGTTTGAATAAAATTGCTATGATTTTACTCATTCCTTGTAAGCTTCTATGTTGTTAAACATACTGCTGTATAAGGATATGTGTTCTGTGCATTTTTGAGCCACTGATTTCAATAATCATGTTCTTCTAGTTGTCTCCGATTATTTTTTTATCAACTTAATATTTTGCAACTAAACATGGACCTCTTACAGATTGAAGTGCTTGGCGTTTCTCTTCCATGGACAAGAATATTTACTGAGAATGTCGTTGGTGCTAACTATATCAAACTTCTCCAAGAAAATTCAAGGCAGAGTAACACTTCTCAACAAGCCTCTGATGTAAATGTCACCACAAACCCCTTTTTGTGCAATTCAAACGATATCTCTGGTTCATCTTCATCTAATGGCGGTGGACGACTAGCTCAACAAAGTACTACTGACAATCTTATTGACCTGCTAACTGGAGATCTTATTACTTCTTCTCAATCAGAGATTTCAAGTATAACAGAAAATTCTCAGTTTAACAGTCAAGATCCGCTCGACCTTTTTGGGGGTTCTGTTGCTGATAACATTTTTCAAGTTCCTGATAACACAGAGAGTGAGTCCAAAAATGAACCAGTCAAAGAATTTGGTGGTGTTAAACATTACATTGATATCTCCACATCCCTTTTTGGTTCTAACAAGGTAAGGTAGCAAGCTAACCTTTTGTGTGATAACTATTTTGCAATTATTATTATTTCACTGTCATTTGTGGCATTAACATAAGGGGCATCATTTGTTTGCAAGACTTTTGGTTAGTGACCTATGCCTAGCTTGTGCAATGATGCCTAGGAAAGCACATACGAAGCTTTTACTAAAACTAAATGAATTATAGCAAGTTAACTCTCTTTTTCTTTTTTTTTCTGAATTTTGCTTTAATAATCTCAATGTGTACTTTGAGCCAAACTCAAAAGTAACTCTTATATATTTGTTTTCTTTCTCTCTCTTTTTTAATTACTGTGACTTTATGTCTTTGACATTCTTTTTAGAATGAAATCAGCAGCATGTTCATAGATAGTGCAGATGATGTTTAAGGGGGATACACACTAAATGTAATCATGCTCTTTTTAACTTAACTGGTTTATAAATATAAAATTGATAAAATTGCTGGTTCATTTACATCATGAGTAACTAAGCAAGAGGCAGAAGGTCTCTATGTTCTTTGCCTGTTTCACAATTTTTAACTCTCTCTACTAAGAACTTGAGTAACCTAGGCCAACAACGTTCTCTATTAAGAACTTGATGGACTTTCGTGGTCTTGGAAAAGATCAATTTTCTGTTCAAGTTAGTAAACATGCACTTTCCATTCTGCTATATTGTATGCCTTTCTTCTGCTTTCTGGCTGATTTGAATTGTGGCATTCAGCATCCCCTGATTTGCAGGATGAGATCAGAGATCACAGAAGGATAGTACCTGGAATTGGTGTACTGGGTTTCAAAGGAGACCTATTTATTTTACTTTGCTTTGTATGTGGTTGTTGAGGCTTTTAAAGGTGATAAATTTTGTGGAGAATAATGGAATATTTATATAGGAGAAAAAGTTATTTATAGTTATTTATATAGGACAGTTTTTTTTGTCTCTGATGATCAAGGGAAAATCTGTAAGAAGAAAGCTTCAAATGTTTATATCATTAGAAATGGACATTCTGTGTATTTGTTTATGAACAAGTGACCATCATCCCTCTTATTTTAAACAAAGGGGTTGATCAGAAGGAACATAGTTTTGCCGACTTGTCTTTTGACTTCTACTCAGCTTGGTCAGATTTATTTTTATATTTTTTCTTTTTCTGTCTACCACTTTGCTTAGCCATTCTTGTTAATACATAGTAAGTTGAAAGATTACACTACTGGAAATAAAAAATGCTTATATTCGATTGTTTTGTTTCTCTTTAAAAATTTTTTATTGTTCCTGTTTAAATAGCATACCTGGCTTTCTGTTTAAGTTGTCATTCTATAGGTTCTAGAAAAAATGAAGCTGTGCTGACTGCTGAGCATACTTGGTAGTTCTTACTTGGAACTTTCACCATGTCATAATTTTTCTGCAATCATTGCTTTGTTAAAGTCATGTATCTGGAATAGTTTCTCCATAGTCCAATACTCCAATTACATATTAACACTTATATTACACTATTTTCAGGGTGGAAATTTTGACTTTATGCAATCGTTGAAGCTTGAAATAGAACGCCTTCGTTTAAATATTTCTGCAGCTGAGAGAGACAGAGCTTTATTATCTGTCAGCATTGATCCTGCAGCAATAGATCCAAATCGCTTACTTGATTACTATGACCTGGTAAGCGTAAGTAGTTATGCAGATAAACTAGCTTTGCTGGCCCAAACTGCATATGAAGATAAGGTTAATGCTTCCATTGGGCTTGAACAAGTTGATGATGATATAGATTTCTGGAATATTAATGAATTTGGTGAAACATGCTGTGGAGCTGCTTGTGAAGTCCGTGCTGAAATGACTCCTACAGGAACCTTTTCCGATGTTTCATCTAGTGGCATGTTACCATTGCTTCTGGAATGCACTATATGTCAAAGAAAGGCTTGCAAAATTTGTTGTGTTGGGAAGGGAGCAAACTTCCTGCTTGATAATGATTTCAAAGAGGTGAAAATCTACAATGGTTTATCAAGTCAGACTGGATCTAATCATGGTGGGCAAAATGAAGGTTCCTACAGAAGCCATTCAGCTCTTGATGATGGAGTTATCTGTAAAAATTGTTGTAGTGAAGATATTCTTCAAGCATTAAGTGTGGACTACATTAGGGTTTTATGTACCTTGCGGAGAAGAGCTCGTACACACAATGCTGCTCATTGGGCCTTGGGTCAAGTTGTTGGACCAGTGTTAGATAGTCTATATAATTCGTGGCAAAGCATAGAAACTGGCAAGAGACAGTTAAGGGCACTACTGAATGGAGCAGAGTCCCTTGCTGAATTTCCTTATGCAAGCCTATTGCATCAGGTATCTTGAAGTCTGTCTCTTTCATGTTTAAAATTTAATTTTCAAGTTATATGGGAGAAGATGTTTCAAATATGTTTCACTTAAATATGAGATGTAAATGGTTTCTGAAGGTAATTTGGGTCCTTGGGTGTTATAATCTTGAAAGAAAAGTGAAAGAAGTAAATCTTGGGGATGTAAAACAATGCGGAAGTAATTCTAGAATATTATATCATTCTAGAATTACTTCTTTCATGAATTTTTAGCAGTAAAACCATGCGAAAGGGGTATTTCATAACATACACCATAAACTTCAGTCTTGTTCTAGTTATGCTGTTTTGACTTACGTGTTACATGTTTGTTGGCCTTGGAGTAACATGTATTAGTAATATTTGAAGGATTACATGCCTCTAACATGCTCAACTGAGGCTTCTAACTTAAATGATTGCTTCCTTATCATATTTAAGCTTGCCAGTAAGGATCAAAGATATACTTGTTGAATTAAAGGTAAAATAGTCAAATATTATCATGGTCTGAATGTGTCCTCTTTTATCTGATGGCATTGAAGAGATTGCCAGTAAAGCTCAACTGAAAAGGCCACTTGATTTTTCTGAAGTCAATGACCATCTCTGTCTTGTATGATCACTTGCCTTTGTTGGCAAGGGCAATGCTAAGACCCTAAAGTCTTATTGTAAAATGCTCTGATACCAAATGATAGAACCCTAAGGTTTTATCGTAAAAGAAACGGAAGAAATGGAAGAAAAGACTTCGAGGGGATCGGCCTCTTTGATCACTTCGAGGGGATCGGCCTTCTTGATCGCTTCGAGGGGATCAGCCTCCTAGGGTTTGTCATAATAATGAAATAATATTTCATTTATTGATTGCTTGATTCGTTGATTGATTTAAAGAAATGGTTACATCACTATTTATAGAGTTCCACCTAGAGTCCATTAGGACTTGGACTCTTAATAATAATTAAATATTAAATAAACTTCTACCCGACTCTAACCGAACTAAACAGACTCAATAAACAACTGAATTAAACTGACTCAATAAACATTATTCAAAAGCTCAGAAAAAGGGTCCTAACAATTCCTCCCTCTTCAAATCAGCCCTGTCCTCAAGGCTGAGTAGCATCAAACTCGGGGAGCTTCTCTTTCAGCACTTCAATCATAGGCTATCTGCAACGCATCACGATCTATTGATCAAGTAAGTATGGTCTCCATTTTTTGATAGTGTAAGCAACAAGTCGGTCTTTCAGTGTAGTAATCGTTGCAAGAAACTCCTGGCCTTGTATAATCAATTTTATCTTTGAACATTTGCTATCACAAGTTAAAATCCGTCCATCAGCGATCTTTACTTCGAATATGTCACAGCCTTCAATGTAGTAAGCTAATCGGGCTGCAACTTTCCTGTGCTACCACTATCAATCAGAACTATAACATGTTGATGTTCCAGAGTTCCGCCAACTTTTATAGTTTGCGGGTTAGAGTAGTTGGTTAATGTATGCATCGTATGTATGGTAGGTCCAACATCTTCATTATAATCTATACCTTCATGATCAGAGTCCACATTCTTAGCTTCCGGTTCCTCTCCAATTGGTTCTATCATCAGAAGTTACCCTTGTTTACATCGATTCTCGATACTCTACTTTTCATTATAGTACAAACCCCTTGCTAATCTTTCCTTGCTAATTTTTTTCTCGTGTAGATGTGCGAATGAGATCGCAGCTATCATAGTGCTGGGTCGACGAGCCTTAACTTCACACCGGATATCTGGATTAAGTCCTTCAATAAATGTACCTAGAAGTTGTCGTTCCCACCAATCTCTAGCTTGATTTGACAATCTTTCAAACCTACTATGATATTCTAGCATTGTAGAAGTTTGACGAATTTTGACAAGTTAGCAATCAACATTCTCATATTCGGATGGGCCAAAGCGAACAAGAAGCCCTCTTTTGAACTGCTCCCACGAAGGAACTCCGTGGAAAGTTTCATACCAATCGTACTATTGGATTGCATCTCCATCGAGCTGGATTGAGGCCACTTCTATCTTAGATTCTTCTGGGGTTCTGTGAAAAAGAAAAAAAATTTTCCGCCTTAGAGATCCAACTAGTCGGATCCCCATCTTCTCAACTCGGAAATTCCACCTTCATATGTGAGTAGTTTGTGTCACAATCTTGGGGCCCTTTTCCTGTATTTTCAGATCTGTGCAACATAGAACTTGAACTCTCATCTTGTTGAAACCCGCTAAAGTGCTCCAACAAGTTCTTTTTGAAATCATGAAGGGTTTCTTGTAGCCGATTCTCAATTCCGATTTCCAACGCTTCCATTTGTGCTTTCACTGAGTTATCGACATCCATTGCGTACGATTGCAAGTCGGTAATCCCCAGTTCTTGTTTCTGATGTCTAGTCAAGGGCATCCGCACTGTGGCTGCGAAGCTGCCAAGGAAACGGACACCAAGGGCAGTGCTACGGTCGCTGCGAGGAGGAAGAGGTGCTGCCCTGTGTTTCAGTCGCTGCGTGAGATGAGAGTGTCGGGGGCTGGAAGGCGATGGCTGCAACTGTTGTGACTCAGGGGAGCAATCGCCAATTAGTCAGGTTGAGGCTGCAATGATGGCAACCGTTGGCTGCGGCAGCGGAGGCAGAGCAAGGGAGAGGCAGCGTTGAAGTGGCCGGGGTTGAGGTTGCAGTGGAGAATAGGAATCAACGGTGGCACTGTGGGAACAAGGGCAATCGGTGATTTGCCCTGTTTCTGTCACCAGAACAAGGGGGAGGCTACGAGGATCACGGTTGGGCAGCGAGCGGCGTCGTCACCGGCTGGGTAGTAGCAGCGACGGTGGAGGCAGCCGGCGTTTGCAGCAGCAAGGGGACCCGCGACTGTGTCACGGTTGGAAACAAGGGCAGCAAGGTGTGTTGCCCGTGCTTGCTCTGTTTCAGTTACAAAGGATGTAGAGCAAGGGGGAGCGGCGGTCGTCGCACGGTGGCTAGCAGCGGTGGTGGGTCGGCTGGGCGGCGACGACGCTCGAGGGGAAGAGAAGTGCTAGAGGAGGCGCGGCTGGAAACAAGCGCAGCAGCGGTGAATTGCCCCGTTTCGGTCGTCGTGAGGAGGGGGGCAATCGGCGGCTGCGGTTGCGGCTGCGACCCGGGGGGTGGGGGGGGAGGTTGACCAGATAGGTTTCAGAGGGAAGAAGATGTGGTTGTGGCGGTTACGACACAATGAGGAGGGGAGGTTGCCGGTTGGGGAGCAGCAACAGCGGTGGTCGAGTGGTCGAGAAGTAGCCGCGGCGGTGGAGAAGGAGGAGTCAACGGTGTCACAGTTGGGAACAAGGGCAACCAGTGAGTTGCCCTGTTTTTGTCATTGCGGAAGGAGGCATTGGTGACGCCGAGGGATCGCGTGCGGTTGAGGAAACAGTGGTGGTTGCGGCGGTCGTGGTTGCCTTGTTTTGATCGTTGCGAGGAGGGATGGTCGAGCGACTGCAGCTGCAACCCAAGGGGAGGCAGCGATGGTGGTGCAACTGGGGGTAGCGCCACTAAGGGCTCGCCACTGTGGTGGTTGCGACGGTGTGGATGGAAGGCAGCGATCCCTTTGTGGACCAAACCTTAGGAGGCAGCAAGGGTCGCGGCAGGGATCGACGGGGGCTGCAGCAACAGAGGAAGCTCTGTTTTTGCAACCGTTGCAACGAAGGCTGCGGCAACCGGCGGCTGTGGCTGCGACCCGGGGGGGGGCACGGCTAGGGTTGCGGTTGGGAGGCGGTGATCGAGCGGTTGGGAAGCAGAGTTTCCTTCTCGGTTGAGAAGGCAGTGGTGGTCGGTGGCTGGAGCAGGGGTTCTCGATTGCGTGCGTCGCTGCCGACCTTCTCCTTCTTTCTGTTTTTGTTTTTTTTTTTTGAGATGATGATAACTACAACGAGAACACAGAGGATCGTTGTTCTGATACCAAATGCTAAGATCCTAAAGTCTTACCGTAAAATGCTTTGATACCAAATGATAAGAACCCCAAGGTTTTATTGTAAAAGAAATGGAAGAAAAGGAGGCCGATCTCCTCGAAGTGATCAAGGAGGCCGATCCCTTCGAAGTGATCATCCCATTTTCTTCAATTTCTTCCATTTCTTTTACGATAAAACCTTAGGGTTCTTATCAGGCAATCATGTGGCTCTAAACAAGACATATTTGTATATTTATTGGCTATTATAGATAGTGAAAGAAGCTTTCTTCTATTCTCCCACATCCTGAGAGACTTATGAATGTAGGGACCTAGGTATATAAAGAGATCTAATGGATCGATTTAGCCCTTGCAAATGGGTAAGCTCCTTGCATATGTATGTATATTGATTATGAATATATCTCTTAGAACTGGAACAAAATCTGTAATACTGCGCCGTCTGATTTGATACAGGTGGTAGGTATGGGTGATATTTACTGGTTCAACGGTTATCAGTAGCCGGATCAGGTATGATGGGATGCTTGTACCAGATCTGTACCAGGTGGTTCAGGGCCTTACCACTTGGTGCACCTAGTACAGGGTCGGTACCATTCACATAGGATCAGTTGCATTTGGTACACAAGACTGTACGGCACATATTCTCTTGTTTTCTTTTTTAAACCCCTTTTAGATTTTTTTGAGCAGGCTCTATGTCATACAGTTTCTTTTTTTGAATTTTTTTGCAACTTTTTTAGATTTTTTTTGAAACTTGATATGTACTGACATGCCGAGTGTGGATGCACCCGTATAATGCAATATTGGTCCGAGTCCTGACCCAGACAGTGCTGGTACATGAAATTGCAAACCTTGATTTGAAGACCCCTACCTAGAAATGGATGGATAAGGGAAAAGTGAGCCTTCCACCCTTTTGAGTCGATTCTCTTCTTTCTTGTATACAGTCCTTTTCTTAATCATACTTTTGTTCTCTCACCAGTTTGCATAGATGACTTGGCCTCTTGTTGGATCCCACTTTCCACCTATATAAATATCAATCTGAGTAAGGATTTTAATTCAGTAATGGGCCTTATGCAGGTCACAATCTAAACCAATGTGGTACACAAAGGAGAAAGGGAGAGGGGAGACATGCTTCTTGTTCTCCTATTCATCTTTCTCTTGTTCTCCTACTCATCTACTCTAGTATTAATGTATTTGAGGCCCTTGAATAGCTACCATGACAAGTGATTTTTTATGTGGTCATGTGAGGGTAAACACAACTTTGGACAACTTGACTATGGACATCGTGACTTGTTTGAAAGCTAACTAATTGATTGATATCATAATAAATTTCAACCCTTTTGCTTCGATTTACTTGTGGTTTAATAAATCTAGTGATATATAATCTGATTTAAGGTGATTTCTGTCCTAGTCCTCGCTTGGACAGATTAGTAATGGCCATATTGGACTGTGTATCATGGGACTTAATTCTTGGATATTAATATGATTTATAGGGTTAATTCCACTTGAAAGAGGAGCTTTGCAAATTTCTACATGAGCTCAAGTTTGAGAGGAGAAATTTTCTTTTGACCATTCTTCAAAAATAAATTGTTAAATACTCTCATTGAGTCAATCCCTGTTCCAAATTGACATGCTTTTATCGAGTCAAGTCTTAATTGATGGAGTCATTTCTTCATTAGATCCCTATCTCAAAAGGCTTATATCCTTCTGATTAGATTAACCACATAATTACAGTGCGAAACACCTCCAACACAGTGCGGAAACATAAATAATAGGAAAAAATAGCATGGAACTAAAAGTGTTAAGGAAAAGAAAAGATGGCAGGAAAACTGGGAAGAAGCAAAAAAACTGAAGAATTGAAAAGTGATAATGAATGAAGAGGGAAAAAGTTAGAAAGAAAATTGAGAAAATGAACAGGAAACCAGAAAAGCACCAACGAGTAATATGTGGAACAGATTAACAAAATGAAAGTCAAAACAATGAACATTGAAGGGAAACATAAATGGAGGAAAGCATAAAAGAATTATAAATGTGAATAAAAAGAAAAGAAGGCATGTAAAGTGGGAAGAAGCAAAACAATGAAGAATTGAAAAGTGAGAATGAACAGGAAACCAGAAAAGGGCCAAAGAGTAATATGTGAAGTAAATTGAAAAAAATGAAAGTCAGAACCATGAAAACAAATGACAATACAAAAATGAAATAAAAAGGAAAGTTAAGAAGTCACAGAACCAAGGTTCCTTAAAAATGAACAAGGTTCATGGACTTCTCTAATACATAAGATGGAAATGATTATAGTATAGGTTCCACTAAAAGTCTGAGATGTCTGCAATAACAAAGAGCTAGATTGGCCCTATTTCAATCATGCTAATTGCTAAGATAATGGGATGATTATCATCCTAGTGACATCTATAGTTTCCTGAAGGAGTATTACTTCCAGGTCTGTAGGCCTGGGCCTTGTCTCAAGTTTGCTGAATGATATGCAGTTGAGTTTGGACCCTATCAATAAGTTTGGATCACTAATTTGAAGTTTTAAATATCGGTAAGAGATCAACAAGAACTGGTTGAGGTTGATCAGTTAGGTTTGGACTAGTATTATTCTGCCCATTTATTCAGATAACCAGTAATTTGTAGCTTTGGCTGCAGGAAGTCTGGGTCTTAGACAATACTTCATGTAGATGAACCTCCATGACTTTTTTCAATTAAAGTAGCTGTCAGCCAACCTGCCTTTTGGCTAAAAAATTGCATGTCTGTTGTTTTTCTTTAATATCCTTCGAAACGTAGAACATCTCATGAATGCCACAGAATCTATTTCAATCTTGCTATCTTGCTATTTCCTATTTCACTTGTTAAGAATTTTTGAAATTCCAAGATTTCTACTTTCAACTATTGAAATAAATTTCATTAGTTCTTTAACAAAAGATAATACTTCAGTCAGCTATATTTTTCTTCAAATTGGATTAGTATAGACAAGAAATATAAGGTTAAAACAGTGTCAGCTAGAGACTGCTATTCATCTTATTATACTCACTTTGTGCATGATGCTAAACAAATGATTTGCTACCTGATTACTTTTACATATGCATTTCTGCCCTCATTGTCTATCTTAGGTTGTGTGTTTTCTGAAGAGAACTCTGGAAGTCTCATCTTGACTTATAGTTGTTACTTTTGAAGTAGTTACATGTAATTGATCAGCATGTGTTTTGTAGGTGGAAACAGCTGAGGGATCTGAGCCATTGTTATCATTACTTGCGCCGCTTGGCATGGGTGAACATCATGGTTATTGGAGAGCACCCCCGAGTATGTCCACTGTTGAATTTTCAGTTGTTCTTGGAAGTCTATCAGATATTTCAGGGGTTGCCTTGGTTATTAGCTCTTGTGGTTACACAACATCTGACTATCCTACAGTAAGATCTAACTGCTTTTCTTTTGCTTACAAGACCTTTTAGAACTATTTACCATATCTGGATGACATTTATGGGTATATTCCCTGGTATTTTTGCTTATGACTTACCTGATACCTCCTAACATCATTACATAATGTTTACAGCATAGTATATTTCATATCAATTAAACACTTGGCATGGATTGATTTGAATGGGATTCCAATAAAATGCAATTGCCACTATTTGGAACACACTGATTCACTGCTTCAGGTTTCTTAAATCCTAAGTTATTTAATCACAAGAGTCTCAAAAAAATTGAATTAGTGTTTTTTAACCATTTGAACTTATTTTTAAATAAACCTAGTATTTTATTCTATGTTACACTACAAAAATGTCCATCAGAAGCTAAACTTTGTTTGGTTGAACTGTAAAACATCAACTTGTATAGACCAATGGTTAAGACTAGAAAGAGCACCATCAACTTCCTCATCTGTTAGTCTATGGACACGACAAATATCCATTATTCTATTACATTAACTGAGAGGATGATGTGTGTGGTCAGGGAGAAACATGTAGAAGTGGTGTGAGAAGCTAATAGGGTTATTGACAGATTGCAAATTGCATATATTTTGGCAATTTCCATGTGGAAATATGGTAACTTGATGGTTAATATTAGGCAGAATATTGTAAGAAGATGATAAATGAACTATTTTTGGTGTTCTGATCTATTATACATGTTATGCTCTTCTGTAGAAATTCATTTGCAAATAACTATTTCTGGTTAGGTGAAAAGATTTTGCCACCACTTGGGCAATTTTTGTCCTGTTCTCATGTAAAATCATTGTTAGGAATTGTAAGTATATGTCACACAAAAATTCTTCTTGTTTATGGTTAATTTTATATGTAAAAAGGACAAGATATGACTGTTAGCTACTAAATTAAAGTACAATACCATGTTTGACTGGTACCATGATGTAACTTTGAGTATGGTTTTTGAACATCCTTGTAAAAGAAGCTTCAGAGGGAGAGTAACTAACCTTTTTAGACTTTAATGAGTTTTATCTTTCTTTTTTTGCTTTAGGTTTTCATTTCTACAAAACTGGTAATTATAAAATATTATGCTTCTTGAGTCAAGTATCACAGTTTGGTATCTATTATGATGACCCTTTTTCTTAATTACAGTTTGTAATCATTTACTAAAATATGTTTTATCTTTATTGTTCTTAGAGATAAAGATGACTGTAATGTGAAATCTTGCTTTTCTGGTGATAATAAAAGTCACATATTAGAGTGATAAATTAGAAAAGAATTCAAATGATAACTACCATTATAGGAAATGAGGTATTTAATATATTTTTAAGTGTTTGCATATGTCAATAGTGGTTGTATTGGTCATTTAGTCAATTAAAGACAAGACTATGCTTGAGTTCATGAAAATTGATTTGTTTTTACTTTTTACTACTATATGGATCTTGTTTTGTGCAGTATTGAAGTATGGCTCGAACCACGTCTCGAAGCAGTCCTGTGCAGTTCACCCATTCTCTTTTTTATATATATTTTGTTCTTTTTTCTTGAAGAAATTGCTGTTTCATATTTTATTCGTCCTTGCATATTTACCTTCTTTTTGTTAAATATTTCACTAACAAGTTCGGTGAACCTCCAGGTTCAGATTTGGGCAAGCAATACAATACACACAGATAAGCGCTCTTCAATGGGAATATGGGATCTAAAATCACTAATATCATCATCTCCACAACTTTATGGTCCTGAAAAGCTTAGTAGTGAGAACGAGATCCCAAGACATGTGAAATTTGAGTTTCGCAATCCTGTTCGGTGCCGTATTGTCTGGATCAAATTGACTCTCCCACAAAGTGAGTCCAGCTCTGTTAACACTGAAGAAGAGTACAATCTTTTTTCGTTTGATGAAAATTTCACTTACAAGCCGAAACTCCCAGCTTCTGATGGTATTGTCAATAATAATCGATGCATACATGCAAAGCGGCTTATAGTCTTTGGAAAGTCTTTGAAAAAGGAGGTGGATCAGGATGCATCTTTACAGGTCCCTGAGATGATGAAAATTAGAAGTTTCTTAGAGAGATCTCCACAACTGAGTCGGTTTAGAGTATGCTCCTTGTTCCTTTTTTGACTGATAAAAGTAGATTAGTACTTCATAGCTCCACAATTGCTAAATACATTGCTGATTATAGCTCCTTTTATCTCTGTAGGTGCCTATTGAAGCTGAAAGGTTAAAAGATAATGACCTTGCGCTTGAGCAATTTCTGTCACCAAGTGTCCCTGTATTAGCTGGTTTCCGGATTGATGCTTTCAATGTCATAAGACCACGAACCACCCATTCACCTTTTCCTAAGTTGGATATTTGGGATTGCTCAACTTTTATGGAGGACAGGTACATACTGCCAGCAGTACTATACATCCAGGTGTCTGTTGTTCAGGTAATCACTGTATCTTGTAGTAAGCACTTTTTGTCAAATTTTGTAGCTAAGTTCTTGTTTCTGGTGTTTTCTTAAGTTGTCAGCTATTTTAACTCTCTCTGATATAGTTTACCAATGAAGACTGCCTCTGTTATCTGTTTTCTTGTCTTTGGTTGCTAAATTGAATTTACTTGGCCTTCTATTCGGTGTATAGCAAGCATGATTAGTACTCTCTTGTTTATTGTCTCTTTGAACAAGATAGATACAGCTACCAAGTGTTACCATTGTTTATGGTTCTAGATTGGTGGGAAGGCTTTGGACCAGGATGTTGATGTCAAGACCAACTGCAATAACAGTCAGTATAGTTCAAGTCAGTCATAACGGTAGTGATATGAGAAATTCAGATGATTGCTTCAGTTAGAGTCATAACATAAGTATCTATAGAGCAAGATATTAAATTCGATGGAAAGGCAAGAAACGAAAGAAATCTGGTAGACATTCCAAATCTCATAATTATAACCTGTCGAGTCTATCTTCCCCAGAGTTTGAAAAGCAGCTCATTTCTTCATTTAATTTCTATAGCCCAGAAAACAAAATTCTTATGATGTTATGACTATTTCAGAATTGCAAAGCAGATTCAAAATAATTTGGAATTAGAATTGTATGATAAACCTCAATATGTGCCAAATTGCCACTGTCCGTCCCATGAAGCCTTAAGCAATGAATCTGTCAGGCATCCTGAAGGATCAGGGTTCTTCAAGACTTGTCTGCAGCTAGGAATCAGATTACATACTTAAATGATGGTTGATGTGATGATCACCACATCCTTATGCAGTATACAACTTTTGTTCGGATTTCATTTTCAGCCCACCTACTTGAAAAATCTATGAAATTTCTGGTACAATATAAAATAGCTTTTTCTTAATATTATTATATGTTGGTATTCTGACAATGTGTTTCTCTAGAAGTTGAAAACATCAAGAATGATGTATAGAGAATCTTTTACAACTTGTTAGGTGTCAAAACTAAAACTCTAGCACTTTCTGCAGGAATCAAGAAAGTCTGTTGTGGTGGGGGAATATCGCCTTCCGGAAGTTAAATCTGGCACAGCTCTTTACTTTGATTTTCCACGCCCGTTACAGGCTCAAGTCATCGTTTTCAAACTACTTGGAGATGTCACTGCCTTCGCGGATGATATAGCTGAACAAGACAACACAAGCCTTCGAACACTTCCATCAGCTTCAGGCTTGTCTTTATCAAATAGAATTAAGTTGTATTACTATGCAGATCCATATGAGCTCGGAAAATTAGCGAGTTTATCTGCAATTTAGTTGCATTTCATGTAGATAAGGACACCAAATGACATCCCATTTTCAAGCTAAGTTGATTTGGCTTCTTGTAGAGTGAAAAACCAATAATTACGTAAGATATACAGCTGAGGCTTTTTTTATTGCTCAACTTCTGTTCCTGCAGCACTACATCTGAGAGAATAGTGCCTGCAGTTGGGATCTTTTAAGGTAGCAAGAGCAGAGCACGCAGTTGCAATAAGCTTACCAAAGAGCAAGATTTAAGCATGTTCATCCAAACATGCTTCCTTCACAAATATCATATCATTTTGTCTTGTAAGGTACTACAACCAAGTTTATGATTCGGTGCAGTTGACATTATACTTTGACAAATGACTTGAGGAAAATAATGTAGAATCAGCTGAACTTTAATCTCAATATTTCCCACAAGAATAAAATCCTAGAAGATACATTCACTTGAAGCTTCATCCCATAAATTCTTAAAGATATTAGCTAGTAACTGGTAAATACTTTGGTTTGGGATCAAATCTAGTTTTTATGATGCATATACTTCCTTCGTAATAAAAGAAAATGACATATTTAATTCATAAGTGGATATTATGAATGGTTGCGTGGCAAGTAATAAAGCTATCAATCCTCTTTTGAGGATCCGCGGAGTATAATACTTTTGGTGTCTCCTTTTACCACCGGACTCTTCGATGCGATTGGTGTTTCGGATCGGATATGTAATCCATCTCTGTATGATAACAAAAATATATCACATAAATTTATTATAAATGATATTTCAAGTGAATATACATAATATGAAGGCTGGATTGAACGTGAAGAAGAATGGTAGCTTGATGTTGTTTTTGGGAACCGCTGCGTCCAACCCACTGTAAACTAAAACGGTGATCGTGCCCCGCCACTTGTTTCTCTCTTTTTCCGGTCGAAGGTTTCCACCCGCGGCAATTCAATTCTACGAATACCTTGTCTACGTTGACTCTCTATATATTTGATCCTCTCGTTCAGAACACGCGCGATGGTTTCAATCCTCTTCTTCCTCCTCCTCCTCCCAGCAGATTCGCGGTAGCAGTAGCCGGAGCTCCAATGGGAAAGGCGGGGGGCTCCTCCTCCGGCGATGGCGGCAACGCGAAGAGCCACCGGATATGCGCCTGGGCGGCCGTTGTCGCCCTGGTCGCCGTCGCCCTCGCAATCGCCGCAGGCTCCAGAAACGCCCCCGAGATCCCTGACTCCGCCACCGGCAACAAGTCTTGTGAGTGTCTCCCGGTAGGTTTCCTGCTTAAAGGTTTGATTTGGCTTGGTGGGATTTGTTGCCTGGGGGCTGATATCGGTGTGAGACGACGACATCGTAGGGATCCAGGAGCTACACGGGCTTGGTGGAGGACTGCTGCTGCGACTACGAAACGGCGGATTCGCTGAACGAGCAAGTGCTGCATCCGATACTCCAGGAGCTTGTGAAAACGCCCTTTTTCCGTTATTTTAAGGTACTCCGGTGGAATTCGTTCCTTCCTAGTATTTTTTTTTTCTTCTTAGGCTTCTTTTCTTGTGTGCTTGTATATTTATATATCCAATCGGATCACTTCGAAACCTCGTTAGGATTAATGCCCATGGCAGCAACAAATCTCTCTCTCTCTCTCTCTCTCTAACAGCTTTAAGATGTGGTAGTGAAGTCTACTTTATGAAATGTTAGTGTTGATTTATAAAGAACACGTGCTAGTGAAATTACATGACAATTTCTATTGCTACTTTATGAGATATTAGTGAAGATTTATAAAGAACACCATCTATTATACTTATTAGAACTAAAACATTATGGACTCTTCATTGTGCTCTCTATTAACAGTAGGGGTTGGATCCTACACGAGCATATATTCACCTTCTCACTGCGTGACATAGTCTTCCTTGGTCGGTGCTCTAGGTATTCAATTCACAATCCTTGCCAATGTCCTAATGTTTCCTCTAAAAGTTTCCACGGTTTATTGCATGCTATATTTTTCTTCTTTGAGTTAAACTCATCTATCTTGACATTCTTTAATCAGAATCATTATCCAATGTGTTGTTTTCTAAGCATGCAACGTTTTTGTAGATGGTTTTGTTGCTATCCTCTAAACATTTTGCTTTTTGGTTGAGGGACAGTAGAATGTTTCCAGCCACCAGTAGGCGCAGTTATATATTCAACTGACCTCTCTTGTTTATGAGGCTATTCAGGCTATTCTCTTTGATCTCCCTTCTGTGCTTTCTACGACTTCTTATCCATTTGTATTAGTTGTGTGCCTTCAATTTTCTAATATAGCATTACTATGATTGTATTTAGTATATTTCATGACATTCTTAATTGTTGTAATTTGTAAACTCCTAAAGCTTTTTGCCTTGTCCTAGAGTTTATTGATTTGATCTCTGATATAGTTATGGACTTTTAAGGCTGATCCTTTTGGTCATTTGTTGAGTAACTATTAATTAATGAATGTCTTTGATTACATCAATATAGTTCAACTGCATAATTTTCTCATTTAATAAACATACTATTCCTAATTTCAGGAAAAATGTTGCAATGTGCTTTTATAGGTTGCCTAACCAATGTGCAGCTTCCATCATCTTCTTACTTTGCATGCATTGTTTGAATAACACCATGATTTACTTGTTTGTACAAAAATAAATTGGTATCTAGTACAAATTCCATATCTTGATCTGTCCAGTCACTCTGTTATTTCCCATCGTGGCAGATATACTCAATTTTGGACTTGTTTGCACAACCTTTTGTATCTTCTTTTTTCTTATACCAAAATTTATGAGAAAAATTAGGTAGTTGCTTACCATTTAAGAAACTATTGAGTTCATTTTACTGGTTAACAACAGAATTCATGATGTTGTTATTAACTATTTTGATTATTTGAATGAATAAATTATATTCCTATTTATTGAACTTAATCTAAACTTTGGAGGAATTCGTTTTTCAACCAAAGCTCTGCCAAATATTCTGTCTTGACTGATATGCTTTCGTATATTTCCGGTTTCCTGCATCAATCGGTCTATATGTCCACCATTTTCTTGCCTTATGGAAATTCATTGTTATGCTTCTATAGTTATATGTTTCACATGCTTAGAGCTCTTCAAGTTTTTGCAACGTGAATCTTGTTTCTCAGAAACTGTTCTATTGTTGATTTGCTAGGTAAAATTGTGGTGTGATTGCCCATTCTGGCCAGATGATGGGATGTGCCATCTTCGGGATTGTTCTGTCTGTGAGTGTCAAGAAAGCGAGTTTCCAGAGCCGTTTAAGAAATCCTCCGGTGTGCTTTCTGCTGATGATGTGATTTGTCAGGAGGGAAAACCACAAGCTGCTGTGGATAGGACTCTTGATGACAAAATTTTTAATGGGTGGATTGAGATTGACAATCCCTGGACTTATGATGATGAGACTGATAATAGTACCCTCCAGCTCTGATTTACTATTAGATTCATTTTGTGTTTTTCAGTTGCTTTTCTTCCCAATTGTATTTGATTTTGCAAACTAGAAATTTATCGATGCATTTCATTTTCTTGCAGCTGCAATGACATATGTCAATCTCCAACTGAACCCGGAGAGGTACACTGGTTATGCGGGTCCATCAGCTCAAAGGATATGGGCTGCTGTTTACCAGGAAAATTGCCCACAATGTTAGTTATTTTGGTAGTTTATTTCCTTCTTATCCGTACTTTTGTAATATTGTATTGTTGTTTTTAACACCATGATTATGAGCATGCTCTGTCTAATTTTTATTACTAGAGTACTCTTTTTCATAATTGTTTCCTGTATCTCCATCCTTGTTAGTTTCTTGGTTATGGGGATAGCAGTAGCACAACTTAATAATTTTATGTATCTGAATAAACTATCAAGAAATAGATCATGCTTTGTACATAACATGAGAATTTATAGTATTTTTCATCAAACAAGTTTATTGACTGAGTTTGTGGTATTTTTTTCTCACTTCAATCCAAATTTTATCTTGTATGACTGTGACATTGCTTGGTTGGGTACATAATGAAAGAAATCTCGTGTTGTACTACTACTATCTTTGTTATCTTGAACTTTATCTTTTTCAGATCCTTCTGAAGATCTGTGTCATGAAAAGAAGGTGATGTACAAATTGATCTCCGGGCTGCATTCCTCAATTTCAGTTCACATAGCTTCTGATTATCTCCTTGATGCATTTACCAATTTGGTATTTTTTTTCTGCACACTCCCTTGAGCTACCTGACTTTTTTTTTTATGTGCTTTTCATTAGTGATAATCTCAGGTGTACTTTCTTCTGAATGAATGCAGTGGGGGCAAAATCTGGAGTTGCTTTATGATCGAGTGTGGAAGCACCCAGATCGTGTCAGGAATTTATATTTTGTCTATCTCTTTGTTCTGAGGGCAGTGACAAAGGTAACCCATTCCAATCCCGCTAGTATAGTGGAATTAAATTCTCCATTTGCAGAAAGATAATTAATGTTTATGATATTTCTATATTTCTATCATCCTTAACTTTTATATCAAGTTTTGACCATAAGATTTAGTTTCAGACATGTGAAACATTGCTTAGTGCTTCTCAGACATGATATTATGGTTCATGATCATAATTTAGTCTTCCAGGATATTGGAACAATAAAGAAAGTTTTACTTGAGGTTCCCCTTTTGTCAATATCAATGTATAAGCATGTGAGCTTTCACTCAGTGCCTCAAACTTTATTTTCTTATAAAATTTCCTCCTTGGCCTTAAACAAATAGGATCACAGCGTGTTTAAAGTCTTGACAGCCATGGCCACTATAGAATCTCAGGAGGTTTAGGTCTATGCAGCCTTAGCCTCATGTGCAGTAAAATACTGTTTCCATGACTTGATTTGCTACCACTGTGCCAAGGCTCACTCACTAGTAGGTGGGATGTGTATGCTGCAAAATAAAAATGGTCTACTGATGGAAGGAACTAATTTTTCGTGGTGTTGTTATTAGTAAGAAACATAGTGTTGATTTATTATCTCGAATTTTGCTATAGCACTAAATATTTGGGTTATATATGAGGATGTAAATCCTGGTATTGACAATGTTTTATAGCAGTCATGCAATTATAACGCAAACAACCGTCTGCCTTGCCTAACAAAATGCAGAACTTTTTATTTGATTCAATTTGTCATTAAGTAAGACGTTTCTATGCAAGTAACCTTCTGTCTTTCCTAACAATATGCACAAACTTTCAGTTGATTTAATCTATCATCAACAAAGTGGGATCCTTGCCCTTCGCTGTGGTAACTGTACTGAATCCTTCTTTTTTCCCTTTGTTTTCCACTGTACTGTTGCCTCTTCCCAATCCTCTTGATATTTAACCCAAAAAGATTTTTGAATATATTAAAGTGGTTCTTCATCTACTTATTTGACATGATATTTTTCATTCCTTATTATATAGATCGTGGATTAATGTGGCATGTCATGCTAGCGGATAACTGACATGGGATTTCATGCCAATCAGCATGATTTTCTGTGTCAATTCGTGCTTGTTGGAACATATTGTGTGGACATATTTCCAGATTAAGACCTTGTTCCTGGCCTCATAATTGTCGATGACTCTTGCAGGAGTGTTCCCTTGGGAACATTTCATCAAAATGTGGTGCACCTTAAATCATAATACAAGCAAATGGCATATTTCAATGAAATGCAATGTATTTTTTTCTTTAACATCATATAAAATATGTTGAATTAAGCCATTCTAGTATTGGTTTAGCTTTCCTCATGCTGCTAAAATGATTGATGTTCTGACATAGCCTTTAGACTGTCTTTTGGTTTCTGCATCAGACACCCAGTGGACCTGTGTTGAGGATTACTTTGGATCATACGAATTACTTCCTTGCATGAATGAACATGCATACATGTGTATTTCCACGTGCATGTGTTTTGGCTTGATCTGTCTCATGTATAATGTACTTGGCATGGTTGACCTAAGCTTCGTCTGCTGCCTTTAGTAACATTCTTCTAGTTGATGTGCTTCAGGCTGCAGATTATTTGGAACAGGCCGAGTACAACACTGGCAATCCTATAGAGGATTGGAAAACTCGATCATTGGTGAGACAGCTACTTTACAATCCCAATCCTATAGATGTTTCTGCTTGCCCGGTACCCTTTGATGAAGCCAAGCTCTGGCAAGGTGAAAATGGGCCCGAGCTGAAGCAGCAGATTCAGAAGCAATTCAGAAACATCAGGTTTGCATTTGGCAACTCGACATGTAACTTATTGGACATGCCTGTTGCACTAACCAAATTTATTTGCATGTTACAGTGCAGTAATGAACTGTGTGGGATGTGAGAAATGCCGGCTGTGGGGAAAACTGCAAGTCAATGGTCTAGCAACAGCTTTAAAAATTCTTTTCTCTGTTGATGGTGAAAACAACCAAAACCAGTCAGTATGTTACTTTCATCATGAATATCCTTCCTGAACTTATTTCATCCATATAAATACTAGGTTTTGCCAAAAAAATGAAACCCACTTTAAGAAGTTGAGAAGTTGGTCATGGTAGTACTGACTGATTATCTGATCTCAACTGTCATGTTGGAAGCTTGAAATAGACTAATAAAATGGAAAACAGAAAGGGAAACTATCAGAGAAAAACTACGAGATACAGATTTTTCTTGGTCGATTTTTTAGGACAATTTTCCCTTTTCTTTGCTTAAAATGGAAATGTCTGGAAGTATCTAAAGAGTGATTCCTAGATACTTTTCCTGATGCATTTTGATGTGGATTTTCAGCTGCAGCTGCAAAGAAATGAAGTGATCGCACTGTTCAACCTTCTAAATAGACTCTCAGAGTCGTTAAAATTCGTTCATGACATGGAACCTCTCATGGAGAAGATGGAAAGGCATGATTCTAACCCCACAGCTACTTCATAGCAAGACAATTCTTTTCCTTTTTTGCATTAATACTCTGGTGAGCCTTCTCCCGCCTCCCTTCTTCTTGCAATCCATCTTTATCTCATCATCCTCTCAACAGTTTGCTTTCTTTCTGACTTGCCAGTTTTTGTGCCCCCGGCGAGGCAGAAAAGGCAGACACACAACCCTTTGAAAATACGACATATACCTGATGGTGTTGGAATAAGTAAATCATGTAGTTGAAGGATTTTATGAGAAAGGGAAACATATTTGCTCAATTCAATGCTTCTGTGTGCCATTAAATTATGGTCTTGAGCACAGTGATTTTTGTATCATTTAGTTCTTCAAAGATGCTGGCGGCTATGCCATTGTTTGCAGATCCATCTTTTAAACAACTGTGACTCTCCATGGATGGTTCTCATACTGACTTTCCCTTATTAATATTGCCATGGCAATATATTTCTTTATATATTTAGATTTTCCACAAGATTCCCTCTCATTAGCATTCATCTAAAAACTTTGATCCATTTCTACTAATTGTTGTTAGTGGTGATTTTTTTATTTAAATTTTAAAGTAATTAAAAATAAAAATATCTAAAATACTCTTTATGTATGTATGTATATGTATATGTATGTATGCATATATATATATGTATATATATTTATATATATATATATACATATATGTATATTTATTTATATATATATATATACATATATATACATATATACATACACATATATATATATACACACGTGGAAAATGTTCGATTCGTGAAGTGATCATATTAGAAAAGCAAGACAAAGGATAAACGTGATTGACGTGAGTAGGCAGTTGAATTCCTGCATTTGACTGCAGAGGAAGAAGGACACCTTAATTGACTGACTGTTCACATAAGTTCCAAATCCAGAATTTGATGCGTGCCACTCGAGTTCTTCATTAATCACATAAGCCCACACTATATATAAATGTGCTCATGTATGCTTCTATTATGCATAAATGTGATCCCTCGCGTTCTTAATTCTTAGATCTATAAAAAAAGAAGGCGAGTGATGAGGGAATTGAATAGACAGACGAATTATCAGCTTTGGTTCATGAATCATCGTGTGACAAAAGTCAAGTAGAACATTTTGTTGGATTTACAGAGATAAACAACTTTGTTCAAGGTTGGATCATTGGCGGTCCACATGGTAATCATTTTCAACTTAAATATTGGAATAAGATATGATGAAGGCATAAAGAAAAAAGTTCATTGATAACACACGCAAAAAGTCAGAAAGAAAGTTGCGGGAATTTAATGAGACAAGTGAATGGAATCCATCAAAAAATGAAAAGAAATGTGAAGAGAAAGATGAATGATAGTTTAAGCATGTTCTTATGTGAAGCAGCTACTTCCACGTTCATGATCAGAGTCCTTCTTTCTTTCTCGGCATCTGCGTATACATACATGCCGGTCGTCGTCGTCGACCTCAATTCTTACAAGGACCGCAGGTGTGTGTGTTGGGGTCATGGGTGCAACACGAAGGCCCCGACGGCGTCACCGGCCCTTGAGGCAGCGACTGCAGCAAGAGGCCGCCGTGCTCTCGCCACCACCGCCACTCTCCTTGCGTCGGCCTCCCCGCCATCATCGGAGGCTGCAAGCTTGCAACCAGTAGCAGCAACAACACCAGCTGCCTCATCGTCGCCGTGGCCTCTCTCTCTCTCTCTCTCTCTCTCTGTATATATAGAAGAGGAAGATCTCTCTCTCTCTCTGATCGTCGTATTCCCCTCGCCACTTCGAAAGCGGGAATTCGTCGCAACGTTGCTGTTGGGATTTAAGAGGGCTTGAAAACACCATAGTCAACGTTCTAACTTTTGCGTTGATTCAATGCGCCGCCGTGGACGGGATCAAAGGATCGGAAGTGGGGAGTAGGTGGGTCGATCTCTCCACCTACCTCGCCGATTGCCTCCACGAGTTCACTCGCCCCGGACATCATACCGTCACGTCGATTGCCTTGGCCACTATCTTATCTATATTTTTACCTCGTTTTAGCTCTATGGTGTTTCGATTGCATGACAAATACAAGAATATCGAGAATGTAGTGACAGTTTGGGAAGAAGAAGAAGAAGCAGCAGCAGCAGCAAATTTTGCAGACAGAAATACAATCAGACGTTTGATTTCTATCAAAACATGAAAGAAGAAAATCCCAATCTGTTGTTTCTGGAAATTGCTATGTTCAGACATGCTTGCATTAGTTGCATGGAAACTCTGACACTTGCTATGTAATTTTAGTGCATAAACTAAGAATCAGGATAATAATACATGATGGAACAGCCTTGGCAGTAAAATGGAAGAACACTGTACCGAGTTCGTCTGACGTGATAATGATGATATATATACGTATTTTTCTTCTTTATATTTCTTCGTTTGTATAGATTTTAATGCATGAAATCACATACAAAGCGTTCCCTGTGAGAACACTGCGTATGATAACTTGCAATGCTGCGAAGTTCATGGAATTAGGTTTACTCCACGCTTACGTGCAATGATCGTAAACATGGAAATGGATAATGTTCCTGCAAGTAAGTTCGCCATGCAAATGGCTGCATAGTGTTCGTTTCTTCTTCCTTGTCGGAGCAAAGAAGTCATGTCATCACCATCCCATGCGTGAGCAATCTAATCTCGCGATGACAAAGACCATTAGTTTCTTTCTTGGCTTTCGCACACATACCTTACGGAGAACAAGGAGAACACAAACGCTCTCACAAGTAGCGATCACACTCCAAAGCATTCAGCATAAAAAGCAATCTCGGTCACACATACATAGATATCACGGGTATGGTAATCCATACCTCTCACAGCATACCCTAATCTCGATCGACTTCGAACTCGCCGAGACTGCATATGATACGTATACCTAAGTATAGTTTCATCCGATCAATGATGCGGACAATGAGGACCGCCGCCATGCGCATCCGCTGTGGGATTGTTGGTGCAGTTCGAAGGAAGGGACGCCTGTGGTGGCTTATGCTTCCGCTGCAGGAGGTCGTTGTTGTGGTGCAGAGGCCTCGCTGCCGCTAAGAGATGCAAGCCTAACATGGCCAGCAGCAGCAGCATGAGAGCTTTGAAGATGGAGGCCATGTCGTGTGAGCAAGTGTCGTATGGGGTTCGTTTGATCGATGGGCGATGATGGAGTTAATTTATAGAAATGGCATTTCCTGTTCTTGATCCTGAAACCTACTGAAACTTTCACACTGGGCTTCCCAAGCAGAGAGATGGCATTTCCTGTTGTTGATCTTGAAACTTACTTGGAACTTTCACACTGGGCTTCCTATGGTGACTCTCCACACAGTAGCCCAGTGTGAAAGTTCCAAGTAAGTTTCAAGATCAACAACAGGAAATGCCATCTCTCTGCGAACTTTAAACACTTGGCTTCCTCTGCTGGCTCCTCGAGACAGTAGCAGAGAGAGAGAGAGAGAGAGTCTGAAGTGATCAGTTGACGTTGCATGGGTTCAGACTACAGATGACGTTTGCATTGCGAAGCTGCCGAGAAACACCTCACCATTTGTGTGCCGATTACGGACAAGGAAAAGAAGAGGGAGAGAGAGAGAGAGAGGCCGCAGAAAAGATAAGATCTCATATATTCTTCTTGCCGAAAGAGAAACACAAGGAAAAGTATGGGTATTTAAGAGAGAAGAATACTTCTTACGTCAGAATGATTTTGGTAAGCAGGTTAAAGTAAAAGCTTTGTTCAAATTAGCCCACCTAATAAGCTTATGTTGGTGAGAGAGGGAGAGAGAGAGAGAGACAGAGAGAGAGAGAGAGAGACATAGAGAGAGAGAGAGAGAGAGAGAGAGAGATAGAGAGAGGCCTCATGTGTGGTAATGGTCATGTAAACTCTTGTAGGAATCTTGATTAGATTCTAATTATGATTATTTAGCAATAATGAATTACAGATATATTTTCGGATTACGAATCAAATAAAAAGTAATTTTAAACAACGATATCGAAAAATATATCTCTTTTGATATTAATATATTGTTATTTGATTTTACAATTTAATATAAAATTTATTTTATATAATAATAATATGATTATGATTTTACGTTTATATTAGGTTGACTAGTTGACTCTCCTCGAGAAGGTGCCGAGTACATGAAGTCAACGCTTCCCACCCTGCATCGCAAGTGGGGGGTTGGGAGGAGGAATCCCACCAGATATGGTTTCACAAGGAGTGAAACGAAGAAGAAGGCGGCTTCCGTGAGTACAAAAGCAGCATGCAAGAGATTTGATTGAGAAACATAGTATGCATCATCTAATTCCAACATATTGGCTGCCATTTTCCACCAAACTTCTCTTCTCGTCTCTTTCTAATCACTACTCCATAAGATATATCATTCAAAGCTCGATCGCTGTCTCCTACTAACTCTCTACCTTTGCTTAAACAAATCGATCGTCATCGTCGACAAAATCCTTTGTGGGCCTCCTTCTCTGTTCAGCTTTTGATGATGATGATGATGATGATGATGATGATGATGATGATGATGATGATGATGATGATGATGATGATGATGATGATGATGATGATCGTTATCGTCGACAAGAACCTGATTCGATTTTTCTCTGTTTATGATTGCATTTTTCAACTTAATTTTTTCTTCAGAAAATAAAAAAATTTTCAAAAGTAAACTTGCATGCTAATCTTTTATTAGTTCATTTCGATGACAGTTCAACTCATTCCGTCTAGCTTTATGATCTTAATAGCGGTAAAAGATTCACGAAAGCTCACTGTAAAAAAGATTTTTTTTTTTTTAGGCATTGACTTTATTGGTTTGTATGATTCATAGTCAATGGCATGATTAAAAACAGTGATGCAATTTTCATAATTATAATTTTACATATATTATTTAATTTTACAAATAATGATTTATCACTATCATACTAAAACATTATGTGAAAACTATTTAACCACAATGTTTGTGGTTAACAAAGTGCACAATAGAATTGCCAGTGTGATGAGACAGGCACACGAAACAACCGTGAACTAAGCCAATTGCATATTCCCTGTACAAAGATCAAATTGTTCCAACTCAATTTATGCGGCTATACATAAGCATCAAGTTATTTGTTACAGAGTTCCAACAATAGAAGATCTATCTATATAAGCTCTGGCTATTTATGATAAGATGATACATCCCAACCACAGAGCACATTATAGTTGAATTGTGCATGTGACGGCGGCTTTGAAATCGATGAGGCGGTTGAAAGGTGGGTTTGTTGTTAGAAATCTCCATCTCTTCTTTCGAGGGTCGTAGATTTGAATCTCTATCGTGAGTCTTTTCTTGGACACTCTTCGTTGATCTGATGTATTTTGACACTGTATTATTAGTGTTGTCAACACATACAACTCCCCGTTCATTGCGACAAAGCCACACGAGCCGTTTAAGGGAATCTTTCTTGGCAAGCTAGACTCTTTTATCCATCGATTTAAAGCAAAGTCATATCTGCAATGCAAGTTTTCCACGATGATGATACTAGGAAACAGGATATCTTGAACTATATAAATACCAGACTGGGAAAAGATCTCTCAAGAAGTTAGCAAAATAGCATTTCTTAGGCAACATAACATACTAAACACCTCAATTTCTGTAGCATAATCTATATTTGTACACTATGACTGGAACATAATCTATATCTGATCAAGGTGTTCTATGTAAGACATCAGCGAATGCTCAATTATCTGAACCAGGCATGAAAGCTTTAAGATCTACAAGCCACTAGAACTTATGAACAAAACCTTAAATTTGAACTGTTAGCCAACACATGGCTAACATTTATATATAGTGACAATATCATGAACAAAACCTCATTGTCAAGAGAAGATAGAGCAGACTCGAAAATATCATGAGTTTAAATTGTACAGAAAATTTATTCTGAACATACTACATAGGGAGTTCACGAATTATACGATGATAATAGCTAACACAAACTGAAGTTGTTAACAGTAGTCATCGTCCATAATATATTATGCTAATATCTTTCGGACGATCTAATGAAATTCTAGTATTTAAGTAGTTAAAAAATGCACCACCTAAGAAGCCTATATTATTTGTTATCGTAAAATAAGCATGATATAAAAAGCAACATACTCCAAGAATCAGCTCTCTTCTAGAATTGCATTAGATCCAGGGACTTAAGGCAGGGCAAATGAGGAAGAACGCACGAGTAAAGGCACAACACAATTTCACATGTTATATCATATATCTATGCCCAGACGTTAAGGTGGTCAAAGAGTTCCACTGAGACGAAGAAACAAAAAGAATAAACTGACAACCATAGCTCGTACCTGTAATTCCCAAAAAACAGACGATAAGAGAAACCGCTCCTTCGCCTTGTGTAAACCCACCAAACTACAAATGATCTTTCAAATCATTCATTGTGATCTCAATGAATTCTAGATGTTCCCATTAGCTAGAGTTTCTTATCATAAAGGTAAAAGCGTTCGAAATCGGCTGAAGAATAAGTTCATTCATCGAATTGACTATCAAATGGCAAAATCATTCGATCTAATACATTACTACATGGTGGGGTACAACAATATCGTGGACCGACATACAATCAGTTCAGATATAACTTGGACTTAACAATGTCCAAAAATTTCAAACTTAAAACTGTGAGCAAAAAGATACCAAAAAATGATGGCATAGGAGAATACGCTTTGGAGAATAAATATGAATAGCACAAAAAGGGAAAAGACAAGGTCAGTCAACTAAAAGAGCTAAATTTCACTTAGTATTCATTTAAAAATATCACTTTCTATCAGAAAGACTTCTCCCAGTACTTCTTTACTTGACCCCAAACAGTGTATACAGTAGCAAAAAGACATATTTAGTTAAGATTCAGATTTCCATCAGTTATTTCTGAGAAGAACACCTAGATCTTTAAAAAGATGGATCCTAATAATTCGCATCAAGATAGATACTGAAGATAAGATTCATGGCATGAATTTAGTTCGGACAAAAGAATATAAAACAAAATCCTAGTTGATAATTCAGATATTCCACATGCCATTTTTCATATTTGGAATGTTTTAAGTGCATGTATCAGGCGCACACACTGAACTGTATATAATTCAGATATGCTGCACACCATTTTTCATATTTGGAATGTTTTAAGTGCATGTATGAGGTGCACACACTGAACTGTATATAATTACAGTAGTAACACATCTGCCTGGATGACTTCACCTGTAAAATTTTGTCGGTCTCCTGCTTTAAATTTTGGCAGCTACTAAAATAACAAGTAGAGAAAGTATTTCATTATTATATCTTGCCATACCATTAATTTTCTCTTCCTTCCATCTATTCGAGTCCAATAAAAAGATACTTTCTCTACTCGTTATTTTTTGAATAATATCAAATTGGGTGTCAGAGCAACTTGTCCTACATCACTCATATTATAAGGCATTTCTTTGTTTCTTGGATTAGCTAGTTATTCTCCAATGTTTCAACAGTGTATTAGATCAATTAACAAAACATATTCCGGGTTTTCCAACAAAGGTTGACAAGGTTTGCTTCCAAAGAGGCACCCATTCAGTAATCATATTTAGTTGTTAACTTCTGTTTATTATGTATGAAGTTAAATAAACTTCTTATTTAGTTGTTAACTAGAAGATTGCAGATATCCTTGACATTCTAATGCTTCGCAGATATTGTCAACATCATAACAATAACTGATAAGGAACAAGCGTAGATTCTCAAAGAAGAAAACACAAAGATACGATCAGGTGTACAGCAAGAAAGCTCAGCTAACTAATAAGGACAAATCAAAATTCAGACAACCAGAAAGTAATGCTGATGCTTCTCTTTGCATACAAGTTCATCATTTAGGATTATCAGAAAAGAAAAAAACACATTCCATAAATGCAACATACAGAAGAATGAAGGCAGTACAATACAAACCGAAGAAAGTTGAAGCCTACAATTGCAGTGATGAACTCTCTTCCAAGACTTTCATAATAATAATGTTTATAGCAGTGTCCCAATCCAACATTTGCAACTCGTAATTCAGTTCAAGAAGCAATCAAATGCAAAACCGTATTTCGGTATCAATTAATCACAGATCAAAAATGTTACCTGAAAATATTATTTGAGTCGAGCATGAAAATCTCCTTCACCTGACCATCCTCTCCATCGAGTGGTGCCACTGCCCCGAGCTTCCTTCTCTGCCCTTCCTCCCACATGTCTTCCACCTCCCTCCATTTCCCACTCTTCAGGCCCAGCACCATAGCGTTCTTGTAGTACACATCAGCCGGCACAACGCCTGAGACCGTCCGATAGTCGCCGTACCCTCCCATCACCCAGAACTCTTCTTCCTCACCAGCGTCCCTCTTGACCAAGAACCCCACACACCCGGCTCTGTCCCTCGGCAGACCTTTACGCATCCTCCACTCGCCCTCTTTCACGTCGTAGCACTCCACCGAGCTCATCCGACTACCTTCCAAGGGGAACATCGAGTGGCGTGAGCCACCGCCAGCCACGATGATTCTGCCCTCATCCCCGTCGCCCCCATTCTCGGACGGACGCAACGGCGCGCAGGCGAAGCTGCCACGGGGGAGGAGCATGTCAGGGAGGCGTTCCCAGGAGAGCGGAGGCGGCGCGGCGAGGTTGAGGCGGTGGGCGGCAGCAGAGGCGATGGGGTGACCAAGGGGGTAGGAGCGGGCGTCGAACTGGGACCCGCCGAGGACGTAGAGGTGGTGGCCGAGAGCGACAGGGACGAAATTGGAGAGGCCATAGCGGTGGTAGTTGCAGGGCATCCGGGGGAGCGGGGCCCATGCGGCGGTGGCCGTGTCGAAGAGGCAGGGCGGCGTGATGGAGGGGTCAGCGGGAAAGAGGGCGAGGAGGTGGTGGCAGGGGAGGCGGAGCCTGCGGCGGAGAGGGAAGAGGACGAGCGGGGTGAGGAGGGCGCGCCACGACCGGGAGATGACGCGGAGTCGGGACTGGTGAGAGTAGGGTAGTGACGCTAGGATCAACTCTGCGATGTCGTCGGGGAGGCCCGGAATCAGGGCTCCTCCGCCCGTGGCGTTTAGGGTTAGGGTTTCGATGGCGAAGGAGGAGCAGGATGAGGCAGAGGCAGAGGCGGAGGCGGAGGCGGGCGACAGCGACGCCATCCCGCGTAGAACGAGAGCGAAGGATCGAGGAAACGATTTCGAGGGTAAAGACGTCAATTTGATCTCCTTTTAACATAAAAGAAAACAGTGGTATCAACGTTGCTAAAAGTTCGCTCCCGTTTCCAGCATTACAAGTTCTATAAGCGACTGATCCGCTAATTCGATCGAGGAAACGATTCCGTTTCCCCCTTCCACTTCGATTCTCCGGTCGAGATATCGAGAATTCCGATAATTCAGAGTCAAAATCGATAATTCCGATAAATATATTTAATCTCAAATAACTAACACGAGTGAGTGTTTTTGAGATCCACCTCACAATAAAATATAATTTTTGAAACACACAAAACATCATGTCATAGATAAAAGCATAGCATCAGCATCATTGTTACAACAGGAAACAAAAACATTAAGCTAAAAAGACGAATCTCCCCCACAGTCAACAAACTCGTAGTCAACCATCAGATGGCCCTTCTCATACCCACTTCCATCCGTATCGATCTGAGAGAAGACCTCCCAATCTAAATCCAGCCCTCCATTTCCACATTGATCCACAATCCTGACCGTCGTTTGGACTCCCGTCGCCGTGTTCGTCACCTGCACCATTTATCCGTATAATTATTATCCCAACAAAAAGATTATTAAGGTCTTCATAGCTTTTATATATATAAATAAAATACAAATCTGACCACTTATTTAAATTATCAAAGTTTTATTCATTAATTAGACATGACGATTTTTTAAGGATATTTAATTTTTATTATTAGGATGAAATAGAAGAACACTGAAATATATTTATTACTCTCTAATCTCTTATGTTCTTTTCGCAATATTTTCCATATGTTTCATATTGTTAATAATGTTTTTGGAAAATGTTAAATTTAAGGTTCAATCAGTTGATCTCTTACCAGCAAGCAGCGGCCGCAAGCGTCTCGCCCGGTCGGTCCGACGGGGCCGCAGAAGGCGGTCCACCCGTACCTCGCCCGCCACTCCAGCGACTTGTCGGCGTCCCACGTCGAACAGTACGCGCCGACGGCCATCAGGTCCCAATTGTTCTCCTCCGGATAGTAGTAATGGTACGTCGCCCGCACGTCCGCCGCTTCCTGCGCGCTAGCCGCTGCGATGAGGCACAGCAGCGTTGCAGCGACGTAGCTCGCCATGGCTTTGGTTTGGACGGAGAGCCGGGGGGGGGGCTCTACTTGCGGATGCCGTTTAAGCGTTCGACGAAATGACCTCCTTAGGAAAATATGTCAAGTGGCGGTGGTGATGAGTTGACCATAGCTTGATGGCCGCAAGTAAGCATTCGTGTATCATTTAGTAATTTAGCATCTTATAATAAAATTGATTTAAATCAAAATGGTCATTGGCGAGCCGGGAAACGGGTCAAGCCGGTTCGTGCGAGCCGATCGATTCATTTTCCAGGCCGGGACAAGAGGGCTGTTGCAGTCAACGAACCGGCCAACGCGAGCTGGTCCAGCGAGTCGGTTCGTTCCGGTTTCTCGCATTCGAGGAATGCGAGTCGGTGAGGCCGTATCTCAGTTTTCCTCTCCCCGTCTTCCAGAAGAAGCTGCCGCGGGCGATCGATGGCGGATGGGGGAGGCGACTAAGTAGAGGGAGCAGCGTCTCGCCCGTTAAGAGAAGAGAAATCCGTCCTTTCCCAGTTGATTGCATGCCAAGGTTGACTCGGTGCGCGCGCGTCTCCATCTGTTAGTTCCTTTCCCTTTTCCTCCCTGTCTTCCGAAACGAGCAGCGGGCGGGCGGAGGAAGGGGGTCATTAAGTAGAGGGAGGAGCGTCTCTCTTGTGAGGAGGAGAGCCCAGCGCCCGATAATTACCCTTCGGAGCCCTAGAAACCGCCCGAGGAGGACCAGCAGGAGGGATGGCGGAGAGGCAGCTGATCGTGGCGGTGGAAGGGACGGCGGCGCTTGGCCCGTACTGGCAGACCATCCTCTCCGATTACCTCGACAAGATCATCAGGTCGGTTCCCCGAACTCGTGATCCCTCTTTTTCTTCTCGGTTTCTTGAAGTTAGATCGTTGTTCTTGGATTCTGTGATGGGGTTTGATTGTATTATCGTTTGTGGTGTCTCGTTGCTTGTTTGAACTAGAATCCTGGTTTCAATGACCCTGTAATATTACGATTCGATCGATTGTCATCGTTGAAAATACTCATACAAGGGCAGGGTGTTTGTATTTTAGTGGCTTCATAACATCTGTGATCAAACTTTTCATCTCTTAACTACTTAAGTAGGGTTTTTGGTTTTGCCAAAGAACCGATGAACATTTAAAGAATTGATGGAATGCCTATTGATTCTTTTCTAGGTACCACTCTCGTGGCAAAGATATATCACACGAGAAATGTGTAATAATTTCACATGATGAGTAACGAATGGTTATGCCAACAATTTCAGACCACATATCCGGATATTTTTCCTTGAAAGTTGCACCAATCAATCTGAAGCAATAGCTTCCTGGAAATAAGGCTCTGTAAATGTATCAGTCCGAATGTAGATATTGGGGAATCGTTTGAAATCTTGGCTAAATTTTAAACTCTGAGGATTAGAATTTTAAACAAGAATTCATTTTATGTTGTGCTTATGAACCATATATTAGGTAATATAATATTTAGATGTCAAGAATCGTGCAAGATCAAGAGTAAAAAATCAGGAAGGATTTTGGCATTTATAGAGGAATTCTGATACAGAAAAGTGAATGTAACAAGAAAACAAGATGAAATACCAATTAAGAGAATGTATCTAGATAACAAGTATTGATTGTATGTATCAACTGGTTCAACACTTTACTGATATGTAGTAGTTTACTGACCATTTGACAATATGAAGACAATATTTCTTTTCTCATTTGTATACCAAGGTATATTCTACTCTATGGATGTACTGTACTCATCTGCACATTGGTTTGTGTTTGGGTTGGATCGTTTTTTTACAAGATTTTGGAAGAGATGATTAGAGTTTGTGAAGAACAAAGAAAGGAATAGAAAGGAAAAGGATAAGAAAATGAGTATCAGATCGGAAAATATCTCTAATGGGGCAAAATGTATATTTTTGGTACTTAAATATTATTGATGGTAATTACAATTCATTTATATGTTTTTTTCGGTTTTATTTCTTTTAATAAGCACTTGTGTTGTGCACCTTGCCTCATACCTTGCACTAGTCTTGAAGAAATCTTCGTGCCTTTATCTGCTCCAAGGCTTTAAAAACTTTGGTTTATTGTGTCATGTTCTTATGGTTATATCACTGTCATTACAATTTTCAACTCCTTTGTTGAACTAACTTGTTTTATGAATTGGTAATTGGTTAGTGTTCACAGGTTATTATGACTTTTAATTAAGAATGATAACATGTTATGGGACTTTTTTAGGTACTATTATGGAAATGAGATGACTGGGCAGGTAACTTCTGAATCCAATAGAAATTTAGATCCATTGAAATTTAAAAGCTATCATGATTTTATTTATCTTATGATTATGACAGTATTCTACTTTTTTGTGGTTTAACTTTCTAGTTTCTTTGATAATAATACTTTTTGAGCTTGGCATTTTCAGCTATCATAGATCAATTTTATTTTCTACCCGAGCGTTCTTAACCATTGTCCTGCTTGTGTGATATATTTGTAAATTACACAAAATCATTATTCTCATTCCAGTAGCAGAGATGCATCGTATTGGAGATTTACAGTCATTTTTTTTCCCAATGATACTTAAAAAGTCATGAAGACTTGGAATCTTCTTCTAGTAGATATTTGTATAAACAATGTAACCATATTTTGTTATTTGGGAATTGATCCAAATATTTGAATGACCCCTGTGATGGATACTCCAAAGCAGATTTGTAGAGAAGAATATCTAAAATAAACTGTTGCTAGTTAGTATAATAATTTATGTGAAATAACCTCAAACATGCTAAAATGACCGAAGGTAGAATGAAAAGACATACTTGTGTGTTCACAATAATACAATCACCAAATATAGATAACTATCATCAATTTTCACTGTAAAAAATAAGAGTAATACATGCTGATTTTGTCTGTGGCTAGCTGTATGTATCAGCACACTTGTGTGGTATTGATATGATGCCCTGTTCCAAGGTGTGTTGTTGAATGGAAAACACTTTGATTTTGTGTGGGGGATTGACCAAAAATCTTGGGTAGGTGTAGGCAAATTGGTTTGACAAGGGGGCTTTGGGTCAATCTAAATCGGATGCCAAGGGAGCTAAATAGGATGATTGGAAATATTAGAACCATAATCAATGTTTGCTATACCGCCTGAAACAGTATGGTACCGGCAGTATGTATTGGTCTGGGCATGGGCCGATATGCAGACGACCTCGTTTCGGGCGATCCAATTAAATTAATAAAAATTCAAAGAAATGGTGGGGCCTTGTCCAAATCAACATTAAAAAGGAAAAAATAGATTAGGGCTCACGTTTCTCATGTAAGATGCTATCGCCTCGCCGTCGCTACTTCGCCACTACTCCTTCGACACTTCCTCACCGCTGTCGCTACCACTTTGACAAAGTTGTTGCCTTGCCGTCGCTGCTTTGCAGGTACGCTGCCGCTTCTCTTTTCCTCTGCTTCTTTATTGTTCTTCCTCCACTTTTTCCTCCTTTTCCTTCCTCCGTCCACCTCTGTTCCTCCATTGCCCCTTCCACTTCTTCCTCTTTTTCTTCCTTGCCAAACCACCGGTATGCATCAGTGTATCATGTATTGGTACACCGGTACAAAGCGATACATACCGTTCCAACAAATTTCCGAAATGGGTCTAGTACCCGAAAAGGCAATCCTCGACCATAATATTCTTATTTCTTGAATATATTAAACCATTACTTCCCATGTTGAAAGTAATTATATGTATAGTTATTTCACACTTATGTTTATACTTATGTTTGCCTTCGATTTATACTTATGTTTATCATACAATTGCTTTAATATGTTTTTCTATAATGTATAATGTATGAGAATATATTTTACTTATGCACATTGTTATACATTTTCCAGTTAATAGCTTGTGATTTGAGGTTTCAATGTGAGCATCTTTTATCTTTTTTGTTTTCTTGGATGGAGGATTGGCTGGGTAAAGTATTTCAGGTTTTAGCTAGTTGTTGTTCTTTGAAGTGTTGTGCATTCTCATCTTTCACCATCTTGCATCCTCATTCATTCATCTATTGTTCATATTTTCTTTAGATCAGCTGCATATATTACTTCTTCCTTTTTTGTGCCCCATCTCTTATCATTTAGGATACGAATATAAGTACCGCTAGTCCTGTCTGTTGGTATCTGTTGAAGTTGTACTGGAGGAATTTATTTTATTAGAATTGAAGCATGTGACTGAACTGAAGCATGGAGTAATTATCTGTTGAAGTTGTAGGAGGATTCTTGCATTCTCTTTTGCCCAATTTGAGCATCCATATGCTTGTTTCATATTCTGTTTAATATCTGTTGCTTGTGCATTATATAAAAAACATATTTCCTGTTTTGATAGTTATTTTGACCAGTGACCACACTGGTCTGTTTTATTTTATTTTAATGCTTTTTCCTATGCTTGCCTAGTATCAAATGCTGTAGTTGTTCACAATGAAGCCTGAATCACATGTGAAATAAAGTCCTAGACAATTATGTTTTCTGGTTGCAAGTTATCTACAACTTCGTCATTATTGGATGTAATACCAGGACAGAGAACAACTATTTATGACTTAATTAGATGCAACACAACACTTATGATTTCTATTGACTATGAGATTTGTCAGGTGTAACATCAGATTCTTGTGACCAGTTAATTACCCTGCTTCTTTTGATTTACTTATTTACAGAAGCTAAATGGAGCAAATCCTGAGCTTGCTTTGGTTGTATTCAATACTCATGGGCCTTATAGTGGTATGATTTCTATATTCATTCACATTTTATTGCTAGTGATTTCTGAGAATAGTTTGGTGCAATCATTTTGGTGTTTTCTTGTTTTAATTGAGAGCAAGATGAGATCGATGCTTTCTTAACAAAATAAATATATTATCGTTTCTTGAACCTCGTAGATAATTGATAGAAGAAGACTTGCCTATCAAGGTATTTTCTAATTTGAGAAAGAGAAAAAACCTCCCGAGAGAAAACAAGAGAGAAAATTTACTATTCTATCACTCATTATTGGAATAAAAATTACCAATCTTAAATATAGCCTCAAAGCTATACAATCACATATATTGTATTCTACTTAGAGGTTATGTGAGGGGGAAAAAAACCATTTTTGCTGATATCATCTTCCCTAAAAATACCATGGAAACAGACTTTAGAATGCTTTAAATATGGCTTTTAATTGTTAAATGACATGCCTAACGTATTTACCCAAAAATTAAACTTAGTACGAGGAGAATTTACCTCAGCCGGTGGCTGTTATACTATATTCTAGCAATACTTTGAGGCAAGGTTTGTAATTTTGTGTATTGGTACTGTACCGGTTACGGTTTGGACTAGTATGGTAGCGTTCCATAGCCAGTGTATTGGGTGTTTGTACGTTTGTAGGTATCGAAAAAATCTTAAAGAGCTGAAAAATAACAAAACAGAAACTGCTCAGTATAGAGCCTGTAGGGCCCTGTACCGAGCAGTGCTGACCCTGTACCACGTGTACTGAGTGGTAGAAGACCTGTACCAGCCGATATAGGTCTGGTACTGGGCATATCACCCGGTTTACACTGTTTGTACACCAATAACATGTCAGACTGGAATATGCTGCTCACACCGTACCACATGGTATTGCAAATCTTGCATTAAGGTAGCTTAGTGCTTCTAGTTCCTACAGTCAAATAGGACTAATTAGTTGTATGGCATGATCTAACTTTTTGGGGAATGGTGTTAAGAAAGTTCAAATGAGTGTTTGACCAAATGAATTTAAAGAGCTTCCTTTGTGGCATTTATCTTATACCTTATATTATTTATATGGAATCTCTTTTGACCCGAAAAAGAAAGAATTTTTTAATCCTAGATTCAAATTGTACTGTTAAATCTAAGTTCAGAACTTCCTGTTACAGCTTTTGTTGTGGATCGTAGTGGTTGGACGAAAGATCTGGATGTTTTCCTTCAGTGGTTGTCAGCAATGCGTTTTACTGGTGGTGGTTTCACTGAAGCTGCAATTGCTGAAGGTCTTTCTGAAGCATTAATGGTATGAGTTAAGCTCTATCTTTGCTATATAATATTAAATTTAGTTCTTAAAATGTTGGTATTCTAGACCTTGATGCTTGTAGTAATATGCAATCTTCTTTTAAAAATTATACACAGATTAGGACACAAGATAATTGCTAAAATATTCCAACTTCCTAGGAATCATGATGAGAATATCTGGAAATAGCAGACAATAGAAAGACCTAAACAATAAAAAATGGAGTTGACCTGAGCAATAAATATACACAAATTATAACCTGTTTCATTATGGATTGTAATATTGCTTTTGTTACATTTTATCTTTGGTTAAGTTTTCTGGCAAAGCATGCTGCAGGTGGTGCTTGTTGTGCCTATAAACTCATATGCGTATTGGGGTTTATGCAAGGTAATGGGATTGGGCACTTTTAATACGTCTAAAATCTGTTAACTCTTGGAGGGATTGGTTGGTTAAGTTGGTTGGAATTCTTTTCCCAAGACTACCCACCCAAAACTGGACTTAATTAGAACACTCGGCTAGTGTATCTTATTATATATAATATACCACGTGATGTTGTTGCCTCCTGTCATGTGCTCAGGCAAGTTATCAACTTTATCTGTTTGTCAACCAGTGGGTTGTGCATTGTGCCATGCATGTAAAGTGCAATATCATGAACAATAATGAGGTACACACTTCTGTATCAAGCCACTTTTGCCCTCACTAGCAATGCATGGTGGTATTGCAACTTACGCCCATGATTTTAATGCGTTCCACTCTGGAATTAGGGTTTCTTTTTATTTAAATTTCTTTTGTTATTTGAGTGGTGTCTATGCATCTGCCACCTTTTCTATTATTGTCATAATGCGGTTTTTGTATCTTCTGAAATCATTTCCAATATCAGATGTTTTCAGCTGCTTCAAACGTAACCGACAATCATCAAAATCATGAGACACAGAAACATTGTATTCTTGTTGCTGCAAGCAATCCCCACCCTTTACCCACTCCTGTATATCGGCCTCCTGTTCCAGCTTCAGAGCACAAGGAGACTGGCGAAGTACAAACAGAAAATGGTCTTGCAGATGCTCAGACTGTCGCAAAATCGTTTGGTCAGGTGATAAGGAATACTTTTACAAGCTATTCTGTTGTGTTTCTAGAAATAATGTTTATAGTGCTATTATGTTGATCTTTGCTGTTGTTCTTTCTGCAGTGTTTTGTCTCATTGTCAGTGATTTCACCTAAGCAACTACCAAATTTGAGAGAAATATATAATGCGGTATTGCTGTTGTACCATTGCAAACTATACACTTCTTATTTCTAGTCAATAACATGCTTCTCTGATGTGAATTTACTGCAAAGTCTTTGCACATATATAAGAATTAGATATAGTTTGCACTTTGCAATATCAGCCAATTCCAATATGGTGTGCCTGAACCACATTGGTACTGTTTAAGATTGATCGGAATATGGTTTATTTCATGGTTCTCCTTAACGGTCTGTACCAGTATACTGATCAATTATTGGTCGGTGCATACCAAATTGTACCTAGTTGTCCCATGCTTTTGAAATAAAAGATACATGCTAATCATCCTGATTGGAGACACGTGCTAATATAGTATGTGGTTTAGTATGTATTTCCAAGTAAAAGATACATGTTAATAATGATTAGCATGTGCCATCTTTTCTCTCTCTTTGTCTCTATTTTTCTGCGCTCAATGCCTTGTGATGTTCGCCTCTCGCATGCTACTCCTTGGTTGCCACCATTGGCTTGAATGCTCCTCTTCACTATCTCCTCTTATCCTCCTCCCCTCCCCTTTTTATGGTATCGTAGCTTGTATAGGTGTACCATGTGCCCTATGGTGGTATAAAATTGATCTAGCCAACAAATGGTACAAGCCTGATATTCAAGATTTTAAATCATGATTATTAAAATTTTCAGTATTTAATTAAAAAATTAGTTACCTATAATTTTTTTCAATCTTACTTCTACTTAGTTAAAAATATTTAGTTCTCCATAACTCAAGGTTCAAATTAATTTTATTTTGAACTTTCATTGATAAAACAGTTTTATTAGTGAGTGATATACACCACAAAGTTTATATTGTATATGACTAGTAAATTCATCTATTGCCAACGTGAGGAGGAGGGCTTAAACTTTATCCTTTATGTAATCCAATATAACAATAACAAAGTCGTAATATTCTAAATATTTGGGATCGACTATATGGATCTTTAGTGGTCATTGAGTCTTGGAAAATGTCATATTCTTAGATTAACTAAGAGTCTAAGAAAGTCTCCATCTATCTATCTTCGTACTACTACTAGGAAATATGTTATATCTTCTAATCACAACATCTATGTATCTCCTTAGCACATGTCCGTGAGATTTACAATTAATCTCAAATTCCATAGACTCTCTTTGAATATTTTTTTTCTTTATTCATCTTTGCATTGCCTATACTTCACTTGTCTATTAATTAGATAACAATCTGGGCTTTATGGCGGTTTATTGCTATTTTAAAACTACATATACATAACAATTTTTTAATATATTTAAGTTAATATCTTTGAAAAAAAATGTCTTTGTAAGTTATTTTAAAATCATTTTAGATGAATTATTATCCATTATTATTATTATTATGTTCATACAATTTTTGATCTTTGATGTCAAAATTACAGTCTCTTTCTTTAGATATATTCTATGAAATGTGCAAACATTATCCTTGGACTTTGTTGCCAGCAAGTTCACAACGTGAAGTTGTCCTACTCGTCTTTTGCCTTTTTGGTTACTGGAAATAACTACTGACTCTGTCATCCCTGAAGTCAACCCTAATTTAAAAGTTTCAGCTAGTGGGCAGTTTATCACTGTAGCTTAAAACAGCAAATGGCTGCCCATTTTCAAGCACTATCAGTGCTGTTCAGCTGCTGAAAACGTTAGCCATGTCCAGTGCACTTCTGACATACTGGCCCCTGAAAATTTTAGCCCTCTGTCTTGTGGTTCTTAGTTTATACTTTCTGTTTCCCACATACATATATGTATGGATGTACTGAAACATGCTTTCTCTTCTAATTTCTCAACCATAGGTTTTTGTTAGCTATTCAATACTTCTAATGACCTGCAACAAAGATTTGCAATCAATTATTTCTTTTTTCCACTTTAATTGAATAGGTTGTTTTATTCTTCTGCAGTTCTGTTTACATTTAAAAAGCAATTTTTATATCACAATTTGTTCGAGTTGCTTTACTGTTCTCCAAGTTGTTACTCTCCATTCTCCAATTCTTTCGGTGGTTCTATTGCATATTGCCACCTTTTTTAAGTCATGCAACTCATGCTGTTCCCTTATGTGATATCTCATTTTGACCTCTGTTTGCTGTTTTTCCATAAATCATCTTATATAAACTTCCAATGTTATTTACAGTGGTTGGTCGATTAGAAAGCAATTGTTGTTTTGCAGGGAAAGAGAAATCCTCGTGCTTTAGATCCATCTGTGGATCATGTCAGAAATCCTCAGTATCTAGTGTTACTGTCTGAGAACTTTAAGGAGGCTTGTGCTGCTCTAAGCCGTCCTTCAATGCCAAACTTGACACATAATCAGGGCATCTCAAATCAAGGAATTGTGAAGTTAGATGGGGCTTCTGCTGCTCCTATTTCAGGACCACCTGCAACTTCGAATCCTTCAGGTTATTTTAAATTGGATGATGTGTGACATTCAATGGATTTCACTATCTAAACAACTTTTGCTAATTTGAAAAATTCTTTATTAGATACTTTATACAATCATGTTGGTTTGTGTTCTCCTGCAGCCTTAAGATAATCTTTTTTCTACAGGAGACAAAGTGTTAGGACATTCTGTTTCTCTTGTATGAATTGTTGTGTTAGTAGACTGATTGTAACAAGAGAAGACAATTAATGGTTGTCAAACAAAGTAGAAGTAAAATTTTGAGGGCAGAAAGATGAGAGAATAGAATTTTTCATATAGCTTCCAGACATTCTTGCATTCTGTTTGGTATCATTTTGTTAAAAAATTCAACATTTTTGGTTGTAATTTTTAATAAGGATTGGATAGTCAGTGTTGCGGGGACCAATTTTCTAAAATATAATCATTTCTTAAAGCAAGAAGTAAAAAATTTTCACTTCCACAAACTCTGGAAATTATGGAAGTGGCAGGAGTTCAAGTTGCCAGACCTTTTCCTGCATCATGGCACTTTGCTTGTCATTAGCAAAGGCCTATTACTACTTTGAAAAACAGCTCTAATGTTTCAAAATACCATTATACACGGAGTTGAACTTTGCAGTTCAATCTGTGTTGTTCATTGATAATTCCACACCAACATGATATGCATACCTTATGTGGCCTTGTGAGACATACCATGCATGTGTTTTTGTTTATGGATGAATATTTGCCCTGCCTATGTCTATAACTTTGAGCTAGAGATAACATCATGATCATTGCCCTATGCTCCAATCACTATGGGGTTGGTTTTAGACCGTAGGTTATCTTGAAGTTTAACACCCTTAGGTTAGTCCTATATTTGAAGCGGAAGATTTGAATTGGCTTACAAGGGCTTGAAGAGTCTACTATAATTAACATGACATTTTAGATAAGTTATTCAGGCTTAACAAGGGCCACTTATCCCATGTGAAGGTACCTTACTTGCCTCAATTTAAGGCTCTTAGGCCTTGCCTCCCCTAGCCTGAGCACCTTGGTGAGCACTTTGGTGACTTGCTTGATTGGAATCATATTGAGCAATGGTAATGTGCTTTTTCATGTTGTTTGCTTCTTGTTGGACCATAGTCTGACTTATACCTCATTTAGAATATTTGAATTAGCTATTATGGAACGTTAACCATTTTGTGTTGTATCCTAGCTGAGCTAGTGACAATCATTTTGTTAGGAGCCTGGTAACTGTGCATGGGAAAGTGAAGTTACTTTCATATGATATAAGGGCACCTTCAATTGTTTCTAGTAGTAATATAAATGCTAGTAGTAATAATATAATAATATATTCGTGTATGCATAGGTAAGCTCTTTAGGTAGCAAGCTTAAATTCAAGACAAATATTCATGGGAAATCCATCCATACATTGTGTCTCAGACTTAACTAGTTTTGCCTAAGTCGTGTGGCACCCTTTCGTATCCGTCTGCAAAAGGTCAGTCTCCTCGAAACTTCTATGGTCCTTTAAGGACCTACAAAAGAAAAGACGGGTTAGATAAAACATTTAACTCAACATCCACAAGCAGTCATTTTAGTAAACACTTGATGGACAATGCAAATTGCAAATGTAGACTTCACAATCTTTAAACGGTCGCACGACAAAGGGTCCAAGGTGATTCGTCGCATCCAAAAGTCTCCACAAGTACTCACATGACACTGCTGCGAAAGAAGGTATCGAACTAGCTCTATACACTATCCCGAAAGCCCATTTAGCCATGTGCCACCCGGGTAGCTCCTGAGTGCTGTGCTAGCTGACACTCCGCACCATTCTGAGGAGCTAGAAAACCTTGTAAAATGGCTACTTGGATGGTCTATTTCTAAACAGTTTTGCCTCTACGAGATTACTGCACACAACCTGTGTTTACAAGCCTGAAACGACCACAAAAAACAACCAAAATGGGGTTGCTAAACCTACTGCAAGCTCTCTACATGCTGTGCAAAGCATGAACAAAACCGAAATACATAGACATACACGTGTATTATATCGAACACCTTATTAATAGCTTTGTCCGTGATATTCTCCCCCACTTAGTTCTTCGATGTCCTCGTCGAAACCTTTGCGGACGTTGCATCTTCTCTCATTTGCTAAATCTTCAATCTTCTGCTCCAGTTGCAATGCCCTATTGGCTCCCAACTGCACTCTACTGTTGCTTTTGAGTAGTTGAATTTTGATCCACCATGTTGTTTCAACTTGCTAATGATTTTGACTTTGGTGTGGGGTCGGTCGAGTTGTGCTGATCCTTGTTGGTTTATGCGGATCCTTCAGATGAAGGAAAAGACCTATCTTGTTATGCGCTAATCTCTTAAACGTCTCATACCGCTTGAATTGGGTGGATGCCTGTTGGAACTTTAACGAGCATCACCTTGCAAACTTTAAACTTTTTGGGGTCTTTCCTCTGTAAAATTATCCATCGATTCCTCTTCTACTTAGTTGCCACCTCTAAGTAAGTTTGCATCACTTTCGCTTTTAATTGACATTCTGTTGGGAAATGAAGCGAACAATCTACTCTCGATAGCACCTGTTGGGAAATGAAGCGAACAGTCTATTCTCGACAGCACCGATCATCTTTGGTGAGGATTTGACAACTGTTGTCTTCCACTAAGTTTCTTCGAAGGGTCTTTGAACCTATGCAGAGCTTCTCTACTGGATAAATAAGAGAACTAAGTAACTCAGATTCGTTTATTCTCTCGAGTTGAGAAGGCAAAGGTTACTCGACTTCGTCCGTTTCTTCGAGGGTTGTACTCCATGCATCGAGCTGGTTACTAGCCTTTGTTTGCTCTTTGCTCATACTTACAAAGCTTTCGCCCCGACTTGGAGCAAGTCTCCAATAGTTTTGGTCGCCTTTGGGATTGTATCGTTTTCTTCATCATCTCTGCTGCTTACTCCTATAAGTAGAAAAGGTATAGCATCGTGTATGACCTACTTCGTGCCTTGGCCGAGCACTCATGCATCGACCCGAAGTTTTTCATTTCCGATTATTTTGATGAGAAGTCCATTAACACCGATATTACGAAGTTCCTTGGCCTCTGCCCTTCAACTTTGTCTCGGTACTTGGAGTTTGCCTTTGCATTCTCCACCTCCTCGACCCCTTTCACGATTAAGCGCTCTCCCACCGTGAGAGCAAGGGATCGATGACTCCACAGAAGTCCCACCTCTGTGTTACCATGGCATTGTCATGCCCATGGCTCTACTATTCATTGCCTCGCATTTGCATCTCTTTCTTCACGATTAGTAGATTTGCCTCTATAACACTTTGGTACTCCTTTGAGTCCATCTCTATTCTAACCGGTGCTTAGTTTTGGGTAAGTGAGTCCTCTTACCGTGTCATCACTTCCTCCCTCTTTTTGTTCACATGCTTCAACACCTTTGTGTTTTCCGAGCAGTTCTTCCTGGTCGATGGAGAAACAGATTATAACTCTCATGCATGAGCTTCACCATCATGCTGTAGGGCATGTTCCGATTCTGTTCTCCTTTGCTTTTTCAGTGGTAATGTTTGTTTACTCGGCTTTATCCTTTGACTTGTTGGACTCCCTTAAACGAATATGAGCTCTAGAATAGTCTAACTCTCTAGAACCTCTGTATGATCAAGCCCACCGCCACCCCCCCATGGAACTCACTGGTACTTGCACTCGAATTTTTTCCTCAGTGGTACACAACTCCCATATGCTGATGACCAAGGCTTTTATCTGATGCAAAATTCGATGCACGTACGGAAGACTTGCCTCTGTGGTACTATGACATTCACTCCTTGAATCTATAGCCATTTGTCGTCATGTTGTTCACCGAACTAGAGCTCACAATAGCTCCCGATCATACCTTCGTATGATCAAGCCCCTCGTTGGACTTCTCCCGGTGTCGCATTGCCTCAAATTGTTCCACTACGATCCACTATACCATGATGCCTCCTGATGACATCTCCATTGCATTTTGATCTGTGTGATGAACTTGGATTGCGATTTCTTCATGTATGACCTCTATTAGCATATTGCAGGGTCTCCACCACCTTCGATTGTGTTCGCTCCTTTAGCAATCGACCTTCATCCACCTGCTCTCGGGTCACACCCAAACGAAGCACAACTCTAAGACAGTCCGTCGCCTAGCAGCTCTCGAAGTCCACCGACTTTGTTAAAGTTGGTGCGTCATTGTTTGAATCCTTGGCCTTTGCTCTCCCCCCAACACAATCTTCGTTGCGCACCACTTCCTTCACGGTAACTCAAATGGTAGTATCGTAGCATATTCTTCAAGAGTATTTGCCTCTACGTCCTCTTGCCCCGTGCCAAGGCCTTTTGATGCTAACTTTGCTTCCGTAAGAAGAGTCGTCTTAGTTCCTTCGTCAAATGTTTCACTGAGATAAGGTGCACGTGCCTCGAAGATCCCTTCGACTTTTGACACCATACAGGTTGAGTTTGCTCCATCAGAATAAGGGACCCATAGAATGACATGATCCTGCTCTTGCCTCTACAAGAGTTAATGTCCTTGATCTTTGTCCAAGGAAAGCTTCGTGCCTTTGTTTCATGTTTCGTCTTCTATGTTGACTCCCTTCATGCCACTTGGACACTTCACTAAGTTTCACCTAAGTAACTCTACTCCTCAATTTACATTGAGTTGATGGTGGATCTTGCACCCACCATTTCATGGGTCAGTCCTCTATTGGATCCGATCTCCACATTGACTCTACATGTGCTTCGTTTGGTGTTGCCTTGGATCACTTCTCACTTGATCTCGCAATGTCTCTACCAACACATTACCTCATGCGAGATCGTGCGATGATTTCTTGTCACTCGCTCGGTCAATTGAGCTTTGTTGAGTTGTCTTGAGGTACCCTTCCTCAACATGCGTGGTCCGTTGCACATGATTCTCTCTCTGGAGAACCGAGACTTATCTCTCCTGGATATCTGTCCCGTTGTAGCAACTTCTCTCTTTGCATCATTCCCTTTGGAAGTTTCGAAGGATACTATCCTCTTGGAGTACTCTGCCTTGTTGAACAAACTGTATATAGTTCTGTCCCCACGAATGCACTTGCTAGATTATGACTCTTCGCCCATACAGCTCTTGCTATGCCTCTCAAGGCCTAGCAACATGTTGAACTCGTTGCACACTTCAACCTCCTACGAACGTATCCTTCCATACCGAAGAAAAAGTTTCAATGCTCCATGGCGTCGAGTTTCGGTCGCCTTGGGATGGCCACGAACAATCCATCATCCGCATACAAGCCTTTGCATGAGTATCGAATTCTTCGAGTTAGCAATTCCTCTCACCACTATGAGTTTCGTATAACTTTTTCGGTCGCTGAGCAACCCATCCCACCTTGCACGGTCTCATCCTTTGACAAGCACCCTGCTTGCCTTAATCACTATCAAGTTTGGTTGCCAACGTTGAGCAGTAGCTCGAACTCAGCCATCCCAATCTTTATGCGCTACATGTTCTTCCCAGCTCACTTATCCTCGTGGTGCCTCTCGCGTGAAAGGTTGGCTATTCTTCTGAATACTAATCTCGGATGCCCACTCCTCTAAACGACTCATTTCCTTACATCTCAACGTTTGTTTCCCCTAAACGGTCGGGCGTGTTAACTGCCCTTAACGTAGCCCCTCTAGGTCCCCCACATTTGGATGTCAATTGTTTTTAAGTGCGCTTATCTTGCTTTGATACTGATACCATCTGTCACGAGCTTAGCTGGTTTTGCCTATGTCATGCGGCACACTTGTGTATTCGTCCGTAAAGGGTTAGCCTTCCTGAAACCTCTTATGGTCCCTTAAGGACCTACAAAAGAGAAGAGTTAAAGAAAGCATTTAACTCAGGATTCACCAGCAGTCATTCCCGCAAATACTTGATAGACAATATAAATTACAAACGTAGACTTTGCAAGCTCTGAACGGTCGCACGACAAAGGGTCCAAGGTAGCTCGCCGCGACCAAAAATCATCACAAGTGCCCACATGGCACTACTGCGGAACAAGGCACGAACCAGTCCTAGACACTACCCTAAGGGCCTATCTAGCCATGTGCCACTCATGTAGCTCCTGGGTGCTATGCTGGCAGACACTCTGCACCATTCTATGGAGCTAGAAAACCCCTAAAATGACTGTTTGGATGGTCTGTTTCTGGACAGTTTTGCCTCTGCGTGATGATTGCATACAACCTATATTTACAAGCTTAAAACGGTCACAAAAGCCAACCAAAACGGGGTTGTCAAATCTATTGCAATCCCTCTACATGCCGTGCAAAGCATGAATAAAACCAAAAGACATGAACATACACGAGCATTACATCGAACACTCTATTTATAACTTTGTCCGTGACAATTGGTTACACCACTTTTAGTTGAAATGCATGAAGGTTAAAAAATTATTTTAAGATATGAAATAATTGATGGATTGTTGGTTAATATGAAGTAAGAACCGATGATAAGCTTTGATAATGTCTTGTTCTTAAAGAGTAAAATCAAGAGATAGCACCAATCTCTGTATGTGCACAATTATCCTATTGTTTTCTTTATTTATCCTTAACGATATATATTTTCCAGTTGAGCTTTATGATAACTTGCATGTTATGTTTGTTATATCTTGCAAAAGCTCAACTGTGTAGGAATACAGTTACACGTTGATCACTATTTCATTTTAGAAAAAAAGTTAAAATTGTTAAAATTTTTGTTCTTAATTTATTGTCAATCTAGTAATGGCTGACATTTTGTGTATTCTTTTCATAGTTAATGGCTCAATGATGAACCGCCAACCAATAACTGTCGGAAGTATCCCCACAGCAACTGTAAAAGTGGTAGGAGTCTTTAGTAGTTCCATGGTTGAAGCTCTTTCATGATATGATGTTTCTTACTTAATGGAGTAAGTGTTACCATTATTATCTTTCAGGAGCCCACAACTGTTTCTTCCATGGTATCTGGACCTGCTTTTTCACATCTACCATCAGTTGCTAATGTTGCGTCTCAAGGAATATCCAGTCTACAAAATTCTTCGCCATCTAGTTCTCAGGAAATGAATGCTAGTATTGACACCACACAGGAGATTAAACCATTAGTGAATCCTATATCACAATCATCACGTCCTGCAGTTCCAGCTCCAGCAAATGTTAGCATTCTAAATAATCTTTCCCAACATCGCCAAGTGATGACCTCTGCCTCTATAGCAGGAGGGAGCTCTATTGGACTTCCAACAATGGGTGGAACACCTATGGCAGTGCACATGTCAAATATGATATCTAGTGGAATGTCATCATCTGCTTTAACAGGCATTTCTTCAGTCCCTGTATCAGGGGCACTGATGACTACATCGCAAGTTGCACAAAATACAACACTTGGTTCACTCGCATCAGCTACTTCAAATTTATCTGGAAACTCAAACATTGGCATTTCATCAACACTGAATAATCTTCAGGGAAATATACCAGTAGGTCAGTCAGTATCTAATGTTGGACAGGGAACTTTGGGCTCAGGTGCACAGATTGGCCAAGGTGGAATGACCATAAACCAAAACATGATGAACAATCTTGTTCCCAGTGGTGTCTCCTCTGGACCTGGAACCATGATTCCAACACCAGGAATGACTCAACAATCTGGGGTACATTCTCTTGGAGTCGCCAATAATTCTGCAATTAACATGTCATTGACCCAACATGCCCCTGGTATTCAACAATCCCAGTCCAAATATCTTAAAATTTGGGAGGTATGCTTTTTCTAGTCCTTCCATTGATTAATAATACGCTGGAAAATTGGATAGCATCTTTAGCAAGTTAAGTCATAGGAGCATTTTGGAGGCAAATGGCTAAGTTGTGGAAAATTTTGTTCCAGTGGAACTTTATATATTTTAAGTTAACTAGTTGATGGCATATGTTTTTGTAATTTATTCTCGTTTGAAGTTTACATGTGTTGAAAATGAAGCGTCACAGTTAACATTTTATTTTTGATCATGTATACTGTTAGGTATCGTGGTCCAATATGTCAAAAAAAATCCGTAAATTATGGCATGTGATGGCATTATATATGTGCGTTACTTATTTTTTGCAAGGTGTCATGAACTTTTATCACATTGTGCTTTCCTTTTGTTCAACTTTCTTGGTACTATAGCCAAATAATTAGTGTATTAGTTGATGCTTAAGTTAAGCTACACCTTTAACACATAATTATCATCTTAAATGTTACTTGTGTTCAAAGTTTGCTGTCAATCTTGTATGTTGTCATTAATATGTTACTATGTGGATTGACATATTTCTGAATCTAGATTTGTTTTGATTTGCTTAGGGATCATTGTCTGGACAGAGACAAGGGCAACCTGTCTTTATTTGTAAACTTGAAGTAAGTTGTTGGGTTCACCAAATTCAGAACTATTATTTGCAACACTTTCATTCTAACCATGGTTTTTGACACTCCGGTATACTAACTATACTAGCCATACCATATTGGTTTGATACCATAATGATATACAGGTGTACTGACTGTATGAATTGGTTTTGACATATAAAATGATGTTTAAGTATTTATTTTCTTATTGTTGTGCAGCGTGGTGCTGTACCATACTGATTGGCTTGTACATATCTAATAATATTCTGCTACAGGTAGCAGTCTGGTTTTTTTATGACTGTGCTTGTAATTAAGTTGTTCTAGATGAATAATATTAAGTCAAGTTGCTGGAGGATTAGTTACTGCTTAAAGTATAATTTGCTGAAAAAATTTTAAAAGGTGATGATTATTATTTTTAGCTACATATGGCTTTGTTAATTTTTAATATTTTTCTTATTTGTGTGCTTAGGGTATTGTATACCAACTTGTGCATATCAGTCTGATAAAATTCTGGTGTGGGTACTGGCCAGTATCAAAAACTCTCTTGTAATTGTTGTAAACTTGTCCTGAACAAGTAGTAATCCAGTTAAATAACTGGAGGCTCAGTTAATGCCAAAGCTACTGTTTGCAGTTACCTTTTAAATGGTGATGAGACTTGGTTTACAGCTACATATGGCTTAATCTTTTGCCTTCTCTATTTATTGTTTTTTGCTGGTAATGAAACTACATAATTCAGGATAGTAGGCAATCCAACTTTAGTTTTGTTTCTTTTTAGTTGAGTCTTAACTTATAGGATCAATTAAAGTTTCATCAGGGCCTGAGATTCAAGTTGGCATAATGAATTTTTATGTATTTTCAGTGAAATTTTTGCTATTACTTGTCATTTTATTTATTGTTTCTGCGATAACTCTATGGTACAAACATATGTTGTACGAGATCCTGTGATGTACACAAGGTTGAACAAAGTATGATCACATATGACATATCCACAGGAAGTCATAATTCAAATACATGGTGTGGATGTTATCACATCAAATTCTCCTATCAGAGTGCATAAATTAAAAATATCTAACTAATCACATAGATTCATTGAGTTCTGACATGATACATTTTGACTTGACAGTAGAGGCACCATACATGTGATAGGATACATGCTACATCATAGAGGTTGTGCATATTAGGATGCCTTTGACACCTATTTGCCTATGTATGGCATGCCCTTGGCATCATGTCATGTTATGTTGTCAATCCTTACGCTCAATTATTGTGGTCAACATGGGTGGATATCTAGCCCAACCATTTTATGCTCCCAGTACCATCTAAAATTACCACAAGAAATTGCAAGTTTTATGAAAATTTATACTGGCCTTACATGAATTAACTTGATTGTGTAATTAGTTGGGTTATACATAAAATAACATGACATCATTTGTCTTGTGAATACCAGTACACCAGAATATATTACTCAGAAAACAAAAAAGAAGAGGTGAGAAAGAAAAGGGCAAAATGAGGAAGAGGATAAGATTAGTTTTTTCTTGTCTTTTCATTTGGTACCACATCCCAATTATGATTTTGAGTTCATACCTCCATTTGCAGCATGTTCTTTAGAGGTTTGGATGAAAAGCATGCCCTACACCCCATATTTGGTACCTTTTAGCGTTTTAAGGTGGCAACTGTTTAGTACTTTGATCTTCTTCTAGAATTTGGTTGTAATAATGAGGTTTTGGGATTTTTATATTTCAGTTGAATCTTTAACTTGTCATATCCAGTTGAGGCTCAAACAGGACAAAGCATGTCAAACTCTATCTTCTATATGGCTAAAAGATCTGAAAAGTAGGTTTTTCATTGGTCCATAGTGTATTAATAGTACCATCTGACTGTGCCATGTTATTTTATTATAAAAAGCAAGTGTTTGGAATTAATTCATTACGAACCTTTTCATGCAGTTTTTGTATGTGCATCAACCTTTTTATATGTCTAGTTGGTTGCATATTGATTGTTGTGTAATTTGTACATTCCAGGGATATAGGAGTCAATCAGCCTCAGACTCGTAAGTTTTATGAGCTTTCTTTTGCTCTTTGCCATTTTAGATAGGAAGCTCTTGTTGATGGATCTCAACTTTGACCCGATTATATAGTCTTGCCAAGCTAATTAGTTTTTTGCCAGCAACATGATTAGAGATGAAAGAGTCTTGAATGATATCTGCCCAATTCATTTTTTTATCTGATTTGAGAAGAATATGGTTGCATATACGTTTCTCTTGCATGCTCATAGTTGTTTTAAGATTTAAGTATCTTGTACCTTCCAAATAAGGATGGGAATATGGTTTTAGTTCTTTATGCATTCAGATTGCTAAATGTATATCAAAGTACTTAATTTACATATTTTAATCTAAGAGATGCCCTTTCTGCATGTAGAATATTATTGCATTTTCTTTTATTTCAATTTTTTGTATTTCTTTATGTTTGTCATCATCAAGAAATGCCGCTGATAGGAGTTAGTAAGTACCTTCTACAGTGATATATTTGATATATGTAAATTTACATCTAAATCCGCCATAAATCCAATTCAAATACATATATGCATCCATGACAAACAGATATGGTTGCAAAATCAGATGTTTGTTTGGTCTCTGCATTCAAATTTGTATATGCTGACAAAAAGTGGATTGTAGAATCTAAGAGGAGTACATACACATTTATATGGACAAAATAGATTGTAGTAGTATCTAAACTTTTGATGCTAGGTTGTTCGTGCTTTCAGTGTGTGCATACATGCACATTGTGTGTTACTATCTACCATCAAAATCTAAACTCCTTGGTTCCTTCAAATAACTGATGAGAATGTTTTTATGATGCTTATATTAGCACATGTTATATAATTAATTCTTAGAAAGTTTCGTTCTTGAATTAAAATGAAACTTGAAATGCATACTGTGGTGGTGTATTTATGGTCTTGAATCTAGTTATGGCAAATGTTAAGTGCTGATGTTTTATGAATTCTAATGATTTGATTTCATGGCATAAAACACGTTAGTCTAACATTGCTTCTGTCCAATTACAGGCTAGCAGCAGATTGGCCAATGACGATGCAAATTGTCCGTCTCATTGCCCAAGAGCATATGAATAACAAGTCATATATCAACTTTCTGCATTTATTAAACATCATAATGTTTCTTGATAAAAATTCTTCCATGGTTTTCATGTTGGTAGATTAAACTTCGTGTTTTCTTGTTTTACTTCCAATACAGGCAATATGTTGGTAAGGCAGACTTTTTAGTATTTCGAACACTAAATCAGCATGGATTTCTTGGGCAGCTGCAAGAAAAGAAACTTGTAAGTCATGGACTAATACACTTTTAATCTTCTCTTGTAAATTAGCATGGACCTCTTCAGTGTAATATATTTTTACATCAATCATCCAGAGTATAGATGGATGCCTCTTTCCCTTACTGAAGGTTCATGGTCAAAATTGTATTTGTAGCTAACTTTTCTCATGAGTGAAGATTTACTTTTTGTGGTATGGAAGCATGCTGATCTGTTTATGCACAGTATGTACTATGAACAAGAAAATAATTCAAAATTTTGTTTCTATGGAGAAATGCTCCCTACTCTTCTAATTGGTACTTGGTATTGGGGTTTTAAATTTTGCTTAGACTGGTATGCATTGCATGGTATTTAAGATTGGTATGCATTGGAGGCAGAACATGGACTAGTGCTTTTTGCATGATCCGAATCGTAATTAGATTACCATTTAATAACCTGTAGAAACATGTTCCAGTTTGATATTTTTTTAGTTAAAGGGCAACTTTAGGTTTTCTAATACCCTTACCCGCCTCCACCACCCCTTCCTTCTCTCTCTCTCTCATCTTGGCAGATCCTTGCCTTGTGTTGCCCACTGCCGCTGGACCGGTGGTAATGCTCAGCCTCATCTTCCTCGTCTGCCCTTCACGATGCTGATCTATATGCCATTACTGTGTTGGTATGTATTGGACCATAACAGCCCGGTCAAGGGATATGGGTATGGTTACTGAAATTTTAAACCCTTTGGCATATCTTGGCATGACACCTATTATTCCATTCTGTGTTACATGGGGAAATTTCTCAACCAATTAATTAGATCCTTCTTATGTAACCTGGTGGTCTGCCGTATTTCTGATATCCAACTTAGGACTTCAGTCTATTTGCCTCACCATCTCAACCTTCACTCCACTTCTCAAGCTTACTCTCAAAAATTCAATTTGCTAAATTTACCATCATACTTTCTTCTTGCCAAGTGGCTGTTGATTGGATGTGACCAATATCCCTTTTTGTAGAACTTCAATTAAACCTTTTCATACTCAAAGCTCCAATCATATCTCTGCAATGTGGTTCATTTCAAGTCAATTTTAAGAGAACTCGTAAAAGGTTTGTGGCACTTGGTACACTAAATGATTTCTTTGTTGTAAACTTCACTAAGGAGGCAGTATGCGGCCTTCCTATGGACCTCTTATCAAGCACAGGTCCTACATTGATATTTCCTTTTTCATCTTATGCTTAGCAAGGAAACTTATGGTTGCCTCGAAGTAGTTCCTGCCTTCGATGTTTGTTTTTAAAGAAGTATGTTAGATCTTTTGCATCGCTCTTGGATCATAATAGATTAACTGGACCTTTTGGACCAGTAGAGACATATATCTTAAGCATTAGATTCTCTGACAGGTCTTGTGTTTTTTCTAGACATATGATCTATTCATAGGAACTGTTCCTTCCCAAAATGTATATCGTATTGCTGATGTTAGTTTGGGAGCTTCTCATTCCAATCTTTTGTCTGAATCCTTGTGCATCCTAATTTTGTGGTATTTATTTCACTATCTTGGTGCCTCATCCTCTTGCTGAATGAGGCAATTTAATATTATTTGGAAAGGTTTGGGATCATTAAAATATTGTTGTCTGTGTATCAGAAAATTATTCTGCATTGCTTTTCGTTTATATAGATTTCTATCATTTAAATGATATTCCTTTATTGCTGATCATCATGTATTTTGGCTGTTTCTTTCTTCTAGTTGATTTTGTCTGATACAGTTTGTCAACTACTTGAACAGAAGCCTCTCCCTTTAAAGCCGTAAGAGAATGTAATTGACCTTCTCTCGATCTTGCATCGGCATGAGTTTCATGCATTAGACGTACCTGACAGATCATTAGTTAATTATTGATATTTGCCTCAAAAAGAACTACTTAACCATGATTGCTGACCTTGTCTGGGGTGCAAATTAATCTTTGTTTAGATATTCATTACAGTAAGTGGTTAGGGAATTTAATGAGGTTTTGAGTATGATTCTTTTTAGAACTATCATAATTGGGGAAAAGAAAAAGGTTGGACCCTTAGATTGGTATTTATCGGTCTGATCAAGAACCATCACCTTGGTCGGCTGGACTACATTAAAACTGTGGTTCTTTAATTTTTAATATCTTCAGCCTGCTGCTGACAACCATAGCAGCTGTCAAAACAGATGGCCTCCCCAGCCCCCTCTCCTCCTTTCTCTCTTTTCCTCCTCCTCCTCCTCCCCTCTTCTTTCCCTCTTTCTCTGTGGTCCGTACTGACCAGTAACACCGTTATGTATAAGACCTACACTGGTCTGGAGATGGTTTGGATAGAACTTGATTTGCTTGTTGTCATTAGTTGATGTGGATGCAATATAAGTTTGCTCAAACTAATGGTTTAGCCATATGGATATATTAGAAATTCAAGCAACTAAATATGGAGATCTTCTTCTACTATGGTTTATCACGTACTATGACAGATCCAGTTAACTATGTGAATAAGTGTGTCAAAACTAATGTCCTATGTGATAAACTTTGCAGTGTGCAGTCATCCAGTTACCTTCACAAACATTGCTTCTCTCTGTCTCAGACAAAGCTGGCCGTCTAATTGGCATGCTGTTCCCTGGGGTACAGTCCATGATTTTGTAGACAGTGTTATGGTTGCTATACTCTGTATATGTAGCTCTACTACTAAGATCATTTCTTTTTCTTCCAGGATATGGTAGTATTCAAGCCGCAAGTCTCTAGTCAACAGCAACAGCTTCAGCAGCATCAACAACAACAACTTCAGCAACAACAACAACTTCAGCAGCAACAGCAGCAGCTTCAGCAGCAACAGCAGCTTCAGCAACAGCAGCAGCAGCAGCTTCAGCAGCAACAGCTTCAGCCACAGTCGCAATCACATTCGCTTCTCCAACAGCAGGCACAACAGCATCAGCATATGCAACCACAACAGTTGCAGCAGCAATCGCAGCCCCAGCAGCAGCAGCAGCAGCAACAACAACAACAACAGCAGCAAATGGTTGGCACGGGAATGGGTCAGACATTTATCCAAGGGCATGGCAGGTCTCAAATTATGACGCAGGGCAAGTTATCCCAAGCAGGGCCAACCAACATGCCTGGAGGGGCATTTTTACCTTAAAACACACGAATATTTGTCTTCATGCTTTAATTGTCAGGTCTGCTTTGTTTCTCTGTGTACCACGACGACGATGATTGTATCACGACTTACCACATGCTTCCTTCTTTCAAATGTAGAACTTATCGTATGTTCAATGTGTACATAAAGACACCACGACTGTGGAGACATGAACCCAAGCAATCAGATAATTCTCAGCATCTGGAGTTTAAAATACCATCTCTTTCTTCCTTTGCTGCCTGGACATTCATCCATCACCTTCAACATCCATGTCTTATCATAGTTTCCAGAACCAGAAGGTTGAAAGAGACCTAAATAGATATCATGTTTCAGATATTACAGCTTCTTGTTGTTCTCAACCAAAGAATATTCTTACGACTTTCAGAATTTTGCAATTGCCTTGGTTTTCTCTTCTCGTTGTACATTTGTGTCTATTAAAGCATCAGTTGGGCATTTCAGTTTGTCGAATTGGTATTTCTAAATGTTTTTGCTGAGACATCCGACTCGGAGTTGGGATAAGTTTTTCATTCACAACATTTTTTGATGTGATGAAAATTTATTTTAATTATAAAAATTAATATTTTTAGATGGTATAATCTCTCATGTATTGATTTTTTTTTTTTTTTTGGCATCTGGCTTACATTTGAATTCGCATAATCACTCACATAAACTAACAATCTCATCGACATCGTTAAATAACAATATTCCCCTAAGAGGTTGTATTAGTGTTGGATATTTTCTTTGCCCTCAAATGCTTTCTATTTAAAGTACCAACGCTATGGATGTTTATTGTCCAAATTCGCTATCACACGATGTGTGCAAAAATGAATTGGCTTTTATTTTACTTCACAGAAAGTTGGAAGTAAAAAAGGAAGCAAAGAATATTTAGGATTCTTGAGATATCAGTCCATGGATGATGATGTTGTTGGAAATAGTAGTATTCATAATTAATGCTAAAAAAATATAGTTATGGCTTAACAATAGAATTGAAAATTTTCCATTATTTAATGCAAACTTCCCCATCATCTTCATTGCTTAATTTTTGGTAGTAATGAACACAGATTGCTTTAGGATCACTACCACCACATGGAACCATGAACTAGTTCTAATGTTATCAGCCAGTGATGGAAGGTTTTGCAGCATAAAATAGATTCATTGGATAAGTACATGTCACCAACTTAGCATAAAATGCAACAGTTCCTAATCAGAATATAAACCATTACAGGTTTCAAGCAGATCATCTCATGAAGAATTCAGAATCTGGACAAAAGTAATTTGTCTCTGGCAGTATTGAAACAGAGATAACTTTAGGGTCAATCCATCCACATGAACCATGCATGACCCAATTTTAAAGTCATCAACCACTGATGGAAATTAGATGTATTGTGCAAGTTCTTAGGTAACTCTTCTGATGCCAGTGAGGAAGCTTCTTGTCCAAGAAAAATATCCTTATCCTACACCAGATTTTGAACATAAATCCACCCACTCCCAGTTACTGTGACTGATGATTCAATCACATGACCAAACAATTGGTAGCTTGAATGCATCACGTTGGTGCTCATTGCTGTTTTTACTCTGGAAATCAGGTAGTATCTTTAAAGTTTGGCCTGAGTTTTACTTCCACTTTTGTGAACTGAGAGTTCTGGAGTAGGAAGCCATGCTCATGTACAGCCAGTTGGAACTCCATCCATCATAACTTTTTATGTGCAAATCAAGCATCCTCACCTTTATTTTGGCATAAAGGTCTAAGCTTTTGTTCTTCTAGCAGAATCGGCGCAATTTAATTCATCATTGCTTTTATTTGCAAATCATGTCTCCAAAAAGTTTTTGACATAATTGGCCTAGGATTTCCTTCTTCCACTTTCTTTAAACCTAGCCAATTTCTTCCAGAATCAGCTCAATTTAAATCAGCATTGCATTTATTTGTAAATCATGTATCCTAAAAGTTATTGACATAATGGCCTAAGCTTTTCTTCTTCCACTTTTCTTTAGACCTGTTCAAACAAGATTTCTTACTACCTACCCAAGTTCTTGCAGAATCAGCTCAACATGAATCATCAAAGCTTTTATTTACAGTTCTTGCAGAATCAGCTCAACATGAATCATCATAGCTTTTATTTACAGTTCTTGCATAATCAGCTCAACATGAATCATCATAGCTTTTATTTGCAGATCATGTATCCAAGAAGTTATTGACATAATGGCCTAAGCTGCTTTTCTTCTTTCACTTTTCTTTAAGCTTGTTCAAACAAGTTTCTCTGACTACCAAGCCAAGTTCTTGCAGAACAGGCAATCAAGTGTCGGTAAAATTTGCCATATGTCCCTGCCTTTCTTCTCACTTCTCCATTGCTATCCTACCCAGAGTCGTGCCACCTACAAGTATCTGCACATCACTTCACAAACATATTAGTCACATGTATTCAATGAAGTTATGCCGATCGTTTTCCATGTCAGAGGATGCAGCTTACATCTGATAGAGGAGGATCAACTTCCACCATAACCACCTTGATCGATGACATTGAGGCTTTTGGACCAAAATTTAGTCCCATCTTAAAAAAGTTGGTTTGTTGGCATGTTTTCTTGATGTAAGAATCATAACAGAAGTTTGGTGACATTGGGACCGGGCATTTGGAAAGGTTGAACAATGAATGAGATAATGTAGGAATCGAGAAGGAGGTTGGTGGTGAAGAGGCAATCAGAATGAAAAGTACTTGGAACTGTGTGAAGTAGATAAATAGCTTCACTCTACAGAGGCTTCTCACAGCTACAGAGATGGAAAACCATAGCAAGCTTTGTTCCCCAAAGGTTAAGCTGAGCAATTTACTTGGTTCTTCATCAGAGTCTAAACTTACTGTTATGATTTCTCTTTTGTTTGGTTGATACTAATTATTTGCTGTCTCATCTACTTCTGAAGAACTCCAAGCATGCACACATCTCGGTCAGCAAGCATGGGGCAAGAAACAGCCAAACTCAGCCCTTTAATCTCCACACCGAGGTAGTCTCATTGATTTGTTCACAGTAAAATCATTAGGGTGGTTAAGATTAATCTCTACATTAGTGTTAATCTCAGTGATTAAGAGTGTTTTTTTTTCTTAAAAAAAATAAAAAGAAATTTTCAAGGATCGGTAAACTTTCTTCGATTCCTCTGCTCCTCTTGAAGCTTTCAAGCGATTGAATGATCTTCATCATGAGCATTTATTTTGAACAACATCAAAAAGTTGTTTTTTATGATGATTTGTATGTTAAATATCGGTGCCAATATACTTGGAAACACATTGTTTTCCTGTGTGTTCCTAAAACATGAAAAGAGAGTGAGACAGTAAAAAAAGGGATTTTGTTTGGTAGAAAGAAGTATGTCGAGATTATTTGAAGATATTAATCTTCTTTAATTGTTTGCTATCATTCTCCATATAAAATGAGAGGAACCATGTAAAGTGTTGAGCTTAGTTCATAGTCTCATGTAGTCTTATTGCAGAAAGAACTTAATCTAATGCATCTTGTTCTCCACATTAGCAACGAGGACAGAAGAAGGAACAGGCATTTGTGAAGAGAGTGCAAGAAATGGCTGCTGAAGAAGCCAAGCGCCGGATTCCTGTTGCACAAGGATTGCCATGGACAACAGACAAACCTCAGGTATCCTCCCTCCATAGATCATCTCTGGCTATTCTTGAAGAAATCTACGGTGACACACTGTTTGATCTACAGAGTCTATCAAAACCTCCAGTAAAGGAGCAGACAAAGCCTATTAATATCAAGCTTCATACTGAGCAAAGAGCGGCTCGGCGTGCTGGATATAATTATCTGGTAAATCCTTGTCCACTCCACCAAGAATTCTGAAGAAAACATGCAGTATAGTTGGCTTAGTTCTTCTCTGAGATCTTCTGACCAGTTAGAACACAAGTTGTGTGCAGGTTGCAAGCAAGATTAATTCCTTGGAGATCCTTCGCAGGTTTGAAGAGAAAATTATGAAGGTATATAATCTGCAAAATTGGAGATCATGCTTTAAATACTGGCTTGATACTGGTTTTGATAATCTATACTGAGCCGTACACCGAATTGCACCACTCAGTATTACCAAAAAATGAAAAGAAAATAAAACGATATATCCGAGTGCTACCAAGCTTAGTATTTGTATTTTGAATCATGGTTGTGCTATTGGAGTAATGAGAATTTGCAGGTTATTGAACAAGAGGACATTAAAAATATGAGGAAGGAGATGGTGCCGAAAGCTCAATTGATGCCCTTTTTCGACAGGCCATTCTTTCCACAAAGGTAATGACAAAAGGAATGAATTTGTGCATGATGTAGTCCTTATGTCCGAGAAATGAGTATCTAAATGTAATCTTGCTACGATTGCTAGTATGAATACATACATCTGCAATCATAGCTTCTGCAAACAATTTCAATTTTCCTTCTCTAGCGAGGGGAAAACAACAGTTTGCCGCTTGTAACACCTGATTAAGAGTTACTGAAGGCAACTATTCCAGAATGTTCTATCTAGAATATGAAATAAGCTTCAAAAACTTAATGGATATTAAACTATTCTGCTGTTGGCAATCCAGAAAGACTTTCAGAATTGCTTTCAAGTTCTTCATATATATCTTACAGTCTAAGATAGATTGCAAAGGATTGAGCTGAGATTTGTTCAGATTAGTCTATTTTGCTGTCGATGATCAATAATGACTTTCATAATTATCTTCAAAAACTTAAATTCTTTAACAATCTAAGACAGATTGCAAAGAATTGAGCCAAGATTTATTCTGTAAGATCAATATGTTTCTGGTTTACTATTATCAGAATTTTTTACTTGTATGAGTTTCTGAACATGCAAGGAAGAAAACCACTGATGAAAGCGATTTTGTTGATTGCCTTGATTACTTATTTCTAACTTATATTTGCACTTGGCAGGTCAACAAGACCTCTAACAGTCCCAAGGGAGCCTTGTTTTCATCTTATAAAGCAAAAATGCAGCATCAGTGACCAACCTTACAAGTTTCACAAGTACTTCAACCACAGTATGAAGTCTGTCAAGTAATTGTTGGGATGGGTTCACTAATCTTATTAAATATGTAATGTACAAAGTTTATGTAACTTTTCCTTCGATTATGGAGTCGAAAGAAGAGCATATATCATTCCAAGCAAAAAGTGTTCAAGGAAATGTAGTAGACCACTTCTCGGTCTTGTGATTTCATTTACATGAACAATCGACTTATATATTTCGCCTAATCTGCGAAAGATAATTTTTCAGAAACAAGGATCTTGCAAATGCGAAAAAGTGCAAGCAATATTTAGAGCTCAGATAGCTTGATCCAATGTTTTGAAACAACTTAATTTCTCATGATATCTAAGTTGCTTAAGCAATTTCCAAGAAGAAGTTCTCCATTTCCTTTTATCAGATTACATATTTTATCATTTTCTTATTTCTTTACAACTTTTTCATTTCAAACTCTACATTTTTGCTATGTTACAGTTTTAAACTCCCCTTACTCCAAGGAACATCTAGCTATGTTTCTCTGAATGATTAGGTTTAAAGATCAGATGTAATAGTTCTGAAGAACTCCTCATAGGGAGAGATGTCTTTTATTCAAAAAAAAAAAACAAAAGGATGGCCGAAAGTATAATCTCCCAAAATATAGTTTCCAAACGTAAATTCTCTCCGTTTCTATGGTTTCACCAAAATGTGCTTCTTTTCTAGTCAAAAAAACCTTTTCCCTCATTGTATAGACATCAAAACATCAAACTACAAATGCAAACATCTTAACGTCCCAATTTTTTGGGATTGATAAGGACCATGGTACCTATACCAGAGGGGTACCATCCATGAGTCCGATATAGAGTTGATTCGATACCACTGGCTACAAAACAGTATCGGCTCTGTGCAAAGCAATTTTTTTTTTTTTTTTTTTCAAAGCTTAGCATATACCGGTGTTACCGAGTGTCAATACACCAGCATGACTGATACATGAAACTACTAATATTGGCCAGTATTAATCATTTATTCCTTTTGAACATGGCTAAGGAATTCCATCAGTACATGGAATCTTCAATGAGTTCATGACTTCATATCCTGAAGCAAATGGCAAGATCATTTGGACTTCTTTGCCTTGACAGGGCCTCTTGGGATCTTGCCAAGAATCCTGGAGTCTAGCTTGTGGTAGAATCTCTTCAGATCTTCACTCCCTCTCATTGCTAGATGATCGACTTCATCCTCGTACCGCTCATACAAAGCCGGCAGCGCAAGAACGCACAGAAGACCTGCACATATGGATGCCCACACTGTTAAGAGATCGGCTTCTCGTCGTTGCAATTCTTACCTCTTCGGTTCTTCCGAGTGTAGGATCAGTGCACCGATTACCAAGATAAGCCAGTGTCAAAGAGCTGCAGTAGCTTCCAATTACAGATACAACCCAAAGTGAAGCAATCGCCTGAGGAAGAAGAAGAACATGAGCATGTCGCATTGAGCAGAGTGGAGTGAAGAGTTCACGTACCGAGAGAAATAGCTTGAGATCTTTGCCATCTGCAATGCCAAGGAGGATGGAAGTGAGTCGACTCAGTTTGGCGTGCAAGAAGAAAGCGAGTCCTCTGATGGCTTCCTCTGATAGAACGAGTTCGGGCATCCTCCGAGCATCTCTGCAACACGATGATGAGACCGACCACCGACTGCTTGAGCGAGAAGAAGAAGTAACAGAAGACAGACTACCACTTCAACGAGACGAGATTACCGATGCACAAGAGCTTCAAGATTAGACCAGATGAAGAGCACAAGCATGGCCACGATGGAGATGTGGCACATCAGCGGGAGGAAATGGTACTCCAGCACCTCGAAGAGGAACCATACGAAGGTGGCGCCGGCGACGATTCCTGCCGATAAGTGCTTGTTCCTCCACAGCAAGACGTCAGCAACTACGAGACCATGGATTTGCTTTAGATTAGCAATGCAATGCAATGCAGCATCGATATCGATCCAGAGACACACGATGCACACCTTTTCCTCCACCCAGGCGATCATGGAGGGGCCTCCGGCGGTGGAAGTGGCTTCCGGTGGCGGGCTTTGGCTGCTCGTCGGAAGCAGAATCGAACTTGATTCGCGGCATGGCTGGCTGCCGGACATGGTGTGATGTGTGTCCTTATCAAGAACTTTTGTGGATTCTAATCTTGCCGCCGAAGAGATTGGGAAGGCGAGTCAAGGAATAGATTACGAGGTAAGATGTGTGGAAGTCAGGAGAAGCAAGCATGCATTGCTTCACCCTCGGGAACAGCATCTGCATCGATTTCTCTTGCCCGAGAGCACAAGAAACCACCAAGGTGGGAATTGGATTCCGCTTGGCCTATGTTGTGCACATATATCGTTCAGAATCCATGACAAGTCTTTTTGAGTTCTTGTGTGTGGGTGGGCATAGAATGGAGGATTTTATTGAACTGCCAATCACACAAAATGACATTAATATCAAGATTTGGAATACCACCTGTTATGATGGGGGAAGACAGCTCCATGAACTTGTTTATGACATGGAAGAAGTTGTTCCAACCCTGTAACACAAGTATAGGAAATATTCTCAATCTTGGATCTCTATCAGGTAATGAAATCTGGATCAGTACATTAAGAGTATCCACAAAATGGCAAGCTTAAATCTAAATAAAAACTTCATGGATCCTCATTTGACAATCATATGCTTATCAGGTTTAGAAATTGGAATCTAAATCGATCCAACATGATAAAACCCTAATTTTAGAAGTTTTCCGTATATGACATCCACAGCGGAAAATTATAAGCACTAACATTTCCAGCAACATCAAAGCAAGAAGAAATAGAAGTTCACCAAAGTCAAACACATTTTCTAATTTTAGATAATCCATGAAACTTCGGAGCCCAACAGATTTAGCCACAATGAAAATTAACTACCTTTCCTAATTGAGATATATAATCATTCTCAGCAAAACATCCAACTGCGGTGCACGCGCACACACACCTCACACACACCAAGGAAGCATTAAATTCGTGGTTCGTCAGACCCCCTCAACCACAAGCTGGAACCAAGAGAGCAAGCAATGCTTGATCCAAGGACCTTCTCATGTGCTCGCAGATGTTTCTGTTTTTGCTTCTGAAGAGGCTTCACCGGTTGTCTGCACGTCTCCGGTCTTCTGCACATTCTCAGTTTTCTCTGCTTGCCCTGCTGAACACAAAAAATCAGCACCAGGTCAGAAATAAGGAATCTACATGATTAACATAGCAACTGAGATTTTTTAAGGTCGACATCGGTTGAAAATAATTGAATCTGCAACATAGCCAATATTAAACAAGTTTGGCTGATTTACAATAATCGCCTCCATTAATGAATTGTTGGAAGCTCTTTCTTACACGATGGTCTTTTTGAGAGGAGAAGCAGGGAGGATGGTCTTTTTGAGAGGAGAAGCAGGGAGAATAGAACTGGAACGACGTGAAGTGGAATATCTCATTTAAGTCTGACAAGTACACAATTGGATGCAGAAAAATTGGAAGAAACCAATTCTCTCTGGGATCTTATTTTGCTTGTTCTTTGAAACTGCAGAGATTTGGAGAAGTGTTGAGAACCAGGTCATCCATTTTTTTTTCTTAATTGCCTAAAATTTCTCTTCTCTACATGTAACAAACCAAAAAAGAGAGAAGATTGTGTTTCCCGTCTTCTCTTGCACCCAAACAATAGATGGATGCCCCATAGATCCAGGGAGTACAGGGTGATGAACGAGTACTCTAAACAGGTTACATAAGAATTTGGAGTACAGGGTTTCATTTGGAGTTCATTTGTGAGCATATGTGCCCATAACGATTCCATTATGGGAAGTAATATAAGAATTTAAATAATATATACAACATTAGGACTACTACATATTAGATGTTTAAAGCTAAGAATTACCAAAAAAAGCATGTTCAGTTGGTTAAACAGGAGGCTTTAAGATTTTTTTTCTTTTTACCTTCATCATCACTATCTTCAAAATCGTCATCCATGGCATCACCCCCCATATTACCAAAATTCTGTAGAAGAAATGTATATATAAGAAACCATAATTCAACAGAACAAAAAATTAGTAGGAAGAAGTTTGTATTAGAATAGTCAATACCGAGAAATCCATCCCTCCCAAGTCCAAATCACCGGGACCTGATAATGTGAAAATAACAGATCTTAATCCTCTCAAATGATATACAAAATGCAAAATTCTGCAGCAAATTAAATTTAACCAAAATATGACCACCAATCAATATGCAAATGATCAAATTTGATCTATAGTATTGAAGTAACTGAACCATATCCTGCTTTTCGTTCTCCAAGCATGCATGTCTAAAGGATAATTGCTCATTCTCATTCTTAAGCTGATTAATCAGCAATGCTGAAGAATTGGACGGTTGTTTAGCTCTTCAGACAAACAATTTTTAAAAGATGCAAATCCAACAAAATTTGATTGTTGTTATGACAAAGAGTATGCTAACACAACAATCCATTCCTTCCTGGTGCCTTTGATACAGAAAAAGACCCTAATGATGGATGATCATCAGTTTACTTAGAACTCCAAATTTTCAAAGGTAATGTACATTTCAGAAGTATCACAGTATGAAACGTAATACAAAATTCATGACTTGCCTAGTCAAGGCTCACAAACACTGTCAGAAAGCCTTGGGTCAAGGCATTAAGTAAGCATTCTCAGTAATGTTAGAGAATGCATGTACTAGTACTAGAAACTCTAGCTGGGTTTTCACATTGACAGCAGGAAAATTGTCTAGAGCACGGCCTTTGATTATAATATGAAAAATGTTACTTCGGTTCAAGTTTTTCATGACAACATTTACACATCTGGTTATAGTTAGTAATAAGTGGATTCAGATACCGATCGAACAATATTATCTATAGCGTGCACTTTAATTATAATATGAGACTGCTACTTCAGTTCACATTTTCCATAACGCATTTCCTAATGGCTAGCATAAATAAGTGGATTTAGACATTGGTCGGACCAATACATACCAACCGGTACATGCCAGTCTAACCAAGAACTGTTTTCAGATCATATAGCTTCATATGAATGGATATATATTTGTTATTTCTTCAGAAGATACCGAGTGGTACAAGTTTCTACACTGTCTGATATACTATACTGTACTGGTTTGACCAATTGTCAAAATCAACATCTGATCAAGATTTAAACCACATAAATAAGTACATAAATGATGTGTATTCTATGAATACCATCCTCTTCATGCAACTACAACAAATGGTAGAAATATTAAGACATTAAGGAAGTATACCATCATCATCTTCATCTACCCACTTATCCCAATCAACTTTCACATAGTGAGGAGCCTTTCCATCCCCACGCAGAAGTTTTTTCCACCACCCCTTCTCTGCTTTTTCTACCACACAGAAGATAGACCTGACACCAATATTTATTTTGCTTGCCTGGTAGAAGGCATTATGTAAGCGGGGATAAACATCTGGGAACAAAAAAAATGATGAATCAATTTAAAACAAAAAAAAAGAAAAGCATACCTCTTTATTTACTTTGTCATACAGATCCATTTGTAGCTCATAGGTGTTATTTCCAGCACCAGCAGTGGCAGAAAAAGTGAAACTGCCATCGGGTTCAAGATTAACTTTCACATCTCTTGCATCAGGCAATTGAACAGTGATGTAAACTTTGTCAAGCCTCTGAGCCCATTTAACTTCAGGATGACGACTGAGAAAAGTAGCAAACAACTTGTCAGACAACGTTTAAACAATAAACAATCACAAAGGTGCATGAGACTTTTGAGTCAAATATAAACTAATATATAATCACCTTCAATAAGCATAGAAAAGTACTCATTAAGACATACAGCCATGTTCACGCTAATTCATATACAAGCTTAAGCTAATATATGACCTAAGGTTTATTCATTTTATATTCAAAAACTCTGTCTCATGGGTGGTCTGGTCTAACACCTGAACTAAATGGGGAGGGAAATACACAAACAGAGACTATAATAGAGGACGACCCACATCACTACCATGTTAGATATTTAACCACTGCCAAAACATCCACATCTTAAACTAATAGATGAGAGAGTGTTTATTGACTTATATACTAGTGTAACCAATACAATGTATTAAAAATATTGGTATGACTAAAAAATGAGAGAGTTTCGACTCTCGGGAGCCAATCTTGAACAAAGAGTTCCATCAGCTGTCGCTAGTCACCTTGCTGTGGCATGTAGAACTTGTTCTTGTTGATTTCAACAGTTAGACAGTAGGTACCGGAACCATTCTAGGCCAGCCTTAGCATCACTAAAGGAGATTCCAGTTTCACGTCCACTAATGGGATAAATCGATTTTTTTTCACTGCAAGATTGCAAGTCCATCACGATTTCTAGTGATATTGGCATTACGACGAGCTTCCATTTATTGATTCAGGGAGAGAACAGGTTAGGTCAATAACGCCGTTAGATGATGGTAATACCATATCGTAGATGACCAACAATTATCACTAGAAGCGAACGGCGAAGTAACATGCGGACAGCAGACCAAGGCTTGAAGTCTACGATGGCGGCGGCACCGAGGCTCCCGTGCCGTGCCGAAACCAAAGCCAAGGATGAAGAGAGACTTAGACTTGAAGAGAAAATTGCATACCTCATGACTAAATCACCCTTTCTGCAGCTTCTTCCGTCCGGCGCAAATCTCCAAGCCGACGACGATGACGCCGCCCTAATTGCGCGTCCGAAGTGAGCGAGCTCTGCGAAGGGCCGCTTCGATTCCCTGAACCTTTAACCTCGTTCACATGCACGTGAGTCGCACGTGTTCAATCATCAAGTAAAGAGTGGACATGATCCGACGGTGGTGATTTATCTCATTCTTTTAATTCTTTTTCGAATAAGATTGGAAAACTTATTGATTTTTGTGCCCTCCAATGGTCAAAATGGGGTCAATGCTTTAATAATTGCTCTTCTGTGGAACATAGAAAAAGACAAATCTATCCTTCCCCTTTTGCAGCTGCTGCTGCTGCTGCTGCTGGTCGATGATCTCTTCTTCCTCTGTTCCTCCTCCCTCCACCAGCAACGACCAGATCTGCTCTCGGATCGCTTCGACCCTCCCCTCCCCATGACCCAGAGGGTCGGGGAGGAAGTGGATGGCAGGAGGAGACGGCGAGCGGCGCCCCTGCGGCGGCACAGTGCCGCTGGAGCTGCTGATCGGCGAGCAGGCGAGGACGGAGAAGAGGGAGCGGCCGCGCGTCCGCGTACGGCTGTTCCGCCCAGTCCAAGAAAGGGGAGGACTACTTCATCGTCAGAACCGATTGCCTTGGCGTCCCCGGCGACCCGTCGTCCTCCTCCGTTTTTGCGGTACGTCACCGTCGCCGATCCCCGTCTTTGTCGGGTTCTGATTCACCGTGCTCTTGAATTCGTTGGCCCTGTCGTTGTCATCGCTGATTAGGGTTCTTGAATCACGTTGCTTGCTGAGTTCCTTGGATAACATTCGATCAAGACATCATAGTGACTTGTTGACTAGAATTTGACTAGAATGATCCTTGTCGTTGCTGAGCGAACCAGATCAAGAAGATATATAGATCTACATCAAGAAGCCGCCTAATTAATATCTTTAATCCTTTATACCTGTATGTATCCTTTAATTGACACCGTAGATCAAAAGCATGAGAGCCCCTAGAAAGGCTTTTGATTTCTAAGAACTTCTTGATGAAGTAATAATGGAGCTCTTACGGTAGGCCTTAACTTGATCCTTGTTATCTAATATGTGCAAAATCCTCTCAGATTGAAGATAGTTTATCCTCTTGTTTGGAAATTGTACAACTCCATGTTGGGATTGATTTTGAAGAGCTTATCTTTAAACATCCTGTTTTTACTGATGGATACTGATTATTTTGAAGAAATCAAGCCCTGATCTTAAAATCCTTTCCCTACTTGGTTTCTTCTAGTGCTGAATTGGAATGCTTTGACTATGAGAAATGCACCGGATTGTAGTTAACTTGTTCTTTATTGTCTTGGTTTATGGTAGCAAACTATTGGTTTACGGTAGGGATTTGATAAAAAGGCATATCTAGTGTACGAGGCTACCACCAATGTAGGGTCATATGATTGATTATTGGACAAACATTGGATTGGATTAATGAGATAGGAATCACTCGAGATAATAATATAAATAATTAGAAAATATAAGATATATATTTACAGAACATATCATATCAAAAGGTTCTTTTACCTTCATATTTCATTATGGTACTAATACTTCTCTAGTCACCAGAATAACTCAAACCCAAATAAAAGAAAGATCATTTAAAAAGAGTTTCCGTAGGATTTGAAATTAATAGTAAATCTCATGACACCTTTTTCTATGATAGAATTCCTATTTCTTAAAAGGTTAAGAGTTACTTCTGAACTTTCCCTTTTCTCATCCTATAAACTTTGCTGTCGGTCTCTCTTATTTAGCAGTGGGTGGCAAATGTTTCAACAATAGAGCAGATTGCAAATACAATACAATAACGACAGCAACAATAAAACCGTTAGTCCCAACTATTTGGGACAATTGCAAATGCAATGATTGCAGGAAATAGTAATATCTTCTTCTCCACTTCATAGACATATGCAAACTTTTTTAATGTCTTTCCTCTAACAATATTTTTATTCTCCTTTCCCCCCTCCCACTTTTTTCTCCTTTTATGGCTACCAAGTTGGATAGAATTGGTCGAAAATAACCAACCTCAATTAAATTCAATTGACACAGACCAATTCTGATCAATTTCTAACTATAAGGCTGAGAAATCGAGAAATCATTTGTGCCTTGGATGATACTGATTTGGATTGGAATCCATATCAGAAACAAACAATATTGCAAATTATATATGGTAGTTACAAATATCTATGCTAGTGCACTACATAGACTAAACTTTTCTTTGGTTCTTCTTCGAATTCATGGGTTTGATGGAGTAAAGAAATTGTTGTCTTTTGGCATTCTGTTAAGGGGACACAGTGCTGAATCTTTTTTAATAGAATTTGAACCCAGATCAAGAAGAGCATACAAAATCTTGTGAATTTGATTCTTGACTGAACTACCAATTAAACATTTGTGGACCATGGCAGAAAATATATTTCTTTGGACTTACATTGAATGACTGCTGCTATGCTTTTAAACTACTATACACTGGTCAAATCTTCCCTGCAAATCAATTAAGAATCTTTTGACCCCTATGTTTTAGATGTCATGTCCATAGTGTCTCCATGCAATTTGGCTCATAAGGAATGGAATATGCTGATTACTTGAGTTTTGGATATGAATGAACTTCCTTTTTCTAAAACTTTCTTAAGGTCCTTGATGGGCATAATGGTATTGCAGCAGCAGTATATACAAGAGAGAACTTGTTGAATTATGTAATGATCTTCGCAAGGAAAAGTGGCTTCAAGCTCTACCTTGTGCTTTGGTTGCTGGTTTTGTTAAAACTGATAAATAAATCCAGAGAGAAGGAATGTTTTTACTTCTTTCGTATTTGAGGCATGTTGTTAGATGCTTTTCCAACACATAGGAAGCTGGTTTAAAGAATTTTCTCCATGACTTTTATCAGATGAAACATCTGGAACCACTGTTACATTTGTGATAGTTGATGGATGGGCATCACTGTTGCTTCAGTTGGAGACTCCCGGTGCATTTTAGATGCATGGGAAAGGTTGGCTTCTGCATCGACTGTTTGATCATAGGCTAGAAGAGAATGTTGAAGAGTGAGTTCCTATATCTTGCACCATCATATATCTTTTTCCTCTATCCCATTAAATGTAATTTATGTCATGGACAGGAGGGAACCTGTTACCACCAGTGCCGGTGAACTAGGAAGGCTCAACATTGTAGGTAGTGCTGAGGTGGGTTATTGATTTAATTTTAATTATATAACAGCATCAAATACCTAAAATACGTATTTGCTATGGTAGTTGATGTTCACATTCACAGATTTTGGTCCTTTTCAGATAGGTCCCCTTCCCTGTTGGCCAGGGGATTTATGCCTGTCCAGATCACCAGGGGATGTGGATGCTGGGGAATTTATTATTTCAGTACCTCATGTTAAGCAAGTTGAGGTATTCCATTACTTTCTGTTACATATGTGGATCATAAGGATTCTTCCACATATATCTCGCCACCATCCTTTTGCTGATTTTTCTTAAATCTTTAACTACTTCCCTAGTTGTCATGAAAATCTTATTTTCTTACCAGTTATCAGATTCTGGAGGAAAACTTATAATTGCTTCAGATGGCATCTGGGATGCTTGGACTTCTGAAATGGCTGCAAACTGTTTTTGCCGAGGTCTGGCTTCAGAGCTTGCTGCCAGGCAAAGTAGTTAAGGCGATTACTACCTGAATTTGTCATTTCTGAGATCTGTTGAACCAGCATGGTTTCTTGCTCCAAGCGAAAGCGTATCTGGTCATGCTGGCTCCATCTTCTCCACCGGTTCAAAGCCATGGCAAGGTGCTGTAGCTCCCTCCTCCCTCTTTCCTCACAAACATCCTCATCGTTTTCTTATTTTCCTACTTGTTTGCTGCCATATATTTCTTTTGATGGGCTGCATGATCATTTCATTATATTTGTATTTGCACTAGGAACATGTTTAATGATATGATCGATTGTTTTGTTTTCGTTGTTGGCCTAAATGTCTTTTATTTTGCCCACCTGTTTTCGTTGTTGGCTTTGAACCGAGTGAATGCCAGTTGCAAGCTTCTGTACATTAACATATTGTGACTGCTTCTACTTCTTCTTTAACATGATTATTTTGTTATTCCATTTTGAATGTCATCTTAATTATCTACTCTTCGTAATTGAAATGGCAAGAGTATATATTTTGCATTTCTGTCAAACTTCAATAAATGTTCTTCTTGTTTGTCATTTATTGGTCACATGAGTAAAGTTAGTATTTCTCAAACTAAATTAACACGAATTAGATGTTTTGTTTTTTTACTTTTAACTCTTTATCCTATATTGTGGAGAAGACACTCTTTACTGATACACTCTTAATGAAAGAAAAAGGATCACCCGAACCATGTAAAAACAAACATGACAATGAACTCGATCTTCGCAACACACAACAACATAAAACCACGTCCCCTCAATGCCGATTCCATCTCTTGGCAACATCGGCAATCAACAACAAGCGCCCAAGCGCAGTGGCCTCGAACTTCCTCGCAAACAGGAAGCAGGAGGAGGTAGTCGTCCTGTTGTAGACGCACTTGGAGCCGCTCCTCATCCTCTCCATCAACCCCAGGGAGACATCCCTGCGCTTGTAGGTGGCCGGATGTGAGCCTCCGCGGGACCAGTCCACCCAAGTGACGCTCCTGTTGGCGTTGAGCCCCGGGGCGAGCTTGGCCACCGCCGTGGGCAGGTAGTGCTCGTCCACGTAGCACGGCGGCCGGCAGTGCTCCCGGAACACCGGGTAGTACCGCCGGTCCGACACGATCCCCACGGCCAACCCCCGCTGCACCTCGAACCACTGCGACCCCTTCCGCCACTCCGCCAAGGTGACGGTTGGGTGCATGCGCCGGCTGTACCGCCCGCGGCCGGCCTTCCTGGGGTCGTCGAAGGAGCTGACGAAGCTGAGGGCGGAGCCGATGAGGTAGTTGTAGATGGTGGGGAAGTCGAATAGTGGTATGCACGACTCAGAGAGGAGGACGAAGCGCTCGTTGGAGGCGTCGAGGAGCGCGTTCGCTAGGAGCCGCCGCTCCGCGTCGACCATGCTCGGCCGCCCCCATTCCACCGGCTGTGTCGCAGAGGAACAAAGTGGTAGTGTTTGTCTTCGAGGGTGTCAACTAGAATTAAACGCAGTTTGCCTAAGAAAAAGAGTTTTATGTAACCAGCAAAGTTACCGCCCCCCTTCTCTCTCTCTCTCTCTCTCTCTCTCTCTCTAAGAGAATGTATCAGAAGAAATATATTTATGTACCAGCAAAGGTTCCACTCATGCATGCATGGAGATATCTGCAACAGATGGGTGAACAGATACTATACTGACATGATTAAGGAGCAAATGCAGCTGACCTTGCTTGGTATTCTTCTCCTGTAGAACACCGACTCCTCCGGTGGCTCCTCTTCCAAGTCCGGAGACGCGTGGATGTAGACGGAGAAGAGCCCATCATGCCCTCGAAAGAACCTCTCCCACAACACCCTAAACGGAATCCTCCCCCTCGTCAGGAACATGAACGCCACCTTCGCCTTCCTGCGGCTCTCCACCGCCCGCGGCACCGCCGACGCACGCCGCAGCAGCTCCTCGTCGCTCATCGAGTGCCACAAGCTTCCCCCGGCGTCGGCGTTTCTCGCGGCCTCGTATACCGGGTTGGCAAGAGCGATACCCGTCATGGAGGACTGCAGAGTGTAGGTACCAAAGCAGAGATCTGCAAAGACCAAGGACTTGGCGAAATGAAGGGCGACAAGTGATCCGAAGGCGAAGACGACTAACGAGAAGCAGCTCAGAAGAGTTGCCATAGTGAAGCTCCATTCCCGGAAGCCTCTTCGGGTCTTCGACGTCTCCTTCATCCAACCTAATCTCGCTGTGGCTACTTCAAAGAGGATGGTGTAAGTGTTGTGAGTGCTTGTTTGATGGCTTCTGTAGAAAGAGACGGTGCTCAAAAGGAAGGGAAGCTCAAAATGGTCGAGAAGTCACATGGAGAGCTGTTGGAGAGGTCGGGATTTTAATGGAACATGGAAATCTGTGGTGGGGAACCCTAAAAAAGCTTACTAGGAGTTCAGGGAAAGGGCTCTGTTGTGTGTGGAGAATGAGTGCTTTACATGTCGATGAATGAGAGAGAGAGAGAGAGAGAGAGAGAGAGAGAGAGAGATAATAACTTGTGATTTATGTTGGTGTAACCAACCTGGCAGCCGTGGTCTCGAGGCCAACTCGGCTCGGTTCGGGTTCGGACGACGGGGATCTCCCGGGACGTCCCTCGAGCCCGCGAGGTTGGTCCGATGCGATGGTCCGATCGGGACGGGGTCACCGTTTCCTCCGGGCAGGGACTCGTCATCCGCGCATCTGGCGGGGACCCTCGGCTTCGCACCTGCACAAAGGTCGGGTCGGGAAGCTCGACCCGACCCCTCCAACGATCAAGTTAGACGATGTGAAGGGGGTTTCAGGAGAAGAAGTGTTTTGGTGTGTGTTCTCCCTTTTTCGTTCGGAATGTGAGGGTATTTATAGGGAAGCTTACTGTTGTTTGATGTGCCCGTCTGTAGGAGGCAGGCTGGTAGCATCTGACATGGGCGTTGACGTGACGTGAAGAACCGCGCCTGAGTAGGCATTAATACGCCTCGGTCGGTATTCTAGTTCGGTTGACCGAGTATAGTCGCGTCGATCGAGACGTGAGGCTGACATCAGCCGAGTCTTATCATAACTATAAGAGACTTAAAACATTATATTTTACATTAATCATCCACAGATTTTACGTTTAGGACGGTTCCATGCATTGGGTTTATCCGTACGGCTCGGTCTGAATTATGTGGGCCGTTGGGGGCCTCAATTCCGGTCCGGTCCATATGACACCGAACCAACCACCAAACATAAACGAGGGTTCCTTCGATCGATCGCAACCGGAGTGCAGCAGCGGCATGGCCGGCGACGACCAGGCGGAGGACGCGAGGAGGGAGGCAGCATTGGCCTGTACGCCGCTCTTCCAACCCAACTTCAGGCCTTCCAAGGCCACGCAAGCACAGCTCGACAAGCTCAAGGTGACGATCCTCTTCTCCTCCTCTTCCTGGTCCTCGAGTCGCCGCAGATTTCTTGGGCCCTTCGCGAGAATCGCTCCCGCTCCCATGGGTGGTGCTTGTCACTGTTGGTCGGTCTCGAGATAGCTGTAGCTTTTTCATGCTCTCTAGATTCTGATTGACACATGGGGCAGGAATTACACAAGAAGCGCTTGCAACTCAAAGAAAAAGAAGAGGTGAAAAGATTGAAAGGTACCTTATTGTATTCTTGGATCTTCTGCTGTCGTAGTAATTTGTTGATTCGTGATTTTTAATCCCTTCAGGGAGCTCTCAGCGGCGCGGAAAGATACGTGAGGAGGACACTGATGTCAAGAATAGCACAAATTCTTCAGCAAGTAGTGCTGATGGCAGTTCAAGTGTTTCTCCATTAGAGCAAAGGTCTTGTTTGGTATGTCAAAAACTGCTGTTGCTTCTGTTGATTAGCAATAATATGCAATAGTCATGGAGACTTCTTAGTTCTGGTCTACTGCTCTCACATCTCTAGCCTTGAAAGGTAGAAAATTTTGGTATTAATGTAAATTATTATTCGAGTCTGAAACAAGATTTCTTTAAAAGGATCTGGACCGTGAAAATTAAAAAAAAAATAACCATATGCTTTTATAATCGAATAAAAATGCTTCTGCCAGTTTTCTTTGCCAATCATTGTGATTTTTTTCTCTTTGTACATATTTGACCTTTTCTTTCTGTTTTAACAAAACTTATCTTTTTTTTTTCGGCTGCACAAAAATCAGTGTGCAGAAAATATATAAAATCAGCACAGACAGCTAACAGCATTGATTCTGGCAAAATTATATATCCTTCCCTATGTGCGTGAATTCATTTGAATTTTTGAAACTTGAAGAGGACATACAATCCCTGATGATGTACTATGGTGCTGTTAATTTCGTGTGTAAGCAACATCTCATATTTGTTTACTTAACTCATTTAGAAAAAATTGCTGGTGTTTAGTTTGTTTAAAAAACGAACACATCCAGAATTTGTATTTCTTAAGGAAACTTCACTTCTAAATTATTGGGAAAGTAATTGTGTTCTCTTCATTTAATCAGGATCAGAGAGCTCCCACTTTGGTGTCAAATAAAAGAAGAAAGTTACACTGGGGGTATCATTTTTTCTATAACTACCTGAAGCCTTAAGCATTTATTTCCTGTTACCATTGTTGTATGACTTGTATATCCATGTTTGTGATGTTTGATTATTTCTCAACATTGATATCCTAAACATTGTATTATTTCATAATTTATATTTCATCTTTCATCAACTCATATTACACATTACATATTTTATATGAAGCACTTTATGAAATTGTTTTGGTCATCTGCTTGTAAGTTAGATTTAATAAATGTTGATTACCGGCATTTATATGTTGTTAATGCCCGAAAGTCTGGGATATATTCCCATATTTAAATAAAAGTAGTCAACTGCTTGCAAATTAGATTTATTATTGTTGTTAGTTTCCATTTGTATGTTGCCTACGTCAAAAAGGTATTTTATATATATATATATATATATATATATATATATATATATATATATATATATATATTATTTATTTTATTTTTCTGTTCTTAACAAAACACTATAATTTCATCAACGAAAAATAGTGTGCTTCATGCTGTGCCATCCTTGATGTATTTCATATTTCTCATTTTTCTTATTAATCTAAAATTATTTGTATTCTTATAAACAATTGCATGGACAACAAAATTCACTTTTGGCTTTCTTCATTTTGCCAAATAATTTCCTAAGTGCTGTCACTTGGGATTCCTGAGTTCTTGTGAAGTAAAATTGTTCTGCTAAACTTGGATCCTACATCCACTCTTATAAAACAGATATGACATCCATCCCTTTTAAATCATTTCATCTTTAATATTTTTCTAATAGCAACTTCTTTATATCTGCTAGGAAATTACTTAAGGGTCACTTTCTTTTTGGCAGCCTTGATGCAAAGGAAAGATGGGAAAGAAAGGCAAATATGTGACGAAGACACTTCAGAAACAGGTTTGATTTGAAAAATTAGTTGCTTGAAAATCCGTAGTTAGGAACTTCTAAGAACTGGTAAACTGTTTGAAGTTCCAACCAAGGAAATTTGCTGTACCTGGGTGAAATATATTGTTGATCTTAAAAGAATTTCCTTGATTTTAGTTGCCAACTATTATAATGCTGTTTTAAAAGAATTTCTCTAGATTGAAAATGAAAAGCCTTCCAGAGCTATCAACGAAAAGTCTAGACTATGAAATGAAGTAACTTTATTATAATAAAAGTAGTAATGTCATCCAAGCATAGACCTTAAGGCCTTACCAGCATCTATCTATCCCTTTGAGGGGCTGCTATTACCTTAAAACCTGTGATCTAACTACAGAGCCACTCTATCTTGTCTCCTTTTTGGGCTAGAAGAAGCATTCCTAGTCGTTCTTGTCTTCTTCAATGCACTCCTACTGGGATTAGGACTCTGCAGTCCTGTTGTAACTGGGCTTGAAACTTTGCTTAATTGGTTTAGGAGTCCATTTAAAGCCTTTCCAAATCCATCCGATCCATTACGTCAAAATAGGCATTGTTAGCCATCAAGTCAGCAGCCAGATCTGATCCCAAGTCATGAGCATTGGCATTGGCGGCCCTAACAGAAATAGGGTTAGCTAACTTGTGTAGCTTTCTACAGAGCTGAATAACCCCATATGGCCATTTCTTGGTCAGATATGGTTTGGTTAGACTCTAGTCCAATTTAAGTGTGAATTGCTTCATAACAATACAATGGTCCACTCTTCAGAGTTACCGTCTGCAAATGAAGTGTCAATATTGCACTCCTCTAATAAATGAGATCAATTGTTTCATCCTCATTGAGATGTCCCAAAAAGTAATACTTCAAACTTTTGTGTTTATCATTTCCATTCCAAACAAGATTTTTGGAAAGTTTGTTTGCTGAAAATGTGTCACAATAAATTGGAGTGGGTCATTGTTTAAATTGTATTTTTTATATCAAATAGCTTGATGTGCACATAATTTTGCAGTTACAAACTATGGCCTTGTTAGTTACTCAACTAGCAACATATTCTAATGTGCTTCATCGATCATCTGGATCTCATGTGTAACCACTATTTATAAAGTCAAACCTGAAGCATGGTGGAAACAAATTGGGATATGCATCATGATATTTGGAACAAGGCATTTGCTCACACTTCAACTTCTAGATCAATGCACTTACTTCTAGATCTCTTGAATGCACTAGAGATTAACTTGATATTTCTTGTTTTATAACTCAATGGACACAATAAAAAATTTTGGTGATGTATTCATCAGTCATCTGTCACCTAGGTAGACCATGTAAGAATTGATATTTTTTTATCACAGTTCAATTTGCTTGACAGTGTCTATGCTGATGAATTGTGTGTTGATCCAGTATCAAATAATATAGTGAGAGGCCAACATTTTATTTATGCAGTGAATTTATGATGGAAAATAGATAACCATGTCCTGTGACTCTTGTCATATCATACAGTGAGATTTTTGATACTTAAGATGGTGGAGGTGCTAGATTGTGGTTGAAGGTCTCTTGAATCTTGATCATCTTCCACGTCTTCATTGATTATGACCATTAAGTTGTGTGACTTGCACCTGTGTCTAGGAATCCATCTTTTGTTGTAGTGAAGCAACGCCCTTAAGCCACCACTCTAATTCTGTTGTAGATATTGTTATTGCTATTTGTTGGCCTGAGCAAAGTTGTTGATGCCACTTTTGAGGAAACTCAACCCTTGCCAGCAAGCAAGTCATTGGTGCTGGAACTTCTAAAAGTGTTTATGACCGCATGGTCATAATCAACTTCATTTAATTTAAAAATTATGTGACATCATTTGAAACTACATCAGGTAGGCTTTTCAAGAACTGTTGCCTCATCAAAATAGTTGTATCAATGGTTTTGTAGTTAGCATGTCTTTTAACAATCATGGTTCAGATCCACCAATAGTTTATTTTATCAATTATTAATGAATGATTCACATTAATTAACATATTGAACTCGGTCAGAACTAGTTGATGTTATATGTAGTTGTGTTATGTAGTGTAAGGTCATGCCCATTGAGTTTCTCCCATGTGGTAGACCCAGAACAACATCCAGACATTCTGAGCTCCAAAATTTTTGAACATTTGAGAAAGGTAATTGATTCCTTAAAAGATGGGATAAACTACCTAGAAGTACATTTATATCAAGTAATGTTTGCTTCTGAAGTTCCTCTTGATATTCTACCGGTGATCCCTTTGAGGTCAACATATGCATCACCGCTTCATAATTTACCATATGGAAGGTATCAAATCATATCATTATAGCCTTTGTGAGGTGAACCCATGATAGTTTTCCTGCTTGAGCCAAGTAGTACCACACCAAGTCATTGCTTCTTTAGGTGGGAAGATACATATTTGCTTCTTTAGGTGTGGTCATATAGCAAAAAGTTTGCTTGATGTGTGAGATTTAGTTCGTCAGATCATTGCAATCAGCTCAAAATTTTGATTTTACCAGTTTGGTGTTCAGGACCAAGATATTGAGATTGTTGATTTGGACCACTAGAGGGATGTAATGTCATCGATTTGGTGATAGCAATTGATTGTTTTGTGGCATCAACAAGTAGGGTGGCACTTAAGCATATTGGCCAGTGAAAAGCTCTAGTGATAGTAGGTGTCAAAGAATAGTTCAGCCCTCCCCTGATGGTGCTCTCGGTTGGCAGAAATTGCTGATAACCCCAAGATTTGCTTGATTTTGTTGTTGGTACTGCAATATGTGGTTGTTGAGCATGATTTGATTGTTTCCACATTGATGTAATTTTGATCCTGGTCACGTAAGAGATGATACGGACATTGCCAACTTGTCACAGGGATTGATGGTGTGACTGGCCCATTATGAGAATGCCATATTGGCTGATCACGGCAGGGAGGTTCATAGGCTATATATGTTGATATGTGATGTTGCTTGGGATGCGTCAACATCCATGGTTTCATATCTGTTGTTTGTCTTAGCTTTTTCTTTGTTGATGCTTTACTCAATTGACACAAAAACTTAATCAGTATTGTGAGTAGTGTTCTCACTAACTAGATTCGGTGAAGACTATAGTATAGCAATTATGATATGATTACACTTGTTAGTTCTTGGAGGCTGTCATTCATGTGCTTGATCTTGTAGGAAAACTTGGTCTTGAATGTTTGGAGTATTGCTTTCACTAAAGTTTTCTCCTTGCCTTCCATCTTCTCTTCTACCTTGGTCAAGATGGCTGTAAGCCTAGGTGATTCATCTTCGATTATCTCAGCATTCATTGAAGACTTCTCCATGGATAACATCATAGAATCATGTGAGATTAATCATAGAATTCAGTCTATTCTGATACCAAAATATTAGAATGTTAACGTGTGTTTCCCTGATTCAAAGAAAATAAGAAGCCTCCCAAAACCATTTACCAGAAGACAACTATGAAATTGTAATAATTTTTCTCAATATTAGTAAAGGGATCATCCAAGCATAGACTTAAGGTCATTTAAACAATTTATGTTTTTAGCACAACTATTATACCAAAACCCCAAATCTGACTAGAAAACTAACTAGTCCAAGAACTTCTATTTCACCCATAAAAATATAAAAATAGCATAGTGATCATTGCACTACAGTGTTACCACAGTACTGCCATAGTATCTTCCCCTCTCCTCTTCCATGTGGGTTAAGAGAAGATTGCCCAGCTGCCTTACCTCTTTTGGTGCAGTCCTAATGGGATTAGGACTCTTGTTTGACTTCCAACTTGCTCTAGTCTACTATAGTTCTATTGTAACTGGGTCTGGCACAAGTATCCTTTGACCATATAGAACATTTCCTAATCTTCCATTGCACTCTGCATCACCTCCAGATCAAAATAGCCATCGTGTAGTAACCACACCCATCATGGTTAAGAGAAGATTGCCCAGCTGCCTTACCTCTTTTGGTGCAGTCCTAATGGGATTAGGACTCTTGTTTGACTTCCAACTTGCTCTAGTCTACCATAGTTCTATTGTAACTGGGTCTGGCACAAGTCTCCTTTGACCATATAGAACATTTCCTAATCTTCCATTGCACTCTGCATCACCTCCAGATCAAAATAGCCATCATGTAGTAACCACACCTATCATGGTCAACTCTATGGGAAATAGGGCTGGCTGCCACATGCATCCTTAACAGTGTTGGAGTCCCATCGATTATCTATACATGTTCTGTTTGGGTCCAAGTTTCTTAACAGTGATTATTGAAGCGAATAAGTTTTGTTGGAGATCCTTTTTTTTTTTGCTATGTTGAATTCATAAACTTGCTGCCAGGTTTGAAGGCTCTGGTCAGGTTGATAACGACCAATAACAATTGCCTCATGATTCAAGGATGACATGTTCTGTCATGGAAATTGGAGGAACATGGAACCTGCTTGCTTCCTATATATTTTGTTGCCGCCAATAGATAAAGAAGATGGATGAGCTCATGAGCTATTACTTTGTTATTTTAATTTTTATCTATTTTTGTTGTTTCTTTTTGTGTTTTATTACCAGATAATGTGGGTGCATTTTCTTTATGCTCAAAACAAAAGGAACCATGTCAGTCATGATGCTAGACATAATTTTGTATACAACCTTGCTCTGTCTGCTTTAGACAAATCAGAAATCTCATTCTTCTCTGCTGTTCCGATATAAATTCATGGGTAATAAAAGATTCGGGTGCCATCAAAGTGAACATAATTTAGTTACAAGAAGCTGGGATATGCTTGCCAGCATGATTATGATGATTCTGATGGTTTTAGTTTAGTTAGAACTGTTCATCCTAAAGCGAAGTTGAAAATTGCTAGTCTGAGAAGATATCTTCAGTGTAGTTACATGTCATTGCAGGATCCATTTAAACTTTTGTTAGGTGAAGTTAAAGCCATATACATCTCTAGGAACTTCTTAAAGATAGCTTGAATGATTCAGATCAGAGTACTTGTAATATTTTGCTACAGGAGGAGATATATCTAAATGTTTCTTTTTCTTTCTTTTGTCTTACATCATAAGGTTAGCCAAGCTAGTATGAGGTGCTTGTAGAGTGTAACATCATGCCACCAAAAGGATTTAGGGTCCACAAGGACCACATTAGGCTGCATATGATAGAAGCTGCATGACATGTATTCAAAATTTTTTGTTGGAACTGACCTGTATGTGGCATGACTCACAAATTCCCACTTGTATACAGCAGCTGCAAATGCTGTAGGCAGCATGCTTAATGTTGTATGTCCCTTGTGTGTGTCATGAGCAAAAGAAAACTTTTGTGATATGAAGCAAGCATGTGATGTCAGGAAATTATCTGCATGTTACTGAGACATGCTGCCTTATGTTTGGCATGGATGACAGATATCTTCTCTTATCATGTTAATAGGCTGTCATTTATCTGTTAAATCTAATATTGATGTGCAGTGGTTTTGAATTTAATATTTATGTAGTAATTATGTTATTCTAATGATAGTCAAAACTAAGCAACCGAATTCTGTTGACACTACATTAATTTCAGTTTATCTGTAGAGTGAGCCTTGATGTCTAGATTAAAATATCTTTTTTCTGGGGCTTTTGTGATATCTTTCTGTTTTTTCCAGTATGATAACTTGGGAGGATTATTTCAATCTAATGCTTGGATCCCAAAAGTGGGGCTGTGCATGATTTGTGGTGTCACTGGTAAACACATTTCTTTCAATAATCAATTCTGTCTGATTAGATGAAAGAAAAGCAACAATGGTGGATTGACAATTGGACCATTCACATGACATGAGATGATAACTTGGTGCAGACACATCATGCAGCAAATCTAGTGCAAGGTGGTGCTCAGACCAATTGCAGATAATATTCCTGGGGACAAGTATCCTTCAGTGGATAAGTTGTCTCAAACATCCTGGAGTGCCATTGCCAGATCATTCAGACATTATCAGTGAAGAAGCACTTGGAAGTGATCAATCCTTTTTTGAGTGGGACCACCCTCCCCACCTGACTTGAGAGTTCAAGAAATCACAATAAGACATTGTGCCCAGTCTTTGATCTGTTACTGTTGTTCTGGATACTTTTCCCCCCTTATGTCAGTGAATGATGATAATGACATACTGTTGGTATTAGTATTGTCATGACTATTTAGGATCGATTATATAGATCTTTAAGTAATATTCTTAAAGAGCAATTGAATCTTGTTTTGAGGCTAGAATATGGATGATCCAATCTTCAGTTCCACTTGGCCACTACAATGTTATGTAAAGGCAAAGGTTCTAATGGATAAATCCTTTGAAAAGTCATCTTCTAATTGATCCATATGGTCAAAGGGTAGAACAGATAAGAACCACATAGCTCCAAAAGTGCAGGTGCATTCTGAGCCAGCAACAATTTCCATTCAATGGGAAACACAGCTCAGTGGCCATTTGGTGAAGCAATGTGGCCTTTCAGAGATTCAAGTGGTCACAGTGAAAAACTTTAGTTCAGATGATGATGATGATGAAAACAACTGCAAAGCTGTTGCCTTAGTGGCCTATTCCCACCTGAACATCATCATACATACAAGTCATCATATTTTATGTGAAGTTGGTGTTTCTTCCAACTTATTTGGCTGGCAGACCTATCAATTGCTGCATGCCCTACTTGTTCAATGACAAGGACCACATGCCAATCCACTGGTACTATAAAAAGTTCTTGTGTGATTGATGTTTTGCATCATTGTCAGATCTGGATCCCTAGCTTGGGCCCCTCTCTCTCTCTCTCTCTCTCTCTCTCTCTCTCTCTTAATCAACCTTGAGCTTGAATCAATTGACATTGAAGGAGTGTTCTCATGTCTTTGTTCTCATCCAAGAGGATCAGTCATGTCAGTCAAATACTTTAGGAAAAAGCATAATGGTATTATTGCAGAACTTATGTTGCCATTCATCTTCTTTTTTCACATATTTGCCAACCAAATAACATAAAGTGCTATGTTTGTCATTATATTCTGTTTAAAGTATATATGTCACTTCAACATTGGTATCAGTCCATGTGTTCAATCATCTTCTTTTTTCACATATTTGCCAACCAAATAACATAAAGTGCTATGTCTGTCATCATATTCTGTTAAAAGTATATATGTCACTTCAACATTGGTATCTGTCCATACATGTTTAGATAAGTTTTGCCTACATTATTGACACAATCATGAGTTACATTTTAACTTTATATATTTGGTTAAGTTAAACATCTTGTTTAACTTTACCTACGTATTCTTTTTCCTAACTTCACCTTTGTCATCTCCATATGAATAAATATAGTTGAACATTGTTTAACACTACTGTTAAACTTTTTGAAATATTTTATCTGATAACATTACTTACTCCTGTCTCACCTGAGTCCAAATTAACTTATCCACCTGATAAAGTACTTGAAACACATGCATCCTAAGTTTAACTTGATCACATGTATGGTGAAACATTAATGTATTTTCAGAAAATATATGACAAATATATATATATATATATTTTGATGGCCTAAGAAGTTCTTCTTTCTAACAGAAACAAATTCTTAGCACAATTCATTTGTAATCAAGTAGGTAAAATACATAACTGAAGAAAATATAGGGCAAATTACAGTGACTTTCTCACATGTTAGAAGAGCAACATAACCACGAGTTAAACTGTCCAAAATTGGACAAGCAATCTTGGGTGACACATGACATGTCCATCTTCTCCTAAGAAAATACTACTTCATGAAGGTCTTTATACAAAAAGATTTATATACCTAAAAAGAGTCTTGTTATAGAAAAATAGCATTGATGTATTGGTTAGTCTGATGTGGTTTGAACCCATATGCATACGATTGTCCAGTGCATTTAGAGATAACACATGTACAAAGATCAAGGTCGAGAGAGGTTTCCTAATATGATTCACTCAAGTTAGTAATCCAAAATCCTCAAATATTGATTCGAGTAGTTCAAATAAGTCCTTTGTAGTTTAAGATGTCTTTTTGTACCTTAAGAGATGAGAATAATATTTGTAATTGTCCATCGTAATGAATAATCCTTGTCATAATGGATGAGAATGAAGTTTGTGATTATTTTTCTTACCATAATGGATGAGAATGAAGCTTGAGTTTACTTACTTTGAATCTTTATCTATATAGGCATATGGGTGGAGAGTGACTTGGATCCCATGTGACAATCACGTGTTAGTTGACATTATATTCCCTATCATTTATTCCTCCTGAAGGTATGCTTTGGGAGTCCTTGTGAGAGGGGCTTGAAGTAAGTCGTTTAGTTTATTTATCATGGGAGCGTCCGAGACCTCCTATTGCGAGTCGAGCTTTTTCATCTCACACATCTTAAACATATTTTACCTTGTGCTTCTACTATAGTAGATTTCTATTGTTGTAGGTTGGGTTCTCTTGACTCATATGTCTCGAGCATATTTTGTCATATGCTTCCACCGTAGCAAATTTCTTCATGTTAGTTGGGTTTTCTCGACTCATATGTCTCGGGCATATTGGCTTATGCCTCTACCGTGATGGATTTTTTTCAAGCTGGTCGAGTTTTCCTAACTTATGCGTCTTATGTATATTTCGCTCTACACTTTTGCTATAGCAGATTTTTGCTGGTGTAGGTCAAGTTTTTTCGACACATGCTTAAAGCACATTTTGCTCTATACCTCCGTTATAGCGAATTTTTTCATGAGAATCAAATTTTCTCGACTCATGCATCTCCGGCACACTTTACCTTGTGGCTCTACCATAGTATTTTTTTCTTTATGTCGGTCAGAATTTTTTGACTCGTGCATCTCAAGCACACTTGGTCTTATGCATATGTTATAGCGGATTTCTCTTCACGAGGGTCAGGTTTTTCCTACTCACACATCTCTAGTGCATTTGGCTTTATGTCTCTATTGTAGTAGATTACTTTTCATGTGGGTTGGGTTTTCTCGACTCATACGTCTCTGGCACAATTGGCCTCGCATCATCGTGACGAATATACCTTAGTGCGGGTTGAGTTTTCTGACTCACATACCTCGGGCACATGTGGCCTTGCACCCTCCACCGTAGTGGATTTCTTTTCATGCGGGTTAGGTTTTCCTAACTCATATATCTCGGGCACATTTGGCCTCACGCCTCTATCATGGTGGATATATCTTGGCACGAGTCGGGGTTTCTCGACTCATGTCTTGGTCACATTTGGCATCGTACCTCCATCAAGACGGATATATATTAGCATGGATTAGATTTCATAGCACATGCCTCGGGCACATTTGGCATTGTGCCTCTACCGTAATGGATTTCTCTTTAGCATGTTAGATTTTTCAAACTCATGCATCTCGTACGTATTTGACCTTGTGACTCCGTCATGGCAAATATATCTTGGCAGGAGGCGAGTTTTCCAACTCATACGCCTCATGCGTATTTGATCTTGTGCCTTAACCATAGTAGATTTTTCTTCACATGGGTTGGGTTTTCTTAACTTATGTGTCTCTAGCGCATTTGATCTTGCATCTTCACCTAGCAGATCTTACATCTTAGCCTTTCACCTCTACTATAGCAGTTTGAGCGAAGCCATTAAGCTCAATGATATAGTGCTCTCAAGAGGTGTAGCCATTGCTCATAACGATATCACCGTTGTGAGCATTGCTAATGCTTGAATAGCAAGTCGAGGGTGATGAACTTTCCGCCACCACGACCTTTAGAGGTGAAAAGCCATATATTAAAATACTAAATTATATAATTTGAGTTGAAAAGCCATATATTAAAATTAAAATTTACTAAACAACTTTGAAGTAGAAGCGGTGGAAATGGATGCTCAGATTTGATCTCTATGTGGGAATTTGACATTGCCATTGTTCATGAAAACCTTAAAGCACTCTCAAATTTTAATTTAATATATGGGAAAGAAACTTACAATTTGACTTGTGTTTTTCTCTTTTTGGTGAGATGGCAAAAGTATCAAGTGCCAACTATCGGGTGATGATCAAATGACAAGGATCAAATCAATTTTAAAACAGAAGAGAACCATTAGTTCCTTTCTCTCACTTGATTTCTTTATTATGATCATTTTACCAACTTATCTTTGGAGGATAACATATTAATTATTTTATGCACCAAACTAGTCCAAATGAACTTTCAACTCCTCCAAGGAAGCCAAGACCTTCAAACAATTACAACTTAAATCTACAAAAATTATGCTATGAAATCAATCATATGATATCTTTCTTATCTCAACAATTCTTCGCTAAATGTCATCTCCTCAAAAACATTTATGTTACATTTTATGAGAACCTAATCAATCATATTCACTCTTCAATCAGATTTCCTCCAACTCAATTTGCACACCTAATTTCTCGTTCAACGCTGAATTCGGGGCGCCGAGAACGATCCGACCCGCTAATCGTCCGGTCAAAATTAAGCCGCGTCCTGTGGGACCCATCAGGACGTCAGATGGATGGACCCGATCAGCACGGGGGCTCCACGTGTCTCCCCGTCCGCGGCACGCTCCCCCGCCCCCGCCGCGCGTGCCCGTTCCGTGCTCCGCCGCTGCAGGGGAATTAATAACGGTGTTGGTGCGTGCTGTTCCCGTCCCGTCGTGGGTTGCGACCCCGGGCCGGGTCCATCCATGCGAACCGGATTCGATGTGGCCGAACCGAGCCGGTCCAATCTCCCGTCTCTCTGACCGCCGTAGAGAATCCCCGCGACGAGCATGGGTGTTTCCGTAAATGCACCCGAGGCGTAGCGACATCCATAGAGAGCTTCGGCCGGAGGGGACGACCCGACCTATGTGGGAGACAACACGTGAAAAGACTAGATTATCCCTGCTTGGGCCGCGGTTGGAGCACTGGGTGATAACACGTGCGACGGCCTCCGCAGCTGACTTGGTGGCGATCCGCACGTGCGTCACACCCCTTATCAACGCCGAGAGAGAGAGAGGGAGAGGTGAGCTCGCTCTCCTCCAATGGCTCGTTGAATCGCGATTGAGGCGTTTAAAGTACCATAAAAAATAAGAAAAAAGAAAAAAGAAGGAGAGAGAGAGAGAGAAGAAGAAGAAGAAGAAGAAGAAGAAGAAGGAAGAGGAAGAGGAAGGGGGATTGAAACCCTAGGGGGAATTGAGGACGGCTGCCATGGCGACGCCACAGGCGGGTGACGGGGTCCTCGCCCTGATGCCGCAGGAGGTGGCGAACTCGGTCGAACCGGCGCCTTCGTCGCCACCGCCGGCGGCGGCGGCGGCGGCGTTACTCAAGGGTTCGGCGGAGAAGTCCCCGATCCTGATCTTCCTCTACTTCCAGAAGGCCATCCGGTCGGAGCTCGACCGCCTCCACCACGACGCCGTCGAGCTCGCCACGGACGGCAGCGGCGACGTCCGCTCCCTTGCGGAGCGCTGCATCTTCCTATTCGACATCTACCAGCACCACTGCAACGCCGAAGACGCGGTACGGGTTTATGTATACTTGTATGTTTACTGGTTCCTTCGATCTTGAAGTTCTTGTGTTTTAAGGCTTGGTAATGGTAGGTGGTCCACAATTGCATCGATGGAAGGGTTTTAGGTGAAAGATCTTGATTTGTTGGAGAAGCCTTCGATCTTCGTGCAGCTAATACTATTAACTTTGAATTGGTGATGGTCGTGTTAGGACCGAAAATGATGTAACTAACTGCAATATAACAACATCGTGTTGGCTGTCGATCGTTTAGCTCACAGGGAGAAGACTAATGGTTCTGCTTCTTTAGGCTGACTTTTTTATTAGGATTAATATCAAATTCCATACTTTATGAGAAGTAATGATGAATAAGTCATTGATTGATGAGTTATAATGTCTTTATCACTGCTTATTTTTGGTAGAGCAAGATGAACTGCCTTTGATAATAAATACCAGAGTAATATAATTGAGGGAATTTCGATCTTTTCAGGTCAGACATACTAATTAGTGGACAGGACCAGCCGAGAGTCGAGTTTCTGTTTTTTCTGGTCTGACCATCTGCTCCATTCCAGCTTTAGTAACAATGAATTTAGAATTATATCTTTCATTTCTTTGCTAAACCAGGTAACACTGCTCCTTAGATAGGTTAGCATCAAACAAACCATAGAGGTTTAGAGTTTGACAGATTAAGATAGTTTAAATTGACTATTTTCACCTTGTATGAAACAAGGTTTAAATTAGCATGCTGTTGTATCATGGAAGAGGAACATCAGTTTATTTGCTTGTCAGTGTCTTAATACTTAGAAAGAGAGAACACTCTTTGATGGAAGAAGAGCAAGGCAGCATATTATGGATTACTTTTTTTATTCTAGGTGATAGTTTATAAAATTAGCATTTATCTGATATCACCATACATGCAGTATAAAATGAGTAGTCTAAAAAAAAAAGAATCCAGCCATTGTTCCTGCACCTTTTGGATTCTAAATCTACTTATTTCTTGTCCCCGCATATTTAAAGCCAAATAAATCCAAATAAGATGTTTTAATTCAAAAGTTGTATGCACGAAGCATTTATTTTGATTGTGCTGTAGATCAAAGTACTACATCTATAATAATTATTAGCAATTTGATAGCCGGTCACAGTAAGGTGATTTGCTTGAAAACTATCTAATATAAAATAATTGGTAAGATAAAAGCTGGTGTAAGTAAGACTATTTTTTATATGAGAAATTGTCCTTTATGAAAAATGTAACATTTTCCAGAAAGAATTCCATCACACCAGAAAGAAGTACATGGAATTTGGTGTACTCCGCAAAGAAGTTGGTGTAACTAATTTGAAAATCATGGTACATAGTTAATGTTAGAGATGACACCCAATGTGGTATTTCTTTAAAAGTGGACTTGCTAACATTCTTTTCATGGTATTACTCTTCTGTCGCACTATTTTTCGACAATCATTTACACAAAAGTTAGGTATTCAAGGAGTGTATGAATGGTAATTTCATACCATCATTCTAATAGCCATCCTCATTTTAGCTGATTTCTTTTTAGAGCTAGGATACTCGTGACCAGTGTCCACAATGGTAGAGAGGAATAACAGGAGAAGATGAGAGGAAGAAGCAGAAAGGATTAAGAAAAATATTAGATTAGAGGAGGAAGGGAAAAGGAGAGGAGGCTATGGAAGTGGAGAAATTAAAAAGATAGATCACATGCTTGCCATGGTGCCATCTTTTCTCAAAACATTTTGTTGCTCGTAGTGCACTGTGTTGGATACATGTCAAACACTTCTTGAGATGTGTTGGATACATGGAACATACTAGGACATATGCGTGATATACATTTGTTAATAATAATGTTTGTAGGGCACTTATTTTACCTATGTAGGGAATCTAGACATGTTGAACACAGATTCATTCGTTAATAGTAATGTATGTAGGGCACTTATTTACCTATGCAAGGAATCTAGACATGTCCAACACAAATAATGTGTACCTTGGGTTTTGAACTTATATGACTGCAGATCTCTAATATTTGTTATATGAATTTGAGGTATGCAATGAATGATTTTTGGAATTTTTATGCTTCTGACAAGGTACACATACAAAGATCACAAAATGCAACAAACATGTCTTCAGATTTGAAATTACTAGCATACATAAGCTACGTAGTTATTAAGTGCTGTGCCTATGCCATGCCATGTTCTACTCTAAGATTAGAAGTGTCCCATGTTCATGCGTGTGCTTCACAGATGTGACTTACTTTCTTATGTTTGTTCCTAACATGTCTTTAGTTGCTAGCCTGCTGCTGAGACTCCTAGCAGATTGGTTATTTATCTGGTACGTTGAGACATTTCAACATCCTGTATTTAGTGGGAGTCATGTAATGTGACCTCTGCTTGTTACCCAAAGCTTCTATCTTACATGTGCCCTAAGAATCCTTACAAGTCATTCTTTACATGATTTTTCTTTGAAGGGAAAAGGGCAAAAACACAATTTTGCACCTTGATTTGTGCATTCCTTGCATTTGCCAAAGTCCATATTCTGGGAACTTGAAATTTATCGGAATTGGCAAATCTAGGTCCATTTGTCTGGAAGATTGTAGCACATCTTTTAGAGCTTTGGCAGGGTTGCTCGTTTGATATTTATGGGATATTAGAAAGAATTATTTTTTAACTTTTTAGTCTTTATTTGGAACCTAACTTGAGATATTTTGAGTTGGGTGTCAAATGGAATTTACATTAGATTCTGTAGTCTCTTTCTTAGAGGTTATTTGTGCTTTATTGAAGAAAAAAGGCCATAATAAATTTTCAGTTTTAATAATTGTAACCATGAAAAAAACTGATTTGATATATGTAACCATATGTTTTTATTAATTTTTAAGGTTATATTTCCAGCTCTTGTTACATGATTCAGTTTTCAATTTTTTATATTTGAAACAATGAAGAAAACTGATATGATATATGTAACAATATATATTTTTATCTATGTTCAAGGTTATCTTTCCAGCTCTTGATACACGCGTCAAGAATGTGGCTAGAACGTATTCTCTAGAGCATGAAGGGGAAAGCCATCTTTTCTATTTTGTGTTTGTTTTATTAAAGTCACATATGACACATGATGATCGTCTTCGGAGAGAACTAGCTCTTCGTATTGGAGCAATAAAAGCATTATTTAGCCAGCAGATGCCTAAGGAGGAAAAGCAGGTATTTGTTTCGGAGGATCATTTCCGAAGAGAACTAGCCTCCCGCACTGGAGTCATAAGAACGGCACTTGTCCAGCATATGTGTAAGGAAGAAGAGCAGGTACGTGTTTCTAAGATTTTTTTTTTTAAATATTGCATATAAGAAAGTTCAAAACTTTAAATTACTGAAGTCTAGTGTCAGAAAGTTCTTTCTTGTATTTGGCAGTGTCAAAAAAATTAATATAATTGCCAGATGTTTCATACTACATGTTTTGTCTTAGCTGCCTTTGTGTAGGTTCTCCTTTGTAGTATAAAATTATTTTCATGATAGCTAAGATATGTTCATGTAGAACTTTGTTCTTTTCTTTTAGTTCATCCAGAAATAAATGACAAATGGACTTAACTATTCTCTTTTCTTATGCCTTTGTTGTATCGATTACAAGGACACATCATGAGGCTTATGCATATATCGACTCAAATATTTTACAGAGACGGAGGATTATAAAGTCTTACTAAATATTAGATGTATAGTATGCAGTTTGTGAGTAAGATGCTTGATCTTGTGTTTTCATTCTGAACTGCTTGATCTTGCAACTGCAATGAAGTTAATCTCAAAACTTTGGTCAGCTGGTGGTCATTTGAAGGTATTCATGCATGTAAATCAAGGATAATTCAGCCATTGGCTTTCCCTTGTCCTTTGTAGATGCACTGTTCACCTATTTATTGACCTTGTGTTACCACATGATGTACATCGATGTATTCTATCAACAGCTTTTGCTTTCCAATCTTATGTGCACTTTCAAGCTAAAGTCACCAATCAGCATATTTTTACATGATCAGAAATCAACATCAAAATGAAATGGTTCCATGGATTACTTGGGGAAGTTTCTTTCTTTGGGCTATATTGGGATTACACAAAGAAGTTAGAAATTTTGGTGTTTATGTGGTCTCATATTATCTTTTTTGCTTTAATATAGGCTTTGGTCTATAGCATGGTTTAATATAGGCTATATTATCTTTTTTTGCTTTAATATAGGCTTTGGAAATTTTGGTGTGCTAAATTTCTTGTTGCAGATTGAATGACACATAGAAGAAGCATTTGCCATTTGTTGTTGCATAGTGTGTGTTTGAGGCCATTAGAGGTGATTATCTTTAAAATCATCCAAGACAAACAAACAATGCACGTGTGTGTGAACTTGAATTGTTTATACAGCTTAACAGTCTACAGCATGGTTCACCTTACTGGTCTGTATTGGTGTACCGATCTGTCACGGACAAAACTGTAAACAAGGTGTTTAATGTAATGCTCATGTATGTCCGTGTCTTTTGATTTGTTTATGCTTTGCACAATATGTAGAGGGATAGTCGAAGACTTATAATATCATTTTAGTTGGGTTTAGTGGCCATTTTAGGCTTATAAATAAAGGTTGTGTCATGTGGACACTCGTGAAAGATGTTCGGTCTATAGTGGACCATTTTGGATCCTTTGTTGTGCGATCGTTCAGAGCTTGTGAAGTCTGTTTGTAATTTGCATTGGACACTTTCGCTAACTCGTTTTCTCTTTTGTATGTCCTAAAGGACCATAGGAGATTTCGAGGAGGCTGACCTTTGTAAACGGACATGCAAGGGTGTCGTACGACTTAAGCAAAAACAGCTAAGTCCGTGACAGATCGGCTGTCGGTACGATCGTTATACCGAAATATGGTATGGTGGGGCATACCAATAGATTAGGATGTATCGCCTGTATTAGTTTTCCATCGGATTGGTATGTATCGCCTAGAAGTACGGCGAGCCTTGGTCTATAGTAAAGGACTGTACATTTGATCTAAAAAAAAAACTCAATGATGAAGACTATTCAAGCAACTGAGAAATTGAAATAACATGGAGACTGATGTTGTTGTTATATAATCTGTTATCTACAAACTAAGGTTATGGAAGGTATCTCTGTCTCTTTATTTGGATTCTAGAGACCAGTATAATTCAAATGTCCAGAAATCTATAATCTAAATGGTTAATTAGTATCGTATGGACTGAGACAACAGATGCAGGAAAAGTTTATAAAGAATGAATAATAGATTGTTAGGATGCAGGACAACCATTCTTGCCTGTTTGGGTAAGTGTTGTACTGCCCTGTCGAGCATTCCCCTTGAGATCTCTTCTAATCCAATCAATGCTATGTTCTCACTGCAAGTCGCAGCTTTACATGCTCTTGTTCTTTGCTATGTTGAATTCATTATTAAAATTTACATTTGAGTGTCAAGAATTTTACCAGAAGTTCTTATTTCATACCATATTTTCTGGAACCATTAGTCCAATTTTGCTTTATTCATTAAGGGAAGCTAACCAAAGGTCGCCTGTTTTTAGTAGCATTTTACAGATTAAGGTAGAAATTGAATTCTGGCTGTTTCTGTTGTCGGATGTGGTATATTCTGTTTTTTCATTAGTTGTTCCTGTAGTTGGATGTTTCATGGATCTATTTTACTAATAAATGATTAGTAAGCATCTATTTATGACTGTGCCACTGTTGTGTTCTTTCTTCAAGACCTAATACTACATGATATTTTCTGCCAATATATGTTGTGGCTAATTCGTTTGTGGTGGTACAGGTCTTTCCCTTGCTTATAGAGAAGTATTTATTTGAAGAGCAGGCTGATCTGGTTTGGGAGTTCTTATGTAGCATCCCTGTGGATATGATGACAAAGTTCCTTCCTTGGCTTTCATCTTCTGTTTCACCTGAGGAACACCAAGATATGATCAACTGTTTGAGGAAGATAGTACCAAACGAAAAACTTCTTAAACAGGTAATATTTTTCTTCATACAAGATTCCTTTTGTCTACAAATCGAGATTAACTTGACTATTTGTCTACAAATCGAGATTAACTTAACTAGCATTGTTATTTGTTTGAAACATGTAGGTCATATTTACTTGGATTGAAGACAAAAGCATGGCTGACATGGGAAAAAGTCATGTTGATGATTCTCTATCACAGAGTTCTATTGATGACACTGAGAAGTATGCCTGTCTTTCTGATCTTTCCAGGACTGGGAAGAGAAAACATGACGAACCAGACAGCAAAGCTATTGATCTTGGGTTGTACCCGATAGATGAAATATTGCATTGGCATAATGCTATTAGAAAAGAATTAAATGAAATAGCAGAATGTGCAAGGAAAATACAGCTTTCTGGAGATTTATCTGATTTGTCTGTCTTCAACACAAGGCTTCAATTTATTGCTGATGTGTGCATCTTTCATAGGTAAGGGACTTTGTTATTTTTTATTGAATAGAAGCAGATAAAGTTTATACGAATTCTGGTTAAGAGCTCTCTTGGATTTTACATTCTTTGCATGACCTTTTTTTTGTTATTATATGAAGCTCATAACCAATTAACCATTCTGAGAGAAGTGGACCATGATGTATAGAAAATTTGAACTTACTATATGACTATATGTCTCATGGTTTGCAGTACCGGTCCGTACCGCCCAGTACGGGCGGTACGTACCGGTCCGACAGGCTTCCGGTATAGTGCTCGGCACGCCTGAATATACCGCTCGGTACACCTGGGTGTACCGAGCGGTATACCGTACCGTACCGGTACCGAGCCCAGGTCGAAACTCCGGTACGGTACGGTATTGCGAACCTTATGTCTCATATAAAAAGTTTGGCCAGTGCCCTTACACTAAGAAGCACAGGGACTGCATTTGAGATAATGAAGTACAACATGAAATAGCAGTGATTTAAGCAATCTTTACACATTCACCATTATTCTTGGACTTAGTGCTCGAACTCATCTATTGACAAATAGCATTTTCTGCACATGCAGTTATGCTGAAGACCAAGTAATATTTCCAGCAGTATCAGATGGAATGGAATTCCTTTTGCTGGACCATGCAAATGAAAAAATTCAGTTTAACAAGTTTAGGTGCTTAATTGAAGAAATCCAGAGTGCAGAGGCCAATTCTACTTCTGTAGAATTCTATTCTGAGTTTTGTTCGCATGCTGATCAAATAATGGATACTATTCAGAAGCATTTCCATAGTGAGGAAGCTGAGGTACGCTGATACGGACAACATTAACTTTATTGTTTTCTTTTGAGTATCTGAAAATACATTTGTACTTCTCTTTTTTTAGGTTCTTCCTCTTGCCAGGATGCATTTTTCTTCTGAGAAACAGTGTAAGCTTCTTTTCAGAAGTCTGTGTGTTATGCCCTTGAAACTGTTAGAGCGTGTTTTACCATGGTTTGTTGCAAACTTAAGTGATAAGGAGGCAAGTCAGTTTCTCCAGAATATGCATCTAGCTGGTCAGTTCTCTTGTGTATCTTTACTCTTCACTTTTGCCACATCATTTTACCAATTTTTTAAAGCTAGCTAAGATTGATGTTTCATGGCACAGCCTCATCATCTGAAGATGCACTGGTCACCCTTTTTTCCGGTTGGGCGTGCAAGGGTAGGAGCGAGGATATTACCAGATCTGGCAAGTTCATATGCTTGACTTCAAAAGCAATCTGTTGCTTCCCTTTAGAAGACGGTACTGAGTCGGAAGAAGATTGCAGACATAATTTCTGTTCATGTTCTTGTCTACTTGGGTGTGAGAAAGGCTTGACAATTCTGAAATCTGAGAACAATGCTAGGCCTATTAAACGAGGCAACTTTTCAGGATTATATGGAAATTCTGGTGAAATCAACACTTCAGAAAGTAATGAAATCTACAGTGTGTCATGTAGCCAAAAGTCATGCTGTGTACCAGCGCTGGGAGTTGCTAGCGCCAACACTGGAATAAGTTCACCTGATGTTTCAAAGTCTCTGCTTTTTTCATCTTACAATTCTTCTGCCCCTTACTTTAAGTCCAGTCTCTTTGTTCCAGAGATGGAATTGAATTTATGTAGTATAGAGAACACTTTGAGGCCAATTGACAACATATTTAAATTTCATAAGGCGATTAGCAAAGATGTGAAGTATTTGGATGATGAATCCGGAAACCTTATACCTTATGTTGATACTGTTCTTCGGCAGTTCAGTGGAAGATTTCGCTTGTTATGGGGTCTATACAGAGCTCATAGTAATGCTGAGGATGATATTGTTTTCCCAGCTTTAGAATCAAGAGAAACACTTCATAATGTGAGTCATTCATACACCCTTGACCACAAGCAGGAAGAAAAGCTATTTAGAGATATTTCTGTGGTGCTTTTAGAGCTCTCACAACTGCATGATGGCTTGGGAATGAACATCAGTAAAGATACTGCAAGGGGAAGCAATTCTGATTCTCATGTAGTTGATCAGACTAGAAAACATAATGAGCTTGTCACTAAGCTTCAAGGAATGTGCAAATCTCTACGAGTTACTCTTGATAATCATATCTTCAGAGAAGAGCTTGAATTATGGCCATTATTTGACAAGCATTTTTCAGTGGATGAGCAAGATAAGATTGTTGGACGAATAATAGGAACAACAGGTGCAGAGGTCCTCCAATCGATGCTACCATGGGTAACTTCTGCTCTTAGTCAAGAGGAACAGAATAAGATGATGGATACATGGAGACAGGCAACCAAAAACACCATGTTTAATGAGTGGCTAAATGAGTGGTGGAAGGATACTCCCTCATTGTCTACAGATGCAACAGAGAGTTCTGGTCTTCCAAAAGGTCTGTAATCTAATCACGTCTTTTACTGTTTGTACTTTATATAACTCTCAGTGTTGTGGAAATTATAATTCTTTGCTGACTTTTTTTTACTACAAATGACTTATCAAATTGTTGCATCCATAGAGGCTGATCACCAAGAAAGTCTCGAGCAAAGTGACCAGATGTTCAAGCCTGGTTGGAATAATATATTTAGGATGAATCAGAATGAGCTTGAATCAGAGATAAGGAAGGTTTCACGAGATCCAACAATTGATCCACGAAGAAAGGCATATCTTATACAAAACTTAATGACAAGGTTTGTGTTATTTAATCTTCTGTATGTGCTAATGTGACATTTAAGTAAGTAATTTAGATGGACATTGCAGTCGCTGGATAGCTGCTCAGCAGAAATTACCTCAGGCTAGAACTGAGGAAGCTACAGAAGGAGAAGACATACCTGGATGCTCTCCATCCTTTCGAGATCCGGAGAAACAAATATTTGGCTGTGAGCATTACAGGAGGAACTGCAAACTTGTTGCTGCATGTTGTAACAAATTGTTCACATGCAGATTTTGCCATGACAAAGTCAGTGATCATTCAATGGACAGGTATCATCCTTGATGCTGCTGATTTTTTTCCTCATGTAAAATGTCGCAGCACTGTGCTTGGCTGTAGTTCCATTATTAGTAACTTGTTTTATTTTCTTGTATAAATTTGTATAACTAAGTTGATGTACTAAAAGGTTTAAATGCAAGTGATTTTAGGAAATATTTCATTTAATGTGAAAAAATCAATATTTTAAGTGAGATTAAATTCTTGGGACTCCCTAAAGGAACCTAGCTTGTGCATGGCCTAAATATTACCAGGATCTAATGGATTAATTGCAAAAACTAAAGTAATGAAGGCAACCTGCTGTACATTGTCATTTGGGTAGAAGTTTAAGTTTCATTCATGTGAACACTAAGTAGTATGACCATATTGTGTTGGTGACCGTTGACTTACATAATTGAATCAATTCACCCAGTGATGCAACTGCATGCCTTGTCTAGGCTGTGTTTATATGTGAAATTTGCTAGTTGCCTGCCAGAGCCTTTTTTGTGTTGAACTTGCTGCATATCAGTGTATGTCATGCAATTTGGTGTGTATCCACCTGTATGGGATGGTATATATTATGGTGCAAACCGTGCAATCAATATTCTGCATAATAGTATGTTCTACTTTTAAAATGTACTTGGTTGGTAGTTGGTGCTATCTTATTGGTTTTCCACTTCATCTTTTCTTATGATGCTCATTAGAATTGGATTGTATGTGGATTGAAAGTATTGTTCTGTCCTGTGTTGAGTATTCTCTTCTTTGGCTGTTGAGCTTGCTCCAATCACTTATGGGCAATAATATTTTTTCTTCATAAAAGGATGCCTTACATGAGAAGGATTGAACCTTGCTCATTAACCTAAACATCTTGGAGTCATGCCCAATGTGGGATCTTTAAGTTCCTCCTTGTGACACAATAAGTCATATTACTTCGGAGTATATGTTGTTATTGCATTGGTGGATAGAACCCTTTGCTTTAGGGTGCTCCAAACATATCGCAACTTGTAAAAGGTTTCCCAGGTTTAAGTTCTTGCTCATGTAGCTTGCATACAGGAATTTCAGATCTGATATATATATATATATATATATATATATGTGTGTGTGTGTGTGTGTGTGTATACATACGCATGTATGTATGTATGTGTGTATGTATGTATGTATGTGTATTAGTTGGACTAATTGGTGTAAGAATTTTATTTGGCTTTCAAATGGTGAAACTAACCTCCTCTACTGGACAATGTTGGCAGTTTTGGGTCCCTTGGCTAGGACAATATTATGATGCCAACCATTCTTTCTTGTCCTTTGCAGAAAAGCAACAAGTGAAATGATGTGTATGCGTTGTTTGAAGGTTCAACCAGTTGGTCCAACTTGCAGGACACCTTCCTGTGCTGGATTCTCGATGGCGAAGTATTATTGCAATATCTGCAAGTTTTTTGATGATGAAAGGTTGATGACTCAATATTGCATTTCTAATAGCATTTTGGCATTAGGAAAAATAAATGTTCCTTTTTTATTGGCTTTATTTTCTTTTATGGAACTTCCCTATTTTACTTATACCTAGTGTTAAAGAACCATTTATTTATCTTTTTCATGTTTATCTTGAGCATCTAGACATTTATTTGTGCATAAATATAGATTGCTTTAAGGGAAATATATTCATTTAAACACAATTCTTAAACCTCTGCATATAAACATTTTTCTATATAGTTTAAACTTCCTTATAGACAATAATAGTTGTGTCCTATGCACAACAACTTTTCTTGAGAATCAATTATATGAACTACTGAAACTAGTAAGTGAAGATCTCGATTTATTTTTGTAGGTGCCCAATTTTTTAGTCAAATGAAGTAAGTGTTAAGGTATGAAAGAAACCCCACAGTGTGGTTTTGACTTCTCTTTGGAATTGACTATCAGGAAAATCAACTGTTGTGTTTTGTGCAACCTCTTGTTTCCTATAGGTGTCATTTCTGGGTCTCAAGCTGAAACAGTTTAGTTAGTTAATCATTTGTTTCTAGTTATTCAAGACTCAAAGGGAATTCCATGTTGGAACTCCTCGGTGTTCTCGGCTCTTGTTTTGTCAAAATCCTTAGCAAATTATAGTTGTTCCTGATCATTGAGCTTGAGGTTTCATGCACAACTATGATTCCTAGATTGCCTGTGTAATGATAAAATATCATTTGTAGGGGTTATCAAGTAATATTTGCAAGAACAAACCCTTACAGATATGATCTTGCATTCAGTAATGTCTTCACAGTTCTCTATGTGAAAGTCTCAGCATCACATGTCACCTACTAACATAGATCATTAGTAATTAGCATAATGTGTTGTTTCAGCCAAAAATTAATAAAACTAAGATAAACTTTAATCAAATCGATAAATGATATGAAAAGACTTGAGTCCTCTAACAAACAAATCTACATGTTTCAAGTAGCTAATCCTGTAATTTTTATTTTTCAGAAATGTGTACCACTGCCCATTTTGCAACTTATGTCGTGTTGGAAAAGGACTTGGCATAGACTTCTTTCATTGCATGACATGCAATTGTTGCTTGGGTATGAAATTGAAGGAGCACAAGTGCCGGGAGAAAGGTCTAGAGACAAACTGTCCGATTTGTTGTGATTTTCTGTTTACATCAAGTGCAGCAGTAAGAGCTCTGCGCTGTGGACATTTCATGCATTCTGCATGCTTCCAAGTATGCTCTTGTTCCTGTCAAGTATCTCTTGTTTTTCTTTGAGGCTTTATTTGTTAGCTGTGATGTTGTCCTGCATGTTTTTTATTCAGGAAGTTGGTTGATAATTAGCTAACTTTTTTGTTTCTGCCTAGGCGTACACTTGCAGTCATTACACCTGCCCAATTTGCAGCAAATCCTTGGGAGACATGGCCGTAAGTTATCAGTATTTCTTCCAAGATTAAGCATTTTTTTATATGTTTGTAAGCATAGGTAGTTTCGAAGGATTCATTGTATATGTTGATTATTTGCAAGAAAGAGAGGAATGATTTTGCATCCACTCAAACAGATGAAATGACAAATCCCATAGGCAAATTGGTGATAAGATTATGACCTATCCTTTCTTCATTCTTTCCTTGTGTTAAACCTTAAAAATCTCCATGTTATGTCTCTACATGGTCATTGAATCCCTTTAAACATACTAGTATTTCTAAAATGGTCGCATCTTAACTCATCCAGAATTCTTATTTGATTTGATCATCTGATTCAATTTAAGGATCACCATAAAAGTTATCAATTTCTCTAGTATTCTATTACTGACTATTTTAGTCCCTTGTCTGAAACTGATTCTGCTTCAGATTAGGCACAAATTTGTGAACCCTTACTTTTTGGGATCACCAAGTTCAATCACTGATCCTGAGTTGATTATAGCAGCCTGAGCAATGACCAGCCTTGCAAACTAATTTTGGTCAGTGTCGGTTGATCCCAGATTGATTTCCAGCCAATCCCATTGACCCCAGCTCATCTTTGTCTCATCATGCAGATTATGACTGATTTTTGTCAGATCTTCTTGTTTCAAAGAAACCATAAAACTATTGGGTTTGTTAGTCTGGCTGCAGAACCTATCCTCATCCTGAGCTGCCAAACCTATACATGTCCTAAATCCTATGATCAATCTTGAACCCCATCAGAATCTTGTAGATACTGCTGCAATTTTTTAATGAAATCCATATCTACAATAAAGCCTATATCTGATGCACTTAGTTTCATAAATTTTCACCTACCTGATTTTACGTTTACAAATTATGTAGATCCTCTTTCTAATTGTTGTATCAACTAACTTTAACATGTTTCCTAGAAGTGTTCTTACATCTAAGTGGTGTTCTTTATTCCATGGAGCATGCAACGATAAAGATGCTATTCCTTATTTCAAAGTGACAATTTAGCCCCAAAATATATTTGGTTCCGGTTCATGTTTCATGCATGATCAATCAAAATGTTGCTGGTAAGTTAAGGCATCCTCCTTTTCAGGATGAGGGCCATCTGTGAAAAGGATGTGATAGTAAGCATGCCTAGGGCGCAATTCTTTCTAGTATCATGCATAATAGCTATATTAGAACACAATTGAACAAAAATTTACAAGGGTACAAAATGGAAATTGAAAGAGTGCAAATATTTGCTAGAGCATGCTTGCTATACAGCATATAATTCCTTCAGCTTTCATTTCTTCTAATTGGAAATGGTTGTGCATTTGTTCAGGTGTACTTTGGCATGATTGATGCCTTGTTGGCTGCTGAAGAGCTTCCTGAAGAGTATCGGGATCGATGTCAGGTATCAAACAACTATCTTGAGACCCTACATGATACTGAACTAATTGCTATTTCGTAATACCCAGGACATACTATGTAACGACTGTGGCAAAAAGGGAACATCTCGCTTTCACTGGCTTTACCACAAATGTGGTTTTTGTGGTTCTTACAATACCAGGGTGATCAAGACCGACACAACCAGTTGCTTCACTTGAGATTAGCGCAGGAATCCCCTTGTTTTTGTTCAATATATTTTTTTTCTTCATCTGTGTAAATATACAGTTAGGAGCAACTTCTACATCTGTGCTGTAGCACTCATAGTCCATAGCCTATCCCATTTTTTCACAAATGCAGCAAGGGGCAATTATTTGTATTTGAAAATACTTGTTTTGCCTACTCTGGTCTTTAGTCTTTGTACTAGTGAGGCCTCTCATTTCTTTTTGATCCTCTTAAAATGGAAGATGATGGATGTACCTCATTCCACAGTGGAAATTTTGATCAACAGGAGAGTTCAAATATCAATGGGTTTACTTAGACATAGTCGAATCGGACGTTGGTGTTTATCTCGTGACATTATGTTGTCATCGAAGCATCAAACGCCGATGTTCTCCATTCACTCTGTGATCTGGTAATTCATCATAGAGAAGAACTCTTTATATATTTTTAGTATTCTCTCCTCTCTAATTTGTTGTATCATGAAATAGTGAGTGCCCTTTTGGTGTGCACATTTTAACTGTGTCAACAACATTGGATGCCCCTGCTTCTGTTCATTGTCAAGGCCAACTTAAATCTGATTGATGTATGGTTGGTAGAGTATGGTGGTGCATGAAGGTTTTCAAGATGCATGAACTCATCTCTCCTGCTTACAGTTTGGATAGAACAGCAATTGGGTTCCCTAAAGAGTGACAGTCAGCTCATTGTGTCTACTTCACAGTGTAGCATTTTTGTTGGACAATCTGATGTTGTCTGATATTTACCCTGCAAGTGACCATCGTTTTTTCTCTAAGCAGTGAGATTATCATCCACTCATACTAGTGTCGAAGAAAGAGAAATGAGCCAATGATCTTTCTCAGGTGCTGTAATTTGCTACCCACAGGCTTCTGAAATCACCAAGGTTCTCAGTTTATTTCTGGCAAGGGTCTCTACAACCAGTTCATTCATCAGTAACTCAAGCATGGCTTCCTCCATCTTCACTCAGCTCAAATCCTCCAATCTTGAATGCTGACAGGTCTGTGTTTAAATCTATGCCAGGCTGATCACATCAAAGTTGAAATCTCCCCCGGGCATTGCAACACAGTGCAGTAGAAACTGCTGTCTGATGAATCCAAGCACTCACATGATGGATTCCCCTCTTCAGCAAGCACATGACCAATACTGCATCTTGCACTGCTCCCCCCCCCCCCCCCCCCCCCCCCCCCCCCCCCCCCCCAAGCATCTCTGACATTGGGGAAGAACAAATCTGCCAACAACGAGGTTTTTTTTCTCTGACAACAACAAGTCGCCTCATGCGCCGCCTGGGACGGGAGGAAGTACGAGTGCCAGTACTGCTGCCGCGAGTTCGCCAACTCGCAGGCGCTGGGGGGCCATCAGAACGCGCACATGGAGGAGCGCCAGCGGCAGAATCGTGCCCAGCCGCAAGCCCGAGCTGCCCACCACCAGCGGAGCCCGCGCGCCATCTCTTCGGTGGCTCAGCCGGCGATCTATGCCGGGTTCTCGCGCCCCTTCCTCACTCCTATTCGAGGTGAGGCCTTTGGTTTTTAAAGCCTCTCATGCGGATCGGATTCGCCGAATCCGATCCGCGTGAGAGGCTTGAGGCCTTTGGTTTTTAAAGACTCTCACGCGGATCGGATTCGCCGAATCCGATCCGCGTGAGAGGCTTTAAAAACCAAAGGCCTCACGCAGAAATTAGGGTGCGTTTTTTTGTCCGAGAAGGGGAGGAAGAAGAGCCGGTGCGCGAGGGATGAAGAAGTACGGACTCCAGCTTCGATTTCCGCCGGCGCAGAAGACCTCGAAGCCAGCTCCTCCTCGCCCTCCCCCTCCTGCCTTCGCTTTCGGCGGCGGCGACGACGAGGATGACGTCGAGAGGGAAATCTCACGGCAGGCGTCCAAGAACAAGTCTCTCCAGAAGGTTTCTTGAAATGGTTTCCTTATTCCTGGTATTGATGTATAAATGAACTTGCGGGTTGGTTGATTGATTGTGGAATTTGGTAGATCGAGGAGCAGCACAAAAAGGCAATGGAAGAGGATCCCTCGGTCTTCGACTACGACGGGGTTTACGACGAGATGAAGGGGAAGATTGCGCGCCCCAAGGTTCAGGATCGAACGGAGAGAAAGGTACTTCACTTTTGCCTACGTATGGATGAAAACATGATCCTTTTGATTACGCTGATTATCGCATGGAATTGCGTTTCGGTCTTTGTGAACTTTGTATGTTTGCTTTGGCACATTAATTAGCATTTTAATTTTCAATTGTGCTTTGTTCAAGTATGATGTGAATTCAAAAATCCTAATTCGGCAGTTCTTTTTCGGCGGCATTCTTTTTGTATTAAACCTAAATTGTGGGAGAGGATCGACCTCATTTTTTGTGTGCTTAACGATTAAGAATGCAAGTTAAAAATTTTATGTCTGTGTTTGATCTTGGTTGCAGTCAAAGTATATAGAAACACTTATGGAGAAAGCAAAACAACGTGAGCGGGAACATGAAATTGTATATGAGAGAAAGCTGCTGAAAGAGAGGAGCAAGGATGATCACCTTTTTGCAGATAAGGAAAAGTTTGTAACCAGTGCCTACAAGAAAAAGCTAGCAGAACAAGCAAAATGGTTGGACGAAGAGAGGCTGCGCCAAATTCGTGAAGAAAGAGATGATGTAAGTGGCTCGTATCTTTCTTTTTGCTGCTTTGCTTTATTTTTCTTGTTGCATATGTAATGTGATTTATGCAACCTTTTGTGCATAAAAAACATCCACTGTTCAACAAAATGTGGTGTATTCGACAATTGATTTTGTTTTTCTCTGGTGGAAGAATAAAAGCTTAAAATCACTTCATTGTTGTAGAATCAGCTCATCAGCAATTGCCTTTTGTATGTTTATCTGGGCTTTTTTGAGAAGCCAAAACCATGAGTTTGTCGGGGTCATGAAACATGGTAATACTTTTATTAGAACTTATCAATTTATTGTTTGAATGTGCTTCCAATTTGGAGTCCTGTTGTACATACTTGTGTCATCTTCTTTTGTTAAATTTAAATCCTTTTGGTATTAACATCAGATAGAAATACTTTCGATAACTTTTGTAGATTTAGAGTGATGAAAGTTATTAAGTGTATATTTCGCCTTCGGGAGTATTGTATTTGTGAGCATAATTATTGAATTTATCTATTAGCTAATTGATGAATTGTAATATTAGCTATCGAGTATTATATGCTATTTGGTGTTGGCCACATGGAATGAGACCTTGGTAAAAGTATTGCATCCAAGGTTCACATCTTAGTCATCTATTAATATAAGCTTGGTGGTAATTTTGATTTTTTCCATAAAAATTGAATTTATCTGATTTTGGTTTTTTGTCTTGATTTTAATTTTTCTGTGACCTTATCCTATCTTCATCTTTGTCCAATACTCCAACCATATTGTCCCAACCGATTGTTGCATTATTATCCCCTTCTTGTTTACCAGTCTTGACCTTCATCTCGATTTTTAAAACCTTGATCAGATCAGAATTTGGACGGTTTTGGTTAGGGGTTTGATTCATACCCAGTTTAGTCAGATAGGCTATCAGATCACATCATGTTAAGATCTGTGACACTTGTAGTCTTATAAACTATAATCTTCCAATTATGAAGCACAGTGAGGTGTCTTGAGGGTTTGAGTGGATTTGACAACCTGGCTAACTTATGATCAGCATGGTTCATGCCTTGAACATCAGTTAGGGCAAGACTTAGGAGAGGACAAGACTTATGATAGTTCTCATGTTATTGTGAAACATGGATCACCATAATTTTTTTACGCTTAGCCAGTAAGATTGGTCCTTCTAGTGACAATACGCATGTTTAATGTTCCGAAACTCAATGTGAATTTTCTTTTATGTTATCAACCATAGTGCAAGAAGATCCATTATGAGTGAAGGCTTCTAGTTATTGTATGTCGAATCCAATTCAAATGGCTGCTTTCAGCAATGATGCAATTCAAATTTGACTAGTATTTGAGTGATAAGTTGTTTTATGATGCAATTAAGTGGGACTAGCAATTTCATTATTTCTCAGGAGTGATCACACTTCTCTTCGATGCTTTTACTTTTTTAGTTGGTTATCATGGTCATTAAATTTCATTATGCAGCAGCCATTTCTTTTCTTTAATCAGTTAATGTAACCGACATGACTGCTTCATGTAGGTAACCAAGAAGAGTGACTTGAGCGATTTTTACTTTGGGCTCGGTGAGAATGTAGCTTTTGGTGCTCAGTCAGAAGATGCCACAAAACGGAAGGAACAAAAGCCACCCGGAGGCACTTCAGCGGTACCTGAACATGGCCCTACTGAGAAGAATGCACAGACAGATTATACTCAGGATACAGAGAAAGATGATACTCAAGCCAAGACTTCTAGTCATACACAGAACAACTCTGAGCAAGCTGCAGAGTTAACAACATCAGATGTTACTGTAAAAGATTACGATGATGGTGATAAATTGGCAGCTGTGGATCGATCAACTGAACGTTACAAGAGAGGTGATGACGCATTGGCTTCAGCAAGAGAGCGTTTTCTAACTCGAAAGAGAGCAAGACAGCAGTTGTAAAGCAGTTGTTTCGTCTCTATTTAGCACTTATATCTGGAGTTAAAATTGGTATTCTCTGATGCCATTTATAGTAACCTCATCGGTTATTTAGTTTTTGAGGAACTCAAGAATTGCACCTCTTGGTAAGTTTGCTGTAAGCATTTCTACAAAATAAGCAAAAGAAGCATCAAACGTTTCATGTTAGACGCTTGTTTATACACATAAAAGTTGTTTGAAGTGACAGTGGTCAGTCTATATATGATTATGAACAGAGGAGGATGCAGCCGAGGCTGGTGAAGTCGAAGTTGCTATTATCAAAATTGCACCAAGATAAAAGTGATGTAAATGCAAAAGTTGCAATAACATAGACCTCATTTGTAGTTTCTTCAGTTATTTGTTATTGCATTGGTGGATAGAACCCTTTGCTTCAGGGTGCTCCAAATATATCGCAACTTGTAAAAGGTTTCCCAGGTTGAAGTTCTTGCTCATGTAGCTTGCATACAGGAATTTCAGATCTGATATATATATATATATATATATATATATATATATATATATATATATATATATATATATATATATATATATATATATATATATATATATATATATTTGTGTGTGTGTGTGTGTGTGTGTGTGTTGGACTAATTGGTGTAAGAATTTTATTTGGCTTTCAAATGGTGAAACTAACCTCCTCTACTGGACAATGTTGGCAGTTTTGGGTCCCTTGGCTAGGACAATATTATGATGCCAACCATTCTTTCTTGTCCTTTGCAGAAAAGCAACAAGTGAAATGATGTGTATGCATTGTTTGAAGGTTCAACCAGTTGGTCCAACTTGCAGTACACCTTCCTGTGCTGGATTCTCGATGGCGAAGTATTATTGCAATATCTTCAAGTTTTTTTATGATGAATGGTTGATGACTCAATATTGCATTTCTAATAGCATTTTGGCATTAGGAAAAATAAATGTTCCTTTTTTTTTTGCTTTACTTTTCTTTTATGGAACTTCCCTATTTGACTTATACCTAGTGTTAAAGAACCATTTATTTATCTTTTTCATGTTTATCTTGAGCATCTAGACATTTATTTGTGCATAAATATAGATTGCTTTAAGGGAAATGTATTCTTTTAAACACAATTCTTAAACCTCTGCATATAAACATTTTTCTATATAGTTTAAACTTCCTTATAGACAATAATAGTTGTGTCCTATGCACAACAACAGTCATCGTTCAATTCTTGAGAATCAATTATATGAACTACTTAAACTAGTAAGTGAAGATCTCAATTTATTTTTGTAGGTGCCCAATTTTTTAGTCAAATGAAGTAAGTGTTAAGGTATGAAAGAAAACCCCACAGTGTGGTTTTGACTTCTCTTTGGAATTGACTATCAGGAAAATCAACTGTTGTGTTTTGTGCAACCTCTTGTTTCCTATAGGTGTCATTTCTGGGTGGGTCTCAAGCTGAAACAATTTAGTTAGTTAATCATTTGTTTCTAGTTATTCAAGACTCAAAGGGAATTCCATGTTGGAACTCCTCGGTGTTCTCGGCTCTTGTTTTGTCAAAATCCTTAGCAAATTATAGTTGTTCCTGATCATTGAGCTTGAGGTTTCATGCACAACTATGATTCCTAGATTGCCTGTGTAATGATAAAATATCATTTGTAGAGGTTATCAAGTGATATTTGCAAGAACAAACCCTTACAGATATGATCTTGCATTCAGTAATGTCTTCACAGTTCTCTATGTGAAAGTCTCAGCATCACATGTCACCTACTAACATAGATCATTAGTAATTAGCATAATGTGTTGTTTCAGCCAAAAATTAATAAAACTAAGATAAACTTTAATCAAATCGATAAATGATATGAAAAGACTTGAGTCCTCTAACAAACAAATCTACATGTTTCAAGTAGCTAATCCTGTAATTTTTATTTTTCAGAAATGTGTACCACTGCCCATTATGCAACTTATGTTGTGTTGGAAAAGGACTTGGCATAGACTTCTTTCATTGCATGACATGCAATTGTTGCTTGGGTATGAAATTGAAGGAGCACAAGTGCCGGGAGAAAGGTCTAGAGACAAACTGTCCGATTTGTTGTGATTTTCTGTTTACATCAAGTGCAGCAGTAAGAGCTCTGCGCTGTGGACATTTCATGCATTCTGCATGCTTCCAAGTATGCCCTTTTTCCTGTCAAGTATCTTTTGTTTTTCTTTGAGGCTTTATTTGTTAGCTGTTAAGTTGTCCTGCATGTTTTTTATTCAGGAAGTTGGTTGATAATTAGCTAACTTTTTTGTTTCTGCCTAGGCGTACACTTGCAGTCATTACACCTGCCCAATTTGCAGCAAATCCTTGGGAGACATGGCCGTAAGTTATCAGTATTTCTTCCAAGATTAAGCTTTTTTTTATATGTTTGTAAGCATAGGTAGTTTCGAAGGATTCATTGTATATGTTGATTATTTGCAAGAAAGAAAGGAATGATTTTGCATCCACTCAAACAGATGAAATGACAAATCCCATAGGCAAATAGGTGATAAGATTATGACCTATCCTTTCTTCATTCTTTCCTTGTGTTAAACCTTAAAAATCTCCATGTTATGTCTCTACATGGTCATTGAATCCCTTTAAACATACTAGTATTTCTAAAATGGTCGCATCTTAACTCATCCAGAATTCTTATTTGATTTGATCATCTGATTCAATTTAAGGATCACCATGAAAGTTATCAATTTCTCTAGTATTCTATTACTGACTATTTTAGTCCCTTGTCTGAAACTGATTCTGCTTCAGATTAGGCACAAATTTCTGAACCCTTACTTTTTGGGATCACCAAATTCAATCACTGATCCTGAGTTGATTATAGCAGCCTGAGCAATGATCAGCCTTTCAAACTAATTTTGGTCAGTGTCGGTTGATCCCAGATTGATTTCCAGCCAATCCCGTTGATCCCAGCTCATCTTTGTCTCATCATGCAGATTGTGACTGATTTTTGTCAGATCTTCTTGTTTCAAAGAAACCATTAAACTATTGGGTTTGTTTGTCTGGCTGCAGAACCTATCCTCATCCTGAGCTGTCAAACCTATCCATGTCCTAAATCCTATGATCAATCTTGAACCCGATCGGAATCTTGTAGATACTGCTGCAATTTTTTAATGAAATCCATATCTACAATAAAGCCTATATCTGATGCACTTAGTTTCATAAATTTTCACCTACCTGATTTTACGTTTACAAATTATGTAGATCCTCTTTCTAATTGTTGTATCAACTAACTTTAACATGTTTCCTAGAAGTGTTCTTACATCTAAGTGGTGTTCTAATCTGTTCTTTATTCCATGGAGCATGCAACGAGAAAGATGCTATTCATTATTTCAAAGTGACAATTTAGCCCCAAAATATATTTGGTTCCGGTTCATGTTTCATGCATGATCAATCAAAATGTAGCTGGTAAGTTAAGGCATCCTCCTTTTCAGGATGAGGGCCATCTGTGAAAAGGATGTGATAGTAAGCATGCCTAGGGCGCAATTCTTTCTAGTATCATGCATAATAGCTATATTAGAACACAATTGAACAAAAATTTACAAGGGTACAAAATGGAAATTGAAAGAGTGCAAATATTTGCTAGAGCATGCTTGCTATACAGCACATAATTCCTTCAGCTTTCATTTCTTCTAATTGGAAATGGTTGTGCATTTGTTCAGGTGTACTTTGGCATGATTGATGCCTTGTTGGCTGCTGAAGAGCTTCCTGAAGAGTACCGGGATCGATGTCAGGTATCAAACAACTATCTTGAGACCCTACATAATACTGAAATAATTGCTATTTCGTAATACCCAGGACATACTATGTAACGACTGTGGCAAAAAGGGAACATCTCGCTTTCACTGGCTTTACCACAAATGTGGTTTTTGTGGTTCTTACAATACCAGGGTGATCAAGACCGACACAACCAGTTGCTTCACATAAGATTAGTGCAGGAATCCCCTTGTTTTTGTTCAATATATTTTTTTTCTTCATCTGTGTAAATATACACTTAGGAGCAACTTCTACATCTGTGCTGTAGCACTCATAGTTCATAGCCTATCCCATTTTTTCACAAATGCAGCAAGGGGCAATTATTTGCATTTGAAAATACTTGTTTTGCCTACTCTGGTCTTTAGTCTTTGTACTAGTGAGGCCTCTCATTTCTTTTTGATCCTCTTAAAAAGGAAGATGATGGATGTACCTCATTCCACAGTGGAAATTTTGATCAACAGGAGAGTTCAAATATCAATGGGTTTACTTAGACATAGTTGAATCGGACTTTGGTGTTTATCTCGTGACATTATGTTGTCATCGAAGCATCAAACGCCGATGTTCTCCATTCACTCTGTGATCTGGTAATTCATCATAGCGAAGAACTCTTTATATCTTTTTAGTATTCTCTCCTCTCTAATTTGTTGTATCATGAAATAGTGAGTGCCCTTTTGGTGTGCACATTTTAACTGTGTCAACAACATTGGATGCCCCTGCTTCTGTTCATTGTCAAGGCCAACTTAAATCTGATTGATGTATGGTTGGTAGATTATGGTGGTGCATGATGGTTTTCAAGATGCATGAACTCATCTCTCCTGCTTACAGTTTGGATTGAACAGCAATTGGGTTCCCTAATGAGTGACAGTCAGCTCATTGTGTCTACTTCACAGTGTAGCATTTTTGTTGGGCAATCTGATGTTGTCTGATATTTACCCTGCAAGTAACATCGTTTTTTCTCTAAGCAGTGAGATTATCATCCAGTCGTATGAGTGTCGAAGAAAGAGAAATGAGCCAATGATTTCTCAGGTGCTGTAATTTGCTACCCACAGGCTTCTGAAATAACCAAGGTTCTCAGTTCTTTTCTGGCAAGGGTCTCTACAACCAGTTCATTCATCAGTAACTCAAGCATGGCTTCCTCCATCTTCACTCAGCTCAAATCCTCCAATCTTGAATGCTGACAAGTCTGTGTTTAAATCTATGCCAGGCTGATCACATCAAAGTTGAAACCTCCCCCAGGCATTGCAACACAGTGCAGTAGAAACTGCTGTCTGATGAATCCAAGCACTCACAAGATGGATTCCCCTCTTCAGCAAGCACATGACCAATAGTGCATCTTGCTCTGCTTCCCCTCCAAGCACCTCTGACAATTGGGAAGAACAAACTGCCACTCTGCTAATCCGAACGACAACGAGGTTTTTTTCTCTGACAAAAATTTAGCATCCGGGTCTGCGTTTGCGGTCGATATGCAACTTGCAGATGACTCACTTTCCTGTTCTTATTCTTGTAAATTGTTGCAGGATCTCTCTGTGGAACCACAGTCTGGTCTGCATCCTAGAGGAAGAAGGAATGCAGAAGAATTCATTAGGGTTATCCCATCTCTAAATGTAGAGATATAGATGGGCATATCTGAACACAGATCAAGAGCAGCTGATGGTTCAGACTTCCTATGAGCAATCAGTGAATATACACAGATGGATTGAAATATAAATTTGATATTCTGCAATCAAAGAAGAAAACTTTTAACACAAATGGAACTCAGGAAAAGAATCATGTCTCACCATTTTGGCAGATGCAAGCAAGATTTGTCACACCTGATCTACATTTGGGTTTGCAGCTATCACTTGACAAAAGCTGAACATGCAAGATAAAGATATAATCCGCCTTTCTCATCATCCTGAAGAAAATGATGACCGGAATGATTTCTCTCAGTACAACTTTGCCTACAAGAGTAGTACAACATGCAACTTTCAACCCATCATTTTGCCACATGAAAACTGTCTTCAACAGAGGTTTGTACATCTTTCAGAAATAAGCATGAATTATTCAGTTTTTGTCACTCCCGGATAATTAATTGATGTCCAGCTGCCTTTCTATGTCTTCATGAGTTTGAGCATCATGTCTCTTAGGGCTGCTATTTTTCTCAAATCAACATGCATGTAGACCTGTATGTAGGAACATAAACCAAATTGATGCTTAAATTGACTGTTTATCATGTAGTTGTTGCCTTCAGTACTCTACCAATCTTAAATTGTTGCCATCAGAATCCTATCGATCTTCATAAGGAAACATAGAGATTGATTAAATCTTACTTCAATGTTTCTTTAGTTTGTTTGGTGGATGCAAGTGGTTGTTTCAGTAACCCAATGAGAATCACATCTCTTCCTCTTTCAGTGCCTACATCTTGACATCCAAGTGAATGTGTACATGTTTGTTTCATCATGCAAAAGTTTCTACAGTTTTGAAAGTCATGGTCCACAATGCAACATGAAAAGGATAGGAGAAGAGAAAAATGTCATGCGCTGACAAATTAAAAGGCAGACTGGCTGTCCTCTTTGATATCCAAATTAATCTTGGATCTAGAAATCAACCTACTCTCATAAAATTCTCATGGTATAGATAGACATGTCATAATATAGATAGACATGTCCCATAATGCAACATGAAAAGGAAAGGAGAAAGAAAAATGTGATTGGCAAGTGACAAATATGGGTTCATAATGCATTGACTCTTATCCTCATGCTTATGACTGATAAGTAGTGTGTGGATTGAAGCATACTTTGTTTTACTTAGAACTCCATGGGGAGTTAGGGCTTGAAATTGTCAGTTTAATCATGTTTACATCTGTATTTACTTTTGCTGAAGATTGCAACACTGACTCTTTTTGGTTTGGGTTTGAGATCATTGGCTTTAAGTGGTGTCCTAAGTTGAACTCAGGGTTTGTAGTCTTGATTAAAGGTTAAAAGTAGTTAGTTGAGTTATCCTAATTCCATCAAACTTGGATAATCCTTGTCTCTCTCTTCATGTCCCTGATGTCAACTGCATTGACTAAAATTTTCTATTTAGAGAGAAATGCAATTAGACCTTTATATCAACAAAAGAAATGAAATGTTTGTTCAAACCCATCTATGACATTTTGTGTTGTAGGACATAAGAAAATAACAACCATAAACACAGCAGATTCCTTAGCATGCAACTCTCTCTCTCTCTCTCTCTCTCTCTCTCTCTCTCTCTCTCAAAAATATCAATTGCATGACAAAAGGTTTGCTTTGAAGCCTCTATCAAGGGTTCCCACTGATGTACAAAGACCCAAAGGTGATGCAGTTTCCTAGTGATAGAAACGGCATGCAAATTAATCATTGATGGTGATAGTACATAGATGATGTGTTTTGTTCATAGGTGATCGAATGATCTAATTTTCTCAATAGAGCCAAAAATTACCCTATATTCAATGTCCTTTGATTTTGACATTTTGACAAATATCAGAATGAATATTCATTCGCAAGAGGGGGAGAAAAATATTATAAATACTCTCAACAATAGTCTTTTCTTACATGAGGAAACACAAAGATTTAGTTTGATACGAGGCTTCCATCATCGACCATAAGGATTCGAGATCTAAAGATATCAGGTTGACTTAGGCATTGGAATGACTTCGTTGAGAATACTTCCAAAAACAATCTTTTCTTACACAAAGATTTTGTTTGATACGAGATTTCCATCATCAACCATAAGGATTCAGGGATCTAAAGATGTTGGATTACCTTCAAAATTCAGATTGATGACCCATTGTTGAACCAACAGGACATGGCGTCATTTAAGGGTTCATCATTTTGGTGCATGATTTAGGTTTAACAAAGGTTTGAAGAAAACTGTTGTTAATGTAATAACTGTTTGACTCGACAATTTGAAACTTTGTCGTTGCAATATAAAACCATTGATCCTAAACCAAACTATGGTAACCCAAATCACAACCATAATATGTTCTAAGTTCCACCATATATTATTGTGTAGCATGTAGTAATCAACTTTGACTCTCAGTTCTTTTATACGCATATATATATATATATATATATATATATATATATATATATATATATATATATATATATATATATATATATATATATATATATATAAGCTCACCTTCATTTCCATCTCCCTCCTCACCTCTTCTACAAGAGTGAGTGAGAGGAGTTTATAAGAGAGCGAGCGACAGAGAGAGAGAGAGAGATGGCAGGGATCTGTGAGGCCGCCAAAGCCACCGGTGGCAGCCCACGACTGAAGCTGTTCGGGTTCCATATGTCTCACAAGGAGGAGCCCGCAGGCGGTGGCGCGCCGCCGGTGGTGTCGGAAGCCGCCTCCTCTTCTACCACCGTCGCCTCATGCGCCGCCTGGGACGGGAGGAAGTACGAGTGCCAGTACTGCTGCCGCGAGTTCGCCAACTCGCAGGCGCTGGGGGGCCATCAGAACGCGCACAGGGAGGAGCGCCAGCGGCAGAAGCGTGCCCAGCTGCAAGCCCGAGCTGCCCACCACCAGCGGAGCCCGCGCGCCATCTCTTCGGTGGCTCAGCCGGCGATCTATGCCGGGTTCTCGCGCCCCAACCCGCCCCACGACGTGCTGCATCACTGCGCCGCTTCGGGCTGGACTTACGTTGCCGAGGGCAGTCTGACCGTATCGCCGGCCCCACGTGGGTTGGACGGTGGCCCCGAGGGATCCAGAGACGTGGACCTCCACCTCAGCCCGGCGATGGCCCGACCCGGGTTGGACGATGAACCCGAGGGATCCAGCGACCTGGACCTCCACCTCAGCCCGGCGCCGGCCCCACGCGGGTTGGACGGTGGCCCCGAGGGATCCAGAGACGTGGACCTCCACCTCAGCCCGGCGCTGGCCCCACGCGGGTTGGACGGTGGCCCCGAGGGATCCAGCGACCTGGACCTCCACCTCAGCCTCGCTCCGGCCGGGTTGTGACTCGATCTCGACTCGGCCGGGTGGTGCGATCTCTACCATCCTCGTCTTTCTTTTGCTGGGTTGACCGAGTACGCTATAGATTTGTTTAGCCTTTTCCTACACTTTGTTGCGTCTTTCTCGAGTATTACTACGCTCCATTCCCACTGGTGGTGTGTGTGTGTGTAGATTTTTTATTTTTAATTCAAGGGATACCTAATAATTTTGATAAGTTATATTATTACATTTGGTCAACAATCACATCCTTTGATTTAACTTAATGTCCAAAAATAATGATCAAATATCATGATTCATGAAGAGTTTTGTGTATCGATGAATAATGAACGTACCAATAAATCGATGTATCACTCGTACCAACCTCCTATCGAATCGATACATACCATAGATACCAAATAAATACCAAACAAAACACTATTATAAGACAAATCTTGATATAAATCAATATTAGTCAATTTAACATTCTTATTTCAAATCTCTTGTGCAAGGCTTTGAAGATTTTAGTTACTGAACTTGCTGTGGAAACCAAACCAATAAACCTAGCTACATCAATAATCATGCGCTAATATAAAACAAAATTATTTCAACAAATAATCCATCAAATTTAACCAACAATAATTGTATGGGTAAATGGCATGGCAAGAATTTTAAGACTGAAACTTTGTCAACATGCAAGTATCAATAAAGAACGAATTTAGTGCAATAATGCTACCGTCAATATATCATTAACCATGCAACATTAGATATGTATGTTAAAAGCAATCGTTGTTGCCTTTTCCTACTCAATTGTCTAAACCCTTGTACTTGTGAACAGGACTAGTGTTGTACATGAAGAGTTTTGTGTCTCACATGGCAGTAAATAAAACTGGATAACAGGGACAAAATGAAAACTGACATCACAAATCACCGGGTGTTACAGCAGCAGATTATGCAAACTGACATTTTCTTTAACCTAATTCAAAGTGTATGCACAAGAGGTATCTGTTTTAGGTTAATGAAAGCTAATGTAGTCGGAAATTATATAAACCATTCAACAGATGCACACATCTGATTGGCATTAAATCATGAATCAGAAATCAAGCACTACATCCTCCAGCATTAAAATTATGAAACTAGTAACCTTGCAGTGATGGACAGCCTCTGATCATCTTTCTGCTGCTTGAATCCATTATTCCGATTGCACCTGCTTATTAATTCTTGAGAACAGTACCAAAACATGAGTACCAAATAAATGGAAAACGGACCTCATTGTATTCGAAATGCATGTAATTGAGTCGCACTGAAGCCAGTTTACTACTTTAACAGATACAACAGCCAGCAAAAAACTTCGAGTGCAAATCTCTTTTAACACTAGCCCAGTAAAAACAGAGGACTCATGAATGATGAGTGTTCCACAGGCTTCAGGAGGGTAATGATGCATATGTGAGCAATCAATGAACAGTAGCACATTTACAAATGAATATTGCACTATACTTATCAATTGGGGGGATGAAATGCTTAACCCTTCTTATCGGAACGGTTGAGGTTGAGATTAAACCATTTCTTTTTGTTTGATTTATCTTTCCCATCAAAACTTCCATCCTCTGCTGGGCTATCCAATCTACTATCATCGTTTGGGATTTTGCTACTGCTACCAGTAACACCACTAGAATTGATCATGGTTCGCACAGTTGTAAATGAGGAATGTATCGTATCTCTTTGTTTCAGCAGTTCATCAACCTGGAGGAGAATAACATATTCATCAAACCAGTACAATCTCTCACGCATTTGACAATGCAAGTATTGATGCAGCAATGTTACGTTAGAAAGTAAAGAAATTAAAATATAACTCAAAAACTAAAAAAAGAAAATATCTCCCAAAATAGTCCACAATATACCGGATAGATGAAGTTTATTTTACTTCCTCAAACTAATAAGATACTAAACTAACAAATCACATATCTTTAAGTCCCTGGTCTACGTTCAGAAATAATGAACAATGAATGAAAAAGAGATGGATAAAAAATCGATAGCAGGTTTAGAAACCTTGTCATGTGGTAAACCATGAAGATATAGATGGAATTCTCAATAAGGTTAGACAAAAAAGTCTCGGACCATGATCAGAACCTTGTACAATTAAATTTCAACTGCTGAAGATTTGACCATTAAGCAACCATCTATATTAGAAACATAGAGATCCACCAATAAAATATATGTTTATAGATAGGGTTCCAGATGTCATGATTGAGGACCATAACATTAAGAGATGCATCCCTAGATAGAAAATATCATATCTCTGTTGTGATAATTATTATGATTAAAATTTGTTCAGAAACAAATATAATAGAGTCCACTCATTCAGCAGTTTTCATACAGATTCATCCAGATTAACTTTTTAACAAAAATATTTCTGATCCAATCTGAATAAACATTACTGTCTACCACTCATTCAACAGTTTCCATACAGATTCATCCGGATTAACTTCATAAAGTGAATTCTAAATCAAGAATGATGATATAGAATTATTTGAGAACTTGACACTCAACGGGCCATTCCAAATTAAACAGAGACCAACAACAACTGAGAAAATTTTGTTATAATGATGGAAATGTATTTGTACGGAAGATACATACAGACTGCTTTTCTTGGTTGTATTTGTTTGTCACTTCTTGAAAGCGTGCCAGTGCCTACATAAAAAAGCAAACTAAAGTTAGATGGACCATGACATGCCACCTCCATTTTGATGGACATTATCAAATAAAATAACCTACTTTTCTATACTCTATTTCAAACTGGCGCAAATCATTTCTCTTTGCCAAAATTTTAGCCTCAACCTCTTTAAGTCTCCCAGTTGTATCTTCATAGGATTTTGCACACATAGCTTCAATGGTATAGGTAGCTGGCTTAAAAAAATTATCGCCTGAAAGAACCAAGTGAGGTGAAAAAAAATTAATTTGAATTTGTCATGTAAATTAGACCATAAAACACACGAACAAAGAAGTGTTAGTGAGACGAACCATAAACAGCAAATATGTGGGTTCCAGGTTTTAATTCAGATACTTCACAAGGTTGTAGACCTTCCAATCTTTTGAAGAAAGCAGCCTCCGGATCTTTAGCCATTGCTAACTACACAAAAGATTTAAGATTCAAATGCTCATACACATCATAGACCACATCCACATCCACTTTTTGTCTATGATCACAAATTACAACCAAGAAAGCCAGAGCTAACACACCGCGTTGACTGTTGAATCCATCCGATACACCTGAAAGTGTAGAAAGTACATCCCTGCAGATGTTGCCTTGCCAGTCTTTTCACTATCTTCCTGGTGATACAGAAAACTGAAATTATAATGAACGGAAAAAGCCCTTTCTGTACACTGAACTCATAACGCAACATATCTTCCTTGTTATAAACTCAAAATATAAGTTATAATACCAACTTTGCGGATACAGAATATCATAATTTGTAAGAAATAAACTGCAAGCTTTGTTGTGTTGTATGAAAGATATGAAGTAAATTTGCTATTTACCAGTCAAACTAAAGGAAATAACAACTTATTCATAAGGTCAGAGTACTATTTGAGTAAGATGGAATTTCTACTGCCTCGATACAAACCCATAGTCAGAAAGGATCTTTCACGCTATTAAAGAAAGAATTTTACTAACTCCCACCGAGTGGTGATGCATCTTGCAGGTTTATGTACATCATTTGGTTGATTAAAAAGTATAGAACTTGTATTTAGTATCATAAATATCACTAATCAACCTTACGAGTTAAGTGTCTAATGAGACCATTTCACTAACAACTGTTTAAATTTAAATGATTAGATGCTCAAGGGTTCCCCAGGCAGATTATTCGATCTTAATTAACCGTTTTAAACCATATTAAGAGGAAATAAGAGAATTAGTAGAGAATAATTGTTACTAAAATAAACTCATTGATCCAAAGATTAGTAGAGATAAAAGAATTCATCAGATATATTTTAGAGATAATCAGAATAAACAGAGAAATTAAATGTAAACAAAACAAATAAAATTATAAAAAGAAGTGCACACAGAAATAATAGAAGGAAAATCAGAAATTATAACATTACAAAACCAAGTTACTTAAAAATAATGCTCAAAAGCAATCTTATACAACCAAATCTTAATGTTAAATGTAGATGAAAATCATACAAAATAAAGAAACTTACTCTGGGACCATACATACAGTTTTAAGTTTATTCAATGAATAATAGAATTGACACAAACCAAAACCTAATTTATCTACTATGGACCAACTTATACGTAAGTCAACCCTATGCTGCTCATTAAGGAAGCAATATTTTTCTATAAAATCATGAACCACCTACATGTATCAGCATTATGCAGAATAGGTTCATAAGCATACAATTTTGTTTCAGTATAAAAATGAAAATTACATTCCTAGCAAAGAGAACAGCTAAATATGATGTGAATATCTCAAATGCGAGTGATCAGTATGCTTGATCAAAGGCAAAGCCAAATTTGCCCCCCAAAAAAACAATTCTTACGGTTGCTTCTTTATTGTAGTTTATAGAACAAACCCATTAAGTTCCATATGATAATGAACATTCAACATTCTTTTTGTACCTTTCCAAAAGCAAGATAGACAAGGACATCTGTTTTGTACAATGATAAAAGCAAGAAGAATTTATCACAATCACCTGTAAAGCTAATCCATAGCCACCATTTGGTTCTTGTTCAAAGTAAAGTAGCTGTGACAACAACGAAAAATCCAGAACAAAGTTAACCACACAAAAGCATACAAATTTATGTTCAAATGAACACAGGAAATAACTGGATAAGAAAAAAGTTGCATCTTGTCATCATGCAGCAAATCTATGTTGTTTAAGCAAGTTAATGTCTTTTTCTCACCTTAAATTTACTTTGGGAAGCTGAGATTACTCTGATAACTACCCCTGCTTGTGCTTGATGATCATTAATTGTAATGCTAAAGAAATGTGCACATTGCTTTTCAACCTGCATCCACATGGAGAAGATTAGGAAGAGAATAACATTAAAATATGGCTTCGTAGCAAGATAAAATTAGAAGAAGAACCTTTCCATTGGATGATGTTCCAAGAGGAAGTGGTCTAACTGTAACAGTTCCATTTAGAGCTTCTTCCAGAACATTAGCAGCAATGGTAGTTTTGATAGGAACACCCAGCTTGCTAGGAAATTAAAAATGATGATGGACTTAGAGGGACAATAATATAAACAACCAAGTCAACTCAATTTCAATATCACCTGAAAAGTGCCGCAAACATGGTATTTACAGTTCCAAGGTTGGACAAGTCAATCTCCATATCCATGTTCTCATTTTCCAAAGCCTAAGACAGAGGCAAAATGTTGTTTTAGACAGCTCATCGATACACAAGAAATAAATTGAAGGTTAAAGGATTTGAAGACCTGAACAGCAGATGTTATTCATGACAAGGTCTAGAAAACTTATCACTGCTGGTTATGGGTGCAGGCAGACCAAAAGTGGGAATCTAAGCTAAATAAAAGAAAAACACAACCAATATTCCAGCAGTTTTCAAAATCTCGAAACAACAGAGTTTTTACAGACCAGTCATCACAATCAGGATTCACTTGAACCAGTGATGGAGCCACAAATCTCAGCGTACCTGGCTTACCAAGTATTTTAAAATCACTCGACGCTTATTTATGCCCATCAGAACTGCTCACAAGACTATCGATATCTTATGCTCCACATTGTATCAATCTAGGGTCATAGTATTGGCTACTCACAAGTGAAAACATGCCCAGATCAACTGACCCAATTGATCTCTACTGACTCTCAGACACCCCAGGGCTTTAAACAAAGATAATTAGAAAGCCCATATCAGTTACTCCCCCAACTAATAATCCTGAAACATCTCAGCGTTAAATTTGATAAGGAAGACTAGAAAAAGGACAAAAGTGAAGAGAACATAGGAGATGAGTATGAAGAGGGAAAAAATAATGAATTTTTAGCTTAATTTCAATGAAAGTTTTCAATTTAGAACAAGCCTTGTGTTGATAATGTGCCAACACACAAACAAGCCAATCAGCATATATGCTGAGCCAACCCAGTGTTATGTTAGTGTCGCCCAATCTTTGTCATGCTGGTTCTTCCCATGTCAACCTAGGTTATGAGCTGAGCATGGCCTGGCAGGGGCCCAGCATAGCCAGCTTGTGCAACACTAATTTCCAATACCAATCGTAAAATTAAACCCAATCTTTTGAACGATTTAGCAAACCAATTTATATTGGTTACAATAATCTTCAAAGCAGCACTAGGTGAAAATAGCAATGAGAAAATTGCGATTCAGAATAAGGGTTTTTTTTTTTCCTGCATATATACCCAGGTGAAGTTGCTTTTCATTTATCGTATGCACACACTTGCAAAGTTTCTTGTATGTATGCCTCACCAGTCACCATAACTAGGTTTGGTTAACCCAGTTCCTAAAAGTTGGTCAACCTTTAAAATTTAATCATTCACTTATGAAATACCAACAATATCTACTACAATATTCTAACAGTTGAATAAAGCAAAAGTGCACCTAGTATTTCTGTCCATACCCTGGAGAAAATATAGTAGCATCATAACATTTAAAAGGGACATTACACTTCTCAGCTAAAAATGTTCAAATATTTTACCAATAGTGGACTAGTTTGGGGCAGTGGAAGGAAAGAAATTACTATAAGAGAGAAGGAGAAGGGACTATGCATGAGACAAGCAATTTTAAAGAGGTACACACATTTTATGACATTTTCATATGGCTATCAAAACATTTAAATAACTACTTAAATCAGACACCAGCTTCAAATTTATTGCATGGATTACAGTTAACAAAAATGCTATTAGTTTAAATGGAATCTCTTAACACAAGAGTAAAAAAGGTTTTGTTTCATCATTCGTGATTGACTGGACACAATAATATCAATTGTAACAAGTGCCTCTGAACATAAGTGAGCTTCAAGTACTATTCTCTGGTTGCTTGTGATTGCTTGAAGCTCTAACTAAATGTGACAGTTCTGCTATTTAACTATACAGTCATTTGAATTTGCCAGTTACCTTTATGGATAAGTATGAAGTGAATAAATAAAGTAATAAAATAAAGATAACTGATCATATGCATCTGCTTTTGTCCATTCATCAACCTGAGTTTAAGAAGTACAATACAGTCTTAGGTGCCATCCATTTAAAGTACGAAGTCAAGCATACAAGCAACTTGAAGACATGACATTGAACTGAGCTACGGTTGACAAACAATATAACATAACTAAGAATGAGGCTATTCTAATCAAGGAAGCATATTTCAGTAATGAAACCTGCTGATCACTCAGGCTAGTACTTATAGCCAAATCAGGTGGTACAGTATCCAGGAGTGAAGGAAAAAAAACAAGAGGAAAATGAAGATTAAGAAATGGGATACTTCAATGGGGTCCATCGAACTTACCTGACAGTTCCTCTTCTCCCTCTTTTTGGGCATTGGGCAGAAGGGGAGGGAGAGTAGGGTCCTGAGGGACATGGCAAAATGAGATCTAAGGGTGAGTTATCAAATGTGTTTCATGTCTTTTGAGCTACTTTGGTTCCAACTAATTGGTGCTCAATCATTCCTGACCTAGACTGGCTATCAAACAAACAAAAAACAACAACAAAGCCGTAAGTCTCAACTATTTAGGGTCAGCTATATGGATCTTTTTTCGCTATTGAGATATGACACCCCTCAACATTTTAACCATCTTATTTTTACTTTATAAATAATATCTTCATCGATCTCTCCATATCATTGAATAATTGATCCAAAATACCTAAAACTTTTACTTAACGGAACTTTCTATTCATCCAACTTAGATATATTCTCCTGTCTATTCTTAGAATTACTAAAATTACATCTCATATATTCAGTTTTAGTCTTACTTAACCTAAAACCTTTAGTTTCTAAGGATTGCCTTAGTAGCTCAAGTTTATAATTAATTTCACTTAGACACTCATGTATCTCAACAAATAACATATACTAGAGAGGTCTATCATGTAAGTGATCAATAAGTTCATCCATTATCAATATAAAAAGATAGAGACTTAATGGAGATCTTTGATGCAATCCTATATTAATATATTCTCTTGACTTAACTAGCTCAAGGGGTAAAATGTGTGATCAATGCATCCCGAATGTACTGCAGAAAATCAGATGGACTACATATTATTTTCCTGCTAGACTGGCGCATCACGGTCTAATTTATTAATTCTAATCACTTAAAATCTTATAAACCAATCAAATTTCCATTTAATTTTAATTGAATGGACTAAGCACACATTAATAGGCCTAGCATAGGTCATTGCCCATAATGTTGGTGTACATTGGTATCCATGTACACGTCTATGCCAATATCATGTTGTATGTATATGCAATACCCATCTTTTGTTTCTCCATTACACTCAGGTAAATAATCTAGGAATAAATTAAGAACTGAATTAGTATTGTGAAATTTATGCTTGACCTCAAAAAGACAATTACCTCGAAACCAGCAGTATCATATTGCCTTCTTTTCTCTGGATCCGACAAGATGCTATAAGAATATGCAACTTCTTTGAAAAGTTCTGAAGCTTCAGGGTTGCTTGTGTTTTTATCAGGGTGGTACCTATATGTATTAGAAACCACAAAATTATTTAATATAAGTAGTAAAATTTAATAATATTTGTGACAAAATACTATCTAACACAATATTGTCGAGCATTTAGGAAAACATAATCATTACCCATAAACGAAAAAGATAAATTAACTAAATTATAGAGAATGTTTATGCAACAATGATCCTCAAGAGCAAAAATATATATAACCATAACCAACAATTCCCAAAATTTTTGGTTGGCATCTGAGGCTCATCATTGAAGATTGCAACTTTTGAGATTATGTGGCCAATATGTGATACAAGATTTCAAGTACTAACATGCCATTTCTATATTCAACCATGTTTTATTTGCCATCTACAATTATTTATTTAACTTAAGCCGCTCCATTAATCATACCTACCTGAAGCTTTTCTATCATGCATGCAGGAAGCCATATAATAAGGGTTCAAAAGTTTTTAATCATATGAAACTAACAGAGTTCCAGACATCACTGTAATTTTATTCAAATATGGTTTTGGTTTCTTTTCTCAGAGCACTGGCTCATGTTGACCATCATCTAGAATCGTGTGTATTATTAGCATGGCAGGGTAAAAGCTATTGCCATCATAGGTGTGTCAGCAGAAGCAGTCAAAAGGAAAAGAAAGAGAGAGAGAGAGAGAGAGGAGCAAGAAAAAATTATATACAAACCTTAGCTATTCCATGAGCTCACGAATCATGGCATGTTACTGAGAGTAGCCAAGGGGGAAGAAGAAAAGGTACAAGGCAACATAATCAGAATGGTAATGCTAAAAATCTTGAACTACAATCATATGAGGCGGTGAAGTTCGATAGCAAATCTGATGCTCGGATGTCTAAGATGCATGTGAACCCGACAGTGAAGAGTCTATGATTCGATACAGAGGCTGGAGCTATAATAAACAAATTCAATCATCAACTAGGTCGCTAGAATTTATGGTTGCATATTCAGATCTAAGAGGGTGGAAAGATTCCTGCTTTTCACATATGATCTTCTGCAAGAACATACCGCATGCACACTATGTTTATTGCATTCACAGGAAGTGCCTTTCGCATGTGTTTATCAATATAAGCAGAATATTTCATGGAAAGAATTTTTTTTTTGAATTCAAGAAACTGCGAGCCCTAAAATGGTAGATAAAAGAAACAAGAAGTATCAAAGTAATGGAAAAGGTAGAATTCAAGACATACTTGAGGGCGAGTTTCCTGTACGCAGATTTGATCTCCTGGTCAGACGATTCTCTCGTGACGGAGAGCACCTCGTAGGGATCTCGACGGACGGCGGGTGCCGAAGGGCCTTCCATCTTCCCCGACGACATCTTCCACGCTCGATTCAGCCCCCCTCTCTCCACGCACACCCCCGCTCTTTCGTTCACCCTCTGCCCACCCTTTGTCCCCTAAGCTTCCGCCCTCCGACCTAAACCTCCATATTCCACGACCCAGACGTACACAACACGCTCACGCAGCTACCGGTAAAACAACAAACAGATCTAGCGCCGAAATGCTCACGGGTGAATCGAATGCTAAGATCGTCTTCCTCGGGCGAGGGAAGCTATCGATCGATCCCTATCGCTCCTATGATTCGTGGGGATCGGAGGAGTCAGATCGAAGCGACCGGCGTTCTAATTTGGAATCCGAAGGAACCCGGTGCCAGGAAGAGTAAAAATTAATTAAGGGCAACAAAATTTCTCCTACCCACCTGTCTGATACCCAGCGTCGCAGCCACTTTAACATCCGAGAGAGAGTGGGGTCCCCCGGATGACATCTCTGGTGACGAGTCAGACGGGTCGAACCAATGGTAGGTTGGAAGCGGGTTGGAGAAGAGCTGCGCTTTAAGGGAAGGAGAATTGGGATCTGGGCTGGGCTAGGGGTGTGCGTTGCACGTGAGCCTGATCACGGTGCCTTACTTGGGCCTTGCGCTACTCGGGCACCCATTTCTAGGGATGTGAATGGACTCCGATAACCCGGTTCCCGAGGCCGGATCCAATTCATGTTTCGGGTATAATGCATGACCCGTTCAAGTCCAAGCCGGACTGAGTCCGGAATTAGATCCGAAAACAACAGATACAGATATATTATCGGGTCGAATTGTGAGAAAATATTGACAGATAAGCGTCGGATATTTGTGGAATTAGATCCAAAATAAAAACATTTATTTTGCTTTAATATTTGTGGAATTAGTGATAAGCATCGGATGTGACTTGACCATGAAAGCGCGTGCATGCATGAACGGTCACGTCACCGCAACCAACGCTGCCAGTCGTGGTCTTCGACGACGGGCTCGGCGTTCAAGTCCAAGTCCAGACGGATCGGGTCCTCCGCCGCCGTCCTGCAACCACTTGCCGCCCCATCGGAGACGACGACGCCGCCATCTCCGATAGCCTCGAAGTCCTCCAAGGTGAACCTCGGCCGCCACCTCGCAGCCGCCTTGGCTTCCTCCTCCTCTCCCCTCCTCACCTTCTTCTTCCGCTTGTTGTCTCGGCGGTCGCCTCCGCCAGCGAAGCTCTTCGAGGCCGCATGCAACCGCCGAAGAACGGAGAAAAATTCATCCACTTCTTCGTCGGTTACCTCCCGGTGCTCTTCGTCCCCGCTTCGGCCTCCAGCGGCGCCGCCCTCGTCGTCTCCGTCCTGTGCTGGCTGTTTCCTCTTTGTCATCTCCTCCATTGGACCCAAATCAGTTTGCTCAACTCATCAACGTGGCGGTGCTTTTGCTGAAGCCTATATAGATAGATAGATAGACAGAGAGGTTTCTCTGAACGACGGTTGGGTTGACTTGTGTAAATTATGCCGCAAATTATAATGATTGACCAACGTTGACTAAAGCCAATTCTACACTAGAGTTATTATATCTAAATTTTATATATATATATATATATATATATATATATATATATATATCTCTCTCTCTCTCGTGCAACGTCATCAATGGGGAAGGGAAGACCTCAAAAGAACACCAAGAAAGACCAAAAGCAAGTCAAGGTCTACCCAATAAACAAAGGACATTAAACCTGCCATGACTTCCTAACCTACCTATCTTATGTTCTTAATCTTCATGGCTCTTGAAACTTCTATTTGTGTTTTTTAAACGTGGTTTTTAAGGAGAAAACAATAATTATTAGAGATATTAAGAAGATATAAAGAGTTGAAGAGTTGATATGTGGCATCTACTGATTTAAGCATCAATTTCCATGTCAAGAACTAATGAAGTTTGTTGACCATTGGGGGTTTTAGGAAACTACAATGTTAGGAAATGCATGGAGAGAGAGAGAGAGAGAGAGAGAGAGAGAGAGAGAGGAGGAGGTTTGGCTCCCATATTACTTCACTAACATAATTAAGCTTTAAATAGATGAAAGATGAAGTAAGAATATAAATCATTTCATGTTTCTATTGATTTAAAATATGAACTAAGAATATAGTTGCAATTATTCTATGAATGTTAAGGAAAGATAAGAATGATGCCAAGTTTAATATGAACTATGAATGTTGTTAGTCTTATAATTGATTATAATTACTCATCTTAAATTGAAGATAATCAATGTGGTTATCTTTGTTAAGTGGCTTGATTTAGACCAACTTTAGACCTCCATTGGCTGAAACAACAGCAACTCATCCATAAAATAGTTTGTGAAAGAATAGTAGGATGGATCAGATTAGGTTTACTAACATCATCAAATACACAAACACAGCTAAAAGCTCTTTTGCTTTCATTCCAAATTCTTTCACTCCAATCTTTTTGGCCAGCAACACAAGTTATTTGCAGTGTTTCATACTGATGTAATTTTTTGTCATTGTATTTCTTTAGATTTAGAGTGTTGAGAACAAAATCAAGATGCTGTTTGGAGAGTTGAGAACAGTTTTAAAGGGATGCAGGGTTGTGGCACTTCCTATCACATCACTTGTGCCAGAAAGCTGAGAGAAGATAGCAAAGAGGGTTTTGTGGCCTTTAGGGCATTGGACCTGCACACCTTTTATCAGTTAGCCAACCTTGGCATGGTCTACTCCCTTGTTTTGGCATCCATGTCTTTGTCATCTCTTTCAGGTCTCTGAACTCAACCCTTTCCCTTTCACATGGTTGCAGGTCCTTTGTCTTTGCTCCCCTTCTTCCTTGGGGTGGCTTTTCTCAAAAGAGATGGATGTTTGGCTACACTTTTCTTGCCACTGAAACTTGTTGACTGAGGAAAGCAGATGTGTGACTTGTGGCATACTTTCTTTCAAAAAAGGCAACCATTTTGATGTCTTCAACAGTCATAAAACACTTTCTTATAAAAGTTCACAGACCTGTGCATATAACTTAAGAGACAAAGATGATCAGTGCAATCAAAGCATCATGAGCATGTTTTGCAACTATTTTAACAAGCAATCTGAGCACCCAATTGAAGAACTCAGTGCCAAGTAGAAATTTCTGAGCAGAAAATGTTTACTTAACTTTTTATGCAATTATTAATCCAAGCAGACTAATGTTTCCTTCTCTGAGTGTAGAGTTGACATCTTCATTTTCACCAGCTTTGTTGTTTGTGTAAATTTAGCTGTCCATTGATGAGTGCAAGGGAAAATGAAGTGAAAGAAAGACATGGACTGCTCATGGGAGCCCAATGGGAGACATCCTTGGAACTGATGGAGTTGTATATTGTGATTAACTATAACAATGCAGATATGGATAGATTCACTCTTAGTTTATTTATGCTTCTACCATAAACAATCATTCATGTTCCTCAAAGTTCATCAACTCAAATTAATTATCATTCGCTCAGAATGTGCTACACAGTGTCTCACATGGGCTGTAGATATATCTTCTCCCTTCTGTCATCATATCCCTTGCACCAAAAGCATGGGACAAAGTCTGCCAGTATACCCCAAGTTTGACTCTCTCTCTCTCTCTCTCTCTCTCTCTCACTTAAGCATGATAATTAGTGCTTGGAACCCCCCAAGCTCAAACTCCTAATCCTATAAATTAAACATAGGGAAAGCAGCTATGAGAGAGAGAGAGAGAGAGGTGATAGGACAGGATGGCATTGTACTAATAACTGCATGAAATAAATATTCTGGACAGGCATCAGTGTCAAACAGCCCAACATTTAAGCCATTCAGACCAGCTTTTTTCTTACCAGCAGAAAAGAAAAGTGAAGAAACAAGAAGCAATACCACTGCATACTTCATCACATTCCCTCCCTCCCTCACACCCCTGCAGAGATCCCCTCAGAACTCTGCACCCTTTACATCACCACACAGCTGCTGGTGTTCTCATCACTGAAAAGATGGTCACCATAACCACCACCAGTTTCTGGGTGATGGTTGACATGAGGACTCCTGTAGTAGGGATGGGGATATGGATAGGGATAGGGATTGTAGTAGGCAGTGTAGGGAGGGATTTGAGGTGACCTGTTGTACATCACTTGTGGCTGCATGTATCTGCTCTCATTCATCAGCATGTTGTTGCTGAGCCCTCTCAGGTTCATCATCATGGAGGATGGCTGGTTCTGGTACCCCGGTCCCAGTGAGTTCATCATCAGGTTTGCTTGGTTGTTCACCCCAAATCCACCATTACCAGCTGCAGGGAAACCTGTGGAGAAGTTTGCTCCTGGTTGTTGCTGAGCTTGATGTGCTCCCAACCCACCGCTTCCACCAAGTCCTTGCAGACCTGCACTTGGATTGTTACCACCATTGCTCATCTTGTTGTTAGGTGCAGCAGCGAAGCCTTTAGGCTGTAACCCAGCAGGGCCCTTCAATCCAAAAGCTTGGTTTGGGTTTCCTCCACCCTTTCTCGCTCCTCCATCGTTGCCATTCCCACCTGGATTGCCATTTTTCTTGGTGGCTGCTGCTGCTGCTGCAGCGTTGTTTGCTTGCTTTAGCAGATTAAGCTGCTTGATCTTGTCACCAATGAATCCAAGCTCATCATCTTCTTCGTCATCAAGATCATCGTCGAATTCTTCGTCGTCGTCGTCGGAGCTCGGAGGCTCGATGCTGCTGTGCTGGTTCTTGAAGGCTTTAAGGCCTTGGATGAGGGATTGTTGGCCTTTGTTGTTGCTCTGACCGCCATGGCCTTTGTTCTTGTTGCCCCCATCCTTTCCTTGATGTTGCTGGTTGCACTTGGTACTCTGGTTGCCGGGCTTCTGAGGCCACAGCTCTGCATGCTTGCCTGATCTGGCCAGCTTCTTGATTAGAGAACCGGAGTCCACGTTGCCTGAGACTGTGACCTTCTGGTGCTCTGCATCTATGCTCACAGTGTACACTCCTGATGCAAGAGGCAAACGGAGTGAGAACGCTTCAGCTCTTTCATGCAATTCTTTTTTGGTGGTTTAATTAAGATGACACATATCGAACAGATCCGGAGACAACAAAGCAAAGATTATACTCTTCACAAGTCCCTACAAATGGGATGATCAGCATCAAGCAGCATAACCCCAGGAAACTGTGGAACATGAATGACAGATCTCCCAGGGTACCACTAAATATATATTTCTCAAACAAGTGACAGCAAAAGAGCATCTAAGAAAATTTTGTCCTAGTAAAGGGGAAAAGGTAAGCATCAGTCCAAAGTAAGATCCAGCAGAAGAAATTGGATAAGAGTTTGATCAACATATACAGGGGGGCATCTCAAGCCTTCTTCTTTCTTCTTGTCCATTTCAAGAGGAAATAAGCTCCACCACCACCACTACACATGACTGCTTCTTCCCCAAGAGAAGAAAAGAAACATCAAACCAGAAAAAAGAAAAAAATTACCTTCGATTCTCTGAAGAAGTTTCTTCACCTCCTGCTTACATCCATCACAATGTATGTGTACCTTGAGGATCACTGTCTGCAACAACCAAGCCACAAAACCCCTCAGCTGCCTTCACATCACACAAGAGAGAAAGAGAGAGAGAGAGAGAGAGCACCTGGATTTTAAGGAGCTTAAACTCTTCACTTTTGTTCATCTCCCCTGCTGCTTCAGCTGATCAGTCCAGGAAGCTTGAAACACAAGTCACTGAGCACTGAGAAAGAGAAGTTGAAGCCACTGCTTCCACTTCCAAAAAGTGGGAGCTGAGATGAGGGAAGGGGGGAGAGGGGGTTTTGGTGAGGCTACTCCTCCAATATATTCTCTTCACTTCTCCACCATCTTCGGCATTCCCTCATTAAACACCCACATGGCTTCGGGCTGCACCTCATTATATATGTCATTGAGGAAGCTGTCTGCCATGGCTTCCTGGCTGGGAAAAGCCATCCAACGGCCAGAACAAAAAGTGTGTGTTGGAGGAAAGATGATGTGATTTCACCTTTACACTAATAAAATTAAAATAAAATCGTATATATATATATATATATATATATATGGCTAAATTTTAAAAAAAATATTTATTTTCATATATATATAAAATCATTTTTTAAAAAATATTACTCATAATTTTCATCTCCCTAATCATGATATCCATGTAAATCGTTTTCTTTTTCGTTTCGTTATTTCACTCGTGCTCCCTTCGCATGTTCTCCCGTCTATCGTATCTTAATATCACTAAATTTTTTTAACGTGTTCCTTCTTTGTAAAATCTCATAAGCTAGTAATCGTAACTCTACTATCATTATAGGAATTGATATTCAATTAATCTTTTTTTTCAAGGAAAAAAATATTTATAGAGATAAAAGACCTCATCTTTACTTTATTTTTTAATCAATTTATCATGTGTTTATCTTTTAATAAAAATAATAATAATATTATTATTATTATATTAAAAAATATATTTTAATATTTAAAAATATCAAATTAATGCATCTAATAGAAGTCTCATGTCTGTTTTTTTTAACTAAATTTCAGTACACTTGATCTTGAATTACTCTAAATGTTGGTTTAAGTTGAATTAGTTGAATTAGATGTATTGATTCAATTGGATGAGATGGAAAAAAATAAATTACTGATATTTTCATCTTATGTTATAAAAGGAGGAACACTAGTAAAGTTGAAGGACAAAAGATTTTTCTCAAGAATTGGGAAAGGAGAAGAAAAAAGAAAGAAATAATAAATCTCACTTCTACTCTTTTATTTTTATTATGTGAGCAATTCTATTTAACATGGCTTGTCATGCCAATTGCATGGCTATCCTTCAATCACATCAACAATGCATGGGCCCATATTTGCCTGAGATATTGGCAGGTCAACCATGCAAACTAGTATGGTTTGACCAACTATCAACATTTCATGAGAAAATATGGTCCAACATGCATTTACTATTTTTCCTATGAATTAGCACAATAAAGACCAAATGCAAGCTTTAGACCATATGCAATGGATTATGTTTTGGCACAACAAAACAAAAGATAAATCATATTACCATGATAATTTTGTCAACATATATAGTCTACAATTTTTATGTTTGTAACACTAAATATGAGCCTTATGGACGAACAAAATTTGTTTATACACGAAGGGCAAACAAATCGATTGGCTCAAAATATTTCTAATCAAAGTTAGAATAAATAAATAAATTCACCACATATTGAAATGCTTGGAATTGATGATGTATGTGAAAATAATTTTATGTACTCAAATAAGAAAATATAATTGTAAATTGATCAATAAATTTTATAATAAAATATAAGTATGACAATATGTTAGACTTAACTCGACATTGTCAAATTAAATCGATCTTATTAGTTTTTCCGATAATCAAGTGATTTAATGTTAAATGCACTGAGTTTATCACTCCTTTTATGTCTTACCCTTTTAGTTTGTGAACTTCTCTAAATCCAAAAGATTATACAAAATTAGAGTATCTAAGTATAATTAAAAAAACTCTCTTTTTATAAATCTTAGCATGGTGAAAAATATTTTATTTTAGATTTTATGCGAGTATATCAAGTAATTCGTATCGAGGTGTCGAGCTCTGATTTATTATCAAATATAATCATATTTTCATACTTATATATTTTATTTCAAGTTATGATATTCAGCACAAAAAACATCTGACTTGCCTTTTGAAGTCAGATAATACTCCTTTTCCAAAACAACATAAAGCTAAAAGGATTAGAAAAAGAACAAAGATGATTAGCTTTCACAACCTGATCATCATCATCATGAGGTTGGAGGTAAATGTGGAATGGGCCCAACTCAAGCCAACCCTAATCCCACTCATTGCCTCCCAAAAAGTCTCATCTTCTCTCTCCAACTCCATGCTTTTGGCAATGGAAGTGTAGCTTGGAAGACAACCGTTACCGAGGTGGTGAAAAGGACTCCAATGTTTCCACTGAGACGCTTGCTTGGGTGGGGATTTCGAGGAACCTTTTGTCCCATTCTTCCTGTCTTTTTATTGTGGGAATTTTTGCATATGCATCCTCTCAAAGTTTGCAAAGAACTTGTTAGCTTCAAATATTGAAATCCTCAAATTGTCTTTGGTTGATATGACCAATTACTGTCAGTATTAGCTGATCTAAGTTCAAATATATTTTAGTGATTTTTTAAACTTAGATTTAGAGGGATAGTTGTTTTAGATTTATGTATACATATGTAATTTTTGCCATTATTTTATTGTGGAAGTTCGATTGTTGTCATGTTTTGATACACTTTCTTGTCTCTATATTCGAATAATTGTTGGATTTATATATGAGCATGAGTGAATTTACACTACAATAATATTTGATCTTTCTTAAATCTCGTATTAGAAACAATCTTATGACTTCTTAATGCATGATTTGGATGTAAACAATATGAACTTTTAAGATAAATCATGTTAATGAAAAGGATGTGTGGATTATTTGGTGGAAAGAGGAGAAGGACAGTCATCTACCAAATTCCCAAGTGTTCTCATATTACGGAGGCTAATGATCATATACAACATCATGATGAGCAGCGATCAGGATAAAGACTCTGTCCCTCTCTCTCTCTCTCTCTCTCTCTCTCTCTGCCATGAGTAATGAATGCAGATGCTAATTCACAGAATATGCATTTAATACTTGGACTTAGAACACAAAAATCTGGTGGCCATCTGTAAAGTACATTAGCAAATATTTTACAGCAAACAAAGACTGGCAATGAAGTCCTTCACCAACCCAAAGGCTCGTCCTCTCTCCTCTCTCTCTCTCTCTGCAGAAACGGGGGCTGCTGGTTTAAAGTTGTCAACCCACCACCATCATTACGTGACAGCTGCACCTCTGCATGCGGGTCTCCCCGAGCATTTAATTCTCCCCCTTCCCCCTTTTGTTTTATTCTCTTACCTCTTCCTCTCTTGTTCTTGATGTTTTGGTTTTCTGAGCCATGCCCTGTTCTCCTCCTCAGAGATTAGGCCTTGAGATTAGGAAAGCAGCAGTAGAGTCAATGTGAACAATGATCAAGAGGTTGCTTTTATCAGTTTGACTGCTTGCGGTTTACCGAGCCATTTGTTCTCTGGAATGCCATAAGAGATTAGGAGTGCAGACACAGTCTCCTGCATCATACTTAGAGCAGCACAGATGTCACTGATGCAGAATGATCAAGAACTTCCCTCGTCAGTTGACTGTATGCAGTTCACTGATTTGTTCACCTCGGATGCCATGAAAGATTAGGCGTGCAGACACAGTCTCCTACATCATACTTGGAGCACAGATGACACTGATGAAGAATGATCTATAAGCTGAGTCTTATTCAGTTTACTGAGCCATTGTTCTCCTCTGGTGCCTTGGAAGATCATTGAGTGCAGAGTCTCCTGCATCATACTTAAAGAGTACAGATGACACTGATGAAGAACGATCAAGAAGTTTCCTTGCCAAATAACTGTATGCAGTTTACTGAGCCATTTGTTCCCCTGGGATGCCATGAAACCATTAGGAGTGCAGAGACAGGCTCCTGCATCATAATTAAGGCACGGATACTGATGCTACTGCACCCAAATGATCATATACAGTTTGGTGAGACAAATGGCCGTGGAAGATTAGGAGACAGCACAGACACTGATGACACTGCATTCTGCTTTCCTTGACCACTTTAAGGAATGATCAAGAAGGCCACGATTCAGTTGACTGTGTGTTCACTTGTGACGTTTTATGATGATCTTTCAATCGCTGCTCTTGAAGGAGTCCAATGCCAGAGGTGTGACAGTACTGCTGCATCTGCCAAGGAGAGTAACAGGATGAGTGAATAGGACATGAGATGATGTGATCTTCCTGGTGCTTTTGGAGAAGGTCTGTGTTCGAAGCAAGTGGTGGAAGAAAAAGCATGGATTTCTGGTTCCATGATGAACAGTAGAAACCTTAAATGCCATCATAAAAGCACAGATATTAGAACTCTGATCAGCATTGTATCACAAATTAAATCAAAAGTATGGTTGTGTGAAATAAGCATACTTCAATAAGATCATCAATGAAGGATCTGCTATGTCAGTGCAAAAACATGCAACTGTTCCTCACCTGCTCCAGTTTGGCTTCATGTGGCCTGCATACAAGTGTGAGAGATTCTTCTCGGTGGACCATTCCAGGACTTACTTGCCTAAGTTTCAGCGCATGAGCTGGAAGAAGATCAAGCTGGGTTGTGGTGATTTCCCACTCACCATCCAAAAGTAACTTCCCAGGGTTAGAGTGATCAGCTCCATCTTCTCCTTGGCATCTGCAATCAACTCAATTCAACATGGTGATCCTTGCATCCGAAGGAAAAAATTAACCAACATGGCATATAATTTGTGTGTATCTGCAGAAAAAGAAAACTCATACTTAGTATAAGTCAGAAAAAGATTAAAATGGCACAACATATGACAGTGACATCTGCAATGAAACCCACTTTAGTTTTATCTTAGATGCACATAAAAATTGTTTCTCTAATGAATTGTGCTTTTCCTTGCCTTGCTATCTTTATGACAGTGCATCTGCAAACTAAACAGAATTCCAATATCTACTGATGTCTGAAACCTATTAGTTTTATTGAACTCTTTCAACACATTTCTTTTTTATTCGTTTTTAATCAATCAATCAATAACAACAACACCAACAAAGCTGTAAAGTCCCAAATCAATGATTCAGTTTTTTAAACGTGATGTTTGTGCCCATTTAGTCATTGGTTTAGCTTTCATGCAAGCAGATCAAGCATCAAATGTTTGGATCAAGAAACTGTGAGATCCCATTACTTTGTCATACACTTACCCAATCACTTCCTTGCCTCAAATAAAAAACAACTGAGCCATGTCACTGAAATAATCCCAAAATTTTCATACTACCAACAAAGCAACCTACGTGAAACACAGTTGCCAAATAATGTCATCCACTTGAAATGACATGAAAAAAGGAAATTGATTACTTTCTCATGACCAATTGGACACAAACTGTAATAACAGTAATAACAAGAGTAACTACAGTTGGTCATTTAAAGTCTATGTGCTAGGAAGCAAGTTGCTTTGGAATATTATAGAATATAAGAACAAAAATTCACAATATGAGGATAAAAAATATCTTGAGAAAGACTCCTTTTTATATCAACTCAAACTTTAAACTTCTTCTACATCTTCTCACAAACTCAATAAATCTCCATGAAACTTTGTTGATCTATTAGAAACAGAAAATCTTAGGAGCACAAATTTTTTCTTTCTTCCCACACACCAAAATCATAAAATATATAGGGTATTTATAAAATAGTTAATTGTTAATTTTAAGTTTTCTTTAAACAAAAATATTTTCAAATAAAAAATTCTACTTGATCAAACAAACTCATCTCTTAAATTTTCTCCGCAAGAGAATATATGATCTATTAAAACTTTATGAATGTAAAAGTCAAACCAAACACATGCCATGTAACTGGTGATTGCTAGGAGGAAAAAGGGAGAAAAAAGATGGAACTATGTAATAAAACCACTAAATATGGATACAGGTGATGTAGAGTTCCTTCTCTGTGGCAACACTGTACACAAACCAAATTGTGTGTCGTCGTGCATTAACTTTCTTCAAAGTAGGCTTCAACAGTCTTCAGTCCTCTGCATGATATCCAACTGCTTGCATTTGGCTTTACCCCAGAACGAATCAATTCCATGTATAGTTTTCTCCAAGAACAATTCCCATCAGTGAGACCACTTTGGCTAATTAAATCGAGAAGCAGCAAGCGGAAGGAGAAAGAAAATTAATTTAGGCAGATAAAACTACTAAATGCACGTGATTTTTCTTAAACTTGAAGAAGAAAGCTGTTATAAAGTTTGCCGCAAAGTCTTTAAACTTAGAGAGCAAGTTCGTAAGATTAGTGAGAGTAATAAGTATGTAAATTAGTTTGCAATATGAGAATGAAAAGCAGAACAAAAATACAAACCGAGTATATCGAATTTATAGTGGTTTGGTCGTCGTGACCTATGTCCACTCCTAATTCCTCTTCACTCGAGGCCACCGGCTTCTACTATCGATCTTCTTTCAAACAGGCGAAGATCAACTACCCTTACAATTCTTTTCTTCTTTTCATAGGTTCAGGAGTTCATCTTTACAAGCCACTCACCCCTCTCTTAAACTAAAACCGAAACTTAGAGTTAGAGGGGAATTCTCAAGGATTTACTGCAAAGTTTTCACACTAATTTTGTTTCAGTTCTCTTTTCTAAGCAGGGATGAGTGAGGTATTTATAGGCCCCAAATGGATTCAAATTTGGAGCCAAAATGATCTCATCCCGGGTTTTCGGGGTACCACCGCCAGTACTGGGTGGTACCACCGCCTGTCAGTCTAACACTGGACGGTACCCTGACAGAGTCTCGAATACTGGACTCTAGCAGTACCACCATTTGATAGGGCGGTACCACCGCCCAAACCACTTGGGAGGCCGAGCCTCAGGTGGTGCCATTGCTTGGGCCAGCTAAGGGTCACTGAATGGGCCTTTCTCTTGGCCCAAATAGCTGCAACTCCGGCCCAATTGGCCCCTAATTGAGTTAGCCCGATTACACTTGAAACTAACTCAATTAGACCTAAACTATTTCGATCTAGACAAATTATTACAAGCATGAATCCTATGTTGTCCGACATGTCATTGGTTCATCCAACGTTTAGTCCGATCTTTTGACGTATCGTCCTGTCTTTCGGTATATTACCCAATCGGCTTATTGATCTCCGTAATATCCGATCTCCTTGGCACAAAACCCGATCCTTCGACCCGATGCTCGAACTCATGGCACGAAGTCCTTCTGTTGGTACGTCAACCGATCCTCCAACTCGATGTCCAATCTCCTTACATGTTTCACTCCGGCTCAATGTCTGATTTCTCATGCTTTAATTGATTTGTCTTTTCTAATCGAAGTTAGTCTTGCGTCACTCAAAACGCAGATTAGATCGTAAATTCATCAATTGATTTCATCATCAAAATCCGAGATTCAACAGGGTCATTTCTGATTGAAGTTAGTCCTGCGTCACTTAAAACACAGATTAGATCGTAAACCCATCAATTGATTTCATAATCAAAATCCGAGATTCAACAGGGTCAACCATCCTTTGTGGTCCAATTGAACCAATCCAACCTAACCCATTCCTAACCCTAATATCGAGTCAAACCTTCTATTGTCATCCATACAACAAACACCCCTATTGAGACTCGGGCTACAACTTGAATAGAATGACAATGGTAATGGGGGCTCCAATCGACCCAAAACAAAACCAAAATCCAGTTTGGATTCAACCAGACCTAATTAAATGCAATCCCATCTGAATATAAGTTGATATAGCAAGATGAGATATATTTGTACTGTCAAAACCTTCAGGTTCTTCCTTGATCTCCTGCTGTGTAACATTTCATTTATTATAATCAAAACACATATGGTGGGACTTGCTCTATCATTTCTCCAACAGAAAGTAAATAATTCAGTAGCATAGCATAGCAATATTTGCTGCATAGTCCAAAGCATTTCAATCTAACATGTTCTCTCAATTCCGGATGATTCCATGGAATCATGTAGACCATGAAAGGCTAAGTTTTCTAGCAATGTTAGGTTAAGAACAGGGACCATAACCTATTGCTTCTTCAACCCACTAAATGAATGATCTCCATACAGTTCCTAAGAACAGAAATTAAATAGCACTAATACCAAATAAAACAGGATACGACCATCAAAGTCACCTCCAAACGCGACAAGATCGCTACGATGGCATACCCAACTATAGCGTTGCAAGTCAAGATTTGTTCGAGGATTACCGAATACCTGAGAGATCGAATTGGGAGCTTGAGACGCATCGACCAACGCATTCAAGAGCAGATGCAGACACCTGCGTCGCAGTCCACGCGAATCAAACGAGAAGCAGACCAAATAATCCGCAAAGAAATGAAAGGAGAGGACGTCAGAGACAGAGTGAGGGCGGCTGAGGCATCGAGAGCGCTCCGCCCCAGAAGAGGAGGAGGCGGAGTCCGCATCCGGTGTTTCCCTCGTCTTCTCTTCGGGGTTTTGTAGGCCGAGCTCGAGAACCGTTATATTGTTCGTATCGGTCGGTATCGGTCTGATAAGATCCGATAAAACACCGATATATAAGATATTAAAACGGGAACGCGGTATATTAATGCATTAAAAGAACAATGCAAACAAAACTAGGGTTTGTGCGTGCGTCCCTCTGCTTTCTTGGATCCGATTTGGAGGTAAGGTGCCGATATTTTCTCTGTTCTCTTGATCTCCTCGTGTAATTCCGGGCAATTTGAAGCCAAATTCTTTCTTTTGGCCTTCGATTTCTCACAGGGAAAAATTGAGAGTTCTTCGCTCTACTTCATTCAATTCGACGTGGAAAAGAAGGAAGGAAGAGAGCCGATAGGAGGAGGTGCCTTCCTCGCTTCCTTGGAATCCGGATTGCCCGCGTTGCAGGATGAGTACTCTCTCTTAGTTCTATGTGGTTCTTTGTTCTTAGATAAGAAATGGGTTTACTTCAACACTTGGGGTCACTACCAAAAGCACCAACAAAGAGAAAGTTCATAGCTTTTCGCACTGTAATTGGCCACCCTGATCTTTTAGTTACTTTTGTCGATCGTTTTCACAGTTTGTGTGGTCCAATACAAGATATAGAGCTTAAACCCAGCAGGAAGGATGTATGGCAACATAATGGCCAACGATTTGCAGCCCGTGGATTGTGGTATGCAATGGGTTTCTCAAGATCCAAACATGATTTAACAGAGACAGAATTTATTGTCGAGCCTGCCACTGAGAATGAGGCTCCAACTTCCTATTCAGTGCGAATCTTGGAGGAAGCTGAGAGGATTTGTAAGATACTGTCCAACCAGCCGAATTTGAACATTACTTCTTGTCTAGATGAAGCTGGAGTGACTGTCTGCCCAACCTTGGTGGCTGAGGTCGTGAAGAAGCTAGGTAATGCAGGGATGCTTGCACTCGTCTTCTTTCGCTGGGCCGAGAAGCAGCAAGGTTTTAACCATACATCTGAAATCTTCCACCATCTAATCGAAGCACTTGGGAAGATCAAGCAATTTAGGTTGATTTGGAGTTTGGTGGATTTTATGAAGCATAGGAATTTGTTGAAGAAAGAGACTTTTGCGTTGATTACCCGGAGATATGCCCGAGCTAGGAATATTAGGGAAGCAATTGAAACTTTTGAAAAGATGACACTTTTTGGGTTGAAACCAGAATTATCAGACTATAACTGCTTGATAGATATTATAAGCAAGTCTAAGCATGTTGATAGGGCTCAGGAGATTTTTAATGAAATGAAGAGAAGAAAAAGATTTACTCCTGATCTTAAGACATATACCATTCTTTTGGAAGGTTGGGGTCATGTTCGGGATTTGTCGAGCCTGAACGCTGTTTTTCATGAGATGATTGACGAAGGCTTTAAACCAGATGTTGTCACCTACGGCATACTCATAAATGCTTTCTGCAAGTCTGGAAGATGTGATGATGCTGTTAAAATCTTCCATGAGATGGAAGCAAACAATTGCAAGCCAAGCCCTCATATATACTGTTCTCTCATCAATGGACTAGGTTCAGAGAAGAGATTGGACGAAGCTTTGAAGTACTTTGAGCTTTCTAAAGCTAGTGGTTTCCCCCCTGAGATACCAACTTACAATGCTCTCGTGGGTTCTTACTGTTGGGTTATGAAGTTTGAGGATGCATTTAGAGTGGTGGATGAGATGAAGAGTTGTGGCATTGGTCCAAATGCTCGTACCTGTGACATTATTCTGCACCATCTTATCAAAGCAGGAAAAACAGAAGAGGCTTATGAGATATTTCGGAGGATGGGTAGGGACATTGGTTGTGAGCCCCAGCTAAATACATATACAATGATGGTCAGCATGTTCTGTAGCGTGGAAAGAATTGACATGGCTATGAAAGTATGGAATCAAATGAATGCTAAGGGAATTCTTCCTTGTATGCATATGTTTTCAGCATTGATTAATGGGCTGTGCTATGAGAATAGGTTGGATGATGCTTGCAGATACTTCCAGGAGATGTTGGATAAGGGAATCAGACCTCCTGGTCAATTATACAGTAAATTAAAAGAAACTCTTCTAGATGGAGGAAGAAGGGATTTGGCTGTTGATTTTGGATTGAAGCTGGATCAGTTAAGAAAGACTCCACTGAGAGGTTAAGGGATTCTATTTACGGGTCATGCTTGACATTTTATTCTCTTAACTATTCTTGTAGAGTGCATTTCACAATGACCAAGAGAAAAAAAAGAATATCTGCTGCCAAAAGTTTCATGGAAGTATCAGATGTGATTGGTAGAAGCAAGCACAAAGTTTAGATGAGAAAAATTGGAAGATGCCAAAACCCTCGCGAACCATTTATCTCGAGATCGTACCAGGACACACCAATATGAATCAGGATATCGGGCACAAAGCTCTGTTATGACGACAGCGAATTACATTGGCTTCTGGTTAAAGAAGGATGCTTCTTGCTCTTTTTTGTTGCTTGAATAGTTTACTTTTGCTTTTACATGGAAGCTGCCTAATGTAAGGTATGAGCTTTCTTTGTTTTGGAGAGCTCGGTCATTTTTGGATAAAATACAGAAATTTTGAGGTTCAACACTGTAGTCATAAATGACTGTTTTCTTGGATGTTCAACACTGCCATTCTTATATCTTGAATTGTGGAAAAAGTTCATGTTATTCATCATCATCATTTAACAGCGTAATTGGTTGTGCATTATTATTATGAATCCTAATTATAAATCTGATCCTACTTTGCTACTCTCTGTTGCTGGAATTGCTGTGACATCTTGTGATGCATACGGTATAAGGTTTGTGGCAAATATGTATAGCCCGACTTAGTTTAATATAAAACGGATTAGTGGCATTACATATTCACATAAATGCATTTTGTTTGAATTTTTTCTTTTTGTGATGCATTCAGTTGACAGAAATTTTTATTCCCAAATAATGAGAGGCGGAGGGAACCGATGAGTGAGTTTTTAGAACCTCGAAGGCTTAGAGACATAAGTAAGATTTAGTCATCTTAGTATTCTAGAAACCCCGAGTGGCATAAGAAGAGCTCATGGGTAGCATGACGGTGCTCGTTCGACCAACAATGATCCGAAAACACCGAGTGGCACAAGAAGAGCTCATGGGTAGCATGACGGTGCTTGTTTGGCCAAAAATGATCCGAAAACAAGCAAATGACGGTGCTCGTTCGGTCAAAAATGATCCGAAAACAAGCAAATAACGAGTAAAAGAATAGCCAAAAGAAGTTGTGGACAATCAAGGCACTCGAGGCTTCTCTGCTGCCAGTATCACAAAACTATCTTCATTCTCTAGCTTTTGGAATGGAAAAAAAATTCTTCACTTCATTTTATTTTTAACTTATATTCCATATCTCAGATTGGTTAGTACATGAACATCATATATATCATTTGATGTCCAGTGAAACTTTCTTTTGCAATTTTTATTGGAACATAAGCCATCCATTTGTACCAAATATTGTAAATATCGACTCAAAACACTTCGATTTTCACTCCCATTTTACCTCTTCCACGATGAACATAATAAAAATGATCTTTGCTTTTGTTGAGCCAATGTTTTGATTTAAATCCTAAAAAAAACTTGCTCTCCTCATTCATTTTTTCCATATATTTGGTGATGCACTGATACCGATGATGATCAGCCTCGGCCTGATCATGAGAAGCACAAGCTAACATACAACCCTGAGAAGAAAAAATGGAACATGAAATGACAATAAGAAAATAAACAGGATTTGAACCGAATACATGATAAAGAATCAATCATGAACCACAAGCAGGTCCCCATGTTAATTCTCAACAGCAATGTGAAATATACCAGTAAAAAATGACCTGGGATAATGACTTCGAGCATACAATTCTCCCTGTGAAGTGTTTCATCGTAACTTTCCGGCATCACTTACAATGCAACTAATAGTAAAGCTCAACTTTTGGAGCATGTACCAGATAGGCACTCACTTAAGTGAGTGCATCGTGCTAAAGATTGAGTGCAACCATGGAGGCAAAAGCTTGCTTTTTGTTACGTCAGCTATGCATTTGCATTGCTCTTGCAATGTTGTTTATCGACTGTTCCTGGACGCATTTTATGTATCAACATCACCACCTGAGCTGGCTGAGTCATCATCGCTGCCATCACTGTCACTGCTACTGCTTCCGCTCCCGCTGCCACTGCTACTGCTTCCACTCCCGCTGCCGCTGGAGCTGGAGGTCTCCTGATGCTGCTCCTCCACAGCATTTGCCTGTGCTCGTAGGGCCTCAGCAGCATTCAGCCCCTCATCTGCCTCATCACTTACATCAACGTCCGCAATCTCATCATCCGTATCATTCTGATTTGATATATTGATGTCAAATCCTGCATCTTCTGCCTGTCCAACAATTGCCTTGCTTGGTGTCCCTCCATCGTCATCCCCAAGGATATCCAGGTTTTCCTCGGATGATTTTGGATCAGGAGATGGGAATGGATTAACAGGCACCGAAGGAAGACCAGAGCCCTTGTTCATGGGTCTTGGAGCTGTGCAGGCCAAAGATGACACATTAATTTAAGTTGACTGTGATCCAAACATGCAAATGTTATACAAAAGAACAAGAATAATAGCACCTGAAAAAATTTATATGGAAATTAGAAGTAAAAGAATTACATCTACAGAGATTCTCTACTGCAACATGTTTCAACGCTGCAAAGCAGCATTGCCTGTGGACTTTATTATGATATTCATCAGGTATCACAATGTCAACTTGCATTCTAGCAGTGTACAAGTAGGGTATTATATAATTTTCTGTAATCAATATCTGCATCTTATAGTAATCCTTCATTAATTCAAAGCCAAAATAACTGGAAACATTGTGAATGATCATAGATAGGAAGGCCAATATCTTCAGTTATCTTGTGAAAATTATACACTACACAGAAGAGGGAAATTGCTTCCAACAAAATCAACACTATACTCATATCATCCCATTCCAGAAAAAAAAAAAAATCCTTTTGAGGTTGTAATCCAAATACTTAAAAGGACATTAGTGAAAATAATATGTCAGTGAAACAGTATGAAACTATGGAGAGTTTTAATAAAGAGATGACAATTTAAGATAATAAGAAAAATAAGAGATAGAAGTTGAAAAACCTGAGTTCACTGAGAAGAGGAAAAATCCTCCTGAATATCAATTGAGGAATGACCAGAAAATGAGAAGTGCAGCCAGATTTTTAACAGAAAGCTTTATTTATTTATGTTTTTTGATTTGCCTCAAATGCTGTTGCTTCATAGGTAAGTTCTAACTGGTACAGAGAGGCAAAAGTAAACACTGCTAAAGAACTCAAATAAAACATGGTAAGTGATTATTCAAGATGAATTTCTTTCTTGGTTAAGAAAAGGGAAAAAAAATCATATGACCCATCAGCAGTTGCAAAATGGCATGAAAAGATATCAGGACATTCTGTTGTTACTTAGTTATACAACTAATAAACCTACACAAATTATAAGCAAACAATTCTTCAATATTAAAATTACATAATGGAATTCATAACTACTGAGAATAGTTGATAAAAAAAGGGACAAACAAACATACATACACACATACATACATTTCTGAAATTATGCAGGATGATTCTTAAATTAGTTCAAAATGAATAAATCCCACAAGGGGTAATACCTGAACTTTCTGGTTCACCAATATCAATTCGTTCTACCTCAACCTGTACAACAATCAAACCACATGGAAAATTAAAATAGACATTCTTGAAGGAGAAGCACTAAAATTTTACAATTCAATCATGAAAAATGGTGCAATCTTAGGTAAACAATTAGATGATATCTATATAATTTAATAGACAAATAGAACGAAATATAACATGAGCATCACAATTTACTAGCAATGCCAAAGCAAGAAAAGGTAACTTAAGGTGCAACTTAGATGGTTACATCTAAAAGATGACTTGGAGAAGTTAAAAAAAATTAAGAAATTGTCAGAAAAAAAAATTTAAGCCAGGTTTTTGCTTATATACATATTCTAGCACATTGCTTTGTAATTTTATATCATAATAAAATTTTTATTGGTTTAAGATAGAAGGATCACCCAAATGGCCCAGTATCCCACTGGACCCATATATACCAACTAATATGGAAAATCATGTTCACATCTATATCAGATTTCAGAATATACATGTTGCATAAATAATCAAATTTGCAAACTTTAATTTCAGAATATCAATGTTGCATAAATAATCAAATTTGCAAACTTTAACAGTTTCATTTTATATTGGTACTTACAGGCACCGGATGCATTACTGTTTTGTTCAATGCTTGTGCTTTGGAGATCTTCCCAAGTGGAGGAGAACGAGAATCTGTGGTTGTCCCAGCTGGGGGTGCAGGTGTCATGTTAGATGCAGCAGCATGCTCACCAGGCAACCGGACATGCCTCAACCTCTTTACTGCCCGATGCAATCGCTCCAATCTAAAAGTCTCTCCATCAAAAAACAAAACCGCATCATTGTCCTTGTAGTCTTCACTGCTCCCCTCAAAGGAAACATTTGACTTTCCAGGCTGATTATTATGGAACTCGACAGTGACCCTATTTTCCTTGTTCTTATACAGTGATCCAGGTTGGCTCTTGTCAATTGATGCTGGCTTAAATTCATCTAGTAGTTACAGATAAAAACAAAACCTTACTTCTATATCTTAGTTAAATAAATGAGAGAAACAAACGAAGTTCAGCAAAAGCAACTAATGGTGAATTTTTAACAACTAAGTTTTAATTCTGCAATAAAATATCTTTGACAGTGGAAATAACTTCAGATACATGTTATCCAAGAAAAGGCCGCTTTCTACTATACAGGAGCACCTTCTGTATAGCACCAAATGTCACTAAGTTCCATCGTTTTTTAAGCTCCAATACTATGTATCATGCTCCATAGTGTAAAAGTTATCCTTTTAACTTTCTTAGGCTTTATACTGATGCCAAAAATAACCAACAACGTCAAAAGAGCAATGCTATAACCTAAAACTTGGATAAAATATTCCTGGTATTTTGAGCTAGTTGGTGAGAATGACACTGGACCCTGTAGATATTTAAATTCCTGTAATCACATATACAACTATTTGTATATACTTTGCTTTTTTTTTATTTTGAGACTATCAAAGGTCAAGTTATGTGATAATTTCTATGAATATGCATTCACAGACAACCTTCTCTTCCTAAGAGATGGATATGAGACCAAGGTGATAATAACTACTTCTGAGTTTGTAGGTAAAAGACAGAAATGAATAATTAATCAAGAGAATGGAGAAAAGCAAGCATTCCATTTAGCCTAATGTTTTTCTTCAAATTGAAAAACAAGCTTTTTTGTCAGTTTAGACTTGCTTCTGCTGCTGCTCGAGTCTTCTAACAAATTCCAGTTCTACCTGAGGTTTTCCAATAGACTTACCTATTTGATCAGACACTATAATTCTGGGATTGACCTTATGTTGGAAAGGAACCGTGTGAATATCTTAATTGTTCGAAGTTCAAACTTCAAATATATTTCCTCTAATTTTATTCCTTGGTGCTTAGATGGAAAATTTTCGTTATATTCTCCAAGCGTGCACGTTGTGCCTACTATATTTTTGATGCCCTCTTGCTATATACACCTCATCCCATCCCAATCCTGAGTCCCTAAACACATTTTAATTCGGTGACACTTCGAAACATAGCAAAACCCTGATTATCCCTATGTCCAACGTTTCAATTTGGTAATGAGAAAGCACGCCTAGATCCCTATGTCAAACGTTTAAGCTTAAAAGTTCAACAAAATAGCTTTTTCCTATAACAAAACATCATTAGGTTCCTTTTCAAACAAAATGCATCTTCTCTACCAGAATTACATTAATATCATGAAGGTAAGGAACAGAAGGTACAGATCCCCTCTTTTATGTACTTACCACTCAAATTTGACGATAACAGCCAAAAAATAAGAGAGAAAAAACCCTAAAAGCTACTTTTCACAGTCCAAACGAACATCACAACATAAATAATCCAGAAAAAAGCACAAATTCCAAGAAGTCCGCCCACAAAATAATCTTTCTTTTCTCAATAATCGTTATAAAAGTATTCTTTCAATGCCCAAATTCCACCCAAGAGATAACCCAAAACAATTCAAATCCCACCCAGAGCCAAGAATCAGGCGATTCCAGAGCACCATCAAGAACAACCAAAGGAAAGACAGGCAAAATAAAAGAAAATCCGGAGTTGTTCTAATATAACCTACATCGAAGCGTGCAGAACTTGGTAGTCGAGTTGTCCTTGAAGGAGGAACCCAATCGCATGTCGTACCACCGATCCTGCTGCGGGGCTGAGGCGGGCTCGTCGTTGTTGTTCGCCATCTCTGCCGCTTTCCGATGCCTACGCTTCCTCCCTAACGATTGGGTCTCCCATCGAAGCACAAGAGGAAACCCAAACCAAACGCTCACACCAAAGCGATGCATAAGGGACAGCACTATATATGTTAGTACCTATCGGATTTTGGATTCGGATCTTAGGATCCGGATGCCTCGGATTCTTTTAATGCGAATAAATCTATATGTTTCATCAGAACCGGACCGCGAAACAAACCGCTCAAGATTAAATCGAGTCATTGATTAGGACCGGCGGTTCAACCGGTCGAGATGTGATATTTGAACTACATATATCACGTCATCACCTTCGTTTCGCCCTCACTCCGATTCGGAGAGATGAGCGGCAGCGGAAGCGATGAGGCCGAAGCGATCGCGAGAGCGTCGGCGGCCGCCGAAGAGCTCTACCGCCTCCGCGACACCTATTTCCCTCGAGACTCGGAGGAGAAGACCTCCAAGCTTCGTACCCTGGCCGACACGGCGCTCGCCCTCCTCGATTCCCTTCCCCTAGGTACGACAGTAACCCCTTTGTCTTTGTTACTTGCGTTCGGTTGATTCTTTGTTTATTCGACTAAGTGGTGATATCTCGCTTGAATGGAGGTGATTCGATGTTCGATTACAGGATGATGCCTCTATTATTTGGCTCCGGGTAATGCCCAATTAGTGAAGTTAGACGTCGTTTGGGGCTGAACCCATACTTGCTGGCCGAGTGAGGCCAAAGATTAACTTAAACGTAGAGATAGGTTTTACCCTTGTAACATTTCCAGAGGTTCCAAGTCCATTCGTCCTTTGGGCTTTAAGGGATAGCTTTTATAGCTGTGGGCTTAATTGAGTACCATTAAGGTTAATTTCACTCAGCACACTTACTTCTTTTATTTTTGGGCTAGATTGAATCATAGTGGAATTTGTTTTGCACCTTTATGCCGTAGCCGAGGTGTCAGCACGGCTTGGCCCATCCCGAGTGCGCAAGATCACTAGCATGGCCTCTGAGCTGGAGCGTGTTAACCCAAGGTCTGGTTGAGGGCGCGTAGGCCTCGTTCTCCCAGGTGGAGGCTGAAAATCACTCCTTTAGCTGTCCGTCGGGTGCCTGCACATAGGTCGAAATTGGGAGGGTTATTTCTGACTCGACCCATTCGATGCTTAAATTAGCAAGAGTTGGAGATGGGAGAGTCGGAGTGTGTGTGTATGAGGTCCCACCCCCAGCGCTAATCCTAGGGGTGGCATTTATACCCGTTGCCGTGTGTTGACATACGTAGCTGTTAATGATCGTCGGCGTCTCCGTACGTAGGTGTTTAAAAGCCGTCATCGCCATAGGTGGTCAGCTTGTATGTTGGGACGCTGGCGGCCTGGCGCAGTCTAATCTGTCCGGCTCTACTTCATTCGACATTGCTCTGTGCCTCTGGAGTAGCTCAAGACGGGGCTGCATCGCTCCGTACACCCTCAAGCGGTGTTGGTGTAGTGTGCTGGCGGTGTGGATGGTGGGCGGTTGCCTCGTTCAGATCCAGGGTGTCGAGTTGGCTCGGTGCGCCACATTGGCTTCGGGACGCCGTGCCAGGTCTGCTGTGGCAGCCGATGTGTCGGTGCGCCACGCTCCTAAAGTCGGCCAATGACCTTTTGACCCGTTCCCAAACGGGTTTGGTTTGTCAGTTGATGCCCTCAAGGCGGGGCTAAGGTTTCCTCTTCACCTGATGGTTGTGTCGTGCCTCCGGCACTGGAGGGTTTCACCCTTCCATGTAGCGTCAAACTCGTGGCTTTACCTGATAGCTTTTATCAGGGAGCGTCGGGCGACCGGAATCGTTCCGACGCTCACCCTTTTTCTTGCTTCCTTCCGCCTCGGTAAGGAGCAGGGCAGTTACTATCTGACCGCAAGAAGCGGCTTTAAGGTGAGCGACGCCCCTTCGAACAACAAGGGGTGGAAGTCGTGCTTCTTCTTTGTAAGCGCATTCAGAGGTTGGGGGTTTAGCTTGAAATGGACGGGTCGTGATGTTGACAACGTCCCCCCTTTCTTGTCCAAGGATGAGGCGGAGCAGGTGGGTCGTCTGAGGGGGATCCTCTCGTCTTCTAAGGCCATCCGGTCGATGGATGAGGACTGGCTAGTGGCAGCGGGCCTCGGTCCAACCCCTAGGGATATGGTTCTTCCGGTCCCTCCTATCGCTTAGTCTTCATCTTGTTTTTGTGTGAATACTGATGGGTCTTTTGTGTTCGAAGGCATGAAGGAGATGTTCGTCGGGCAGGCGTCGTGCCTCGGGCCTTCCCTAGCACATACTACCCCCGCAACAAAACCTGGCACTGCTCAGGAAGTTGCAGTTGAGGTCGAGCAACCCAAGAAGAAGATGAAGGCGGTGGTGCACAAGCCAGCCTCCGGAGGGTCGACCTAGGAGGCTCCCACCCAGGTCGCACCTCGCAAGGAGGCTCCTCCAGAAGCTTCGTGTGGGGAGGGGAGTAGCAGACCCCAGGACGTCTCCCATCCCCGCTCCATGATGGACCTCTGTAAGGTCAAGGCTCGGTTGAAGGACGAGCCTTTCTATGCTCTAGAGATAGTGGACCTCCCCACGTCATCGAGGGAGGGGCCGCTGGAGGCTCGATGGGCGTCCCTGACTCTAAAGAGTCAGGTCTGGGCGAATGGAGTCGACGCCCAACTATTTTGTCGGGGGGTTCTCTGCCCCCCTCTAGCGAAGTAAATCTACACCACCCCCTTTGAGGCACTGCTTAACAATGCCGCTAAGAACTTGGTCACAGTGAGTCGCCCTCTTTGGTCTCTTTCTATGTCATTTTTGGGTTCTAACTAGCATTGTGTATTTGCAACACCACCATTACACCATGGGCTTGATCGACAAGGTGTGTGACTTCGGGAGGGTCATCGACGAGCTCTCCCGGATGTTCGACGGGCTCCGAGTCGAGGTCCGGAAGCTCAAAGAAGGGGCAAGCTCGGCGGTGGTGGCGGTAGCCGAGGCACGGGTCACTGAGGTGACCCAGCAGTTGGAGGAACTGAAGTCCTAGCTTGGGGAGGCCCAACGCCAAATGAAGGAGACCCGGGGGCGGAACAAACTCCTCGAGGGCCAGCACCTAGACTCGACAGTAGATCTAGAGGCCACCCGAACCAAGTCTCGGGAGATTGAGAAGACTGGCGATTGTTTGAGCATCGCTGGAGAAGGTCGAGAGCACGTTGGTCGAGGAGTAGCATGCCGCCCCCGAGAGGGCCCGGGCGACAATCGCCCAGTACAAGGAGACACCCGGCTTCCAACTTAGCCTGCAGAAGATGGGCCGAGTGTCTTATAAGTACCACCCCTACGAAACTTTGTCCAAGGACGACAACGTCCCAATGGAGGAGGTACCCTTCGACGACAGCAATCCTCCAGCTGCTTAAGGGGTTTCTCGGGAGCTGCCACTAGTTTTGTTTCTTTCTCCTTTTCCTTGTAACTGACCTGGTCGAGGTCGATGTTATACGATGCCGACCGAAAAGTGTATTTCATTTTTCATCAATGAATCATCTCTTCCTAATGTCTGCATGTCTTTTTGAGGTTGTTGTGCTTGCTTACCGAGTGTGCTTTCGATTGATGGGTGATGGGACCCGATGACTTCAGGAGGTGGTCGACAATCTTTATTGGTGGGTTGAAGGCTTCTGGCGTATAGATGTCGATCTACATTGGCCGGGCCTCGGGCTCGGTATCCTGACCGAGGATGACCCCTTCACCACCTTTTTGGAGATGACAAGTATATCTCTCGAGGCTTTTTTTTTTTTGGACAGTTGGTTAGGATCTGTTTTGTGCTGTTGGTCGACTGACTACTTGTGTAGCCTGTCTTTTGATCAATGAAGCTCCTTCATAGACCGATTGACTACTTGTGTTATCTTTCTTTTGATCAATGAAGCTCCTTCATAGATCGACTGACTACTTGTGTCCTTCTCCACAAACAAGTTCTTCATTGAGGCTCCCTACCCGACCCGATGAGGTCCTAGGCCAACGCGCTTAAAGGGAAGTCGGTGGATAACCTGATCGGCTTTGGGTGCCCAGAGCTCTGTCTTAAGCGTAGAACTTCTTCAAGTTGGATATGTGCCACGTTCTGGGCAGTTGGGCTCCTTCTCATGTGGCAAGGTGGTAGGTCCCATCTCGGACCATGTTGGTGACCCGATAGGGGCCTTCCTAGTTTGGTGCTAGCTTGCCTCGGGAATGCGTTGGGTCACTGATCTCGGCTCTTCGCAGGACTAAGTCTTCGACTTTGATCAGCCGAGGTGCACCCTCTGGTTGTAAAGTCTTGCCACGGCCTTTTTGCAAGCTAAGGCACGGAGGTGCGCCTCGGCCCTTTGTTCCTCGACGAGGTCGAGGTTTGCTCGGAGCCCTTCCTCCGACGTGCCTTCTTCATAGTTCTCAACCCGGATGGTCGGGAAAACTATCTCGGGCGGTAGTACTGTCTCGGTCCCGAATGCCAGACTGAAGGGGGACTTGCTTATGGCAGTCTTCGGTGTAGTCCGGGACGCCCATAGGATGCTTGGGAGTTCATCGACCCAAGTGTCGTGTGCTCCGACGACCCTCCTTTTGATTCCCTCGAGTATCGCTCGGTTGGTAACTTCAGCCAGGTCGTTGGTCTGGGGGTGTGCTACCGAGCTAAACCTTAGTTGGATTCCATAGCTCTTGCAGAACCCTTTGAACTTCAAGTTGTTGAATTGAGCTCCATTGTCGGTGATGATGGCCTTCGGGATGTCAAACCGTGTGATGATGTTCTTCCATATGAACCCCTCGATTTATTTCTCGGTTATGGATGTTAAGGGCTCGGCCTCGACCCATTTGGTAAAGCAATCCACGCCAACTATGATGAACTTTCGTTGCCCCGAGGCTGGGGGAAAAGGGCTGAGGAGGTCCATTCCCCACTGTGCGAAAGGCCACGCACAATCGATTGGAGTTAGGGAGACCGTCAGTTGATGTTGCACCTGAGCATGCTTCTCGCATTGCGAGCATTGCTATACGCAGGCCATGGCGTCCCAATGCATAATCGGCCATAAGTAGTCTTGTTTGAGGATTTTGAATGCCAGAGTTCGGCCACCGATGTGTTCTCCGCAAATACCTTTGTGAACCTCGGCTAGCACTGTCTCGACCTCTGCGGGTGCTAGGCACCGCAGAAGGGGTTGGCTGACCGATTTGCGATATAGTTGGTCGTTGATCTCACGGTACCAGACTTGAATGCATTTGACTCGTTAGGCAGTGATCGGGTCGGTCGGTGGCACTCCGTACTTCTTATAGCGGAGAATCTCCTCCATTCAGTTTGGCATGATCTCGGTCATGGCCACATCTGGGCTCGTGATAGATCAACAGGGGAGCGTCTCGATATCCGAGGAACAATTCCCAGTTCCTCGCGCTAAGGCCAATTTTGCTAGTGCATCAACTTGCTCGTTCTCCGTCCTAGGGACCCTGGTCACAGAGAAATGTTGGAAATTGTCAATAAGCTGGCGTACCTTGGACATGTATCTTGCCATGGTCGGATCCCGCGCTTCGTAGTCTTCGTTGACGTGGTCGACCACTAGCTGTGAGTCGCTGAAGACTTCGAGCTCTTTTACATGTAGCTCCAAGGCCAGTCGGAGCCCCGACAGTAGTGCCTCGTACTCAGCTTTGTTATTTGTAGCTTTGAATTCAAAACGGAGTGTGTGCTCGTACAGTTGGCCATTGGGTCTCGTCAAGACGAGGCCCGCTCCTCCTTTTGCGGCGTTGGTTGATCCATCAACATATAAAGTCCATCTTTGCTTGGCACTTCCAAGGACGTTGTCTGCAGAGGGGGTTAGCTCGGAAATGAAGTCCGTGAGCATCTATGCCTTGATAGTTGTCCTCGGGACATATTGGATGTTGAATTCTCCGAGCTCGACCAACCACCTGAGTATTCAGCTCGACACGTCGAAGTTGGAGAGAATTTGGCGGAGTGGCTGATCTGTTACCACCATTATGGTGTGTGCTTGGAAGTAGGGGCGTAGCTTCCTAGCCGTTTGTACTAGGGCTAGCGCCAGCTTCTGGATCAGGGGATACTGCTCCTCGGGCTCGCTCAAGACATAGTTGGTGTAGTAGATGGGCCATTGTGTTCCTGCGTCTTCTCGGACAAGAACCGAACTAACCGCGCATTCAAAGGCGGCCAGGTAGAGGCCGAGCGGCTCGCTCAAGATGGTCAAGGTGAGTTGTGGTAACTCGGCAAGGTGCACCTTCAGCTTTCTGAAGGCTTCTTCACATTTCGAAGTCCACTGGAAGTCTCTGGCACGCTTCAGGATGCAAAAGAAGGGAAGGCATTTGTCTCCCGACCGAGATAGGAATTGATTGAGGGTGGCTAACCTCTCGGTGAGTCGCTGGACTTCCTTAACTGACCAAGGGGACTACATCTCAGTTATTGCCCGGATCTTTTCGGGATTCGCGTCTATACCCCTCTGATGGATGATGAAGCTGAGGAACTTGCTCAAGCAGACTCCGAAGGCACACTTGGCGGGGTTGAGACGCATACCGAACCTTCTGAGCGTTTGGAACGTATTAACAAGGTCTTCCAGATGGGTGCTGGCGACTTTGCTCATCACGATCATGTTATCCACGTATACTTCCATGTTCCTCCTAATATGATATTTGAACATCTGATTTACCATCCTTTGATATGTTGCCCCGGTGTTCTTCAGGCCGAAGGGCATGACTTTGTAATAGTAGACCCCTTTGTCCGTGTTGAAGGTGGTATGCTCTTGGTCCTTAGGGGCCATACGGATTTGGTTGTAGCCCGAGAAGGCGTCCATGAACATGAGGAGTTCATGCCCTGAGGTCATGTCGACCAACTGATCAATCCTCTGGATGGGGTAGCAATCCTTCGAGCATGCCCGGTTAAGATCGGTATAGTCAATGCACATCCTCCAGCTTCCATTAGATTTTTTGGCAAGGACTACATTGGATAGCCACCGAGGGTATCTGGCTTCGGCAATGAACCATGCTTCCATTAGTTGGTCCACCTCATCACTAATCGCCTTCTACCGGTCGGGTGGCAAACTTTCGAGGCCTCTGCTTTACTGGTCGCCTCGGGAAGGATGTTCAAGCGGTGTTGCGCAACCTTGTGATCAATTCCCAACATGTCTTTAGGCGACCAGGCGAAGACGTCGGCGTTCTTCATCAGGAAACTCATGAGCTGGACTTGGTCCTTCTCCGGGAACGTGGAGCCAATCTTCACGGTCCGATCGGGTTGGCGCATGTTGAGGGGGACCTCCAATATTTGCTCTGTGTGCTCGGGGCGAGGCTATGCCTCGGTAAGCTCTCGGGGGTCCACCAGAGGGCGGTCGGGTCGAGGTTGAACTTTGCTTGCCTCCTTCCAAGAAGGTGGGGGTAGCTCAGGCCTCCGTCTCTGGGGCAGTGTGACAGTGGTCAGATAGCACTGCCTGGATTCCCGAGGATCACTTCTTACTTCCTTGATCCCAGTTCGGGTCGGGAACTTCATCGCTTGGTGGTACATGGAGACGACCACCCTCAACTTATTGAGAATCGGGCAGTCGAGAATGACGTTGTATGCTGATGGGAGGCTAACCACCATGAAAGTGACCTTCATGGTCTTAGACTTTGGCTTCTGCCCAACGGTGATGGGTAGGGTGGTTGTCCCGAGTGGGGAGATGGAATCCCCTGTAAGCCCAGTGAGCGTGGAGGTCATCGGCGACAAGTCCTTCTCGATCAATCCGAGTTTCTAGAATGCATCAAAATATAGTACGTCGGTCGAGCTTCTAGTGTTGAACATGACCCTCTTAACTTGGGCGTTGGCTATTCGGATCGAGACCACCAGGGCGTTGTCGTGGTCAGGGTATCGGTTTCCCTTGCCTCGAAGGTGATCTCGGGCTCATCCCTATGTCTGGGGCGCTTTTCTACGACGGCCCGAGCGTAGGCCTTTCAGACCGACGTGCTGTCTCCATTGGATGTTGGGCCTCCGGCAATGACATCAATCTGCTTCTCAATCGGGCCCTGGGGCCGAGGTGAGGGCTCTCGCAGTCTCTTTACATAGCGCCCGAGGTGCCCCTTGCGAATGAGCTCCTCGATTTGATTCTTCGGGTCATGACATTCTTTAGTGTCATGGTTGTAGTCTCGGTCGAACCTGCAATATTTCGTCAGGTCCTTGAGCTCGCGCGGGACCTTGATCTGGTTAGGTGTTCTCAGGAGCCCCTTCTCTCTGATCTAAAGGAAGATCTTCGTCCTAGAGGAGTTTAGGGGCGTCGGAGGAGGTCTCGAGTAGGACGGCTCCGATCGGTCGTGCCTCCTCCTTGGTGGTTCTGTGGGTTGACCTCGGGGCTTCTCCCGCGATGTCTTTTGTGGTCCTCGCGCTTCTCGGCCACCAATGCCTTGGCCACCGTGTACCGGTTGGCTCCCTGGAGCATTTATGGGACAGTCATTGGCGGCCTCTCGATCAACGACCAAAAGAACTTGAATGGACATAGTCCCGTCAAGAATGCCTGCATAATTAGAGAAGGATGAGCATTAGGGATTGCCTTGATTTCGGCAGCGAAGCGGGCGACGAAGTGGGAAAGGGGCTTGTCGTCCTTCTGGCTCAAGTTGAGAAGCACGACCACAGCTGGCTTGGGCCGGGTGCTGGCCAAGAAGTTGAGCTCGAACTCTCTTGCGAGTTGATCAAAGGATGAAACCGAAGAAGGCCTCAACCTACTGTACCACATCCGAGCTGGACCTCGGAGGGTGGTGGGAAAGGCTCGGCACATTAAAGCATTGGATGTGCCGTATAGAGCCATTTGGGCCTGGAATGCGGTGACATGCTCCGTCGGGTCAAAGCTGCCATCGTAGGCCTCCAATATCGGGAGGCGAAAATTGAGAGGAATCGACTTGTCTTGGATCTCTGGGATAAAAGGAGATCCCCTGAAGGTGTCTTCCCCATGTTCTTCCTTTGACTTGTGAAACTTTCTTTGGACTCATCTAGGCGTCGGTTGACCAAGCACAGCTGAGCCCTGAAAGAGTCCGCTGAGTTAGACGACAGAGTGTCCGACTCTGGACAACTCGTGGTAGCCCGTGGGGCCTCTGGGGTACCGCACTCCGGCATCAATCTTTGGCCTCCTGATTGTTCTTTGTTCGGCGGGCAAGCGTCCGCCACTCAAAGTTGTCGGTCGATCGTGGGAGGGTCCTAAGGTGCAGGGGTAGAGTTGGTGGGGCCACAGGCAAGGGCAGTTGCGGCGACGTTGTTGGCTGATCAAGCTGGGGGATGAGGGGAATGATGGTTTACATCATCCCAGTCAAAGCTTGGACTTGATAGGTGAGTCTGAGGAACGCCTCGGCGGAGACGACGGAGGGTCCTGTGCTCTCCACCCTCGGTCGTTAAACAACCTCCAGTAGCAGGTCGGGGTCTAGGATGCAACATTTCCGTTCGCGTGCGGAGGGAGAGGGAGTTGTTCCCCGAGGCCAAAAGTGGAGGGGGTTGCATGCGTCTCTTCTCCAGGACGCTCACCGAGGTTGGTCGGCAGTTGGCGTTCTTGCAACATGGGCCCTCCTTCTACCGCCAACAATGTTTTGCACTTTTATGCCGTGGCCGAGGTGTCAACATGGCTTGGCCCGTCCAGAGTGTGCAAGATCACCATCACGACCTCTAAGCTGGAGCGTGTTAACTCGAGGTCTAGTTGACGGGGCATAGGCCTCGTTCTCCTAAGTGGAGGTTGAAGATAACTTCTTTAGCTGTCCGTCGGGTGCCTGCACACAAGTCGGAATCGAGAGGGGGATTCCCGACTCGACTCCTCCGATGCTTAAGTTAGCAAGAGTTGGAGACGGAGTGTGTGTGTATGAGGTCCCACCCCCAGCACTGTTCCTGGGGGTGGCTTTTATATTTGTTACCATGTGTTGATGTACGTAGCTGTTAATGATCGTCGGCGTCTCCGTATGTAGGTGTTTAAAGGTCGTCGTCGCCATAGGTGGTCAGCTCATATGCTGGGACACGGGCGTAGTCTAATCTATCTTACCCTGCTTCATTCGGCGCTGCTCTGCACCTATGGAGTAGCTCAGGACGGGGCTGAGCCGCTCCATACAGCCTCGAGTGGTGTTAGAGTAGTGTGCTAGCGGCGTGGATGGCAGGCGGCTGCCTCGTTCAGATCCGGGGTGTCGAGTTGTCTCAGTGCGCCACGTTGGCTTCGGAACGTCGTGCCAGGTTCGCCATGGCAGCCGACATGTCCGTGGAGTGGATGCCAGAATATGCTATGTCAGAATTCATTCTAGGAATTTGAGTTTGTTAGGGTATTGACTCAGTTTGACACTTTTAAGTGGTAAATATGTAAGTAGGTAATATAGAGACTTTTTTAAAACAAATTGATTTAACTTTTGAACTGTTTCTAGACTGGAAATTGGATAATTATTTGTAGTTAATGTTTGCTGTGTACACACATCTCAAGATTCTGAAGTTGCAAGACTCTACAAGTTTCTTATTCACAAGCAACTATCTTTTGAGGGACAAGTCCTGAATGATGATTTGTTAGGCATATGGAACTTGTTAACTCTTGAAGAATGATATCATTGTATTGATCTAACCTTTTTATAGGGTGTAATGAAGAGAATGTCAGGACACCAATGTGCAGACAATGCAACCATCTGTTATCCGTATCAAGTTGATAATTTATTGTGTGTACTTTACCTTCTTATAAATTGTTCTTCTGAAAAAATGAGTTCAATGTGATTGTTTGCTAATGTCTTTTAATGGCTTGAGCAGCATGTCATGTTTATCTGAGAATAATTTTTTCTTCTTCCAAATTATGCAGAGCAGAGGAAGTCACCATTACAACGTGCAAATTATGAATACTTGAGGGGAAAAATGCTAGACGTATTTCCTGACTATATAAAAGAAGCAGAAGATCATTTATCAAAAGCTGTATGTCATAACAAAATTCTTTTGCTGATATAATGAATTTAAAAGCAGGCTTTGTTTAAAATTGGTGTTGTACATTTCAGGTTAAGTTGAATCCATCTCTTGCAGATGCTTGGTTATGCTTGGGCAATTGCATTTGGAAGAAAGGAGATCTGCCCTCAGCAAAAAACTGCTTTTCTTTAGCATTAAGCAAGGTATTTATAGAAAATAATCTTCTGTTGGGAATTTTTATTACTTGTACTACTTACTTGAGTAGCTTGACCTTTCATTACATTTTTATTCAGGATCAAACTTGAATTATGCAGGGCCCTAACAAGAAAATTCTTTGTCAGCTATCAATGCTTGAAAGAAGTTTGGCTCAAGGCAAGTATAGTATCTCATGGCTGCACAATTTTTCATGCAAATAATTGGTCTAAGTAGTCATGCGAAACATGAGATCTAGTTTCAGACATGAACTGATTGTTCTGACAAGGTTATTCAAGGAGACAAAATGACATGTAGGGAATTATGGTTATGTTTCATGTGTTTGAAGACTATGGGAACTTGAAGTTTTAGGAGATGCACTTACAGGAAGCCTTAAAAACATGGATCTACATTGGTAACTGTTTAGTTTCTTCATGCATATGCAACAAATGGATGTGTATGCACAATAAGGTCTATGATTTATCTGTAAAGATTGTGTTGCGCTTCTGAGTTAATTTATAGCTTTAATTAAGTTTGTTATAATACATCATTTGATTTTTTTTCTTTTTATTTGAAATCAAAATAATTAATGTTAGTGGTATGAGGAGAGATAAAGGAAAACCTAAAAAGACCTTAAAAGACATTATAAATAAAGATTCAAATACTCTGAACTTAACTAAGTATATGACTTTTTACAGATTTCAATGATGGTAAAAGATTCATGTAACCGACCTCAAATAGTTGAGACTTGTGGTTTTGTTGTTGTTGTTATTGAATATCTTTATGCACTCACTTGTAGGATTGTGATGAAATACATATTTCAAATAAATTGATCTTGTATTTGTGCTTTCATGTACTTCTTTGTGTGCAAATTCCTTAATAACTGCATTTACTTTCATGATATCATTCCTTTCCAAGACTACTAGATCCACAATGTCACATTACCAAAAGATTTCCTTTCCTTTAGACCTTGATCCTTGATTTGAGTTCTTAGCTTAGTTATTTATGTTGCGTCCTCATGTTCGTAACATATTGCTCAACATGTAGTTTGATAGCTCTAATCAAATGTAAGAAACATTAAGTGAACTCTTTAGAAATTGAATCTTGTCAAGTCAAATGCTCCCCATTTATGGCTAGGTTGACTTTTGGCAAAAAAATTGTTTTATTTGTTTTAGTTTCTTATGCAAAATGTTAGCTGCTATCTGTTCTAAGATAATGTTGTTTCTATTTAAGATTTAATGTGTCTGTTACTTTTACATATAGGTGCAGAAAATAAAGCAGCCTCTATTGAAGAAAGCATTAAACATGCAAGAGAAGCTGTAATGTTGGATATCAAGGATGGAAATTCGTGGTGTAAGGTTCCATTTTCCAATAAAATCAAGTATCATTCAAATTATATATATTTGAGTATCCATAGTGACATTTACATATTGTTATTTTCAACTTTGGACCAAAAAGTAGTTCGGAGTCCCGATCTCATGAGTTTGGAGTCTTTTCCTTGATCCCATGGTGGTTTTGGTCTGGCATTGTGGAAAAAATTTGTGAATCACAACGAGTGAAAATTATAGGAGGTTGTGTGTGTGTCTGGGAAGTGGATTATGGGTCACGGATGAGGAATCAGCAGACACCAACATTTGCAGTGCCAGCTGCTATGTCATGTGTTTAGAAAAGGATATCTGAATCAACTATTAAATGCCAATATAAGATACAACTAAAACTAAGACTAAAACCAGAGTTGCCAAGATAATGCCAAATTCAGCAAGTTGGCAACTGGGAAGCAAAGGACAGAGTTTAATCATATAATCTCCAAAATCAATGTAAACAATGTTACATACGAATGGTGACATGGAGGCATGACAAAATCATTTAGATGACAAACAAACAAGAGATAGAGGAAAGAGCTCTGTCTAGATGGTAGAGGCTTCTTTGCTGGTGATGTCACTGTCCAGAGTTTCTAAATCGGGGAATTCAGACCCTTCTACTGATGATACAAGCATTCAATCTAAATTCCTCTTTGTGAATCTTGAATCCCATTTCTTCTTTAAGATGTGGACAGAATTTCAACTCTCTTTATGTACTCTTGGCTACAATGTGCCACTTGTAGAATAACTGAGAACCTTAATTCTCAATATAAAATAACTAGGGTCCAGTATTTACGTGAAAAACTATGCATTAAAAGCTTCTGCTTCACTATGACCAATATATTTTAACTAACTATCTAATTGCTTGCTGGATTCTGGATCTGAGATAAATCATTTAATGAGTTGCTCCACTTAAATCATAAAAGTTAACAATCTGAAATGAGATTCTTCAGGACAAAGTGTAGCTCCATGGTGATTAGTTGGAGTTTTGGGGAATGGAAGCTATGGAGCACTACTTAATGGTTTCTTTCTGATTAGTTTATGCATTTATTCATGCTGCATGTATCAAGTGGATCGGAAAATATATTTTTTTTAATACTTTCTTTTGATGTTGTCATGTGACTTATGTCATAACTTTTAATTTGCTGATGTTCTGTGGTGTTTTGTATTGTATATCAGGGTTCACCATTTTGGGTATCGAACCCGTCTCGGAGATTTGTCAGGTCGGTACATATTGGTCTTTACCGGTGTACCAACACATGGTATGCCGGGCATGCCGACGGGTAATCGGGCGATCCGCGTCTCGGTTGCTCGTCAGATCAGTACGTATCGCCCGTACCATACCATACCATACCAACTCGGGTGGTACAGCTAACCCCGTTGTATATTTTAGTTAGTTTAAGAAGAACTAATCCTTTGATTACACAAAGAAAGAAAAGATAAGGTTGAGTTCAAGTATTAAATGAAGCTGATGTAGGACAACGAAAGGATTATTGGTCTTGCTTGTTACAGTCATTTGTGTAATTCCTTTCATTGTGTTAAATCTTGTTTCCACCTTTTGGTATTAATTCAAGACCAATAACTTGAACTGAACAAGCCTTGATTATGTTATTTAATATTTTTATACAAGTTACTAGTATTAGGCCCTCCAAGTGTTTTGTACCAACCAAACCATCATCATCTTGTCTGATATATATTTGAATGTCATGGCCTATCCTACAACAGTTGTAGAGCCACTGTTGTTCCACCCTGCAACCATGTCCAGCATGCTACTTATACCATTCATGAGGAGCCTACTGTTACTTTGTCCCTTAACATATTAGTTCTGCATTTGCTTTAATTAAGTTTTCAAATACCAAACCGTTTTGACCATACTGAGTGATGTTTACCAGTTTGATCCAATACTGATACATGGTAGACTGACCATTTAGAAGTAATTCTGATATGAATACAACACTTACCACAGGCGTCCAATAGAGGAACAATATTTATCACAAACTGGTTTATAAATTCCTGGTTGTGATACCAATTATGATGACCCAACATACCCAATAGTTCGGTGATGTGGATAAAATGAGCCTTACCATTTGGACATAAATAAATGGTTAAAGTTAAGTTACTAGTGTAAACCTATTTGATGCATGTTAAAGTGAGTTATTTATTTTGACTGTATGACTTGGTATCTCCTATTCTTGCTGTATTACTTCTTGACCCTTTCTTCTGGTGACATATTATTAGGATTATAGACCATTTCGTTCATTTATATCTGGGAATTCTGAATCTCCTTGACTTACATGTGCTCCATTTTCAGACAATCTTGGAAATGCATGTCTAACGAGTTTTTTTGTGACTGGAGCATGGGACCATGCAAAACTACAGCAATCACTGAAAGCTTATCAAAATGCTGTAAGATTTACAATGCTGCATGTTGTTGGCTGTTGCATAGGTTTTTCAAAGGAATGCAGTTTCTTTTTTCCAATTTTTTATTTATAACCAGTTTTTGTTGCTAATTTTTTGTAAAAAAATTGTTTGCTGTATCTGCAAATGCACGTTAGGAGAAGGATGAACTAATGCACTCTAATCCAGACCTTTACTTCAATTGTGCTTCTGTAAGTATTTAGCATGTTTTTTATCCATCAACTATTAGTTTAGCTTATATTGTTAACTCAAATTGCTTGAAAGGGACACAGAATTGTATTTCTATGTTGGCATATGTTCGCATTCTCAACAATCTCTGTTTTTCTCTTTTTCAGGCAAACAAGTATCTAGAAAACTATGAAAGGGCCCTTCATGGTTTTGAAGCTGCTGCCTCGAAGGATCCTGGCCTAAATGCTGATGATGAAGCTCAAAAGATCACTAGTCTTCTGGACAAGATAGAGAGTTCACTAAGGGTAATACATTTTCTCTTATTTATCATCCTTCTTTAGTTCTTAAGGAGATGCAGAATTCTTATCTCTCAGTTTTGTGTTACTGGGTAACTGGGAACATTGTCATGTTATGGAGGAACCAATAAAAAATGAATCTTAGGCAGAAGCTTTTTGACTATACTTTTGAAGTCTCTAGCAAATAGCATGAGGTTAAAAATAGGTAGAATTGTCTAGTAACTCTAGTTAATGTACATATAGTATCACCTGCGATGTCATCGTTACCCGTCTTTTCCATTTATATGAGTTGGCTATAGTATACTGCTCAAAGTCAAGAAATCTTAGTTGAAAGTTACAGAGGTTGAATCTATGACTAGCCATTCATCAGGTATTCTCTCTCTCAAGCAGGAGCCAAATTGCTAACCTAGATTTTTCGGGAAGGGTGAGATTACCTTGTTAAAGTGATTTTTGGTGGATGGGAAGATTTATTTGTTTGGTCACAAGTCAAAGTGATGCAAATAGATCAGAGATTGAATCTATAACTAGGCTTGATATGAAAGAAGTATCATTGAGGAAACACCAAATTTTCCATGGGGAATAATATTCCTCTAAATAAGCCAAAAAGACAGCAGAGCACAGTGCCAACTCACCTGAAATATGTACTTTTAAACTGTATATCAGTGATAGACAACAGATTGATTATAGTGAAGGCCTAAATATACGGGCTACTTCTGTTTGCCTTTGGAGGTGAATACTTTCAAATGAGAATGTTTCCAAACATATTCCACTATCATCTTAGTGTTGAGATTTAAGCTGTCATGACATGTCTTGATGGGATTACTAACCTATTAATTTGATAGGCCTCAACCACTTGCTAAAGTGCTTAAGCCCAAGTTGAGGATCATAAATCCTTCTAGTTTATTTGTCAACTCAATTTTCCTACCACTTCTGATAACTTAGGTTATCAGAATCTCTCCCACATCATGAGTTTTAATCCAAATATGTTGCTGTCAATTCCTTGTACTATACTATTTAGGTCCTTAATCTGATCCCTTTACATCTGGAGATATCTAACTACATTAGTACTAATTGTTAGTATATCTGTAGCATTTGAAACATCTAACTTTAAAGCCTTTTGATATTAGCTTGCAAATTACTGGAATTTCATTCCTTGACATCATAAATATTCTCCTAGAAAAATTATGAGGCGGCAATGAAATGATGCAGTCAGGATAAATAGATGTTTACTGAAATTTAACTTATATCGTCTGCATGTCCTACACAGAACTTGGTTTGTTTGATTCAGTTGCAGTAGCTTAAGTCGAATATTTTCTAGTATTGGGTACTTTAGTCATAATCTTTGATGTCAGGTTTTGATGTCAAATAGTATGGTTTTACGAGTTATCCCTAGTTTGATAAGAATTATTATCTGGATCAATATCAGGAGCCCTAAAGGTGACTCAATTAAAGAGTAGTATGGAACTGTCTTGGTATGTCGTGGATTCATCCCTTCTCTGTTTTGTCTGATTCAATCTCTCTCCCTCTCTCTCTCCTCTTGATGACTTGACCTCTTCCCTTCTATTTTCTCTCTCCTGTATAGTGTGGAACTTTTGTATATCACAATGGAAAGTTGGAAACAGCATCCAACAGTGTACATCAAGTCAAGAAAGAAAAACAAGTCATTGTGGTTTGATGAAGAACATGGAGAAGTTGTAGTAGAAGCCATCACAAATGATATTTTCCCTCAAGCTCCACCGGCAAACATATTTCCAGCTTATTTCAGAAACATGTAAGATGAAGGCTAGGAAAAAATAAATACAGAAACTTATGTATATAGAACTTTTGGCACGCTATGAAAGATTACTATTTTATCTGTTGGTAACTATATTATATGTGTTGATGCATAAGGGATTTGGCATAAAATAAAGTGTATTAAGTATTAACCTGGTATTTGTTGAGAAAAATTAGAAGTTTAAATAGAGAAGATATCTATAACATGAAAGAATGAGAAATGTGGACCATGTAGCATCAATATAAGAACAATGAACCAAGTAAATATTAATTTATTTAATTGACAGATATATTTCCAGGCTTGATTCTATCTGCATGTCTTGCAGTTATGTTCCTGGAAAGCATGTGTCATTGTCTTTCAGGGAATGAGAACCTGATTAACTTGTTTGTGCTTTATTTGATTGGGTTATGTTTTCAGAACCCCTTGTCCTTTTTTCTGGGGTTTTCATTCATGGTTATTAGATTAAGTTCAAATCGGGAATTTTTTTTCATTGTATGAATGTTTAGTATTCACCCATGTACTTACCTATTTTCTTTGTATATGGTTTATTTGCTAAAGAATAAATGGGCTTATTATGTAATTCTGTAGTACCTATAACATGTTACCCCTGATTACATCCATAACACAATATTGTTCTTGTAGGGGTTGTCAAGGTCTAAACGATTAGCATCACTTGTATCATCCTTAGGTGAAGTTATTTGTAAGTATTTTGTTCAGTGATTCTATAGGACTACACTTAAATAATCTCAAGAATTTTTGCTTAATGTTTGTTTGTTTTGAAGTGAAATCATCACATGGCAAAGCTACTGTTAATGTCCTGAAGGAAGGGCTCAACAAAGCAGTTGCAATAATTGGAAAAGTACTCCTCTTCATAAAACATGAGAACGTTGCTCCGCTGTAAGTTTTTATAAACTCAATCAAATTCGTTCTTTTCTATATGACTCTCAATCAATGATTCCATAGTTCTTGTTGTTCTACCTTGTCCTAAAGGTCATGAGATTCATAGCATGTAAAATAAAGCTACTATGTCAGACTTAAAACGTGAGGAAAGGAGAAATATGCTTTGTCTCAGCCAATTAAACAAGATGCCAAAATGATTAATCTAACATATAACTGGATATTCAAGGATCAATTTCCAATTAATGTTGTTTCCATGGAATCTTTTATTAAATTAATAATTCTATAAGAAGGCTAAAGGGTAAAGTAAACATTAACACAGTTCATAACCATGATTGTGAGCAGCAAATGGTGTTTATGTTGGTTTTTGTCTCCTCTATGCTGTCCACTGCAACTTTTAAATTAATCATATTTTGCTATATATACTGGGGCGGGAACTGGAATGGGAATGCTGGCCGATGAGAAGCACCAGTTCCCATTCCCATTATACTAAGCCTTGTAAAGAGTCTAAAGACATACAGGAAAGGGGGGAAAAACAATACTTTTTGGTCAGGTTCCATGACATGTGGTTGGTTGTGCACAGTGTCATGGGACCCAAAGCATGCCTCATATCTGTGGAGCTTCCTCGTCTCTTCTGTTCTTTTGCATGTTCTTTGCATCAGTACTTATAAGTTATAACTATAATGGAACCGACTTCATTGAGCACAATTCCTTTTTTTTCAGGTATTATCTAATATGTGATTCAGATCAAACTTGTTTTGTCCTGTCAGTATATGGACTTCATAGTGATGCTGTAAGGATTTCTACTAAACTTCTAACGTTTTCCCTGTCATCTAATTTAAATTGAACCGTTCATTTAGCATCTTGAGAATCTTTTTAAATGCCATGTTATCATACTCACTCAAGTGTCATAAATTTGGTCTTATCCTTCTCTGAAGCTTGAGAGATTTTTTTAACTTGCTCAGTCAAATATTAGAATCATAAATTGTGATACTTCATATATCTTGTTTATATTTTACAAAAAAAAATTGCAGATATGACTTTGCATATGACCTTTTAGCTGGCTCATTTGCACTTCGATTTCGCTAAATTCTTCTTCTTTCCAGATAATGAATTTTAAGTCAGTTGGACTTCTTAATGCAATGTAAACTCACTTATTCAATTTTGGTGTCAACTTGGCAATTAATGGGTAATTTATTTTTTTCCCCTGTAGATTAAAGAAGGAGATCGAGTAATATTGATGGAACCACATTACCGAGTAATTGATTTTTCATGGAAAGGCACGGTAGGGTTTTAAACTTCTTTAAATCTTTATAATTCATGCCTGATATTGCTTGTTCTTCCTTGTTTCTTGATTTCCCTGCATGCCATTTGAAATTTTCATTGTAGGACTGATTCTTATATCCAGCAATTCAGGTTATATTATCTGTGATTCCATGTTATCAAAGGCAAGGCACACTGATGGTTAACTTTGTACCTTGCCTTGGCTGAGGCTTCATATTCCAATGAGGCATGCTGAAGTTGCATGTTTATGTGCCTTCTGGGTGCAAATGCACACCTGATCATACATTTATATATTTTTTTGTCTCTCTACTTTTGTTCCTGTCTGTCAGATGAAATTTATGAGGATAGATTGACTGATAGGGATTTCACTTTGTATCTCATTTTCTGGTTGTGCTTTCTGTCACCTGTTTTTTCATTATTTTTATCTGTCTTTTTCCACCATGCTTTCTTCTTTCTTCTGTGTTTCGTTCCATGTTGCTTTTTATTGTTCTTTTTTGCCTCTTCTCTTTCATTCTTCTTTGTGCTTTCTTCTGTTATGGTCATTGTCTAACTACGCGTCCCTTCAGTTTGTTACCTTATGCTGCTATTTAATAAATCTAGGTGACCCAGTGGTTTCTGCTTCCCCTATTTTTCGCGTCTTCACTGTTTTGTGCATCTGTTTTTGTACTGGATGATACTACTGAATGGTAGGAACATCCATTTCTTGATCAGCACTCACCATAAATGTTGACTTCTCAAATGTGTATGCCTCTTACCTCACCTAAGTTCCATCAGAGTTTACCTGATGTGTCGTGTGCCTTCGATAACTTTGTTATAGTTTGTTTATGTGATAAGCTTTTTTTTAAGAGGATAGATCATGCAGTCGTGCTTGAGTGCAAGTATTTAAATGGTGATTACACGAGCGGACTAAATCTACTGCTGTAAGAGGCACTTGAAAGTTATATCAATTCATATGGTTCTATGTGAAGATGGATGTGTTTTAACTCACTTCAGTCATTGCACACATCATCGAGAGTTCTCAAGTTTTGGGGCAATGACATGGTGTATAGTTATTCATACTTGGCTGTATTTGAGGGTCCTACTTTCTTTTCAGGTCAACAGGACAAAGGTTTTTTGTGATTTTATTTTATATAATGACGATCTGGAAGACAATTGATTATTTGCATACAGTGAACTGCTGATTTCAGATTTGTTTTCATGTTGTGAATTCAGACTAGTCATTAGGAATTAATTGTTCAGAACCTCAGCTACTTTTTTGCATTTTTCATATCTACTATTATTTTAGAGATGCATCACTTTCTATAACTGATTTAATATGATTAGGAGCTGGTAAAATAGGATTCTATAGGCATTGGGTGGCACGTGCGTGTTGTTTCAACCTCTTGGCTTGGATTTGTTAGCAGAACGTTGTACTGTATTTTCAGTAACTTCATCCTCTTTTTGTCGTTTTGATAATTTATTTGATGGTGAAGCAGCATTATCATTTCCAATCTATCCGTGTCGATTTCGTGGAGCAACTTCTTGTTAATGAAAAAGTACCAGCTCCCCATCATCTCGTGCGGGCCTGCATTCATGCACAGCACAAAGCTTGAGGACTCAGACCTGCATCGAAATTTTGTCGCATAGTATGTATTCACTATGGTTCTTGATATTTGTCAAAACTTGCTGCATATGAATGGAGGAGTTCAGCTTGGTTTCATGTAAGTGAGCAATATCTTCCTGATGTCTACTCCATATGCGTCATCTTTGAAATCACTTTTTGTGCTTTTGTTTCAGTTGTAATATAGACTCCACTAATTTTGTGGAGAATTGGTTGGACACTTAACAATATTGGAAGTTGAGTGTTATTAAGATTGTGTACCATATGATACGTTGTGATATAATTAATTCAAGGGAGAGTTTGAGGCAGCTACTGCCACCCTTGAAAGGTAATCTATCATGATTTGGGGTCTCTTTTCATGAGTCAGTCCCATAAGGCTCACATGTATGCATAAGGTAAACTGAGTGATAAGATCTCCAATCATGAAAACGACCTCTTGCTATTTAAAATATATAAATGTGAGAATGTCATGTACAAAAGGTAAGATTACAGTATTCAGGCATTGCTCAAACCAGTGTGGACAAGTCAAACATACCACCATATGATCTACTTTTCTTGCAAGGTTTGTGCCTCTCTACTACACATTCTTGATGTTAGGATACTGTTGTGCAATTGACAGGTTTTAAGTTTGGGTTTGTTGTATGTTTTTTAATGTATTAATTATGGAGAAAGTTAGTTAAAATTTTTAACCATGGTTAGTAATCTATGGTCTGATTGAGTTGTTGCTGAATGATTTATCGAGTTACAGCTAGACTAGAGATTCCATAAGGTTCACACGACCAACCCTTTCAAGACTGTAATAGGAAAAAGAAGAGGAGTCAACCATTGGCCTTAATCAATCTCTAAAAATTCCCTGTGAAGACTTTTTGACTTCACACGGAGGGCGGAAGTGGTGGGAAGCTCAATCATTTAGTATTATGTAAGTGGATCAATGAGTGAACTCATTCTTCATGAGCATTTATATTATATCCCTTCATGAACATTTATATTATATCCTTAATGCCTTCACACAAGCAGCTACGAGATTAATTGCATCTATCATATAGACAAGTATATTGTCTATGAGCATCATAATATATTAAAATAATAAAATAATATAAAATAATAAAATAATAAAATATAATAAATAAATAAAATTGTTGATTGGTTTGTAGGACACATATGATTAGCAGTTTATACATTCTTGATGTTAGGATACTGTTACGCAATTGACAGGTTTTAAGTTTACGTTTATTGTATGTATTTTAATGTATTAATTATGGAGAAAGTTACTTAAAAATTTTAACCATGGTTAGAAAACTATGGTCTGATTGAGTTGTTGCTGACTGATTTATTGAGTTGCTGCTAGACTCTGAGAGAGAGAGAGAGAGAGAGAGAGAGAGAGAGAGAGAGAGAGAGAGAGGGAGGGAGGAATACTGCAATGAGAAAAAGAAGAAGAGTCAACTGGCTACTTCCCAATCACCAGTTTGAATGTTTGACTGTATAATGGGCAGCAGCCAACCATTGGCCTTCATCAATCTCTAGAAAGTCTCTGCCAAGACTTTTGAGGTCACATATGAAAGGAGGGCGGAAGTGGCGCGAAGCTGGCAACCACAAGTCAGGAACATGAAAGATACAAATGTCTACATACCCCCTTTCGATCTTGTTCATCCGACTCCCTATCCCACCCACCGGAGCTGCGGAAATGGAGCATCCTATCGCTGCAAGGACTCTTTCTTCCATGTTCATGGTTGTCCTCCTCTTGTCACCTCTCCTGATCCTTCCATCCGACTCGAGGGAAGTCCCAAGTCACACAGGTCTGAATCTGTTCGGTCTTCTTCTTCTTCTTTTTCCTTTCAAGTAAGAGTGAGTGATGGAACGAGGAGTCATGTATGTGCACAGGTGAAGGAGGCACGGCGAGTCTACGGAGCTTTGCGAGCTTGGCAAGACGGACAGAGTTTGCACCACCTTCGCCAACAGCTAACAGCAACGATTCTCCTGGTAAAGGCTGATCCGAGTGAGGCCGCGCAGCTTCTGCAACTACGGCTCTTCTTCTTGATGCTGTGCTGTGTTTCATCCTCACCATGCCCTCCTGTTCAACTTGTCTCTCTCCATAACGCTCGTCTTCAGTTTGGTGTGTGTAAACAATAAGAGAGTCTTACATGGTCATAGTTCCTATTTATTCTGCTCAGATCTCATCATCTTTGACTACTCCAACACGTTTTGTTTTGATGCCTCTTTCCTTAAGTTCCCAAAAGAAAAATTATCTTAGTTTAACGTATTATCAAGATTCGATGAGAAATCAAAAGTAAATGCGGAGGAGAGTCTCATGAAGTCTCTCTCTCCAGCAGTTGCCGAGTCCAAATAATCCTTTCTTTGATGGTTTACATTTCTTCTTTTCCTTTTCGGTAGGAGAGTCTAATTTCCTCCTACAATTTACCATGTTATTATGATTCCAAGAAAGGTGTAAACTATCATGAAATAATAATATAGGCAGCAACCACAGAGGCAGTAACATACGCTATTGTGACTCTCATGCGTGAAAAGTCAACCTCATCAAAAAGACCCCATATGCTCCACTATGATATTTATGTGTAAAAAGTCAACCTCATGGGCTCCACCAAGAATAAATCAACATTTAGAATAGTCATTTCTTTAGAATGGATCATATAAGCATGGCTCAACAATAATCGAAATAGATATTTTAGAGTAGTCATGTGATAAAACTAGTCCAAGGTTAATCCGTTACGAGTTATCATGATCTACTTAGTATTGACTCCTCGATATTCTATTTGTATATATAGGAGATGACTCTTTTTGAATATTAATTATTTTACTTATTTAGAGGTATTCAAATCGAAATTGGCTCAAAATTAATTTACTAAAAGCATTTTGGTTAGGGCGTATCTATCTTTGGTTCAGGTAATCAATTCAAATCGATTTTAATATCAAAGATATCAATCCGATTGAGTTCACTATCCTAAGTCATTAATCAATTTTAATCAAATCGACCTAAAATCTTAATTTTATAAATGACATGGGTTCAATTTCATAAATCTTATCGTAATCACTCCATCGGAGTATAATTCTAATTCGATTCAATTGAATTGAATTATTCAAAAAGTATAGATTATTTAATTTATTTAAGATTATAATTAATTAATTAATTAATTAAATTAATCGATTTTGAATGAATTCGATGATTAGGTATCTCCGATTTGACCTAATTTACTTTCATGGAACCAAATAAAAAAATAATTCGATTCGATTCGATTCGACTTTTAATAATTTGGTTCAAACATATGTTCATCATAAATTATTAAGAAATTATTTATCCTTTTCCACTAACTCCACAGATTTATTAGAATATAATACTCTTTTTTTTTTTTTTTTTTTGAAGTACGTTGATTCTTAATTAATCAACACCCTCGACATTCTAATTAATAAAATGTGAGTAGTTAATTACATCCGAGAAAGAGAACTGCAAAATGATATTGCTGCTAATTAACATCACTTAATCCATCATTAGAACATGTAATTAATGGGGCTTCCGAAGCGTATGAAGAGCTTTAACACAAGTCATAATCCAGTCAACACAAGTCACACTCCATCTTCCTCATCTCCTCGTAACACACACACACACACACACACTCTCGCTCTCTCTCTCTCTCTCTCTCTCTCTCTTCGCTTCCTTTTTGTAGTGGTGATGAGTTGCTTTTGGGAATCCCATTTCCCCACATACGTATGCATTCACTGACCCCAACGAGCTTTGAACTCCGTGTGAGTGCGTTCTGCACTCCCCGTAAATATGCTTTCCATCCCCACCCCCCCTTCGACTCCACACACACACACATTGTTCTTCCTTTTTGTTTCTTCTTCTTCTTCTTCCAATCCCTTCACTACTTGAGCTTTTGTTGACCACCACATTGTCTTCCTACCTTCCTTCTTCTTCTTCTTCTTCTTCCTTTGATGGGTACAGCTCTGTGGCAGCAGTTTGGTGACCCCGGTGGAGGACTCAGATGCCTAGTGAAGAGCGGACTTGCTTACATGTGGGATGATGGTTATGATGTGAGGAGATTAATGGCTGACAGCTTTGCAGTTGCCCTCTCCTCAACCTGCTCTTCTCCTCACTGAGAAGTAAAGCACTGAGAGCCACTTTGCAGTGCTGGGGAATTGAGGTTTATGGTCCGAGATCTCTAGGTAGCTTCTCTCTCTCTCTCTCTCTCTCACCCTCCTCTTTCTTTTGTGGTGAACTTGGAATGTGAGGGTGATGTAATAATTCCAGCAGTAATTCCAGTAGCTAGGATTAGTATTCAGTGCAATAATACTAGTTGCTTGATCAATGTTTTCTGATGATATTCCACCCCCACCCTTTTTTTTTTTTTGCTGATTTAAGTTCAATTTAGTAGTTGGGATAGATTTGGCAATGTCAAGATGTAGCTCATTTCATCTTTTAAGCTGCTTCAAAGATGGAGTTTGGAGATGGCCTGCAACATGAATGAGATATCTTATTCCTCACCTCTCTATCTTTGTGAATCTTAATCTGTATGTTTTGGGTGTGTGATATCCTCCTCTGTGTCCATAGGAATTAAACTTGGCTTGATGACAAGAATGTAGGTGAAACATAGTACAATATATATACATATATACAGGCTCTAAGAATAATGCTGGTAACTTGAGATATTATAATGCTCACTTGATCTGTATATTATCTTTGGTTCTTTAGATATTGATTTAACAAGATAATAGTTTCTGATTTAAGACTGATCAAATGTTTGTTTTCTTGTTAATTTGAACATTGAAAGTTATAATATATGTCAATACCTAATCTTGGAGGCAATGTGACAGCCTTCAGCATATGATTATGGAATATGGATTTTGTGAAAGACAGAATCAATATGTTTCAAAAGGTTTTAGAAAGTAGAACAGAGTCAAACATTTCCAAGTCAGTCAGCTTCTAAGAATAATAGTAAGGTTTGGTGGACAGCATGTGGTTTGTGGGGGAGACCAGAGAATTGTACCACTTTGACTCTATTCTGTGGCCTTCTCCACTGAGCAGAGCATGTGCTTCACACAAGCACAAGACACAATAAATAACCAGAGTGATAAGACAGCAATTCCACTCAAAAAGTATTTTGTTAAGGCTCAATCTCTTTGCCACCTCATTTATTTGCTGTGATGTAGACTACTTGGTTCATGAACTCACTAAAACTGTAGGAGGTGAAACACAAGAGGATTCTCCTTTGACCATCTTTTTTTGTTAGAGACAAATGCTCAGATCATTTTGGATGGTTCTACTGTTGATGAATGCAGGAGTGTCAGACTATGCCTGTTTCATTACTTGCAGAGAGTTCCTTTGTGAAGGTTGTTTATCAAGTGTAGGGTGTTGAATGAACTGGTGATTTAGAGAGACAAACAGACCTTGATATCTTTATTTTTCTCAAGGATTATTGATAGTGTCCAAAAACATTTGTTGAAGTAATGATTGTGAGGATGCAATAGATCCAGACCAAGTTCTAAGTCAGAAGGTATTTGCAAGTTGTTGTTGCCCACAAGCTGTTCTCTCAGAGCATCAGCCTTACTTTCTGATCATCCAAATATAATAAAGTCAGAAGCCCACAAGCTACTTCTCTCAGATCAGAACATTAGCTTTACTTTCTGATCATTTTAAGTATAAATTAATAGATCATGTCTCATCACTGACTCAAGTTCAAAAATGCAATGACTTGGATGAAAAATTCAAGAGAAGATGAACAGATTCAGAGAGCTTAGAGCAGCATAAATTGTCTACCAGTTGGGAGAATTCTTCATATAGTCCATCAACAAATTAAAAATCTCCATAGTTTCTAGTATAAGTTTTCTTCGATTTTTCGTCTTCTTTTTCTCGAATCACTAATAATGATAATCGCACCTCATATAATTAAACATCTGAATTTCTTTAATACATGTCTATATCATATTAAACAAATCTTCTCGACTCATTCTTTATCATAAATATGTTTAATTATTTACATATAAAAAGGTCTTATTTTTCTAGTACTATTAAAAAAATATAGACTTAAAACAATAGTGATGAATTACAATGATGCATAACAAAAGTAGAATTAAAATGCACAGTGAAAAAGAAAATGAGAACATTTTAAAAGATGAGGTGTAGCACTTAACTGACAAAACTCTATTTTGATTGCTAAAAAATTAGAAAACACAAAATAAAAATGAAACCTTACATGATTATTTTTTTAAAAAATATAGAAAAATATAAAGAGTTAAATCTTATGGTTTAGAGACAAAGTGATTTCCTTTTATAGAGGTTTTCTATTTGTCTATGTGTAAGAAAAAAAGGAGATAAAAGCCTTTTCATTTATTAGTTATTGATTGAATGAAATAGTATGGAGGAAAATATATTAGAAGAAAAATTAGGCATATGGAAAAAAAATACATGAGAGTGCTTTGCAATGCATTTCATAAAACAGAGGAGCTTTACACTAATAATCTAAAGTTAGGGACTTTTTGGCAAAAGATTCCCTAAGGGATTAATACAAACATTATATGCATTTCTATTCCTAAAATAAATAATGGGTTTTACATGTCTTTCTTTAGAATTTTGAGGAAATTATATTTACCCCATCAAATTTTAATATTATACTCCTCCAACATTTTAGATTTTACATACACATTCCTCCAAATAATAAAATCTCATAAATTTCATAAAATCAAAGAACTCTATTGCCGAAAAAGCTAATTCTAGGAAATGTTTGATAAATTACCCTAAACATTATAGGCTTAATTATCAAATTTTATTTTTTTATGAGTGTTTCATTTTTTATTATTTTTTATATTTTTATAGTTTAAAGATATTTTGTAGAACTATATATAATTTTAAATTATTTATATATTTTAACCTATTTTTAAATCAAACATATAGTTCGATCAATTGACCTACCGGTAAGATAAGTGAGATAATTATAATTATGTTTATACAAACACATATAAAAATTATTAACTTTAGAAGGATTCATATGCCATTTTTCTCTTAAAATGTATGAGAAGGAAATCTTTGCATGTGTGTAAAAGAGGAGGTGAAAAGTTATGAGATATATATATAAAAAAAAAGAGAAATTAGCAAAAACTTCCAAAAATTGTTGAGGAGCTTTGCGCTAATAATATAAAGTTAGGGACGTTTAAGTAAATTGTCCCCAAACAATTATAGGGGTCAATACATAAATAATCGACTTTGGTGGATGTATACGTAATTATTCCCAAAGATATACCTTCCGTCCCAAAGCCTCTTCGGCAGTCTTCCGTTATCGCGATTCATCGCTCCACCGAGGCAGGATTGGGTGTTGCGAAGGCGACGCGCATCCGGAATCACCTTCTCTTTGGTCCCCCGGGAGACATCGCAGAATCTTTTACTCGGTGCCGCTTCCTCCGCGGAGAGCGCCGGTGCTTGATCCGAGGTTGACGCCATTAGCCTCAGCTCCTCCGGTAACCTGATCGCCTCGATCGACCGCTTGACCGGTGCTCTGGTGAGACCGAACGCTTCTTTCTCCGGATCCCGCCGCTGCAATTCGTAGGTCGTTAGCAAGATAACTCGCACCTTTTCTTTTCCTTGTCGTGGTCTCCGAGGTCGCGGATGTGCCCTTTCTTTTCCAGTCTAGATCGTAATGTGCGTGCACATGACAGAGCGTTTAACTTGGCGAATGGAAGTTTGGTTCTGAATTAGGGTTTGTTGGATAGCGGTATTTTGATATTTTATTTCGTGTAATAGCCTATTAGTCTTGATAGAAAAAGCCTCAAGGATTATTCTTCTAAGACGACCTCAAACGCAACGATACTTCAAATGAACAATTTATGCGACTGAATAGGTTAATCGATTTTTTTTAATATTATTACTTTTTTTTTGTTTGGATATCTTTGGGAATTGTAATACACAATAAAGCAAAAAGGAAATGTAAGTCTATAATTTTCAATTCTTGAATGATTTCTATGTTTTCATATTTAATGTAACATTGAAATCATGAATAAGATTGCAAGATTAGCCTATGCAGCTTTAGTTACATGTTCCAATAGAATATTTAGAAATCAACTTAGGATAAATTAATCAAGTTCAAATTTCTTTAGACATATATGTCGGACATATCATGTTAATCATGTATGTATTTGTCTAACATAAAATTGGTTATTTGTTATACATGATGGCTATCCATAAATATATCAGAAATATCTTGAATGATTTTTTTTGCTTAATTTGATTCTGTTTATTGAATCGTTGAAGTCTTCTACCCCTTATTTCTAACTCTATTGTTCATATCACTATTGTTGAATTTAACTTATTTTTACCAAATATTTTTACTCATGGAATGACTCAAAGAAAAAGGTTGGTACAGGTGGAGATAAAGGAATAATCTTGGTGAATAACAAATCTTATTTATTTCCTCTGTCGTTTGTTGCCAATGGCAACCATCCGCCGGTTTTGCTGCAATGATCTCCTCCGCTTTGCTTCCGTAAATCTTGACCATCGAACTGAGACTGTAAGCTCTCCTATATTGATTGTCTTAATTTTTTTGTTCTTTTTTCATATCTTAGCTCCTATTCTTTCTGCTTATCTAATTTCCCCCTTCTTTTTTTTGAATCTGGCTAGTTCAACATGTCATTCTACATGACATACCTGGCTCGGTGGCCTGATTACTTTCACGTTGCAGAGGGCCCTGGTAATTGTATCATGGGGTATAGTAAGTCCTCTATTATGTGTTGCTCCACGATTCATCAATTTCAGTTTTTTGTTTTGCAAAACCATCGACCATACCAGAGGATCTGATGCCCTTTTTGTCATGGAAATTTAAGGAAACAAGAACCAGATTTCTACTAAGGTTTCATATAAATCTGTAATTTTTAATAACCAAGATTGTTTTTTGAGTTGTAGCATGCCAAACTCCCCTTTTAGTATTGCTGTATAGAAAAGCCAATCAACTTCAGTGCTATTTCTTATTTCTTGATTATAGAACATGAAATACAGCCCATTAATGACAACTATCCCATTTATGATTGCATGTGATTGATCAGTTATTTAATGAGATCCGTGGTATAGTTCTGTTTTCTAAGCTTGATGCCACCAAATTGAAGTTGATGCAATATGTGCAAACAAACCAATGGGTACTATGAATTCCTAGTAGTGCTTGCTGCTCGGACCAATGAGCCATCAAAATTTCTAATTCTTAACAAATGCAAGATTTTTTATGTATAATGCAATACTTGAGACATGTATGGAGAAGTTCATTATGATATTTTAGAAATGGCTTTGAATTATGCGAAAAACCATGATTAAGCAAATAGACCCCACCTGAAGCTTACCTTTAGTGTATAAACTGACATAGCTATGTGCAAAGGCCTCTAAGTTGAACTAACTATGATTAGCATTTCTTCCGTCAATCTATTTCTCTATATATTAATATATCCTTCCCATCTAAAATTTGAGACCTATGATTCTGATCCTAAATTTGGAGTCTCATTTCAGTGCTTATGCATGTAAACATAATATTGTTACTTTTATTGTTCTGGTTGTAATGACAAGATTACTAGTTTTTGTAGTGATGTTTGACAATCCAGTCTCTGTTTTCAGTTATGGGTAAAGTCGAAGGACAAGGTGAATCTTGGCATGGCCATGTAACTGCAGTTACTGTTGCTCCTGAGTATCGAAGACAACAACTAGCCAAAAAACTCATGCACTTATTGGAGAACATCAGTGACAAGATGTAATATTGTTTCCTTTCTTTCTTATTTTCTGTTTATTAATCTGTCATAACTGAGTTCTAGTATTTCTGCTAAAGCACTTGAATGAATGTTGCACATGATTCTTGATAATTGGTCACTTCCAAAATTAAAATTTTGCTGTTCGTTTTATGGCCACATGTTGGTGTAGTTGGCCAATTAGTCTGGAGCATACCAAGGGCAATAGGACAATAGTATTTGCTACTTGTATTATTTTAGATTTTTGACATTCAGTTTTGTAATTGTGTGTTTTAGTTAGTTGCCTCAAGAATGTGATTCCATTTGGATTCATGATGTTTATTCATTCACTTGTTCAGCCGCTCTATAAGATCAGTACTTTTTGGGAAAGGTTTTCCAGTGCAAAAAAGGCATTTTTTTCTATTTGACAGATTTTGATGCTCGCCAAATCTGAAATAACACAGAGGTTATCTCTATTCCTCATAAACCTCCACCCAAATCATCACTCAATATTTCTTGACCTACTATTGACCAATCTACCTGGGCATTGGGCACAATGTGAGTAGGAACACTTAGCCATGTCTCGTAGTTGGAAGAACGGGCGTCATGGAAGGTCATGAAGCTTATATAGGAGATGTTTTTTATTTGCATTCATGACTTCTGAAAGGAGTAGCTAAGTCAAATTCTAGTCTTCGTGAAGGAAGCATGACCACTTTACCGATAGTCGAGACTCAACGCAGAGACATTTCAGCTTATTTTCCTACTAATGTAATTTCCATTCATTCTTATCTGCCGATCTATTCAATGGTACTTTTGTAATGTTTGTTCTGATCATGATTTTGGGATTAGGTACCACTTTATAACGCAGTTTCTTTTCTTTTCTTTTCTTTTTTCTTTTTCAGATTTTGAATATTTGCTTATGTCATGTTTCATTCTCTTGTCCTCCTTGCAATGGACAATGGACAATGTTGTTTTGTATGGAATGTTGTGATTGTACGATAATGATATTTTTAGCAATAAGATGAACATGGTATAAATGACAAGATGGAGATCAAAAATGAAAAGTTTTATTCAAAGATAACATGGGTAAGAGTCACACAAGTTCAAAATTGATGTGTTTGAAATGATCAATGGAGATCCTAAATGGCCCTGAGATATCGGTGTTTGAAATATATGGATGTACATAGGTTATACATAAACAATATTGGGAAATCATTCAGAAGAGTGGTGAAGTCCATGTTCAAACTCCTATTTTATGGGTATGCATAAACGATCTTGGGAAATCATTAAGGAGAGTTTGGTGAAGTTCATATTGAAGTGTCTTAACAAAGGGAGGATATGGTAACACTTAGCATAAGCACCATAGGCAAAACATTAAGCTGACTCAAAAAATTGGAGCAGGCCTTGATGGATATAGATAAGGCCATCGTATTCATTCTTCATTATTTTTTCTGATTTTATGATCTTTCTCTTTTAACCCACCAAAAAGGTTACAACATTCTTGCCGTCGCAACTTCATTATAAGAAACCTTAATGAAAGAAAGTTGAGAGCATCATAAGACATGGAAAAGAAAAGAAGAAATTTGTTTCTAATGAGGAGAATTTCACATGTTCCAGAGGTCTTTAAGTTACCGTATGCTGTTCTTTGTTATGCTTAAATTAATATCATCAGAGGCTCAGAGGAATCATCTGAAGCCCATATCAATTATTATTTACCCCATGGTTTCTGTTAATTGATACAGTGTTTGTATCCAAGAGAAACTTTACGGCTTAACAAGATGAACTAAGGCTTGATTATTAGCCTAGAGTCTCATTACATGAGGTCGTAATTGGCATGACCATAATTTTTAAATCTATAGAATTGTCTTATGAACTTATCTTCCAGTGGAAATTTAACTGGTTTGAGTTTTTTCACTATTCTGGTGGAGACGATGCCACTAGTCACACTGTTGGATTTTGACAGTTTGTTCTTGGTGTTTCTGATGATGTTTTTATTGCTAATATACAAAATTATCCTGTGCAGCGATAAAGCATACTTTGTGGATCTATTTGTAAGGGCATCCAACATGCCTGCTATAAAAATGTATGAAAAGGTAGGCATTCTATCGCATCCATCTTACCTTTGGCAAAACCATTTCTGTTATATGCCATTTTGGTGTTGTGCTTTAAAAGACAATCAGATTCATGTGATCTTATTGGACAGGCTAGTCATGTTTTGCAGCATTTGTACTAGTCATGGTTCTGATTTCTGGATCTTAACTTGGAATGATGGATTCCTTGCTAGGGGTGCTTTATGCATTAGCTTTACCCAATATTGCTGTGATGGCCATTACCATTATGCACATTTACAGTGGTAGCAAAAATGCACTTTTTGCTGGAATGAGAATTACGAGGTATATATTGAATTGTGTTGGTAAATGGCATCATCTGGTGCTTTTTAATGGGTGGAGCGATTTGGTAGCTTCTATTGCCAATCACACCTGTTCTGCCATTTCTTCCTTTTTTTTTGTGTGATATGTAAATATATAGAATTTACAACCAGGGGCTCTGGCCCCAAGACCTTTGAAGTGAAAATAATTCATTCATATATGAATATACAAGGAAAATGATGTCGTTAATTATTGTAATTGGCATCCATTTTGTTAAAGAATGGAAATGGAGCCAAACTTATAGTTATTGTTCAGTGATTTGCATAGCTCACCATTTCTGATCAGTGGACTGTTGTCCGTTCTGAACAAGTTGGTGTTAGTCAGAAATTCATGATGCATCATTAACCATTATTTACCAGTAAAATCATTGGCTGCTTTGAAGACGGAGTAGTTCGAATCAAATGTTAATTATTGTTGCTTAGTGGTACCAAGTATCCCAAGTATCAATTAGACAAGTTATTGTCATTGTCATGATTTATTTGCATTTTTAGGTAAACATACTTGTCCTTTCTGAACAAGTTGGTGTTAGCCAGAAAATTCATGATGTATCATTAACCATTATTTACCAGTAAAATCATTGGCTGCTTTGAAGACAGATTGGTTCGAATCAACTATTAATTATTGTTGTTTAGTGGTATCAAGTATCAATTAGACAAGTGATTGTCAGTGTCATGATTTATTTGCATTTTTTAGATAAACATACTTGTCCTTTCTGAACAAGTTGGTGTTAGTAAGAAAATTCATGATGCATCATTAACCATTATTTACCAGTAAAATCATTGGCTGCTTTGAATATGGATTGGTTCGAATCAACTTTTAATTATTGTTGTTTAGTGGTATCAAGTATCAATCAGACAAGTTATTGTCATTGTCATGATTTATTTGCATTTTTAGATAAACATACTTGTCTTTGTTGATCACATTCGTTCTCCTTCTTTCCTTTTCATTCTACAGCTTGGCTATGTGATATACCGAAGAGTGCTGCGCTACTACTCTGGGGAAGAAGATGGTTTGGGTATGTGGCTTCACAAACAAGATCAAGTGGGCATGTTCAAAATCAAATTGATTATGGTGTTAATTGAGCTTCATGTTTTCAGATATGCGGAAGGCACTATCTCGCGATGTTGATAAGAAATCCATGATACCCCTGAAAAGGCCAATCACTCCAGACGAACTCGAATATGATTAAGTTCTTCATCAAGTGCTTCCGATGGTTAGGTGATTATGCACTTTATGATATGTAATAGTTGGTAAATCTTCATACAGAGCGAAGTCTGGTTGTTTATTGAGTCATATGAGGATCTGTATGTGAAATTTGCTTGTCTTTGCAAGATAGTGATGATCATGTCTTATTTTTGCAAAGAGTACCTTGGAAGTGTGGATTTTATGGGCATTGTTTCTGGAACATTTTCTGAGAAAGTTGAAGCTATATTTCATTCCAGGAAACTTTTGTTTGATTTTAATTTGGTGAAACATGTTGAAATTTATACCATGTTCAGCTAGTTCTGATGTTTCTACTTGTTCTTCAATTTTTTTTTGAGCTGTATCTTTTTGTTCTTTTTCTGCCAATGGGAACACGATCACAATCAACTGATAAGCCAGAAAAAAATTAATGAGCATCTCAGGTTTGATAGGGAAGATTCCCTTTTGTGAGTCTTCCACATCAGCTTTTATGTATCTTGCTTGCTACCTTGGTTTACTTTCCAACTGAGTTGAATCTCTTGGTTCTGGCAACTTTATACCCCATGAGATTGTATGCCATTATCTATGTTGACTTTCAAACAGAGTAGCTACCTCAGCAAAGATTTATATTATGAAAGCCAGAGCTGCAGAAGTCAAGCATAAGGTACATAGCAAGGACAACTTTTATCATTCTTCTTGCAGCATTAGGATGCTTTTCCAACAACTTTTTCTATTGTTCTACAGATACTATAGCGTGGTCCAGTGTCATTCATCTGGTACTGTTTTGGAGGCAATGCAACCAGGACTCCCCCTCCATGGAGATGTAATAATTGGAAGCACTAGCTAAGTCTTCAAAGCAATCTACTGACTCCTATGTAGTACTTGTCGCAAGCCTCTCCAAAGTTCAGCAAAAAATTCCACCAAGCCACACATGCATTGTTTTTATTGTTATCATCTTCCTGTTTGTTCTTTTGAGTAGGCACAAACCAGATGGGTCTCAGAAGCTCAATCGACTGCCCAACTTCATCAACAGTCAATATTTATGGCCCAATCAATAGGTACGCATCAAGTAACCAACATACTGTTACATTTCAACCAGCAATCTACAAGTAATGTAATGCATGTTTTTCTTGTTTTGAAGGAGGGAGATGGGTCTCAGAAGCTCAATCAACTGCTCATCTTTATCCATACAATGCTGCTACCCTTCAACTCAGCCAATATTTGTGGCCCAATCAAAAGGTATGCATCAAGGAACCAACACACTGTTAGATTTCTCAACCAGCAATTTACAAGTAATGTAATGCATGTTTTTTGTGTTTTGAAGGAGGAGAGAGAGAGAGAAAAAAAAAAAGAGGAATCAGATTGTGAGCCTTATTTGTCTATTTCATCCTTTGGCCGAGTTTTGTGGTTGCTATGAGCCAGCGAGGATGATTGAGAACCAATGATATTAATCGAAAACCTGAGTCAGAACCAAGGTCATGCTATTGGTTTGCCTTTCGATTCATAATCCTGGAACAGTGTTGCAGAAAGAGACCAGATCAGATGGTAGTAGATGACCACAGACATCAGTTTCATCTTCCAATCCGGTCTACGAATTCCTTTTCGAGCCAATCATGCCGCAGATCAGATGCATTTAACGGTGCGTCTCAGTTTGATCCCTCTCTCCTCTGGTAGTTCCCAATTATTTCATCTTTCCTCTGTTTCCTCCTTCCCTTACGTATATTTCAAATGTGTTTTGCGACAAACACCAACCAAACAGCAGCTCATGCAGCTTCCAACTGTCTTCTTCTGCCTTATCGGCGGAGGGCTAGTAATCCACTATCAATTCATAGCTTGTCCACAATGGAGGAATTATATATCTTGAATCGGTCCATGTTAGATTCATCCTTCCTCTATACAGTCTCCAATGAATCAATTCATTCCAGATTCATGCATCCTTGCTCTTTTTGGTGTCTAAATATGGTAGGATAGATCGCATGGACGCAGTGAAAGGAAAGACGATCTGTGCAGAGTGTCAGATCAGGCAGTAGATTAACATAATGGTGATTTGGTGAGGCTCATCATTGGAGAAGTCGCTTCATAAGATCCTCGGAGGCATCCCTTGTGGGAATCTCCTGCGGTGGTGGAGTTTGTCTTCATGCCTTCTCTCTCTCTCTCTTTCTCTATTCACTCCCTCTGTGCTTTGCCTGATTCGCTTCCTCGGCCGCTTGTTTGTTTCCTGCCTCTCTCGTGTGCAAAAGCCAAGGCTGCCGCCCCCAGACCGCACCTGACCGCTGACACCTGGCCGTCTCCTCTTCGGCAGCAGCGACGACGATGACGACGACGACGACGACGACGATGGCCGTCGGCACGCTGGCGCTGCGACCTCGCTCGCCGACTGTCCCAGGCACGTCCTTCTTCCGCAACATCCTCCACTTCCTCCTTTTTCTTGCTCGTGTCATTTAAAGCTTCATGTTCCTGCTTCATGCCGGGTTGCAATCGAGTGCCTCGATGCATGTGAGGGGTGGGAGGAATCACCAGCAGTACCTCATGGTCTATATACAACAAGAATTCACGCCACCTTTCCCAGTGGCCTTTCTTTATATCTTGCGAAGCGAAAAGGGAGGATTCCGCTAAAGATTTTACTGCTGTTTGGGTCCATGTGTAACAGTAGGTCCGTGCGATCTGGGCATCACTCGGAGAGCCGAGAAGGAGGTGCGCTTTGCGCGGTGGAGGAGCCATGCATTATCCAAACCCACCACACCAGGTACGTACCAGAATCCCCTGCTGATTTCCGTGGAACGGATGCTTTCTTCCTCGCTGCTTTGATCCGAACATAAACACTAGAAGGGCTTCCTCGATGAAGTGGGTGGCTATTGCCACCGATGGATTTCCTCAACTACGTGGAATTTGGAGCGAAGACTGCCCTCTTTCATGGCCGGACATAAAACTGCAGCTAACCACTCTGCGCAGCTGCATACAGCATGGCATTCAGATTACGAGTGATTTACTGTCCACTTTGCTATCGTATCTACTTGCAGAATACGGCGTAGGCTTGATTCAGAACGGATTGCCTGTTCTTCATCTGCCAGAGCATGAGCCGCAGGACGCCGACGAGGACGAGGACGATGATGGATCGCTTGAGGTAATTTTGTTGTATGAAGAAGCTGTCGATGATAGTGAAGTGCCCACTGTAAAGTTTGGGAGCCGAGAAAAGATGGTAATGATTGATGGATCTTGTTCTCTAGCTCTGTGGATCGAGAGGGATATGGCGGATGGTGGGTGAAGTCAGAGCGATGTTGCGGCGGATGGGTGATGGGGAAATAAGCATCTCCGCATACGACACGGCGTGGGTGGCACTGGTCAAGAACAAAGACGTAAGTGGTGGCCCTCGGTTCCCGTCCAGCCTCCGGTGGATCGTCGACAACCAGCTGCCGGATGGCTCGTGGGGAGACGCTGTCATCTTCTCCGCCCATGATCGGATGATCAACACCCTGGCCTGCGTCATCGCTCTCAAGTCATGGACCATCTATCCGGATAGTTGCAGGAGAGGTCAATCGCAATAGCAGTAGCAGCACTGCCATCAGACACATCCACACCAAACACACACACACACACACACACACAAGAATGCACATAAGATTGTAGCTGAAATGGCTCCTTTTAACTTGACAGGACTTGCATTTATCCGTGAGAACATGTGGAGATTGCGTGAGGAGGAAGCAGAGCTAATGCCCATCGGCTTCGAAGTCGCTTTCCCCTCCCTCGTTGAAATAGCCAAAGCGCTTGAGCTGGAGATTCCCTACGGTGACCCTTCTTTGCAGGAAATCGACGCCAAGAGAAGTCTGAAACTGAAGAGGTACTGCAGCAAAACCCGAGTGTTGCATTCACCTGGTTTGCTGCACCTTTCCAGGCATTGTCGCTGAGCAAACTGATGTGATATAGGATTCCAAGAGATGTGATGCATGAAGTGCCCACCACGCTGCTCCATAGCCTGGAAGGAATGCCGGGCCTGGACTGGGACAGGCTGCTTCGCCTCCAGTGCTCTGACGGCTCCTTTCTCTTCTCACCTTCCTCCACGGCTTTTGCTGTGATGCAGACCGGTGATGACAACTGCCTCAATTATCTCCAGAGAGTCATCCATAGATTTGGTGGGGGGGGTAAGACCGTTTGACGACACTTTCTCCTCGTTCCACATGTTACTCTACCTTCACCGTAATTGATCGGATTCTACTCTCCAGTGCCCAACGTTTACCCCGTCGATCTCTTCGAGCACCTGTGGGTCGTCGATCGCTTGGAGCGTCTCGGGATCTCTCGGTACTTGGAGCAGGAGATCAAAGACTGCTTGGACTACGTATACAGGTCGGTAATGATTTAGAGTCCACCTTCTTCTTCTTGCGCGTCTGAGAACGATCGCCCGAACCACAGATATTGGACCGAGGACGGCATCTGCTGGGCGAAGGGCACGAGAGTGCACGAAGTGGACGACACATCGATGGGGTTCCGACTGCTCCGGCTGCACGGCTACGACGTCTCCGCCGGTGAGTAACAACGCATCCCCGGTTCAAGTTTGGACGCATGGTCTCAGAAAGCTGTGCTACTTGGCCGTCGCAGGCGTGTTCCGGCATTTCGAGAAGGACGGTGAGTTCTTCTGCTTCGCCGGGCAATCGACCCAGGCAGTGACCGGAATGTACAACCTGAACCGGGCGTCGCAGGTGGCCTTCCCCGGGGAGGAGATACTGGCCCGGGCCAGGAGCTTCTCCTACATGTTCCTGCGAGAGAAGCAAGCCGCCGACCAGGTGGTGGACAAGTGGATCATCACCAAGGACTTGCCGGGCGAGGTAAGCAGACGACACACTCCCTCAGCTGCTTGCCTGGTACTCTCGATCGAGGCTGCATGACACGATGAGATCGACCTCCAACAGGTGGCGTACGCCCTGGACTTCCCCTGGTACGCCAGCCTGCCTCGCGTGGAGACGAGGCTGTACTTGGAGCAGTATGGAGGCAGCGGCGACGTCTGGATAGGGAAGACGCTCTACAGGTAACGCCACTCTCCCCATAAGTCGTCGTCGTCGGTCGGCACGGACCCTAGTACGTCCTCCGGGACCCATGACTCACGGACCAATGGGGGGGGACATTCGCCAGCCTCATCCTAATCTTAAGCTCTTTCCTTTTCCTACCTCGTATACCACGTGGGACCCAGTTTTACGGATGCATACTCGTATCGGAGAGCTGTGGGATGAGCTATTCTAGAGCTAACAGGAGTTGTTGGGGTCGTCGTCGCAGGATGCCATTGGTGAACAACGACGTGTACTTGGAGTTGGCCAAGTTGGACTATAATCGCTGTCAATCTCTCCATCAGCTCGAATGGTTCGACCTCGAAAAGTAAGTGAGAGAAACGTCCTCTATTTTCCCCCAGCGTTGATAGATTTAACTCTCCAAATTGTCCTTTTTCGATCACTTTCTAGTCTCCATTTTCAAGGCGAAAGAGTCTGTTAACCCTTTTCTTCGGTAAAAAAAATAATGATCGTTCGATTATGATCAGATGGTACGAGGAGGCCGGTCTACGATGGCACAGGGTGAAGCGGAGGAGCCTACTGAGGGACTACTTTCTGGCGGCCGCTTGCGTGTTCGAACCGGACCGCGCGGTCGAGAGATTGGGTTGGGCTCGGACCGCCACGATGGCCACGGCCGTCTCGTCGTTCTTTAGCAGCGCCACGTGCACGGACGAGATGAGGCGATCGTTCATCCTCGACTTCCTTGATGATCGAAGCGACGGCCATGACATCAGCAGGTGAGTGCAACACTGTCTTGCTTTCTTAAGATCCTGATGGAATCTTCTTCCGGACCATTTTCTATGCGTACTCCCTCAGCTTAAGTGATTAGTTCTTAAGATCATGGAGATGGCGAGTGATGTTTCTGAATTTGAACGCAGGATGGGAGGGAAGAAGGCGGGAGAAGTGTTGGTGGGTCTGCTCCGGCAACTGATCGAGCGGCTGGCGGCTGATACACGGCCGGCCTTCCAACAACAGCTGGTCCGCCATCATTTCCAACAAGCTGTAATATCTCGATCCTTCTCCTCTCGCTCTTTGATTCCAATAATAATAATAATCATTTTTATAATATTTTTAATTTTGATCTTATTTTTCCTCAGTGGAAGGAGTGGTTGATGGCATGGCATAGCGACGCGTCTGACGGATTCGGAAGGGAAGAGACGGGGTTACTGCTAGTCAGGACGATGGAAAGCTGTGCAGGGAGGTTCAGTTCGACGGAGTTAACGGTGACTCGTCCTAATTACAGTCGGCTTTGTCATCTACTGTCTTCCCTTTGTCATAATCTAAGGCGACGACAGATGGTTGCCGCTAAGGTATATTTTATTGTTTTTCTTCTCGATTATAATATATATATTTTGTGGATATTTTAGAACACCGATATCGACATTCCTGCTATCAATGAGTTCCTAAGAGTGGTTTGTCATCTTCTCAGAGCATCACAGAGGAGTGCGCTGTCACAAGCAGCTGCAAGGACAAGGCAGTAGAAGCAGAGATGCAAGAGCTGGCTCGGTGTGTGCTACAGACTTCAGATGACCTCAACCACCTCACCAAGCAAACATTCCTTCTGGTGGCAAAGAGCTTCTATTACGCTGCTCACTGCTCACCTGCTGCTCTCCGCAGCCACATCTCCGAGGTGCTCTTCAAGCCCGTGGCTTAGTGAGCTTCATGAAATATGTGAATGAGCAGTGTGATGGAGCTTAACGATTTGACATATTGCACTTTCTTCGGAATCTTTGGGACTTCTTATCATGCTGATTTCTTCAAAAGATGTGAATGAATAAGTGATGTAGTTTGTCAGGTTTCCATGGCATCTATGTAGAAGGATGCAATGTCTTCTTAATCTTTGGAAATTCTCATAATTTAGTAGCCAACCTCAGTGACTTTAATACATATCTTCAAGCCTGTGATTTTAACTTCTGCTGATCTCTACAAAAGATGTGGACGAGTGATTCTCTCTCTCTCTCTCTCTCTCTCTCTCTTATGTGGTGAGAGATCGCAGTCGTATAAAGTACCCCACCAGGCGTGGGTGAAAGGTGCATTGGGTCGCAAGGAGGGTCATGGTTTCGGCTGCGCCCACAAATAATGCTGTACGACTCGGCATCTGGAAATGGCGGACACGAAAAGATACTCGGCACTTCCTCCTCGCTGAGTTCGCAAGATAGATTACGTGGGAAGCTGCCAAACGAATCGAGTCAAATGCATTTACATGCAGTACCTTGGATTCTCTTTTATCAAAAAACCAAAGTACCATTCAGGGATGATTGGATACCCAACTTTAGCCCCATTTCAACTCCTGTCTGTTGAATTATTGGATCCCATGCTGCTTTCTTTTGGATCTGATAAGATACGCAGATTGAACCTTTTCATGTGTTACTTTATTATTTATTTATTTTTTATTATATATATATATATATATATATCAATAATATTTTTCACATGGATGAATAAATCTATAAACATAATGATATTTTACAACTCTGACTGAACCATTCTGAAAATTTCATCTCAAAATAAATCATCTCATGGGTTCACTTCGTATTATATTCCTTCATCAATTCCAATGATTGATCCGTCTATCCAATTCTAATTCTGATCTCTTTTTCATCGAATATGATGAGACTCAAATAATATATCAACTCGATCAAGTCGTATTGACAACTAAAATCGACACAAGGGAGAACCACAACAAGCACGAGAAGTAGATGGAAACATAGGGTGTTTCGGCTTTGGTAAGCTTAACCCTAATCCATTTGATCATCATCAGGTCTCTCTTACCGTATGCAATTATAACTTCAATCCTCAGATTTTAACTTCTGCTAATCTCCACAAAAGATGTGGATGAGTGATTCTCTCTCTCTCTCTCTCTCTCTCTCTCTCTCTCAGGCGATGAGAGATCGCAGTCATATAAAGCACCCCACCACTCGTAGGTGGAAGCAGCAGTAGGTCGCAAGGAGGGTCATGGTTTCCGATGCGCCCACGAATAATGCTGTCCGACTCGGCATCTCGAAATGGCAGACACATCCGAGACGAAACGATACTCGGCACTTCCTCGCTGAGTTCACAAGATAGATTACGTGGGAAGCTGCCAAAGGAATCGAGTCGAATGCATTTACGTGCAGTCCTTTTGGACTCTCTTTTATCAGAGCAACAAAGTACCATATGGAGATGATTGGGATACCCAACTTTAGCTCCAATTCAACTCCATTTTTCTTGAATTATTGGATCCCAGTACTTGGAAGCTGCCCTTTTTTGTGTTTTGGATCTCATAAGATACGCAGAGTGAAACTTTTCATGTGTTACTTTATTTTTTATTTGTATATATCAGTAATATTTTTACAAATGGATGAATAATTCTTTAAGCATAATGATATTGTAGAAGATAACAAATGAATCTTTCTAATTACTATGGTGCTAAGAATTAATACATTTCATCTTATTTGCTGGATGGTTAGGGTTTAGCATGTCGGGTGCAGCACACATCTTCTACGACTCGGTCGAACCCTTATGTAACATGAGAATTTTGTCTCAAAACAAATCATCTCAAAGGTTCGCTTCGTAGTTGGATATATTCCTTTATCAATTCCAATAATTGATCTGTCTATCGAATCTCACTTCATTCTAACTCAAAGAATACATAAACTCGATCAAGTCAAATTGACAATCAAAATCGACACAAGCAAGAACCACGTCGAGCATGAGAAGTGGTAGGCCTAACCCTAATCCATTTGATCATGATCAGGTTTCTCTTACCGAATCCAGCATCACTTTAACTTCGAAGTTTCTATAGATTAGAGAGAGAGAGAGAGAGTCTGCAAATCTACCTTTTCTTGGCAGTAGTCTTATCCGAAAGTTGGTCAGCAGAAGAGGGAGGGGAACACTGAAAGTGAGACAAAGAGCAGTCTCTTATCGCACCTCAACGCGTGCTCTTCCCGAATCACGAGCTGCCCTACTCGTCAGAGCATGGCAACTCCCACACCCACCAAAAGGAAACGCATCGATGCATGTCCTCGAGTTGATTCGATAATGTCCTCGAGTTGATAATGGCTCGCACTCGGCCGCTCCACTTTGCTGCGGGTGGCCGTCGTCTTCGGCATATCGTCAAACCATGTGTCACCACATCTTCGTGTCCATCAGTAGAGATTGAGGTGGAGAAGATAGCAGCAACACGAACCGCTTACTGTCAGCTATCAGAACTCTGGACGAGATGAGGCCTCGTGTGAAGTACAGGTAACCTGGAAAGGAACGGTCTGCATGCTGTTCTCGACATGACTGGAGCTTCTCAACGGTGGAGAAGATGCGTCATGGTTTCCACCATGAACACTGCAAGAAAGAAAGACTCACGTAGAAGACACACCACGATCTGAACTTACTGTTGGATTATAGAATATCATGATAAAAGATCATCATACAAGTGCACATAGAATAATATCTCTATTTTTTTTATCTTCAATTAATTTATAATTTCTTATGGTTCCCCTCGTTCCTTTGTGTGGGGTTGTCATTATCGTCTACCCCAAAAAGCAGTGCAGAGCTCTACTCATAAGATTCGCTATCTCAATCGTCCCGTGAGGAACCTCCCTCTTCTTCCTAACCAGCGAACCTCCTCTGTCACTGAGTGCTCGCCTCTTCTCTCTTGGTCTGCCTCGTCGCAATTGTCTTCCCCCCTTCCTCCCTACGCCAACAACGTCCTTCTCCTCCCTTCATCGGCGTCTTACCCTCTCCTTCCTATGCTGACAGTTTTCTCTATGACTGCCTACTTCAACAATCTGCTTTTGACAGCCTCACTTCACTTTGCTGCTTCAATAGCCTCCTCCCTGAGCCAACAACCTCGCTTGGGGCCCGCCCGCTAGCCTCCTCTTGCTACTACTCCTTCGGCAGATGTAATCCTTTGATCATGGGCCGACCTCCATCAAGTTCTGTAGTACCCAAGTTGCACAACAGGAGGTCGAGCGCTCGTCACCTCCTCCTCTTCGGAGGTGCTCAACATTGCCGACTCTAATGACCCTCACGTTATTCACAACGTTATAGAAATCAAGCTAACCAACTTCAACCAAATCACTACTAGTCATAAGTACCCTACAAACTAATCATGTAAGTTATGACATGTGTGACATGAGATGCACACTTTTTTTTATTATTTATTTAATATTTTTCTTATTTTATATTGATTATTGTATGTATTATAATGTTCGTGGATATGTGCAATGGGAATCGAATTGTGATGAGATCACGATAATGAGACCAATTCACCTTTAAATATATACCATAAATAATCCTGGTCATACGTCACTCGAAAAGGATATCGAGATGACCGGATAGAATTGTGTGTTGTATATTTGTTCATATAATGGAGTTAGTTGGTCTAATAGCTGCTCGTGTGGGGATACTAGGGATACCGCGCATGTGCTCATTGGAGAATGAGTTAACTAATTGATCTGCTTACGAAATATTAGATGGTTGATGATACCTCATGTCAGACAATGATTTCATTATCCTAATGGCATATCTGGTCCTTAGACTTGAGACACCAAGGATATCCTATATGAGTACTCAACTCTTTAATATCAGACTTATTGACCTGAAAGTTTCAGATCCAGCACAACTAATTAACGGGAGTGGCAGCCAACCTTTCGAGGGCTATTAAGTATCGATAGAGGATCATCCACTCTCAGTGTCATTAGAGGAATATCTCATGTGTATTTGCTCAGGTAAATCCAAAACTAGAGTCATTCGGATTGAGAGAAAAAGAATTCTTCGGGAGAATCCAATTAGAGCAAGACTCGAATAGAAACTGTATAAGCTTGATAGCATCATGCCTGGTATACGGTTTTTGGAATATTAGAGCAAGACTTGAATAAAACCCACTTTGCCTACAGAAAGCTTATTTTGTCTTCCACTTCTTTTTCTCTTTCTTGTATGATTTCTGGTGAGCGGCAAAGATTCTCCTTTTCCTTTGGGCCAGAGTGGTCTTAAATATCTAAAAGGATATATATATATATATATATATATATATATATATATATATATATATATATATATATATATATATATATAATTGAGGATAGACTCGAGTAATGGATTGAATTCCTCTGTATCATTTGGAGATTGCGATGTAGTGGCCTAGTACGTCTACAGTCGATGACTCGAGTGAATTATTATAGAGATAATAATTCACTAAGCTAGAAGAAGTTCTAACAAGTATAACTCATGACTAGCTCAATATTGAGCTTAGAGTGTCACACACATATAGCAAGTGTTGCGACGAGTAGAGGTTTGAATATGAGATATTCGTTGGAGCCCCTATCTTCTTAGATATTCTATAAGTCTCTGAATTATTAGGTCATATATATGAGATCCACTAAGAGCTAATGAGAGATTATTGGGTATGGACACACTAATCTAACAGGCTTAGGTAGTTGGATGGAAATCCAGTACACAATAAGACATGATCTATTAGGGTTAAGTTGACATTGGACCTCTATAAATAGGAGGGAACCAAAGGGCTATAGGTTAGAACCCTTTTGGTTGCCATATCTTATTATCTTCTCCTTCTCAGCTAGTAGCCCATATTTGCGGCATATAGACAACAAAAAGGGTTGACCCTTTATTGATCGCATGATGCGCGAAGCAAGGAGATTTAAACAGCAATTTGAGGAGCATCTTTGTAGCCTCTATTATGTGGATCATCGCTAGAGAGGAGGACAGTTGAGCTCTTTCATCCTCTCCCATAGATTTGTAGGTTTTTAGGGATTTACGATCTCCCTAGGTAACACATCTTTCTTGTATACACAGTTTTGGTTTCATGGGTTTTTGCACACCAATCTTCACACGACGATAAGAGATTATTTTTCTGTGGAAATCTGAGATTTTTATTTTTATTCTTCCGTTATGCATGTGATAAGAGATTATTTTTATCCTCGGATTCACTATTGATATTTGCTCGATGATCTTCCGCACACATTGGACTTCTAGTAGACATTATCTTTGCTCGATGAAAACTAGCTATGGCTCAGATCCGATCCATCTATATAATAATAAGATTTCTCTCTCCTTTTTGCTTATTGTTATTGATCTTGAACATGATCGGATCATTGCATGCTCCACTCACACATTGTAGTCTCTAATCCATCCTTGGAACATATTTAAGCCTGCCTATCGCCATTCTCCTCCTTTAATTCTTCTCCCTCTATTGGGCTCCTCTCTTGTAACTTTATCCATTAGATCAGTGTATATTCTCAACATGTCCTTCTCATCTATATCTGATACTCTAATTATTGTTTTGACAAGAAACAATAGTTTTTCTTAATATATATAACTTATATCCATCAATGTTGTAACTCTAATCTCATTCAAATTATCCGACGGTGGCAAGTATGTATCTTGACGAGCACAATTCTTCAATTTCTCTTTGGATATAATCTATTAGGCTACATGGATGACTCTCTTAGTTGTCCACTAGAAAAAGATCTAAATACCAAGAGAACTCAATCTAATAACAAATCTTGATAATAAGTTATGGATATAATAGGATCGTTTTATTCTAAAAGCAATTCAAGTCTCAGTTGCTGGCTTCATAGCACTATTAATATCTTTATATAGTACTACAGTAGAAGCATGGTCAAAGTTATAAACCACCATTGTCAATCACCCTCGCACTTGCATGCTAAGTCTTCTATCTTTTCTAAAGAAAACAAGATAAGAGGAAAGTACTATTACTGATTATATGCAAAGTATAATGGTTATCATAGATAACTTGGCTTTAATCGATCATCCTATGAGTGATGAAGAAATCATTATTTATACTTTCAATGGCCTAGGAGATGAATAAAAGAAACTAGTGACAACAATTCAAGCACGAGGCTCACCGATATCATTTAAAAAATTATATAACTAGTTGATTAATCATGAAACATATCTAAAAAGAGAAAGAGGATGACAAGACTAACTATCACATCTCAAGTTAGTCAAAAATCCAAAAGAAAGAGCAACTAAAGCAATAATAACTTCAACAAATGATCGAATAAGATACCTTCTGAACGCATAGATAATAAGGAGAGCTATCATCCTCCATTACACTATCAACTCTTTAATCATGACAGCTCCAATCTAAATAACTTACACTATAATTATCAATAGCTCTAGCATCCCAATAATAACAATTAACAAAAAATCGTCTACCACCTCTGTGATAAAATTAAATACATAGTAAAAATCTATCGGTCTCAACCTAAGCCTACTATTATACCCAATTGGCCTTAAGTAAATATCAAAATATTAGGAAACCTGAGGTAGCATCACACGCACAGTGAAAGGACAGAAAAAAAAAAAAAAAAATCACTCCAGTGTAGCAATACTTCGCCCCGTTTATAACTTCATCTCTTTCTCCACAAATTCACACTATAATACCCGATGAAACAACACCCTCTACACCACAACTGATGTCTTTATCATCTTCTCGACCAAGTGGTATCAAAATGCATCAACCTAATCATATACGTGTCAATGACTCTCCACTATTTCTTATACCTAGAACATAACTTAGCAATACCATCGCACCTGAACGTCACATGCCAACACTCTCCAAAAATTACTTTTTCAATCCACATAAAATTCTTGACCTTTATGCTATCATAAACTTTTCACCTGAATATATTGAATCTATAACCATAATCTCTAGACATATGTAAAAAATATGATGCATTACTCTATAATTACATATGGACCCTTGTACTATTACATATGCGTGTAAGTGAATTTTTTGAATTAAACAAAACCTAAATAGATCCATTATTAGATGCAAAAACATATCTAGTTGTTGAAGGATTTAGTAAACCGTTAGAATAACAAGATTAGGTGTTAACTTTACATAAATATTTTGTCCGGTTGTTAAATCAATAGGTTTAGTCAACTGCTAAACTCCATCTGCTACGCATCAAATCTGTCAATATTTGTGTTCCAATCAAAAGTATGCATCAAGGAACCAACATACTGTTAGATTTCAACCATCAATTGACAATAAATGTAATTCGTGTTTTTCTTATTTCGAAGGAGATGGATCTCAGAAGCTCAGTCAACTGCTCAACTTCATCCATACAATGCTACCCATCCAATCAGCCAATATTTGTGGCCCAATCAAAAGGTATGCATCAAGGAATCAACCTACTGTGAGATTTCAACCTGCAATTGACAATAAATATAATGTATTTTTTTCTTATTTTGAAGGAGATGGCTCCCAGAAATTTAGTCAACTGCACAACTTCATCCATACAATGCTTCGGAGGATCCTCGTCTTCCTTATAGGAATCTCCTGCGGTGGTGTAGTTTGTCTTCATTCCTCCTCCCTCTCTGTCATTATTCCCACCCTCCGTGCTTTGCCTTACTCGCTTCCTTGGCCGCTTGTTGGTTTTCTGCCTCTCTCGTGAGGAAAAGCCAAGGCTGCCGCCCCCTTACCGCTGACACCTGGCCGTCTCCTCTTCGGCGGCAGCGACGACGATGACGACGGCCGTCGGCACGCTGGCGCTGCGACCAAGCTCGCCGACTGTCCCAGGCACGCACTTCTTACGCTCTATCCTCCACTTCCTTTTCCATGCTCGTGTCATTTAAAGCTGCGTGTTCCTCCATCATGCCGGGTTGCACTCGAGTTCTTCGATGCATGTGAGGGATGGGGGGAATCACCAGAAGTACCTCATGGTCCATATACAACAAGAATTCACGCCACCTTTCCCAGTGGCCTTTCTTCATATCTTGCAAAGCGAAAAGGGAGGATTCCGCTAAAGATTTTGCTGCTGTTTGGGTCCATGTGTAACAGTAGGTCCGTGCAATCTGGGCATCTCTGAGAAGGAGGTGCGCTTTGCGCGGTGGAGAAGCCATGCATTATCAAAACCCACCACTCCAGGTACGTACCAGAATCCCCTGCCGATTTCCGTGGAACGGATGCTTTCTTCCTCGCTGCTTTGATCCGAACATAAACACTAGAAGAGCTTCCTCGATGAAGTGGGTGGCCATTGCCAACGATGGATCTCCTTAACTACGTGGAATTTGGAGCGAAGACTGGCCTTTCATGGCCGGACATAAAACTGAAGCTAACCGCTCTGCGCAGAAGCATACAGCATGGCATTCAGATTACGAGTGATTTAATGTCCACTTTGCTATCATATCTACTTGCAGAATTCGGCGTAGGCTTGATTCAGAACGGATTGCCTGTTCTTCATCTGCCAGAGAATGAGCCGCAGGACGCCGACGAGGAGGACGACGATGATGGATTGCTTGAGGTAATTCTGTTGTATGAAGAAGCTGTCGACGATAGTGAAGTGCCCACTGTAAAGTTTGGGAGCCGAAAAAAGATGGTAATGATTGATGGATCTTGTTCTCTAGCTCTGTGGGTCGAGAGGGATATGGCGGATGGTGGGTGAAGTCAGAGCGATGTTGCGGCGGATGGGTGATGGGGAAATAAGCATCTCCGCATACGACACGGCATGGGTGGCACTGCTCAAGAACAAAGACGGAAGTGGTGGCCCTCGGTTCCCGTCCAGCCTCCAGTGGATCGTCGACAACCAGCTGCCGGATGGCTCGTGGGGAGACGCTGTCATCTTCTCTGCCCATGATCGGATGATCAACACCCTGGCCTGCGTCATCGCTCTCAAGTCATGGACCATCTATCCGGATATTTGGAGGAGAGGTCAATCGCAATAGCAGTAGCAGCACTGCCATCAGACACATCCACACCAAACACACACACACACACACACATACACAAGAATGCACATAAGATTGTAGCTGAACTGGCTCCTTTTAACTTGACAGGACTTGCATTTATCCGTGAGAACATGTGGAGATTGAGTGAGGAGGAAGCAGAGCTGATGCCCATCGGCTTCGAAGTCGCTTTCCCCTCCCTCCTTGACATAGCCAAAGCGCTTGAGCTGGAGATTCCCTATGGTGACCCTTCTTTGCAGGAAATCGACGCCAAGAGAAGTCTGAAACTGAAGCGGTACGGCAGCAAAACCCCAGTGTTGCATTCACCTGGCTTGCTGCACCTTTCCAGGCATTGTCAATGAGCTACTGGATGTGATATATAGGATTCCAAGAGATGTGATGCATGAAGTGCCCAACAAGCTGCTATATAGCCTGGAAGGAATGCCGGTCCTAGACTGGGACAGGTTGCTTCGTCTCCGGTGCTCTGATGGCTCCTTTCTCTTCTCACCTTCCTCCACGGCTTATGCTGTGATGCAGACTGGTGATGACAACTGCCTCGATTATCTCCAGAGAGTCGTCCATAGATTTGGTGGAGGGGGTAAGACCATTTTGACGACATTCTCTCCTCGTTCCACATGTTACTCTGCCTTCACCATAATTGATCGGATTCTACTCTCCAGTGCCCAACGTTTACCCCGTGGATCTCTTCGAGCACCTGTGGGTCGTCGATTGGTTGGAGCGTCTCGGGATCTCTCGATACTTGGAGCAGGAGATCAAAGACTGCTTGGACTACGTATACAGGTCGGTAATGATTTAGAGTCCACCTTCTTCTTCTTGCGCATCTGATTATGATCGCCCGAACCACAGATATTGGACCGAGGACGGCATCTGCTGGGCGAAGAACACGAGAGTACACGATGTGGACGACACATCGATGCGGTTCCGACTGCTCCGGCTGCATGGATACGACGTCTCCGCCGGTGAGTAACAACGCATCCCCGATTCAAGTTTGGAGGCATGGTCTCAGACAGCTGTGCTACTTGGCCGTCGCAGGCGTGTTCCGGCATTTCGAGAAGGACGGCGAGTTCTTCTGCTGCGCCGGGCAATCGACCCAGGCGGTGACCGGAATGTACAACCTGAACCGGGCGTCGCAGGTGGCCTTCCCCGGGGAGGAGATACTGGACCGGGCCAGAAGCTTCTCCTACCTGTACCTGCGAGAGAAGCAAGCCGCCGACCAGGTGGTGGACAAGTGGATCATCACCAAGAACTTGCCGGGCGAGGTAAGCAGACGACACACTCCCTCAGCTGCTTGCCTGGTACTCTCGATCGAGGCTGCATGACACGATGAGATCGACCTCCAACAGGTGGCGTACGCCCTGGACTTCCCCTGGTACGCCAGCCTGCCTCGCGTGGAGACGAGGCTGTACTTGGAGCAGTATGGAGGCAGCGGCGACGTCTGGATAGGGAAGACGCTCTACAGGTAACGCCACTCTCCCCATAAGTCGTCGTCGTCGTCGGCACGGACCCTAGGACGTCCTACGGGACCCATGACTCACGGACCAATGGGGGGACCTTCGCCAGCCTCATCCTAATCTTAAGCTCTTTCCTTTTCCTACCTCGTATACCACGTGGGACCCAGTTTTACGGATGCATACTCGTATCGGAGAGCTGTGGGATGAGCTAAACTAGAGCTAACAGGAGTTGTTGGGGTCGTCGTCGCAGGATGCCATTGGTGAACAACGACGTGTACTTGGAGTTGGCCAAGTTGGACTATAATCGCTGTCAGTCTCTCCATCAGCTCGAATGGTTCGACCTCGAAAAGTAAGTGTAAGAGACCGTCCTCAATTTTCCCCCTGAATTGGTAGATTTAACTCTCCAAATTGTCCTTTTTCGATCACTTTCTAGTCTCCGTTTTCAAGGCGAAAGAGTATGTGAACCCTTTTCTTCAGTAAAAAATAATGATCGTTCGATTATGATTAGATGGTATGAGGAGGCCGGTCTACGATGGCACAGGGTGAAGCGGAGGAGCCTACTGAGGGACTTCTTTCTGGCGGCCGCTTGCGTGTTCGAACCGGACCGCGCGGTCGAGAGGTTGGGTTGGGCTCGGACCGCCACGATGGCCACGGCCGTCTCGTCGTTCTTTAGCTGCGCCACGTGCACGGACGAGATGAGGCGATCGTTCATCCTCGACTTCCTTGATGATCGAAGCGACGGCCATGACATCAGCAGGTGAGTGCAACACTGTCTTGCTTTCTTAAGATCCTGATGGAATCTTCTTCCGGACCATTTTCTATGCGTACTCCCTCAGCTTAAGTGATTAGTTCTTAAGATCATGGAGATGGCGAGTGATGTTTCTGAATTTGAACGCAGGATGGGAGGGAAGACGGCGGGAGAAGTGTTGGTGGGTCTGCTCCGGCAGCTGATCGAGCAGCTGGCGGCTGATACACGGCCGGCCTTGCAACAACAGCTAGTCCGCCACCATTTACAACAAGCTGTAATATCTCGATCCTTCTCCGCTCTTTGATTCCAATAATAATAATAATAATAATAATCATTTTTGAATATTTTTAATTTTGATCATACTTTTCTCAGTGGAAGGAGTGGTTGATGGCATGGCATAGCGACGCGTCTGACGGATTCGGAAGGGAAGAGACGGGGTTACTGCTAGTCAGGACGATGGAAAGCTGTGCAGGGAGGTTCAGTTCGACGGAGTTAACGGTGACTCGTCCTAATTACAGTCGGCTTTGTCATCTACTGTCTTCCCTTTGTCATAATCTAAGGCGACGACAGATGGTTGCCGCTAAGGTATATTTTATTGTTTTTCTTCTCGATTATAATATATATATTTTGTGGATATTTTAGAACACCGATATCGACATTCCAGCTATCAATGAATTCCTAAGAGTGGTTTGTCATCTTCTCAGAGCATCACAGAGGAGTGCGCTGTCACAAGCAGCTGCAAGGACAAGGCAGTAGAAGCAGAGATGCAAGAGCTGGCTCGGTGTGTGCTGCAGACTTCAGATGACCTCAACAACCACACCAAGCAAACATTCCTTCTGGTGGCAAAGAGCTTCTATTACGCTGCTCACTGCTCACCTGCTGCTCTCCGCAGCCACATCTCCGAGGTGCTCTTCATGCCTGTGGCTTAGTCAGCTTCATAAAATATGTGACTGAGCAGTGTGATGGAGCTTATCAGTTTAACATATTGCACTTTCTTCGTAATCTTTGGGACTTCTCATCATGAAAGATAGCAGTCCATTACGAGGGAACCTGTGGTTTACCATCTGCTGATTTCTTCAAAAGATGTGAATGAATAAGTGATGTAGTTTGTCAGGTTTACATGGCATCTATGTAGAAGGATGTAATGTCTTCTCAATCATTGGAAATTCTCATAATTTAGTAGCCAACCTCAGTGACTTTAATCCATTTTTCTTCAAGCCTGTGATTTTAACTTCTGCTGGTCTCTACAAAAGATTTGGATGAGTGATTCTCTCTCTCTCTCTCTCTGATTATAGAGAGAGAGAGAGAGAGTCTTTCTTTGCGGTAGTCTTATCCGAAAGTGTTGGGAAGAAATCTGCGGAATAATTCTTCATCAAAATACCAACTTGATATTCAAATGCTAATATCAATCAGCACAGCATAAATAATAGAGCAATAAATCAATCACACGGTGAGACCAAATCTTTTTAACGTGGAAAACCCAACGTGGGAAAAACCACGGGACCGTAGTCCACCTCAAACTTCCACTATTAATAATGATGATAACAGGTTTACAGTAGGTCTTCTCTAGAATAACTAGAGGATCAGAATAACATCAAGAACATAGATCTTGGCTCAAGAATACAATATCTTCATCACATAGGTGGATCTCCTCCAAAGGGAATTCTAGGTCTCACAGAGTGGATATCGCAGGAAAGTACCTTAGAGAGGGTAAACTGCAGATCAACACCGTTAGGATTGTAGAGTTTGCTGCGAGGATTCTCCACATAAAATTTGGGTCGAAACTGACAACGTTTGGCCACCGATCGTCAAGCAGAAAAACTCAGAAACCTTACTTTCTCTCTCTATTTCTCTCTCCTCTTTTCTCTCTGCACGTCGTCGCTGTTCACTGTGCACGTACACTGCACGCTGCACGCTGCTCTGCGTTTTTCTTTTCCCTGCATACCCTAATTTGCCTTACTTCACCTTAATTAGTGATTTGGGCTCAATAGGCCCAATTTGTCCAAGCCCACATATGGGCTGGACCCAACAATTCTCCCCCTCCAGCTCATATATGGTGGGCTGTACCAAGCCCGCTCTTCGCCTACATGCTTCAAGCTTCTCCTTAGGCAAAGACTTTGTCAACATATCTGAACCATTCTCATTGGTATGCACTTTTTCCAACTATAATTCTTTCATCTCAAGCACATCACGAATCCAGTGATATCTCACATCAATATGCTTGGATCTAGAATGGTATGTTGAATTCTTGGAGAGGTGAATGGCGCTCTGATTGTCACAGTAAACAGTATATACTTCCTGTTTCAAGCCCAATTCCTGTAGAAACTTTTTCATCCATAAAGTTTCCTTACAGGCTTCAGTAACTGCTATGTATTCTGCTTCTGTGGTTGATAGAGCAACACACTTCTATAACTTAGACTGCCAAGAGACTGCTCCTTCTGCAAATGTCATCAAGAATCCCGAAGTGGACTTCCTGGAATCAGTATCACCTGCCATGTCTGCATCTGTGTACCCTTCTAACACAGGTTCATCACTGCCAAAACATAAACATAACCTGGAAGTACCTCTTAGATATCTTAATATCCATTTCACTACTGCCCAATGTTCCTTTCTAGGATTAGAGAGAAATCGGCTAATAACTCCAACTGCATGAGCTATATCTGGCCTAGTACAAACCATAGCATACATCAAACTGCCTACTGCAGATGAGTAAGGCACTCTGGATATTTCTTCTTTTTCTTTCTCACTTGTAGGACATTGTTTCGAACTCAGCTTGAAATGACCTGCAAGTGGGGAACAAACTGCTTTGGCTTTACTCATGTTGAATCTTTCAAGAACCTTTTCAATGTAAGTCTCCTGAGATAGCCAAATCTTCCTTTTCTTCCTATCACGAAGAATCTTCATGCCAAGTATTTGTCTCACCGATCCTAAGTCTTTCATGGCAAAAGACTTACTTAGCTCTCTTTTAAGCTTTTCAATTTTTCCAACATCATGGCCAACAATCAACATATCATCAACATATAGCAGTAAAATAATAAAATCATCATCTGAAAATTTCTTCATAAACACACAATGATCAGATGTGGTTCTATCATACCCTTGGCTCATCATAAAGGAATCAAACTTCTTGTACCATTGTCTAGGTGCCTGTTTGAGTCCATATAAGCTTTTCCTAAGCTTACATACCAGATTTTCTTTTCCCTTGACTTTGAAACCTTCTGGTTGCTCCATGTAAATTTCTTCTTCTAAGTCACCATGAAGAAATGCTGTTTTTACATCAAGTTACTCAACTTCTAAATTCAAGCGGGCAGCCAAACCAAGAACAACTCGGATAGAGGACATTTTCACAACCGGAGAAAATATTTCTTCAAAGTCAATACCTTTCTTCTGACTGAATCCTTTCACAACTAGTCGTGCCTTGTATCTTTGTTGTGAGCTATTGTTTTCAATCTTCAATTTATAAACCCACTTATTCTTGAGAGCTTTCTTCTCTTTCGGCAGCTTTACCAAGTCATAGGTGTGGTTCTCAAGTAAGGATCTCATCTCTTCTTGCATGGCTTTAACCCACTCACTCTTATTCTCATGTAGAATAGCTTCTTGGTAAGTTTCTGGCTCTCCCCCGTCAGTAAGCATAACATACTCATGTGGAGGATATCTGGTAGAGGGTTGTCGCTCTCTAGTGGATCTTCTCAATGGAATCTCAACTGGTGGTGGAGGTGCCTGTTCAGTTGGTTCAGCATCATCAACTGTAGGTGTATCATCACTAGTATTCTCACCACAATGTTCTTATTCATCTCCCCCATGATCATCATGAACTACAGGTGAAGGAACTGGACCCAAACTCCAAGGAATATAAACAGAGGTTTCTGGCTTCTCAACATTATCACCATCATCAAACAATTGGTCTTCAAGAAACACAACATCTCTGCTTCTAATAATCTTCTTGTTCACTGGATCCCATAATCTGTACCCAAATTCTTCATGACCATATCCCAAAAAGATACATGCTTTTGCCTTATTATCAAGCTTGGACCTCTCATCTTTGGGAATATGAACAAATGCTTTACACCCAAAGACTCTCAAATGATTATAAGATATATCTTTTCCTCTCCATACTCTCTCTGGAACATCACCTTGCAGAGGAACTGATGGAGAAAGATTTATCAGGTCAACTGTAGTTCTCATAGCCTCCCCCCAAAATGACTTTGGTAACTTGGCGTGGGAAAGCATACACCTAATCCTTTCTTCAATGGTTCTGTTCATCCTTTCTGCCACACCGTTCTGCTGAGGAGTTTTAGGAACTGTTTTCTCAAGCCTGATACCATGGAACCTGCAATAATTCTCAAAAGGACCCCTGTACTCGCCACCATTATCTGATCGAACACACTTTAGCTTTCTGCCAGTTTCTCTTTCAACATTGACATGAAACTCCTTGAAAGCATCGAGTACCTAGTCTTTAGATTTCAAAGCAAAAGCCCTCACTTTTCTAGAATGATTATCAATAAAAGTAACAAAATAAAGAGCACCTCCAAGAGTTCTAGTTTGCATAGTACAAACATGAACTAAATCAATAACATCAGATCTTCTAGATGATGGATATGTCTGAAATGCAACTCTATGTGTTTTTCCAACTAAGCAATGATCACGAGATTTAAGAGATGTACCTTGCAACTCTGGTAAGAACTGCTTTCTAGCAAGAGTTTGAAGTCCCTTCTCGCTGATATGTCCAAGCCTCTTATGCCAAAGATCTATACTTTCACCTTTTCGAATTGCATTAATCTCTCCTTTGTGTAGCTTAGCTTCCATGACATAAAAAGAGTTAATCTTCTTTCCTTTTGCCACAATTAGAGAACCTTTAGTGAGTTTCCATTTACTTTCACCAAAATAATGTGCAAAGCCCTCATCATCAAGTCTACCTGTAGATATCAAGTTAAGACGAATATCTGGAACATGCCTTACATCTTTGAGTATCAATTTGCTCCCAATACTGGTCTCCAAGCAAATATCTCCAATACCCACAATCTTAGATGTACCATTGTTTCCCATTCTGACATTACCAAAATCACCAGCAGTGTAAGATCTAAAGAAATCACCATGAGAAGTAACATAAAATGAAGCACCAGAGTCAATTACCCAATTACTGTCCTGAGCTACAAGGCTAACATAACCTTCATCATAGACAATAGTGATATTACCTTCAGCAGCAACTGTATTGGTCTCTTTTTCATTTTTCTTCATTTCATTTTGTTCTCGCTTCCAAAACCTACACTCTTTCTTCATGTGACCTAGTCTGTTACAGTGAAAACATTTGATATCTCTTCTAGACTTGGATCTTCCTCTATAACCATATGGATTTCTGCTATGACTTCTTCCACGTCTTTCTTGTTTTTCAGTAACAAATGCACCAGAAGAAGATTCACCCTGTTCTTTCCTTCTTGCATCTTCATTTAGCAAACTGTCTTTAACCATATCTATGGTTAGAGTCCCCTCTGGCGTGGAGTTACAAATAGTCACCACATACGTTTCCCAACTTTCTGGTAAAGAGCTGAGAAGTAATAATCCCTGCATCTCATCATCTATATTCATTTTCATAGCAACCAACTTGTTTGCAAGACTCTGAAATAGGCTTATGTGCTCAATAATGTTACCACCATCTTTATACTTCAAATTTACAAGCCTTTTGAGGAGAGAAATTCTATTTCCCACTGTCTTTTTCGCAAAAAGATTTTCTAACCTTTGCCAAACAACATCAGCTCTGGTTTCATCTGAAATATGCTCATGCAAGTTTATATCCATCCATCTTCTAATATAGGCAATAGCTTTTCTATGTTGAACTTCCCATTCTTCATCGTCCATAATAGAAGGTTTATCTTTAACCTTGATAGGCTTATACAAATCTTTGCAATAGAGCAAATCTTCCATCAGACGCCTCCAAGTGGAATAATTTGATGAGTTCAATTTAATCATACCATCTGACTGCTCCATTTCAATCACACAAGAAAACTAGCACCAAACAACCTGATGCTCTGATACCACTTGTTGGGAAGAAACCTGTTAATGTGGAATAATTCTTTCCCTCTTTGTGTATCAAAATAGGTTCTTCATCAAAATACCAACTTGATATTCAAATGCTAATATCAATCAGCACAGCATAAACAATAGAGCAATAAATCAATCACACAGTGAGACCAAATCTTTTTAACGTGGAAAACCCAATGTGGGAAAAACAACGGGACCGTAGTCCACCTCAAACTTCCACTATCAATAATGATGATAACAGGTTTACAGTAGGTCTTCTCTAGAATAACTAGAGGATCAGAATAACATCAAGAACATAGATCTTGGCTCAAGAATACCATATCTTTATCACATAGGTGGATCTCCTCCAAAGAGAATTCTAGGTCTCACAGAGTGGATATCACAGGAAAGTACCTTAGAGAGGGTAAACTGTAGATCAACACCGTTAGGATTGTAGAGTTTGCTGCAAGGATTCTCCACATAAAATTTGGGCCGAAACTGACAACGTTTGGCCACCGATCGTCAAGCAGAAAAACTCAGAAACCTTACTTTCTCTCTGCACGCCGACGCTGTTCACTGTCCACGTACACCGCACGCTGCACGATGCTCTGCGTTTTTCTTTTCCCTGCCTACCTTAATTTGTCTTACTTCACCTTAATTAGTGATTTGGGCTCAATAGGCCCAATTTGTCCGAGCCCACGTATGGACTGGACCCAACAGAAAGTTGGTCAGCAAAAGAGGGAGGGGAACACTGAAAGTGAGACAAAGAGCAGTCTCTTATCGCACCTCAATGCGTGCTCTTCCCGAATCACGAGCTGCCATACTCGTCCGAGCATGGCAACTCCCACACCCACCAAAAGGAAACGCATCGACGCATGCAAAGCGAAGATACAAGGCAAAGAGGAGTACTGATGCGGACCGCACGAGAAGTAGTGGTTTCGATCATGTCCTCAAGTTGGTAATGGCTCGCACTCGGTCGCTCCACTTTGCTGCGGGTGGCCGTCGTCTTTGGCTTGCCGTCAAACCATGTGTTACCACATCTTCGTGTCCATCAGTAGAGATTGAGATGGAGAAGATAGCAACAACACGCACGGCTTACTGTCAGCTATCAGAACGCTGGACAAGATGAGGCCTCGTGTGACGTACACGTAACCTGGAAAGGAACGATCCTCGACATGACTGGAGCTTCCTCAATGGTGGAGAAGATGTGTCATGGTTTCCACTATGAACACTGCAAGGACGAAAGACTCACATGTAATGCTAGATATGAGTATAGATGTTAACATATAAACGACTGATTGATTTACTGCCAAGAATACGGTTGCTGATTCCTCCTAACTAATGTGAAGAGCAGACATTATGAAAAGGGTGAAGGAATCTATAAGGAAAGATGGTTAGTCGGAGCGGTTTAGTCTTCGAGGGATGTGGCTTGGTTTATGTGCTGACTGGTTCCCTCTTCTGGGTATCCTTCTAGTATGTCTCTGGGCTATGTCGATGATCCCTTCAATACTTAAGTTAGGAAAATAAAGAGGAAGAAAAATAATAATATTAGTAGCGAGAGAGTAAATAGTTTTTTTTTTTCTATCTTAGCTTGGCCTGGGGTTGAGCTTTTATGCTTGGGCATTATATGGAGTAGATGAGTCTTTGTTAAGGCTTCCCTTATCCTGTGTGGCAAAGGCATTTAATACAAGTTGCTTGCTAGTGTGTGTCCCTAAGTACGATGCTTAGGGACCGCTGAGATGAGGCCTCTGGTCTGTCTTCCTTATTTTTTTGGGTCAAGAAGGACGTAGCCCTCTAGTCATCCATTAGAAATGAAAGGTTAGTGAAGTTAGAATATACCGTCGACTATTAATACGGAGTTAGGTCTCTTTCTCAACTGCGAGATTAGTGAGAAGTGGGTATCATAGGCCTATTTTAGGAAGTCGGGTCAAACGACGTGAGCTAGTGACCGTAGAGAGTATGTGTTTTTTAGACATTTACTTAAGAATTGCTTACCTAACGGGGAAGCTACAAAGTACCAGATTTATCCCTATCAATATATAATGTTGAACGTCCGAATATTAAACCTTTAAAAGTGACTGATGGATATATTATTACTAAATTAGATTTAAATATTTTTTTTTATCAATAATTTAGAATCAACGAGATAAATTAATCATATCTTTAGATTATTATGTAGTAGTAGTAATAATAATAATAATAAAGTAAAATTGACAATAGGTTGATCGCTTGCTCTTTAGATGATTCTGTAATTTTCAATTCCACGTTTTATTGCTTTTGGATATCATATCTTTTTTTATATTATTTTTCCTTATATATATATATATATATATATATATCATATTATTGTTACAATTTGGGCCTGAAATAGTTTCTGATCGTCATCAATACCATCACCATCATCCTGTGGACGTCATTATTTATCTTAGCACAAATCCCAAGCCTTGTTTGGGTGCGCAATTGATAGATTGGGTTGGGTTTGGGGGCTACAAATCGATCGAAGCCGTTTGAGTCGACCCAAACAAGCCCAAGTGGCTGCCTTCAAATGCCCAAATCTATTTGGGCTGAAATGTGGCCCAAATACATATCGTTAAATGTGCTCTCTTCCGACCGGAGAACGGGATATTTTTCTTATTCGAGCTTTGTCCGCCAAGAAGAGAGAGAGAGAGAGAGAGAGAGAGAGGAGAGAAGGAAGCGACGAGGACTTCTCGGCGAGTAAGTAGACGAAATCTCTTGCATAACCTTGACGGACGTTTGATCGGAAACGGGCTTCTCAATTGGATGATTCGATCGTTTATTGGGTTCCAGAAAAGTTGTATATGTTGATTAGGTCATCTGATTTTTCCTCATTTTCATGTTCCTCTTTATGGTGTGTCCTCGAGGTTTTATTGTGTTCTTGGTAGGGAATGTTGTCTGGGAGCAAGATCTCATTTTTTTGGTGCTGGTTGCGGTTTGAGAGTTGCACTATTAAATAATCGAGTCTGCACTCTGCACGAAGTTTCATTAGGAGAGTATGGAACCAAGACAAGTTTATGTAGTTGGTTGCAATCTAAATTTGGATAATAAACATAAAAAAAAGAGAAATAAGGATGTATATGCATGACATCAAGCTTGAAAGTATGAAATTAGCAATTGTATTTGTCTGATTGTTACTGAAGATGTCTCCTGGGAGACTGGTAGCAAGATAGCCCAATTAATCATATCTCCTTTTGTTTTTGCAATATGACTGCTAGATAATAATGACATTCAATTCTCCGCATATCGGGAAGAATTGATCATCAGAACAATTTTCTATATTTTTATGCATAGTCTATATTACCTTATTACTAGATGTTTGGGCAAATGATTAGAATAAGAGAAATATCGGAAACCATCACTGTTCCAAAACCCTATAATCTGTGATCATTTATCTGCCATATTGACTTTCAAATCAATGCCAAAAACATTACCATACCATAACCCTAAACCCTTTCATAGAATTTTAAATTGCTATAGCCATGCCATTTCATGTTTTTTAACTGGTCATATGTGTTGCATCTCTGGCTTTGCCCATTGACTGAAAACTAGCATGCCCATCCACCGAAAGAAATTCTGCACCTGAACTGTTAAGCCAGCATGCCATGTCACACATTGGTATTTATTGTTGATTTTCACTCAATTGAGATTTTTTTTCTTTGTGATCAATTTGTTATTCAGCAAAAACATCTTGAAGAGGGTCATTAACGATGTTGTCTTGATATTGTAGAAATGGAGGCACTCCTTGTAAAGCATCTCGTTCCTTCCACTCATGCTAATCCTTCTGCAAGGAGACGTTTTGGAAATTGTACATCTGAAGACTCAAAATTGCTCCACATTTTGCCAGTACAAGGGGGAGTCAACAAGCATATGCATTTTTCTCATTTCACTACACGATCAAAACAAGCTCCAGTTCAAGGCATTTAACTATTGTCCAATACGACTATATGTTGGAAATTTTTTATTTTATCACTAGTGTAGTTTTCATAATTCACAGTTTAGCTTTCTTGCTGAACTCGCATCGGCGGTGTGTGGTAGAGTCAAATTCTTAACCGAAATGGCCAGTAGGTGGTCTCCTCTGGGCAAGCCCCATTGGTAGTTCTACTAACGAGATGATCCAGTTAGAAGGGTGATTGATGGTAGAGTTCATCTAAGTGACAAGTTTGAAAAGCTTTACTTCCTCACTTTTGATATAGGTCAGAGTGTGACAAGGATGATGATTATGTAAAAACAGCATATTTGAGGATATGTATCATGGATTTCAATTATCTTTGGTGCAAACGTTTTTCATATGAGTTAAAAAGCAAACATAATTCTAATGGACATACTTGAACTTACCTTCTTGCAAGTGTTGGAGCTGCTGTTTGGATAGATACTTTATGATTGTTATGTTAAAAGGAGAATTATTCCTAGTTATCTTGATTAAATTGTGTGGAGAGTCAGGTGCAACAACATGCTAGAGTTGAAATAAATCATAGGTTTACACTGTTTAAATTGAGGGCATTTTGTCTTAGAAAGTGTCTTTGGTGGATTTACAGGCTCCAACTTACATAAGGTTCCTGCATGCAGATAAGCACACCAAATTTATTAAAGCTGCACCATGATTATAATTTTTTTCCTATCAACTAATTTGGGATCGACATCCATTATTGTTCTCTTCTATTCTTCATTGCTGTCCTTCAGAAATTGTGCATAAATTTGCATGTCAAAAATTATACTTGATCTATCCAATCTGATGCAAGTCAAAATTGTTGCTTTAAGTCCAGATGAAGTATTCACGGACTTGGTTGAGACGGCTATTACTCATTGCTCATTTGGTACTTGGGTATATGTATTTTAGAAATGGAATGCCTTCTTGCCAGTGAAAATTTCAAAGTCCTATGTAAATGATCTCGCATTCTCCAAAACTGGTGGGTAGTGTTAATTTGTATCTTTTGCAATCTTCGCATCTATTAGAACAAAACCTACTCAGTCTCTTTATCTTTCTCAGTTTTTATTTTTACCTTTAATTTATCTTTTGTGTTTTCCACATGCCTCGTTCACAAATTTTGCTTGTTACGTAGTTTCATTAGTTCTCTGGTAGGTCCTTTTGTTTATCGTCTATAGAATTTGCAAACATTGATCAGTTGGCTTCAGATTTTCAGGATTTTGCAAATCCTTCTCGTCTTTTACAAACAACCACGGTAAAATTGCAGACTAAATATGTTCCTGAAGACATACTTTCTTCCCTGGAGTTGGACATGTCTAGTTCTTACTACATGGTTGAGCTGTGCACAAGTAAGGATTTTGGCTCTTGTTTGAGGGACGTAAATGCCGCCATACTGCTTTGCTTGATCGATGTAAATGGTGATGCATTACTACAGAGGCTATCTGCAGTTACGTTAGACCGCTCTATGCAAGGGAAGGACATGGATTCCAATGAATCTGTTCACTTTCAAAGAGGTTCAGTTGATATTGTCACCTTCAAGGGCTCCAAGTTAGGAAAAATTGAAGCATTTTGGATTGGTCTTGAATCAGGTATGTCCAGAATCTACTTTCTAATACTATCATATCACTAGCAAACCTTTTGTCACACTTCATAAAATGAATCCATTAGCTGTGAGTAGCAAAGTTCTATTATCTATGACTTGAATGAAGTTTGATGTGGTCTGGATCTTTCATCTTCAAGGTCAGGTTCTTGGAGGCTTGATGGTGTAAGCTTGACAGTGATCAGTGGGCCAGTATATTTATCTCCATTTACTGAAAGTGGAGATGAAAGTCAGTTTGATTGTGTGCAATATAAATTTGAAGCAAATAATCTACTTCTTGGAGAAGGGGGGATATCCATTGTTGAGCTTAGGCCATTCTGTAGTACCGAGTTATCTAGGATTTCTTTTACAACCTCACTAAATATGCAGTCGTTGTCACAAACCCTATTGCTGAATAAACAAACAACAAAGGAGGATAGCATGAGGGAGTATGCAGATCTTAAGTTCTCATTGCTAGTTTATGACCTCATTCTTATTTCAAGTGGTTCATCGATTTTAAATTTCTCTTTCAATGAGAAAGCTGCTTATGCATTCTTAGCTGGTGGAATTGGTGGATTCTTGTACCTTTTGCTGTTGCAAAGGTCGGTCGATGGATTGTCTGCACCAGGAAATCAGTCTGAGAATGGTGAGAACTTCTTGCAGGCCTCTGGAGGTTTTAAGAGGCAATGGTTAACTTTGGCATTGGTCATCGCCCTTGGTTCCACTGTATTGAAGTATCGGATAGGAGGAACAACCATAGCATTGTCACCAACTGAGCTCTTCATTGGGGTTGCAGGCTTTCTTACAAGTAAGATAGCTGTGGTTCTGGCAGCATTTAGACCTTTTGAAAGGAATTCAAAGAACAAGTAACAGACAAATGGGAGCTGGTCGATTTGCAACTCTATTCAGCATTACAGGCCCCACATCTACACCAAGATTGATACCAAGTACAAAGTATATGACTAATTAAACCCAGTTGGAGTGGGTTTTATTGTTTAGGTATGTGATTTTAAATCCAATTAGCACCAGAAAGCTGAAGCCATTCCTCCAGCAAATGAAACTAAACTTTAATATCGGAAGAACCTCACAAACCATAGATTATCAAATGACATGTTTAATGTTTAAGTGGGTATGCTTGTTATAGTTACAAAAAAGAAATTATCCAAGTGTTATCATCAAGTTTTATCCTTGAGATGCTTTATATTAGTTATCATTGAAATGTACTACCAATATTTGTTTTTGAGATGCACAGTATCGTCATTTCGTGCCATGTTGGCATGTTTTTGGCACTAACACAGTGATAAATTTTTTTTAAAAGATGTTTTATGTTGGTTGGCATGTATGGACACCATTAAACATGGATTGTCATTTCGTGGCACATGACATGGCACGATTATCGTGTAATATATCATGATGGTCAAAATAGACTTGTGTTTGGTTTGTATGAATCAAATTTGTTCTAGCCGTATATTGTGACTTTGGCGTGTGGCCTGTGAACATGTATCGATTGACTTGATAATCCTTTAGGCACTAAGTTTTATCTCTACCAGTAATTCCTCAATCGTGGTATCCGAACTTTGCAGGAAGATCCGCACATGCAGATGACGACACATCATGGAGAGGAAGGCTTGTGCGATGATGAAGGTGAGGAGCTTACTACAAAAGCATAGCCTGCAGTTCTCTTTGCGAGGCCGAAGGTCAAAATCTCACCTTTTGTAGGAGCAGGATATGTTATCTTCGATCAGATAATATGGTTCTTCTTTGATGCTATACCCTTACTGTTTCTTCTCCCTTAAAAGAGCTGAAAGCCTTCAGAGACGATCTATCTTTCATCTGCATCAATTCTGATTCCAAACAATTTATACAGCTCCTATACAATTCTAGCTTTTTCCCCCCCAAAAAAAGGATGCCGTTTATGTGGTACTACATTTGAATTTATTGAGCACTGTTTCTTATCTACCATTTCTCCTCTTCTTTATGGCAATTTAAAGTGTGTTGCTTTCCTCTATTTTGAGAACTGGTGCTATGGGAAATGAGGGTTCTCAGCTAGAAAGCTTCTTCTTCTGGTATGACCGAGCTACTATTGCCATTGCACTCTGGTGACTTTGGAGGACCTAAACGAGGCTCTCTTCAATGTAGGATCATATAAATGTCTCGGATTAGGATCATATTGTTGATCCATAAGGTATCACTCTCTTGGAGGGTAATAGTGTTCATCAGCTACAAAGCAGAATGCAGGACTATTTGGGATGGACCTGCTAAAGTTTCCTAGCTCAGCTTGTCCAACATCGTCATTAAATTTGATTGTCCAGAGGATGTGCTTATTTGAGGTGCCAAATTGGAAGGAATTCTACTCCTATAAATAGAATTTTACTCTTAAAGGTTGATCCAAATACTTAATATGCTAGTAAAAGTATATTTTTTTCCTTTAAGAAATTTTGATGACTATCTACTGAGCATGTTTTATAGAAAAAAAATAATTCGGTTAATCCCATGGTTAATCATGCCCATAAGATTAGAATATATGTTTTTTCGGAGAGATGTTTCTCGATTTATTTTACTTAAATGGGTGATTTTTTGGTACTTATTTGATGAAGTAATGTGTATTTTTTTTTATTTGAGTGAAAAATTTAATTAAACGTTATTTATTTTCTAAATTCTAAATTAATTATGATAATAGAAATATTCCATCTTTCCCTTTGCGTCCTTCCCAACGGGGAATTGGGTCAGCCCTGATGGACGGCTGAGATGGGGCTCTCGGCATCCGCAAACTGTGAACGAGCAAAACATACTCGTTCGAGTTCTGTGGGACCCACCGAGCGAACACGGTGCGGTCGGTGCTCCTTCAGCCAGGAGGCAGGTAGCTTCCGCGAGTGGGTATCTTTGTGTCGATTTAACAGTACCCGAGTAGGTCCGCAACAGCGGACGGCTGAGATCGACTCCCGGAATCTACCACTCGCCCTCCCCACTCCCCATCGTGTCTACGCCTTCGAAATTACGCACTCATCTTACTTCCTAACTATTGGTAGAATTCCGTGGGACCCACCTGGCTCCGCCGCGAAGGCAGATGGGTATCCGCGTCCCGTCACGACGAGAAACACAACCCCGATCGGCCCACAGATGAGACAAATGGACGGCCGAGATCGACTCCTGGCGTCTCCCGCTCGCGCTCTCCGCTATCGTCGTCTCGCTTTTCCTCCATGGCTATTGGACAGAGCTACGTGGGACCCGCTCGGAGTCCCAGTCACGAGCAAGCGACGACTTACGGGGCGGTGTCTTTGCGTCTCCCACAGAGAAACACGATTAATGGACGGCTAGAATGGACTCCCATATCTACCCGTCGGCGTCCACATCGATTTCATAAGAAAGCGATAGGATAAGTCTCCGAGGAGCCCACCGAGGAACCAATTCAAGAACGGGTATTGGGTCATCGGGTATGAAAAGACGTTTTCCAAAAGAAACCCAATAATAATCCAACTAATTGTAACCTAGCATATGTAACGCGATACATATCGCTTCTCTTCGCCGCTTCCGCCCTTTCTTCTCCCCCCCCCCCCCCCCCCCCCTTCACTTCGCCCCCCCCCCCCCCCCCACCTCTTTCTCTCTCTCTCTTCGCAATAATCCCCTCATATTTCCCCTCGGCTTATTATTATTATTTTTATTATCGCCCAATTCCTTTTCAAATCGATCACAGGAGCGAAACTCCTCCCCCGCTTTAAACCCCCAACATCGCGTCCGATCCAAATGGCTTTCCACATCGCTTGCCCCATCACTTGGTAAGACTTCTCCTCCCCCCTTCTCCCTCCCCCTCTTCTGCCCTGTCTTCTCCCCCGCTCTCCCCTCCCTCCCTCCCTCTCGCTCGCTCTGGTTTGGTTGCGTGACGATTGGATCGACGATTGGTGACCCGCAGCCGGCGGATTTGCGATTGCGAGCTCGGATTCCCCGCGGCGCTGCGCGGCGAGGCGGCGAGGAGCGGGTTCTTGGATGAGATCGACGCGCTCGAGGAGTTCTTGAGGGACCCATGGACCGTCCGGCCCGCCGACGAGGAGGTGGAGGAGACCGTTCAGGTCTGGGTCCCACGCGTGGCGCAGGTCGCGGCCCCGCCCTCGGCGGCCGTGGACGATGGGGGTGGCGGCGGCGGCGGCGGCGGCGCGGGGGATGAGGTGAAACGGGCGCTGCTGCAGCGGCAGGCGCTGGCTGCTTCCCTGGCGGCTGAGGATTACGTCCGGAGGTTGGAAGCTGGGAATGGTTCGGTGAGTGGTCCTCTTGTATCTCTTGGTTAGGTTTTGTTTAGCTTGTTGGTTCGCCCTTGTCTTAGATTTGGCCAATGACACTGTTGCTTTAGGGTCTCGTGGTATTCTAGAATTTATGTCCAAATTTCCACTTTAGTTTTCTGAATTTATACCAGAGTTGAAGTTTCTTTCTTTAAGAATTAATCTATTATGCTTGCTTAATTTTCTACCTTGTTTCTTTCAGGTATACAACTATTCATTTTTGATAACTGGATTCATAAATTATGTTTTTTTTGTCATGCACTTTTTCTTTGTTTTCTATGTTAATTGTGCTAGATGTTTTGGTGGTTGTTTAAGGCACCTACATGATGGAACCAGTATATGTTATACATTTATTTTGCCATTAGAAGATATCTGATTATGATACCATGACAATAAAGGGATTGAATCGTGGGCATTGAACCCATGCCCATTTAATAGCCTGACCGATACGGGTCCGATCGATTGTCGGGGTACCAAAACATGATACCGAGAGGGGAGGATCAGGGTATCAGGACATTCACTAGGAGTTGATGTGCTACAGGCTACAAGTGATAACTGGCATGCAGCGGACGACAGGTCGTATAGATCAATGAGCTCATGGCTCAGGCAAGAGAGTCGTGAGTGTCCATGACACTTGTGTGCATGCATTGCAAAACGAAACCAGCATTAAAAGAAAATGGACCGGGTTGCCCGAAAGGGTCAGTCCACATCCTGGTTCACGTTGGGGCCAATCATTGTCGATTTGGAGATCTGAACATTTGGATGTCAAAATCTGAAAAACCTGTAACGAATATCCCCAGGACAATATTCTTTTATTTGTTGTCATAATTTGAGCAATATTTGATGCTAATAATATGAATACTGGCTTAGGGCTTAGCTTTCTCCCAAATCTTTTGTAACATTGTCCTTAGTGAATAATTGCATCTCATCATCATGTCTTATGCTACACTTGAAAAACTAGAGGTCTATTGTTTCATAACAAACTAAGCATTTTTTCTCTACGTTCCATGATATAACTGTAATTATTTAAGTTATATGGTTTCCATCTTGGCTCAATTGATTGATCACTATATGTTACAGGACAGGACGTATTTTATTTCTCTAATATTTATTGGCATTAATATGTATTCCCTCACGTCATTTTTAGATATCAATTAATTCAACTTACTACTATTCAAAAGTTTGTGGATTATATTATATATATCTCTGCACTTGTATTCACCATCTCAACGATAACCATATAATTAGGATTTTCTGACAATTTCGAGGTGTCAAATGAAATAGCTTACATGGCACTAAATTGTTTACACAAGAATTTTTTTTCTATATTGTGGAACAAAAAATTAGATAATAATGGTTGAATTATCTCAGGAGGTACTAGGAGAGGCAACCAGCAATCTTGCTGGAGAAGATCAAGGCATTCCTACCATCAAAGTTATGTGCCGTATATGTTTTACCGGGGAAAGTGAGGGTAGTGAGAAGGCTATGAAGATGCTATCATGCAAATCATGCAACAAGAAGTACCATAAGAGTTGCTTGAAAACATTGGCTGAACATAGAGGTTTCTATTTACAACTCTAGAGTACAATAGAACCATTTTTCCCCCAAAGATTTCCTAGCTAAGCATTTTTCCTGCAGATCTATTTCATTGGAGTTCGTGGTCTTGCCCCTCTTGCCGCATATGTGAGGTACTTGCTTTTCCTGTTCTAAGTTGGTTACAGCATTTTCTTGAGAAAGGGTAACAATAATATTATTAGATATTTGTGTGTTTTTTGGAACTTTTTTCTCAAATTTTATTTCATGGAATACATTTTGGCAATTATGGACTTTTCAAATTATGTTGTCTGTATATGTTCTATATTTCTTTGAACACACAGAACAAGTTCTATCATTGTTGGAGTGCTGGTAGAGCCAACTAAATTTTGGTTGTTAAAGCATGGTTAGACAAAGTTCTATGTTCAGTATTCTGGGGCTGCTGATTCTTGAATTTAAATGTTTTTTCCTACTGAATCTTAGTGCATCCTTTTATTTTGTGGCAACCTTGACATTGCGTGCATCTCTTTTTAATTCTTTCGACCTTGAAAACATGTTGATCTTAATTCCATGATGTTGACAATTTACAACTAAAACATTGACAATGTTGGGAACAAAATTTCATCATGTCATCCATCTTCTGCTTTCTAATATGACTGTCCATTTATCTATGGGTAATGGATCCAATATTTGTTCATTCAGTCTATTTCAAATTGATTTCGGCATTGATCTGGTTCCATTCCATCTAGAATGCTAACTTTTATTTCTAGTTGATAACTATTAAGACATACTGTTTCTCTAGTGAGACCGAGGAATGTATAATTCCTCGGTCTTGGCAGTAGCAGACACTTGAAAACATAAATGTATAATTCTTTCCTGTACTTAGGTTGTCATATGCGTGCATTATATGTGTTGGTCTGCTGTGAGTTTTGATAATTGAAAGATTTTTTTTTAATGTGATGTCTAATCTGAATGGATAGTCACGTCAATGGTGGCCGACAAACACTTAATTATCATCATATGAACCTTAAAAGATAACTGCCCTAACTTCCTTGTCCATGATTACAAGGTGCATTTATATTAGCAAATCACTTTTTTCCTAATTGTGTTCTTGAGGTGAGTCTTGGTATCACAGTGAAGTTACTCCTCTATTTCAGTTCATATCACAAAAACCCTTCTTTGTTTGAAGGAGTAAGGTTGGATGCATTGTAGACACCCCGATGACGCAAGTCTTGTGCATTAGGCCACCTTTTTTATGTTCTTTAAAGAACTTGCATCTAAGAGGGAAAATTGTTTCAGTGAACCAGTGATTCAATTAGTAATTATCCGAAAAAAAAATAGTAGTCATCTGAAACAGAAGTTTATGCAATGTACATGTATTAGCAGTACGGACTGGCCCGAGCAAAATTGCAAACCCTATAGTTAAGTTCATGCTTACTGCATTGCCATAAACCAAATGAATATGAATTCTGAACAAATCTCTTGGTAACCTCTAGAAAAATAACCCAATTCCAGAATGACAATATGTTCCTATTTCAAAAGAATTTGATGTAGTTGTTATCAAGTTTTTTCTGTAGTAGTGGCGATTTAGTCACAGATAAGTGCTAAGCCTCATTTTCCTAATATCTTAACCTTCTTTTTTCTGCTAAAATTTCTTCCCTTGAAAGTTGATAACTAGTTTTATACAGCAGAAACTCATTTTTGTTTGCTTTAATATTATGGAATCTTTTCAAATAGGTATGTTGGTTCAGGAATCACATCTTTGATGATCTGATTGATGATGCAATTAAATTTAATTTATGAAAAATATATTTTAGAGGTTCTACCAAGTTCCAAGTACTACTGTCGTAACAGTTAGATGACCTTGGTGAACCTGCCACTTCTTCTGGAAATTTACAAAAGTTTTGCATATGGTTTGCCTTGCTGGTCCGTACCGATGTACCGACTGGCCTTCAATATGATATGTACTAAACCGTACCAACATATTGGCACATAGTACGGTGGGGCACACCAACAAATCGGTATCTACTGTATGTATCGGTCTCCTATTAGATTGATATGCATCACCCATATAGGGCGGTATATCGTGGTACGACGAATCTTAGTTTTGCAATTGTTGATTCTAGGAACAACTTGTTGAAAGTCATCACTCTGTAAGAGCTTCTGAAACTTTTATAAGCAAGGTTTGCCAATTTAGGTATTGGACTCGTGCAAGTCCATGATAGAATCAGTACGGGCAGGTCTCTGATAGCATGCCAACCGCCAACACATTTTATGCTAGTACATACTGTGATACCGAGGGGGCGAGGATAAGAAGGTGAGAAGGAGATGTGTGTATATTTGTGGAGGATAAGAAGAAGAGGAGGTTTGTGTAAGAGTACTACCAGGAGGGTTGACAGTGGTGCATTGTGGGTGGCGGCGTGGGAGAGGCAAAGTGAGAACTTGTGTGAGATAGAGAGATGAGAGATAGGCGGCAAGCATCCCTAATAAAAAAAAAAACTGGGTATCACACATGAATCACCCAAAAAGAAGTGGTCTGCATCCCAGTTCATGCTCAGAACAGAAATATTGGCTACCACATGCTGGTCCAAGTGAAATGATAAACCTTGGCTGTAAGACTTTGATCACTTTGTGTGGATAATTTTTCCGTACCTTGACTTATTTTTGTTGTATCCTTACTGATTGCTAGGCTTACCCTGAGCATTGGTGTGTTTCTTAAGTGGAGCCGATTACAACTGTAACACTAGACAATCTTTTTTGACGATTTCAACTCTATGGTTTTCAAAGCTATGCTGCAAAATATTAAGATTCATTTCTAGTAAATGTAACTGTATTTCAGTAACTTTATGACTATTTTCATTTCTAATGACATTATGAAATCCGGCTACTGGTTTTCAGATGACTATTTTCTTTTCAAATGTTTCACTGAAAAGAGATGCATTTGTTGTTGAAAATGGAAAATGCTGTCTGATGCAAGTAACCAATTTACTACATTGGTCCTTAAACTGATTGTTTTTTATTTTAATCCATTTCAGTGGGCTATAAAATACATGCAAGTGCATTGTGTGATGTGTTTAATGTCTTATGCTCATTTTTGTCATGTTCTGGTTGTCTTCCCTGCTTGGGTTGGTGATATCTCCACCTGATTGTTTCAACTTCAGGTTTGCCGAAGAACCGGTGATCCCAATAAGCTGATGTATTGTAAAAGGTGTGATGGTGCATATCATTGCTATTGTCAGCAGCCACCACACAAGGTTTGCGTTATATGGTTGATTTCTGGATGATCTAGTTTTCTGTCTTTGCAATGTCAGCTCAACAATTGAACTTGCAGAATGTGAGCCGTGGACCTTACTTGTGTCCGAAGCATACAAGATGTCATAGCTGTGGGTCAACTGTCCCTGGAAGTGGTCTTAGCACAAGGTACTTTAAACTTTTGCTGTAATTTTCTGCATGATCCACCTTATCAGTCCGAACTGGTGTACTGACCAGCCATGGGTATGGTACATATCGATGTATTAACATATGGTACGATGGGGTATATCGACAGATTGGTATTTACCGCCTATACCGATCCTCTGTTGGATCGGTATGTACCGGCCATACTAAGCGTTACAACATGGTATGGCGAACCTTGGTTTTCCATACATAATTAAACCACATGGTCTAAAATTAGCCTATTGGATTGGCATCATTCTTCTTCTAACATTGATTAATGGTTCACAGGTGGTTTTTAGGCTATACCTGTTGTGATGCTTGTGGCAGATTGTTTGTGAAAGGAAACTACTGTCCAGTCTGCTTGAAGGTACTGCTTTATTAGACACAATTTTTACCTACTAAGAGGAAATTGTGCATTGTAATTTACATACAGATTTACGTAAAGATTGTGGATATGACAAAAGTCATAGACATGCCACAATCACCATGTCCATGTTTAATGTGGCATATGAATTTATTTAGCTGTTAGAATATCCTTGAGTTTATTTATATCATTAACAGTATTGGAAAAAGTGCAAATGTGGCATGATGCTATCGAAAGTTTAATTTTGCAAATGAATAATCAGTTAGCGATAATGTTCAGAGCACTGTAGCACTGCTACAGTGCTCGGCACGCCTGAATATACCGCTCGGTACACCTGGGTGTACCGAGCGGTATACCGTACCGTACCGGTACCGAGCCCAGGTCGAAACTCCGGTACGGTACGGTATTGCGAACCTTGGTTCAGATTACTGGTAGTCAGTTATATCTAAGTAATTAAATCATTGAATCTTCAAATAGCATCTTCGTGGTCTTTGATTGGTTATAGATGGCAACAATTCATGCTTTCCTTGGGAGTAAGGTGGAGACAGCAGCATTCTCTTTTTTAGGGAAAGCAACAAGCTGCAATCTTGTTCTATAAAGCTATTGAAATAAGTCGAAGGTGGAAATTATAGAAAAATTGAAAAGGAAAAAGGAAAAACAAAAAAGCGAAAGAAAGGAGGGTGGATGGCCTCTTCAGATTAATTAAAATTGCTAAGATACAGTCCATCTATGGTGTAGTTTTATAATCTGCAGCAGCCTAAGAAGATGGGATATTGTTTAAGCTAGAAAACCATTCTGAGGTCCTAGATAAGATAGAACTCATTCTTGCACTTTCTTGAAAAGTCTTGTTATTTATTCCTTTGAAATCATCCAGCAGATCAACAGGATGAAAGCATCAATAAAATATCCCCATGTGTGGACATATGCTAGCTATTCTAGATTTTCAGAGGACATCAGGAGAGGATAGGGGTAGTAAAAAGCTTGATCCCCAAAAAGGGCATCCCAGAGGGACTTACTAGTGGTGCATTGAAGAAAGATACGAGCAATGAACTCAGCTGAAGCTTAGCAAGTTGAAAAAGTGGCTTCTTGTGTCTATTGCTTTTTCAGGAGAATCTTCGGGGGCTGAACTTTGTTTCTAAAGGCAACCCCACATTAAGCATTTGATATTAGGGATGTAGGTGGCCTAGCAGAGGGCCCTGCCAATGGGACGTAAGATGCCCTGAAATTAAGGAATTTATAAGAAGGTAGGAATAGGCCCTTTGAGCTTCATCTCCACGCGATCAAATCAACCAAACTAGAAATTTTGATATGCTCAGGTTCTACCACCAAAGAGAAAGGCAAGCAAAACAGGATCTGAGGGCCAAGGATGAGGTTCGCGTAATGCTTTCAACCAAAACCATCTTGATGCAAACCAGAAGATGGTGATCTCAGGAGTTAGTACTTTAAAAACAATTGCATAGTACTGGTAAAGTAAGTTCTGAATGAGAGGGATCAAGTCAATTGTCCTTCCCCAGCCTAACTGTTCTTCCATTTGCCAAGTGATATAAACTGATGCAAGCCAGAAGTGACCATGATCTCAGGAGATACAACTTCTAATACAATTGTGAAGTAGTGGAAAAGAAAGTTCTAAAGGAGATGGATCAAGTCAGTTCTCTGTCCACAGCCTAGTCAATCTTCCATTGCTAAGTGATGTATTATGTTGATTAAATATTTCTAGGCTTGAAGAAATAGAGAATAGATTATGCTGATTCAAGAACTTTAAATGATTATGAGGAAAATGTCAGGAACAGTCAATGTTGCGAAGCTCAAAAAATTCTTGTTGTGTGAGAAAAATGGCATATGGCGTTGCAGTGATAATATTTGTCATTAATAGTTTCTGAAGCTTTTTCCTCTCCATAATTTTCCTTGAGACCTCTTAGGTAGGTCATAATCTTAAAAGATTAAGATTTTTCTAAGATTAGGTTATCAAACAAAACCGTCCTCCCAACTTTTCAATCATGAGGGAAGAGAGTAGACTCGTTATTTCTGTGAACATGTCTTTGGAATAGGACAGGTGGTCACCCAAAGTTTTCGATGCTGGCTTGTGTGTATTCTGCATATTTTGTGTTGACTATAGCTGTTTATCATGAATATATTCTTTCTCCTTTCATTTATATGGGTTTTGTCACCCCATTCCACCTGGTACAGTTTAGCATAACACATGTTGAACTGAATTTTTGAATCTTTTCTTGCTTGCATAGGGTGGTTGGTTCTATTTCTACTGATGATCGCTGCAATTTATTGTGTTAATTTCATTTTTGCAAAATATATCTTTTTTGTTTGGCTTCATGAAGTTTTTGAATATGACAGGATTTAGTCATTTTGGTGCTGGAGTAAATCATCTTATGATGCATTATCTTTATACTTCACAAATCAAATTGATCCAACCTTAAAATTGTTTTAGCCTTTTAGGTTTGCCTAAAAAATGGAGTATTAACTCTTAAATAGTTGCAGTTGCATTGTGGGAGTAAGTAATGACTTTTATGTGTCCATGTTATGGCTTGTTGTGAAGATCCTATTGTTGGGAGTACATCACATAGGCAGAGTAATTGTTTTGGAGAATCTTTTCTCTTTTCTTGACTTGGTACATTGGAATGTCATCTAATGGAAAGGTACCTTCACCATTGCCCTTCTAATTTCACGAAGGAGGAGAAATCAATTGTTGATTCTGTACGTATCCTGACTTTTCCACTATAAATTGATTATCCTATTATGGGGAAGTCGTTAAATTTATCAATCTCAGATTGAAGTCAAACGATTAGGCGCTGTCCTAGTTATATGTTATTTTCTGGTGTTTCGTACTGTCACGCCCTTAGCTGGAATTGCCTAAGGCGTGAGGCACCCTTGCGGCAAATACGCGAACTTAGCTTGCGTTGCCTAAGTCGCGAGGCACCCTTGCGTCTTGCGTTGCCTAAGTCGCGCTTCGCCCTTACGATTTGTGTCCGCAAAGATCAGCCCACTTGCAACCTCTCGCAGGTCTCGAAGGACCTGTAAAAAGAGAAAGTTGATTAGTTCGAAGAACGAGCGACGGACAAGTCTTGACGTCTCGCGAAAAGGGGAAGCTTTATAAGCAATTCAGCGAGCACCTTGCGTGCACAAGAGAAAATAAGGAGAGGGGGAAAACAAGGACTTTAGAAGGTTGAACGAACGGCTGCAAGCCCACAAACAGCTGCTCATCGGGTGCCGGACGCGACAACAAGTTCCCGTCAAGGTAACGTGCGAACTTGCGAAAGGTTGTTCAACGCCCGACACTATACCAAAGCCCCATCCAGCCCTGTGCCACCTGGGGGGTTCTAGGGTGCTGAGATGGCTGACGTTTCGCGTGCAGCAGTGGGCTGCAGAAATCAGCCCGTGGCACGCGAAAACGGAGCTGTTTTGGGGCTGTTTTGCTCGGTTCGGTGAACGGTCGCACTGTAGCGCTGCAACTTATTCGAACTTACATTTTTACAAGCAAAAGGACTTAAAACCAAGCCAAAACATGCTGCCAAGCAGCTGTACATGTATATTAGAGCGACGAACGGTTCGTTGAACGGAGTTGTTGCGGGTGCACGACGACCGTTTGTGACAATACACTTCAACCAGAAATGTCTCTCACCCATGGTTCCAAATACTGGTTGGTTGGTACAGTGTGTACAAACTGATATTTTCTGGTTTGAGCAATGACTGATATCGGACCGAATCGTTGGTATCTAGTTTTTTTTTATAATAATTTTTGGTTCATATCAGACAGTATGGGTTGATTTACCATTCATTACACCAGTACCATGCCGATCCAATAGATTACTGAAATTGGTAGTGAACTGAGATTTGAAACCTTGGTCTCACCATCCTCATTAATTTAGTTAATATTCTTAACAAACCATTTTAATAACTGTATTTCTTTCTTTTCTTGTTAATTTTTACACACACACACACACACACACACACACACATATATATATATGTATATATATATATATATATGTATATATATATATATATATGTATATATATATATATATATATATATACATATATATATATATGTATATATATATATATATATTTGTTGTTGTGCCATTAAGAAGGTGAAGTAACTTTTGTAGGTCTATGGAGATTCTGAAATAACACCCATGGTTTGCTGTGATGCTTGCTTATATATGTATATTTGTTGTCGTGCCATTAAGAAGGTGAAGTAACTTTTGTAGGTCTATAGAGATTCTGAAATAACACCCATGGTTTGCTGTGATGCTTGCGAAAGATGGGTCCACTGTCTGTGTGATGGGATCAGGTGATTGTCAGCATATTTTTATTACTCTCTTAAGAATAATGTTTCATTTATAATATGTTTGGTTATGCAACATAATCCAAAAATTTCTGCACCTAGGTAATTTGTATTCTATTTCACATGTTATATTGACGTTTAGTTGAAAGACTTCCAAATTACGAAATTATAGTGAAGGATAAAATTGCCATGAATCCCACCAAAGTAATGCTTTGCTTCACACATTGTGACGGAAAGGATCCAATTATTTTCTATGTCAATTTTAAAAGCCACCCAACACTATTGTGTAGCCAGTTGGTTTTATTGTATTTCATCTCTTTATCAAAAAGTCCAATCTAAATAATCGAGAATCTCCAGACCAACTCCATGTGCAAACTAGCTCAAAATAGTGTTGCCTATACTCAAAATGTACTCAATGAACGTGTAACCCTGTGTTGATATAGATTAGAGAAACATGGCATGCAATGTACATGTGCTAGAGAGAAAAAGGAGATAGAGAAGGAAGGGGAAGAGTAAGGTAAGAGGGAGGAGGAAGATGTAGACACAAATAAATGAAGGGGTGGAGAGGGAACTCATTGTGCTGTATTGCCAGAGCAGTTGAATCATTTCTGTGACAAAAGAGTGGTTCCCCTTTGCTCCGTTTCTTCTTGCCCTCAATGCAATAATGTTGCCTGTTAGTGCTCACACAAGGTAAATAATTTGATATCTTGTTTTAAGTTCTAGTTAATAAATTTTAAAATTAATTCTATTACATGATCTATGTCTCTCAAAAATATCTTTTTCATCTAGACTCATGCAAAGCTCATCTTAATATTCCAATGACTTATAAACTCCTGCAATATTGATAGTAATATTAATATCCAATGGTGTCCATTGTCCACAAAGGTGGTACTGTTTGGAGGAAGTCTTGAGTTTCAGAAAGTGTGTACAGGGGCCTCATGATATGGTATTCTTGTACCGGAGAAGTAACTGATCTATATGAAGTTTTTGACCTAACTGAGGAATTAGAGCTTCTTGGAGAAAATGAACTTTCAAATGGTGATGGCTTTTCTGATTTGTAAATAAGACATGGGTGATTTTGTATTGAATTCTAGTCTATGCACCTTCTTTATGAAACAAGACATTGGTATTCACAATCGTCCTGCCTAATCTTTAGTGGTTGCAAATATGTTATATACTAAGACTAGAACTTGATATTGTGGAATGTATACACAATAAAGGAAGAGGACATGTGGAGGTGCATTCTTCTGTGGCTGCAATCAATATGATGCGCATGAGGATTATCTTCCTTAAGGTTAGAGGACATAAACAATATGTTAATTGTCATAGTTGCCCTTTTTCTCGGGGCAGTTACTTGAAGATGAATATGGTTCCTTGGAGATAAATATAGTTCAATATGTTAAAACTTGTATTTTCAGTTGATTTCTACTTATGTACACCCCTCTAGTCTAGAAGAACGTTGGAAAACTTAGATGACAATCAACACGACAAATTTTTGCTTTGGATTGGAATCTTGCACACGTTCATTAGAGTTTCATCATGGATTTTTTCATGAAATTCTTCTTCTCAGCTGTTAGTATTAGTGATAGCATGATTTTTCTTTAAAATTGTGCCAATTATTATTATTTTTGTTAGTTTTGAGATTAGCATTGCATGTTTCTCTTTTTATCCAATCAAGCATCTTTATATTTCTTGTTGCAGCAACACTAGCATCATATGTTATGCTGTCAGCAATACTATTTTCTCTTCATTCCAAAGGTTTAATTGAAGTTGGCTTAATACTGTTTTTTCTGGTTCTTGTTTGAAGGACTTTGCATTTATTTTACCATATGCTTTCTTACATTTTTATCCTTTTCTTTTTTCCACATGTCACAGTGATGAAAAATATCAGCAGTTCCAAGCTGATCAAAACCTACAATACGTATGTGCTGCATGCCGTGGTGATTGTTATCAGGTGTCATTTGCTATTTGATAGACTTCTGGGGTCTTCTTGTACCACGTGATTTGATAAACTAATATTCGCTACCTTAATCATTATAATCAGGTTAAGGATATACATGATGCAGTTCGAGAACTTTGGAAGAGAAAAGATATTGTTGACGGTGATCTGATTGCAAGTTTGAGGGTTGCTGCAGGGTTGCCATCTCAGGAAGAAACATATTCAATATCTCCCTATTCTGGTGATGAACAAAGTGGTCCAATCATACTTAAAAATGATAATAGCAAGCCCCTAAAATTCTCACTCAAAGGGATCAGTGATAAATCATCAAAGGATTATGGCAATATCTCCTTAAACAAGAAGCAAGCAAAGAAGAAAGGGTATCGGATTAAGTTGGTTGGTAAAAAGGAAGAGACATATTCTAATATGGAAAGACAGAATGAGGCAAGATCATTAGAGAGTTCTTATAGGGATCAGAGAATTGATGAGATGACCTCTTCTAGACCTGATGGACCAGATGTGCTTTCTTCATCTACAGCTAGAAGTCCTAATGCTAATGGCATGAAAGCCAATCAGCTTGGTAATTGTGAACAAAATATGGTCAAAGATGTAGCAAGGGATAATGCTGATACAGTACCTAAAGTCAAAATAAAGAGCAGTAAATTACAGGGTTTGCATTTTAAAGAATGTGCAGGTAAAAGTCCAAACAAGAATGATACTGCAAGAAGTACCAAACTAGTTATACATATCGGTTCAACAAACAAAAATGCATCTAGCTCTCCAAGATCTGAGACTTCTAGCTGTCATAAGGATCAAGAGTTAGCTGCTTCCTTTGGTATGCACATTATTATGTATATGCTGCAAACCAGTTATCTTTGTTCATTCTGGAAATCTTGAGTTATTCTGTATTACTTTTATCAAAGATTGATAAATATGATTAGATTATGATGCGGCTCTAGGGTTGTTTTAGTCTATATCTCAAATTCATATTCTGGGAATTACTGCCTTGTATATTGATGTCATTATGCACTGGAAGCACGTAAAGGCAACTAATTTTCACAAAGTAATGCCATGTAGATTGGAGAACTATATAGGTATCTTTATAAAAGAAAATGCATTTATTTGTGTTTTGTCTAATTGTTGATTTTATTTGCTTGTATACCTCACTTATTGCCAAAAGTTGAATTTTTTTTTTATTACTCCTGCTTTGTAAAAACACTGTATATATATGTTTGGTTGTCAAGTGTGTATTTTTGTTTGTCTGGCATTTGGGCTAGAGGCCATTAAGTCTCATCTCTGTTAGGATAGAAAACATTTACTGAAGAATAGAAAAAGTTACGGGCACAAAGGACTAGATTGTAGAATTTTCGGTCAAAATGGATAATGGCTTTTGCCTCAAACAGCACTTATGCTTTCTTTGACTTTTTATTTCATAAGATCGTGTCAATCTGAAGTCTATAATCCTGCCAATATGGTTGTTGCAAGTAGGGTTTTGAATACCGGTCCATATCGGCATACCAAGTTCTGCTCGGTACGGTACGTATCGGTATATACCGTCGGCACGCTAGGGCATATCGATGGTTCACCCTAAAACCTTAAAAATACCTTCACTTACTACGCCAGGGCATACCGATCGGCATGCCTTAGTGATGGTCGAAATCCGAGGTGGTATCGGTCGGTTCGCCTCGATAGTGGTCGATACGCCTCGGTACCGGTCAAAACCTTGGTACTGCTCGGTAGAGGACGGTCCGCATACCGGTATCTTCTCGGACTGGAATGTATGGGCAGTACACATCGAAATTGAGAACCCTGGTTGTAAATCTTGTACATTTATAACTGCATATAACATCCTTATTGGGTTCTTCAATTGATATTTAGTTTGGTGATCTCTTGGAAATAAAACAATTTTATAATGGTGAAATTAAAATTAAATTCATTCTCAAATGGCTTCTTGGTTTTTCATGTCTTATTTCCCCATCTTGATTTTCCATGCCCAAATGCTAAGTTTACTTCTTGGTCACATCTGTCATAAATTTCTTTCTAAACCTCCTGTTATTCGTTCTAAAATGGTTTTTAAGGCTATTTCTTTGTCAAGAATCCCTTTCAAATTTTCTTCTCTGTAATTTTTTTATTTGTCTTAAATCTAAATAGCTTTCTTTATTGTTTTTTAGCATAAAACTAATCTTAATTTTAAAAGAAATTCCTTTCTTCCAGAATTTAATAGTATGACATTTATGTTTAATTTTATGATACTTTGAGTAGCTAGAATGTGTCCTTTGTTTATACATGAGTATCATAATGTAAATAACTTATTATTAACATGAGTTTCATGCATGTTCTATTACTGCTGTCAAAGCAGGTGTTGATGATGCCATAAGTTAAAAGATAACAAGATAATATGCTAGACTATCATGGTGAACATTGTAATGTGATCTGATTTGTGCGTTCTTCTTGTTTAACCTTTAATGCTTCTGCTCTATCCAATGTCTGATTTTGATTTTCTCTTTAGAATGGTTCTTCCTTCTGCTTATGTAGAAGACTGAAGAATAATGTAATTCCCTGTTATTTTCAGGAGCTAAAATGGATAATTCAAATACAAAGAGAAGTCCAGAGCATGGAGTTAAAGGAAAAACTATAATAAAGATTGGAAAATTTCATGAGAAGCACCAGAAAAGCAATGGTAATGTGACTGATGCACGTGAACTTAATACTACAGATATATCTGTAATGAGGAGGAGTGAGATAACTGCTGCAGCAGAAAATGCATCCACAGAAAGAAGTGATAAGGTTCTCCAGAAAAAGCAGACTGCTGATATATCTGTTAGGTCTCATAGAGATAGCAATGAGATGTTACCCTCAAATTTTACCTCCAGTTCTTCAAAAGACCCGAAGACTTTGCTCAAGCTGAAATTTAAGAATCCATATTTTGAGCAGAAAAGTTCATGGGCCCCTAATGGCGAGGAAGAAAACTCTGTTAAGGGGCAGAGATCAAAGAGAAAGAGACCTTCAAATGAGAAAATGGGTGGATGGCAGGATGAGAGATTATCGAAGTTGCACTTGGAGAATCTTATTGATGAAGCAATGGATGCAAATTGGATATTGCAGAAATTGGGTATGGATGCAATTGGAAAGAGAGTTGAAGTCCAATCATCTGATGGTTCTTGGTTAGTATTTAACTCCTATTAGTTTCTAGCTTTATAATCTAATTATAATCTAAGAGCTACTTTCATAATAGCATGGCTGCATAATTTGGAAATAATAGTTTGTTTTCTTTTATAATATAAAAGGATTGACATAGCCATCATATACATTTAGTAGTTCATTCTAATTGTTTTTTCATGCTCACTTATTTTACCTTCTTTTAGTTGGCCCATATATGGAACCAGACTTCACTGTGTATTGTCTTGGTTCAAGGGTTTCTAACTGTTATGTGCTTTTTTGTATGTTGAGAAGAGATATATTACTTTATAAAGATTTATTTGATGTGGATGCTTCCAATGTATCTGAGCCCTAAGAAACCAAACAATGTCAATACAAATTGCTTACTTATGGGTGAGATTTTTTGGAGAGTGGTGCTTGCTAGTTGGGGCTAGCAACTTGCCTTGCTCTCTCAGTTACTTACCTAACCCCAATTTGGTAAGCTATATAGGAAGGGGGTGGGGGTGGTTGGCATGGATAAGCTTATGGATCCATGCCTCAACACTATACACTATACATCTTCTGCAAATGATTTCTCTGATGGTGCAATATTCTTAAATTTCTGCATGAGAGGATCTTGTTTTGTTTATATATATATATATATATATATACACATACATACATACATACATACATACATACATATAGTAAATATTTATTTTGGGATGACTATTGTAAATTGAGCAACTGCTCAGTTCTAGAACCAAGATAGAATTGCTGGATGATTTATGCATCATTATTGCAGGCATCAAGGAGCTGTTATTGATGTCAACCAAGATACTTCATCTTTGTCCGTCCGTTTGGATAATGGAAGATCTATCCTCTTGGAGCTTGGGAAACAAGGAATTCGATTTATTTCTCAGAAACAGAAAAGGGCAAAAACATGAATTCAGTGAAGGATCGTGGCGTAGTAGGTGAATCATATAAAGGGGAAGTTCATCTCGCTCTGGCCTAGAAATTTATGAAATTTAGAGCTTTTTGATTTTGGCTTCCTTGATGTGACTATTCATGTGGGGGCGTATTGGTCTATGTATATTTGAATCGAAATTCTATGTTGAACAAGAAAAATCAACAACTGCTGAACGATAGAGTGCCCCTGTTGCTAAAAATGTATCATTTGTATCATCTGTGCCATTCGTTGCTTGAGGAGTCATCCACTCAATTCATCTTTGCTTTGGGACCTTGTTGATCAAATTGATTCTTGTGTTAGTCAGAATACAGCAAAGAATCCCTGATGAATTTATTGGTTGCTCTCAATCGAGTTTGATATTGTAATGCTGAGTGAGAATGAACTCACAAAAACAGTTTTTCCAAATTTATGATTGAATGTGATGTACAGGTTCTCATCAACTTCCCCCTAAACGAGCCATTATGGATTGTATAGACGCCCAATTCTTGTGGTAGATCTAAACGTATCGTTTATCTTTTTATTCTGGTGAATGCTGCATGTTTGATGGCAGCATGTTTGTTGGCTAATAGTCTGATGGTGCAAAAGCAGGTATTCAAATTGTGTTTGTATGTGTTTTTTTATTTATTTTTATTTTAATATTAAATAACAATGATGGTTGTAGTTCATCGCTTCAGGATATATATATATATATATATATATATATATATATATATATATATATATATATATATATATATATAGAGTCCACTTCTCAATTGGTTGATTGTTTACTTAAATATAATATTAAAAATAAAATTGGGAAAAGGAAAACCGTGTTATTAAACTATGCGGTGTCCTCACCGCAACTAAAACCCCAGTTTTGCAATTCGCCATCACCATAGAAGTCTTGCCTTTTCCCTGTCTCTCTCTGTTCGCTAAACCCTAACCTCGACCATCCCAAACCTCATGCCGCCGCGATGGCGATCGTGGCGGCTTCGGTCGCGGGTTTGGCCGTGGCCGGGGCGACCGGGGCCGTGTCGGGCGCCGCGGCGGTGGGCGGCGGCCGACGCGATGAGGAGGAGAAGTGGGTGCCGGTTGCCAAGCTTGGCCGTCTCGTGAAGGAGGGAAAGATTGCCAACCTTTGGCAGATCCACCTCCACTCCCTTCCCGTTAAGGAGCATCAAATCATCGACACGCTCCTTGGTGGCCGAATCAAGGACGAGGTCATGAAGATTTTGCCCGTCTAGAAACAGAGGCGTTCCGACCAGCGCACCCGGTTGAAGGCTTTCGTCGTTGTTATTGACACCGACGGCCATGTTGGCCTCGGCGTCAAGTGCGCCAAGGAGGTCGCTACCGCCATCCGTGGCGCCATCATTCTTCCCAAGCTCTCGGTTATCCCTGTTAAAAGAGGCTACTGGGAATACAAGATCGGGAAGCCTCATACAGTGCCGTGCAAGGTCGCCGGAAACTGTGGATCCGTGACCGTCCTGATGGTACCTGCTCCGAGGGGGGCGGGGATTGTGGCTGCCCGTGTGCCAAAGAAGGTGCTTTAGTTTGCTGGGATCGAGGATGTCTTCACCTCATCGCGTGGGTCAACCAAGACTCTTGGGAACTTCGTGACGGTCAATTTTTCTTGTGGACTATTATTTACTTTATTTGAAGCGGTTGATTTCTATCGGTAATGAGAAAAAAGATGTGATTTTTCGTATCTTTACTTCTTTTAAGCAATTGGCGATGTTAATTGCTGATCTAGGTCTATCTAGCATATGTCTCGTGATGATAGTTGAAAGGCTTTTCAATGTAGTTCTGGATCTTGATGATGATTTGTTACATACTAGCAACATGTAAATCTTTAACTTCAGTTCTGGTAGCATTTATATTATCTCAATTAGCTTCTGGTGACTGTATTTGAAAAGAATTACTACCTAGATGTCACATGATAATTTTGAATGAGCCATTTTTTTTCTTTGTAGATGCAATCAGTAACACATCAGGTTTTTGGCATAGATTTATGGCATTGAGCAGTTGCTATATCGTTTCTTATTGATATTTATTTCCTTGATGAGCAATGAACTTGTTATAACGGAACTGTTGATACTAAACGTTAGAAAATGACAACCTTTTTATACTATTTGAAGTGGCACTTCCAAATCTTCTAGATGGAAGCAAGATTAAAGTCTGGTGGTGCCATTCCTTCTAAATTTTACCTGAACTCTATCTACTGCTTGCATGTTACTTCTTGTTTCTTTATTTCTTACTACGGGGTATCCATGTAAGAGAAACTCAAACAAGTTTTGTTCTGCTATTTTTGGATATGGAAAACTTTCTAGTTGTTGAGTTCTGCATGATTAAAGTATTAGTAGTCGTATTGTTAATTTCTGAGGGAAGGAAAGGAATTAGGAAAGAAAGGTAATTATTTTGATTAGTACGCTTAATTAGGAAATAGAGCACTGATTGTATGTAAAGATCCAACCACTCAGTCAAGTACTTGTCACTAGTTCAATTCAAGCCCTGCAAGGTAGGTGATCACACACTATTATTGGCTGAATCTACTAGCTTTAGCAAACTCAAATCAGGTCCCTTTTCACTGATCAACTAATTGGCGTCCAATCTGAATAAAAATATTTTATGACTCTATCTAACAACTGTATGGGGGGTTAGGAATACTTACTGTGGTGAATCAAGCACCATATGGGGGTTTGGAAATAGTTCATGGAAATTGTTGGTTCAGTGTGGATTTACATTTTTTTAATCATCCATCGGCTTAATATGTACTTTGTTCAAACTCATAAGTGAGACTTGTACTGATTAATGTCATTGAATTGCACCTAGGTGCAGGCACACAAAGGTTGGATCTTGTGTGTTGCCTTGATTAAGTTTTCCTGGTCCTACCATGGTTCATGGAATTGGTTGGTCTTGATTAGATTCAATTGACCAGGATTGGTTATTCTGATTGTGATTTCCTCAATCTTTCTGAGGTTCATTAGGATTGGCTTAAAGATTTGCTCTCTACCCCCCAAAAAAAATGTAAATTGAAAAAAAGAGAGGCTAAAATGGTTGTTATGGAGATTGGTAGTTTCTCTACCAACAGAGTTATGGAGACACAAAGAGGACTACTCCTTCCTGGTTAAATAAACTAGAAACCACCAGAAATGTCAATGTGAAAGCTTTATTTTAGGTGATTGAGGATGTTCATTGCATATGATCTCCTGATGACTGTTGCGAGATAATGTATGCAGATGACTTGTTGTAGAGGCTTTTTTGGTTAGCTGTGAGATCACAAGGATTATATGCTGATAATTATGTTGGTAGTGAAAAACAGGAAATTTGATGACTTCTTATCTCTGTGCAGGCAACCTTTGAGTACCTAATGAAGACATATAGATTCCTGACACCTGACTTCTGGATGGATACTCGCTTTAGCAAATCCCCCTTCCAGGAGTACACTGACTTACGTGCAAAGCCGACTAAGGCAATACTTCTTGACAACACCGAGAAGGATGAATCTTAGGATGATGCTTGGGAGTGAGTTCTTTCATAGCATTTACTTTGTGTTTTGTCACTTTGTTTAATTAGAACCTAGGTTGAGAACTTTTTCACAATGTTATTCTATGATGAATCCTGTCACCATAGTTTTAGTATTCCTGCTATGTGTTTTGCTTTTTCATTGTTGTACACATCAAGATGCAGTTAAACGAGACATGAGCATGAGGTGCTTTAATCAATAGATCAAGATCCTTAAATCATCTCGCAAATTTCTTGAATGGTGGTGTCATTCTTGATATGTTAAATTTCTTCAAGTATTATGTGCCTCAGAATATTCTTTCTTGAACGTTGGTAGGATTGAAGTCTTGTGTGCCTCAAAATGACCCCATGAAGAGGGGCTTGCTCTGCTCTCATCCCCTTTCCTCTTCACCTCAAGCTCTTATTCCTTCTCCTTCACTTAAATCTCATCCTAAATTCTCTCAAATATCTTTGTAGAATCTCCCAAATTCAAGCAATCATTGAAGGGAAATTACTAGTATTTTCAAGAGAACATTGAAATTGAAAATCTGGTTAATTTTTCTCTAAAAATTAGATAAATTCGAGCATATTTGTGTTAATTTAATGACTTCAATTTGGATGCAATTAGATCAATATTAGAGTCATTTCTTGTTGTATCTTCTGTTTGCACTTGATTTATGACTGATCCACAAAAATCAAGTTTTGAGGAATTGAGATGTAAATCTTTGTAAATCTTTGTAAATCTCTCATATTTTAGTAAAAAGGTGGGCAGATAAGCTACACCTTTTTATGATGGTTCTGGATGCTGGGCTGCTTCTATGCATTCAGACATGTGATCTCCCTCTCTCTCTCTTTGTTACCCCAAAGTACTAAAAAGAAGAAAATAATAATAATAATAATAATAATAATAATAATAATAATAAACAACTGATATTTTTGAAGTCAATCTATAATGAAAACAATGAGGGTGCTCTTTTGCGATCTAGATGACCAAAGCTTATGAAAATAGCTGTATTTTTTTGTTGGAAAAGTGTGCATAAATTGATCTTCCTATAACCGTAAGGATGCTCTTTTGCGATCTGTATGGCAAGAGCTTAGTCTTTGTGTTATGAAAACATGTGTATATTGACTATCCTAGATTAGAAAAAATTATTGATAACACTGTACTTGTAGCGGTAAGGCTTGGTATATTGATCTTCTTTTATCTCCATGGTGATAAGGCTGTGTATATTTATTTGTTGGAGGACGTCTCATGCATTGAATTTATACTTTATGATTGAAAAATAATAAAAATGTAATACTAAAACTAGAACTTAGGGAACTAATGTTGACAACATTGTCTGTCCTGGTCGACAAATTAAGTATTTATTAGTGCATTGCCTTTGAGAGATAAGCAATGTGTTGTGACAAGCAGGTAAGAAAAGGGCAATTCCTGTGCTGCTCACAATCTCTCTCCTCACAAGTAGCAGACTTAATCTCAATTCTTAACATGGGATTAAAGCCCATAGCAGATTACTCAATTCCAAGTACTTCAAAACTTCTAGCGATTAGAACAGGACTAAATTGACATGATAGAGATTCACATACATATCCTGCAATTAATCACAATTTGACAGATAGTGCATACAGTTTGTAATAATACATTTACAGAGAGGAGTGGTGCAATGAAGTTGGGAGACTATATATGCCCACCCACTGGTAACAGACTTCCACTGGTCCACATACTCTTGGAAACAAACAACCAAATTGGAACCACCACTACACAAAAAATACACCTGAAATGTTAGAACCAAGCACATGCACTTGAGCTCTGTCAGCTTATTTTCCTCTTCTTGCTTGTCTCCCTCATCCTATTCTCTCCCAGTCTTTCCTCCATTTTCCTGATGAGGTCTTCTGCATTGTCTGCTGAAACTACAATCTGACTTGCTGAGTCTTCTATGAAGCCTTCCTCCACTCCCTTCTTGAATAATGCAAGCAAATCATTGTAGTACCCATCCACATTCAGTATCCCAACCTGTACAAAACAAGCAAAATCCACAGAATTTGGTGCAGACTAAGAGGAAGAATGAGTAGTTGTAGTAGTAGTAGTAGTAGTAGTAGTAGTACTCACTGGTTTGCCATGGATGCCAAGCTGAGACCAAGCTACCATCTCAAGAAGTTCCTCCATGGTTCCATAACCACCTAAAGAGGTCAATGTTGAGAAATAGAGTTAGTCTCAAGTGTTGGCAACTTGAGCACTGGAATGGTTCACTTGGGTTTCACCTGGAAGCGCGATAAATGCGTCAGCATTTTTAGCCATTTCTGACTTCCTCTCATGCATGTCTGCAACTGTCTTCACCTCTCCAATGGTTTCTCCTGATATCTGCGCACTTTCTCTGCTTAGTTGCTTGTAGGAAGAAACACAAACTATTTGAACACTTGAAGGCTTACAAAACAAGATAGATGAGTTGGAACTGCACCTCACTTGGCAAGAGGGCAGTAGGAATGACCCTGTAATTGAGTGAAGTATGAGTGTGTACCAAAATGCATGCAAGTCAGTTAAACAAAGAAAAGAAAGTTAGCGGAGTTCTTACCCGAGAACATTGCAGCCACCATCAAAGACTGTTTTAGATATCAACCCCATTAGGCCGACACTTCCACCACCATAAACCAGGTCTATTTTCCTCTCTACCTGAAATGAAAGAGGAATCAAGGTCATCAAGTATTGGCACAGAAAAGGAGACAAGCACAAGAAACAAAATCCAGAGCAGATCTTTCTTCATAAATATTCTCCTTAGGACAGAATGAATATTCTCAGTGTCATCCTGAAAAGAGAAATTAAGTACATATGCTTCTGCTAGTTGTCTCATCTCATGTTCTTGGTGGTGTCTTAAGAAGAGTTGAAACTTGGATTGATTCCTCACCAGTTTCTTTCCAAGGTCAAGAGCTGCTTCACTGAAGGAAGTCCTGTTTCCGTGCCTACTCCCGCAGAAAACACATATGCTCCTGAACCTCCCTTTGTTTCCTCCTCCCACTGCATTCTGCTGGCTTGCTTCCATCCCCTCAAGAATGAGAGTCCCAAGGGGAAGAAGCAATGAACACAAACTAGCAGACAGTTTTGAGAATTAAAGGGAAGGTGAAGCTAGAGAAGGAAGAATGGATTCAAGCAATGTATCAGAAAGCAGGAAGCCCATCCTTTTCCTGCTCAAACAACTAGTACTTTGTGTTGTAGATCATAGCAGCATGAATCCTTCACCATCCTCCCCTCTTTATCCCCTACTCTCTCTCTCTCTATCTGAATCTGATGAAAATTTACCATAACAGTATGTTTCCTTTTGTGCCAATCCAATCAGTGTAGTTTTTCACCTATACTGTTGTTCTCTCTTGATATAATATATACAAACTGATATTATTCTATAAGAACACAGACAACCCTTGTGCTAATTAGCTTGTGTCTGCATTACTCAGTGCTTTTTGTATGTCCCTACAGTCCTAGATTCTACTGCATTTTGGGAGAGCCACATAGCCAATCAGGACCAGACATCTCCTTATCATCATTAGCTTATTCATCTCAAATTGCAGCAACCTGTAATGATCAGGAGGAGGATGGGATTTTAATCCATTTTGGTGGATATCGAATGGATACACAGCACAGTCAAGTCAAAGATGTGCAGTTTGGTGATGAGGCCTCACCAAAAAGCTCTGTGCCACTTCTACAAAGCTTAATTGGTGACAGGAACATCACTAGATCATTTGTTTAAGTGTTGTGTTGGTTAAAGGAGGCGTCGGTGAACCACTCAGGCTCATATAATATGTTCTGTCCTGTTAGATCTCGAGTGCTCTTGTCAAAATTGTGAGTCATGTACCCATTGGAGTAGGAGAGCTACAGCACAGAATCAAAGGCTTTTCTTTGGGGGGGGGTCTCTGTTTGATGTTGATGACAAGCTTGCTGCAGCAACACAAGAAGCAGTGTGTGATTTGGGTGGGATGATGATGTGTGTGGTTTGACAAAGAGCTGTTGCTGAAACACTTGTTTATGGTGCATCAAACAAATGTGCTCATTTGTTTCAGCAACAAATGGTAGGGATGACACCTCTCTCTGAACTTGATCAGCTCAATGGCACTGAGAAAGTTTATAATCATGAACAGTGCTATTCTTCACCTAAAAGAGTACTAGAGCCAAAGGTTTTGATCGACATTAAAATTGTTGAGACATGTTTTTATGATTTTAAAGATTTTGATGTACCATAAACAAAAGTGATATGATCATTATTTTTAGTTAATAGACGCTTAATACATGTAATCTAATCAATGTACCACACTAATTATCGAATATCACACAAAAAGCTCGCATCAATAAAATATTTGAAGAGAATATTCTCTTGTTAAATTAATGATTGTATACAACCATATTATTTATATATTATAGTTATATTTTTATTCTAAACTTAAGAAATGAATGCTTATAAACTTTTGTTTATATTTTTATATAAGTAGAATTGTAATATGTGACGGTCTTCTACTGTCGAAATATACTTGTTTATGTTTTTGTACAAGTAAAGTAGTAATATGTGACGATTTTCTACTCTCGAACTAAAGTGAGACAAAGGATATAAATCTTTTCTTCTCAGTAGAATAGTAATATGTGACAGTCTTCTACTCTCGAACTAAAGTGAGACAAAAGGATATGAATCTTTTCTTCTCGGACACAGCAACACTCGAAAAATAAGTCATGTCAGATCAAACTCGCTGATGATTATATTTAATCATGTCGGTTGAATTTACCAATGGCTACAGTTAAAAAAATTGGTTAAAATTCAAATTATACCCAAACAAATTTGACCAAAATAGTCCTGCAGATGGTGTTTCCTCTGTCACTCTAAAAAAATAAAGAAAAAGAAAACCAAGAACAAGAACAAGAACAGCATTTGATGCATCATTCTGTAACATTCCAACGCTCAGTTGTGCCGTGGAGGTCCCATAGCCACCAGCCTACCATTGCGGTGTGAGGCTGCTCATCCGAGGAAGGCCTTCTTTCCCATTTATTGGAACAGTATGATCTGTTTGTCCAAAGATGGGCTCCAACATCGTCCCTTCCCCATGCTTGCTGGCCACCACATGTTGGTGGCGAGGCTCTTTGATGGGATCATCTTTTTGACTCCACTCCACTCATGACTCTGTTGCCATGAGAGCAAAGCAAGAAGCTTCAACCTTCCATGTGCAATGCTGGCCTTTCCCCATAGGAGAAGCATGCAAATCCTTTGTTCCAACATTAAGATTGCCGGTTAGGTCTTGTGACTCAGTGCTCAGCTTCCATCCTTTTCATCTGATCATCAAATTTTTTTAATGCATTCTATAACAAAGCATCATTTCACAATTATATTTTTTTTTTTATTTCTCGCTCTAAAACTAAAAATTCATCCATTCGTTATATTTTACATCGAACCACTTAGCCGACTAATCCAACCGATAAACTAATGACTCGACGACGACGACGACGATTAGTTCGTTAACTATGCCTACGATCCACACGATAAATAAATGATTAGAAGAAACATCAAGATCGTCAGTCAATCGTCATGATCGATCCATCCATTTATATATAATTTATGTCACGCATAATTTAATTAGATAAACAAAGAGTTAATGTAAACAACCATATCAAAAAAGAGAATCTCCCCCCGAGATCTTGTCTGGAACATGATTTGGAGCCACACTGACATTATAATCTTAGTGCCGATGTCATAAGATTCGAAGGTTGACTAATTGCTCTTAATCAAATAAATATTACTTGCACTTGAGCCAGTATCTACACATAATTAAGAGCCAGTAGAAGGTGCTCCTGCCATCGGAGGCCAATCCACCGAGAGAAAGCAGTTGTTCTAAGAGATGCTATTGTCATCCGAATGAGGCCATCCATCTTGTGCTTGCAGTGAGAAAGAAGACAGGGGTTGAGTGCAACGAGGTGAATGTTAACATGGGGAGGAAGAAGACAGGGGAGGGGGCTAATCTAATCCATCATTCCTTGGATTTGTGCAACTGCCAAAAAGATCAACCACCAACCATGATAGATTCCCCCAATCCTTTGGTTGTCTCTTGGACCGATTCTTCATCATGTTCCTTTTGACCATGAGTCGAATGTTGCAAGTTCTCCAATTAAATTTGCACAGACTCAAGATTGATTTATTAGTTTCATGTTTACATGCGAGTTTAGTGGAGTTACACCTCAAACAAAATGGAAGGTAGAGAGAGGACGGGCCTCGGAACAATGATGAGATTATTTATTTGGGATGTAGGAGATTAAGATATAGGTCTCGAAAATAATCTTCTTTATGTTACGTAAAGGTAAGATTGTATATATTCTCTCTCTAAAACCTACATTAATGTGAATGTACCTCCTCCTCGACTTAAATTATTAATCGAGTTTTGTTTGAATTTAGATAAAATAAAATTTCATGGGTATCTCACAATAGAAAAATTCTTGTGTTGAAATTTACTTAAATTTATTTAAAATTAAATTTAGATATTCTTTAATCAATTTTAAGATAAAATTGATGAAATATATAAATGCTTGAACCAAATTCAAGTAGACAACTTGCTCCATGATCATAGCCATTGTTGGAAGAACATGAACTGACTTCTTTATCCCTATTCACAGAGAGAGAGAGATATATATATATATATATATATATATATATATATATATATATATATATATATATATATGTATATGAAGAAGGGAGATGATATCTTCTACGATATCTGTGATACATACATATATACATACATACATGACTAACTCAACCAAATAGTATCAACCTAATAGTCTCCGTGAAACATTTGCAATCTGAACTAAGCTTTGGTTGGGCTGGATTTAGTTGACTTTTTGTAGCCCATCAAGTCAACATCGATATCTATATTTAGATGATAATTTAAGTTGAGCTTATTGGGTTTATAGGAGAATTAAAATGACACCAACACCTAACCAACTAATGTGGTATCCTTTTCTTATAGATCCAGAGTTAGAAATCATTACTATAATACCTTAGCATACGTCTATGATGATCGGATTTCGAGGTCTAATATATGCAATTGACATATTCTTAATACACATATCATAAGATAGAAATAGAGTAACTCACTCACATACAATATTCTCACATGATTGAGGATGAGTCTATTTTTGTTAGAATAAATAATGTAAGCCGTAAGGAACTCCATTTAGAAAATGCTTTTCCTCAAATTTGATATTACAAGTTATCTTCAATTAAAAGAATTAAGAATTGATAACACCATATTTACTATATCATCAAGGTTAAATGTTGTTTGGCAATCTTAGTGCCCACAAGCAGTAAACCAATGTGTATAAATGTTCTAAAAGAATAAACTGATGAAATTGTCTTCCTCAAGTTTTACAAGCATAAAAGGGCATGTACAGAAGAGAGAGAGAGAGTCTTGAAACCCCTATCTTCAAGATTCTAAAGCTTGGCCAGAGTCACCAATTTAACCTCAGGAACTTAACACCTGCTTCTGAGGGAGTGCAATAGAACCTGCACCAAACAGAAGCCATGTTAGTTTCAGGAATCACATAAGGAAAAAGAGAGTTTTGCAACGGCAACAAGAAGCACCAAGATTTTCCATTACAGCTGCGAAACATCGCGAAACAACGACACGGTGGTCTCTTAAAAGGAGAAACTTAAGAACAACTCTGCATTCTGAATAGCCATTAAATCACTGTATCCTGCTGAACCAAACAGGTGATAATAACCTACAGGAGGCTGATAAATCTCTAGTCTAACAAGTATTATACTACCAGTCAGATTCCTTGAGAGGAATACAAGTACATGCAAAGACCGATTCACTTTTCTGATGAGTTCAACATATCAAATCTATTCCCTGAACCAAGAGATAATTACTGGAAGTTCTTGTTAGCAGTTTTTAATGGAGACAATTACAAGACCAAGTCTATCGTGCCGATTGGCATGTGTCAAAAGCACGCTAGGAAGGTAGTGGCACTGCCATCCTAAACACAAACCAAAAGTGGCGACATATGGCTAGATCATGAATCGCGTCCAACACGTATGGCAGAGAATCATACTATGTCAAAATGGTACAGAATAACCCTTTTCCATGATATGACAATCCTTGTCTCATGCATCTAGGCATGTTTCACAAATAAACCGTATTCCATCAAAATAAAAGAACACATGTGTACTAGCATTATCTTCAATAGCGAGAGAAATCAAAATTTTTCTACCAAAAATGTGAAACGGTGAGGAACTGAGCAGCTGCAAGGTTGCTGGAAAGAGAGTGAGAACATCAAAAAACCATAATAGGTTAAGTCACTGTCAAGATTAAGCGTCTCCCGCATGTTTGGATTTTGACCAACTTTTCATTTTAAAGCCACATCTGCAATATCACGTCTGGCATGACCTGAAATCTTGGAATTCCATGAGAATTTGTTTCTCAAATTTGTGGACTCATAAAAACGTGAAACATGATCAATTCTTCAAGACTTAGCATATATCTCAATCAGCCACTCGCCATGAATATGTCAGTTTCCAAATGAGACCTTATTACAAAAGTGTATATATCCAGCCATGAATACTAAAAGACAGAGGCAAAAGTGAAATGGGCCATCTTTTGTCCATAGAGTATCATGAACTTGACAAAGTCCATGGCTTCTGAAAAATAATATATTTTAATTATATCCAAGCATCATTGAATTCCATGTCACATCATTCCTCATAATGCCATTTTAAGGAATACACTCACAACAAATAATCTCTCCACACTTTGCATAGCTCGATAAGAGGGCATTTGACGCAACAATATCACCACACATACCATATTTTATAAACTTGCTGGCTCATCTAAACATCTGATAGTGTAGAAAGGGCAGCAAAACATTGATGATGGTCTTTTTTTTTTTGGATAACTTACTAACAACAAGGAATCCCTCGCTGCCCACCAATGCTCTAATCATAATGCTTTATGAGATCTAAGCATACTTGGTCATATGGTTGAGGAGTCTATGCCACTTGGACATTCTTCATACATTTGAATTCAGTACATAAATATCCATATCAAGTCCAAATCTGGTTCCAATACTGTGGACCTGCACATCCCCTATACTTATCTTTCATGGCGGACTCTCCAGAGAGGCCATTATGATCAACACCAGAAATGATGGTATTCCATAGTGCCCTATCTTTCACACTAGTACTAAAAACCTTAGAACCTTAGCAGCATTGTCAACTGCACCAACTTGGCTTTCATGTCAACTAGCCCATTCCCAATTCCAACCCTTGAGACTGTTGGACCAGTTTGGTAACATGACCATCAATCTCCATTCACTTATTTTCCGACTCAAGAACCCAGAAGTGCAATCAGCAATACCACATCTAAATCACTACTATACTTCTCCAAATGCATTCAATAAAACAGTGCTCTTCTTGCACATTTGCTGAAATGACTCGATATCTCTGTGGAAAAATTGAATCGAGCACATGCGCTAACTAGTGTTCTATCCACATGGAGATCTTTCAAGAAACTAGACTCAAAGACATCTAAAAGAATTTGCTCAAGTATAAATTCACTGTAAGAGCAAGAAATAGCTGCAGTCAACAAATTGCACATGAACTCACTCTGTCTCAAACAGCGTACTGAACTCCCAGTTTAAATTCCTGAGAACAGCTCAAAGGCAGAGATGGCATCCCTTCTCAGTGAGTTCGCTGAGATGTTTAAGATCCACTTGACGGAATTCTTTGCTGGTGTATGACGAAACACTCACCGGGCATCCCATGTGAAATCCAAACAGAAATCATTGTACATCGAATTCAGTGCATGAAGACACCAAAATGATTGCAGAATGCCAGGTGTTTGAGTTTAGCCTATGTATTTGTTTTCCAAGACATGCTTGAAGACGACGCTGCCAAAAATGAAGGAAGCACGCTAAAATCGAGACCCAGATCATCAAGCAAAACAGTCGACAGATCCGTCAGGGGACCAGTTCCAAGCGTATCCAGCAATGAAGCAAGTCCGAGGAACCACGATCTTCTCCGGCATTTGATCAAACAACTTACGAGCGCACGCCAAGTTGTCAGCTCTCCCGTAGAGGTTAACCAAATTGCCGGACGAAGCCAAGATTTTGGTGAGACCTTCGGGCATGACGTCTTCGTGACCTTCGTCACCGGGTTTCCGGGTGGATGATCTCAAGGATGTGGCGGCGTGGACGCCTCGGTGCGGCGCTGAGGAGTTCATGACGGACGAGGATGCAGGCCGGGGTTTTACATCGGATTTGGAAACGTGCTAATCGTGTGGAATATGTATGTATATATATATATATATATATATATATATATATATATATATATATATATATATATATATGTACGTGTGGAATATGTATGTATACATATATATATATATATATATATATATATATATATATATATATACATATATATATATATACATATATATATATATATACATATATATATATACATATATATATATATATATATATAATCTTCTTGATTTCTCAATACATATCTAAAGCCCATATGCAATTCTTCCTATTCACCATGCTTATCTTTTTTTCACATATATCATATTTAAGTACCTAATTTAGTATAAAAATCATCATAAGTGTTCTATTTTATCATATTTATAACTTCTTCTGCCTCTTTTAGATGCTAAATATTTTCAATTTTCTTCTTAATTTTATAGCTTCAATTTTCTCTAAAGCATGATTTTTTAGTTTCGATTATAAGTTGATTTTTCTTGCATTGTCACCCACTCTCACTTAAAGATATACCTCAATCTTTATTTTTCTTAAAAAAAATCTCTTTTATTTTGCTTTGAATGATACATTTGGCATTAGAATCTCCTCCTTTTATTATTATTATAAAATATAAAATTTAATATTATTATTTTTTAAATCTCACCATCCAATGGTATTAGATCTTTTCATTATCTTTTTCCTTTTTTATTTTTAATAACATATATCTAATATTATTACACTAAGTTGATTCTTAAGATTTTGCTATGTATAATTATATTGACCTTTCACATAACTTTATATATTTTCTGGTGAGAAAGAAATCCATTCCATTTGACTTCTCTTATTAATAACTAATATTTAAATCTTTTCATTAAGTGGGTATTAATAATTATAAGATCATATAAAATACAAAGAATAAAATCAAACCAACTCCTTGATTTATCTTCCCATAACTAAAGACCCTTTTGCACTCCTTGAACTTACAATTTTTTTTTTCCTTACATGATCATATCCTTGGTATATAACTAATTATGAAAGTTATGAGTCTTCTATTTTCTCATATTTGCAATAGTTTTCGCCTCTTTTTAGTCTTTATATATTTTTAAATTTTTTTTCTTAATTTTATGATCTTATCAACCTCTAAAAAGCGTGATCTTCTAATAATGATTATCTTTTAAATCGTCTAATATAACCACTAATTCTCTCTTAAATATATGTCACTTTTTTTTTAAAGAAAAATCTTTTTTCTTAATCCTAATCTTATTAATCATCAATTTGTATTAATATTATCTCTGTCAAAGTTCCACACCTCTTTATCTTAATTATTATTTTTAAAATTTTATCATCTAATCCTAGTCAATTTTTTTACTTATTTTATTCTAATATTTATTTTAGAAATATATATCTAATACTATTAATATATGTTGATATGTTAAACTTTCACTATATATATAACTTTATATATCTTTCTATAAAAAAAATTATTTGAATATAAAAAATTATAAAAAAACTAAATGAGAAAAAATATTGCTCTGAGACCAATTGTTATGAACGAGTCGGCACTAAGAGGGAGGAGGGGGTGAATTAGGCAGTGGATAAATCACGTCAGTTCAAAATTTCTTCGTACGATAAAAATCGATCTTAGAAATGTATTTAACTTGAAAGCATATGGAAGAGTGTAATGAAAGTAAAGCAAGTAAATAATTTACAGTGAAAGTAAATACCAAGAATAGAAATGTAAACCAATTTATAGTGGTTCAATCGTCGTGATCTACATCCACTCCATCGATTCCTCTTCTGTTGATGCCATTGGCATCCACTAACAATCTTTTTTCAATGGGCGAATATCAATTATTCTTATAACTTGATTCTCCATTTAACATGTTTAGGAGAGAACCTTTACAACCCCCTTCACTCTTCTCTTAAATAAGACTAACACTTAAAGCTTTTAGAGAAGTTCTCACAAGATTATAATAGCGTCTATCTTTTTTTTTGCTCTCTAATCTGGTACATATTAACAAAGGATGATAGGAGTATTTATAGGCCTCAAGTAGATTCAAACTTGGAGCACAAAAAGATCTCATCCCAAGTTTTTCGGGTCCTGACGGTATCACCATTTGTGTTGGACGGTACCACCGCCTGTAACATTGATACTAGGCGGTACCATCACCCAGTCTGGCGGTACCACCGTCTGCCACCTTGCCATTGGTGGTATCACCGCCCAGTCTAACAGTATCACTGTCTGACAGTCTCTCGGAGACTTTGTCTGGGCGATACTACCACCTGACACAGTCTCGGAGATTGTGCCACGATAGTTTTACATGTTGGGTCATTGTTTGAGCCTTTTCACTTGGCCCAACATAGCCCAAACTTAGGCCCAATTGACCCCTAATTGAGTTGACCCAATTTCAACCCAATATACTAATCAAAATAAGTCCAATAAGTCTAGTTTTTTCCGGTAAGCTTTCGGTGAACTTCCGACGATATCTCGATAATGTTCCAGTGGACTCCCAGCAAGCTCCTAGACTTCATGATGATCTTCTTGGCGAGTTCTGACGAGCTTCTTTGGTAAGCTCCTAGACTTCTCGGTCAATTCCGGCAGAATTTTGGACGAACGTCTGGAATTCCAACAAACTCTCAAACTCCCAAAGAAATCTCGTTTTTGACTCTAGGATTTCATTTTGCTTTATGCCTTGATCGCTATCGTAGTTAATCTTGCACACTTAAAACCTATTTCGATCTAGACAATTATTACAAAGCTTGAATCAAATGTTGTTCGGTATGTCATTGGTTCATCGATGCTTCGTCCGATTCTTCAGCGCATCGTCCTCTTTTACGGCCTATTGTCCAATCGGCCAGTTGACCTCCGCAATTCTGATTTCCTTAATGTAATTTTCGCTCTTCTTGGCTCGATGCCTGAACCCATGGCACGAAGCCTTCTGCCGATACGTCGATCGATCTTTCGGCTCGATGTCTAATCTTTTGATATGTTTCTCTGCAGCCCAACATGATTCTTCCTGCTTTAATTATCTCTCCCCGATCGAAGCTTCCTACGTCACTCAAAACGTAGATCAAATCATAAACACTATTAATTGATTTCATCATCAAAATCCGAGATTAAAATATATTATAAATGCTAAAAGATCTCTCGTATTAAAGTTTAAAATATATTAAATATGAAGATCTTATATTGATTGAAAATTATGGTAAATAATTAGTTTTTTTTTATGATTACGATGTTTTAATTGGATCTTATGAGTTGATTATCAATAATTTTAATTTGACACTGAGTTTTATGAAATTATCAAGTAATATATTGTATAATTATAAACTATATATATTTTATAGTATGTGTGAATAAGAACTTAATGGTACCCTCAAATTGTATGTTATAGATTTTAAGTTTGGATACGTGGAGAATTAAAAACTATTAAATCAGCTTGCATCACCATTAACTTTCTCTTAAAATATAACTCTTCAATTCTTTTTTATCTTACTGGTCATTATTATACATTTTATATTAATATTATCTCAATCCAAGTTGTAAACTCTTTCTTTTAATATATATATATATATATATATATATTATAAATTTTTTTGAAATTTTATCATCTAGTCTAGTAAATATTTTTCATTGTCTTTTATTTATTAAACTTCCATTATATATAATTTTCCATCAACTTCCAATAATATGTATACATATATATACATATAAATATAAATATAAATATATATATATATATATGTATATATATATATATAACAATAATGTAACAAAAAGTTCACTATAAAAAACTACAATAAAAAAACATGCTTTAGACTTGATAATCAAACTTAGTTAATATAAGAAAATATATAAATTTATCTACTTATATATATCCCTAAAAAAAAATTATATATCACTTAAAATATGGATTATATACAAGGACAATTCCAAATTTTAAATTGTGTTTGGATTTGAATATTTATAGAGATTAAATTGGATATAGTCTTCTATCTTATTTTAAAATATCATTCAGTTCATTTCATTTGAAATATAAATAAATATATTGTCATTTCAAGGGAAGATGAATTTGAGATACCAAAAGACTATAATTAAGGAGATATCTGAGTGGTTAAGAGGTTATGTATACAATGAAGCTATGGATTATGTAATGTATAAATAGAACATATAAACAAAAATAACAATACTTACCTTTGGGCTACAAATAGATTTTTTTTAAGGAAATCCATGTTTTATATATATATATATATATATATATATATATATATATATATATATATGGATGTATTTTCAAGAATATATAAATTATTTTTTTTAAAAAAAGGGATATATGTATAATATTTATTTTACTATATATACAGAGTCAATTATCTAGAAAGTGGTATTTTGGTCACCAAACACCCTGTTTTCAGGCTTTTGCCAATTGGGAACAAACATACTCCTGTTTTCTCTCTCTGTCTTGACCTAAAATTTCAAAAAAAGAGAAAGTTTGGGAGGAAGAGAGAGAGAGAGAGAGTCTGTTGGATTTGTGTTCTTCCCCCCTTTGTTGCCTCCTTTGCCTTCTCCTCCTACCTCTTTCATGGAAAGAGAAGGAAACAGATAGAGAGAGAGAGAGGAGAAGGAAACAGAGAGAGAGAGAGAGAGAGAGGAGAGAGAAGTGGAAAGAGAAACAGAGCTTGAAGCTTTGGCCCTCTCCTCCTACCTCTTTCGTGGCCCATTCCTAAATTCTCTCCCTAATCGTTTCCTCTCCCCTTTGTCCCCATTGATAAAGCCCTCTGGTATTCTCCCAAGGTCACATCTTTGGCTCTTTCAGATCGTAAAAATCCTTCTTTTCTATTGCTCTTATATTCGCGCTTTTCTTGTTCTTGTTCTCCTCCTGATAGTTGTCTCGGCGATTTTAACCTTGTAGGTTTAATCCTGCTTCTTTTTCTTTTCTTTGTCCCAGGGAGACAAAAAAAATCCAATCTTTTCTTTCAAGCTGCAGGAAGTGACCTTTCCTTAGTGTTTTGGCGTTTTTCTTTGAGATTTGACGGAAAGATCTTATCTTGCATCTGCCTCGGTTGGATCCCAGAATCTTCTTGGGAAGAGCTCGGTTTTCGGTTTCATTCTTCGAAAAAGGATCGGATCTTGGTCGCAGAATCTCCGAAGTCTCAATGGGGAATTGCTGCATGACGCTCGCCGATCCGGAGAAGAAGAAGCGGAAGAAGAAGAAGGAGAAGAGGCCAAATCCCTTCTCGTTCGACTACAACCGCGGGCCGGGGGCCGGCCTCGCCGTCCTCACCAATCCCACCGGCCGGGACATCGGCAGCCAGTACGAGCTCGCGCAGGAGCTCGGTCGGGGTGAGTTCGGCGTCACCTACCTCTGCACCGACAAGGCCACAGGGCATCACTACGCCTGCAAGTCCATCTCCAAGAAGAAGCTGCGCACCGCCGTGGACATTGAGGACGTGCGGAGGGAGGTGGAGATTATGAGGCATTTCCCCAGCCACCCCAACATCGTGAGCCTCAAGGACACGTACGAGGACGACGGCGCCGTCCACCTCGTGATGGAGCTGTGCGAAGGAGGGGAGCTCTTCGACCGGATCGTAGCAAGGGGGCATTACACCGAACGAGCGGCTGCCGCTGTTACACGGACCATCATAGAAGTCATTCAGGTCTCATCTCTGCACTTCTGCTTTCTCTTTTTACCCATTCTTGTTCTTTTACTTAGTATTTGCATTGGATATCGCTCTATGATATGCTTTTTTTCATTTGTAATGTCTTAACATCTTGATGTGTGTGAAAGCGCATCACCTTTTGTTCTTTAGGGAACTTTATGTTTGGCTTTGTGCAATCACTCTTGTTTATTGGCAAGTCATTTATGATATCAGTTTTTAGAATCACCTGAGCTAGAACTTTTCTATATCACCTTCCTTGAATATTCCAGCACTAGCAATAGGTAATTCTGGCCTCCTTGCTACAGTTCTCACATTTGCAAAAGTGAAAGGTATTAAATCTTTGTAGATTCTTTGACCACATGAAAAGGTCATTGGTTCTAAATGTGTTCATATTATTTGTTTGAAATCGACTAACCTTTTGCTGTTAAATGCTTGTGGCTCTATGTTCCTTCACTTTTTGGAGCTCCATCTTCTTTTCATTCATCTAAGCCTTTTTTTTATCTCTTTTTGGCAACAGTAAGCCACCTTTATGAATGTGTAAATATTTTTTATCAGTGGTAGTTCAATCTGTCTACGTGCTTGCATCTCAGATTTTGTTGTTTCCTGTATGGTTTAGGATTTATGTTATGCCCGTATACTTCTGCTGTGACCATGTGTCAAATTATTGCTGGATATCCTTGCTTTAGCTTCAACTTTAGTTAAGTAATATACTGGCATAATTTAATTTTACCTGCTTCATGTCATGATCAGGTGTGTCACAAGCATGGGGTCATGCACCGGGATCTCAAACCTGAGAACTTCTTATTTGGGAACAAAAAGGAAAATGCACCATTGAAGGCCATTGATTTTGGGTTGTCTGTGTTCTTTAAACCTGGTAAATTGCGGGAAGAAATGCCCTTTTGCTGCTATCTTGGCTCTTGTGTATTTTTTTTCCTTGTAAGCTTCAGATTTAAATATGCTTGTGGATCCCTGACAATTGATATTTGGCTTCACTTGTTGCGATTATTAATGGAGGAAAGACGCTGAGCATATTATATAATCTGTTCTGTAAAGTCTTCCAAATTGTGATGCTTTTTTTCCCTTATCAGGTGAACATTTCTCTGAAATTGTTGGTAGTCCTTATTACATGGCGCCGGAGGTTCTAAAGAGAAATTACGGCCCAGAAGTTGATGTCTGGAGTGCAGGAGTTATCCTATACATCCTGCTTTGTGGTGTGCCCCCATTTTGGTCAGGTAAATTTCTTCTACAAACGGACGAAAACCATTGGAAACTTTATGATATCTTCTTTGGCTCTCCTATATGTAACACCAGTGTATCCAAAAACTGAGGTGTGTGCTCATTAACCATCAAACTCTTTGTTCATCTGCAGAAACTGAACAAGGTGTTGCACAAGCAATTCTTCGTTCTTCCATAGATTTTAAAAGAGATCCATGGCCAAAAGTTTCTGATAGCGCTAAAGATCTAGTCAGGCATATGCTTGATCCAGATCCCAAACAGAGGTTCACAGCCCAGCAAGTCCTTGGTAATTTTTAAATTTGCATCCATTTTGCTTCGTTACTTGTTCAAACTTACATTTTTATTTTACTACCTTGTTACATATAATAAGTGCTACCTTTTTATATTATTTATCTTAAGATGATTGCGGGTCTGCATTGTTATATTATATAAATATAGAATAATCAATTTATTCTTGGTTCTTTATCAAGAATCAGTGGCTGATATTGAATCCTATTTGACTTATTTCAGTATGCCTACAAGTCAAGGAGGTGGTACTATTTATTTTTGGCAAATATTTAGTACAGTTGGATAATTACTAGAAACCACTTTTCTCGTTGGTTTTCATGCATTTCCATATATGCTTTATGACAGAAACCCTCAACTTGTACCTCATATTTGAATGAGTAAGAAGATGTCTTTATTGAAAGACATTAAGGACACTGGATGTGAATCGAGATCTGTTACATATTCTTATTTTCCTCAACAGGAAAATGTGTTGGCACATGAGCTGGCCAATTTTTGTCTTTGAAATGAGAGTGTTGAGGTCGGGAGCTGAAGCTCCCAACTTTTTGTCTTCAAACACTTTTAGACTTGTTTCTGATGGTTGATTAATGAATGTGGTTTTTTGTTTTTATATAGAATTCCTTTAACGTCACTGTATGTATGTCTTCTTTCTGTAATTGATACGATCCTCATAGCATGTATCACAACTTTGAATTATGCCTTTATGTTGCAGATCATTCGTGGCTGCAGAATGCCAAGAAAGCTCCTAATGTAAATCTAGGTGAAACTGTGCGTGCAAGACTCCAGCAGTTCTCTGTGATGAATAAATTTAAAAAGAAAGCCCTAAGGGTAAGAACTAAGAATATTCGTTATTGTATTGGTTGAGTCCATTCCACATCCAAAAAATATTCACATTTGGCTTCTGATACTGTACATGACTAAGAATTTTCTTGTTAGCTGTTCTCTATCTTTGCACTTTTTATCAATGTTCCTTTTCAAGCAGATCCCAGCCACTGATACATTCAGACTTATCATCGCAGGTGGTGGCTGAATATTTATCTGTTGAGGAAGCAGCAGACATAAAGGATATGTTTGACAAGATGGACATAAACAAAAATGGAAAAATAAACTTTGAGGAGTTGAAATTAGGTTTGCACAAGCTTGGTCACCAGATTTCCGATGCAGATGTACAGATATTAATGGAAGCAGTAAGTACATAATCGGATGTCTTAATTGTTATTTGAGGAACTTCTTGTTTGTGTCCAACTTGTGGTCTTGTCAGATTCTTTACTACAATGTACACCCAAAAGCAAAGATGCAAACCTTGATGGAAAATTTATTCTGTGCTTAATCTACCCCTACCTTGATGGAAAATAGAAAGTAGGTGGAAGAAAGTTGGTTGTAGTAAATGTAATATATTGTGTCATAATCTACTCCTACATATGTTATAATAAAGTTATTTAATTAAAAGATTGTTAAACTGATCACATATTGTTGATGACAGGGTGACGTTGATGGAAGCGGCACCCTGAACTATGGAGAATTTGTTGCTGTATCAATTCACTTGCGAAAGATTGGAAACGATGAACACCTTCATAAGGCCTTCTCATACTTTGATCAGAACAAGAGTGGTTACATAGAAATTGAAGAGCTCAAGGACTCGTTGGTGGATGATTTAGGTCCAAATCATGAAGAAGTCATTGATGCTATCATTCGTGACGTAGACACTGACAAGGTCAAATATCATAGTCCTTTCATGGACAAAAAACCCTATAACCTATTACCTACTTGCTTGCTTCTTCTAATCTCTCATGTAAAAAAAATATTCTTTTTGTTTAGCATACAACTAAAACATGTTTATGAACCTTATCGATAAGATTAAAATGTAGTGAGCAAGAATCTGATCTTTTCTCTGATAATGATGATAATAATAATAATAATGAGATGATGTTGGCATTTGGTTGCAGGATGGGAGGATAAGTTATGAGGAGTTTGCAGCGATGATGAAAGCAGGAACGGATTGGAGGAAGGCGTCGAGGCAGTATTCAAGGGAGCGCTTCAGTAGCCTCAGCTCAAAGTTGATGAAGGATGGATCTTTGCAGCTGAAAGTTGGGGCAGATTAAAACCAAAGAAACATATCTTAGAGTATTTTGAAATTGGAAATCCTGTTTTTGGCATTCTTGCTTGTTGATTTCAATTTAGGACTCAAGTCTGCAGCCACATCTTTGGTTTTGGTCTTGTTGGGAACGACGAGCTAATTGCCAGCTATGTCCAGATGTGTTCTGATTAGAGGGATGTTGATGGGGCTTATGGCTGTAACAATGTGACTAGTTGTAGGATGTTGATGCAGGAAGGTGGATGCCACAAGTTGGGGAATGGCAGCTTAACCTTTCATGCATTTGGTCTAATTATTCTCTGTAGATCTTGTCTGATTGAAGCAAACTTTGAATATATTATGCCCTCCTTCCAAACCAACATTGTGTTTATTGTGCCTTGCCATCTGATGATGAACACTTGTTTAGAGTCTTGTTCGAACAGTGATATTGTTTCTTTGAGTAAGTTCTATTGGCTCTTCCAAGACCGACATTTTTTTTTTTTTAATCTTGATTCTTGGACAATTGGCTATTAGAAGTTTCAGTAAGTTGATATAAATTTGACAAAATCTTCCACAAGTGTGTTTCATCACTACCAATCTTGAGCTTCTTGGTGGTCATGCTGTGCAGTTTTCTTGACCATGTTTGACTTCAATTTCATCTCCATTTTTTTATGTTCTACATATCAAGGAACTAAATACTAGTTTCATCAACTTATCGGCGCATACAATATCAACATATCGGACTCCAATATTATTGAATGTGATAATAAAAAATAAATAATATATTTATTATATCATGTTACTTATTTTGTAATTACCAATGTTGTCGAGGATGTAGATGATATTTAAATCTTTGCTATATATATATATATATATATATATATATATATATATAGTCAAGGATATTGAAACCTATGAAGTTTGATACAACACATTTGAAATGGGAGCCACACATAACACGAGGTGCTGAGAGAACTCTCCCAGGGCTTATCACCGTCACCATCATCATCATCATCATCAATTGCTTTGACTTGCATGGCTGTTTGACAGACGAAGGAAGCTAGCGGGGGATTGGGGTTGTTGAGGACATGAGGAGGCTATTAATTGCTTTGACTCTTCCCTTCTTCTCCAACTACTCATAGAGGCAGCTTTTCTTCGGGCGATGTGATCCACTGCTGTAAGCAAAAGCCATTCGATCCGGAATTAGAATCTGCGAAGAACTTGAAGGTCATGGTTTCTCTAGAAGAAACTTTTCTCTCTCTCTCTCTCTCTCTCTCTCTCTCTCTCTCTCTCTCTCAACAATAAATAATATAAGAAGATTATTTTTTTATGAACCGAATAAACAAAATTGGAGTTACGAAAATAATATTACCCCATCACAATATTATAATACTATTATCATCCCATAAAATAAAAAAAAAAAATGGAAAAGAAAAGAAACAAATCCCAAATGCTATTATCTCAATTGTCGATGCTTAGAGCTTCGACAGTCCTCCATCCATAGACACACAGCAATCGAGTAGTCAGTCTCCTGCCATGGCCACCCCACCCCACCACCCCCACTCCATTCCTCGCAAGTGATGATTGTTTGCGTGCTACTAAAAGGTGTCACCTTTGCTACGGTGCTTTGATGAGCAACGCCATGATGAGTTAGACACATTCGAGCATGCCTTCGCTTGATTCTTCATGCTGCAAATCCCTCCCTCCCTCCCACCAAATATAATGATATTAAAAATATCATTATAAATTGTCGATTGCTCTATAAATTTTAAAAAGAAAAAAACAAGGTTTATACATTGTACTATAATATATATAATTTATTCCAGAGACATCATATATTTTTTAATACCTCTATGAATTTTCAAAATCTTTCATTTAGTTCTAACATTTTTGTAAAAAAATAATTTTGATTTTAAACATGAGACCGTAATAATATATATACTAACCACCATTATGATATCTCAACAGAGATCATTTATTTATTTTCGGACTAATATGATGTCTTGTAACACAATCGTAAATATTTCCAATGGTTATGAATCCCTGAATAATCAAAAAATTAATATTCTTTAAATTGAGATTTTCTTTGCCAAGGATGTTAGACAGAAGCAAACAAAGAGGACATCCACACTAAACTTCCCATCATGGGAGACTGTCAATTGTTTGCTTGTATTTCATCTGAAAGAATCGAATATAAGTTCGGCCAAAGCTTCGAATTAACATCCGATTTCATTCATTACAGTGTGTTATCGTACATGAAAAAGAAAAAGAGACAACGGATCATTGAATGCATTTCAAGTGACGATACACAGCGTATCACAACAACAACAACAACAACAACAACAAAAATAGAAAAGAAAATCCACCAGCTTTTTCTCCGCAAGGAGCATCGAACGATTCCTCGAAGCAGTGGATAACCTAGAAAGAATATATTTTAACGTGTACTCACCCGTCAATGCAAAGCAAATAACAGCATTCCAATTGGAGGGGATTCAAAAGCAAGTGTACAACACCAAAAGCAGAACATACTGATGCACTGCTCGATAATGGCTCTCACATGAAGCTGCAATAAAGGATTTCTGAAAGTTAGAATTTTGGAATACCATTGACCAAAACAATATAGTTTTGCATGGCCATTTAGATTTTAGACCTTGCAGTCCGAGTAGGGATCATTAAGCATGAATTTTAGCTGAAAAATCATCCCTGCTTCTTGGAAACTTGCGACCCTACTGGATAAACCAGAACTAGCTGGGAATGTTAGGTTCACTAAGCATCATAGAGAAGCCAATCGTCCTTACTATGCGAGAACTTAGGTGCAAGTGAGGGAATGTTACCATCTTCTCGGGGCAGAACAAGATAATTCATCACTCTTTCCCAGACTCGCTTCCAGCCGTAATGTTATTGAGCACAATCATTCCCTGAAAGACAGTTTTATATCATAAAGCATATATATTAAGCAAATCATAAATCATTAGTTCTGCTTGAAAACAACTACATTTGAATCATGTCTGAACAAGCCAAAGCATGTCACCTTCTGGGTGAAATTTCTCTTGATGGGACATCAGAATCATCACTTACCAAAAACAGGCTAAAGATTCAGATAAATTTTAAATACATAATTATATATTATTGTTTGTCCATATTTTTCTCCAAAGCTTTTTTACAATCCGACTCTTTGAAACCTGATGTCAAATCTACTGAGATGTAAACCCTATTTAGAATGCCAGACATGAAAAACTGAGGAAGTTCATTAACTTTAATACCAGGAATATTGCATTTATATGCACCATTAGTCTAAAAAACCATCAGCGAGGTATGGCCATGAGTTTTTAGTAATAACTTCAAGCTGGTGGGAGTAATATCCAGCAACTTGGCCACGGGTTTCTAGTAATAGCTTCAAGCTGGCAGAGTAATATAGACAACTTATAAGTTAGTATATTCTTATTTCACTAGCACTGATGCATGACTAATGATCATGCGTGAAGATATGTCCGCGTCAAAAGTAGGAAAAAAAAAACAGGATGGTAGAGAACAGCAAGAATTTGGCAGAAGTTATATAAAAGTAGACAAAGATGGCACAATTGAACACACACCTGAGTATATACTCCTACAGATGATGCATTCTGCAACTGTCTCACAACAACATTTAAAAAAACATTATCTTCTAGAAATACATTATTGACAGAGTCACATCACAATTATCAAGAGGTTACGAAATGCAGGTCTTTTTTAATCCACTTTTGTACACAATAATATATTAGATGTACAACAAATAGATTATGGAGATGTTGACAACAAAAAACCAGCAGAAACTAGTATTATAAATCACAATACCAGTAGGACTATATCCCTCCGTAAAATCAAATGACACTTGCTTCCCTTTTATATAATAATAATAATGAATTGGCGACACGATATGGAAAACAAATAAACATGTAGATACCATCCTTTGATATTGAACCAAGTAAACATGTAGCTAAAAATTTAGTTAAACTAAGAACTGTTATCATTTATAATGATGATAACATCAACTTATTAAGCTGCCAATATCGACCTACAGCTTCTTGTTAATTTAATGATGATATATTAAGCTCTATTGCAACCTAATCTGTGTACCTTATCTGAAGATCCAGATATATTCCTACACGATCCCATTCTTCCTCAAGATAAAAAATTGCCCAAAAAATTTGCAAGTTCTTTGTGACAACATCGGGGCAAGATAAGGGAGGCCAGACTAACTTCTAATACAAGTGAAATTTATTGTCCATGTAGACAAACTTACCTGAACCAATGTAGATGAGTCTCATAAAAGTCGGACCACGTTACCAATAACTGCCTCACTGTAAAAATAGCCTTCACTTAGGTTCTGCAACGGATCATAACTTATCAATAAAATTCTAACATATTTGAATAAATACTGAGAGAAAAATATTTCCAGACAATTCTAAAATATTTGTTAATTCATGATACCAACTAATTAATTGGTATCAAGTAAATCATCCTAAACTAGTAATTCATAAAATTCGTACAATAATAAATACCAACTAATCATGATTAAATGATTTAAACCACTCAGTGAATAATGAATAAAATATTATACTATAAAATCATTACTAAATAAAATCAGTCCAATCAAGTCAAAGTATGATCTAGATCTAGTCAAGACCTGACTAGCAGAATATCACATACAATTATAACTAAGTCTGAGGTTTTAGTTTCCCCGAACATGCTAGTAGACACACTAGGATTCAGATATGCTCTATGCCAAATATTGAGGTGGGATCCCTTCCCTTCAAATATCTGGGAGCTACGATTGCACCAAATAGAGTCCCTATGTCAACACATGGAGAAATACTTCATAAACTCAAGTGCAAGCTTGCTAGCTGGCAAGGAACTTACCTTTCATGCAGGTCGAATTGTATTGATTAGTTTGATTCTTAATTTGAAGCCTCTTCATTTACTTACTGTGACATGGATGCTTGAGAAAATCCTAAAATTGAAGCTCATTACAGATTTTTTGAGACAAAAAGATTGCACCTCGGCTAGGTTGCATCTCATTGCTTGGGACAAGATCACTTCTAAATCCAACGAAGGTCTTAGGGTGCACGATCTTTGTTAGTCTAGATTTGTGGTGCATGCCACTTGGATGATGATGTAGCTAAACCACTTGGATGATCCTGTGCATCCATGAAATATATATGTATTGAGGAATTAAAGTTGGAGCAAGAGGTTCTTCCTACGATCCATGCAGATGCTCCATGGGGGTTTCATTAAATTAATTGACGGAGCCATGACCTGCTTTCTCAAGGATGGCTAGAACTTTCATATGTTTGTTGGCAGAAAGCTTACTTCAAGGACCACTTAATTGTTATTAATATTGAAAGAATATGATCGGTCTTTATGCAAGGTAATCATTTTATCCATTCGGTTGTTGGAATACTTAATTGTTATTGGACTTAAAATGTCCTGATACTGCCAATCAAATGCAGATTGCACGAGCCCCTTCCGATGACCATGTCTGGAAATCCAATTCTAACAGTGTTTCCAATGCTAGGACCACTTACAGATATTTGATAATGTTCGTTGTAAGGATACATCTATAAGTTGGTTGGATAAAATTCATGGTGGATTCTCATATCCCACCGGGTCCAGAAATTTTGCTGAAAATTGCTTCATAAATGACAAACAGACTAGCTCAGATGCATATTATGGTTGAACAATCATGTCCTTCATGTGGGTCTTTCCACGAGTAATCTCTCCATTTATTCTTTAACTTTTCTCTGGTTTGAAATTTGAAGGTCTATAAAGAGGAGTATAAATGTCAAAATTCAGCAATTTGAGACTTGGATCGATGGCACTTGGCTCGAGTAGGGAAATGATACTTCACAACTTTGTGATCCTGAGTGCTTTCATTACAGACCTTTTATGGTTCATTTGGAGGTAATGTAATTTTTTCTTTTTTTTTACAATAGGCAGCTAAATCTTACATTTACCCGTTCTTAAACATCAGCATTCACAAACTACTATGCTAGAAAACAAGTGCTTAAAGGACTTATCTTGTGCAACCCTACTGTAGTTTGATGGCATAAATCACCCACAGGATGGATAAAAGTTAATATTGATGGGTCTGCTTCTCAACAGGATCAAGAATCGGGATTTTTTTTCTGTGTGATGAATACGTGTGTGATTGCTAGGTATAAGTTTATATCAAACAAATTTGTTGTTTATCGTGAGACCTCATGTGCAAAGGAAAAAAATCTAAGAAAGGAGAAAGTTTTACTCGAGTCCAAACTGGAGGCGAATTCTAGTACTTGTTCTGCTGCTCGAGCTCCTCCTTGGATAATACTAAACATCATATTGAACAACAAGCATTTGATTAACCTTTTTGGGCAGTTTTCATGTATTCACTGTTATAGGGAGGGCAATCAAGCGACCAAATGGGCTGACATACAAGATGCTCTTAGATGGAACAATGCACTAAGCACCATAATATTTCAGCAAAGGCTTGAATGAGGATTTCCAACACCAAGATCTTGTGCACTTTCTCCTTTCCAAGAAATACCTCAAGTATCTGACGCTATTGGTTGAGTTACCTACCTCTCCTCTTGTTATCGAAATCCACATGACATTAACGTGTTTATGAAAGGACGAAAGCCCTCTATCCATCTCGATGATTGTATGCCCCTAATAGAGCCTTATTTCTGTTATGTAGATTTCATGATATCTTCCCTGCTAAGATTTTCCAAGTAAAGATCTTGGTGTTTTCCACTTTTAAATTCTACTTTTACTTGGAATCTTTCGTCTCAGTGATTAGCTTTCGCTATGAAATCACTCTTCATACTTGCAATTTCATCAGTGAGCAAAAAGGAGCACTTGGTTCCCCGACAACACAACCCTTAACGATGCCCTTAATCTAACAATCACTTCCATTTCGTAAACCATGCCACTTTTTACCTGTCCACGACTAAAGATGACCTTGCCAAAATCTACATGCCAGCAAACCCTCGCACTTATCCTACATCGTGCAGCTCATAATCGAACCTCGTCGAGCATAATTTTCCAAGAACCTCTCAATTCATTCCATTGTAGGCTAGTAAAGGAAAGAACAAGAAACCATAAGGACACTTGGCCTCCTTAGTCAAATTCAGAAATCGAAATCAAGAAAGAGGAATCGCCAAATCATCGCGTACCTTATCATCGGAATGGAAAAGGATGCAGGCGGCCGTTCGCTGCGGAGGAGGGCGGGCTTCTTGGTCTTGTTACCGATGAACTCGTTCTTGACCTGGCGGAGGGCCTTGAGCAGGGCCTCCCCTCGCGCCCCGCGGCAGCGCCCACGCCCGGCCGCGCCGTCAGCTCCTCCAGGCGGCTGCTCTCCGCCGACGCCGAGGGATGGTGGTCGGCTGCTCGCGAGCGGCGAGGACCGGGAAATGGCGCGCTCCATCCGTCGACGTGCGTTTGGGAGCGACGGTGGTTGTCCCTCTCGAGAGAGAAATAATTCGACATAATTTCCCCACCCACCAGCAACTCCGTACCATTCTTTCGGTCGGAGATACATATCGGGGCCCACATGAAACTTGAGACCTGTCCAATCAGATGAAAGGTGGCGAAAGAGCGTCGCGACGCATCTGTACCAAAAGAGTACTCAGTTCAGAGCACTGATTTCTGGCTTTCTGTTGAAGAATACTGCTTTATTATTATTATTTTGGAAAATTACTGCCAAATAGAAGGCCTAGAAATTGAATAAATAAATATTTTCAGTAAATTAAATGATCAAATTATATTTCACTTGGAATTACTGTACATTAAATATGGCAGCAGCATGGCATGTTTTTTTTTTTTTATAATAAAAGTAAATTATTATAAAATCTTAAATGTTATGAACAAAATTTATTGCTAAGTCAGTAAACTAATTACAGTCCTAAAAAATATACTCAAACTTATAAATAGAGAATTTACTATAGAGGTTGAATATTTGTCTTAGCAAACCATAAAATTTAAGAAGGCCGGATGAATATAAACGAATGAGAACATTAAAAAGAGAGAGTTTTGATAGAGCATATCGTGGATTTCGTCACTTGGACACGGCCTCCGACCACGTTACTGCAAATGTAGAACCTTGGGAGGAAGACGTGGCACCACGTCGGATGTGCCACCAGGAATTCGAGACGACGGCCACTCCTCTCTCGTGCTGTCTAAAGCCACACGAGCCAATGTCTTCCCAAATAAGGACCACTTCGGGAAGCTCGGGACAATGCCGTATGACGTCGTTCCACACATACCGGGTGGTGGTCGTCCGAAAGTACAAACTCATCGTCTAGGGAGTCAATCGTCGCACGAAGATCGCGTACGATCGACCCTCAAGCATCAGAGTAAAAGCCCCATGCCAACATCTGGCAAAAGAGGGCGGAAGATTTTTCACAAAAAAAGTTTCGTCGACTTGATCTTTGGAATGGCCTAAGTCGGGATACTCCTCCCATCCCAACCTAGGCTAGTGTGCAGGAACCCAGAGGTGACAAAAGGCATACTCATTGAAAAGGTGCATCTCGACCAACCTTGACCTCAATCCAACTTGACAAAGGTCTCATCCCCGGGACGATCCTAGGCGTCGACAATCAGACCAAGCCATACAAGCTCCTCGACCACGACGTAGAGGTCCACCAACAAGCTTCTGGTTTTTTTTTCGGATCTTTCATGATGTATTCACTTGTTCATAAGTTAAAATAAGATTTTTATATAAAATAATAATGATAAATTTGATATCATGATACAATTATTTTTAATGATATTTATTAGTATTAATCATAAAGTGTTATGCATTTATCCACTTTCGTTAAAGTTTTATGCATCTAGTCATCCTTAACTAGTCTTATCGGCTTCATAAAGAATTTTTTTTTTTGATGATTATGAAGAGTATATATTTTTTTACCAATCATAAAGAATAGTTCATTACCTCATTAAGTGTTTCTTTAAGAAATTAAATTCCAAAATATTTCATAATCATAATCAAAAGATTCATCCGTATACTTTTGTCTCCAAAGATTATAAATGAGTTTTTTTATTGAAACTTAATGCAAGTAAAGGTTTTACCCGTAACACCTCCGATTAGTCTTATATAAAAAACGATCAAAATTAAAATTAAAATTAACTTATGAGAATATGATTAATATATAATTAGTAATTTTAATTTAAATATTTTGAATAACGATTCGAGCCAAACGAGATTGATAAGTTAGCACATCAAAATCTAAATTATTCTTTCTAACGAGAAACATTATAATATTTCCAATTAATCTCACATTAAAAATAATTAAAATTAAAATTGAATAGATAAATTAACTTATTGACGTGACACTACCCAAACCAATGTTCAGGTAATCGTTATTTTATTCAAACTAAAATTCTTTGATAAATTAAAATCAAGAGCATGATAAATGTTCAAAGAACAGCCTTTTTCTTTCAGGAAGTCATTTATTGTGATCATATTATGAATGCCACACAATCTTTTCTACCTACTCTACGTCTAATCTTCCTTGAAATGTAATCCACCTATTATCCAAGAACAGAATATTTTTCCACTAAATGTCAGTCATCATCATCATCAAACATGTGATTGCTGAAACAAAGATCCATAGACACCAACATCAAACTCGGTCATCTCCACTGTTTCTCTCTCTCTCTCTCTCTCACACACACACACAGCGCTTGTGCTTTGGTTTTTGGATGCCGGTTTGTGTGTCTCAGAAAGCGGAGAAGATATCGGAAAGCCACCGACGCTTTGGAGGTAAAAAGTTCTCATGTCTGTTTGGTGAAGCACAGCTCACGGATGTTTGAAAGGAAGAAGAAAAAGATGGGACCATATGCTAGAGGAAGACGATGCCGACCTGACTCCTTCCTTGTTCTTTTCCCCCTCTTGGGAAACCACAATGGTCAATCTTGTTTGGAATCGAAGTAGCAACGGAAGGAGTGAGGTACAGGTAGGGATGAAATGATTTTGATTCCGCAATTTGATCAACGATCTTAAATTTGGTTAGATAACACTCAGACAGAGAAGAGAGAGAGAGATGGGAACCTGTCGTCTGCATGATCGGTAATCTTTAACGTGAGTTTATGATTTGCTTTTAATTACTGATTTTGGAGGGACTTTTCTGATAAATGCGCCCACAAAATGGCTGGACCCACCACAAGTGGGACCCGATTCACCCATCTCGAGTAGGTGCAGCTGGTGACGCGGCGATCGGTGAACGTGGCGGTTCTTGAATGGGTGCGGATACTGTGGTCCCATATTACTCTGGATTTCCCTCTTATCCAAAGACGGATACACGTGACTCCCATACCCACTGCGATACCTTTGGGCAAAGCCCACGCGCGAAACACGGATGTGGCATCCTTCCGAGACGAGTGAGATATATTTGGGTGGGTTGGGCACGTACAAGTGAGCAAGGAATAGGCGCGGGGCCCAGCCACTTTTCGACAACCGGCGGTAACTTAGCCCGCAGCGTTCGTCGTATCTTAAACCGCTCCGTCGAATCTCGTCGACGGCCCAGGTCACTCCACCCGTCCCATCGTGCCGTCTCTCGTGGGAAACGATTCCTACCAGGCTGCTAACTGGAGAAAACAAACAGCCTCTTCTGGGTCCCACATGAAATCCCTCGCCATCTCCAATCGCCAGCAAGGTGTCGAGAACGCGTAACTTTTTCCTGGTAGAAAAAAGTTTTATCCAAGCCAAATACCCAAATAGGCCTTCGCTATATTGGAAATACACGTCCGATGTACATGCTTCTAATTCATATATAAAGAGTATATATGTAATTTCGCCACTTCACGAGACGGTCCCGGGAAACTTCGATAACGGGAAAAGGACGCGCACTATTCACCGCTCGTTGCTACTTCTACCCCTCATCGCACGGCGACCGGCTGCACCTGTCACGCCTGCTGCAGAAGCCAGCCGACGGACAGTCCTGAAAACAGAACCGCGCTATTTGGGGGTGTTGTCCGAGTCACCCCTGAAAAACTTTGGGGTTACGTCAGGTACGTGTTGTAGGGCCCTGGCTCAGGAGATTGCTAAGGCGCCACTTCGCCATGAGGCGCTGTCTCGGGCGATTCAGTCGACCTGGAGGGCGTTTTCTTTTCCCCTGAAAAAAGGAGCTGGCGCGCTTCTATTGGGTGTCAACGCATCGAGGTTCTTTAACTACCGGAATTCACCGAGCTGTGAGCCCGATTTGACCGCTGTCTGGAGTCCGAATCGAACCCGGTTCCCTTGGAACGCGGTCACCGAGGCGCTCACTTCCCCTCCCCACCGGCTCGGCCGGTGGCCGCGAGGTCGATTACTGCTTGATATCGCTGATTCTCTGTACCGGGTCTGCGCACCAAACAGACGAAGCCGCCTTGTCATTGAACGGAATGGTGGAGCCCACAAACAGCTTTATGAGGCCCACCTTCATCGAGTGACGAGAATGGTCGCTTCGATTTCCGTGGGCTCAGCCGATACACGTGGGTTTAACAAAATTCTCCTGCGATAAGATAGAAGAAACGAGAGGAGAAGAGGTAAGGGGGGAAGGTTAAATTCTCGTTCCCAGAGTTTGGCTCTCATTTCATTTGACGAGCGTTTCGTTTCAATTTCCGGGCTTTCCCCTTCCCCCACCTCTCTTCTTCTTCTGCTCCTCGTTTGCTCACTGGACCAGCGGGATTGGTCGCTGTTCGATGGAGGTCTGGCTGCGGCGTGGGGGGTTTCCGCCCGTTCGCTGGGTCTTGGAGGGTCCTGTCGCCGCCTACTGGTTCTGGTGGTCGGATAGGTGAAGGATCCGAAGGGGTTTGAGCTGATCTGTGGTCGTTTGGCTGTCGGCTTGATCCTATCTTTGCTGATCGCTCTGCAACAGCCAAGGTTTGTGCGGTCTTGGTTTTCTTTCTTTCTTGTTCTTCTTTTTTTTGCTTCTTTTGGTGATTCGTATTGCTAGTCATCAGTCTATTACAGTGTACTTGTTGGTAGAAACCCCTCTTTGTTGAAATCTGTTTCCTGATTACAAGAACTACCATGGTTTTGATCTTGGAAGGCTCTCTTGAACTACCAGATGCCCTGTGTTCTCTTTCGTTTTTGTTCCTTAACCTCAAAAGATAGGTCGTTTTCAGAGTTCTTCATACAAATTCCGAGAGTAAATCTCTCTGTCGTTAATAAATCTACATAAATTTATTTCTTTATAATTTAATCCGATCCTTCTCCCCTTAGTCTGTGTTTGCAAATATTTCACCATTTTTTCCCATAAAATTTTCTGAACAAGAAAAAGATTGAATCTTGTCTTCATTTCTCATCTTATGAATCTCCTACAGGCCCATCTCCGCCTAGCCGGAACATGTGCGGCGGCCCCGAACGCATAAGGCCTTCTTCGTCGTCAACCTCGCAGGAAGAGAAGTTCAACAGAAGCAGCAGCAGAGGTGGCGGGTTTGCTGGCGAAGGAATGAACCACCTCGCCGTGGAGACCGACGACTCGTCCTCGAGCCTTCTCGAGCTCGCGGCGAACAACGATGTCGGCGCCTTCAGGCGATCGCTCGACCGCGACCCCTCGGCCGTTGATGAGGTCGGCCTCTGGTACGGCCGCGAGAAGGGCTCCAACAGGATGCTCCTCCAGCACCGCACTCCGCTTATGGTCGCCGCGACTTATGGCAGCCTCGATGTCCTCGAACTTCTCCTCTCTTTGCCTTCTTCCGTCGATGTCAGCCGAGCTGACGGGCATGACAGAACCACGGCCTTGCACTGCGCTGCCTCAGGGGGTTCTCCCAACGCTGCTGATGCTGTGAAGTTGCTACTTTCTGCCGGTGCCGACTCTAACTTGGTCGACGCTAGTGGCCACCGGCCTGCTGATGTGGTTGTCGTGCCCCTAAAGGTGCCTGATGTGAGGACTGTGCTGGAAGAACTTCTAGGGAGGAGCTCTAATGGTACATGCAGGGATCACCATCATCGTGCTCTTCGCACGATTACGAGGTTATCGAAGACAGATTCGCTGCCCCCGTCTTCCTCTCTTGACGAGGACGGAACACCATCGTCGGACTCGGCTTCTTTCCCTGCGACAATTGCCAAAGCCCCCGAACTCCAGCCACCTGCCGTGGTGACTGAGAAAAAAGAGTATCCTGTGGACCCGTCGCTTCCAGACATCAAGAGCAGCATCTACGCAACTGATGAGTTCCGAATGTACTCGTTCAAAGTCCGACCATGTTCGCGAGCCTACTCCCATGACTGGACTGAGTGCCCTTTCGTTCATCCCGGCGAGAATGCCCGGCGGCGTGACCCAAGGAAGTATCACTATAGTTGTGTTCCGTGCCCTGATTTCCGAAAGGGAACTTGCAGGAGGGGCGACATGTGTGAGTATGCGCATGGGGTGTTTGAGTGTTGGCTTCACCCAGCGCAGTACCGCACTAGGCTTTGCAAGGATGGGACTAACTGCTCTCGCCGTGTCTGTTTTTTTGCCCACACTCATGAAGAGCTCCGCCCGCTGTACATGTCCACTGGCTCTGCAGTGCCATCGTCTTCTGCTGCTATTGAGATGGCTGCCGCTATGGGCCTCGTGCCTGGGTCTCCATCTTCCATCTCCACTGTGATGCATCCTTTCACATCACCATTGTCCCCATCTGGAAATGGTATCGGTCACTCTTCATTGGCATGGGCTCAGCCGAATGTGCCTGTGCTTCATCTTCCTGGGATCAATCTCAAGGGGAGCAGGTTACGCACATCTCTCAGTGCGAGGGAGATGCCTTTGGATGATTTTTCTGCGATGCCTGAATTTGATGCTCAGCAGCTGCTAAATGATCCGTCCCACACTTGCCTGAGCCCATCAATGGGGAATTTGATGGCGCGACCAAAGATCCTTGCTCCATCAAATCTTGATGACCTTTTCTCAGCTGAGATTGCCTCGTCTCCAAAGTATAATTCTGATCAAGGTGCAATTTTTTCTCCATCCCACAAGGCTGCTATTCACAGTCAATTCCAGCCGCAGCAGCAGCAGCAAGGCTTGCTCTCACCAATTAACACAGTTTTCTCACCCAAAGCCATGGAAAACCAGCTGCTTCCGGGACGCCCTACCCTGCTGCATGCCTCACTTGGTGTCTCTTCACCTGGCATGATGTCCCCTAGAAGCATGGAGCCTGCTTCTCCCAAGAGCTCTCATCTGGCTTTGCTTGGTCAGCAGGAGAAGCAACAGCAGACACTTCGGAGCCTGAGCTCTCGTGATCTTGGTTCTGGAACATCCCTGGTTTTTGGTTCTTCTGGTAACTCTTCATGGTCAAAGTGGGCTTCACCTTCTGGGATTCTTGACTTGGGAGTGAATGGTGAAGAGCTTGGCCGTCTCAATCGATCATCTTCCTTTGAGCTGCAGGCTAATGGCGAGGAGCCTGATCTCTCATGGGTCCACTCTTTAGTGAGAGAATCGCCATCTGAGGAAGTGGGCACTGCTTCAGTTGCTCCAGCTTGGCCTTCCGGCTTGGGTCCTGCTGCTGATGGAGTTGAGGACTCCAATTGAAATGGCCAGTCTGTGACCTTGATCAAGCTGCAGTCCTTGGTGCCTGGCTTGAGTAGATGCAGCTTGATTGAATGGTACCCCAACACAACTCAAATTTTTGCTGAACATCTTGGACAGGCATTCGGTAGTAGCTAATGATCTAAGTAAATAGTATTTTTTTGGTTTGTTGGGAAGGTGAACTAGAGGAAAGAATCTGAAGGTTTAAATTCCATAGATTCATTATCTTGAGAAATGGATTTATTGTTACTTCAAGAGGAGTTCTAAAAGGTCAAAAACATTGGAAGGCATCGTATCTGGGTTATTTCAATTCTGCCCAGGTGATCTCCGCCTATATTTTGAATTTTCTTTACTTTCTTTTTCTTTTCACAATTGGTTGTTAATCTCCAAAGCCCAGGTCAACAGGCTTCATGGCTTTGAAACTTGTGGAGCTTCTGTCTGAGTTTTTAGGGGGTTAAAATCCCATTCCTTTGTTATGAAGATTGTTATCTTGGTGGGTCGTGAGGAGACTGTTGCGGTTTCACCTGTTCTGCATATGACTAAATCAGTGTTTCTGAGAGAAGGAAAGAATGGAAAGTGTGCTCAAGTGCACCGCATGGAGCTTAAAAAATTTTGTTGTCTTGATGGATCTAACGGCAGGGAAAAAATGGTAGTTGTGTTCTTATGTAACTTCTGATCGAACTTCAACACTGTAATTTCAATTCATTTTTTCTTTTGTCTTTTCTTCATTCTTTCTTGTGCATTATATAAAGTTTCAATTTGTGCACGTATCTTATGCTTCTTGCATGCATATGGGCTTTCACTTCCTTAACTGTGGTGGTATACTTGATCCCTGAATTCTGGGGATGTATTGAGAACAGTGGTGTTTAAGTCTTAATTGTCAGAATGAAAAGGTCATGCGGATTGAGAAATTTTTGGCCAATAAATAGTGGATACCAGTCTGAATTGCATCAAATATCTGTTCCTTTGCTGAGTTTGTTGTTCTTTGGAAGCTTATAGGGGAGACTCCAGAACTTCCATTAAGCATATTTTGATTGTGAGCATATATTCAAAGTTGTATCAGGATTCCCTGTATTCTTCTGAAATATCTTTAAAACACTGTTGAATAATGAGCAATGACCATGAAAATCGCCTCACCCATATATATATATATATATATATATATATATATATATATATATATATATATATATATATATATATATATATATATATATATATATATATATATATATATATATATATATATGTTGTGTGTGTGTGTGTACATATGTATACATATAGATGTTGCTTGCTTCTCTGTACAATTTGAAATTTGCTAGAGCAGATTCATTCTTGTTGAGATATGAATGCTGGAAGAACAAATATCATCATGATTTGCCTTTTCTTCCCTTTCGGTTTGTTGCTGTTGCTGTTGCTTTTGCTTTTCCATAATTTACAGAGGAATTCTGGGGGTAAGCATGGTAATGTTGATGCCAAATGCATATAAAAATCTAAAATTTAGAAGCATCAAATCTGCTTATCCATGATCCTTTGTGATCATTTAATGGTGTTTGAAGCTTGTGATGCCATACTGAGGTGGAACATGGAATCCATTATTGTGGATTGAAAGCTTTCACAAGTTATCCTGTGCAGTATGGCAAAAAAGCTATTGGCTTAAGTAGTTTTCATACCCTAGCAGGATTGGCTTTAAAGCTTCCTTGCTTTTTGCTGGAGACTGCATCATCTGCTGGTATTGGATCAGTGGTTTTCAAATCCTCCATGAATTGGATTGAGAGCTTACTTGCTTCTTTGTCATAAAGTTATGCTACTGCCAATGGTTGAGGATTTTGGTGCTTATAGGCTTATAGCTGAATATTGTGTCATTTGAGCTTTGCGGGTTTCAACCATAGCATCTCATTCCTCATGATGGAATCTGTGACTGTTGCTTCTTCCTCTTTGCATGACTCGGGATTACTGCATGTAGCGTCAGAACTTGTTCTGTGAACTGTGTTGCTTTGCTTTTGTGGATCTGAGCTATTCCCATATTCCTACTTTGGTACATGATCAGAGAACACAAAGATCAGATGCCCTGATCGCAAAAGAACATTGATGGGCTGCGCATCTATGCATACTTTTGATCTCTTTTGGATACTTTGATCTCTAAGGAATTATCAACACTTCAGTTTCGGATGGTTTTGTTCTTTCCAGTGGATTTCAAAAGGTGTGCTTTGGAGAATATCATGTGATGATGTGAGTGCTCTTACCAATGAGAAATTACTCTTCTCTGGGATGTATTCCACATGGTTTTGTCATTGACTATACTTGGCTCTTTAATTTTCTGACCAATAAGGCACTAAATGTGATCAAGTTACAAGTTAGCTCCTAATTTTTCTGTTCTCAATATGCTTTTTGTATGGATTAACAAGAGAGAGAGATATCAAAATTTAGGGAAGTATATATATATAAAATTAGATTTTGAAGGGACAAATACGTTATTTTCAACTTTGAAAGGATAGATTTGAAAAACCTCCTAGCTAAAGTTGTGCAGTATGACATTTGCTACAGTCTTACAATGGTTGTAGGGGGAGACTTCTACAGATTCGCAGCCTGTTTCTTTGAGCTGTTCATGAAGCAGCAGCAGCAGCTGAAGCTTTGGAGCTTTGCTAGAGAAATCCTGGGAGGATCAACAGTTGGTGATGAGAATACTTAACAGTGGCCATCCTGCTGCTGTCCAAGCCCAGAAGGGAATTAATGGGCAACTCAACACTGAATTGACCTCAATGCTATCATTTATGATGGTGCACCAAAACCACTGGCAACAACTGGGGGGAGAGAACGGGGCACACAAGTGAGTTGTCTCATCTCCCATCATCCTATGGAGTACTAAAGGATCTCTGTACCTCAGTTAATGTGTGATGTACTGGGGATAGACTTCTCTTGGAGTGCTTATGTTTTCTCTTCGATCTCTGCAGTTGATCTTTGTTGGTTGGAGTTGTTAAACCATCTACTTCATTGTTCAGCTACTGCCTTGATAAACCTTCATTCATGGACCTAACAAGCTTCTGAAAATAGTGATTTCATCCCTTCTTGAGCTTCTCTATGGTGTATCTGATGAAAAGTTCACCAACTACAAGTATTGGCTTGACTTTTAGTGAGGTCTCACAAGTCCAATTTTGATTGGAAGTGAGTCCTTATCATGATCAAGAACAGGGTTTTGATTTTGACCCAACAAGCTTCCAAAAATAGTGTTACTGTTTTCATCACTTCTGCAGCTCATCTGCAGTTTATCTGGTGAAGAGTTCACCAACTATGAGTATTAGCTTTGAAGTTTCTGAGGTCTGAAGAGTCCAAATTTACTTGAGAGTGAAAGTTCTTATGATGATCAATATTAGGTTCTGATTTTGACTCTTGTGGAATCAGTCCATCCAATTGGTACTTGTTGTTAGCTTGAGGAGCAGAGAGTAATAATCAACACTTGTGTAGCAGAACAAATATGCTTAATTAGTGATCTTGACACCAAAATATGCAATTCTTGTCATCAATATTTCTCTAAACTAAACAATATATGTGATGATAATTCATCCATCACACAAGTATTTTACATTAGTATACTATATAGTATAGATATAGTGATGACACAGAATCCTTATTTCTGTCATAAAATGGGCATCATCTTTTCATCTATATATACAAGACTGCTTCCTCTGAAAACTTGTTGTGCCCATTATCATGATTATAACATTCACTAATTCAGAATTTCCAAAGACATGATGGCAGGTATTGCAAATGGATGTTGAGAATTAAGCTAAGCTATGTGCATGACATAAGTGATCTTATCCAGACTCAAAGACACATTTCTAATATATATTCTCCTTCACATCCTCAAGTAGAGATTTGAGGTGTAGTACAAGAGCTGAGAAGTACATGGTGTTGATTAATGATCACATAGCAGCACCAACTCAGCTACAGATAACCTATAAAACAATCTCTACCTCCACTGATCCCACTCTCTACTCCAATGACACTCAGTGGTAATAATGCACAAGCAAGTGCTCCTTTGAGCAAAGCAAGAGCTCCACCACCTTGCCTGGATTTTGGCACTCAGTTTGAGAAGAAATGCTTCCTTTATGAACGCACTCGCCGACACCTTGTCTTTATACTATGCCAAAACTAGCTCAGACTGCGAGTGCAAGTCTTAGGGAGTGGATTAGTTTAATGTTTCTTTCTGCTGCTGAAAAGAAGTTCATCTTTGGTGGAGTTTCTAGGTGCTTTCATGCATGTCATCTCATCTCATGGTTGTTCTTAATCCCTTTTCTGTGAAGAGCACCAGCAGAACAAGTCTGGTCGTAGTCTCTGCAGTATCATTGAGCTTTGTGAAAGCCCTGCTTTAACATCCGACACCACACTGACACATCAGATCAGCAATACGAGCTGATTCGTGACTCTGTGTGCCTCCATTAGGTAGAGTGGGCAGAGAAAACAAACATGGAAGCATGGCCCCTGCAAAATCTAGGGGTAGAACAAGCAAGGCTGCTCCTTTAAATGAGAGGAGCAAGGGGGAGTATTGCTGCATGCAGCAGCTGGTGGTGGTGTTAGCACCTGGGAAGAAGAGCTTGTACACACACAAGTTGGACGATGGTTATAGGTTCTGAACACAATCTGGTGCATGTCCATTGGAGCAGATAAGGTACTTGATGAAAGAGTTCACCCAGTACATGTTCCATAATTATTAAGATTAGTTCCTCCAATATTAATTGAGGCTGTTGTGTTTTGGATTAGTGTCTTTGCTTCTGCTATTATTGCTGCTGCTATAACTGTTATTGTTCTTTGTCATTGTTGTCACCATCATTGTTCTGTATGCTCCAATGACCAGTTTAATCTTGGTCATGCCTACTGGATTGCATGTCATATTAAACTATTGACTAATAGCTCTCTCTTTCACTCACAGCATTCACTCTTTTTTTGCTTAGAGGATGGTGGAATGGAAATGAGAAGAAACCAATTCCCAGTACACTCTGCAATTACTTATAGAACAGACAGCTACAGATTTACAAGGCTGACATGTTTATCAAACAAAACACAAGCAAATTTAGAAAGAAGAGATATGATGAATTGCATCAAATTGATGAAACATTCACAAGAATTTCTTACTCTTTTAATCATCATTCCTTATCTTGGATTTTAGTATCTTTAGATCCTCTGAAGAAGATTTAATATTCCATCTCTATGCTCTACACCTTGTGCACAAAACTCTCTCTAGTCAAACAGTTACTATCTTTCTCTCAACTTATCTAGCCTTGCAATGGAGACCTTCTTCTGATATACTCAATTCTCTTCAGCAACCCACCATGGAATAGTGACCAAAAGTATCCATTATAAAAGGTACAGTTTCAGAATAAAGTATTACCTTAGTCTCCTGATGGAAATAAAGAATGATTAGGTAAAGTTTTAGGACTTCAATGTGGAAGACAATTCTAGTAAGCCAAATACATTTGGGGAGACAACAGAGCCTGGAAACTGCAGAGGTGGCTGTCTGACACTTGCCAAGGACAAGTGTTAACTGCCATCATCTTTTGCTTGTTCCCTATTCTGAAATCTAAAGTCTCAGAGACATGGCTTCAGTGTGGCTTCAAGGTATGGCCTGAAGTGGAAAGGAAAATATAATATACTTTCATTGATGATGGCTTGACAGCTTCAAAAAAATATCAAACCTATTGCTTCTAATTGGCACTTTGAGCAACTCTTTACACTCATCAACATCTTTTGCCATGAACTTGGGAAATCCATCCACATTTGCATGAATGTGGCACTTGGCAAAGTTAAAGTTTCATAGTTTATTGAGTTCAGTTCAAATTTAGCTACTCCAGTCTCAGTCCTTTGCTTTGGATGGTAAGAGCTCCTTTGTCATCATGATTACTATATCCATCTCTCCATTTCAATTGGATCCATCAATCCATTTGGTTTGGTTTCAGCATCATCAACACAAGGTCTGTGGAGTATATCTTCCCACTTGTTTGGTAATCCACAATGAAAGCATATTTTACAAGTGGCCTACCTCTTTTATGCTTTGCAATTGCTTTCAGAGAATTGTGGCTCCAGTGATCTTTCACCTGATACATACATCATCACCACATCACCCAATCTCTGAACTTGTTCTTCACCTCAGATTTTGGTGAAACCTACAACACCATGGCCCCCACACCAAAATCTCTGGCTTCCTCCCTCACAAGCACTCATTGTCAGACACCTGTAAGCTGAATCCAATTCCTGGATTCTTAGTTTCTTAAGCAGCCACATCTCCCAAGTCTCCTCCACACATCTAATACATGGTCAAAGACATGCAAAGACCAAGTCTTGGAGATGTTCATCATCCGAGAGAACTCCATGCGTGCACGCAACTCTGGTTCAGGTGAACTACCACATGCTGATCCTTGCAATAAGGTGCCAAGGGAAACTGACTAGGTTTAGGAAGCCAAAATGTTTTAGCTTTCCTTGGCAAGCAGATTGCATCATTCTCAAATTTTAAAGGATATATTGCCCATCATAAGCTGCAAATGAAGTTCATCTGCAGCACACACAACAAACAGCATCAACAAAAGTAATAATAATCTCATGATCAGTTTCACATCTACGTCACCTAATTTCTACTTCCAGTGGTAGAGGGAAGCTTTCATCTGCTATAAGAGAAAAGAGGATTAAAAATAAGTCTCGTATCGAGTCGAATGACATATATTAAGTTTGATTATCAACTTAACAATTTAATTTTTGAATCGATATGACTCGAACTAATTTCGTAAAGAGCGACTAGAAAATTCAATAAGTTACATAATAGTTTGAATTTACCATTGCCAATAAGGAGGAAACTATTCTTGATTAGTTTGACTCAGACTCGACTAGTTTGAAATCTTTGGCAGTTCTTGAAGGCTGTTTCTCCACCAACTCAGAGAAATTTGATGGTGTTATTGACTGATTAAATCACTCTTTGAAATTTTTTTCTCATGAATTCTGTGAGAAATCACATCAACTCTCTCTCTCTCTCTCTCTCTCTCTCTCTTTGGTGTGTTTCATTCATCTTTGAGTATGATTTTGCTTTGCTGACTGTCTTCCTTTGTCACACTTCTCTCAGTCTCTTCCTCTTCTTACTTACCATCAAGAGATTCTTCTTAGGACAAGTGGATGTAATCACTTGGTAAAGTTGTAAAAAGCCATTTTCATCTTTTTGGAAACATCTTTGTCATAAAAATGCTTTTGCAATGTGATTTTTGTTTTCCACCTCTGTAGATGATGCTTGAGAATTCCTGAGCCACTGACTATATGAAACATTGTTTTCTTCCCCTTCTTCTTCCTCAACAAAACACATTTCCTTTATGGCATTTTCAGCATCCATGAGTATTAGTTGGCATATTTTCTGAGAAAAATATATGAAGAGAAAATATTTAAACAACATTGATAGGTAAAGGGATAAAATAATAATATATAATTAATTTATCTATCATGTAAGTGGAGATCTATGATTATAGATATGCATGAATTTTTGTTTCATACAATTTTATTTTTCTTTTCTAACCTGTGGATTTTAATATTACATATATAATTTACATTTATATTCTTATTAATATTCAAATATTCCATATGTACCACCCCATTAACATCTGCCCTCTACACTTAGGTTAACTACTATAAATCTTAATTATCACCAAAGTTGAATAAAATATCAATATTTTAAATGCCTAAAATGCCCTTTATTATTTCCACTAATCATTTGACCTCACAACTTATTTAACACATTTTAAAAGATATATATATATATATAATTTTACCAACATAATATTTCAATTAATTGCATGGCATTTACATGATCCATAAAAGGCTCCACGTGAAACATGCGGATGAACAAAATTGCACGTGTTTAGTTCTCACGTGTTCTTTTGGGTGTACAAAAAGACTTACTCTGCACCACTCGATTGTTTGGCCAAACGCTGTTCGACGCTTCATGTAGTTTACGGACAATGGTCTCCGTTCCTCTTGGCTCTCTCACCACCACTCTACGCCACCTTCCTCACGTAATCTATGCGCACGGCGGACGTCATTGCATGAGAGATCGCACGATGCCACACTGTTGTTGGGAGGCGGCTCACCTGACGCTGCCTCATCGCTTGGTCTTTGCCGCACCGATCGAACACCTTTGAATGCGTTCGATCTGATAATGATTGATGTTGGCATCGCAACTGCGATTCCAAGGTTAATAAATTGTGGTGTCTGTTTGCTCTCGAGTGGAATGTTTGCAGACTTCTCCTCCAGATTTTGACGCTGTTCCTCACTCGTCATCGATCCTTTTCCCAGTTGAATGATTTCTCGGTGTTAAAAGGAAGACTCGCACTAGTTAGCAGCATTGCCGCTGTCTTCGGTGGCAGCTGTTTCGCTGGACGCCAGAGTGGAGAGCAGCAAGTGGTCGAGCGATGGAAGCTGCGCCAGGTGAATCCGATAAGGGAAGGGCGGGTTCTGCGGATGTTTCGAGCATGACGAGTTCGGGGGTTGAACGAAGAGAGAAGCCGAGGAAGACTGGCTTCTATATCTTCTTCTTGGACATCAGGTACGTCATTTCCCGTATTTTGCGGTGGAGGTGGTGGCAGCACGAGCTCATGCTTCGTTCCTCGATCGCCAGGCGAGTGTTCAGGCTGGACGAGCTGGGGCAGGAGATTCTGAGGATTGCAGTGCCTGCAGCACTGGCTTTAGCTGCTGATCCACTTGCTTCTCTGGTTGACACTGCATTCATCGGCAGACTAGGTTTGCCCGATCCACCCTTTCTTGTGTCATTGAGTCTCATGATTCCTCTTCACCTGATCAGAAATATCAACTTGCAAACGCTTCTCATTGTCTGTAATTGTTCAAAATTACGAAAACCAATTGTTAAATAGTTTGTAGTCAGGCAAATTTTGAATGAAATTTTCTTCCCCAAATTGTGAGCAGAGCATGTTCTTCAGTTAGCTTAATTTGGTTGACTTTCCAGTTGCAATCAAAAGTATGAGTAATTATCTTCAACGTTTTTCTTGTCCCAAAAGTTTTGCTTGCACATCTTTTTCTTTGAATTCGTAAATCAAATGCAGGCTCGGTGGAGATCGCTGCCGTAGGCGTTTCTATTGCCATTTTCAACCAAGTTTCAAAGATATGTATTTACCCTCTTGTTAGCGTCACAACATCCTTTGTGGCAGAGGAAGATGCAATCATGAGCACATGTGTTGAAGAAGTGAAAGGTGAAGACTTGGAAAAGGCATGTCCTGCAAATGCTGAAACAGAAGAGCTCCCTCCTTGCGATGGTATCGATATCTTACAATTTAGTAGCTCACTTCTTACACTCAATATATTGCTCAAGAGCACAAACTAATCTCTTTGGTTTATGTACTCAACTGCCAACACTTCCAGATTCTGAGAAGATAGGGTGCACTGCATCTTTTGTTCCGAAATTTTGTGGAGGATTTGGCGGCAACCGCAGATACATTCCTTCGGTTTCTTCAGCCCTGATCGTTGGTGGAGTGGTTGGACTTCTTCAGGCTGTTTTCCTTATTTTTGCAGCAAAATTCGTGTTGAGAATTATGGGTGTGAATTCTGTAAGTATATATTCATAGTTATAACAAGGGTTAATTTGTCGTGCTGCTTAAACTAATTTTTGGCTCTTTAACAAGTACTAATACAGAAGAACTTAACATCGATGAATCAGATAAACGCCGATCCTTCTTTTACCACCTGATAGACTGCTAAGGAAAAATTGCTGACTAATTGGAATTCCTTGCTAGATCACCAAATTTTCAATCTGTTCATCTGCAACATTTTCTTTTCTTCTGTAAATATAGCAGCTGAAAAATTGTAACCACTGGTGAATTGCTTCTGAGCTTGCACTTTTTTCTCAAACAGGAATCACCTATGCTTGCCCCAGCATTGAGGTATTTGACATTAAGATCTCTTGGTGCACCTGCTGTTCTCTTGTCATTAGCAATGCAAGGGGTTTTTCGAGGATTTAAGGACACTAAAACTCCTCTGTATGCAACCGGTGAGCAAGTCTTTCTCACTGCAATTTAACCAGCGGAAACTTCTGCTTTCAAGTTGGAAAACTTGCATACCGACTGATGAGACTTCATTATGTTTAGATCGTTATTTTGCTCTTGTGATTTTGTATTAGCTACTAAATTCTAGCTCCCTAGATTCAACAAATATGAATAATGATCACATGATATAGGGACCGTTTCTGGATTCCAATTTATGTTCTAAAGTCCACCTTTCTCCTGTTCTTCACATTGTAGTGGTCGGAGATGTCAGCAACATCATTTTGGACCCAGTCTTGATGTTTGTTTTCCATATGGGTGTCAGTGGTGCAGCTATTGCTCATGTTATTTCTCAGTAAGTTCTAGTCTTATATGTTCTTGCGTTTTCTCATGTTGGCTTATGTAAACAACTGTTTCCTTCCTCCATGTAGGTACCTCATAACACTGATACTACTATGTAGACTAGTGCTGAAAGTTGATATCGTGCCGCCTAGTATAAAAGCCCTGAAATTTAGACGATTTCTGAGATGTGGTAAGTGCTCTGTAGAATCTATGATTTGGTAGCTTTGTGCCAATACATCTTATGCTTTACTTTATTGAATTTGTACTTGAGATGAAATTAGCTAGCTACTTAACATCCTCATATTTATGCTGGATGAAGTTACTTATTCTTGAAATGCTATAGCCTGTACTTTCCAAAGGTAGTTCTACTTCTACCCAAAAGAATGTTCTTGAATTCTCTGATTAAATTCGGTGTTCTTTTTCCTCTGGAACTCAGGATTTCTGCTGTTGGCACGGGTGATAGCCGTAACATTTTGTGTCACACTAGCAGCATCATTGGCTGCACGCCATGGACCGACTTCTATGGCAGCTTTCCAGGTCTGCTTGCAACTTTGGTTGGCAACATCTCTTCTTGCTGATGGATTAGCTGTCGCAGGGCAGGTAAGAGTATAATCCTCGGAAAAGAACATTGACTTGCGCATTCTTTCTGAATTTTTCCTTAAGGATCATGGAAAATAGCATATCTAATTGCATAGAGAAGAACCTAATATCTCTTTTAATCACAAAAAACCCCTAGTGATTCATTTTGCCTCTCTTCGTCTTGAAGATATTCTTAGCTTAGACATAGTTGCATCTGCTGCTAATTATCTGTACGGAAGGTGATCAACTCTGTATTATTGTCAAAGAAGTTGTACTCTTAAAATCTACTGAATTTTGATACTGACTTGAAACCAGTGTAGGAAATCATACATTCAATATGAAACAAGTTATATAATAAATGTTTTGCAGGCAATACTTGCCACATCATTTGCCAAAGGAGATCATGACAAGGTTGTCGTTGCTACAGCTCGCGTCTTGCAGGTATCAATCGTTCTTATAAGAACAACACTTCAATGTCTTCAACCCTCAGCTCATAACAATACAATTGACATTACAGTATAGCATTCTATTGGGGATTGGTCTCACGGTTACGCTTGGAGTAGGAGTTCAATTTGGATCTGGTATATTCACCAAGGACATGAATGTGCAGAGAATAATCCACAAAGGCCTCCCAGTATGTCATTTTTCTGGATATAATAAGCATAATAATTTTGATAAAATGCTTATCAAGTGTTGGCTTGGCACATGTTTGAGTGTCATACCTTTTAGCTGCATATTATGTGATTTTTTTTTTCTTCACAATCTAAAATGTTTATACTTGATTTTGCAACTCAGTTTGTTGCCGGAACGCAAACAATCAATTCCTTGGCCTTCGTATTTGATGGAATCAACTTTGGAGCATCTGATTACACATATTCTGCATATTCTATGGCAAGTCTCTTCACTCTGCAATCTGCTGGCTTACTGTCTGCCTTCTCTGCCTAACTTGATCCTGTTTTCAGGTTGTAGTGGCTTCTATTAGCATTCCCTGCCTTATATACCTCTCCTCAACTCATGGATTCATTGGAATCTGGATTGCACTAACAATCTACATGAGCATAAGGACATTTGCCAGTGTTTGGAGGTATGACAGACCATTCAAGATCATGGCATCTGGTTATTGTGTAGATGGGAATTTATGATAGATGAAATAGATGAAAGAAAAAGGAAGAAATCAATCTTTAGACACCATTAAAACCTCAAAGCCTCATTTGCTTCAAGAATTGATGTCAAGTAAAATTTTTTGCTCTCTTGCAGGATGGGAGCAGCAAGGGGGCCATGGACTTTCCTATGGAAATGATACATGTCCTATCTCAACAGGATCTACTTTTTGTTTGAAGAAGGCAGCTATATACATATGTATAGAATAAAAAGATTTAGTGAGCATGTCCCCCTTCTTTTCTCTCTTTTTTTTCTTGATCCTTGTAGGTTTTGGTGATCCCCTCAACCATCTTAAAGACAAAAGAAAAAGGAAGAAAAAAGAGATCAACAACATCATAGCCATGCTCATTTGTTACTTGAGCTCAAAGAGTAGCAGCATAACCTAATGAAATCTTCTACTTATCTTGGTGAATAAAACACCTTTGTGCTTGTCTTGTAAGAGTGACATTGTAGCTGCATATGATTGGGTGTTGCATTCACTTGATGGTTTCTGTTCTCTTCTTCTAATATCTGCCTTCGTCTGCATGGAGGCAAGCAGAGTTTTCCTCTCTTCACTGATCATTGCTTGGTTTACTGCACCTCTCACAGATCCATCTTCAACCACAATGTATCATATCACAACAACATCACTGATACAAATTGCTGGCTGATGTATCAAAATTGAGCCAGAAAATAACATTTGATATATGGGTCATCTATGGAAGTGGCCTCTAATTAAGAGAGATTAAGAACCAACAATTCTCTTATCTTCTCCATCATAAGCTCTTTCTGCATTCTTTAATCTTCAAGTTCAGTGTTCTTAGGAAAAGGATAATGTTCACTTGCAATGTGATCATGCAGTCAAGTTGCCTCTAACACAATAGCTTATGCTTCCTAATTACCTGTGCTGTATAAACCTTCTAAAACAAATTATTTCTGATAGTCCATATTAGCATCATATTTTGCATTATGAGCATAAGTTGTAAATCTAATCAAGGAATTTTTTCTGTCTGCAATTGATTTGAAGATGAACTCATCCATATATGCATATCTATTAATACAAAAAAAAAAAGATGAACCGTGGTGGAGAGGATTAATATACGCAATCTTACTATAAGCAACATTATCGTTATACCGAAGCTCATCCTCAATTTTGATCGAATTATATTCTTCAAAATACCTTTAATCAAATGATAATTTACATAATCCAAGATTTCATGAACACTTTAAGACAAAAGAGTAAACTTATACTTAGAAAAACAAAAAAGAAGAAAAAAACAAAGAACATAAAATGAATTAATATAAAAAAAGAAAAAAATTACTATAAATCGATAAGAAGAAATAGAAATGGATAGACCACCAAAGTTTTAATGAAGATGATACTAATTTTAATCAACCTATTATATATATATATATATATATATATATATATATATATATATATATATATATATATATATATATATATATATATATATATATATATAATAGAGGCATCTATGATTACAAGTTTCCAGATGAAGGAAAGGAGGATTCTATGAAAAGCTTTGTACTACTCTTTTATTTTAAATGCGACATATGTTTCTCACCACCATGGTTGGTAGTAAAAGTATGTGTGGAGTGTGGGATGATGACTTTTCTCATTTGCTATGGTACATGGACCAAAACTAAATGATAGAAAGGTGGTGGGGCTGTATGAAACATGGTCTTGGTACAGCTCTTGATGGCAATTGTCATTATCATTTTGAAAAGCAATCCAACCTGGTATTTCAATTATCATTATAAGCCAAGATCTAATTTCTTCTTGTTTTAGTCCACACAAGGAAAATGAATGATAGGATCCTATAATTATTTGTTACACTCCTAATCCATTCATTAGTATAATAATACAGATGCTCAGTTGTTGTGTGGAACTGTGGAGTCCTTTTTTACCTATCCAGTGAGACATCACAGGCATCAAAGTGTTGTTTTTGGTCAGACTCTTCATCATGTTGTTCACACACACACACACACACAAATATATATATATATATACACACACATGACTGTCTCTAGCTTTTTATGTTAATACACATCCAGGGAGTGATAAATCCCTGTCAATTAAGGGTCTTAACAGTTGAAAACAAAGACAAACATTTCAGGGTTGGAAAGGAGAGTTTGTATACTGAATCAAGTGCTGATATGGAGATTTCTACAAAAAAAAAAAAAGGCAGAGAATTTGATCACATATCCACTCAGGCAGAGAATGTCAAGCTGAAGTCTCTTTAGATGGTACAAAGTACTTGAATAATACAAGTCTACTGAAAATTTGTTGCATAAGTTACTTTCTGGTAGTCAAGCCTCTTTAGGAACAAAAAATTACCGAAAATAAATCAGAAGTATATTGTATTGTGTGATACTTTGGAAACTCGACGGGGGCACACGACGGCCGCAAATAGCAGACTCAAGAGAATCTCTTGATGGCCGCAGCAGAAGATTGGAACTAGTAGGTCAGCCGGTTTTACTGGCTTCCGCGTTTTTCTTTCTCTCTTTGAGGAGCTTGATCTTATCCTTTTTCCGTTCTTGACCAATCTGTTGAGTGGGAGGAAGCCAAGGCACAAAGACCATAAGATATCTCCAAAAGAAATCAAATCATGTTAATGTAATATGATAAAGCACTTAAACAAAGAGAAAGCATAGGCAAAAAGTAGGGACAATAGAACTTTATCGTTGTAATCATCAATTTCAGAAATGAAAACTCTATACCCGGTCAGCCAGTAAAGAGCCACGAAGATGAATAGTGAAGCATTTGTTGGCCACCTCTTCAAACCTAACCCATTCTTCCCTGAAGCTCATGAACATTGCTTTTGACTCGAATAGAGGCTTGAGCGTTTTGTTACCCAAATGCACATGATTTGCATCCTAATCTAAAAGTCTAATACATCCTTGGCTAGGACCACAGACAAGATAGGGAGCAGGAATTTGTCTAATAGATAACAAAGATTAACAAATATGATCAATTATTTGTCTATTAGTAAAAATATCACTCACATTAACACCTTAATCAGATGAGAACAGAGAACTAATTTAATATACGAAGGTTTACTAGAGCAGACGCATTCCGACCACAAATCAGCTTTAAGTTACAACTGTGATGCTCTCAGACATAAATTAGATTCTATATCCCATAATTGATTCTATATACTACCTTTATTCGAGCAAATTCTGAGCAAGGATTACCAGCCTATCAGAAGGCCAACATCACAAGCTGGCAGTACAGAAACTAACTATTAAATTGAAGACTTTGTATTGGAAGCCCATTCTCGTAAAATGATCCAACTGATTAAACTAACTATTAAGATTCGTGTCTGACCATCAGCCACTAGTCTTCCTAAAATTAATTGTCTTCTGCTGTTTATCAGAACCAGACCTATCCAGTTTGTCTGACTGGAAATTAACTAGGTACTGGTTCCTTTCCTTTCAGTTCTATATTTTGATGACAGTTTTCTAAGAAAATTATATGAACTGATCCCCATTAACATTTTTTTTTCTTTTTGCAAATGATACAAGCAAATATGCAAATGGAACAAGTGAGTACCTTCATAGCCTCATAAAGCTTCCTCTTTTTGCGAGACATAGAAACCTTAGAAAGATCCTCACTTTCTTCCAGGGTAGTCATAGTATCTTCTTTTACATTCTCAACTGAGCTTTGCAAGTTCTTATTAGACAAAGACGTAGAGTATGTGATTCCCTGGAGTTCCATATTCAATTCATCATGGTACTGCTTCTCAAGCATCGTCAACTGTAACAACCATTGCCTAAGTATCAGCTTATATCATTTCAGAGGAACTAAAACTATATCTTATAATCAAAGAAGACAAAAGATCATTGAGCATGTACCTTCCGCTTCTTTTCAGCAGCTTCATTAGCTTCGGTACGATCAATAATTCCTTCAACCAAAAGAGTCTGTGGATCATCTAAACCTTGACTTTCTACGCCTGGCATCGGTAATACTTGCTTCTTGGCTGCAGCTTGAAGGCGCTTGATTGTTTCTGCATACTCAGGAATATATCCTTCAGCTTCATTGTCAACAAAAGGTGACAAATGTGGTGGTGGAACCCTGTTATATGAAACAAGAAAATTACTACACAAACACATAGTGTATGCGAATCAGTAGAAGAATACATCAACATGCTATTAAACTTGATTGTAGACATCAATATGGCTAACTGATACCCATTAGTCATAGCATTTCAAGTAAACTTTTAAAGCCTTCACACAATGCTTTACCTTGTCACCAGTCAGAATTAATTCAGAAACTACTATAAAGAGAGGCTTATTAGTATCCTGTCAATAGTATATAAAGACAGTTTCTTCTCAAATAAAACCATATCATCCAACATCAACATATATTCTGGTGAAAAAGGTCAACTCTAATGTAATTATGTCCAACTATTACAACAGATCAATAAGATAGTTGCTGGATGTTCATAAAGTTAAAGGGACAAAAATGTCGAGAACCTTAAGAATATAGCCAAGTTTTGCAGATTGGAATCAGTCTCCAAGAGAAGTACAAATCATCCAAAATCAAAGGATAAAACCAAAATTTGTCAACTCTAGTTGAAACTTGTCACTACGGGTCCTCGTACTTCAGTGTGTAACCCAGGTAGACACTCAAGTGAAACCTTCTTATTGGTATACAAACCAGCATTTCAAACAGCTATATTAATCTTTTAATATATTGTGGTGAAAAAATTTTGTACTTGATCTTTATCTTGGCAGTCCTGCACAAGACATCACAGCAGAACTCCAGAATTCTTAGAAATAATAAAAAGAACATCCTGATACTGTGAGATACCTAGGACAAGAATAATAGCGGCTCAAGTATAGTTGTAATGCATATATCTTCTATCCATCAGATATTATCAAAAAGTGGAAATCTTCCACCACCCTGATAAGCATTTACATATAAACAATATTACATTACGTAAAAAAGCTCCCTTGAGAGCAAGGCATAAGATCTTGGTCCAGTACCGATTTTGGTCAGTGGCTGGACTGATGAGGCACCATAGTAGTTCCACATATACCATAGCCTTTAATGCACATTGCCTTAATAATGCTAATCAGGAATGTAATACTCCATCCATTTGGCCACACACCCAATAATATAAATGAGATACCACGAAATCCATCAGTAGCAGATATATTCACACATATAAAACAACATCCACATGTCCCAAAAAATATCTATGTGAATCAACAACAACTAGTAAAACTATAGATAGTTTCTTGTTGGAGGGTTCATAAGACTCATTAGTGCTTAGGAAAACAAGTTTGGCAGCAAAAATGTGCATGAAATTTCAATGAAGTTTCAGATGCACACAACACAACAACAATGAGATGTTCAATTTCATCAAATACCATTAGCAATTAAGAAAAAGGGCATGGTAGATCCTTTAAACCAGTTGGATCTGATCTCTGATTCAGTAAAACAACAAAGTGGAACTAAACTTGAAAAAAAATTACCTTCCAACTAAGTATTTCTCTGTCGGTAATATAATCCGAGCATTAATGCAATCATACACCCATTGTGGCTGAACGTATTCTCTAGAAAGGAAAACATGTCCTTGTGTTGGCCTATCAACAATCTGTATAATGCCAAGAAAATTCACAAAAAGGAAATCCCTTAGCCGAAGGTCACAATAAAAAGATTTAAAAGCACAACAATCTTGAAACAGTTACCAGCAAAGGTTTTCAATTGCACAACTGAGAACAATTAGATGATACGTAAAACCAAGAATTGTTATAAAAAAATAGCTCAGTATCAATGTGATACTATTCATTATTTTAGTTTTATTATGTTTTATTTAATGATACTGAGTGGTATACGTTGGTATATAGATAGAGTGCAAGAACAACACCACTTCGATAGGTTATAGAAACCGGTAATGGGTCAAGATTTGGAACCTTGGTACAAAAATTGTTATGAATTACAATGCACGAGGTTCTCAACATAATTTTGAAAGGAAAAGAAACAAATATAGAAAAGGCAAGACTTAGTCAACATCTTGCTCTTACTAATTACCCAATCTAATTGATCCCAAACCAAGAACTCATATACTAGAACCACTTTGGTCCCCATCCCCAACGTTACAATTTTCCAAAATAGGTATCTTTTGTTGCATAAATCACATGTCATATCCTAAAATATGTTGCAAGTTGTTTCCAACCATCTAACATTTTAATTTATCTCACCAGGGATTTCCATGATGGATTATCAGACAAATAAGAAACAAATCAACCAAAATTAAGATGGTGTCACTTGTCAACTAAAATTTGAATAATATGTAGAATCTCGTTAGACATGCATTTTCTGTATTTTTCATAAAACAATCCCTTCCTGCACCATGATGCATGGAAATCAGTACCAGATCTATCTGACCAAGTTAAATTGGAGCTGCAAGCAGCTCAGAAGAGTTTATGGCATCAGGTCCACAAGTATCCCTATATTTCTTCATGCGTCAATTATTTGAGGGCATTGTAGCAATATGTTTGCTTATTCTTATTTAAAAATGTGTTTTAACAAAATTTGAGCAGCATGAAACTCGACTGATATAGGGCATGCATTAATGGCGAATGAATTTTTACCTGATGAGTGATGTCCTCATCTGATTCTTTAAATGGAGAACCATCACCCTCCCAAGAGACCACCCCACCGAAAGCTGGAATTACAAACAGCAATGACTCTCTTGGAACCTAAGGCAATACAAGTATAACAGATACCATCAGGCATCAGCAAAAGTCACTGACAGCCAATTATCATGATATTGAGATTAAGAGACAGAATAATTCCAAGTACAACTTTCAAGCTCTAAAATAGATTCAAACTTTGACCCAAGATCCATATACTTAATAAGATAAAGATATAAAATATCTTTAAAAGTTCTTTGACACGATATAATTAACATGCTGCACTCACCTCACGACTTAAGAAAATTTTGAAGTTTCTGAAAAGATTTCTGCATTCTTTTTTCTCATGATCATCATCATCCATGTCATCAGCATTCTCCATGAGATGCATTAGTGCACCTGGTTCATTGGCTGGAAGCTGATGTTGCAGCTGAGCAAGCCTAAGCTCAGATTCCTCAGTTCGTGTACCTGTTTTCTCAACCTCACGTTGTCCATCTTCAATAGAAGTAACCGCTTGAGGATCCCCGGATAACCTTCCAGATCCAGCAGAAATGTAGCGACACAATGCATAAAGCTCTTAACACATTAAGAAACACATAGTTAATCTAATTAGTTATAAAAAAAAAGAAAACCTCGCACTAGAGTGAAAAAGATGAAAATCATAAAAAATAAGCGGCATGTACATCACTCTATTCTGACTAATAAAAAAGATTGCTTCAACTGAAGGTTTCATCAGTCAAACATTTACCAGCAGCTAAAGCTTCCAGCCGAGGATCAAGAATAGGGGGATACTTCACATTTATTGAATGATAAAGCTTGAAATTTACAAAACCTAGAAGAGCCTGCATCAAGAAAGAAATACAAGAGGGAGGAAAATCAAAATAAAAAGATGCACAGTAAGAACATGCACAAATGTAACTATCTAAAAAATAAAGTGTATAGCTCCATCATATTTCTTGTTGAGTGAAATGCACCAAATTGGTCGGTACAGCTTGAGAGTCGACAGAAATGGAAATATGGCCATATAGACAATATGGCAAATTCCACATCCAACTGAGAAATAGGGAGAAAAAAGGAACAAGGAAGAGACAGAATGACCGAAACAGCTGTAAAATAGCAGAAACAACATAAACAAACCACACTAAAATGACTTGCAACAAAGAAGGCCATCTTGTGACTTTTAAGCTGAACCGGCTTTCCTTGACATGAAAGCCTTGAGAGTCCTCAAAAAACCTTGTACCTCACTGTCCAAATCTCAGCTCAATTACATCAGCATTTTGCAGCTTCACAACATTGTCCCTTAAATGAATAGGCAATCACAGCTCAAGTTTACAAGACACGACTTCTTTGTTCCTTCATATATTCATAGTTTGCGCAGATCTATGAATCAGATCTATCCATTCAGAGGTTTCCTCTCCCTTTTTCCCCTTGATTTGGTTTCCCTGTACATAGGGTATGCATGGCTTGGATGCCAGGAACTTATATTCTTTTGCCAACTTGCACATGGTTTGCTGCTAGAATTTAAATCCTTAGCCTTAACAATGCAAAGTAAATCAACTTGAAGCAAATTATTAACAAAATGTTTATTCTTAATGCCAAATTTTGAACTACCATGATCTATGATCTTTTAAACTAGTGTTGAAAACATGAATGTAATCTAAATACCTACAATTGAACACTCATCATGGTATTCAAATGCGACACAGGAGTTGATCATTTCAGCAATTCAGCACAAACATAATAACAACATCATAGGTTAATATTTTTGGTCTCACACACTTTCAAAACACCAACCATCTATCAACTCTCTCCCACACTTACTAACAATAAACACGATCATCATAATGACATCATAGAGAAACTTTTCGGATTTCATGTTTCAAGACAATAGTCTATTCTATTGTAAATTGTGCATCGTTTTTTCCCCATGTTTATTTTTTGTCTCACTGAAAATAGACCAAAATGTACTTGTCCAACACAATGGCATTCATAAGCTTCTAAATGTTATGTTTTTGGTATACAAACTGTCCTCAAAGATGGATATGGTCACTATGCAAGATGCACTAATAGTTGTTGTGAATTACCACGTAAAATTCTGAAAAGGTAAGCATGACATTGAAGTCAACATCGTCAGTCAAAACCTGTTGCAAGGCATGTGGAGTTAACCATGTGATTTTCTGACCCTCAACCTCAGCCTGCATCATTAAGAATCAAGACCTCATATTAAATATATATATATATATATATATATATATATATATATATATAAGTAAATAAAAATATGTAAATTATACCATAAATAAACAAGATAACTTTACCTGATAATAAATGCCTTTCACAGATATGAAAGTCTTCCGTAGGCTATGAGTTCGAGAAATGTAGGCTTGCCATTCATGACTTAACCTATTTAGTAGTCATACGCATCTGATTATTTTTATAATCTTGCACACAAATAAGAGAAAATAACCAAATGCACATAGGATATTACCAATGGGAAATAAGATAACTCACATCTCAAGCTCTAGCATGTTGAACATGCTTCAAATCCTAAATATTTAACTAAATGAGAACATTGAAATAAAAGCAGATTTTAGATCAATATTATCTTTTTGCAATCCCAGCTTCTGTTTGGCACTTGGACTTTTGAGACATTTTTTAAAAGGCAATTTTCAGATCTATTTAACATACTGTTCTTATTATATTAGTCCCTACTTCCTAGTTGTAGTAACAAAACCTTAGAAATTGAGTCACGCTGATGAAGAAAAAGAAAAAATATATAGAATCCGTGAGATCAAATACCCATCAAATAGGCTTTCCACTTTTTAGAAACTCAATATTTGAATCTTCCCTTTGCAAGATATTTCAGAACTCTATGAATAATTGTTATCATGTTTTCAACCCGGTGAAGTTTTTAACCAAATTATTGACCAATGCAAATTTAGGCAACAGATGTACTTACATGAAAATCTAAATTGTTATTAAGAAATAAGAAGAAAGATTTCTATAAACAATTACCAGATTTAACTACACTTGGAAAGGCATGAGAAAATGGTATTGAAGCAGTAGTGTTCATCTGAATGCAATAAGAAGCCAATGATACAATCTCCAACCAATTCCTCTCCAAAGGGATAAATCTCTTCAAAATTCATTGTGCCCATATCCTTTGCTAGTACATAAGGTCACATGTTCTCTACCGAACAGTTTGTCTAAAAACTTACAAGACAACTTCTGGCAGAAAAGACCTCAGACAGCTTCATTACATGATACTGCCAAAGTATGATTAATCAACTTGCCATTTCACTAACACTGCAATAAAATAAACACCTTACCACCAAAACTGATAGGATACCCTAGTATTATCAAGAAAAAACCTTTTGCAACAGAACTGCTAAGAAACCATACTGCTATTTCTTGTTGAATCCTCCTCAGATTCAAGTCACTCGATCTACTATGTAAAACAAATTCAGGAAACTGGAAAATTCCAGCTATTGGTCCACTGTTATCATTAAAAATGTTCCAAAGTCAACTACAAAGGCATTATTAAACATCTATATGACAGCTATCTTATATGGATTATAATCCATTACAGCTCTATCTAAAACCAATCATTCACTTAAAACTAGCATTAGCAAATGCACTATGTTAGCAAAAGGTTTGAAAGGCGAAAAAATAAAAGCATCATAAGTCTCAAAAGATGCAGAGTATCACAAATACAAACAAGACTGCTTCTTAACATTCGCTGAATGATAAAACCTAAACTGCTAATTGCATCAGTCAAGTACTTGCATTTTTTCACCAAGAAACTGCAAGTGTGCTCTCGTCTGTAATAAATTGCTCAGGATATAGATAAATGAATTATACTTTGTTGTTGTTGAACCTTATTAAAAAACTTCACAGGACAACACAAAACAAATAAAAGATCAAGTTACAAGCTCCCCAAAAAGATTCCCCCCAAAAGTCAAAGCATGTAGTTTATTTAAGAAAAAATACACAGTCTGCCCTTATTAATCTGCAATCTGAGAAACAAGGCACACTGTTTCTAAGTTGTCAAAGTAATTAAAAGAACCAACCTTCTACAATTATGAATACGTTCCACTTGAATCCGCTCACCCTCAACTGCTGGCAATGCAGCGAAAAGGTGAACCATAGTAAGGCAGTCATCCAGGTCTCTTAGCGCATCAACAAAAGTGGGATACCTAAATGACAAGCAGTAGCATCGCTAAACAGCTAACATTTGTTTCTAAAAAAAGTTCTGCAAGTTCAGAGTTTAAAACCTTTCTAAGATAAGCCTGTCAAGCTTATAAGTAGGTTCACGGTTCAGAAGGCGATCTGCGAGTTCCCTGTTTTTCCTTGCCAAAGCTTTCTTAACCTTCTTTTTATGGGCCCTTATGTCCCTGGAGGATGATAAAGAAAGACATGTTAAAAAAAATATGCAAAAGTATCTCATTCAAAGAACAATAAGGAGCAGCAAATACTGAAGCACAATAAAATAACCACCATCTCACTTTAACCCTAGCCTCATAACCAAATTCTGTAAAATATGCCAATGATATATTAGGCACTATGCTTCTTACAAGATATCAGCACACGTGCTATGAGATTCACTCTCATGTCTCACCACATCAAACGTCAAAACTTGAACATGTGCTTCACATGATCAGATGAACATGGCAAAGGCATGCAGATAAGCGGGATAGATTAGGCAGGATTAATGGAAAACATTAAGACACAATGTTTAGCAAATACACCAACCTGATTATACACATTATCAAATAATGTGAATAGGCCTCTCAAGCAGAGAGGCATGAGTTAAATATGCAGAGGCAAAAGACGAACCAAGCAGAAAATTGTGTCTGTGATCCTCAAGCAGCTAATACCAAGTAGAGACAATATATACAACAATTACAAAGGCGTGAGGAGCCAAGTATTTAGGTTAGGCTTCATTAATCTTCTCTTACCACTGATCTTCTGATATCACTACATTCTTATTATTCTTTTTCATAAAAAAAGTCTGCTTATACATATTTTAAGCTGCCACTGCCTTTACTCTCTATACTGTTCGTTTTAGTAATGTATAAAGCACCCTTTTTCAAAGGAGTAGTACCTGAATTTCTCGAGTAGAGGCTCGTGGGCGAGAAACAAAATATCCTTCATGTGATAGTAAGTCTTGTGGTTCCCTTCCACCTTCTTCTTCGGTTCCCGTGGAAAAATACCTTTGAGAATGCATAGTTTCCTGCCAAATACCAAGATAAAGGAAAACAGATTAGAAAAAAAGAACACAAGAAACGTAACAAACAAACCAATATCCATCGTATTCGATTGCAATAAAAGGAAAAGAACTCAAGAAGAAAAGATAAAGGACACCAAAGTGATGAAACCCCGGCTCACCTGAAGGTGGACAGACTAACTTGAAGATAATGAACCGCCTTCGTCCTCGTGATGTACTTCGCCGCGTTTCCTTCCTTTTTCTTCCCCTAAAATGGAGCAAAAAAACACATCTTTCAGCTAGACGTACAGATTGGAAGGGAAAAGATGGAGAAGGACAGATAGAGAATACGTCGTAGGGATTACCGGGGGCCGGTAGTGCTTCGGCATCCTTTAGGAGATAAAAGGAGAAAGGAAAAGCCTCCTCCCCCGTCGTCGCCTTCGCCTTCGCCTTCGTCGTCGCCGCCGCCACCACCAAACGAGAGGAGGAAAGACGCAATGGGGTTTGCGAGGGTTTTTGAGGCCGTGATCAAAAACTGATGCAACTAGCAAAAGAAGTTCGCATCAAAAACTAATACGTCTCAAGATCCTTATTTTCGCCAATAAATGCAGCCAAAATCCAATCTTTTTATTTCTAGGGAGGGTCAGTGCACGTTTCTGGATTCTAGAACCCTAATCTAAAGTAGAAACAGCAAACGATTCAGAACTGCGAAAACGAATTAGGCGATTCGCATTAGTAGCCACAAGTCCAACATGCTTTCAACTAAATAACAAAAAGAAAAGGGCCGGAAATCGGAGGATCCAAAGGGGGACGAATACGAACGAACAGCAAGCTTGCATTACCTGGAGCTTGAATCTCCAAGAGGGCAGACCGGGGGAAGCCTCGAAGCGATCGCAGTAATTAGGTCTCTCTCTCGCGTTTTCTCGTGCGCTGGAAGTCCTCCCTCCTAAACTTAAATCAAATAACGTGGCGCATATCGAGAAGCGTATTCGCCCTGCACCACCTCATCCCGCCGTCAGATATCCACCACATTCCGTATCCGTGACTCAACTCGTGTCGTGATATTAGTGCTCGGATTTCAACGCGTCAAACATGATGACAGCGCATGATAATAGACGGGCAACCATGGGGCCCTTCCAATAGAGATCTGCCACGTTATTGCATACTTTTCTAGCCTGGTTTACTGAAGACAGACTATCCTCATCCAACACGAAATAACAAATAATATCACCCCGATAATTTTCAAGGACGATTCGACCCAGCTGGACAAACAGATGTGCAGCTACAAAGCTGAGATTTACCCGTCCAATTTTCATTATTATCATTGCAGCATTTCATTATTTTCATTATATATATATATATATAACAATAATAATTCCAAATAGAAATTTGACGATAATAAAAAGATGGTCCGGTTTTGGACCTTGAACGGGTTTAAATCGGGTTTAAATCGGTGGTCCGGTCTGGTTTATATCGGTATGCCGATATAACCGATTATATCGGGTTTTGGACCGGACCGGGCACCTATTCCTCGACTCCGATCGTCACGGCCTCAAAAACCCTCGCAAACCCCGTTGAGTCTTTCCTCTCTCGTTTGGTGGCGGCGGCGGCGGCGGCGACGAAGGTGAAGGCGAAGGCGACGACGAAGGTGAAGGCGAAGGCGACGACGGGGGAGGAGGCTTTTCCTTTCTCCTTTTATCTCCTAAAAGATGCCGAAGCACTACCGGCCCCCGGTAATCCCTAAGACGTATTCTCTATCTGTCCTTCTCCATCTTTTCCCTTCCAATCTGTACGTCTAGCTGAAAGATGTGTTTTTTTGCTCCATTTTAGGGGAAGAAAAAGGAAGGAAACGCGGCGAAGTACATCACGAGGACGAAGGCGGTTCATTATCTTCAAGTTAGTCTATCCACCTTCAGGTGAGCCGGGGTTTCATCACTTTGGTGTCCTTTATCTTTTCTTCTTGAGTTCTTTTCCTTTTATTGTAATCGAATACGATGGATATTGGTTTGTTTGTTACGTTTCTTGTGTTCTTTTTTTCTAATCTGTTTTCCTTTATCTTGGTATTTGGCAGGAAACTATGCATTCTCAAAGGTATTTTTCCACGGGAACCGAAGAAGAAGGTGGAAGGGAACCACAAGACTTACTATCACATGAAGGATATCTTGTTTCTCGCCCACGAGCCTCTACTCGAGAAATTCAGGTACTACTCCTTTGAAAAAGGGAGCTTTATACATTACCAAAATGAACAGTATAGAGAGTAAAGGCAGTGGCGGCTTAAAATATGTATAAGCAGACTTTTTTTATGAAAAAGAATAATAAGAATGTAGTGATATCAGAAGATCAGTGGTAAGAGAAGATCAATGAAGCCTAACCTAAATATTTGGATCCTCACGCCTTTGTAATTGTTGTATATATTGTCTCTACTTGGTATTAGCTGCTTGAGGATCACAGACACAATTTTCTGCTTGGTTCGTCTTTTGCCTCTTCATATTTAACTCATGCCTCTCTGCTTGAGAGGCCTATTCACATTATTTGAAAATGTGTATACTCATTGGTGTATTTGCTAAACATTGTGTCTTAATGTTTTCCATTAATCCTGCCTAATCTATCCCGCTTATCTGCATGCCTTTGCCATGTTCATCTGATCATGTGAAGCACATGTTCAAGTTTTGACGTTTGATGTGGTGAGACATGAGAGTGAATCTCATAGCACGTGTGCTGATATCTTGTAAGAAGCATAGTGCCTAATATATCATTGGCATATTTTACAGAATTTCATTATGAGACTAGGGTTAAAGTGAGATGGTGGTTATTTTATTGTGCTTCAGTATTTGTTGCTGCTTATTGTTCTTTGAATGAGATACTTTTGCATGTTTTTTTTTAACATGTCTTTCTTTATCATCCTCCAGGGACATAAGGGCCCATAAAAAGAAGGTTAAGAAAGCTTTGGCAAGGAAAAACAGGGAACTCGCAGATCGCCTTCTGAACCGTGAACCTACTTATAAGCTTGACAGGCTTATCTTAGAAAGGTTTTAAACTCTGAACTTGCAGAACTTTTTTTATAAACAAATGTTAGCTGTTTAGCGATGCTACTCCTTGTCATTTAGGTATCCCACTTTTGTTGATGCGCTAAGAGACCTGGATGACTGCCTTACTATGGTTCACCTTTTCGCCGCATTGCCAGCAGTTGAGGGTGAGCGGATTCAAGTGGAACGTATTCATAATTGTAGAAGGTTGGTTCTTTTAATTACTTTGACAACTTAGAAACAGTGTGCCTTGTTTCTTAGATTGCAGATTAATAAGGGCAGACTGTGTATTTTTTCTTAAATAAACTACATGCTTCGACTTTTGGGGGGAATCTTGTTGGGGAGCTTGTAACTTGATCTTTTATTTGTTTTGTGTTGTCCTGTGAAGCTTTTTAAAAAGGTTCAGCAACAACAAAGTATCATTCATTTATCTATATCCTGAGCAATTTATTACAGACGAGAGCACACTTGCAGTTTCTTGGTGAAAAAATGCAAGTACTTGACTGATGCAATTAGCAGTTTAGGTTTTATCATTCAGCGAATGTTAAGAAGCAGTCTTGTTTGTATTTGAGATACTCTGCATCTTTTGAGACTTATGATGCTTTTATTTTTTCGCCTTTCAAACCTTTTGCTAACATAGTGCATTTGCTAATGCTAGTTTTAAGTGAATGATTGGTTTTAGATAGAGCTGTAATGGATTATAATCCATATAAGATAGCTGTCATATAGATGTTTAATAATGCCTTTGTAGTTGACTTTGGAAAATTTTTAATGATAACAGTGGACCAATAACTGGAATTTTCCAGTTTCCTGAATTTGTTTTACATAGTAGATCGAGTGACTTGAATCTGAGGAGGATTCAACAAGAAATAGCAGTATGGTTTCTTAGCAGTTCTGTTGCAAAAGGTTTTTTCTTGATAATACTAGGGTATCCTATCAGTTTTGGTGGTAAGGTGTTTATTTTATTGCAGTGTTAGTGAAATGGCAAGTTGATTAATCATACTTTGGCAGTATCATGTAATGAAGCTGTCTGAGGTCTTTTCTGCCAGAAGTTGTCTTGTAAGTTTTTAGACAAACTGTTCGGTAGAGAACATATGACCTTATGTACTAGCAAAGGATATGGGCACAATGAATTTTGAAGAGATTTATCCCTTTGGAGAGGAATTGGTTGGAGATTGTATCATTGGCTTCTTATTGCATTCAGATGAACACTACTGCTTCAATACCATTTTCTCATGCCTTTCCAAGTGTAGTTAAATCTGGTAATTGTTTATAGGAATCTTTCTTCTTATTTCTTAATAACAATTTAGATTTTCATGTAAGTGCATCTGTTGCCTAAATTTGCATTGGCCAATAATTTGGTTAAAAACTTCACCGGGTTGAAAACATGATAACAATTATTCATAGGGTTCTGAAATATCTTGCAAAGTGAAGATTCAAATATTGAGTTTCTAAAAAGTGGAAAGCATATTTGATGGGTATTTGATCTCACGGATTCTATATTTTTTTTCTTTTTCTTCATCAGCATGACTCAATTTCTAAGGTTTTGTTACTACAACTAGGAAGTAGGGACTAATATAATAAGAACAGTATGTTAAATAGATCTGAAAATTGCCTTTTAAAAAATGTCTCAAAAGTCCAAGTGCCAAACAGAAGCTGGGATTGCAAAAAGATAATATTGATCTAAAATCTGCTTTTATTTCAATGTTCTCATTTAGTTAAATATTTAGGATTTGAAGCATGTTCAACATGCTAGAGCTTGAGATGTGAGTTATCTTATTTCCCATTGGTAATATCCTATGTGCATTTGGTTATTTTCTCTTATTTGTGTGCAAGATTATAAAAATAATAAGATGCGTATGACTACTAAATAGGTTAAGTCATGAATGGCAAGCCTACATTTCTCGAACTCATAGCCTACGGAAGACTTTCATATCTGTGAAAGGCATTTATTATCAGGTAAAGTTATCTTGTTTATTTATGGTATAATTTACATATTTTTATTTACTTATATATATATATATATATATATATATATATATATATATTTAATATGAGGTCTTGATTCTTAATGATGCAGGCTGAGGTTGAGGGTCAGAAAATCACATGGTTAACTCCACATGCCTTGCAACAGGTTTTGACTGACGATGTTGACTTCAATGTCATGCTTACCTTTTCAGAATTTTACGTGGTAATTCACAACAACTATTAGTGCATCTTGCATAGTGACCATATCCATCTTTGAGGACAGTTTGTATACCAAAAACATAACATTTAGAAGCTTATGAATGCCATTGTGTTGGACAAGTACATTTTGGTCTATTTTCAGTGAGACAAAAAATAAACATGGGGAAAAAACGATGCACAATTTACAATAGAATAGACTATTGTCTTGAAACATGAAATCCGAAAAGTTTCTCTATGATGTCATTATGATGATCGTGTTTATTGTTAGTAAGTGTGGGAGAGAGTTGATAGATGGTTGGTGTTTTGAAAGTGTGTGAGACCAAAAATATTAACCTATGATGTTGTTATTATGTTTGTGCTGAATTGCTGAAATGATCAACTCCTGTGTCGCATTTGAATACCATGATGAGTGTTCAATTGTAGGTATTTAGATTACATTCATGTTTTCAACACTAGTTTAAAAGATCATAGATCATGGTAGTTCAAAATTTGGCATTAAGAATAAACATTTTGTTAATAATTTGCTTCAAGTTGATTTACTTTGCATTGTTAAGGCTAAGGATTTAAATTCTAGCAGCAAACCATGTGCAAGTTGGCAAAAGAATATAAGTTCCTGGCATCCAAGCCATGCATACCCTATGTACAGGGAAACCAAATCAAGGGGAAAAAGGGAGAGGAAACCTCTGAATGGATAGATCTGATTCATAGATCTGCGCAAACTATGAATATATGAAGGAACAAAGAAGTCGTGTCTTGTAAACTTGAGCTGTGATTGCCTATTCATTTAAGGGACAATGTTGTGAAGCTGCAAAATGCTGATGTAATTGAGCTGAGATTTGGACAGTGAGGTACAAGGTTTTTTGAGGACTCTCAAGGCTTTCATGTCAAGGAAAGCCGGTTCAGCTTAAAAGTCACAAGATGGCCTTCTTTGTTGCAAGTCATTTTAGTGTGGTTTGTTTATGTTGTTTCTGCTATTTTACAGCTGTTTCGGTCATTCTGTCTCTTCCTTGTTCCTTTTTTCTCCCTATTTCTCAGTTGGATGTGGAATTTGCCATATTGTCTATATGGCCATATTTCCATTTCTGTCGACTCTCAAGCTGTACCGACCAATTTGGTGCATTTCACTCAACAAGAAATATGATGGAGCTATACACTTTATTTTTTAGATAGTTACATTTGTGCATGTTCTTACTGTGCATCTTTTTATTTTGATTTTCCTCCCTCTTGTATTTCTTTCTTGATGCAGGCTCTTCTAGGTTTTGTAAATTTCAAGCTTTATCATTCAATAAATGTGAAGTATCCCCCTATTCTTGATCCTCGGCTGGAAGCTTTAGCTGCTGGTAAATGTTTGACTGATGAAACCTTCAGTTGAAGCAATCTTTTTTATTAGTCAGAATAGAGTGATGTACATGCCGCTTATTTTTTATGATTTTCATCTTTTTCACTCTAGTGCGAGGTTTTCTTTTTTTTTATAACTAATTAGATTAACTATGTGTTTCTTAATGTGTTAAGAGCTTTATGCATTGTGTCGCTACATTTCTGCTGGATCTGGAAGGTTATCCGGGGATCCTCAAGCGGTTACTTCTATTGAAGATGGACAACGTGAGGTTGAGAAAACAGGTACACGAACTGAGGAATCTGAGCTTAGGCTTGCTCAGCTGCAACATCAGCTTCCAGCCAATGAACCAGGTGCACTAATGCATCTCATGGAGAATGCTGATGACATGGATGATGATGATCATGAGAAAAAAGAATGCAGAAATCTTTTCAGAAACTTCAAAATTTTCTTAAGTCGTGAGGTGAGTGCAGCATGTTAATTATATCGTGTCAAAGAACTTTTAAAGATATTTTATATCTTTATCTTATTAAGTATATGGATCTTGGGTCAAAGTTTGAATCTATTTTAGAGCTTGAAAGTTGTACTTGGAATTATTCTGTCTCTTAATCTCAATATCATGATAATTGGCTGTCAGTGACTTTTGCTGATGCCTGATGGTATCTGTTATACTTGTATTGCCTTAGGTTCCAAGAGAGTCATTGCTGTTTGTAATTCCAGCTTTCGGTGGGGTGGTCTCTTGGGAGGGTGATGGTTCTCCATTTAAAGAATCAGATGAGGACATCACTCATCAGGTAAAAATTCATTCGCCATTAATGCATGCCCTATATCAGTCGAGTTTCATGCTGCTCAAATTTTGTTAAAACACATTTTTAAATAAGAATAAGCAAACATATTGCTACAATGCCCTCAAATAATTGACGCATGAAGAAATATAGGGATACTTGTGGACCTGATGCCATAAACTCTTCTGAGCTGCTTGCAGCTCCAATTTAACTTGGTCAGATAGATCTGGTACTGATTTCCATGCATCATGGTGCAGGAAGGGATTGTTTTATGAAAAATACAGAAAATGCATGTCTAACGAGATTCTACATATTATTCAAATTTTAGTTGACAAGTGACACCATCTTAATTTTGGTTGATTTGTTTCTTATTTGTCTGATAATCCATCATGGAAATCCCTGGTGAGATAAATTAAAATGTTAGATGGTTGGAAACAACTTGCAACATATTTTAGGATATGACATGTGATTTATGCAACAAAAGATACCTATTTTGGAAAATTGTAACGTTGGGGATGGGGACCAAAGTGGTTCTAGTATATGAGTTCTTGGTTTGGGATCAATTAGATTGGGTAATTAGTAAGAGCAAGATGTTGACTAAGTCTTGCCTTTTCTATATTTGTTTCTTTTCCTTTCAAAATTATGTTGAGAACCTCGTGCATTGTAATTCATAACAATTTTTGTACCAAGGTTCCAAATCTTGACCCATTACCGGTTTCTATAACCTATCGAAGTGGTGTTGTTCTTGCACTCTATCTATATACCAACGTATACCACTCAGTATCATTAAATAAAACATAATAAAACTAAAATAATGAATAGTATCACATTGATACTGAGCTATTTTTTTATAACAATTCTTGGTTTTACGTATCATCTAATTGTTCTCAGTTGTGCAATTGAAAACCTTTGCTGGTAACTGTTTCAAGATTGTTGTGCTTTTAAATCTTTTTATTGTGACCTTCGGCTAAGGGATTTCCTTTTTGTGAATTTTCTTGGCATTATACAGATTGTTGATAGGCCAACACAAGGACATGTTTTCCTTTCTAGAGAATACGTTCAGCCACAATGGGTGTATGATTGCATTAATGCTCGGATTATATTACCGACAGAGAAATACTTAGTTGGAAGGTAATTTTTTTTCAAGTTTAGTTCCACTTTGTTGTTTTACTGAATCAGAGATCAGATCCAACTGGTTTAAAGGATCTACCATGCCCTTTTTCTTAATTGCTAATGGTATTTGATGAAATTGAACATCTCATTGTTGTTGTGTTGTGTGCATCTGAAACTTCATTGAAATTTCATGCACATTTTTGCTGCCAAACTTGTTTTCCTAAGCACTAATGAGTCTTATGAACCCTCCAACAAGAAACTATCTATAGTTTTACTAGTTGTTGTTGATTCACATAGATATTTTTTGGGACATGTGGATGTTGTTTTATATGTGTGAATATATCTGCTACTGATGGATTTCGTGGTATCTCATTTATATTATTGGGTGTGTGGCCAAATGGATGGAGTATTACATTCCTGATTAGCATTATTAAGGCAATGTGCATTAAAGGCTATGGTATATGTGGAACTACTATGGTGCCTCATCAGTCCAGCCACTGACCAAAATCGGTACTGGACCAAGATCTTATGCCTTGCTCTCAAGGGAGCTTTTTTACGTAATGTAATATTGTTTATATGTAAATGCTTATCAGGGTGGTGGAAGATTTCCACTTTTTGATAATATCTGATGGATAGAAGATATATGCATTACAACTATACTTGAGCCGCTATTATTCTTGTCCTAGGTATCTCACAGTATCAGGATGTTCTTTTTATTATTTCTAAGAATTCTGGAGTTCTGCTGTGATGTCTTGTGCAGGACTGCCAAGATAAAGATCAAGTACAAAATTTTTTCACCACAATATATTAAAAGATTAATATAGCTGTTTGAAATGCTGGTTTGTATACCAATAAGAAGGTTTCACTTGAGTGTCTACCTGGGTTACACACTGAAGTACGAGGACCCGTAGTGACAAGTTTCAACTAGAGTTGACAAATTTTGGTTTTATCCTTTGATTTTGGATGATTTGTACTTCTCTTGGAGACTGATTCCAATCTGCAAAACTTGGCTATATTCTTAAGGTTCTCGACATTTTTGTCCCTTTAACTTTATGAACATCCAGCAACTATCTTATTGATCTGTTGTAATAGTTGGACATAATTACATTAGAGTTGACCTTTTTCACCAGAATATATGTTGATGTTGGATGATATGGTTTTATTTGAGAAGAAACTGTCTTTATATACTATTGACAGGATACTAATAAGCCTCTCTTTATAGTAGTTTCTGAATTAATTCTGACTGGTGACAAGGTAAAGCATTGTGTGAAGGCTTTAAAAGTTTACTTGAAATGCTATGACTAATGGGTATCAGTTAGCCATATTGATGTCTACAATCAAGTTTAATAGCATGTTGATGTATTCTTCTACTGATTCGCATACACTATGTGTTTGTGTAGTAATTTTCTTGTTTCATATAACAGGGTTCCACCACCACATTTGTCACCTTTTGTTGACAATGAAGCTGAAGGATATATTCCTGAGTATGCAGAAACAATCAAGCGCCTTCAAGCTGCAGCCAAGAAGCAAGTATTACCGATGCCAGGCGTAGAAAGTCAAGGTTTAGATGATCCACAGACTCTTTTGGTTGAAGGAATTATTGATCGTACCGAAGCTAATGAAGCTGCTGAAAAGAAGCGGAAGGTACATGCTCAATGATCTTTTGTCTTCTTTGATTATAAGATATAGTTTTAGTTCCTCTGAAATGATATAAGCTGATACTTAGGCAATGGTTGTTACAGTTGACGATGCTTGAGAAGCAGTACCATGATGAATTGAATATGGAACTCCAGGGAATCACATACTCTACGTCTTTGTCTAATAAGAACTTGCAAAGCTCAGTTGAGAATGTAAAAGAAGATACTATGACTACCCTGGAAGAAAGTGAGGATCTTTCTAAGGTTTCTATGTCTCGCAAAAAGAGGAAGCTTTATGAGGCTATGAAGGTACTCACTTGTTCCATTTGCATATTTGCTTGTATCATTTGCAAAAAGAAAAAAAAATGTTAATGGGGATCAGTTCATATAATTTTCTTAGAAAACTGTCATCAAAATATAGAACTGAAAGGAAAGGAACCAGTACCTAGTTAATTTCCAGTCAGACAAACTGGATAGGTCTGGTTCTGATAAACAGCAGAAGACAATTAATTTTAGGAAGACTAGTGGCTGATGGTCAGACACGAATCTTAATAGTTAGTTTAATCAGTTGGATCATTTTACGAGAATGGGCTTCCAATACAAAGTCTTCAATTTAATAGTTAGTTTCTGTACTGCCAGCTTGTGATGTTGGCCTTCTGATAGGCTGGTAATCCTTGCTCAGAATTTGCTCGAATAAAGGTAGTATATAGAATCAATTATGGGATATAGAATCTAATTTATGTCTGAGAGCATCACAGTTGTAACTTAAAGCTGATTTGTGGTCGGAATGCGTCTGCTCTAGTAAACCTTCGTATATTAAATTAGTTCTCTGTTCTCATCTGATTAAGGTGTTAATGTGAGTGATATTTTTACTAATAGACAAATAATTGATCATATTTGTTAATCTTTGTTATCTATTAGACAAATTCCTGCTCCCTATCTTGTCTGTGGTCCTAGCCAAGGATGTATTAGACTTTTAGATTAGGATGCAAATCATGTGCATTTGGGTAACAAAACGCTCAAGCCTCTATTCGAGTCAAAAGCAATGTTCATGAGCTTCAGGGAAGAATGGGTTAGGTTTGAAGAGGTGGCCAACAAATGCTTCACTATTCATCTTCGTGGCTCTTTACTGGCTGACCGGGTATAGAGTTTTCATTTCTGAAATTGATGATTACAACGATAAAGTTCTATTGTCCCTACTTTTTGCCTATGCTTTCTCTTTGTTTAAGTGCTTTATCATATTACATTAACATGATTTGATTTCTTTTGGAGATATCTTATGGTCTTTGTGCCTTGGCTTCCTCCCACTCAACAGATTGGTCAAGAACGGAAAAAGGATAAGATCAAGCTCCTCAAAGAGAGAAAGAAAAACGCGGAAGCCAGTAAAACCGGCTGACCTACTAGTTCCAATCTTCTGCTGCGGCCATCAAGAGATTCTCTTGAGTCTGCTATTTGCGGCCGTCGTGTGCCCCCGTCGAGTTTCCAAAGTATCACACAATACAATATACTTCTGATTTATTTTCGGTAATTTTTTGTTCCTAAAGAGGCTTGACTACCAGAAAGTAACTTATGCAACAAATTTTCAGTAGACTTGTATTATTCAAGTACTTTGTACCATCTAAAGAGACTTCAGCTTGACATTCTCTGCCTGAGTGGATATGTGATCAAATTCTCTGCCTTTTTTTTTTTTTGTAGAAATCTCCATATCAGCACTTGATTCAGTATACAAACTCTCCTTTCCAACCCTGAAATGTTTGTCTTTGTTTTCAACTGTTAAGACCCTTAATTGACAGGGATTTATCACTCCCTGGATGTGTATTAACATAAAAAGCTAGAGACAGTCATGTGTGTGTATATATATATATATATTTGTGTGTGTGTGTGTGTGTGAACAACATGATGAAGAGTCTGACCAAAAACAACACTTTGATGCCTGTGATGTCTCACTGGATAGGTAAAAAAGGACTCCACAGTTCCACACAACAACTGAGCATCTGTATTATTATACTAATGAATGGATTAGGAGTGTAACAAATAATTATAGGATCCTATCATTCATTTTCCTTGTGTGGACTAAAACAAGAAGAAATTAGATCTTGGCTTATAATGATAATTGAAATACCAGGTTGGATTGCTTTTCAAAATGATAATGACAATTGCCATCAAGAGCTGTACCAAGACCATGTTTCATACAGCCCCACCACCTTTCTATCATTTAGTTTTGGTCCATGTACCATAGCAAATGAGAAAAGTCATCATCCCACACTCCACACATACTTTTACTACCAACCATGGTGGTGAGAAACATATGTCGCATTTAAAATAAAAGAGTAGTACAAAGCTTTTCATAGAATCCTCCTTTCCTTCATCTGGAAACTTGTAATCATAGATGCCTCTATTATATGCAAAAAAAACAAATAAAAAAAAATTGCTTCATTTAATTTCTATCTTTCACTGGTACATATGATTTCCTCAATTGCAAATGTTGTTGAATCACACCCTAAAACCACCTTCCATGAACCAAGAATCATATGTATGTATATATTTCCTTGTCATCCCCCTTGAACACCATGAACCTATTTACATAACTTCATCTGCAGAGGTGAGGAAGGAGAATGAGGACCAAACGTTGCCTGAACTTTATTGGTGAATATGGATTTTGTGGAGTAACAAAGAAGCTTAAGAGGCTTCAAAGAATTGAGCAGCATAATCAATTAGCTTGACCGAGTTTTCTTCTTCTTTTGTATCTGAAACATATTTGGCATGCTGTATATGGAGTGGCAAGAGAAAGGCAAGCAGATGTAAGGTTGAGGAAAGGAGAAGAAAGAGAGATGGGTTGTGGAGGTGATATACCTGTGGAATGAATGTCCCATCATTCGACTTGGAAATCAAGGAAAGGAAAAGAGACATCTTTCATCAAGTCTCCCAACTCCCACTCCCCCACTCTAATGTCCTCGTCCTCCCAAAGCATTCCGCTTTGGATCTTGTTCGCATCACCACTGTTGCTGATGTCGGCACTGCTCACCATGCTCCCTGCACCTCCATCGTTCATGAGGGTCTCTTCTTGACTGCTCTCGAGAGGGGGCACAAAGAGCTCGCATCCTCCTCCCGTGAGGCCTCCTTCCACCATCATCACTCCCTGGCCATCCCCATAGAACCCATTCTCCATGCCGGCTTGAGCTACGGTCGGTGGTTCGTGGAAGTAGGAGCTGTCTTCGACTCTGATCATGCCGCAGCCGACCTCGGGGAGGGGCAGCAGGTCATACTGGTTGGCCATGAACAAACCACCAGGCATCGAAGAAGACGAGGAGGAGGAGGAGGAGTCCACGTACATGCCCTGCAGTTGATGCTCCTTTACGTGTGCAAGGCTCGCGGCTCCTCCTCTGGTCTCCGCATCTCCGCTGTTGTTGGAGTTCTTTAGCCTCTTCTTGATGGTGGAGTTCCAGAAGTTCTTTATTTCGTTGTCAGTTCGACCAGGCAAACGCGCAGCGATCTGAGACCACCTGCACGCAGTGGATTAGGTTCGGTATCCGGTGGGACGAATGCACGCAAAGAAACCCAGTCCGGAGAAGAGAGAGAACCTATTGCCAAGGATGGAATGAAGGTGGACGATGAGCTCCTCTTCCTGGAGGGAGAAAGCGCCGCGCTTGAGATCAGGGCGCAGGTAATTGATCCACCGAAGCCGGCAGCTCTTGCCGCACCTCTGCAAGTCGGCATTCCGGGCGACGTCGCTCCAACACCCTTGCCCGTTCCTAAGCATGTAGTTCATGAGCTTCTCGTCCTCCTCGGGCGACCACAGCCCCTTCCTCAGCTTGTTACCTCCACCGCCGGTGCTGCCACTGGGAGGAGCATCCGGCTTCCTCATTATCGCAGATCTGGCCGCAGTGTGTGGATCACTTCATGTGGACCGGGAAGATGGCGAGCATATATATTCACAGTTAAGCAGAAGGTGATGGAAGAAAAGAAAGAGAAGGAGAGATATGCAGTGATGGTGATGGTGATGGCTGTGAACTTTGCTTAGAACTCGGAGAAGGGAATAGAGAGGGGACGAGTACTGTTGCTGTTGTTGGTCGGGCAGGAAACGGTTTGGACATGGACATTACAGGTCTCCTCAAACCTCTGTGTCTGTGCGTGCGTGCATATGTGTGTGTGTGCGTGAGAGAGATAGAGAGAGTGGGTGGGACTTCTTGTCTTTGACTCCAGTTCTTGTCTTTTTCGATGCATTTATCTTCACTCACAAGGTAATCATGTTAGGGTTGGAAGAGAGAGAGAGAGAGAGAGAGAGAGAGAGAGGGGGTTGTTTTGTTGTGAAGCTAAGCCCATTTGCTTGGACTTCACATAATCTCTCAGCTCTTTCTCTCTGAGCCATCATGAACATGTATAAATTTGGAAGGGGATGAGACAATAGAGTATGTACGAGTACAAGCCTTTGCATGGAGTCTACGCATGGATTTCATGACTGCCATGCAATCTAATTCCCTAGTTGAATACACACACAGTCTCTAAGCTTCCAAGTCCACGTACTACGTAAAGATGCATACAAAACCAACCCTTGTGTTGCTTCCATGAGACATCTATCTAAGCCATGGATGGAGTCAGTCCTGTGTCACTCAGGCTTTACCCTCAGTGGTTGGTGAAGTTGTTTCTTGCAATCTTAGGAATGTGGTGATTTCAGCTATTAAATTCTTCCCCACTCTACTTGAAGCTTTACCATTTTCTTTGCTGTATTCTTTTTTTTTTTCTTTTTCTTCATTTTACATATCTTGATCTTCATCAGCTATATTAATCACACAACTCATGTCTCAATTTTTAGATTCACTATTATTGATTAAAATGTGTTACGATTAATATTTTCGATCAATCGTAACTTGACATATAGAGTTTGTGTCAGCGTATGTAGGAAAGGAAGGATATTTTTTTCATTTTAGGAATATTCTTCTCACCACTTTATAAAGAGAAGATTTAGAACGTAAAATTTTATATCTCAAACTAATTTGCCATCAACATTAGTTTTATAGGTGATGCTCATGATATGATAAACTTACTACGGGGAATTATGCTCCTTAGGATATGTGTCGTCGACTCTCGAGTCATAAGGACTTTCAAGAAGTTGATCGAATTGACTTAATTCTATATACGAATAGACGATTGATTTTACGCAGAGTTCATATGTTACAATATACATTCCCAACAAATTCAACTTTGAGCTGAGACAATCTAGAAATAGGGAGTGATAAGATCATAATAATATTCATAAAATTGAATCTTGTACAGCATATGACACACACTCTCTCTCTCAGGCAAACAATTGAAGTAATATGCAGTTACCAGATTCAAGTGATGCCCTCTGTCCCAAAGACAAAAGGAAAAAAAAAAGAATTTGGTAAGAACAATTTTTTTGGCTTAGTGTTGGCTGTGAGACTGTGTTCATGACATCAATTTTTTTGACTGATCCTCTAAGTTTGATCCCTGTGCAAGAAGCATCTTGAGTAAGCTAAAAGCAACAGATACTTCCCATGGCCCTCTTGTACCATGCTTTGGCACCATGGCAAACACATGTAGCTTCAGTTGGTCCTTGTGAAGTTAAAACATATATTTTTGGTGACAGTGTCAGGAGCTCAAATTTTATGACTTTTGTGCAGTGCCAAAGAGACCAACTTTTCACTTATTGGCCAAGGAATTGGACCAGATGAGACCAACTTCTCTTTTATCAATTCATTTGGGTGGAAGATCATATGGCAGAGAACAGCCATGACAAGATGGCTCACCAGTGATCATGAATGGCTTACATAGCATGCATTCAAGCATGCAATATTAGACTCATGTGTGAAGCCTGCAATTTTTAGGTACTGAAAGATGTGGGATCAAAAAGTCTATACATCCTTGCTAAGTTCTTGCTTTTCAACTGGGACAGTACTCAAGTGTGATTAGGAAACTTTTGCATGCTTTTGGTTACAACCTCTGGTTTAACATGCACACCACTGTTTGAGTTCATGGAAACCTACAACAGCCTACTCCTCCAGTTTCAACCAAGGAGGAGGCAGCAAAAGAAGCTACAGCCACAGCCAAGAAGAAAGAAGGAGGACAAGTAGGAGATGGTGATGGCAGGAAGGAAGCAGTTACTACAACAAAAAGAACAACTGCTGTAAAAGAAACAGAAAGAGTAGCAGAAGAAGAAGAAGAAGAAGAAGGTGATGGGGAAGCAGCTGCAAAAGAAACAGAAAGAGAAGAGGAGGAAGAAGATGAAGATGATGAGGTAGCAGCTGCATCAAAATTACATAAAAGATAAAGAAAAAAAGAGTTTAATTAAATCAAACTTGTAACTTAGCAAGTTAAGCTTTTAGATTGCATCAATGTTCAATGGTGGGGTCAAAGCATGGTAAGAAAGGTGTGGTCATTCATGGTTGGAGTTCATCAAGGCCTTTACTACCCCAATCATCAACTCATCAAAGCTTCTGACTGTCAAAACTTCATATTTACCTCTGTATTTGAGTTGAACTGATGTTCATAAACTCTTCTGGATGACAACCAAATTAAATGTATTCTTAATCTTACACAACCATGATGAAAGAAATTTCCTTTTTTCAATATTACACACACACACACATATATATATATATATATATATATATATATATACATATATATACATATATATCTTTAACTTAAAAAAAATCATATTTACCTCTCTGTATTTGAGTTGAACCGATGATGTATATGGTTTTGCACACACACACTTATATATCCCTTTTAATTTATTTTAGAAAAATCATACATATTTACCAATCTAGATTTAAGTTGAACTGATGTATATAGTTAGTTTTGATCGATTATAATTAAATTTTAATATCCAATTTGATCACAGTAGACATTTCACATGTGTAACCAATAACCTATATATAATGAAGTGTGTTTGCCAATGTATCCTAGAGATGCTCAAGTGTCATCTTGATATACCATATTAACATGATATCAACTAATTATGCTATAAAGCCAACATCAATATTTTCGTATTGAACTAACTAAACTAAATTATAGCTCTTTATAAGTATTTTTTTATTAAGTAAATTAAATTATCATAAAAGATATCGTTGAATGTATTTCACGCGTACTCCTTTGCATGAACGAGGACTCAAATGAAATATGAGCATCAAGAGATACCGAATATATTTCATGTATAATTTTTTTTTTAGGAATGAAGACTTATGGTCCGCATTCGAAGAACTTTTTCTCTTCTCAAGTGTCAGCATTCTAAGAATGGATTCGGATGCTGAGTTGATAAAAATATTATGATAGTAATAATATTAAAATTTTAAAATATTTATATAATTAAATTTGGTTAGATGTTAATGAGGTTTGTATACGTGAATGATCCTACCATTATTTGGAAAGGTAATATGTTAATTCCACGTTTGGCGAACCTTTTCATTTTCCATCCTCCCGAAACGACTCCATCGCAGAAACCATCACGGGAAACGGCTACCTGGGAAACCGTTTCTCTCTTTCACGGTGTTTTGAAACCTCTTCTCCTCTCACCTCTGACCGCCAAAACAAAGCCCTAAAAGGCCCGCACTCTCACTCTCCCTCGCGATCTCATCGACGACGGCGGCAATGGACGCCACCCCACGAAAACCTAAGCCCAGATCTACTCCCTCGAGGTCCAAACCCTCGCCGCTCGTCCCTCCGACGCCGGAATCCGCCACCCCGCGCCGCTCCCTCCGCCTGCACCGCTCCGCTTCCGGCCTCGCATCACCTCTCACCCCCGGCCCGGCTGCAGGCCGCCTCGACATACCCAGATCTGCCCGCAAGGCCAAGCGGTCGCTGCAGATCGACGAGGCGCCGCTTACCGAGCCGCCCTCCGCGTTCTCCCCTGTCACCCCGGAATCGAAGAGGAGGAGACGATCCCAGCCCTCCAGAGCTTCGAACGGGCGGGTGTACTACAAGAAGGTGGTGTACGACGGCGGAGAGTTTGAGGTGGGGGACGATGTGTACGTGAAGAGGAAGGAGGCGCCGGAGTCCGCCGATGACGACCCGGAGGTGGAGGAGTGCCGGATTTGCTTCCGGACAGGCAGGAGAGTGATGATCGAGTGCGATGATTGCTTGGGGGGGTTCCATCTCGTGTGCTTGGAACCGCCGCTAAGAAAGATCCCGGAGGGGGACTGGATCTGTGGGTTCTGCCAGGCGCGGAAGATGGGTATAGACGTGGAGCTGCCGAAACCTCCCGAGGGGAGGAAAATGAGGAGGACTGCCAAGGAGAAGCTTCTTTCTAGTGATTTGTGGGCTGCTCGAATCGAGAGGTAGTGCCTGATACCAGGGGACTACATATGTGTTTCGTTGTTGGTTCTAAAGTTACCATTGATGCCTTGAACATTATCTTCTAAGGTCCATCTTGTGTTTAAACTGCTATTTAGTGCTTGTCAAATTAAGTGATAGCATTCTGTTTTTTGTGAGATTTGAGCAGCTTGTGGAGAGAACCAGATGGTACTTATTGGCTAAAATGTCGGTGGTACATAATTCCCGAAGAGACTGCAGTTGGGAGGCAGCCACATAACCTGCGGAGGGAACTATACCGTACAAATGATTTAGGTGATATTGAGGTATAAAATGCTACTCCTCTGCCCTTTCTTTCTTTTGATATCTTGCCTGGTTAATGCTATTGCGGCTTCCTTCAGTTGGGTCCATCTCTATATTCCTGATGAAATCTAAAATGAATACATACGCATAGCGCTAGCTAGAAAAGAGATTTTTCAATAACCCAAAATGGAAATCCATTGACAAACTAAAAATGACTCACAATCTCTTATCTATTCTGAATTGCAACAAGATTTCTAAGGACCACCCCAAACAATCATACTTAATTAAATCTATCGATTCCTTCTGCCATATTAGAATGATTTTTTGGCTTCGAAATCAACTCAATTTCTAGTGGCTTTTGACTAGGGGGCAAAATGATCGGGTGGAATGTCATATCCAGTTAATAAACCAAAATTTATGAGTGATTGAATGCCAGTATCAAAAGTAAATTACGATCAAATCAAGCCCAATTTTGCAATGTAGAACAAGAATAATATTGGCGTTCTACAAAGTTGGAGATGCTACCTGGACTCAATATACTTGATCCTAGTCAAATCACTAGTTGTTCTGCACTTGAGCCCCAAAAATTCCACCATGTTAACTTATGTAATATTTTATCATTTTTTAAACAATCATGTTTTCTTTTCAATATGTATTTTGGATGATAAATCTTCTTATGACATGCATTAATTACTATTTGTTTGTTCTAAGGACCTGAAACTCTGGTTGTCTGCAGATCGAGTCTGTCCTTCGGCATTGCTATGTTATGAGTCCAAACAACTATAAAGAAGCCAGCAATGAGGGAGATGATGTATTTTATTGTGAATATGAGTATGACATTCACTGGCACAACTTCAAGCGTCTAACAGATATTGATGATGCCATTGAGGTATGCTTGATCTTGGAATAAAGTAGACATTTTGGAGAAAACTTGACTGTTATTAGCATGTACGAAGCTTGAGCTTCTTTTATTTATCTCATGTTAGAATGACAAAGGAGTTGAAAGTGATGAAGATTGGAAAATTTCCAAGGATCCTGATACAGATGAAGATTCGGAGTGTGAAGAACTTGCTAGGGTGAACCATTCTGCTCATAGGAGACATGAGTCAGCAGCTGTATGTTTTTTTTCAAATTTACCCTAACTGTTTCGGGATACTATTCAGATGATTTACTCTATATTTATCTTTCAGAACATACGCAAGGGAAGGACATTTGGTCTTCAAAAGATTGGTATAAAAAGAATTCCTGAACATGCACGATGCGCTAAGCAGACTGATTTGGAGAAGGCCAAAGCCATGTTGCTTCTAGCAACTTTGCCCAAATCACTTCCTTGCAGGACTAAGTAATCATGATCTGATTAATTTGCACTTGTTTTAACGCCATTTTTAGGCTAATTATAATTTGGAGTTTATGTATCAGAGAAATGGAAGAGATAACTGCATTCATCAGAGGTGCTATTTCTGATGATCATTGTTCAGGACGCTGCCTTTATATTCATGGTGTTCCAGGAACTGGCAAGGTAGGCAGTTTGACTTAATGGCTTTCGCATTCTGTTAATTTTGTTTAGTTTGCCAAAAGTAGATGGTCCAACTGTTGATTTTGTTTTTCAGTGCCTTGATAATCCATATAAATCTAATTGTTTTTTGACACTTGACATGCATCAAACTGCAGACTATGTCTGTACTTGCGGCAATGAGAAATCTGAGGTCAGAGGTCGATGCACGAACTGTGAGGCCCTATACCTTTGTAGATATTAATGGTCTGAAACTAGCTTCTCCAGAGAATATTTACAAAGTATGGTTTAGCTTTTCTTCTAGCCATTTGATCTTATTGTACGATCTTGATCATTAAACTAAACATGCCCGTTAAGTTCAGGTAATCTATGAAGCACTAAGTGGTTACAGGGTTGGATGGAAAACTGCTCTTCATCTTTTGAATGAACGTTTTTCCAAGGGTGGTGGAGTCAGCAACAATGAGCATCGACCTTGTGTTTTGCTTATAGATGAGCTTGATCTTCTTTTGACTAGAAACCAATCGGTAACTCTTGCTATTGATGTATCTATTTCTTCTTAACATCACAAAGATTGATATTGGATGAAGAAGAAGCCTTTTAGTATTCTTTTTAAGTTAATTTGGTTCATAGATAGTGTATTAAAACTTTAAATTATATCTTTTACACAGGTTTTGTATAACATTCTTGATTGGCCTACTAAACCACAATCAAAGCTCGTTGTGATAGGTATCAAATGGTCATTCTTCTTTCTTTGCTTTTATTTGATTTTCATCTCAATTAATTTTATGAATGCATATTTTCTTTTGATAAATTATATTCAGGAATAGCAAACACTATGGATCTTCCTGAAAAGTTATTGCCACGCATTTCAAGCAGAATGGGGATTCAGCGGCTATGTTTTGGGCCTTATAGTTATCAACAATTACAAGAAATCATTTCTAGCCGTCTTAAAGGCCTTGATGCATTTGAGGAACAAGCTGTTGAGTTTGCTTCCAGGAAGGTAATCTCATGACCATCATACACCATTTGGAGGTCTTATTAGTCAGAAATTTACTTAAAAATCAATGCTTGGATTTATGGGTTCACGACTGATGCTAGTAGTCACATGTCTGACGGCATGGTGTTGACATGGGGTTCTTTGATGTACCAAGCAACCATTTTCTAGGCACATTCCTTTTTTGCCAGTATGCATCCACTCAACAATAACCAGAGTATTGGAAGTATGGAATTTTGAGCACACTCATTATGTGGACACTGATCAGTACATTGATTGCTGCATTTTATACTATAGAACAATGCATTCCATTCATGCATTAGCTAATTAAGAACAAAAATAAAGCATGATGTGACTTTGTGGAAGATTAAGATCCATGCTTATGCAACCTTACTAACTTTACATCATCTGTTATGACCTAGCATAATCTTGATCCTTCCATGTTTGGGCTGACGGTAAGAAAACACTGGAGCTTGAGGGTTGGGTTAGGATGCCAACCGCTACCTATAACTTCTGTCAGATCTTATAAGCATAGATCTTATTCGATTTCATTATAGATTTTGTAGTTGCTAAGCTATCATGATGGATGTTGTTTATGCTTTTCCAGTCCATCATATAACCTTTAACATTTCTCTAGATTTGGGAGTAATAAGCCTAAAAGGGGTAAGTCCTAATTTTTACTTCATCGAGATACATTCATTTGTATGTCATGAACGTAAGCCGAAGCATCAAATGACAATGAGGTAAAGAATGTGTTATTCATTAATGTGTGAGTGCTTTAGACTAAAATAATGCATCTAGTGATATCATTGCATCCAAGTTAAGTTCTGCAGTTGCTTAATATTCACACTTTTGTTATATGTGATGCATAACATTTCGTATACAATCAGGTTGCAGCTATGTCAGGCGATGCTAGACGGGCACTGGAGATATGTAGGCGGGCAGCTGAAATAGCAGATTATCAATTCAAGCAATCACCGTTGTGCAAACAGCCATCAGAATCTGTTGATGGTTCTTTTGAAGGTACTTAGAGAAGTAGGCATTGAATTTTCTGCAAATAAAAAATGAAGAAGTATCTCATCTTAAAAAATTCGTACGTCAGTATCTAATTAGTGCTTTATTGTATGTAATTTTCAAAACATGGTTATATTTAGTGTGTCTATTGTCTGGTTGAAACCACTTGGATACTTAAATGTTTTGTTGTTTTTTTGTTAACACTTCAATTTTCAAAATCTCAGACATTTATCGTTCACATATATCTTAGTTTGAGCTTCATTGGGTTTACATTCAGGAAAACGGCTTGTTGGTATGGCTGATATAGAGGCTGCCATACATGAAGTGTTTCAGGCACCACATATTCAAGTAAGTCAAAAATTCTGATGATTGAACATATATTTTCCTCTTAGTCACAGCTATGGTTTTAAATGGTAATGGGTGGATATTAATTTGACTTGACATGAATGTGCCCAAGAATAATATTCAGGATTCAAATAGTTTATTGCTGTAAGTCATGATACCATTTTAAATCTGATATTTATCCGCCTCACAGATAATGAAAACTGCTTCAAGACTCGGCAAAATTTTCTTGGTGGCTATGGTCTATGAACTTTATAGAAGTGGATTGGGTGAAACAAACTTTGAAAAGGTCTGTCTTTTTCCGTTTGTTTTGTGTTAAGATGAAATAACCTCTATATTTTAATTAACATGATCTTAACATCTCAAGAGTACTAGTTATATATCCATGTTTACCCTGTGGCAGCGAATATTATTGAATTATTCTTTCACGTGAATGGTTTTTTAATAATGTTGTCTTTCTGTGTGAAAATCGGTTGATATATTCATGGTTACCCTGTGATAGTGAATGATGTAGCAGTTCTGGATATTCTATTAAATTGAACTAACCTTCCACAGATCATATGTAGAGTGTGATCTATGACGAAGATGCACATTATTCCATTCATTTTTACTCCTGTTTGCTCTTTTTTATTGGTGCTTTTATAAGGTTTAATTTTGTGGATCTAGTTATTGATGAGATCATTGCATTGAAAATTTATTTATTTTTTGACTTTTTATTCTATATCTTTATTTGTATTAGAACTTTATATCTTCTTGATAAACAGTGTGGTCTGCTAATACTGATGAGCGATGAATAAGATGTATGTTTTTCATATGTGCAGCACTAGTTAATAACTTAATATCTAGCAAGTCGACTGCTTTCAGTAGTTTGCAAGCACAAGGTGTTTTATCCGATGTTTTCATTTAGTGCACCATCTTTTGTAAAAGCATGTTTAGAATCCAATTGCAGTTCATCTTATAATAGAGAAGCAGATCGTGCATCTTCTGCTTTATATTCCTTTTTTTTGCTTTCTAATGTGTATTATACCGTTAAGTATTTGCCTTGAGCTATTCTTTCTGCTTGCAGTTTATGCTTTAGCCTTATACAGTATCTCTTTGCTGCAGTTGGCTACCACTGTTGCATCTTTGTGCACGAGCAATAAGGAAGCATCACCTGGATGGGATACACTCCTAAAAGTTGGGTAAGGATTAATCAAAATTTTGCATATGTAGCTAGCTTCCTAATCTTTGCCCAAATAATTTGCATGCTATTAGTGCAGAAAGATTGTATTGAAACATTGAAAGTGGAAAATGATAGAGAAAACATAACACATGCCACAACAGACTGCTAATTCTACAAAAGATACTGTCAATGAAAGTGCTGCTTATTTCTGTAGGAAAATATTAGAAGTTAATATTTGAATCTTCACTTTTAGAACTGCATATCTGTCATTTCGCACCTGTTGAAGTTAAAATCTGATTCTCATACAAGTTATGATTATTTGAGTCATTCATTGAAAGGAGAGTTGTGCAAAATAATGCCAAGTGCTAGGCCGCTTATATAAGCTTTTCTGATCTGGAACATTAGAAGACAAAATGTGGAACTATGATGTGAAGATTGCTAATAATTTCAGTTGTTGTATTATGGTTATGCTAGCTATATCAGGTACTTGTTCATGTTGCTTTGTGGACCTGCTCATTTATCTAGAAAGTTAATATTCCAAGTTCTGCTGGATCTTATTGCAGTTGCAAGCTTGGTGAGAGTAGAATAATACTTTGTGAGGAAGGCACAAAGCATAGGTTGCAAAAATTGCAGCTCAACTTCCCAAGGTTAGCTTCTGTTGCTTGGAAATTTTGGTTTGTTTTTAGGATAAAATTATATAGATATTGTTTTGCAGAACATTGAATGAGTTTTGAGGGAGGCTGGTCTTTGGCCTACATGTTACCCTCATTTTTTTATAGTTAAGCTTCCTTCACGTGGTTGGACCAAATATTGATACAGAAGTTGCAAGTCATCTTGCTGGCTACGAAGATGGCTTTGTCTGTTCTATACAGCAAAAATTGTATGCAATTTTGGATGAAAATTGGTTGACTGCAAGATTGCTTATGGCATCATAAGATTGGGCATGTTAGCTCAATTGACAGTTTTAGAATTTATGCGAAATTAAACCTAGCATGTAATTCACCTGCCAGTATTCCTACAATGCCATTGTCAGATTTTTATCTTGTGAAGCACACAGTTCTTGAAATATTAGATGATCTTACATAAGAACTCCTAAGGATACTAATAGAGGGTAATAACCAAAGGAAAGGTTGTGATGGATAATGACAGTGATGAGCATCAAGTTTTTCAATGGTATTTAATGCCTACATGATCATCTGATTATAAATTTCGTGCTCTCTTATGTTGGAGCTGATTGGATCGATCAATTTACGGATCCAAAACCAGCTATTTAAACCTCCATTTCCATGTTCTTTACTACTACCATTTTTTTGTCTTCGTTTAGTTGTTAACATATTTGATGAAGATGGTGATGAAGATGATGCTGATGCCCTTGAAATTTATAGGACTGTAAATGGTATAATGCTTGTTTTATGTTCGGTAAATGTAACTTATAAGAAAGATCTTTTTAATACAACTAGGACAGTAATATCTTTGTTATAAGCACTTTATAAATCATTGATGTAATTGTCATAAATTTGGTACTCAAGGTTTTGTCTGTTTATTGATTTTAGTTTGGTTGTACATACACGTGAAAATGTTTTACTGCTGCCACTTGATCTTTGTATATAAAGTTTTGGACTTCCAAAATTAGTGTGCATCATGGGAAGTTTCCAATGTCTATCATTTAACAATTCTGTAATGACACCAATACCCCTTGAAACAACCAGCTATGACCTTTGGATATTAGACTATCAGCTATATTCTCGTTTCCTTCTGCCTTATTATCTTTGATTTGACCCAGGGTCAAGCATAGAGCTTCAGAGACTTGTATTAATTTGTATGAAAAAAAAAATTACACTTGCTACTTTCTTCAGCATCATTCTTTTGGGAAATGTAGTAGAGTTATTTGGTTAAGAGCACCAAGCGGCTTGATGCATTTAAAAACTGATATAATACTTGTTCTATTTTTTTTTTATGGCAGTGATGATGTCGCTTTTGCCTTGAAAGATTGCTCAGAACTTCCTTGGTTGTCGAAGTATTTATAAATTATTACTCTGGAAAGAAGATGAGGTGCTACTCGGTTCCACTATTCATTCCCAAAAGTCTGGGCTCTTCTTTTTATTAAATGTAAGCTATATTGGTTTTAAAATTTTATGTTACGATCTTAGAATTTAACTTTTGCAGAACACAATTCCTGAATGCTTTATTTCTCAACATATAGTGATACTTTCTTGAAGTACCTTCTGATGTTGGTTGTAAAGTATATTTAATGTATACTTGTGAAGAGGGATCAAACATTAAAAAAGAAAAATCAACCATTTGGTGATGCAGAAGATGGATATTTTGATGTTGCTAGTATTGAGCATTAAATTTTGCTTATTGGTCTGAAATCAACAAAAACAGGATTTGGAACCTCAGGGAGTAAGGCTCCAGCAGTTGTATTAACTTCTGGTAGTTTAGACTAGCGGCATTTGTTTCATCCATTGGTGATTGTATACTGTAGTTAAATCCTTGCTGGGTTTCATTAATGTTGTAATCATCGAGTGATGAGATGATCTGCAGTGCTTATATCCCCTTTGTCTTGCAGGTTGTGCTGATGTGGAAGATGCTGGATGGAGGTCGACACTTGACGAAGCTGCTATGACTTGGTTACATGGATGAGGGAAATCTAAGAGCTGTTTGAAAAACTCGTTCTAATTTCCATGCATCCCAAGAAATGCATATAGCAGAATCAAATGCCCCATTCTGAAAGGTGGAATATGTTCCCTCGGCCCCACCTTGGTTTAGAAGAAATAATTTTTACGAAATGTGGATCACCTGTTATTGGGTTTCGTGCTGCTAATCAATATCAACATAAGGCTTACCCAAAATTTCCAATGCTGAGGTAAACAATCAGAATTTGACATCTAAAGTCTAAATTTGGTTGTAAGCAAAATATTTTCCAGATTATTTGATCCATTAATGCTTTAAGGTGTGTTATTATTAGTAACTTGAAGATTTCTAGTCTCCACTTCATGTATATCTCTACGCTGCGATGGTATTTGCCACCCTCTCAGGTCCGCGTGACCCGTTACTAGAATCTGTTGTGCAGAATTTGGAACTGGCATTTACAAGCGATCTCAGTTTCGTTTTGAATCAGAATTATTTTTTTTTTTAAAAAAATTATATTCTCAAATTAGTTGTTTATTTAATTGTTGGAAGAGTAAGTTTATGGCTCATAAGAGAAAATTGGTTTTTATTATTATTTTTGATCAATTCGGAATCGAACCGAAGCTGTTGGTTTAATTCCCACAGGCCTTCTCGCTGAAAGTTAAATAGTTGATATAAGTATCAAAATAAGATTGTAATTATTAAAAACTTTCTTATGGCAAATGTCATAATGTTGCAAAGGGAGAATTTTCTGAATTCCCCAAGATGAAAGTTTTGGTAGTTACAAGCATGGAACGCACAAAGTCTGATGAATACCAGGCTAAGAACAGACGGTTGAAATTAAATCACCTTTACCGTTGTTGTTGTCATTATAGATTAATCGAAGGGATAAGAAATTATTATAAATTAAACCAGGTTTAAAGACCTCATCAGACTCAGACGGCATATCCCAAAAGCATAAGAAATTATGATGATGTTCCTCAAGACAGTGAAGAGTGTGTGCATACAAAAGCAAAATAAACTTGACCAACGGGCTGAAAATTGCCACTTAAAGCCATGTAGATGTTGAACCAAAGTTTGCGATATCACAGCATAGCATTCGATAGGGAAAGAAAGGATTCGAGATACAGGCCAGGCCAGGCCATTATGGTACTCAGCAGCACAATTCATTCAACCAATTCGGACATATTTCTTCGTCTGTATATGAGCCAGAAGAAATTTGGTACGGATGAGAAGAACCTGCATGAGATTACCATCATGCGCCACGCTTTGTGCTCATTCTCCATGCATGCTTTGCTCTTTTAAGCAGATCCATAAATTAACTCTCGCTGTTCAACAGAGACACAGAAAATATCTGCTTAAGACAGGGAGGTCTTCAACCACAAATGCCTCCCCAGCATGGCGTTTCCATGAACGGCGAGGTATTGAGCGTTCAACCTAGAGTTAATCGAAAAAACACTATCAGGTATCATGTGGGGAAGTTCAAAATAAATAATAATAAAAAAAAGTCAGTAACCCAAGCCATAGAAATTTTATAAAGAAAAGCTACTGACTTGTCAACGTCAGGTATGGCCAAGGGATCGTAGTTCTCCTCCCTCTGCTCCATGCTTGGAACTGCACCAACCATATGTGTCATTTCAGGTACAGATTCGACCTGGAAGAAACAACACCGTAGACAAATGTTAAGCAGTGAAGGCTACACGATCCAGAAATACAAGCGAATAAGCATTATTATATGACGTGCTTTTGATGTACGAACAACACAAAAAGATAGATAAAAACCACTAAAAGAGCTTTTTTAAGTCACGACGAGTCTCTTTTGAGCAAATTACGTGCCCGCACATACAATACTGGACTGAGGTTGAATTACTTTTGGGATGATGATGTGCCTAATCCTGCATTTACCTGTTCTCTTATCAATACCCAAACAGGCAGCACAGCAGCAGCAGACCTCTTATTCCTTGCCCTTCCAAAGGTCGGACCCACTTCCTCGCCACATCAAAATCGAGTACCATGGGACATATTATTATTGTTCATGTACGATGAAACAAAGGATCATGGCATGTGTAGGTTTTGAATATTGGTCGATTGCAGTTTCGGAAAGCGGATGGATTGACATGGTACCGTTATACCAGGGTAGTATACTGACCTATATGAAAAAAATGATAAACAATCAAATACCGACCAATACCTAATCCATATGATCTATTATTGGTCCATGGTCAAACGGCTAAATAACATAAAAAAGGGGGACATGGAGAGGAATAGAGAGAGAGAGGGATAGAAAGAGAGAGCTATCAATTTGTTCAAGTTGCATATGGATCCATCAACTTACTGTAACAAATAATTTATTATAAAAATATTAATCCTATCTTAAGAATCAGAAGATACTGAACTTAGATGAATGAGTTATTAACAATGATATGTTCCGAAAAAGCATATTAAATATCTTCTAATATCACTTCAGTAAAACTACATCCATAAGAGAATCCAACCATGCAGTTGGAACTAATAAGTATATGTGGAAGTAAGATAGTGGAAGAAAACATAGAAGGTGGTTAATCTTGCCTGTTGAGGGTATTGACCATATCCAGCATAAGCTCCATATGCATACAAGGACGGGTCTTGAGATGCTCCGTATGCATATGCATCGTAACCATAACCATAATAAGCACCTGCCCATTGATTAGGATCCGCTTGCTGACTCCATGCCATGGTCGGGTCCTGCAAAATGATTGGATAGAAGAACATAAGGACACATGATTTGACACTTGCCTCTGAAAAATAAACATATCTAAAGGTGGACATGCAATTTTATTTTGTCAAGAAAAAAGGAAGAAAAATATTAGATAATTTGGCATGATGCTACAAGATGATGACCTAAGGAAATTAAAATCATGAAAATGAAAAATATTCAAATATTTCCATTTTAACTTATTATGATGGATCTTACAGCACTTGCCATAGCACAGATAAAAACAATTGCACCTATGATTTTCTGAAATTACCAGAAAGGAAAAATTAACTCATCTCAAGTAAAGGTTCACATGTATCTTCTACTATGTCAATTTCTATGAAAAAAATACATAGTTTCTAAAGCTTGTGATAGGCTATGTAAACCTAAAGAAACATCAATCTGCCATGGCAGTCACATCAACTATTAACAACTCTCTCCTTTCTAGATGTGAGCATTGTTTCCTTAGTTGACTGGTCAAACTGATTGATATATAGTTGCCTCAAAAGACTTGGATAACTAAGTATTTGAATATCACATTATAAATTACAGTATCCCCCTTGTTTAGATGATTTCAAATCAGAAATTGAGAGTTTCCTTCATGTTTCATCAACTTAAACAACAGCAAACTAGACCAAAAAATTTAAGTCTTTAGTTTCTTTCATTTTTTCAATTAGGGAACTGGAATTAGCTCTTATGAAGCTAACATAGAGATTGACTTACAAATGCAAAGTTCTGCTCAACTTTCTACTGTCGCCTTCTCATCTTAAAGTAATGGTCACAGTTGCCAACCTCACATTGTTTGGTGCAAGCCCAAATGAGATTAATGAGTTGTCAATCAATTCATTTACAAGATATTGAGGATTAGAAGCCATAGACAAAGAGCTGGAGTGAAGACCATAAGCCTTGCCAATCAGCTGAGTAACAAAATACTAAGGGCTGAAATTAATAGTTTATGACATCCAACTGACAACCTCATGGCTGTTGGGCATCAAAACCACTGAAAGCATAAGGATGTCAGAGAAGGTCTCACGACACATCAAATATGCTATCATGCTTATCTAGAAAATAAAGAATTTGTAGCCATCTTTCGTCAGCACCTTGACAAATACTAGCATACATTGATGTAATATGCCTCTGTAAAAAGCTTGATGTCAATTACAAAACACTCCTTAAATTAAAAGATATGTGCCTGTTAAGAAATTTTAGATGTCAATGCATACCATGATTGTTAATGCTGCAACAAAAGCAATCACACTTGAGGATAATCTAGTAACAAACTGCCAAATGAAATTATCATGCATGCTTCATTCAATTTCCCAAGAAAATGAAACAAGAATTAGAGTAAAGTTGTTTATACAAGTACTATAGACTAAAGAACTATATTTCTTAAGTTAGGGATGACTGACTTATGACCAGGATAAATGACAACTTTTGAAAACAAAAAAAAAAGTTAAATCACACTTATCCTCAACAAAAAGGGAACGTAAGTCGGTAGCAATAACCACATGATTTACCTGCTTACTTGCTGGACTTCTACCCCATGAAAGCCTGACGATTTGCTGACCAATCATGGATCCATGAAGCTTCTGTATTGCTTCCTCAGCAGATGCCCTATAAAACAAAACAATGGAATAATTTTTTATTTTATTTGTGAAATGATTAAGATTCATTAGAGAATTTATGAATTCATTACCAACTGAGATGACATTATATGATGAGCAACAGACAAGTGACTCAGATTAGGATATATAATGTCATGGGAAGCATTAGAGAAAATAAGTTCATAAAGTATATTCATTGGCGGTGTTAGAAATATCAAATAATTTAACACCATACTATAATCGATACAATATGTAGAGGTGGATGTGAATGTCCATGTAACACTACTATATCATAAAATAGGAAGTAGAGCAAGAAACAAATTAGTTCAAGTATGTTGTCAAGAGACTAGGTATAATTCTCTAAGGTCACAACCAAGGTTCAAAATACTAAATTTTCTTCGTATTTTGACTCAATCCTTTTGATAGTTTTCCAAGTTACCAAGATAAAAAGAGGCCGCTAGTGCACAAGGTTCCTATCAATTCAGGTTGCAGCAACGGCCAATTCAAGCAAAGTGATCCATGAAGCGGATAACTGCTTTAATCACTCAAAACCAGGTCATCCATATCATAGTGGGTTTACCTTGGCACCAAGTCTATTACTCTTAATCATTCATAAATATGTTCACAAATTTATATTTTAATGTTCACAAAAGCTTTAAAAGTTCATAAGAAATACATACATCCAATTTCATGCTCAATACATAAATGTATTCTAAGATGGTGTGGTTTTCATTTACAATACGCCATTTGGAATATTCAAAATGTTTCGACTTGATATTATTTGAAGATATTTATAAAAAAGTCCATGAGTACCAGCTGTGGCCAAAAAGTTCCAGTTATACTAAAAACTTATTGAAACTGACCAATACGGCCTTGGCCCAAATAGTACCAGCTATATTAAAACTTCTTGACCTAGGAACCATGAGCACGAGTATGACACTAATGTGTTTCCTGGGACTTTATTGCAAGTAGAATTGTACAATTAATAGTAAGTAAATTTTCTTACCAAAATATTTAAAAATTCAATAATCTGAATGTTCAGGTCATAGTTAGATATAAGATTGTAGTGCCCTTTTTAAGAATGTTCCAAATTATATGATACTCAAACCTAATGAAGCTAGCACATAAATAATGTCGATGGTCAACTTATTTAGATTAGTGCGATAACAAATAGATAGATGATCATCTTGTTAAAATTAATGCAGTAAAGACAACATGATGCTTCACAAGTTTCCAGCCTACCTAGCTACAAACTGCACAAAGCCACATCCTTTACCAGCTGGAATCTTCACATATATAATATCACCAAACTGAGAACATATTTGTTTCAGTTCCTCTTCTGTGACGTTAGGGTCCAAACAACCAACAAATATCTGTGACAGAAACAGAAAAGTTAAAGACTGTTCCAGTATAGAAGATGAATAAATTCTGAAGATGATACAAATTACATACAGTTGTGTTTGTGATATCATTGTCTGGTGGAACAGGTGGCAGCTGTGCCACTGTATATGTCGTAGCTGGATATAAAGCTGCCAAAAACACATGTATACATAAAAACTGGTTGGCCTTGTCGGTATAAGCATAACATAAAAGATTGAAAGGCCAAGATAGCAGATCAAGATTAGAAGGAAAAGTCAACAAAAACACCGACATAATCAGCAAAAACATACACAACAAAGTGACATCCATTTAAAAATTTAACAAGCATACCAACCAGCTATATACCCAGGTTGCCACTAGTTGTGAATTCTTTGCATACTCCTTATTTTCTTTCCAAGAGTTGTGTTGTAGTGTTGCTTTTGCATGGTAAAAAATATTCCATGTCACATAAAATTACCTTTTGCAGCCGGATACTGTTGCTGGAGACCAGTAGTTTTCTTAGGTGTGGCAGCACTTATTCGCATGGGCCGTGAGGAGCAATAGACACCATTCATTTCAGTCATTGCACGATTTCTTTCCATCTCATCAGCAAATTTAACAAAACCATAACCCTTTGAACGTCCTGTATTAGGATCAGTGACAACCTTGGCACCTCTAACTGATGGATAGTTGGCACGAAATGTCTCTTGTAACAAGTAATCTGTCACATCAGATGCTAAATCTCCCACAAAGATGGAATGGTCAGGTCCAGCATCAGGGCGCCTTTCTCCAATTCCAAAGGAGGCCCAATTCAGCCTAAAAGTCTGTTCTGTGCCAGGCATTTGAGCTCCATTATATGTCTGCAGAATTCTTTCAGCAGCCGGATGTGAAACAAACTCTATAAACCCATACCCTTCAGGAAGCCCTGTTATCTTGTTGCGAATAATTTTTACTGATACTACCTGCAATTACGTAGACAATTTTTCACCAATTATAAAGTAAAAAATTTCATTCATAGAATCCTAAAGTCACAGAGTATAGGCAATAGCAGCATAAACAAGTGATAACAGTGAAACCTACAGGTACTAACAAGAAACTACAAGTGTGCAACGGTGTAACCTAACCCCATGCCAAGTGAACCAGACACCAGTTATCCAAGGTTTCCCCCATCAAATACAGCAGCATGAAGATGAAGTAAAGAAGGTTGTCTCGAGAAGGAGGAAAACATTCATGATCAATTGACAATTAACATCATAACTCCAAAGCAGATGGTTTGAATAGTGAATTGCTAGGCCAATCTAAGCAAACGAGGGACTTTATGCAAGCCTAAAAGTCACAATTCACCTAGACAGAAGAAGAATCTACAAGGATTGACAAGTTTTGCTAAAGAGACGGACCAACATTTGATCCAATGACATGGATACCCTGTGGAACCAAATAAAGACAATTACCATTGTTTCTCAAAACTACTGCAACTTTAAATCTTGGACATGTGGAAACATTTCGCATCAAAATTAACAAAGTCCACATATCATAAGCGCATGGTGTACACAAGAAAAACGTCCCTTGACCAAAATAATCAAGTACAAAGAATGGCAACATATAAGCAAACTAGAGATTTAAGTAACCTAATTTCTGAGTGTTAATCTAGTGTTTCACAGTTCGTACACCCTAAGTAAACTTCAAGACCAAAAACCTGTCAGGGGGCTCGGCTAATCTCTAAAGAAAAATACGAAAGGAGAGGTCGAGAGTTAACTCCCCGTGTACGATACAGAGGATGGCAACATATAAGCAAACTAGAGGCTAAGTAACCTAAAATTTGAGCGTTAATCTCGTATTTCACAGTTCAAAAACCCTAAGTAAACTTCAAGACCAGGAACTCGTTTGGTGTCAGGACTAAACCCTCAAGGAAATCTTGAAAGGAGGGGAAGAGATTTAACTCCCAGATTTAATACAAAGAATGGCAACATATACGCAAACTAGAGGCTGAGCAACCATCACGCAATCCGTAATTCGGCACTTCGGAAACCCTAAGGAGACTTCAAGACCAAAAAAAGCTAGTCAGGGAACAGGGCTAAACGCTAAAACAAATCACGGAAGGAGGGGACGAGCGTTACCTCCCCGGTGTGGGCGAAGCAGTTGTGGAGGTAGCTCTCGTCGACCCAGTACTGGAGGTCCCCGATCCATAGGCTACGGACCTCCTCGAGGGTGGCCGGCTGGTGGTATCCGTGGGAAGAAGTGGTGGGGGGGGCTGCGGCGGCCCAAGCTTGGTGGTGGTGGGATTGCACCCACTGTTGCTGCTGCGATGGATCCATCGGTTTCAGCGGAGACGAAACGATTTGAGGTTTCGCCAGGTTTGTTTCACCGCCCTCTCCGACCTCTTATGTTGATCCCTTATTTTCTAAATTACACACATACCCCTCCAACGTTATATATATATGTATATATATATACATATATATATATATGTATATATATATACATATGTATACATATATATATACATATGTATACATATATATGTATAAATATATATGTATACATATATACATATATATATGTATACATGTATATATAAATATATGTATACATATATATATATATATACATACATATATATATGTATACATTTACATATATATGTATGTATGTACGTATGTATGCGTGTAATTTAATAATATATATATATGTATATATATGGATAAACCATTATCAATGATATTGTAATTAGCAAATAATAGCACTTCGTCGAATTGTGTGAAATTGATATATAATTATTGCGTCATCACGGGTCGACTCCCCTGGGACCCGCAATTCTGACCAATAGAAATCCGAGACTCTCGTGTTGTATCTTTCGGCTGAGACACGGAGTCTCGCCCCTCCTCTTCCGGTCTTTCGTCGTCTCGTAAATCTCCAACGGCCCCCCGATCTCTGCGTGAGGTGGCTGCGTCGGAGCCTGATGTCGGCGGGGAGAATTCCCAGCGAAGATAGCGCAAGAAACCCAAAATAATCCCTGGTTTTATCCCGTTCTTGTTCGTTCGGTTGGTTCCTGACAAAAGGGGAAACGATTGTTGTTCTTCCGCCGGATCTCGGCCATGGCAATGGCTGCGGCGTTGGTGGTGGTGCCCCTCGGCCTTCTGTTCCTCCTGTCGGGGCTAATTGTGAACCTCATTCAGGTGGGCCTACTTTTCCTTTCGATACCTGATATTATCGTTTGAGGGTTTGTGTTTCCTTTTGTGCGGTTTGGTGGTTTGGATTTGATGGATTCATGGAGTTCTTTCTCGAACAGCTATGGCTCGTTGTTGGGGTTAGGGCTTTTAGTTTGGTCTGGCATTATGATTTCCTTGTACTTTGGTTATAAGATGAATTAGTGGCTGATTCAAGTGCATATTTCCCCGTAGTTTTGGACTGTTGAGTATTTTTCTCACTATTTTTCCAATCTGCTTCTATTCTTTTTATTGCTATGTTAATTTTTCGAAAGATTTGATTTTTTTTTTCCATATTCAGATTTTTTGCGAGCGTCCTTGTTTTCTACCTTTGATTTTTGCTCCTGCAGGCTACAATTTACATCACAATACGACCTTTCTCGAAAAGTCTCTTCAGGAGGATTAACAGAGTGGTGGCTGAATTACTATGGCTCCAGCTCATCTGGCTTGTCGATTGGTGGGCTGGTGTTAAGGTAAACTTCCTTAAAATCTTCAGATATCTTTGGCTATTGTTTGCGATATGACCATCTCTGGTAGTACCATGACTTGTTTGGTGTGTGAATTATTACATTTTTTGGTATATTAGGGTCATCCCCATGAATGTTTGCTTCAACATCTGAAGCAAGGGACTCTCTCTTGCTATCTTGACTAGTAGGATTGTCCCTTTCTACCTTGAGTGATAATAGGCACAGAAGTGGACAGGAAGGAGTGAGGAAGCAAGAATAAAGGCTGAGTAGCACAGCATTTCAGCATAGTTTGGGGTCCTTTAAAGGCTGATTAGCAGCTATAAAGGCTGATTAGCAGCTATAATTTTCACATCTAGGCTGGGTTGATGAGGCAAAAAATATAGTAGTTAAATTTAGCGCAAGTTATGATTACTGAAGCAGTTGACTTGACTACCTTGTTTTGCACTATTTCCGAAAACTAATGCAAGTGGTGACCTTCTATTTAGCTTGGTCCAGAAGCTCAGATAGGGCAGTTACCTTGACTTGGTTTGTTAGTTACAGTACTGATAATTTTGTTGTGCTATGTAATTTTTATACTTGTTTATAACCAAGAGATTTATGCTGCTTATATCTATATCTAAAGGTTTAACACGTATAATGTATTTTCATGGTTGCAGGTTCAATTATATGCAGATTCTAAAACTTTTGAATTGATGGGTAAGATCTTGTTTTCTTTTTTTTTTTCTTTTTCTTATTAGGAAAGTAAGGATGTTCTCAGAGATCAGAATGTTTTTTTGGGGGGTCTGATCTGTTGTGTAGTAATATTATTCATTGTCATTAACCTTAAAACATGTTACAGGTAAGGAGCATGCACTTGTCATTTGCAACCACAAAAGTGACATTGATTGGCTTGTTGGATGGATTTTATCTCAGGTTTGTATCTGTTTGTGCACTACACAAGATTAAGCATAATTCGGCTAGGTTTAATCCAATTATGCATGTCATGCTTTTGTTGGTCATGAATTTATGTGGTTGAAAAGAACGCACTAAAGTATTTGTTTGTCATTGTCGATTGACATGTATATTTTCTTTTAATTATTCCTTACCTCAGCGCTCAGGTTGCCTTGGAAGCACTTTAGCGGTGATGAAGAAATCATCAAAGTTTCTGCCAGTGAGTATATAAGTAACAAAGTTTGGCATTTGTCTCTTTCTTCACATTTAAACAGTTCTTCTGGACTAGGTCATCTATGATGAAGCTGTTGTCTTTCTTATCCAAATTATTATAAGATAATCAATTTTTGTAGGCATCATTGGTTTGATCTACTGGACCAGCCTTCTGGTATATTTGTCATTTTGGCTGATTGTCAAGACCAAAAAACCTAGATTTCATCCTGCAGCTGAAATATGAAAACAATTAATAATTTGAATATCAAAAAAGTTTTAATTTTTTTTTCTCTTTCTTTCTTGCCACAAGGAAATCACAAGAGAGAGGCGAAATGAGACTTGTGCCTTGAAACGGTGGTGGCAGCTATGTAACATGATATAAGTGATAAGATGAGAAGTATCTGGTTGTTTATATTTGTTTTATGCTATTCTGTTCAGCTAGATTGATGTTTTTATAAAATTGGACCACAGTTATCTTGGATATTTTTTCAAGGAATTCAGTCAAGACATGTTACTGTTTATGGTAAAAGACAGGGGCTTGCTATAGCTCTAAGTAGTCCTTTGAAAAAAAGCTTGCACTCTTAAATGATGTTTTTATGAAGTATCAGGCTAATTCACTCGACTTTACAAAAGTGAATGTAGGTGTCTCCAGCAACTTTATGATTGAGTTTTAAATTTGTTGAGTTGGCCACCTCTGTCAATATTGAACAAAAATACTCTTTGAAGTTTAAAATGTACTCCTGTATTCTTGACCATTAGCGATCTCTGTGCTTTAGTACAATTGCATCATTTTTTGAAGTAAAAACTTTATTGTCAATTGTCAATCTTGTGCTTCGGGAGAGTGCTGACTAATGACAGGGTTACAGTTTCTTTTTTCCCATCAGCAACAACCCCTGGATATATCTAGACCTGTTTTTTTATCTATTTGGTTTGTGTCCCTAATTTTCTGTTTTTTTTTTTACTTTTTTCTTATATTATTAGTCTGTTTTGCTTGGTACCCACAAGGCCATTAAATATAGATTTTTCTTTCATAGCGAAGTACAAAGTCATTTGTTATGTGTCCATTTGAAGTTTCTAGAGTAATCCTCTTATTACATAATAGTCTGTGTTCTGATATTAAGTTCTCTAGAACCATCATTGCAGGTTATTGGTTGGTCAATGTGGTTTACTGAGTACCTCTTTCTTGAAAGAAGCTGGGCTAAGGATGAGAACATACTTACGGTACTATTTATTTGCATCTTTTGTACTCTGTTCACTTTTCTTGATTTTGTTCTTTTTTATTTCATTTGAGTTTCTGTGACATGCAGTTGGGTTTACAACATTTGAAGGACTTCCCTAGACCATTTTGGCTGGCTTTGTTTGTTGAGGGGACACGTTTTACACCAGCAAAACTTATAGCAGCACAAGAATATGCAGCTTCACAAGGTCTTCCTATCCCTAGGAATGTTCTCATTCCCCGGACCAAGGTTGTTTTTAGTTTTTGACAAATTACTGTTGCAATGAGAGTCTGTTTCCTTTTGTTGGTTTTATCTCTGTGTTTGATGATCTTGAAACTAGCTCTATTGCTTGAATATCTTAGATACAAGATGGGGTGATATGCAAAAGCAGAATACTCAATATTTATCTCCTATTGTGATAGCAAACTCTTTTGTATCTCTGTGGTTTGATAGTATAGATTGAAATATCTATATATGTATTGACATGTGTTTAGTCTTCAGGGTTTTGTTTCAGCAGTAAGCATCATGCGCCCTTTTGTTCCTGCTATCTATGACGTAACAGTAGCTATTCCTTCTGATCAACCTCCACCAACGATGCTTAGGATTCTGAAAGGGCAATCTTCAGTGGTATGTATCCTAAATTATGCACTATCATTATGTGTCTCCCTAACCCAGTTCACTGTTGCATTTAGGCATTGCATCTAAAAATACTTGGATTTATTTGAAGGCCAAGAAACTCATTCTGAAATTTTGGATGTCAAGGAGCAAAGAATTATTGATAGGGCTACACTGAGTAACATGTGATTGATATGCATATGTTACTTCTGTATCATGGTTATCAATTTAAGATAAGTTAAAGGTTTCCTAGGGAAATAGATGTTTAGTTAATTTATGAGAGAACTGTTATCAATTTAAGATAAGTACGTGTTCCTATGGAAATTGATGTTTAGATAATTTCTGAGAGAACTGAGTTGTGGGTATAACTATAACTAATGGTTGATCTCATTGGAATTGCTTAATCATTTTGATCTAAAGTTAATTTCTTATGCTATTTGTGATTGCTACTGGATGGATGATATTTCTATGTTACTGTAATAGCCATCTTGTAGATTTGATGTAAGTTAAAAGTATATCAGAAGTCAGAAGGCATGGACTAAATTCTTGGTTTGGTTTCAAAACTGGTCCATAACTAGACAGGTATAGTACCATACACGTGTGTAACAACATTCAGTAATGGGTTGGTACCAGTTGGTACTTGGTACTCCCCTGGCCCTGCACGCACACATACACCCAAGGGGGTGGGGTGGGGGAGGTAAGAGGGGATGAAGAGGCAGCAATGGTGACACCAGCGAGGACAAAGTGGCAGTGATGTGAATGACAAAGAGGTGCTGACAATCTGGAGGTAGAGGAGGAGGAGGTGGCGGCGGAGGAGTAGAGAACTAGGAGAAGAGGAGGGAGCAGAGAAAAGGAGGAGATAGTGAAAGAGAAGGAGAGGAAGATAAACAGGAGGAGGTGGAAAAGGAGAAGAATAGGAGATGGCGAAGGAAGAGGAGGAGGCTAGGGGAAGAGGTGAGAGAGAAAGCTATTAAGATCTATCAATGATTTATTAAAAACAGAAAAATAAGGGACTGGTATCATGTAATAACAAAATCTGTTTTCAAGTTTGTTCTTGTCTAAGACTTATGTGATTGCAGGTACATGTCCACATGAAGCGCCATGCAATGACCGATCTGCCTGAAACAGATGAGGGAGTGGCACAGTGGTGTAAAGACATATTTGTGGCTAAGGCATGTATTCTTTCTCACATTGCTTTACGAGAGTTCTGAGGATCTTTTGTTTCTATTAGGTGATTAAAATTGTGCAATTTAGTCACATATTCTTGGTTTCACTTTTGTGCAATGATGTCCTGCTGCTTTACGATTCTTATCTGTGTTCCTTTCATTGTATCATTGAACTTATTTCTCTGGCAGGATGCTTTACTGGATAGATACCAATCAGAGGGTACTTTTGGCATTGAACAAAGACAAATTGGTCGGCCTATGAAGTCTTTGCTGGTAATATATTACTCATCTTGGCAGTATAAATAAAACAAGTTATATAAAGAAAAAAAATATTTGGTACAAGATAAGACCGTTAACATTGTAAACTTGCAACATCATAATGTGTTTGTCAAATTGTTTCACTCTAAGGTGAAACTCTCCTCAACAAGTAGAAAGCAGCTTTCTCGGGTTGCATTGTATGTCTTTGTACAATGCCTCTGTTGATAGAAAGCCAAGAAGCTGCAAATGTCAGCATAGAGTTTTAGATGGATCCCAATTGTCTTCTAATATTATGATGGTAGATCTGTTTTTCTCATCTCTGTCCCATTTTATATCTGAAGAATAACAGGACTTTCTTCATGAGTGGATTATCAAAAAAATCATATAATGATTAAATCGAGGCTCTATCCAACTTTGTTTTTTTTCCAAGTTGAAACTTTGTTCAATGAGGCTGCAGTGTAAAGCAGCTCTCTTGTGGTGTATTAGTCTAGATAGTTTATGACCTAGGAGAATAATGAGGTAGCTGAAAATGCTTTTTGCTTATGAGAAGCTCACGATTCCAAGGCTTTACGTTTCTAGTCTAATATTGCAGATGTCATGGTATGATATGGACTGTGCGTTTGAGTCTAATATTGCAAATATCATGATATGATATGATTCCAGGTTTTTTTTCTTCTCTATTTGCTCTGAACTTTGTCTGATTAAAGAAACTGGACAATGGAAATCATCTTTGCACAAATGAATGGATTGTTTAATTGAGGTGATAAATTTGTTCTCTAAAGATGCTAGTATTCCTACTGAGTTTGCTATTAGATGACTCATTCTGGATCTCACTTTTGCCTATCTTGATAATTTAACTTGAGTCGAACAGGTCGTGGCATTTTGGTTTAGTCTCCTATCATATGCTACCTTCAGATTCTTCAAATGGACTGAACTCTTGTCAACATGGAAAGGAGTTGCACTCACCACAGCAGCGTTATTAATGGTTACTATGATTATGCACATTTTTATCCGTTTTTCTCAGTCCGAGCATTCAACCACGGCCAGAGCTGCACGGAACCGAGCAAGGAAAGAGTAAACAATCGTCGCAGCATTGAAACACCTAGCCAGTCCATCAAAAATAGCAACCTTGTTGGACCTCCAGTTGTGACTGGTAATATATGCTCATACTTTTTTTTATCTAAACCTTTATGTTTAATCTACAGCTGTTCTTGTCATTCAAATGTAGGCAATTGTGGAAGATGCAGTTTCACTCTTACTAGTAGTATGCTGTCATTCAGATGAGTCATGGAAATGCACTTCCCTCTGTTCCAATGGTCCAAAGCAAAAAGTTACTTGAGAAGGGGTTTTTGGCATGGAGACTATATCAAAACTTCTTCCATGTCATTCTATCTCTGGTATGTGAAATCAAGGCAGCCTTGCTTTTGAAATCTTGGAGAACAAATTGGTAGGCAAAACTAATATTGCAATGCTACTGTCACATAGAACCCATGTTGGTTTCCTACTGCTTCTTGATTTCATGACTATGGATGTGGTCGCAATTAATTATTAAATCTAGGAAATGTGTTATCATTAGCATGAATCTTGAGAAAGCTTATGAAACAACCTCCTTTAATGTTATTACATGTCTTTTATTTCTTCGGGATTTTTATTAACATGGATATATTTGCTTGTTTTTCTCCTCTGAAATATGCCGTGTTTTGCTTATGGGGAACACTGGGTGTAAATATGATAGGAAATAGATACTACAAGAATGAAGCTAAATTGGGAGACAAATGATAGGAAATAGGAAGTCTCAAACATTCTTTAGCTGTGGCATCACAATTTACCTACAACCTGAATTCGAGAGGCATCATCTGCTGCTTCTGATCTTGTCAAGATGGATTCGATTCAGTTGGGTCGTGATGGAAACCCTGTAACAAATTGTCCGAATCAAATAAATTTGTGTCAGCACACAATCAATCAGATAGGCTTGGATTCAGGGCAAGGATTACTGGGTCTAAACCAGCAGAGTCAATTGTAGCTTGACTTGACTTCAATAAAAAAAACTAAAAACACACGCAAACAATATGAGATGGGTGCCAACTACAGTCATAGATAATGCAGTGTTTGTCTTGGCAAGTAATTTGGCACCTCGGATTTATCTCCAAGACCAATCTGACTCTGGAGCTACAGATCAACAATGAGATGGACAATTCAACACACAAGATTGATATTATGAATTGATACCACAAAATATTAGGGCAGATGGACATCTGCTTGTTAGAACTTTATCGTCATGACGACTCCTCCGTCATGCATTCTCTGGAAATGAATTCAGGAATCTTTAACTTCCTTTACTCATCAGATGGATTGCCAAGTGGGTGGTCTGCAAAAGCTGTAAAGCATGAAATCCTTAGGAGCAAGAACTGAGGAACTCTGTCTTCAGAGATCAAATGAAGGACATATCCTAGTAAAAAGATAACACATAACTAAAGCAGCAGAATCTTTTAGGGCCAAACAGAATCCAATTAACATGGGCCTAAATGCATTTACTTGATCATAACCTACCATGATCCTTGCGCCACACCAGACAGAAGGAGAACAGTGTAACTGGTCCAGTTCCATGTTTGCAAACATGAAGATGAAATAGAAAAGGGAAGCAAAAAAAAAGAAAAAGAGATGCAATTTTAAGTGATGAAAATAGCCAAAAACTTCCGTGCGAGTCGCCGACTAGAATTCATTGACGCCTAGGCTCCTCAACTGAGACCTCCACCAAGCAAACTGGACATGCCTACAAGAAGAAAATATCTGATCGGTTACACCCGGGAGATACACAAAGTTGTATTAACTGACAAAGTGAAATCCTAGCTAACCTTGTTTATGCTAAGCCACTGTGTCACGCAATTAGCATGATAGACATGCTTGCATGGAAGAGTAATTTGTCTATCCCCTCTCTTGTAGTTCATCTGGCAAATGATGCATCTGGCACATATAAAGTAATTTTAGGACTTTCAGAAATTTCAAATGAAGTTAATGGTAGATATTTCATATAAAAATTTGGTCCACTTCAAGAATAAATGTAAAGAGTCGTAGTTAACCAAAACCAAAGACGAATTACAGATGGCTTGGTAATCTTCGTGTGTAGGTTATGTTACAAGGGGAAGGCTGATCCTATCACTTAAATCCATCTTTATATATGTTCATACAAATCAACATTCTGCTCCATTTAAACGAGTGCTAGAAAGAAAATTTGGTTTGAGAGACATGATCTGGTGGTAACAACAAAAGAATGCATGGTACATTGCAAAACACCATGATCTTCACAGTAAAAGCTTGGCATTAATACCCTTTATATGCTTACAACCAGATGCTACTCCTACAAGCATTAGTACCCTTTATATGCTTCCAATTGTTGCTTTTACCAAACAATGCAATCTATAATGGTAATGAGGTGTGGAGTCTGGACTGATGAATGCAGCATTAGTGGGCTCACAGTGAATCAACGAGTTGCAAATCCAACACAAAAGATCAGGCACTATCATTATGTTTCCTTTGTTCATTCCCCCCCCCCCCCCCCCACCCCAAAAAAAAACTACTTTAAATGTTCCAAAACATCAACCACGTCAAAATTAAGATTGATCCAAATGCAATACCAGCATTGCAGGCTGGGATTATTCCTAGCAAAAAAATTGCTAAAAGATTTTAAATCCAATAAATGTGAACCAATGCAACAGGAGATATGAGATGAATCACATTAAACCAAGGTTTTAACTTGGGGTCCAATGCCAGTTTCGGTAATCTAACAGACTGGTACAATAACAGTATACCGGGTAGTATATCAACTCGTACCATCCAGTGTCCACAAAAATAACAAAAATAATATGGTATGGAACCATATGGTCTGATACTGTAGTCCGATACTGCTCCTTGGTTGGACCAGTAAATACCAGTAATTGCTCACCATATACAATCGGTATTTGAATCTGTCCATTAAACTACATATACAAATCAGGAATCATATGGGAGTTTGAGGCTCTATTTTTTTTTCGTTTTTTCATGTGTAGCAAACAAAGACAAGAATCTTCATCATCTAAAGAAACATAAGAACCAGAACTTTACCTCTCCCCCTGAGATTTTTTCCTAGAAAAGAAGCCACACTTGTACTTTGAGACAGGAAGTGAAGAAATATGTTCTTGAGAAAGACCACGGCTTTGTGTTCCAACTGCCTCACCCAAATCAAGTAACTCCTGTTTATTATTTTGATAATTGATAAAAATGTTCAGATATTTTAATCAAGGGGAATAAAAAGAACTTGAAGAGTGACCAACAGGTTATTGCATGCTAAATTCCAAAGTTTAAATTTGATATGCCAATGTGAAAAGCATACTCCAAAGGAAAATTACTGATGTCGGATGAGAATGGCAAAAACTTTGAGAAAAGTACTAACAATACCAATAAATATGAAACACTATTATGCTCTGAGAGCAAATAACAGGCCTTATAGTGTACCAAGAGGAACAATTATTTTCCTCTACCCATTATTACTTGCATTAATAATAATTCTGTAAAATATCTTATTCATTCTAAATGATGCTCCCATTTTCAATAATGACCAAATCTGTGTCCTGAATATTAGTGTGCATGCAAGTTCAACTATAATGATATGTACATGCAGTAACAGGACTGGTTGAAATGAGAGATGGACATGTAGATCCTGATAGTTTGAGATACTACATGTACTCGTCCAACATATAGGCATTACAAGAGCTCTTCCAAATTATTGAAGAATGACTATAAAGGTCTCTTGCAAATGCAAACTAACACAAGATTGAAAGATAAAGAACATTAGTGTAAACTACTAGGCAAATTTAATATTTGGCCATTCTTACACCTCCAGTATACCATTAAAATTGAAAATGCATAATCTATCATAAATGGTAGAAATATCAGATGCCTACATATAAATTAGATTCTCTGGCTGGATGATTGGCTTGGATAGTAACTAAAATATTAGTCAATATTAAAGTCGTGAATGTCCTTTACAACTGTCATGTGGGAGTGACAAGTGATTAGATCAGCAAATAGAATTGGCTTTTATGGTGTTATTAACAGGATTAGTCCAGTCTAGCTTTATAGATCAATTTAAATCTCCTTCCTATCTGATATGGGACTAAATCATGGTGTCATCTATCATCTGAAGACAGTCCTTCCTGCAAGCATTGCTCTGATAATCCCTCCACATAATATTTAAACCAAAAAACATAGAACATATGTAAAATGTCAATGTAAACTTGTCATTAGTTGTTTGGTGAACATTCATTCATCAGAAAATTATTATCTTGATAAATCACATAAGTGAATACCAAGATCTAGTATGTTCATAAAGGAATATAAGACATTAGAAAAAATCAATGAGATCAATGGAAAACCTCATATGTCATGTTGTCTGGGTCTATGTTGTCCTGCCAAACAGCCTGCAACCACAAAAGAATAGGATTAATCAGTTAAAGTGCACAAGTAAAGCTATGAAAAAGGAGTACAAAACAATCCCCTTATTTAACAAATGAAAACAAAGTTGTGCTTAAAATCATGAGAATAACTGAATATATACTAAGCCAACCAAAAGCAATGAGAAAATATATTTGCAAATCTTACAGAACATTGATGCAAGAATAAAGAAAGCAGCAGCATTATCAGCCTTCATTTTCTAGTTCTCTATAGTAGAAAACTATGATGAGTGTTCTTTAACTACAGTCAACAAGGAAGATGTGTTCCTTGTGAAACTAGCACATATATCTCCCGCAAGGTTCTAATATACACCACATGCAGCACCAGTAACACATGCTAGCACAAATCAAATTTCTCATAAAGATGTGCCAGCATGCCATCAGTACAGTGTAAATTCTCCAGGTGACATACTGTTGCAATTGTACTGCACAACCTAAATGAACTCTCTGAAGCTCAATCATGTCTTTCAGCTCTCTTTTAAGCTTTGATGAATCATGCATTGTCGCCATGATGTCATTAATCACAGTATGCTCCCAGAAAGATAATTAGGATATAATTTGTTTCAGAGGAGATGAAATTGAACCTTGTAGATAATTCTCCAGTGCTTTGTACTTCATCTTAATAGATTGATAGGATGTTGTTGACTACCTCCATTCCAACGATTAAGAAATACACATCTAAAGTCATAACATCAGAGGTTGGATATGAACATTATCAATAGTCATATCAAAAATTTTCTATATTAAGGCTATAGGATACAGTCCTACAGGCAGTTTTTGCTCTTATAACCAACTTGTCTTTTCTTCTCGATAATCAAATTTTGGCTTCATATATAATGATCTTGAGCATGAGATTTAAGGATTAAAAATATTGTGCCAGGTTGGGTGATAATCTAATTTAGCAAGAAGAAACTAGTACAGTGAAAGTGTCCTCATTAGATGCTGATTTTTAATTTTAATCTGAAAGGCATCTACTTATTTGATGTCCTGCAGATCAAATTCGTTGTGTGCTGATCAGACTCTGTAAACAGAGCCTAAATCTATGATTAAAGACGTTGATTCTCTAGGTATGCTAACAAAAACATTAATTAAAAATAAATAAAATGATGTTGGCTCTTCTGCACTGAAATCAGCGAAACACTGGATATACAAAGGTGGGTTCAGAAGTGTGAGGCAGTGATAAGTTACCACCTAATCCTAAGGATCATCCTTCCAGGTTTTGTGGAAGGAATTAGCTTAATTGGGTACAACCAGCCACTCGACAATGAAGAAAGTTTATCGTAGCAACATATAAGCCGAATTCAGATTATCTATTTCATGATGATCGGAAAAGCAATAATCTGATGTCATAAGCTAGTTGCAACAATCAACAAATACTCATATTTTTAGACGTTCCATCAATATTTATAAAACAAATGCAAAATTTAGTAATCATCCAGTTCTATCTCAATTACATAGCAAATGAATAACCAACAAGCAACAGTAATAACGAAAATTAATATATACTTTGATAGCATGGTAGTTGGCAATTATAACCTTTTTACTGGCAACCCTGATGAAACTAATTAATGAATAGAAATGAATCTTGAGTCTCAGCTGGAATGGACTTCCAGAGTATGTGAGACTTGGTCCAAGATGTCTTGACTGAATTACAGAAATCCAAATTTGTGGACAAACAACACAACTAGAGCTTCATAGCTAATGGTATTCGATGAACAAAAAATATCAGCATTAACTGATTACTGAGGTATGAAAGAACGTACAAAAGAAGTTCCAAACTAAAAGATTTGATAATAACATAATTTATAGTTGAAACTATAAGGCATATGAAAGAGCTCCTAACCTGACCACCATTTGCACCATCATTTGTATTCTCTCGCACCTGAATGCCTATGATTAAAAAAGAAGAGCTTAGAGCATTATGCATATAAACTAATGACTAACAGACCTTCAATTCCATCACTAGTTCAGTGGCCAAGAATTTGTTCAGATTCACCATGCAGTCAGTTTTCTAGGAACATGATAAAAAAACAAAGAAGAAAGCAAGCACCGAGTCCTTAATCACCCTTGATACTACATCATCATAACTCTCCAAAGATGGACTTGCATTTGCATGCTGGTTCATATTGATCAGACTTTTTCAGATTACTCATGTTACCACTGATAGGTGAATGATGTTAAAATACAAGTCACCTTAGAATGTACATGAACTAAAATAGCATTGCTCAATGTGCTCATCCTTGCTCGATCATTTTCTAAGCAGTTTGGAATGCCCTCTTTTTATTCTGATAAAAATTTTTGGACTGACATGCCAATCTAACATGGATTTAGCAGGTCTGATATGAGCTTAGATGTGCTGGGCCATAAATAGGTTTTCATGATTAACCCAATCAATAACAAGTTATGTTCAGGCTAGAAAACTGATTTGACTTACCCAAACTGACCCTTTTAATAGCCGAGTTCAATGTGAAACCATTTTTTCAGGATATGATCTCAAATGTGTCTGGTTTAGGTCAATCGACTCTGGACAATTCATGTCAAAAATAGTTCAGTGGTGTTCAACATGTCAAGCTAGGTCATGCAAGTGAAACAAATCATGATGCAAGCCATTAATTGTGCTATGTTTTGGATCATCCAATGGGACACAATATGTTTAATAAATAGGTCATGTGATCGGGTAAAGTTACTGTACATTAGGTGGGTTGGGTTCAATTTTAAGTTTTCTACACCACTAAAGAACAGGTTAGGTTCAACTCAGGTGATATTTATCCAATTTACTAAATTCAAGTTCCGACAGCACAAAGGGTGAGAATCAGCTTGAAATGTATCTTGTTGTTCTAGCCAGCAGTCAGTTTGCCACTGAAACAAAGAACAAAAAAGTGAATAAAAAAAAGATGGAACTGGTTGATTTTGCAATAGAAGGATAGCACGTTACTTTTGATCTGCTCCAGCTTCATCTCTGATGACCATATGTGGTAGAGTGGTGGGTAGTCCTTTAGGAAGGAGATTGCGGTTGCGCAATCTTTCACATTTCTGACATGTAACCATAGTGTCAAAGACTCGGAACTCAGTTCTAAAATATAGAGAACTGGAGTGGATTCAGAAAAGGTTTGCTTGGTTTAAAAGGTCCAAATTTCAGATAAGGGAGCAGACTATGTAACAAGAACCAAGACCCCTCTGTTTCAATCTTCGCAACCTATCAAAACAGTAAGTTTCATCCATATGAGGTGAACACTGTTGGGACTCCATATGTGAACTTAGTGTTTTTCAATATAATACATTTCAAGTATTTTCGAATTCCTATATCATATGCTAATTTAGTCCTCTTTCCTTAGATGATGCCTTTAGCACCCTTCCAATGAGTTCTATAGTCAGTAGATTCCTTTTCGGTAGGATTTGCAACCAAATCTCTGAGTATTTGAACAACATGAGCATCTCAATACATGCATTAAACAAAAAGTGAACTATATATATGAAACATCCTTGATGGTTCCTAAACAATAGCAAATTCACATGGATATGATATGGTTGACACACAATAGCAACACACAGATGGTAGATAGAATTACAGGCATGTGAAGTTGAATGTTTGGTGAGTAACACAAATCAGAAAGAAGACATCACTAAAACAGCATGTAAGTTGCATGGCTGGAGATTTCACTATTCAAAAGGAGTTACTTGAAAAGCACATGTGGCCTCAAACCAATACAACAAAAGTATTAAGCATTAGATCAATAATACAAAGTATCACCATGGATCTCAGAAGTGGACACACAATCCCAGAGTTGTCTCCATGATTTAACAAATTTCAAGCAGGTATACTAATGGATATGGCAGACATGATAAACAGAAAAGCCAGGTCTAACTTACATTCTTCGGCACTAGGAGTTCTTGTTTCCACACCTAAATTCCCATGCAGAAATAGTTGTGGTGAGTCAAATATGTTCGATGGGGCAGGGTCATCCCACATCCTCCTTGCTGCGTCTAATTGTGGAGTAAAACAATTTATCTCATACGCATGGCCGAAACTGTAATATGAATCACTAGCTGCACTAGAAAACCCATACTTGAATGAGCTTGTATGAACTGTTGAGTGATATGCATTTCCCTGCATATGATCACCAATTTAAGAATTATGCAGATTACCACAAACCACCAAATTGCTATTGATTTACAAGTTTTACTCCTAAAATATGGGAAAGAAAATGAAACCAATTCCTCCAAGAATGAGAACTGGATGAGGCATAAAGTGATAAGTTTGGTAATTAAGACTCACAGTGACATTTAAGTGATGGCAGAAAACATCATCAAGAATACACTAAATAAAACCATAACCCACATTGGCTGGAGCCTCATACTAGGCTAATACAAATATCTCTGAAAATTTGTATCTCCTTTCGGAAAAAGGAAATGGATGAATCCATGTGTTTTCCTTTTTTGCAAGCCAAGTGATCATCAATTTGAATAGAAAGGTGAAAAGTTACCTAAGAAAGGATGCGAAACCATTTTCTCTTTTTGAAACATTACTATATTAGCATTAATCAATTCATAATTACAACAAATATAGTGCCAAAGTAGTTTAATCTTCCAAAGTATTTATAGATATTGCAAACCTAATAACACTTAACCATTGAATTTACAGAATTCAAAAATTAAATGCCACAAAAACAAAACTAATCTGGATCAGCTTTTTGCTGCAATTGACAAAAAAACCCAATGTCAACTCTAAAATTCATGCATTCAGTAACTGGTGTGAGCAAAGAATAAGATCAATTTAAGTTAATATGGACAGCCATGGAACTGCTACATTACTTTAACTACCTGATCCTGAAAAACTTCTGCTGAATTGGCATCGGTCTGAGGATACATAAGGCCTTCAAACAAATCCATAAAGCTCTCTGTAACAGTGTAGGGAAATCCAGTATCTATATAATGAACTTCCATCTGGCGACTATGGCTCATGTTTCCTCCTATTCTACTGGAATCCTGCCAAATTGAAGCCAGAATCAACTGAATTAAAATACCAAAAAATAAAGATTAACATAAGGACAAAAAATAAGAAAGAGAATGGCATCTATTTACCATTAGTATTAGAATTGAGAAGTTTCTTGTTTCATGAGGAATAAGACAGCATCAAGTCCAGCAAATCTGCAGTAAGGCACAGATAAATAAGTTGAGCTTATACATGAATTTTTCAACTCAAAAATTATGACCTTAATTTAGAAAACTCAGCAAGGAGTCTTACAACGTGTTCCTACAACAACAGAAAGCTACTACAAGTCGTCATGTCCCAAGTTTGTGGAATGCTCTTACAATGTAATCCTCTTCAAGGAATTACAAGGACTGCCAGGAGAAAAGGTTCAGATAAAAAAACAGAGTCGTTGTTTGGTTGGGGCTTACAGTTCTAAGCTGTCAAGATTTCTCACAATATAAAGAAGCTTTCTGGTATCAACCTTACGTTTATGAAAGAATGCATCAAAAACTCACGAAGCTTTTAAGTAAAGAAACATAACGTCAGGTTCACAACCCCTACGGCGCGGCAATTTACCATGGGAAAGGCGATTCGTTTCTAATAGTTCAGAAACAGAAACTTTTGGGAACTATAACTGACATTCATCGCCCTCATTAGAAAAGGCAGCCAAACTTATTCTCGTGCAAGTTTCGATCAACTCCCCAACCAAATTTTGGAGCAACAAAACAAAGGAATAGTTGATTTACCACGCTTCTACCCATCTATGTCAGGCATCCTCTACACTCTGCAAGCCATTCCCCAAAGGAGCGACAAACAGATCATGATCTTGAACCAAAACCCCGAAGTAGACGTAATGTTCGGCGACCTCTGCGGTCTCTTCAAGAAAAGCACCGAGAGAGCCCAAATCTCGACGCCTTCCAGCGCGACCGGCGAAGGCGGGCGGTGATCTCCGATCAAGTACTCGGGTTAGATCAATGCCGTGATGAAGAGGGGAATGCTTGGATTAACAGCGGACAGAGATGCGGAGTTCTTGTGAGCTTGAGGAGGAAGGATGCTCTGCAAATCTGTGAGCTAAAGGGGGAAAAGAACGATCACTTTCTCTCTCTCTCTCTCTCTCTCTCTCTCTCTATACTCCGGTCTTCTCTCTTGCTTGCAAGGCGTGAGGAGAGAGAGAGATGGCAAGGGGCTTGGGATTCGTGTTCTGTCCCTCCGGGGGTTATATTTTGGCCGCTCGAGTCGCGTCTTAAAATAAGACAAGATTCAAGTTACGGCATGCGGACGGATGGCTCCCGTCGGATGTGCAGTGTAACTTAATTGGTGACTCCCAAACCTCTCACGATTCAATTAACGATTTCTAAACCATGATCTGTATTACATTCGAATGGCGACACACCAGCGTGGCACGTAAGGACGTTGAGATGGCGGATGGGTCGCGTCGAGTCGTGACTTTAGGTATCATCGAGTATATTACTCTTCCTACGTGACTTGGGTTGTAATTTTATAATTTCCCAAGTAGATTATATATATATATATATGGTAATTCTTTAAAAAAATCTCATAATTTTAGAGATTTCTTTTAGTACGTCCTAAATTTGAAAATTCTCAAGGTGCGTCCTTTGCTATAAAAAGATCATTTTTCTCTTTAATCTTAAAAAATTTTCGTTGTAGCCCCCATACTAACCATACCTTCGCTCGCACTTGGGTGCCTGGCTTATCGACCCTACTTGTGCGAAAACACATATAGCTAAGGGATAAAAGAGGAATGGTAAGTCTTACTAGCTCGTATGCAGAGGCATAGCGTGGGGGGAAGGGGGGGGGACAGGTGGGATAATGTTACTTGGTAACTCATGCACTAAGACGCATATGACTAGGAGAGGGAAGAGAGACGATAGAAGAGATAACTAAATGTAAGACGGAGGCACAATAAAAGGCGATTACCAATAAGGATAATAATGATCATTTTTTAAAAAAGAAATGCTTTACTAAAAATTTTTAAACATAGGTCGCTAGGTAGAAAAACCTAAAGGTAGAGCTTTTTTTTTCTTGATTTAAATCATGTAAATTCATTAGGTATTAATTTTGAATTTATAAAAAAATATAAAATTAGGATATCAATTTTTAAAAAGACTAATATATCTTAGTTATTTATCTGTTTGATTAAATTTAAGTCAAGACAAATCATATGTTTATAGAGCATAAGATGATCTCGTTAAACGATAGCTAGGTCTGAAGAGATTGAATATTTTCAGTGTGGAGTGATCAATTGTTAACAAATAAAAAAATTATTTTGGGGTTATAAAATAATTATTAATTAGATTATCAAGGTTTTGAGTGCATCTTAATCAAATATATTTTATTTTGTTATCATTTCAATTAAAAATTTATTATGGTAATAAAATAATTACATATATAATTTAGTATAATTTCTATCATCTTAAGATTTTACATAATGAGTTATATATGATTTAATAAGGCCTTGATATATTTTGATCCTTTTTAGGTCGATGCTACATGATATCTTTACAAATCGGATTATGAGAGTTCGAGTCATGAAAATAGTTTCTTCGTTCGTAAACAAGGAAAATTACATACATTGATCATCATCGCATTCGATATTGATGCAGCTTCATATAAGTTGCATCATAAGCTATTTCCCCTTAATTTCATATGAACAGACTGGAAGAGGTGAGGACAAACAAAGAAAGCAGGCTAACCACTCTGCTAACAACAGCAGCAGCAGATCAGATTAAATAGAATGGAAATGGAAAAAAGAGGAAGCTTGTTCTTCCAACCAACTGCGATTGGAAGGAAGAAGAGGAGCCATGGAGGATTGCTCAACCATGCATGCTTTGGTGGCATGCAAGGATTTGAAGCTTTTTACCTTGTGTTGCATTAAGCTAATGACTTGTGTTTCTTTCACCAACTTTAAGCTACAGCCAAAAAGTTACAATGACAGACATTGTTTGAAGCAGAAGAGGTGAGGTAAAGTTGGTGAACTTACAAAACAATCTAGTAACTAAAGACAATGTAGCAGTGCAGAATTCAACATTTGGTCTAGGTTAGTGATGATCATTATGCTAAAAGTCAACTAGCAGCCATCAATAAATTTGTGTTGGATAGAGATGGTAGGTTTGTGATGATCACCATGTCAGGATTGCTTGTCTAGTCTAATATGCTGATCTTTTCATGTGTTGTCAGCTTGTCTTTTTCAGCAAAGTAGGTGACATCTTCTTCCTTATTCTTACACCTTTGCAAGTCTTTTCTGTTTTTACTCTTCAGATAATTACTTCATCACATTTCTTTTTTTCTCCTTAACCAGAAAAAAAAAGAAAATATTACTTTGCTAAAAACGTAATTTGAAGTCTAAAATTGTTTTTATCCATGAAAGCTGTTTGATAGCTAAAATTTATCTCAAGCAGCATAATTGTTCTTCCTGCTAAAGACTTTTTAGTGATGTAGAAATTTAAAAAAAAATAACTGTTGAAAATATTCAGATAAATATTGAAGTGAAACACACTAATTAGTATGAACATGTAATTTAATCCAGTTTCAGCTTATAAACAATGAAAAATTCCAGCCCTTGAATAATTAGAGGCTTTCGAATGATACAAGTCAGAAATATATGTTGAGCAGCACCATTCATGATGCTTCAAAATCCATGCACTTGTAAATCTTAAGCACCAAGGTTATCTAATGTAAAATCTCGGTTTGGTGTCGATACCAATTAGGCCGAACCGGTATAATACCAGTACAAAATTATCGTATTGACACTCGTTATGGATCGATATAATTCGGATCACATATAAAAGAAGAGAGAAGAGAAAAAGAGGGAGGAGGAGGAGGAGAGGAACCGAAAGAGTAGGCAAGGGAAGAGAAAGTTAAGGAGGAGGATGAGATGAGGATACCTATCTAAGGAGGAAGAGAAGGTGGAGATGAGGTATTCAAAAGCTTGATCTTTAATATGTTGATCATAAACAGAAATAAGAGAAGGTAGGAGTATCTAATAGTCAATGGCCCCTAAAATTCAAAGACTGGATTCAGAAGCAGAGTTAGATTATCAAGCTGACTTTGTGATCATAGCCAATCATCCAGTTGCTGAATTTGTTTCAGGCTTCTTTCATGCTTTGTTGCTATTGCTATATATTGCTGGATTTAGTTGGCTTGGAAATAGTCTACATGGATCTTTTCAGCAGTTACAATTCAGCTTTCAGCATGAATTAACAAGACCAAAATGAATGATCAACTCCTCAATATAAATCAGATCATATTATTACAATGAAACTCAAAAAGGGTAGAATGCATGTAAGCCTTGAAAAATAAATAAAATAACTATGGTATCAATAATGCTCTCTCCCCTAAACATGCATAAGAATACAACCAGTCCTCATAGCAAAGAGAGATCTCCAAGCACACACAGCCTGCATTGCAAGCCAGGCTCTATCTAAGCCACCTGATACTGCTTGACACCATGGCCATTGACACCATTGGATCCATGGTGTGACTTCTCGGAGCTTTTCGACCTCCTCCTGAGGACTACAGCCCAAGTGATCACTTCCAGGACAAGTGCAATGACAAGCAGCAGCACAATGGTAGCAATGTAGGCATGTTTCCACTTCTTGGCAGGGAGCAGTATCTCAAAGCCTTCAAAGGTGTTCACAACACTCAGGATTATGACAAGGTATCCGACCGAGTGATGGTACATGTTCCAGTAGATCCTGTGCTTGTTCTTCTTGTCTGGCCTTAGAAGCAATGCAAACACCTGCAGAGACGAGATGAGGTCCTTAAGGAGTTCTACACTAAATCTCTCCCTGTGTAGCTTATTTTGAGACTAGAATCAATTGACTTTTGCCTGGTGATGCTGCATAGATGAGGGAAAACATGGATTCCAAAGAATATGCAAAGTCTTAAGATGCACTCACTCTGTGCAAGATAATGAGAGGTTATGAATTGGAGTACCTGAAGTGTGGCGAGGCAGAAGAGGGCAATTCCCATCATCCTGTGCTTGTGGTGAACGACACCAACAGATTCACTTCCTAGCTTGAGGCCAAGACCCCATCCAGAGACCCCAATTATGTATGCTGAGATCTGGCAAGCAATGTGGAGATAATACCAAGCAGGGTCAGCTGCTTGAAACACTCTCAGATACCTGGCTATGATGGCCCCCATTGGCATCATGACACCCCAGCTGACAGCATTCAACACCCCATGAATCTGAAATCCAACTCAGTAATGTTCAGTAACCAGTAGATGATGTATCATCATGATAGATAAAATATTAGTACTGGTAGAAATTGAATCCCTGTTGTCAGCTATAAAAAATTTCCAGTTTCTTTGTTGGATAGTACATAGAATATTCAGATAGTGATGGTCTACTGAAGCTAATACTGAAACAAATGGCCCAAAAGAAGGGGACTTTAACTCATTAGTTCCATGATGTTCTGCTTAATTCAAGCATTTAAAAGAATCTGGACAAGTCAAAGTTGCAGACAAATTAAGATGCAAAATATGCAGTAGGGAAGATGAGGAAAATGGTGGAAAAGATCCCAGAAAAAAAGCAACCTAACATAGCTTCTGTTGAATGGTTGACATTGGCAATTACGAGTAAAACAAAATATATTTTCAATATAGAATCATGAGTGCATGTTGATCTAATAAAGGCACTGCCAACTCACCCCACCACCTGGACCGAAGAAGCCACCTCAACCGTAGCTAAGGGAAGACCTACATGCACGCATTGAGGCCAGGTGGCATGATGCAACTTCCTCGACCCTACCTTCCGGACGAACAACACAGGCCAAGAACCCTCATAAAGTATATCATCACAGGTGTCCTACTATGACACGCTCGTCAGCTACCATCATCGATGATCCCCTGGCAGGGTAAGAGACATCCTAACCCATCGTTGGCTTCACTCCACTGATCAAGTATAAAACCTAGGCCCCCAGGCCAAATGGGGGCAGATGAACTCTATCTTAACTCTCCTGAGTTATGCTAAACCTCCTCCACTTTACTAACTTAAACATTAGAGGGGTCGAATTGGGACATCGCCAACCACTTGTGCAGGACCTAGGCGCATCTAACAAGCACCTCGGAGTGACGTTGAGCACTTCTAAAATGCCAAACCACACCTCGGGATGACCTCGAACCTCCTTAGCAAATGAGCCGCATCTCATGATGACATCGAGTCAACCACCGCGAGCTCGCAATGCCTCGAGAGTCCACTTACCTCCTCGGCTGCTCAGTCAGGTTGACTCCTTTTCTTTGGCGTGGGCTCTAAGGACGAATATGTGCCCTCGAAATCGAATCAAGTCATATTGACTATATGGTCAACGGTACCTAAGATGAATCTGTGCCTTCAAGACCGAACCCGGCCATATTGGCTGTACGGTCAACAGCACCAAGACAACATTACCTTGCAGTCAAAGAATTGAGACCAAGTGCTCATCACCAACATCATCTTCACATGTATCTATTATGAGTCGGTTCATCGATCCTCCGAGCAACATGGTTTTCGTCTTTGACTTCATCAGATCAGGAAAGAAGACAAAATAAGATGCATTCAGCTAAACCTCAGCAAGTTTCTCACATTCATTCGGTGCTGCTTCGAATTATCTGCGGCAGATGCTGCATGCCCCGACAGCAGATCCAGAGTGCTCTGAGAGTTGACGTTGTCGCCGAGGGTGGAGTGGCCGTTCGGCACTCCATTCTCGATCTGCGTTGACGCCTGCCACACTACGTTCGCCTTCGTGTTATTGCTCGGCACCTCCAGCGTCGCGTAAATGGTGTATGACCCGTCGGAGTACTCCGCCGCCTTGCTGTACACACTGAAGCTCAAGTTCTGGTCCTGCACGGTGGGGGAGTACGTGGACAGCTGCGTGGTCCAAACAGTCACGGCGCCGGCGGCAGAATCCGGGAAGGCGAGGAAAGCGTTGGCACCGATCATGCCGGCACCGGAGGGGTTAATGGCCCAGGCGACCCAGCCGGAGGAAGACTGCGGCGCGCGGTAGGCGACGTCAACTGTTCCATTGGAGGCATGGTAGGTCCAGTGCAGTGAGGCGCCGAGGTAAGGGAGGGAGTTGCAGGATGAGTACTGCCTGTTCCCGGAGAAGCTCTCGCTGGAACAGTTTTGAGCTTGAGCCGAGGAGGATTGGAGGGAGAAAGATAGTAACAGGCAAAGGAAGATGGCCTGCATCATGGGAACTGAGACTGAAACTGCAGCTTATGGGAAGAAGAGATTGGAGCGAGGAAAGGAGATGGAAGGAGAGAAGGTGCTGATAAGCTTGTGGGATGAGGGTGGTGGAAGGTAGGATAGGGAGAGGGGAAGGTAGAAGTAGAGGAGGTGGTGGGGTTGGTGGCTGGCTTTGGACGGCAAACTTGGAAGCTTCTCCTCTCAGTATTTGCCTTTGGATGATGGAGTTTAAGAGAAAGTGACATATGGACATTCTTCAATCTCTTATCATTTTTTGATGAGGGGAATTCCAATGTCACATTCTTGTTCTTATCTCTCTAAATAATAATTATATGAGGATTAGTTGCAAATCCAACTATCACTCCTTTCAACAATGTTATATTGACTCAGTCAAATCTCAAATAACTCGATTCAATTGATGGATCAACTGATCGGATCATAGATTTATAATTTGATGAATGAAAATGATATGAACAAAATAGTCTCGTTAATATATTATTGCATAAGTGATACGTTTCATATTACAATCATGATAGACCATTTATAAAGTAAATATATATATATATATATATATAATTAAGTTTATAAACAATAGATGTGACTTTTAAATATTTTTTAATATAATTATTTTTATTAAAAAATCTCTTAAAATTTTCTCATATAATGCTTCAAGTTTAAAACATTCTAGTATAGTACCCCTAATTACATGAAAATATCATCTTATCCTTAATAAATTTAAAAATATATTTTTTTTAAAATTTATAATCGCATCCATCTTACATCGTAGCATGTCATCGTCATCAACTATAGCCCTCACACGAGGGAAGGCTATTGTTGCTCACAACCTTGGCTACCCTCCTTCCCCCTGTAACCTTTACACCAGAGCTCGTTATCGTCGCCTATTACCCTCACATAAATATCCACTATTAATGCCAATAATCTTGGGTGCTCCCTCTACCCTATTTCTAGCCACCTCTCTTTTATCTATAACCCTCGCATAAAATCTTATTGTTACACCTTCATCGTCAGCAACAAAGTGATCGTGTAACGTCTTCATATTCCTTCCTTATTGATGCGATCTTCTCATGCCCCTCCTCACCATCGTCCTCGCTTGCAGACTCGATCGTTGGCATTGGAGGAGTCGTAAAGATTGTACCTCTATTATGGGTCTAACATGATCTAACAAAGAATGATGGTTAGCATAACAAAAGGAAACGATCGATGAGATAAAGGCGCAATCGAGGTTGGATAGAGGGTGATGGTTAGTGAGCATAGAATGATCATTATAAAAATAAAAAAAATTAAACTTGAAGCGTTCTAATTTTCAGGATTTTTCTTCGAAAATTCGCCCATTATAATTCTGAGTTGGAAATGATTTTTAATTTATTTAATTTTCGTATAAGGTAGCACAGCATGTCCACTCCCAAATGAAAGGAGACATGTGCCTCTGTGACTCACCCCCTTGCGTTCCCAAACCCTAAACCCCCTTTCCCTTCCACCCTCCCACGATATATGCGCTCCATGTTGAGGTCTATCCTTCCCTTCCACATCTCTTCTCCTCCGCCTCCTTCCCATCACCACCTTCTTCTCAAACCCTCCCCACCTCTCCTCCTCCCTTCGTTTCGCACGTTCCACTCCCCCAAATCGTTGGCCAAATCACCTTTCGTCCGCCTCCCAAAACCTGCCACCCATTTCACCTCCTTCAGACCCTATTGTAGAACGCCCCCCGGAGATCATGAGTCCGATATGCAATCGCGCCCTTGCTGCGGCGAGATCCATGTGATCGTCGGCCCGATGTTCGCCGGAAAGACCACCACTCTCCTCCGTCGAATCCAAGCCGAAAGGAATAACGGAAGGTAGGATCCTCCTCTGCACTCCTCACTTTGCGCCGTAAATGAGTTTTTTTGCTTTAATGTCCTTTGTTTATGTAATATGTAATATTGTGTTTCAAGATTGGATCTTTACAGTCTTCGCTGACTTTATTGTCGTTTTCAATGCAAAATGTGATATTGTGTTTCGAAACCAAGTCTTCACGAGAACTCCATTCAATCGTTAATTGAACAGGGGGTGCTATTAAAATTTCTTTTGTTTTTTCAATGCAAAATGTAATAATGTGTTTTGAGACTGATTTTTTACACTCTTCAGTCATAGAACTTTATCTAATCAGTAACTAAGCATCGGGTTGTTGTAAATGTCCAGGATTTGCTTTTCGATGCAAAACGCTTGTGTTTCGAGACTTTTTTTCCTTTTGCATTCTTGTCACGGAACTTCTTTATCTGATGATGTGATATTAATATTTACATCAAACGTGACCTTGATGTAAAATGTGAGATTAATCTGATAACACTTCTTACGCAGAACTGTGGCCATAATTAAATCCGACAAGGACACAAGGTATGGGGTGGATGCAATTGTGACACATGATGGTACGAGAATGCCATGCATGGCTCTGCCAGCGCTTTCTATGTTCCGAGAAAGACTAGGAGCCGAAGCATATGATAAGGTATCCAAGAGTTAAGCTAATCATCTTTATGCTCTTGTTGACAGGAAAATTGGCGAGTTTTGGTCTCCTTGCTTTAGTTTCCAATGGTTGAGGAGTTCCGAGTGTTCTTCATTTGATTTATAACTATAACATTCAGTTTATATTGATATTCGGATGGTTGAGGAGTTCCGAGTGTTCTTCATTTGATTTATAACTATAACATTCAGTTTATATTGATATTCGGATGGTTGAGGATGAAGAAAATGCAGTTGCATATTTTTTCTGTAGGCCAACAAAGGATAACTGGAATGTGTTGTTATTTTAATCTGTTTATAAAATTGCTTACGCCAATATGCTTTGCTAGATTTTACGAATAAAGATGGTCATAATTCAGTCTCTGTGTCCACGTTCTAAGAGAATAAAATGATCCTCTTAGAACTTTTGTTTGTCCATTACTAGATAATCAGAATCAATTTGAAGATTATGTTTCCCAAAACCCATTGTTGTTAAAGTCCTGAATGCTTCTAGTTGCCCGTCTCATCTCTTCTGTTATTTTAGCAGCTGATTTTTGCACGTGCATCTGCCTGTGGCTAATTTTCTTTTTCTAACAGTAACATCGTTGTCTGGGTTACTTGTGTATGCTGGCAGTTGGATGTGATAGGGATTGATGAAGCCCAGTTCTTTGAAGATCTTTATGATTTTTGCTGCAATGCAGCTGATCGTGATAGGAAGACTGTTATTGTTGCAGGCTTGGATGGTGACTACCTAAGGTACTCTCCATACATTTATGCACCCTGCCTAGTCATTTTATGTAAGGAGACTGCTGTGTTTAAAGAGCAAAATTGGGCTTTCCACATATTCTACTGGTATTTTAAGGATACTTTGGCCTCCTTATGGTTGTTTGCTTCAAACATGCATTTTATTTGCAAGATGCCGGGTGCAAAAGCACAGAGCATGATCTCCCGTGGCTCTTTTATCCTGACCAAATTTACATTTTTTGGCAGAAGGAGATTTGGCTCGGTGCTTGACATCATTCCGCTAGCTAATTCAGTTACCAAGCTTACCGCAAGGTGTGAGTTGTGTGGTGGACGTGCATTCTTTACCTTGAGGAAAACAAAGGAAAAACAAACAGAACTAATTGGTGGAGCTGATGTTTATATGCCTGTATGTAGACAGCACTACATTGATGGACAGATTGTTTGGGAAGCCACAAGGATCGTGTTGGATATGGAACGTCCCGTGGTAGTTTAGACTATGAAGTTGCTGCCATTTGAGCGTTTCATGTACCTCGATTCACATATTTGTATGTCGTATCGGCTTGTTGCTCTGCTTTTTCCCCAAGATGTCTGTGTAATTATATTACTGAACATGTGCATGGGTTGTAATGGATGTTGATTCCATGGGTTAAAATCGGATGGAATAATCAAACTGATAGCCTGGAAACAATCTCATTACTTAACATAAATTGCCCGATGAGCTGTATTATTAGTGGATGCCAAAGACTAACAAGAGTGATGTTGATGCCCAAATTCCAGGTTTTGTAGTCTGCCAAGTTGTTTTTGTGTGATCAATTATGTAATCTTTACAAAGGTGGTATATTTGTATCATGTCATATTGATTCATTGTATTTGTATCCATGCATCATTGTTGCATAATAGTGACATGCTCGAATGGATCCCTTAATTTGAAGTTAATGGATGGAAAAGAAGTGAATGATTCCTTTCTTAGTCCAAGTGGGATTCTTTGCGTGAATTCAAAAGCAAGAATTCAATCATCATTGAAAAATATCTCATGTTTGATCCAATTATTATTGGCAAATTTTATACATATATTTCACCACAGAACTCAAAAAGCAATATAAATACGATTGTAGTTAATCTTCTTCATCAGATGATCATTATCATATTTCATTTAAATATATTTTCAAAAAAATAATTTTCATGTGTACTTGTTTGCATTGAATTTTCAATGAAAGTAATTTTTTTTAATTACTAATAACCTCAGTTAATGATAGCTAACCTAAGTTATTAGGATATATCCTAACCAGAGTTATATATATGAAGAATTTAAATATTTAAAAATATATGTGGAAATGTATATTTAAGTCTCATCAAAATATGTTAAAGAGTGGTTGATAAAGAGCTTATGTTAAAAGTTGGAAGCATTGAAGCCCCACTAAAATATAATAAAAATAGTTGGTAAAAATCTTGATAAATTATTGTAAAATTCTAAGTTGGAATCACCACCTTCATCTCTTACTCTTTGTAGGAAAAAGTATATATTAAGAGTATCATGAAAGCATAGCATAGCATACTTTGGTACAACAAATCCTCGCTTACCTTACATTTCTTTTACTTGCTCATCTCTCTGAACAAGAATTATCTTCTAAATTTCCCATTCAGGTCACAGATCTAACCCCTTCATCTTTGTTCCATAGACCTCATAATGATGAAGCTTTTGGTTTGGACTCACTGTAGATTTTGTTCAGAACAAGGGAAGAGATAGAGCTCTCTCTCTCTCTCTCTCTCTCTCTCTCTCTCTTCCATTGCCCACCATGAGGTAATATACTTCCTACAAGGCAAAGGGATAGAAGACAAATCCATCACCAAACCCCATATTCCCCCTAACACCTTCTTCCAAATGCTAACCTCCATGCATCCTTGGAGTTCTCTCCCAGCCTCATCTCCCTCTAAAGACTGCCGCTGGCCCTGCTCCCAGCTGCCCACCGAACTCCTCAGATGGACCCCAAAGCCTTTCCTCCTTGGATTTTGCAGCTCCCACTTTGATTCTCTCTCTCTCTCTTACATCATTCATAGGACACAAAATCATATGTGAAATAGTGCAAGAAGGCAGCAACCAACCAGTATAAATTGGCATCCATGGCCACGCCACAACCACGCATGAACACAAACACTCTATCTACATCAGCACCACCTCACCACCCACTGAGCTACTCCACATTGGTGCTTGAGGCTGAGCTCATGGGGAGGCAGAACGGCGATCCCTTTGCCCTCCACGCCTCCATCGCGCTGCTGCAGGAGCGGTTCAAGCAGCTGCAGAGGGTGAAGGAGCTGAGGGAGCAGCGGGAGCTGCGGAAGGTGTGGAGCGAGGGCGAGCCACCCAGCTCAAGTGCTCAGTGTGGGCAGCAGAACTGGCTCTTCCACCCCGACCTGCCTTGGCCTCCGTCGCGCCGCCACCTCAGTGATCACGTAGGACCCCATGCACCCGAGAACGCACCTTCCATGAGCCTGTGGCCCAGCAGAAGCATTGCTCAGAATTCAATCACAGGACATGAGACAGATGTTGATACTTCTCTTCACCTGTAATCTATACCTCCTCGCCTGTTTGGTGCATCAGCTTGCAATTTCCTAAGCTTTTTCTCTAGTTTTCTTGGATTGTTAGTTGTCTTCTGTACCTTCAATTTGTGAAAGTGGTGTGTTAGAAGAGTGAAGAAAGATTTGTGGTTAGCAGTCAAGACTTTGTGACCTCAATGGATCTCTCCATCTCATTCTTTTCTTCTCCTTTTTCTTTCTCATCACCTCTGAATCAGTGCTTATTTCCATCAAATTCTCAGTTCATCTCATTATCATACTATTCACCAACTCCCCTTGGATTATAAATCCAATATTAACATGAAGAAAGAGCCACAAAAGATTAAAAAAAAATTGAATGAATTTTATAATTCAATTATCATAATAAATATTTTGAATAAGATTGCTAAAGTTTCTAAAGATTAGTCTTAACCAATATCATGATAAAAATTCTAACTGGATGATCACCAATCCCCAAACCCTAAACTTTCATTAGAAAAGGACCCATTGTATATTAATCTATGACACAATCTGTGCTCCACATCTGAATACTAACTGATCAAGAAATGGGCACAACCCACAATGCTGCATAAATTTGTGCAATAGATTTGATTTCAATGTCTTGAAAGATATGAGCAGCAAGCCTCCATGCAGCCTCCTGTTTAGCTTTGGGGGTTTGTGTCTGATAAGAACACAAAGTTACAAGCCATGTCCTGTGGCATTCAATCATGTAAAATGTCCTCTATGGTCTCTGCCACTGTGCATGAGCAGATCACAGTGGAAGAAGCATGCAGCTTCATCAGAGGCTACTGACTGCTTTCACATGCTCTTCTTGCATGTGGGGTGTTGAAGCCATGTACTATCTCAACCTTGGAGCTGCATGGGGATTATTGACATGTACTTGGTGTTGCTATAACAACAGTAATATTTTCCTTACCATTTATAGTGTTAGGATTGGACAGGCAATGATGCATAGTCAAAATTATGCACCATATGCAATCAGTGTAATATGCAAGACTCATAAATTTCATCAACAAAAATAAATATACAATCAATGTAAGTAATTTTTTAGAAAATGTAATATTTTTCACCACATATATAAAGGGATTAGACAACACTTTTTTTTTTTTGGGGTACTTGTAGCAATGAAATGTCAAACAAAATGATCCATAGTCAATGTTCCAAATCTTGATATATATAGACATTATTTTATAACTGCTTTGGAGGAAAAAAAGCCATAAGTACTGCAATGGTCATAAAACTAAATCAATCATTGAATATAACAAAAAACAATTGGAACAGCTTGAATGTTTGATTGGATCAAAGAGCAAGATGAATGTGTCAAAATTTGAGTTTTCTATAAGTTGTTTCCTTGTCCAATGTTCTATCTGTATCTGATCCATTTTGCACCCCTAATAATGGTCAACTTTTTTGCATGTTTCTTGACTTGCTTCCACTCCAAGCAACAGCCACTTCTCATGATATGTATAATGACTTGTCTTCTCATGTCCAAAGTGACAATGAAAACCTAATCTTGTCCATGTGTGGTTTTTCTATATGTCTAATCAAAATCAACAACTTATTCCACACAATTTCTTGTCTTCTTGTTGGTGGATGGATGGAGCTTGTTCTCTTGTCTGGAAGCATCATGCCTATCAACAATGGAATATCTGAAGAAAAAAGATGAGAAGAAGCAAAATCACATAAATATCTATTATGCATAAATATGATTAATTCCCCCCCAAAAAAAGGACTTCAAACAACAAGTACAATTTTTTTTTTTGCCATAAAGGAAAGAAGAACATGACACAACCACATTGTTACAACTTTCAACAATAGTATAATTTTAAATTTGACTTTCTAATATCTTCATATATATATTTTTAAATATATCTACAATCATTTATAATTTATTCAGATTCTGCAAAAATGTTACAACCCATATGGGATCATAAAAATAATAATGTCTAACCTTCATGAAAATAACATTCTTCTCATGACATGAGACTTTATATTATATGTCTTCCTTTATTGGTGGAAGAAGTGTTAGTATTCAAAGATATGATCAACAAAATAGGTTAAAAAATATTTCTTATTGCCAAATAAAAGAGAAATGCCCTTTTGATACCCACTAAAAAAAGTTAAATAAGAAGCTCCAAATGATGATCCCATCAATTTCATGTCTATCTGTGAATGAGACCATCATCTTTTTATCATCGTCAAATTTCTATTTGGAATTATTATTATTGTTATATATATATATATAATGAAAATAATGAAATGCTGCAATGATAATAATGAAAATTGGAGGTGTAAATCTCAGCTTTGTAGCTGCACATCTGTTTGTGCAGCTGGGTCGAATCGTCCTTGAAAATTATCGGGGTGACATTATGTGTTATTTCGCGTTGGATGAGGATAGTCTGTCTTCAGTAAATCAGGCTACGAAAGTGTGCAATGACGTGGCAGATCTCCATTGGATGGGCCCCCGTGGTTGCCCGTCTATTATCATGCGCTGTCATCACGTTTGACGCGTTGAAACCCGAGTACTAATATCACGACACGAGTTGAGTCACGGATACGGAATGTGCTGGATATCTGACGGCGGGATGAGGTGGTGCAGGGCGAGTACGCTTCTCGATATGCGCCACGTAATTTGATTTAAGTTTAGTCGTGACTTGTATCATCGTTGTCTTTTTCGGGAGGGAGGACTTCCAACGCACGAGAAAACGCGAGAGAGAGAGAGAGAGAGAGAGAGAGACCTAATCCCTTTCTTCTCTCGGTGTTACTGCGATCGCTTCGTTCACGAGGCTTCCCGCGGTCGGCCCTCTGGGAGGTTCAAGCTCCAGGTAATGCAAGCTTGCTGTTCGTTCGTATTCGTCCCCCTTTGGATCCTCCGATTTCCGGCCCTTTTCTTTTTGTTAGTTAGTTGAAATCATGTTGGATGTGTGGATTCTAATGCGTATCGCCTAATTCGTTTTCGCACTTCTGAATCGCTTGCTGTTTCTACTTTAGATTAGGGTTCTAGAATCCAGAAACGCGCACTTTTTAATCTTCTGACCCTCCCTAGAAATAAAAAGATTGGATTTTGGCGGCATTTATTGGCGAAAATAAGGATCTTGAAACGTATTAGTTTTTTATGCGTACTTCTTTTGCTAGTTGCATCAGTTGGATTCAAACCCTCAGGTAAGGCATTTTTGGTGATGCATATGTTGCAGGTGAAGGTTTAACAGCATACTAAGCAATTGATTTGGGCACCTCTTCCGGTGCAAACCATCACCACCAAGCCCCACCGGCAATGCTTCCTCCCACGCCAGCCTCCGAGGTCGGTCCCTCGCTTCGTCCGACCATGCAGACTCACCCGCATCCCAAGAACCACGATAATATTCTGATGGCGAATCTCCCCCACTGAGAATGCCAGCTCGCATGAGGCCTGGCCCATCGAGACAAACCGCCCAGTTGCCGTCACGGGAAACAAAGTAGAGAAGGAAAAGCAAGGGGACAATGAAACCACTGGACTGAGGATGAAACAGAGGCTAAGATGTTCCAGCTTCAGGCCAGCGAGGTCAAACAGGAGACTGTGAGGCTACAGGGAATTGCACTTGCTAAATCAGAGAATGCTGAGCAGCACTATGCCAGTATGTAACCTGAAGCATCGTCTTGAAGAAGCAGAAACTGAGAAGCAATATCTGCTTGAAAAGATAGAGCTTCAGGAGATCAGCAGTGGAAAAGTAAAAATCCAGGATTTATTGAAGAATGTGCATAGCATTCGATCAAAGGCAGCAGGGTAAAAGTAAAAATGAGCTGCTGCTGACTGCCCATAGAGATTCCTGGTTCTATTTAATGTAGTAATTTACAGCCAAGGATTAGTAGTCCACAACCAAGGAGTGTTGATATTATCATCTGGGTGTTGCTTGATGTAGTTCCAGTTGGTCTTTTGAACCAATCTTCATCTTTATATGATTTGATGCTTATAATTAATTGTCTTTACTCAGGTCTTTGTATTGAAGTGGTTTTCAGTCTTTCAGAATGTGCTTGACATTTCTTTTGTAGGCTCATCAGGGGAAGCACCAATATTACAGTTTGTTGTTTTCTGGATAATTTGATGGTGTGGTATTTAGCCTTTGGTAGTGCATCCTATTACTGTTAGGTATCTGCTAATAGTTTTGAGCTGCAGATTTGGAATCACTTATTTTCTTTAGTTTTTTTGTTTGCTTGTCAAATCTTTTTTATTTTATCTGAGATCATTCACATTATTCACTCATGAAGACTCCAATTCTTTGTGTATCATTTATTTCTGCTGTTGAATCTGCTCTTAAAGCTGACCTATTGAGGATCCAACTTTGACAAATTGAGCTGCAAAAGTGCAGATAAAGTCCAAAAAAAAGTCCTTTTCTTTTTCATCCTTGGTGAATGAGGATCAATTTTGGCTTGTGAGTTAAATTTGGTGCACACTGAACTACAGAAATATGGATTTTTTTATAAATCTAATGCTAAATTAACAGGGGGACTTCCTTTATTATGAGATTGTTTGAGACTCAATGGTGTGCATATTAATTGATAGTTTTGCTTCAAAGGTTGTCTTTACCTGTTTCAATCTTAAACTAGAAAAGCCATAACAGTATCATGACAACAAAGGCATGAGCAAATTATTTGGTTTATGTTTCATGAATCTCCATTAATAAAATGCAAGCCTTTTAAGGTTCTCTTTCCACCACTTCCATGTCAACTTATGCTTCACTTCCTCTTACTACCATGGTTAATTACATTGCTGGGCAGTATCAGTATGACATGAGAGCTCAACTCCACCTTTGATCTCCAGCCATGAGCAGGCACTGTTGCAATTCGAGTTCACTGTAAATTAACTGGTTACCAAACACTTATCCAATGTTACTTGCATCATGTGATAATAAACAGAAAGTAATCAGGTCAATTTATGCCCCAACTGGTTTTCAACTAGACAATTAGACTGGATCAATCTATTGATTGGATCAAGGGATCAGGAGATTTGAGATTGGATCAGGTCATACAAAATCCATTGATAAATGTGGTGATCTATCCAGCAATTCTTTTTCTTCTTGTTCTTTTCTGATCATGCCTATCCCCACTAAACTAGTGGATGATGATAATGGATGAAACGGACATCCTCTATGCTGACAACAGAGAATATTCAAACTAACATTCAATGCAATCCCAATGCACCGAACTTTGTCCTAAATTTTAGTATATCTTAATAAAGAGATGGGAAGAACCTTCTATCACATATTCCAAAATTTAGTTCTCCCAGATTTGGGATCCCAACACAACCATATTCCATGATTGTCACTGGCCCAGCAACTTAATGCTTCCAATTGCCAACAGGCTCCCATCATCATAACACAAAGCCTTTTTCCAGTCTTTGATTTCCATTGTCAAAATTTGGAGCTTGCTTCAGCTTTCAGTGACTCCCACTAGAACAAAAAAAGATGATTACACTCGATGCTTCTGCTTATGAGTGACAGGCAAAAGATATTTGTCAAAAGAATGACAAGTTCTTGATTTGATGGATTCGCAAGAAGGAAAGATCTCCACACAAGGCCAAAATATTCCCTCAAATCTGATCCCTTGTCAACATCTCTTATCTATCTGAAATATAAAATGTAAATGATATATTTGGTTTGCCACAATCCCTCTATGAACTGTGGACTTGAATAGATTTAATAAATTCCATCCTCAATTTAGCTTTGATTTTTCTTTTTCATTTTGATCACATAGAACAAAAAGACAACACATATAAGCCATCTTTCATTGGCAGACACCATGTAAATGGAGACTATTACATAGTATCTTCTCTCAATTGACTGTACAAGCAAAAACATTTCATCTTGTCAAAAATTTCCATTAAATTGCAAAAATTACAAAAGCAAATCTTATATTTACTGTCTCCAATATTACAAATGAATTTATTACCTTATAACATTTGCAATTTAGCTATCACAAATATCATCCTAGTTTTGAACATCGTTTATGCACATGTCTCTTAAAATAATTTTCATTTAGTATTAACTTTATTATCCTCCAAATCACCTCAACATCCAACACTCATGGACTAGATTGAAGGTTAAATGTTGAGCTTGCATTGATTAGCTTTTTAGTAATTTACATATATTTACCTTTTGGGCAAAATTGTCCTTTACATTGGTGTCAATGTCCCTACTACAATCAAAGAACAAATAGTGATATGGTATATATATATATGGCCTTTCAACTACTAATAAACAAAGCAATACACAAAATTAATAAGAACATAAGTATCTTGTCAATCTGAACAATAGAAAATATATGCATTTTTAGTTTCCCAGTACAAATCCTCATGTAATTTTCTAACTGCACAATTCTAAATGAAGAAAATATGAAGTTTGAGTGAGATCTGTGGAGTTTAAGAAAAAAAGTTAGTCTAATTTTTATACCAAAACATGTTCTCAAGTTGTGAGATATATATATATATAGTAAAGACACACCACCAACCATGGATTGACTATAACCAAAACAGTCCAAACTTGGCTAAAGATCTATTCGTTGGCTGTAATCAAAGATTCCACTGACTCCAATCTTCCACACTGTTTCCACATCAAAAAGACAGAGTCATTACCATGCCACATGTCAATGGTCTGAGGTACTGTTCATGCATCAGTCCTTGTTCCTTGTGCTGCAGATGAGGACCTCATAATGCACTCACCATGACCTCTTGAATGGGGCATCGGGCAGCTCCGTCTTCAAGTTCCCGAGTCTTGTATCAATCAGATTGACCCCCCTGCCTTCTTTGTCGAGGCGCGGGATTGGGAATCTCTGGCCATAAAAAGGGGAAGTGACTGTTCTTCTTAAAGCTTCACTGCCTTGTGAGTTGTCAAGGATTTTAGAGGGAGGAGATGAGGCCGGAGGTTGGGGTGAGCCCTGGGACCGTGCCTGTGTACTATGGAGGTGGGAAGCTGATGGCTGTGGAGAGGAGGATGAAGGTGGCTGAGGTTGTGCTCAGGTGTCTCTCATGTGCGTTTGGGGTGATTGCTGCTGTTCTAGTAGGATCTGACACTCAGGTTAGGGAGTTCTTCTCTGTGGAAAAGAAGGCCAAGTTCACTGACATGAAAGCTCTGGTGTAAGACCTTCTCTTCATCCTTCCTATTTCTTCTGTGGTTATTACAAGTTCATTTCTGTGTAGATCTATGAAGAAACCCCTCTCTTTTTTGTTTCTAATTCTTCATAGCACAGAAGATTCAAATGGTGGTATTTGTGAAGTCTATATATATATATTTTTACACTGTTATAGCATAAATCTCAGATTTCTGAGTCCATATATGGTTTTGGTTGGATTGACAGGTTCCTAGTGGTAGCAAATGGGATAGCTGCAGGCTATAGTCTGCTAATGGTGGTGAGGAGTGTGGTGAGCATGATGAAGGGGAGTGTCCTCTTCAACAAGGCCTTGGCTTGGGCTATCTTCTCTTGTGATCAGGTAGCTGATTAACCCATGTCACCATTGCAGCATTAACTTAAACTATGTTGCATTGAATGAGAATCTCTACCTTATCAGCTGACCTTTTAGTTCTGGTGGTAGTGACTTCTGTGGCCAAAGTTGCTGAATAATCAGCAACTGGTGTTGATGTTTTGTCTGGCTTGTGAAGTACTAGACAAAGTTCTGCATTGTTGATAATTGATTTACAAAATTGAACTTTGTAGACAGAAAAAGGGCATTTGCCATTGCATCTAATAGTTGTTTAACTAGAGAAAAGTCACCTCTGCTTCATCTGCTCTTCACAGCAGATTTTGTGCATAGGCCAGAGATTCATCTGAGGCCCTAAACTTGGCCTCAAGTTCATGATTTATCTGCAGAGCCTGGCAGGTTATGTGGGCACTACAAATTTATATTTCAGATGGTCTTAGCAATCTATCACATATTAAAAATAAGTATCAGTATTACAAAAACTGATACTTGTAAATTTTCTCTTGTCAAACCTAAAAACAAGTAAAAATATGATCTTGTAAGCTAAGAATGACAGTGATAAAAAGCTATGATGTCAAAAAAAGTTCATGATGACATGATAGCGGTGTCCAAAACTACTCCAGATCATGCATTGAATATATATATATTCGATCAGTTCAAAATTTGGATGTAAGGTTTGTGCCGATCTACCCAAGAACATTGAAGGCAGGAGTGTTATAATATAAATTGTCTCATCAAAGGTTTAGGCTTTTAGATAAAATGATAGTGATAAGGAAATATATAAGACTGTAATCACTATTTTCATGCATGGTGTCGCTTCAGGTCGTGGCGTATCTCACATTGGCGGCGGTGGCGGCGGCGGCACAAGCTGCAGAGCTCAGCCAGTTCGGCCAGACAGAGCTGCAGTGGATGAAGGTATGCAACCTCTACCATAAATTCTGCAACCAAAGTGGGGGGGGCATGGTGAGTGCCTTCCTAGGTAGCCTCTGCATGGTGGCTGTTTCCTCCATGTCTGCCTTCAACCTCTTCCGCTTGTATGGCAAAAACAAGGGCAAGCGCAGTGGGAATTTCTAGGTGTTGTGTCCTCAGAATGTTCTGATCTTGACTGATAAATCCAATTTGAATGCATGGAAGCCTTGTAAATTTTTCTATCAAGATCTAATAAATGATGAGACAGATTCTCTGAGAATTTTTTGTTCTGACCCAATAATAGATTGAGGATGAACACAAGATCCATGATATTAGAAAGGAGAATGTGATTTCTTCCACATCAACAAATTATTCTGTGTACTCTTCAAATCATCATCTTAAATCACATAACCAGGGAGGAACCAGAAAGCTTGTGGTGATAGGATGATGTTTGTCTCTCCTTTCACAGTCTTTTCTTTTTCTGCATCATTTTTCTTCACTTTATTGCTTAATGCTTGATCTGTTTCAAGCTCCATGGAAAATGAAAACTTGGCTGAACGCTAAATCATATTGTTTTAACTCTTTTGAAGTTCCCACTGCATCACTTTTTTTAACATGGATGATGGTATAGTATGTGGTTTAATATTGATATAGTGTCATTTATATTTATATTTATATTATATTGTTACGATAGGATATAAAAAACCATCTAAAATATCTAATGCGATCCAAAAGCTTCTCTATTGCACATAATGCATCCACCAAAGACAAATAAACATCTAACAATATTATTTAAAGTGTGTGTCTCTCTTTGATCTGTGATGCATTTGCTCGAGATAAAAGAGCATGTGTAAGTGTGTAACCCAAAGCATTTCGATGAAGCCAAGTCATCCCCTTTGGCACAATGCATGCTCTCAGGACAAAAACATAAGGCATCTAATATGATCTTACTAGATAAAATATATCCCCTTACATAAGGATTTCATATCGTACATATGAATTAAAACATACAATGTATATATACCCAATGAATCCATCTTGGACTAAGGCACTGTGCTCTAGTATGTATAAGACTTAATACATAATAACGATATAATTATTATTTTCGATCAATCGTAACTCGACACATGATGATGCATCTATTGAGCATAGCATAGCATGACATGTAAGAGGAACATTTTTTTTTTTTGCCTATAGCAAACTAAAATTTAATCATGGGAAGGTCGACTCCATTCGAAGTGAAGTAAAATAAGATAAAAAATATGAATATTTTCTAATATGAAGATATATATATATATATATATATATATATATATATATATATATATATATATATATATATATATATATATGATCAAAATTGATCATCTCACCCTTTGATATGGTGGTGAGAGAGAAACGTTTTTGAGGGGCAAAAAAACCGAGGAGTGCAAGGGATAATTTGACGGCCTTGATCACGACACGTCGGCGGAATTGTTACGCCTACAACTCCGTTTCGGAAGGCCCATTAAACCCGCACGGCCCGGCGACGAGCTCCCAACTCTTCCTAGGGTTTTCCGAACCAATAAAACGACGACTCCATTCGCCCACTCGATGCGCACGAATCGATCCAAGAAGCACCGGGAGAGAACGGCTTGACGTTACTCTTTGATCCATCTTCCTCTCTCCGTTAGATCGAGGCATCCATGGCAGATTCCTCGGCTAAGAAGGCACCCAAGCTCCCGATCCCCGGCCGCCGCAACATCCTCATAACCAGCGCGCTGCCTTACGTCAACAACGTCCCTCACCTCGGCAACATCATCGGATGTATACTTTTTTATTTTTTTCTTTGATAATTTCGTCTGAAGTTGTTGTCTTTTCATTTTGTTGGGTTGAAAAATTGGGTTATTTTTGGGAGTATTTGGTGGTGTGATCGAGAAAGTTGACGGATTTTTGGTTTGGTTAAGGCGTTTTGAGTGCGGACGTGTTTGCTCGCTACTGCCGACTCCGGGGGTACAACACGATATATATGTGTGGGACGGATGAGTATGGGACTGCCACTGAGACGAAGGCTATGGAGGAGAATTGCTCCCCGAAGGAGATTTGTGACAAGTGAGTGAAATGCGATCCATACATCTGTTTTGATTGCTTAATTGAATAGTAAAGCATCTGATAGTTTAGTGATGGTAGTTATATTTGTATGTATGTAGTCTATTTAAGTATTTTCCTTAAATAGTTCTGAATCATTTTAATTCCTGAAATTATATATGAGTGCTTCTGTCAAAGAAAGAAAAACCGAAAAATGATTACATTTTAGGTCATTTGCCTTGGCAATCTTTTGAAACTTCCATCAAATGGCCATTGTCACATAGAAGAAAGACACTGTTTTTTTTTGTGGATGCAAGTGATAAGAAATGGGAATCAATCAACATTTACTCTGCATTGTTTGTTATGGTCTTTGAAATGTATTCTCTTCATATTTCTAGAGACCATGCAATCCACATGAGGTTGATGAGTGGTTAAAGTAGTCTTCTATGTTACTTTTGGTTTAAACTTGTACTGTTATGACCTTTTAAATATAATTTTCTGCATGTTTCTAGATACCATGCCATTCACAGAGATGTCTATGAGTGGTTTGATATAAGCTTTGACAAATTTGGACGGACATCCGCTCCTCAGCAGACCGAAGTCTGCCAAGCAATTTTCCATAAACTACTGGATAACAAGTGGCTTTCTGAAAATACCATGCAGCAGGTATGTTAATTGCTTTGTAATTACTGTGATTTGAATTAATCAGATGCATTTTACAAGTTATGCCTGTATTTTATTTTGTCATTTTTGGCAAAAATTATTACCTTTTGAAATCAAATGCAGCTATATTGTGACACATGCCAACGCTTCTTGGCGGATCGGCTTGTTGAGGGTACATGCCCTACATTGGATTGTAATTATGATTCTGCACGTGGTGACCAATGTGAAAAATGTGGAAAACTGTTAAATCCAACTGAACTGAAAGATCCCAAATGCAAGGTAATTGTCTACTAAGATATAGCAAGTTTCAGCCTATTGTTTTGACCTTCAAGTGTAAGTAGTATATTTTGTGTCAGATTGCTCTTACCGTGAATGATGTATTTGGCTTGTTTATACACCTAAGTGGAGTTATTATCATATTAGGTGTGTCATAGCGCTCCTCGCATACGTGATACAGATCATTTGTTCCTAGAGCTACCCTTGCTGAGAGAGAAGCTGGAAGAATACATTAACACCATGTCAGTGGCTGGATCTTGGAGCCAAAATGCTATTCAAGCTACAAATGCATGGCTGAAAGAAGGTCTGAGACCTCGTTGTATTACAAGGGATCTTAAATGGGGAGTTCCGGTGCCACATGAGAAGTATAAAGATAAGGTACAAGAAATCCGTGCAATTTAAAAGCATTTAGATTGACATCTATAATGGAAACTGATTGATGCTTCATGCACTTTTCAGCTTTATGCTCTTAAGAGATCTAAGAGATAATGTCATAGTGGTATCAACCCTAACAATTGACCCTTGGTATTTATCTGTGTAGGTGTTTTATGTGTGGTTTGATGCCCCTATTGGATATATTTCTATCACTGCATGCTACACTTCCGAGTGGGAGCAATGGTGGAAGAATCCTGATAATGTGGAGTTGTATCAATTTATGGGCAAGGATAACGTGCCATTTCACACAGTAAAATTCTTTTCTTCATTCGTACATTAGCATTCAAAGACAATCTATCTTATGTAGACCTTTGTATTTGTATTGTGACAAAATTTGACACAATCTGAAGTCTATTCTTCAAGTGCCTGCGATCTAAAATGTAATCACTTTAGCATGGTGAATTTTGGGATTTTGAGTATGCTACTTAAGTTGCAAGAGATATTTTTTTTATCAACCCATGGATTCATTATACTTGGTCACCAAATGTAGGGTTTCTGTGACAATTTTATTTTTCACATTCGTGGCAAGTTTGCATTAGTATGGGGCATATGGGCAACGTAAATCTGAGTTTATTCTAGTGTCTAATATAGTTGGGAAATGAGCACACATAGATAAGCTTTCAAAAAGCTAATTTTTGTTTCATCAGTGTTAAAATGTGAATATTACAAGTAAGTTCATGAGGCATTTCATGTATAATGATGTCTAGTTGAGTGAATACTGACAACATCAGAGGAATAAGACACCAAGTGTACTGATAGTAGCATCATGGTTTTTGTAACACCATGAAATCCCATGATATGTTCTTAGAATTTTAAGGAATCATCTTTGTGTATATATCAGCATGGAGGAGATATATAAAATGCCAACTTCACATCATGCTAACAACGAGCCAGTTATAAGCCCTATTACCTCCCTGTGTGTTTGGGTTATTTTAAAGTCCAAAAACTTATTCAAAGGGTCTGTCACATTACGAAATAGTTCAGTACATACTTATATGGTTAACCACTCATAAATTCTAACACCTGAAGTGTTGAACCACTAATTTCAGGGTGAACTTTGCCTGCTGCTGTATTATTGGACTCTTTATTCAGACCTGGATGTACATACATTACTGTGTTTGTTATGTATCTGAAGTCACTCCTTGACAGAAAGTATTTCTTTAGATATTAATATGCTGTTGTGTTCTAGGTAATGTTTCCTTCTACTCTACTTGGAACTGGCGAAAGGTGGACCATGATGAAGACGATAAGTGTCACAGAATATTTAAATTATGAATCAGGTACTATTGACTGCCTATTCATAGTTATGTATTTAGATTGTTGAACAGGTTCTTTTTATGATTGTTCTTTCCGTATATTTGGTTTATTTTATATGCATCTTTTGGGCAAAGTATATTTAAAATAACAATGCTTGGATTTATCTGTAACTCTTTAGAGCTTGGTCATGGGATGATCTATGAAGAAAAAGTAAACCCCAAACAGTTACGTTTATGGTTGGAGCCAATGATTGAAATTTCATACTGTATCGGTATTTCGAGCTTTGCTCGGTATGATACGGTATGGTATACCGAGTGGTACTATATATATATATATATATATATTCGATGGCATTATTCCACCCTATTCCTAATCTGTGTGCATTGGTGAAGACAAACTATCTAAGCCATGCGTAGACAGTGCTTGAATGTAAAGTTAGGTGTACAGGATCACTATTAAAAAAAAGTATTTATCTTTTTATATAAAAAATATAAAAATAAAAAATAATAGATAAAGATATAAAAAGATATAGATACGACATACTGAGCGATTGTCTCGTTTGCGGCCTTCGACGTCAAGGAGGTGGGGAGAAGAAAGATGACATCGACATCGGAAGGTTCTTCGTGCCACAACAGTGGACGAAGGAGACGTTCGGAGATGAAGAAGGTCGGGGTCTTCGTCGCCTCTTTTGCTACACTCACCATCGCCTCCCCTGATCCCCGCGCCTCCAACTCCCCCTCCAAAAAGGTACGATTCTCCTCGTCGTTATCTCCTAGATCGGGATTGTCGAGGGAGGGCGGCGTCAGATCAGAATCGAGAAAGGGCATCAGTGACTCCACGATACTCTTTCTCAATGCTTCTCCCTCTTCTTCGATGCTTCTCCCTTTTCTTTGAATGCCCTCTTCTTCCTCGCCCCGCCTCATCGCAGCCAGGCTAATACCGCCCGGTAGCGGGGGTCCGCGTGCTGGTCAGCTGGCGGACCGGTACATACCACCCATATCCGACAGTATGGAACGATATTAAAAACCCTGGTTGGAGCATCTGGTGCCTATTGGCAATCCTGAGTGGGCACCTTTGTTTGCATGATATATACATGTATATCTATAGAGAGGAAAAAAAAAAGAATTACAGAATTGTCTGTCAACAATCATAAATAATCGAGAATTTTTAGATGTCTATTAACCTACAAATATCCTTATACATGTTTTTTCTATATTTCTTCTATCTTCTCACCAACCACATGTTACTCTCAGCTACACAGTTTCAAATGGGGCACTGCCGCTAGATTTTCTTCTGACATCACAGAGATTGCACCTCACTAACAAACTCTCTAGATTAAAGGCTACATCCCAAAATGGCCAATGCAGGAGTAGTTGGAGTCAATTAACAAAAGGAAAATTAGTAGCAGTAGTAGTTAAAGAAACAGTTTGATAAGGAACTAGGTTCTTTTATCACAAGCTAATAAATATTCTGTCTCTTCTCACCAATGACATGTTACTCTCAGATACACGTAAGTACAACTACAGAACTACTGCCTTTTGTCATCAACATTGAACTCTCTGGATTCGAGGCTACATCTAAGGCCAAGACTGAAATTGTTGGAGTCGATTAACAAAGGGGCATTCAGTGGTAGTAAATGATTGGTTGATAATGTTGTAGGTTTTTGCATCACAATGTCAAGCAGTAGATGATTGGTTGATAACTAACTAACTAAGGAGGTTTTTGTATCACAATGTCATATATATTCTGCCATCAACTTAAAATTGATATAAGATGTGCGGCATTTTTGTTGGGGTTCATGGTTTCAAGTAATGACATCAAAATACTTGGATTAGCATAACCACATGGTAAGAGTCATTTTCTATGCGGGTGCTGGATTAGCTGAACTACTTGAATACCAAATGTACAGCCAAAGAGCCATTTCTAGATTTCTCAAGATTCACTGCAAAATTTCATGAGTTTGTTACTAGTGAATACTATCACCCTTACAACCTGGTGAACCTTTATGCTAGGAAGAATTATGATGATGACCAATTAGATGCATTCAAGCTAGATTCATAACCATATTCAGTTTTGATTTCAGGTAAATTCAATTGAAATGAATCCATCAATTATTATAACTATGTTGGTTCTGCTTTTGTGATCAACAACAATAATTCATAATAATCCCAAATAATTGGAGGAGTTATATGGATTTTTTGCTGCTATTGAATTTTGTGCGAGGCAATATCTCTGGTTAAATGTAAAGCATTTTAATTATCTTTTTTATAATTATCATTCTTAGGTCTCCCTCATCTCTTATGAAAATTTTCTTCTATAAAAGCACTCAGTGATCACACCCCTCTCCAATTTAACCACCCAACTTTTGTTCTATGCATAGTATCCTCAATCTCTCTGCCATGTTGATTGATTGATCCAAGGAACCTAACTTCTATTACAGGAATTCATGTCCATCCATCCTAATAACATTTTAGTTTTCTCTTTGTACTATTAAAATTGAGTTTGAAATAGATTCCATCTGAACTCTTTAATCATAGCAACGTGCAGTATTGTTGAAATGTTTTTGGTAAACCTTATAAAGTAATGTGGTTGTAATTTACTGTAAGACAGTTTTATGCTCTTGGTACATAGAATATTCTGGTTTATTTACCTGTTTGTGGTGTTGCAGGAAAGTTTTCTAAAAGTAAGGGAATTGGAGTTTTTGGTAATGATGCCAAGGATACAAAGATTCCTACTGAAGTATGGAGATACTATTTGTTGACGAATAGGCCTGAGGTGAGTCCTAAGATAAACTGTAGTTTTGATTCTAAATGCCCATAAAATTTTGCCAATTAGATCCAGTACTTGTTGCCATATGTAGTATCCTGATTGGTTTTTGTGAATCAGGTATCGGACACATTGTTTACATGGGCAGACTTGCAGGCTAAGCTGAATACTGAGTTGCTGAACAACTTAGGGAATTTCATCAATCGTGTTCTAAGCTTTATTGCAAAACCAGAAGGTTGGTTATTGAAATCATGCAAACTAATATACTTGCAGTCCCCTAAGCATTATGAACCAGTTTGACTTTATTTTGTATATAGTCTGAATTTAATGCTTTTACATTCATTGTGCTACCAAATTGAAGACTCCTCTTTTTGAAGTTTTTAATTTTAAAGTAAAATTGCAATAGCTAGTGTAGCTTTTTTTGTTAAATTGTGTACCATTTTATGGCTTTTGGAAATGCAATTTGTCTTGCGTTATCCAGTAAATAATAAATCATATAGGACCATCTTTAAACTATTATGGAAACTTAACTAAAGTCCTTAGCTTCAATTTGTCTTATACCGTGCCTTGAACTATTGGATTTGTGTTGTGTTCAGCATGCCAAGGCTATGAGCGATGGTCTCTGGCATTACATGGCTTCTAAGGCAGGCAAAGCATTAAACAGTTGAGGTTTTATTTTTTAGGTGGTGTTCTTTTTTATCTATGGGGTACTAGATTTTAGATTTGAGATGACTTGGATGAAGCAAAGAGAAGTTTCCTGCCCTTCTAGGGATTATGCCTAATAATATCATCATTTCACTTGATATGACAGTTTCAGTCATTGACTTCTCTATCTAATCTTTTGACTATTACCAACTACTTGCAATCTTGGGAGGGCCTTTCCTTGGTTGTATAAGCTTAATCTATTATGAAATCTGTTGGTATGCAAATGAAATTGATTGAGAATTGGTTTTTACCACAAGATGAACATGTTCTTAACAGGTGTCAAAATCAGCTCAAAATATCTAAGCCTTTTTGCTTATAGTTTTATTAAAATTCTGTTTGTCTTATGGAAATTTTATGAGATACCTTCTCCAATCTTCTAATTTACATGTAAAAAATTGTTTCTTTGCTATCCAAATGTTTTCTCTTGTTCAATCATGACGGAAATATTTAAATGGCAACATCATGTGGGAAGCTACCCAGCTAACATGTGCTCACTATTCTTGTGCAAATATGAAGTTATTAATTTGTCATTTTGAAAGCACTGATGGTGTTTCATGATACAATGATTTATCAGTAAATGCCATTTGTTATTTATTGCAGGAGCAGGATATGGGTCAATCATTCCTGATGCTTCAAATCCACAATCTCAGCAACTAACAAAATATTTAGGAGAAAAAGTTGGTAAATTGGTTGACCAATATCTGGATGCTATGGAAAAGGTGATTATGTGAAGTTTGATTTTGACTAAGATACAAAAGCCTCCACACGCACACACACCTCAATTCGGTGATTAGTTTGTGTGATATATCAATTACTGGAGAAAATATTTTTCTGTCTTTTGCAGGTTAAACTAAAACAAGGTCTAAAGATTGCAATGAGCATATCCAGTGAAGGAAATGCATATCTCCAAGTAGGTTCCATTGAATTTTCTTTGTCAATTGTGAGTACTTGTATGCTAGTTCTATTACCTTTTTTTTGGGTATGTGATATAGGAAAGCCAATTCTGGAAGCTGTACAAAGAAGATCCATCTTCTTGTGCCATTGTGATGAAGACCTCAGCTGGGCTTGTCTACCTTCTTGCATGTTTGTTGGAACCATTCATGCCTTCATTTTCTGTTGAAGTAAATTTTACTTTCTCTTTATTCCCTTTGCTTTTTTATGTTTGATAAGCACCTTCTGCTGCTTAATCTTTGGTTTTAGGGTTCTCTAATGAGATCTGGATAATGTTTCTTTGGTGTGCTAGGTGCTAAGGCAGCTCAATTTACCTCTGGAAGCCAATATCTCCTTTTGTGATGAAAATGGACAAACTGACAAAGCAAAGAGACCTTGGGATTTTCTGCCATCTGGTCACCATATAGGGAAACCTGAACCACTGTTTAAGGAACTGGTGTGCATTAGTTTGTTTATCGCTTGATAGCTCATTTTTATACATATTAACTTTGTGCATGATTTTGTCAATTGCATTTCACTTGCTTGGATATTTATTGAATGCTCTTCCGAGCAGAAAGATGAAGACGTGGAATCCTTCAGGGTGAGATTTGCTGGTAGTCAAGCTGAGAGAATTGTGAAGGCTGAAACTGATGCAAATAAAGTTGCTGAGCAACTAAAAGCCACAAAGATAACAGGTAGAGTGTTTCTGACCCATGGTATAAAAAATCTCCTATTTTTTCATTACAAGCTATGAACTTTTAGTAAACCAGAAAAAATGCATAAGATGCAATAAGCAATTCAAAAACATCTTTAATTAATTCATGAAACTCTGACTTGATAAAAGAATGGGTTTTAATCTGTCATGGACTTTGAGACTTAAGAGTTGGGATTTAAAAAAAATTCATACGTTTTATACTAATAAATAACATTTGGAAGAAGGTTCATAAAGTTCACAGAGAAGTTGATGCCTAAGATTCAAGTTTTACCATGTTCTGGACTATGGCTGTCTAAATATCTTTCCTCAATTTGTATATTTGATCTTTGTTTCTTAGGTAAGTTTTTAGCAGAATGAATCAGAAAAATGGCAAAAGCAGGTAAATTGAGCTACAGAAAAACTTAGGCAATACAGCTCTGACAAAGCATTTATAATGCAGAATTTTAAATCACAATAACATGATTTATTTGCTTATAGATTTAAATGTAGTGGTTCATCTGCAGTGTTGTGTAGTTGCCATGCAACTCTTAGATTAGAAGAAAAAAATTATGAGTACCTAGATAACGCGTGGGGATTTAAAGAAGATAGAATAAAAGATATTCACATTTATTGGATAAAATGGGTATAGTTATGATTGAGGATATAACAGAAAAGACTATTTAAGGTAATTTGAACTGATCCAAAAACTTGAAGGTGAGGCGAGACAATTCAAATTAGTGGCATGAGCAGACTTAAGAGGGAGACTTATGAAGATATTACTAGTAACAAGTTATTTGATGACTCCTAGTTTGACTAGTCATATTATCATCAACAGTCATCAGCAGTAAGAACAACTCTATGTAGCAAAACTCCACTAGTGGTCTTGGAGCTGTGCAAAGTTTTGGCTTTTACCGAGCTGATGAGAATAGGTTTTATTCAATTTAAAATTTTAGTCAAAAAACTAAATTGAGATTACATGTTCAGATCCAGAGGCATTGTTCTCAAGTGCTCTCATAAGCATCCACACCCAAAGCATTCTTATTAATCATAAGTTTGCACATTTTGCGGAGATGGTCTTTTCCAGATTGTTAATGTGTATGATTTACGCGTGGTGCATATTTCATGACAGTTAAAGTTCAAATGAAACTGTTCCTCACGAGCTCATGTCGGCCTTTGGTTGTATATTTTTCTTTGACAATACCATGTTAAGTTTTGCATGTCATTTGTGCCAATAGGTAATGCAAAGAAACAACAAAATAAGCCTTCTGGCAATACAAAAGCAAAATCTGCTGAAACAGAGATTTCGGTTTCGAAACTTGACGTACGTGTTGGCCTCATAAAGAAGGTTCAGAAGCATCCAGATGCTGATTCACTTTATGTAGAAGAAATCGATGTAGGTGAAGAATCACCAAGAACTGTTGTTAGTGGTCTTGTGAAATATATTCCTCTTGAAGAAATGCAGGTTTGTTACTCTCTACCTTTTTCTGTTCCCATTGGATATGAATCTCTATTTATTCTACTACAATTACTCCTGCAGAATCGGAAAGTATGTGTTCTGTGCAACCTAAAGCCAGTCACCATGCGAGGCATCAAATCACATGCAATGGTCTTGGCTGCATCAAATGATGACCACACAAAGGTGAGCCACAGTGCTTCCTCCTTTTGTTTTGGTCTATCTTAAGTTAAACGCAGTTTTAAGCCCTTCAAGACTACATGTGTATGATTAACTAAGGTGTTTAATTTCTCATATCAGTGTTACAGCAGTTTCTTGATAATAACTAATGTGTTTAATACCAGGTGGAGTTGGTTGACCCACCTTCATCAGCTGCAGTGGGCGAGCGAGTAACCTTTCCTGGATGCTCAGGGGAGCCTGATGGCATCTTAAGTGCCAAGAGCAAAGTTTGGGAGAAGGTGCAGGTTGATCTACAGTCCAATTCAGAGTTGGTAGCGTGCTACAAGGATGTTCCCTTCACGACATCTGCTGGTGTTTGCAAAGTATCGTCCATTGCAAATGGAGCCATAAGGTGAACAACATGACTTTTCAAACGATGATCGCAATTTTCAGAAGATTTTGGTGTTCTGCCATCACCAATTTGTTTGTCCATTGTATTAATCCATGTAGTTGTAGTTTGATAACTGAATTCAGTTCTCAAGAACACCGGAATTTTGTCTTCTATCGAAAGCCTACTAGCTTATTTGGAATTTGCATCGACTGATTGTTGATTTGAAATGGAAAATGCTTGTGATGCAAAGAATGTTGCATCTCATGCTTGATTCAATTGAAACGATTACTCGAGGGTTCTCTTTCCAGGTTTATTCAGTCTGTGTACTTCCAAAGTAATGAGGTGAAGATAGAATATGGTGGTCTCATGACGTTTCTACCAACTTATTGATAGAGGACAAAATCGATCTTAATAATAAAGTCGTGAACTCAGCGAGTTCGATATGGAATATAAGCACATGAGGATCCTGATTGATGGTCACGCCACTTGAGTAGGAACGACTTCAATAGAAGTTATCATAGAGGTTATTGAGCTAATTATAATTATTTCTGGTAGTTAAACATCCTTAAAATCTTCAGGCTTAAAAAACTTTATATTGGAATCAATATAATTATGAAAAGTAAAATATCTAACTTGATTTATCCTAATATTATTGATTTAACAAAAATAATGAATAAAAAGATAATTTCAATGTTCTAATGGGTGATGACGAAGGAAGGATGGGTGATTATTACAAATGAGGAAAGAGAGTGACGAGGGCCACTCGACATTTGCGTTGGTGTAGATGTAAATGCCGAGCGACCCTTTCATCGCTTGGCAATTACGTCAACATCGACATAGATACAGAGCGATCCTCACCTCTCAACATCACTCTCCCTCATCCACAAAAGTCGCTCCCAATGGTGTCATCATCCATCACCATCGATGTGTATGTCACCACTAACTAGAATATTAAAATTACTTTTTTTATCCATTGTTTTCATGCTTCTTTCGTATCCTTATTTTCTCTCCACCGTAGACTCATGACATATCATCTATTAAGCAAAACTTAGATTCTAACAATGGACTTCTCTATGACTATCCTCGACATCTTGAAACAAAGCATATCATATATTCTCAACAAACCCCTCATTCCAACTTAAAGGTCAAATTTAGCTCCAATGATTTTGGCGACGAACCTCTTTAAGTCCTTATGATTTACTTGTATCTAAAATAACATATATATTTTTAAAGTCATACCATAGAGGCCTCTTTCCCTCAAATCCGAGTTAATATACGTTAGAGTCTGTTTACATATCATACTAACTCACAATAAATTATTAATATAATAATACATGTAATTTAAGTTTAAAAAAAATGGAGACCACCATCAATGGCGGGATGAGGCATCATCGTAGAAATGACCACCACCAGCAGCACTAAGCCGCTATTACCTAATAAGGCATCATATGCACGTAGCCTCTTTCGCATTGATGACGAGCTCAAAAGCTTCCAATCCTACCTCAAGTTGATGTGTGTTGACCAATCTGATGCTAGACATGCAATGATCTCCTGATCCCTCTTCCTCCTCCTAGGCGTCTTCATCCCTACTGCCTCCCACTTTGTCCTCTCAAGTGCCCGTACTCGTTGCACACATTATAGTCCAGCTCTCCCTCACCTTCACCTCCAATCTCTCCTACCTCTATATTTTCGTGGGAGAAGTGGCTTACAAGATATGATAGTACTCGTCAAGATCGGAGCAAGTATCGTTCACGGTGGCGGGCAACGTGATGGCATGTGCCTTGGAGCTGGTAAGTGACATCTAGTAGATCTAGGTTGCTAGTTCCAGGGTGCATGCCACCATGTCACCCACCATCGCAAACGACACTCGCTCCACCCTGACGAGTAACACCATATCTTATAAGCCACTTACCCCGCAGAGCACAATATCATTGAGACGGAGAGCAAGCGAAAGGAGAAGTTGAGCTGATCCATATAGCTCTCTTGCATCAAATCGCTCTCAACGACTAGCTTGTCAAGAAAGAGGAAGAAACGAAGACCAACGAAGGCAGAAAGGTAGAGGTAGGAGAGGCCGGAGACGAATGTGAGAAAGACCTAAACTACCACATCGTAAACGACGATAGGTGGAGGCACAAGAGGAGACAAAGTGAAAGACGATGGGAATAAAAATCGCTAGGAGGAAGAGAGACCAAGACCACTACGTGCATAACGTCAAACTGATCGATGCATAATAACTTGAATTAGGACCTAAAGTTTTTTAACTTAATCATTAGCATGGGAAAGACTATATACATACGATACCCTGCTAGGCAAGCTCAATGCTATAGCTGGTGGCTATTTTTTAAATTTTAAATTATACATATCACTATATTAATATTATATTATAAATTAACCTATCACATATATAAACTGTAATGTTTGATAACTCAAAATGACAATGACTTGTATACTTATATACTGCATTTAAAAAATTTATAAATTATTTAACATAAATAAATAATAAAAATTTAAAAGATTCATAATCAAAACTAAAATAACTAAAACAAACTTTAATCATTTTTTTAATATTTAAATTATATATTATTATATTAATTATTTATTATGAATCAATATATCATATAAACAAAGTTTATTAACTTAAACTCAACAATATATATATATATATATATATAATTTTAAAATATAAAAATTATTTTAAATATGAATAAATCATAAAAAATCAAAATCATAAGGACTAAAATAAACCATAACCCAAACTTAAAAACTCACGTCATACATGCCCTGTCTCAAAAGTCAAGAAAATACAAATTTCCATCATCATCTTGTTAATGAAAATATAATGTCGGATGAAACATTAATGAAAACATTTTACATCATTATCGTTATCAAACACTTGGTGTTCAATAACGATAACGAAAGAACATAAAAGGGCATGCCGAGGAGCCCACAAAAACAGCATTAGTACACATTAACGTTTCCGACGGCATTTGCCATTGCTTTAACACACGATAACGCAAGACATCTCTGATGAGCCTTCGAAAAAGGCATATGTATACAATTCCTCAAACACAACAGCATTGCATATTCCTAACATGGCATACAGTATCACTTTCAACCATGCCAAATGCTACCACCACCACAATACACAGGTGTTTTTGAGTGGACAACACCGAAAAGAGACTTGTGGCATAGGCTATCACTTGTTTAATTTACACATGAAAAAAATAATTCTAGAAAAGACAGTAGAATTAACAGTTATATGTGAAGTGCAGAATGATAATCCCGAAAGGAGTTGCTGCAATTGATCATCTACAAGCTTTTGCAGATGCTCCTGGCCATAGTAGCACAATATGATATCCATATCAACTGATGTTAGTACTTACCAGTATCTGCTTGATCAACTAATAGGGTGAAAATGAGATACTTAGACAAGTGTGACAACAGCAAACCAACAGAGATGTGTCCAAAAATATTGCGTGAAGGTTGTGAGTCGATCATAGTATTGAACATTTGTTTGATCTACAACAGATCTGTAAAATGTCTTCAAGGAGATCGCATTGCATAAAGACAGAGGTTCATGATTGCAAAACATGGACATGCAACCCAAATGAATAAATGCCAGAAAAAGTTAGTATTAGAAGCAGTATTCCCATGCTGAATACCTGATAAATACAATTTGGATGACCACTTGCCACGGTTCAATGCTTCTTTGAAAAGTCATGCATGGACTTCCCAGCAGCAACCTAACCTAGTATGCTAGGAAAACATATAAAAGGTGAAGCTTCCTGGTCTGTAGATACCAAACAATGCAGCAATACTTTCACAATGATAAATGAACAACAGTTGTTGAAACATGCTTTTCGCATATAACTCTAATCAGTTCAGGACAGCAACAGCCAATCAGTTCCATTCACCTCATTACAAAAACAACAGGTATTAAGACTTGGAAACAAGAATATTTCTTGTAGTGCCGATGTTTGGAAACAAAATGATTACCGAAACCTCGGAATGTTAACAATGAACGAGCTTACATATAAGAACCTGCGAGGTGTAAGACCAAACGTGACCCCTAGTTCATAAATCTAATCATACACAATGAATATAATAAAACTTTTTACGTTGGTCATCTCAAACCAATTTGAGTAAATAAAGTTGCCAGTATTACTAATTGACTTGAAAACAATAGAGATACCAAAAGATACTGAAACAAGTTATGAGGCATCAGATAATAAGCGGAGTTATCTGTCCACACAGTGTTTTCAGTGTGTAGGATAAGATTTGAAATCACATCATTTGCCTCCCACTTGCGAAACATATTACCTTCCCAAGACTAGCCTCCGTTTGGCAAAGATGAAGGTTGCTTCTAAAAACATCACCTCATAGAAGAAATCAAAACGCCATTGTTAATGGAGGTTTGCGAATAGAAGAAGTCATAAATGATTCTCCTATGCATAAAAGTCCATTGATGGCTAGTCTACAAAACTGTTTCTTTTTAATAATGCAAGTTAGCTGAAAAAAAAGATTGATTCGAGCACGACAACACTGAAGATTTACAACTACAGATAAATCACCATAAAATCAGTAACAATTATACACGCACATAGTTACAAGATAATGCTAAGATAAGCAGCCAGAAAAGCCCTAGAATAAACACAAAGACTGTTCTAGTACATAAATGTAGGCCGCGATATACATAATAGCATCAAATCACTACTTTATTAACAACAAACTCAGAAATTGAGATATAGAACAATCGGCAAAAGGGGCATCAGATAATAAGCGGAGTTATTGGTCCACACCATGATTCAGTGTGTAGGATAAGATTTCAAGATCACATCATCTGCCACCCTCTTGATTGAAAAAAAAATCCAGAAAAAAAAAAACATCTTGATATTTGACAAGCATTTCGATCGGACCATTTGACGCCAGAGCAACCAAATCAAATGCCATGGGCTGGTAAGCCAACCATTTAGATTTCTGCACCCGTTATATCCCCTTAGATCGAAAAGAACACACAAATGAACATCTAAGAGGAGGGTAACTGATGCAATTACTTGACCATCAAAAACAAAAAAGAAGTGATCTGATGCTGCTCAGAAAAAGCAAATCAAGTCATCGACACAGAAAAGGATCTCGTTTGTCCAGACATAAGTATTCAGCATCTTCATCGTAGCGGATCAGATTCACGTTTCAGATCAAAACTAATACCAGCCACTACCAAAATATGTACGTAACGTTAGATGTTAGACCGATGATCAGTGGAATCTCTCTCGGATGCTTTCCAAGGAAAGCCAATGAGTGCTGCAGACATTCAACACGGCATCAGGTTCTGACCGCCCGTCTGCTTCGTTTCTCGTCATCGAGAGAGCCACATTTCGATCGGAGAAGTGGGTGTTAGATCAAAAACGACGGATGGAGAAAGAAAAAGAAGAGTTCGAGCCGCAAAAGAAACGTCAGAGGGAAAGGATCGTAGCAACGACGGAGACTGGATGGCCGTTAAATAGGGCTCGCTCTGCCGAAACCCTAAAAGCGCTCGGTCTAGGGTTTCTTTGAACCTGGACATTGATGGGCCTGTGTGGGCTCCATATTTACGGGCCAGCCCAAATATGTCTTAAACCCATTCTCTAAGGCGTAAGACATAACCCGAACGAGCCGTATATACGCGTATACGTGTTGGATTGGAGTTTAGGAAATAATTATTTAATTTGATTTTATGCTAATATTTATTAGATGGAGTTTCACTGAATATTAATTATAATGGTACATTTGCAATTTTATAATGGTATATATATGTCGAAAGAAGGATATTGATCTCATTATTTTATTCTTCTTTTTATATTTCATTCTTTACTAGTAAATATCCATGAAATATATCGTTCACAGCATCCCAATGTACCTGCATACGTTATGTATTTATTTTTATTGTAATTGATCTTCCTTATTTCTAATTTTTTCCCCCACAGTAGGTAGATCCATACGAAGGGTATAAAATAAGGGCAAGCAATTATTTTAATAACAAAGGAAGGGTACAAATAATAATAATAATTCAAAGTACTCTATATTTATTTCATATAAGTGGGAGGAAATCCTCAATTTTGTCACTCGCTATACACAGATGATTCAAGTATGATAAGTTCCAAAAACTCGAATTACCCCAATCGTATGTACCAATTAAATTCTCGACGAGGCATATATTTCAAACAGGAACTGGTGTGCCCTTGCTTGTCATACCATCAAGTATATCATTAAATGCTTGACATAAACCTGCAATCTGCATGTAGTAAAAAAAAAGTGGGGTTAGATGTCATACAACAATTAAATATTTTAATCTATAATAAAATTCAGCCCTAGCTCCTTAGCTAAGTCATAGACATGTTAATGTATCATCTGAATTATTAATAATTGTTCTATCATTTACTTAGCAAGTGCAAGTAAGACATGCCTGTTGATCCCATTGTCGCAACTCCTCCGTATCATCCTCAAAATATATGACAGCTTCAACCTGGAAGAGGGAAATGTGTAACCTAGTAGCTATGTTGATACATCAGCAAGATCTTACTAAAATACATACACAAAATGTCGAAGCCCGTACGGAATATAAGGGTATAAAAAGGTGGCAAGTTCTCATTTGAGTGATGGTAGAATAATGAATTTGTATAGATAATTCTGTAACAGCTTGCTGTTTATAGTATGGCCAAGTGTGCTTGTGCCAGAATGTAAATCTCTTTTCCCACTAAACTGTCATAGTAGCCTTGTGATTGTAATTTTTCATCTCTGCTGCATTACTTCTGTTGTTTTATTGCGTCTCTTGATCTGGGGATAAGCACGGTTTGCTAGAACCCAGATCAAGAAGATTCTGGAGTAAGTTGCTAATTTTATCCTCAAATTACATAGCAGAGGATCTTTACCTGGTCGATTAATCCTCTCATTCTATCTTCGTAGATCATTCTAGCTGCTATCTTTTCAGCCTGCAAAAATCATAGGTCAAAGTAAGAAAATTGATTTTTGAAACATTCCAATATAATCAGACAGAAATAATGACCAAAATTTTACAATATGCCAAAAAAATAATGAGGTGGTAGAATAGCAGATGACAAGTCACATTTGTTTCGAAAATCTAGAAATTTGATATGCTTGTTCTGGAAGCCATATAAAATCAAGCAATAGGAATTAGCGTCATAAATATAAAGAAAGTCCTGAAGCACCAGCAGAAACTGTATCTGAATTTTCCAGATCTGGGTAGTGCATAAAATCATAGCAGATTTTGTTGTTCTCTCAACTGATATTAGAACCAAGATTGGTCGATGGCAAGTGTCTAAAGTGTCTTTATCCTTCCAAATGAACATAGTTCAGCCTATGCCAAAAGACTTCCCTCTTGATTTTGAGTAATGCTCTATAACATAACTAAACCACCTTGATGAAAGAAGGCTGTGGATAACAATGATAATCAAGACAATCAGCAGTGAATGAAATTGATCACTATACTCTTTAACATCACATAGCTATTGCAGGTAACAGAATCAAGAGTTGAGAACCAGCTAACTGTAATATGGCATAGTAGTCATGTCGTAATGCTCAAAGGATAACTGGTGAAAACAAAAGTGTATTAGTGAAGTATTTTATGACCACTGGAAATTTTCTGTGCCAATATCAAGAACCTGAAAAAGGGAAATAACATTCAGCTGTATTTCTTTTTGGCAACTAAAGAAAGGGACTTGATATAATAACGAGTTATGCCATACTAGCAAGCACGTGATATCAAGCATATAGTTCTTGAATTAACACATTAATATAGAAGCAAACTTCAGCACATGACCAGAAGAACAATTACAATACATAACAACACAAGTGATCAAAGAACAAAAAATCTGCATCACAGCTGGCAACATAAATTTGATTAACAGAAACCAAACCTTTTGAGGAGGAATACCCAATAAAGCTCCTAGCTCCTCAAAACTGCTCATCAGAAGAAAAAATCATTTTTAAAATAAATCATAAGTTAATAAGAATCTACAGAATAAAGTTGATCTTTTTTTTCAACCTTATATTTGTATATAATTTGCTGGCACTCAGAAGATTATGCTCAATTATTGCACGATCCAGCACAGTAAAATTGTCTGGTAAAAGAGCTTTCTGTTCAACAACAAAGATAAAATGTACCATAACAACAAGATAGACAAGAAAAATGAAATAAAACTAAGAATAAGCAAAGTATGATTACCTGGTGTGCTTTCAGTTCCTCAGCAAATGCATCAATTTCCGGTTTCCTCAAAATTCTCTCAAGATTCACCTAAAAGCATTTATAATTTTATATTAATCAAAATTCTTCAATAGAGTAGAAAAAAGGGAGTGGGGATATAACCAAAAGTAAGAGACCTATAAAGAAGGGAACAATGGCTACCTTCTGTAAAATGGGATAAATTTTCAGCTTTGAGCATCTCTCATCCTGACAAGGAAAAGGAGAAATTTCAAGTTTTCAACAATATCAAATTCCATAAGGCAACATGTTACTTAATAAGAAACAGCTCTAATTTACAAAAGATTTTAATTGCTGAACTCCCTAAACAATTTACTTTGAAAGAACAACATCAACACATTTCACAATGGCTCATCCCAAATTAAGCTTATAACGATATAGCCATATCCTAGCTATGTACATTTGATAAGGATGACCAGATCACACAATCTCCCTTAAAGCAAGTGTCCATTCAATCTAAAAGAAGGATCCAAAAGTGTACTTTTACTATTCTTGCTGAAATTTATTTTTAAAATAGAAGTCTAGGAAAACCATGAATCAATAAATGGTAGCATGGTTTCGAACATTGTGGTATACCAAACACACCATACCAATAGACCAGTGTACCAATAACACAAATCAGTATCAACAAATCATTTTTTTTTGTATAATTGTTATTAGCACATCGATGCATTCTGTACCATATCAATCAGTATGCACTGGTTCAGTAAGGTTCCAGTATGGGTACCAGTATTGGTGTTCAAAAACTTGAATGGTATTGTGGCCTTTGCTTTAATCAGGAGCCACATGTTATGCTTTAGCTAGCCAAAAAGGCATGACAAAAAAGATGATGGAAAGTACAGTATCAAATTTGATGTCCCATGGAACTCCATTATGAATTTGCAAAAGGAGGAAAAATTGACACTAAATACATCAATTATGTCAATCACTTGATAAAGCTGAATTTCACAGTTTGAGACAATAGTCACGGAAAACACATTAAGTTTGCCAATTAACTGAGGTGAAGGAATATATTTGCAGCACGAACTAAAATTTCATGCTAAGTGACGTAGATACCTTGTATAAGGTAGCAAGAACACGGGACCGTTGGGGTCCAGCAGCAGCCAATATCGTGCACGTCACAGCAGCACTGAGAGCTTGCTCCAATGCATCCTCATCAATCTCCCTGAGATCCAATTATACAAAATTTGCATTATAGACCAAATAACCTGGTAAGAACAGTTGAATATAAGAAGAAGAAAGAAAAATGAAAAAAGCATGTGAACCAATATTCATTAAACCTTGCAAACACTTCAAAAAAAAATCTAACAGCACATTTTATACATGTATACTACTGGGTGCTTACTGGAAAACAATAAAGCACATAGGGCTCCATCATTTGCGGTCTGATGGATCAACTGTATGCAGCCTCACCACATCATATGAAGAGGCCACTTCAACAGTTCAAACACAATATACAGGTAGCAACAAAGCAAACCTTGCTGTACCAGGGAGAGGTCCTCTAAATATTGCATTTATGCAAACACATAATATAAGTATATAACTATATATGTCAAAGAAAAATCACAAAAAAAAAGGACAATAGGAAGGGTTAAAAGTTGCTGAGAAATATGCAATGCCAATAAAGTAAAGACAGCAATAAGAAAAGGAAGCCTAAGTACTATAGAAATAAATTACAGTATATCTGTTGAAAAAGACAAAACATAGATTTAGAGAATAATCATTGCCAGTAAGTCATCAATAAGATCAATTTTTTATCCCAAATTTTAATCTACAAATATCAGTAAGTAAACTTACTCATCTCCAATTTGACGTTGTTCAATCTGGGAAATACCATAATAATGAAGTGCAGCTTCAAGAAACTTCCGCTTCAAATCTAATATCCTAGCATAACAAACCTTTTGAAAAAAAAAATAGACAAATAATGTTAGAAAATAGTGTCAGATAACAAAGAAACCTAGATGTCCAGAGCATAATCACCTTGTATTGTAAATTTAGCACTTCATGCTGGCTATTGTTGACTAGAAAAGAAGCTTTATTAATAAAAGCCTCTGCATTAACAGCATCGTCATCCTAGGAACATGCAGCAGAATTCAGATAAACTGTAAGATGTATATTCTGATAATCCTCAGTTAAAATAATGTGATGCTAACAAACCTCAAGATAAAGGCGAGCAATTTGAACACATTTGGAGAGCTTATAGGTATCATCAAGCATCCTGATAAACGAATTCCAAGTACAAAGATAAGGCTTTTCGGGTAAGCTTGTCAGACAAATATATATTTTAAACAAAGAGATTTACCTAATTCCAGAGTCCAAATCAATCCCGCTCAGCATTTGTGCTGCTTTTGACCATTGTTGTTCAGATTCATAGAGCTCAGCTAGTTTCTCTCTGATGATTAGCACCTAAGAGAATTGAAGGTAGACGAAAGCTCCAAAGTTTGAAAAAGGCCATTCCAACAAGTGTACATATATATTCTTCACAAAAGACCTATTCAAGCTTACTCACAAAGAATCTAGAAGACAGACATACAAATCAAGAATCAAGATGTTCTCCCTAGTATAAAAATGGTTTAGTATGATGCAAAAGTTAACAGATAGTGCAGATACTAGGATTCAAATGTAAAGGATAGGCATGAACTATCACATTGCATGCCATACAACATGTTGATGCAAATGAAATCTTCAAAGTTTGCCATGAATACGGTTTCATATTTTGTTTTCCAACATAATGAAGAAGAAGAGAATTGGACTCTTCTAGATTATTATTAATGCCAACAGGTCTAGGAAGGAAAAATCCAGCCAAAGATGTGATCTAAATTGTTTTTAGATTTAACTTGATTAGAAAAGAAATCTAGAGAAGTTTCCCCTACAGACCAACAGAACAATCATCAAACATGAATAGAACATACATTAGAACTCAGATAAAATAAATAATAACTCCTTGAACATAACTTGGAGATGAATACCTACATCGGGAGCGGCTAGAATTACTGCAATCACAATGATCAAATCGTTTACAATGTTACATGAACTCTAGCATCGAAAAACACAAATCATGACAGATATTTTCATGTTCATGAGTTGGACACTTGTTAGATGTTAGAATTTTTTTAGTTACATTATCCTATCATCAAACAAACGTAAGAAATTGATCTTATCAAAATTTTAAGGCCTTTTATGAAAAAAAAGTAATATGCTCTTTTTTATTCTTTCTCTCACACCATCATGTACGTTGTACCTCCATTCCCCTCCTTGGCAAATTGGACAGTGCCACATTCTCATGTCCATGGTCATCACCAATGGAAGCTAAATCCAGCAAACAAACAGTTTTAAGACACTTGAAGAAGCTATCACTTTGAGAAGGGAATCTATCTTGAGTAGCTGAAATTAAGAATGATATGTTGCTTCCCAATCCCTTTTCTATCAAAACTATAAAAGCAATCCAACCAAATAACCAAATTTTACATTGAAACTATCTGAGTTGATGTAAATATGGCACAACATTAGAATCTATGTTAGAAAAGGCTTATTAAAAAATGCTACAAATAATTGAAAATATATTGCAAAGAGATTCCTGAAAACTCTTTTTAGCCTTTAAATTTAAAGGCAATGAAAAATTATACCAACGATCTGTAGTCCAGCTTCAGATCAAGAATCCTAGTTCACTGAAAAAAATTAAAATAGAACTTTAAAGAAGAAATTCAGTGCCTTCTCAGCTGACTTCGTAGTTCATCATAAACAAATAGCATATACGAGCACTCAAGTCCACTTTTCTCTTGTGTGAAATAGTGTATATGTCAAATGACAATCAAGTTACCTATCTTTATTCATGTTAACAAGACACAAACTACCGAACGAATAAATATGCATCAAGCCCAAAATACCACTATTTACTCCTTGAATGCTGCTAGTTAGCATGACAAGAAGTTGGATTGCAACAGCAGATGCCGCTCTCATCATTTTTTTGTCGGACCTCACAGCATGTAAGGTCAAAGAAGAGGTTTTTAACTAGTGCCAGAATTCAAAAGCCATACCTGTTCCTCAAAAGACACAACCCTGGGTTGAATTTGAGCTAGACCATAGTGAGCGATCTCCTTCTGAACGTCCGTCTCAAGCCTTCCCAACTCCTGTGCGAACGTCAGTAGCAACTGCCTCGATACCATCAGCGGAACCTCGTCCGACACCACTAAACACCAACCAATGCGGGGAGAAAGAGCCGATCAAAAACCACAGAGACGGGGGGGGGGAGGAAGAAAAACTTGATCTAGAGGGAGGGAGGACCGTACTGTGATCGATGAAACGCTTGGCCTGGGTGACATCAGTGGACGAGGAGGCGAGGACGGAGGCGAGGATGAGTTTATACTGCTCGATCTTTTGCCGCTGGTCCGTGATGGACGCGGCGGTCGCGAGAACGCTCTCCATCGCTGCTCTTTGTCGAGAAACTGCTCGTCGGAACCCTAAATTTCGGCGGCCTCAAAAATCGTAGTACCGCTCGCCGAGAACCGTCGACGTCGTCTTCATCCAAAATGATGGAAATGCCTCTTATTGTAATCACGTCTTATTTTTAATATTTGGAATATCAATATTTTCCAACGGCATGCTGGATAATTATTATTTCCTCAATAATTTTTTAACTCTTAAATAATTGCTGTTTTTGGATATATTTTTTTCTTGAATTCATTATAAAATTAATGTATGAGGCATTATAGGAATTATGATGAATAAAAAATAGATGATTTCTCTTAAAAACTATTTTTTTGTTTTTCTCATATGATACCTTTTTTTATTTTTTTTATTTAGGACTTTTATTTTCCTTTAATATTTTAAATATCTTTTATCATTACTTTATCGGCTGCCACGAGGCTTTATTATCTTATGCCATGTCGAGCACTAAGCCCTCCCCATATATCATGGTCATTGATCACATGTCACAAAAGGATTTTTTACGAGTTTGTTTAGTATAAATATTTCCATTATATTTTTCACCTAGCTCTTTAGTTTAGTCACCTCCACTCCCTCCACATCGCCCTATGAACATAAAAAAGTCAACCTATCTTGTTGACTTTAGTATCATCGTGTACCTATTCTCATAAGACAATCACGAATATATCGTTTGCTTACATTTGACTAGTAATATCTCCACAAAGTCTTAATTTTTATTATAAAGTATCCTATTGTCATGGACAAACTTTTAAACATGATGTTTGATGTAATGCTTATCTATGTCTGTGTCTTTTGGTATGTTCATGCTTTGCACAGCATGTAGAGGGACGGTTGAAGGCTTAATAATCCTATTTTAGTTGGGTTTGGTAGTCGCTTTAGGCTTGTAAACAAAGGTTATGTCATGTGGACATTTGTGAGAGATTTTTGGTCTGTAGTGGATCATTTTGACTATTTGTTGTGCAAAAGTCTGTTTGTAATTTACATTGTGTATGAAGTGTTTTTAGAAATGTTTGCTTGTGGATCCCAAGTAAGCCGTTTGTCTAACCCGTTTTTTCTTTTGTATGTCTTAAGGGATCATGGGAGGCTTCGGGGATATTGACCTTTACGGACGGACACGCAAAGATGCCGCACGACTTAGACAAAACAAACTAAATCTATGATACTATATCCACTCGAAGGATATCGACACAAGCATCGACATGCACAACTTCAACATTATCCTTTTCAGAATCCTTAACAAGTGAAAAATTATAGACATAATGTACAACACATTATCGTTAGTCGCGAAGTCATTGATGAAATAAGAGTGGGACCTCGAGCAAACTGTGTAAGTAGCAAGAAGGAGGAGGTCACGGTGAGCTATGGCATGGTGAGAAGGTGCTTGCACGAACAATATTGGCATGGTGAGCTATGGAGGAGGAGAAGCTCTATTATAATCGCCTCTTTTTTCTTTTAGATAATTAAAATATTTGAGGAAAATGAGAGTACCAAATGACTCGAAAATAAAGGCATCATTCCAAAAAAATAAAAATAAAAAAGGAATTTTTTTTCTTCTTGAAATCGGCTTTGAAAATATGAAAAAGAAGAATCTTAAAAAAAGTTTAAAGAACTTTTCCTGTTAATTCGTCTAACTATATTCACTTTAAATTATTTTACATATTTATTATTTGTAAATAAAAAAATAATTTTATATCAGAGCAACAATGTTCCGCCGGAACATATTAACATGATCTCATCATCCCCTGCGGGGAAGTGTTGGAGATACGGCGCCGGAACTGCGACCCGTCCCAGAGCCATCACCCCTCACCGCTCTAGGGTTCCGATCCTCTCCCTTTCTAGGGTATCTCCTCAATCTCTTCTTTCTTGCTGGATAATATGCTTCTTTCCGATCAGTATGAGCGGCCACTCGTTGCCATCCATTTCTTTTTATGCTTGCTCTGCAATCGGTTTGAGCTGGCATTTGCGCTCAATTTTGGCGCCCCAATGATAGCTCTCGAATCCGTGACCACAGGAAGTCATTTAACGTTCTTATATTGTGCGTGACAGTGTTGCGTTTATTAATTTGTAGTTATCATGATTATATCCATTTGGTTGTCGGGATAGACGTGTTCGACTGCTCGACAGATGCAGATTGTGGGCAGAGGATGAATCACTGGAGACATCCTGATATGTGGATGGCTGACTTCAACAGTTTAGGGTTTCGTGGATATTCTTTCCCATGTCCATTGCTCGGGTTCAAGGGGTACAACATTTTCTAGCGTGCAATATCCTCGTTCTTCTTCCGTGATGTCCATCTTTACAATCGGGTTTTGCTTCGAGAACTGCTTGAAGGATCCGATTGGATGGGGAAGTATAGCTAATTTGAACATTTTAGGGTTTCATTGGTTTTCTTCTCTGTTCCTAATGATTGGATTCATGGGTTACATAATGAGCAATTACAACTAAATCTTCATATCTTTGTTGTCTCTTGGTAGCATATATCCTTACTAGCTTACAATTTTTATACCCTTCTACAGTTTCCATCCTTGCAATTGGAAAAATTCAGAGTGGAAAGAGAATTTCTTGGTATTCCTAACTAGTAAATTTCTTATCCTTCTATGATCTCTATTCCTTACATTAGGATTTTATATTGTGGACTGGATTTGTATTGGAAAGGAAGATTATCAACTTTGGCTATCTTGATAGGCAGATAGCTGATTTCGATATTTTAGGATTTCATGGATTTTCTTTTCCATCCTGACTGAATGGATTCTCGGTGGACATCTTTTTGCAGCATGATCTTTCAGATCTTCATTGTTTCTTGGTGATGTAAATCCTTCCTAACTTTCAAATTTCTCATCCTTCTTCTATGATGTCAACTTTTTGGTAACCTTATGAAGTTATTAGTGGTTTTAATTTACTGTAAGACAATTTTATGCTCTTAATACATAGAATATTCTGGTTTAGCTAACATTTCCAACCATAGCACACTACTTCCTCTATGTCGACCGAAGCCATGTTATGTTTCACAATCAGGAGTTTCAAAAACCTAAAACGACTGAATTAAATGTCTATAAGTTCTCATTCTACTTCTATGTTGATCTATTATATGGATGGGAATGGCTCGTCGAGTTGCTAATCAACAGTGATCATTCATGAAGAGTTTCTTTGCTTTATAACAATTTGTTGACATTCCTCTTGTCTAGAGATGTAACAACATCCTAATTTGTGGAGATAGAAAGTTCTGATAAAAAAGGACAATAAGATAATAAAATAGATGAAATATTAATCCAAAATAATACACATGCAACAATGAAGCCCACGTGTTCTGTTTATCTACATTCTCTTTGTTGTCCTCAGGTTTAAGACAAAAGTTTATGCAATGTATTGTTCTGTAGAAATTAAAGTTCTGTGATATCTTTTATGCTTATTTACAATTGCACCAGGGCTTTTGTAGTTTTAAATGATTGCAGACTTTTATTCTCTCTAGCATTCCTATGTCTCCATTTTTTTTAGCATCCTGTACCAATTCTGTCATTTCCTCTCAATAATGTTGCATTTCTTGTTTGCATAACTTTGGAACACTAGTACAGCCAGATAACTGTTATTTACCTAACATTTTCTTTGAATGCTTTAAGTTGTGAACCCAGAACTCTTTTCACTTCATTACTTCATTGTTCTCGAGATTAAAACAATGCAACTGCTGTTGAATATGCTCCTCACAGAGTATAATTAGATGAACCAAAGTTTTAAGTGTGTGTGCACATCTGTCCATCTCTTACACCGTTACATATTTGTTTATTTGAACATTCATATCCCAATTTATGTATAAATAGGCAGGGCATTGCATGGGGTAACACTTCTTTTCCTCTGGTTAGTGTCAGCTATCAGCTTAAGAATGCGTTCTACTACACGTGGGATTGATCCTTCCCCTCAGCAGTGAGCACCATGTTTCTTTAAAGTTCCAAATCATTAGCTCCTTCAGTGAGTTCATATCTACATGTTATGGAAACCGGAGAGAGAAAAAGCTGATATGATTTCATTCACTCACTCGAACTACCATCTCAAGTGCAATTTAGTGTGCAGACGCAGACAGCTTTATAGCATGACTTACTCTTGAATGGAAGATACCACTACCTAATTACCATTTCTTTCTCACTGATTTGAAATATCAACTGGTGCAACCACCGCTGTCCCAGTATAAACACTTAATCTTGTGCTTGTTCTTATCATCAGGAACATTGACCTTTTTCTTTATTACTTCTTTTTACGTTCATCAGTCTGCTAACTAATGTAGGAGATGTAGGGTTTCCAATGGCTTGACAGCCTTGAGCTTCCGAGGAGGCGCTTGCAGCATTGCAGATGGTAGTGGCGAGTGCATGAACTTGCAGTTGGGGCATGAAGGAGATGACTCGCAGAGCATGACGAGGAGATGACAGTTGATGCAGACTACCGCGACCATGCTGCCACATGAATTAGGTTGCTTCTTTGCTTCATCTGAATTTGTCAAGTTGGATTGCTCTTCTGAGCTTGAGAAGGATGAGATGTTGAGATCCAAATCTAGTTCATGTTCCTTGGGCCTGATCCAACTTTTCTTCAGGGTTTTCCTGTCCAAATAGTACATCCTTCCAGACTGCAGGTATTAGTTTAAAGAATGTCAGAAGATGATAAAATGCATGACAAAATCATAAGTACTGCCTTGAGACACAATAAGAAGTATTAATTGTATGCAACAGTATAACAAATAAGATGTATGTCAGGGGAGAGAGAGAGAGAGAGAGTGTGTGTGTGTGTGTGTTTACTTGTAGGTCTAGGCATTGTTCCCATTCAAGTGGCAAGGGATCATTAAGCTGAAGCTCAATGCTAGTTGGGCTTGAAACCTCATGACAAATTTGTTTTCTCTTCCTTCCAACATTTCCATCTGATTCTGAAGATAAGCTGTGTGTCTTCTGGCTTAAGATCGATGCATGTGGACCTAATGATAGCCGGGTCTGATCCATCAGTCTCCAGCCTCTCCCCTTGCTCAGCTTTTGATTCTCTCCCATTAAGTTGGATTGATTCTGAGAACTTTGTAGAAACCCTTTGATCATCCAAAACTAGCCTAGTGAAGAATCTACATATGCATAAAGCAAAAGAAGCATGGGTTGCTACAAAAAAAGAATGAAAAATATGAGAGAGAGAGAACTTTGGGGAGGGGGAGGAAGAAGAGGAAGGGATGGGAGGGAGGGAATGAACAGAAAATGGAAGCTTCTCACATCCTTTTGATATATTGGATCGTGCAGGAGAGGGTGCAAATATTAAAGAGTGTTCTTAAATGTCTTCATCCAACCCTATTTAAAAGGAGGGCAGACCTTGCATTAATAGTTGAATAGTGTGGCTTTAAATGCTGAAGTTCTCACCATCTAAAACAACTCCCTAAATGATTTCGTGCCACCAAAATCTAACTCTTTGCCACTCTCACCACCTGTACATGACTTCATTGATCAGTGTCCACATTCTGCACTAACTAGCTTTACTTGGTGTAAGTAGGAGTTAGCATAACTTTCAACTAAATTATCCATTTAAGTGGCTTTTTCCTGCAATAATCAAAGAATGAGCCATGCATACTGCTATCATATATGCTTCTTAGGACACTCAGTGGAATGATATATAGTGAAATCCACTGTAGGATGGCTCACTTCACTTGTGGAACTTGAAGCAGCAGCAGTCTGGATTTACTTACAGTCAAACTTTTGTCTTTGTAATGCAGATATGTGATAGATGGGAACAAATGCATGCTGGACAATCACTTCTGAAGCAAGTATGACATCAGAGCTGGAAGCTAGCTTGAACCTTACAGAAGAATGCAGATACTGCACTCCAACCTGCAGTGAGTCAAAAAAAGCATGCTTTTCTGATGTCTTGAAATCTTGCATGCACCATATGACCATCAGGCAATTATGAACTGCACCTTGTTGGTTAGCATTAATTCATGAGCATGCTCAACTCCAATTCTCATCCACAAACAAATAACGCATCACCACGGTGGGAGACATAAAAGAACTATGCACAACCTCACCACCAGGCTTGCAGTAAATTTGGCCGAGGCATTAGGGAAAGAATAAATATGGTGTGTTGGGGCTTTTTGTGCATCTCCACCCGAATCAGGCTCAACAATAAATTGAGGCGGGCATGAAACCATTTAATGTATAATGTTATATCTACTGAGAGAATTTATGAATGATGTTACAACCGACGCATGTTAGGTTTTTGTAAGCCAACCCAATTTAGTGGCAGTTATACCAGATAATAGACATGGTTTTCTTCTTTTTTATTCCACTCATTTCACTCACAAGAATCATAAAGATTATTCCCTCCACCCTGGTATCACAATCAACTTGAGCTATTAAGAAAATTGGCTAAAGATTCTTTAGTTAGAGATTATACAAGAGAGTTGCTGATCAAATTTAAATGTGCATTAGTGGCATGTTTACGCACTGATTCTTCTGTACTTGACTTGATAAGAGTAGAAAATTCCATACTCGTTATGCCAATCTGCTCTAATTAAGCTGCGTGAATGCTGGCCTTTATGCAGGGCACCGGTCTCTTCAATGCCTTCAGAAACAGCAATAAACAAGTGTAGTGTTATTCGTCTTTCTTCCGGGCAAGTAATGCAGCTTGTTCCTCCAGATATAGCTCACAGTTTCTGCCTTTCCCAATTCCTGGAGGAAGATGTCATGAATCTTTGTCCTTGCATACTCATCATGTTTCTGCTGGTTATCAAGGCAGGAAATGACAACTTCTGTTCACCATGTCAGGTACTGAATGGAACAAGAGCGAAAATTGTAATCAATTCAACCAGGCATGACTTGGTCAGTGGCAGAATGTGGAACAGGTCTCATGCTATACCTAAAACTTCTACATTTAAGTTTTCTGATTCTTAATACATTTTTCTGCTGTTTTAGCGGACAACGTTGTATCTGTTATCATCATGTTTAAATTTTTTACCTTTTATTACCGGATATATTAATCTGAAGAGAACTTAGGTAAATAGATAGAACAAATACATCCACAAGGTGAATAGACAAGTTAGTGACAGCTTGATTGGGCTGCTGCTACAATCCAAACATTGATTAAGTTCTGCCTGATCCTTCTACATTGGTCATTCATTTTCTTTTAATTTGTCCACAACTAAATGAAATATTAAACAAATAAGAAATGAAAATCCAATATTTGAAATATGAAGTGGTTATGCAACCTGGTATATGAAGCACCTGTTAATCAAAAACACAGATTTTTGTGTATATTTGTGAAAATAGCAGGAGTAGGAATTAAGCTCTAAATTCTGTGTTTTTTTTAATGCTCTTGATGCCTCTGGTAGAAGTGTAGATAGATTAAAATGATCCTGAACACCTAAGTTCTCAAGGACAATGTTGCAGTAACTCTTTAGCTCTGTTACAGAAAGCCCAATGAGGGATAAGAGGAAGAAAATAATGTGATAGGTGGAAGAAGGATGGAAAGAAAAACGAAAGATATGGGGATAAGAAGTATTGCCGGTTACCTACATTATGACTCTTATAAGTCAATCTTAATTCTATCCATTTTTGATGCGAGATTAATCAGAGGTGTAGGACGTCAAGCCTAGTGGTGGCTCCATGTCGTGACGAGTCCTCTGATACCAAATATAATGACTCGGGCCTGATGGACTAACTGACCTATCAACTTTATTTGGTCTAAACCACCAAAATATTTAAGCTGAAGTTGATAGTAGTACACTCATCAGACTCTTATAAGTTAATCTTAATCCTACCCACTTTCGATGTGGGACTAATCAGGGGTGTTACAATTACTCTTGTCCATAAATATGTTTCTATTTTTTGTTTGAATCTGATTAAAAACAGGTGAACAATATATATATATATATATGACACCATTCTTGTTCATAATGATGTTCTAAACTACATTGTTGCCCATAAATTTATGTGTTTCTGAGATTAATCAACACTGTTAAGAAAAATTAGATCCATGCACCCCAAGTAAATAGGGTCACTTCCTGATCAGTACTGGCCATTAAATGAAACTAATAGCTTCCTCCTTGTCTGTTCCATGCAGATCATCACCAAACAAGCAGTGCATTTAAGGCCAACCTACTGCAATTCTACTTTGTTTCAAGCTCATCTTCGACATTCAATTACAAAACTGCACCAGAAATCCATATTCTCACTCAATCGGCTCTTTGATCTTAAATGCAGTATCCATTCATATCCCTATTTTAATGAGGATTCACCATCACCATCTCAAACTTAAAAGAGTCAATAAGTTTTCTGCATCAGAAATGAAATGAACTAGGTTGTTGAGTTGCCATGTAACTGGTGATTGTGCACTTGCTACAACAGTTTAAGCCGAAAAATAAGTACTAAATCAACCAAAGTAAATGCCCCTTCTTCATGTATGCAGCGTGAAGTGATCTGAGACCTACTGGAGTTTCAAGGCACATGCCAGAGAAGATTTGACTGGAGGATCATTTAGTTTATTACTTATAGCTTTCCCAAAATCATATATGTCCTACTGATGCAATCAATACTTGCATGACATGTAATCAAATGCTCACGATCATTGTTCAGAGAGAGAGAGAGAGAGAAAGAGATCCTTTTTGGATTTCATGGGCGATGTGCCAGGCCCGCCCGTGTGAGGAATCATGGGTGACGTGGCATATCGAGGTGGGTCTCAGGACTGTTCAGAGCATTCCCGCGGCTCGCCTTAAGTAGATCCGAACTGGGACGGCCTGAGTCCGACTTTGTCGAACTGTTGGCTCACTGGGCTTTGGGATCGGTGCGTCTTTCAAAGAAGCCCAACAAACCCGCCTCTCTATCCGGTTTTCAACTCCTAAACCCAAAGCGACGCCCGTCTTCTTGCGGTCCATACTCATCTCTCCTCCGCCTCCTCCTCCCTTCAGGGTTTCTTCTCTCCTCGGGAATCGCTGGGAGCTGCGCTCTTCGTTCTCTTCTTGTCGATCCGTGGTCGAGGTACGCCTCTGGATTTCTTTAGGTTCTTTCTTGCTTTCTCGTACTTATTCCCATGGACTTCGTCGAAAAGATTCGATTCGTATGGTTTATGCTCTCTCTCTCTCTCTCTCTCTCTCTCTTCGTTGTTTGTTTGGAGATTGCACTTCGACACCGCTTTTGTTTTCTTTGAGCCTGATGTGGTTTTTTAGGGTTTGTGCGGTCTCCTTTCTTCCTTTGGGTTCTGCGGGATCTTTTTCGTATGGAATCTGGAAACTTCGATTTGCTCTTCATCGACTTCAGCGTTTGACGTCCGAATTATTTTTCTTCTTGTGAGGGATCAAGTCGTGCAAATAACGATTTCCTTTTCAGGATCTCTTGATGGAAAATGAGCCGCGAGATTCGTCATTTTAAGTTGCTTTGGGAGCGATCCTGTTAGTAGAGGATACGACCTTATTCTTTTCTTGAGGTTGGAAGATGCCAGCTACACATATCTCAAGCAACAAACTACTTCGATTCTCCGTAGAACTTCTTTTCCGAGAAGGCCAGACGGGCTTGTTTCAGTCACATTCATTCTCCAGTCTTGTTGACAGCGTTCAAACCTTTCCAATTATCGATCGCTATACATCATCACAGTCTATTGTTGGAAAACTGTCCCAATTGGTTCCTTTTCCTTCTTTGGCTGGTTCATCTTGTCAATCGCGTATACATAACATTGGTAGCCTGGTTTCCGTGTTCCCTCAAAGGTCATTTATCCATTTTGAGAGGGATGTGACATCCACTTGCACTTCTTTACCTGGTGGAGCTACATGGGCTGTCCGCCACGATAGTCGGGATACACGTGGTTCTTTCTTGAGAGCTGATGCTTTTTTCCCCAATAGAAGTCTCGATTACTGGAAAAGAGTATGCAAGACTCTGAGATGTAAAGAAGTTTTGGGCTCTTATTTGGTTTACAAGCAGTTCTTGTCCGAGACAATTGGGAAAAGCTTGTCTTGTAATTTTTTTGCACAGGGTGGGATTGAGTTATTTTCATTATTCTTCACATCATGTACTACTGGAGCAGCTCCTGTCCTGTCTCTTGATCAGTCTCTACGTGAAGAGCAACTTGATAATCCTTCATCTGAGTCTGACCAGTATGCTTCTGCCCATCTTTCTTGTTGGTTTTCAATCATTGAATAACTTGACATGTCTCTTGTTGCAAAGTTCTTGGATGATCTTTCTTTTTTTCACATGTTAAAGTTTGTTAATTATGGATGATACTATTTGTGGTTGGCCTACCGGGAGGATAACTTTGGCTGTATGACACAGGAAAAAGCCAAGTAACAGAGCATTGAAACTACTTTCTGGATCGTGTTATTTGCCGCACCCAGATAAGGAGGAAACTGGTGGTGAGGATGCTCATTTTATATGGGACGAGCAGGCCATTGGTGTAGCAGATGGTGTTGGTGGGTGGGCCAATCATGGGGTTGATGCAGGCCAATATTCTAGAGCACTTATGTCACATTCAGTAGATGCAATTGAAGAAGAATCCAAAGGGTCCATTGATCCATTAAGGGTGTTAGAGAAAGCTTATACAAGAACCAAAGCTGAAGGATCTTCAACAGCTTGCATTATTGCTCTCACAGATCAGGTCCATCCCCCTTTTGCATTACTGTATGCATTTCCTTGTAGTGCTTTCCAGTTTATCCTCCAATTTACAGAGGATATTGTATAGCATAAAGTTCATAATTTGTAGGGGAAAACCATTTAATAGGATCATTCTACTTGCAAAAGGAACCATCTTTATTAACTTCATATCTGGATTGCTAATTCTTGTAAAGTTTCTAGGAAAGGACACTGGTCTTTTTCCATCTTTTGTTTATATTGGTGTTTTCCAATTTTTGATATTTTTCCTGAACTTATGTGCTTCTTTATTTGAGAATGTCAATGACTTAATTGGTAAGATATTACTTGCCCTACCATACTGCCCTTAGTGCATTGTTCATTTTGTTTAAGCCTAGATGCATTAAAGTATAGGAAGAATGACTTTTATATTATATAATTACTAGAAGCCTGTATTCCAATGTATCTATGCCATCACAGTTGTGAAACTATGGTAGGTAGAAGATATAATGTACTTCTTTTAGACTGATCTCCTTTTTCCATAGATAAAAAATTTTAGGTGCATCTTAATAATCGACAAAATGCATTTGCCTTGTTAAATATGTTATTGCTTAGCAACAGGTTGATTAGCCATGAAAGGCTTGGCTCCATCTATAGCTTTTCTTTTTGAGAGCTTGCTGTTTATGGGCAGTGTCATTGTAAAACTAGATCCCACATAATGTTGGCTGAATTCATCGTAATCTTTGATGGTCCTACAACCTGGAAGCTATGTTACCTGATGAGTCAGATATTGGCATATGCTTTGAAGTATTTGATCTGTCCTTTCAAATCACATTGGGTGCCAGAATGGTATGAAAAGTCAATCCAGCTAATGAAGTTCAAGACTTGACTTAAACTCAGCCTGCATAAAATCAGCAAGCCAACCTTTTTCTGCTTAGGTAGATTTGAAGTATATATTTTATTTCTCTCTTTTAAGTTGTTTCTCTAGACTTTCTTTGAGTTTTAGGCTTGACTAGTGTTGTAATGGATGTTTGGTGGTTCATATGTTATCAAAATAAAATTCTAGTGCAGTTTTGTTTGAAAAAGGTACTTAACTTTTTTCTTTCAAACTCTTTAGCAACTAGTGGCATACCTCAAAGGCACTTCTAAGATGATCAGAGTTTGATATGAGCTTATCTGATGTTGTTTGTGCATATAAAGATTAACATCAGCCTCATTCTTCAAAATCTGTCTTCTAGCTGTGCTTTCTTGAGAAGCATTCTTAAAGTTTGATTACCGAACAAGTCTTTTCTTCTTAGTATCACTTGTTCCACTTAAAGAAAAAGGCATAGCGATACTTCTTTTAAATAATAGTTAAGTGATACTTCTTTTAAGTAATTGTTAACTTGCCTTCTGTTTGTCCAGTAGATCATCTATTCAGCATTGAATTCCAGTTGTGGGATCTTGGGTCTTTGATTCAAGCATTAACTTCTATACCATGAATAAGTGCCCTGTTAGGAGTAGGGTTTTCAAGCCATTTATGAGCTATCAGGAAGGTTGATGAACCAAACTTGAGCCCAATGATTGACTCTTGAACAAGCTTGTTTATGGGCTTGTGAAAGGAGGCTTGTCTATACATAGTTAATATATTCATAATGTTGTCACTTAATTGTTCCATAAACTCCCAAATATACTAAATACAAATTTTATATATTTATTGACTAGCTTATCTAGTAAAGGACTTGAACCTTAATAGAAGGTAGTGGCATTGAATCTAACATTTGCCAAAATAAATGTTTTTAACTTTTTATCAGCTCCCATTGAGTCAAGCTTGAGCAGCACAAAGCTTGGCTTGGTTACAACCCTCTTCAAGAGATGAAAAAGTTATGACCTTCCTTGTCTTGGACAAAGAGGCTTTTTTTGTCTGTTGTCCAGGAGGTTTGGCATTAGAAGGAATCAATTATAAGAGCCAAACATGCTTGGAGGGGAAGGAGGACGAAAGGGCAGACTATAGAGCGGATAGAGGGATTAGTTATCTTGCTTCCCTTCGTCTTTCTTCATCATCTGATTATGTACTTAATGAGCTGTGTTTAGACTATAGAGCGGAGTAAAATGTTCCAGAAATTGTTGATAAAAATTTTGAGGACACTTATTTTGGTTTGTGAAAATTTTTTCCTTTCTCTTTTCCTTACCTTTTATTGTGGTTGATCTGATGCTTCGTGCCCAGCCTATGGATTCCCAAAATAGAATATATATGTTCTGTCCTAAACAGTAAGTTCTTCTGTAACTTCTCAATCTAAACTTGGTAAGTCAAGCACACATGATCCATATGCTATGCGATGATTTATACATTGAGAGTTTATCAATACTTGATGTCTTGATGCATGTCCAGGGTGGTGGAATCACCTCACTGGATCTGGAGCAAAGGCCAAATGGGTCGTAGGTCCTTATCTTGAACTTGACTCACATAATCCAAAGCAATCTTTATCCTTGTTTCAATTTTAATTTTCTCATGCATGTTGCAACTTGACATATTTGTTTTCTGCTTCTTAGAATATGTAACTATTGCTAACCTGCCTCTGTTGCAATTTTCCCTGTAGGGCATTCGTGCTGTCAATCTTGGTGACAGTGGTTTCATAGTTGTTAGAGATGGATGCACTATCTTCCGGTCACCGGTGCAGCAACATGATTTTAATTTCACTTATCAACTTGAGAGCAACAATGCAAGTGATCTACCTAGTGCTGCCCAGGTTAGCATTTTTTGTCTTACTTTTGACTCTACCATTTGTGGTGCTTTTTTCATTAATCTCCATTTGGGCTTGACGAGGTGATGCATGTACTTTGATTACCATTTGTGCTACTCTTGAAGAAATATGCACTGGAGCCTATGGCTAGTCTTAGATTCATTTGTAACCTGTTGTACGTTGTTCTTTTTTTAACTGCAAAAATAAGTCTATTAAGATCTTAAAATCTACAAAAAGATGCATGTAAGTCATTGTGCAAAATAGAAGATAATTCAGGGGGAAAAGATTCAGGTAACCAAAAATACATTCATGAAAACAGTGTACAACAGTGAATGACAACAGTTGAAAGAGAAGGTTTCTGATATCCACAACTATAACATCAATGCTCCAAGGTGGATCCTGATAGTGTTCAGCACTTCTTTGAGGATTGTTGAATTGGTGTCAACCTGTAAGGCCTCACATTGTAAGTCAGTCTTGTTATGTACATAACATTGTTTTGCAATCCTGCACTATCCCTTCGTGATCTCTGATGATGAATCCCAAGCCGCTACTATGCAAAAGAGAGGAGCCATCAATATTCATCTTGACCCATGTTGGACTTCATTCCAATCGATGGAGTTCCACATGATTTTGAGTGGATTCTCAGGGAGCAGGAATGGAGGGGTTATGAATGTTGCTACCGAGGGGCCTTTCGTCCCCTTTGGTTGTAGGTGTTTGGAAGGATGATAAAGTTTCAATTTGTCTTCTTCATCTTACACTCAGTGGAAATATAATGTTGCTAGCAACTGATTACCATTTATTTATAAGAAGTGATATGAGTAAGTTGGTTTAGGCCAAACCATGGGCTTAAGCCTTGTCAGAAGCAAGATGTGATGTTAGATTTTAGCTTGTGCTTGGACTAGTATGAATCACATTTTATTTTCATTTAAGGGTCCTTGCTAGTGTCTTTATGGATACAACAACGACAAAGTCATAAATCCCAACTATTTATGGTCAGTTATATGGATTTTTTTATCGTCATTGAGATATGTAAAAAGCTATATGTTAAGTTTAGAATTTTTAAATCTTTATTTATAGTTTTTATTAAAGTCTTTTTAAGGTTTCGTGTGCCTCTCTTCAAACCACTAACCTTAATCATTTCACCTCTTTTGACTATTGTATTCAGAGGTCTCTTAAGCATATACTCATATCATCTTAAATATTTTTTTATCATTTTATCCTCTATCAAAGCAATACTTAGTTGTTCGCAAATAAGAGTATCTTTTTTCCTATGTTTCCTTGTAACACTACACATTCATCTCAACATTCTCATCTTGGCAATACAAACTTTTTGTTATGTTTTTTAACTATCGAACACTCTGATCCATTAAGCATTGTTGATGTCATAATTATTTTATATAATTTTTCTTTTAAACTCAAAGGTATTCGATGATCGCACAAGACTCCTAACACCCCTCATAATTTTAAACATCCTGTTTTTACTCTATGAACAATATTTTTATCAATCTCTTTATATTGTTTTTACTCTATGAACATAGACTAGGGAGGTCTATCATGTGAATAACTGGTAAGTTCATCCATTATCAATGTGAAAAAGATAGAAACTTAATGTGGATCCTTAATGTAATCCTATACTAATAGGAAACTCACTAGACACTCTCTATAGTTCTAATATTAGTACTTACATTATCATACATATCTTTAATAACATCAATATAATTAGTGAAAATATTTTTCTTTTCTAAAACTCACCATGATAAGTCTCCAGAAATCCTATCATAAGTTTTTTAAGTCAATAAAAATCGTATGCAAATCTTTTTTTTTTCTCAATATATGCCAGCAAATCATTCTTGCTGGAGTCTTTATGGATGCACTACATAAATTATTATTATCATTATTGTTGTTGATATTATTTGCCTCTTAAGTCAATTTTTATGAGCAGGTATTCAGCTTCCCAGTGGAATCAGGTGATGTGATCATTGCAGGAACAGATGGACTCTTTGATAACTTGTACAACAGTGAGATCACAGCTGTTGTGGTTCACGGCATTAGGGCTGGTCTGGGACCTCAAGTGATGGCTCAGAAGATAGCTGCATTAGCTCGCCAACGAGCGCAGGACAAGAACAGGCAAACCCCGTTCTCGGCTGCTGCCCAAGAAGCTGGCTATAGATATTACGGAGGCAAGCTTGACGACATAACTGTCGTCGTATCCTACATCACTGCCTTTGGCAACCAGGCCCCATCGTGTCTTTGTACATAACACACACTATTATGACAAGGTATGTGATGAACGATGCCTTTCTTGTTCCAGCTTATACCATAGAAACACTTTAAAATAAGAGTTTGAGCTGCATTCTGGCTTTACAAGTTAGTGGATGTTCTGTTCTACACAATGTAAAGAACTCAAACTCATAAGGCACATTCTAGGTTGATCAAGGCTCGTGGATTCTACATCATGTTGCTCTGCTTCTGGTCATTTGCTGCTGAGTTATCATGTCGAATCAACCCATTTTTCTGCACCAAGTTGTAAGATGTAAATTTCTAGTTTTCAATTTCTGAAGCACTTCTTCCGACACTGAGAGGCTAATGATAGTATGCTAATGGATGTAAATTTCTCTCTCTATGTCAATGCAAGTAGTCTGATTTCTCGTCTCTCTCTCTCTCTCCCTCTCTCTCTTTCTTTGTCTTGTGTGCGAGGAAGGTGAGAGGAGACAAGGAGGACGGCGAACGGTACTCAAACAAGGCCGTGGGAAGCAGGAACTGTCCTGATCAGCATCGACAAGTATCGAGGGTGAATCAGATGGTGGATATGTTAATATAGATGCATAGTGTAAATAAATAAATAATTTAACGTTGTTTTCTAGTTAATCTCACTTTTTGTTTTTCCGTAATCTCGATTAAAAGAACCTTCATGTCATGGCAGGGCCATTATTTTGTGTTACCGGAGTGAAACTATTGGTTCCATTCAGCTTTTGCTAGGGAACAACAATCCATATTTTTGGCTAATTTGTTCATATATGGAGGAAATCTATACATGTCGTGACCTGAACATGATGCAGTCGCAGTGTCTCCTCTTAACCGTATGCTTGATGCCTTAATCTGATCATCGAAGGGTAAACTCGAATCAATCAAGAACAGATCCAATCCCTTATATTTCATAATGACATGTCATGATGCGTTTTCACCCTTGTAAAAACCATTAGGTTTCAGATATTGAAACCTGGGAGTCAAATAATATGAAAATATGTTGGCAATTAGAAGGTATTGTATTTGAAAAGCTTCAAGGTTAGATTCAATTGTCTTTTTTGTTTCTAATATATTGTTGTTTATTATTATTATTTTTTAAGAAAAATTATCATTATATGACATGATGAACATGACATTCATTTATGAAATAATGTACTAACCATCTCAAATATCTCACCACAAACATATTGTTCTCTTGTTTTGATTTTGACTCGATTATCTTTTCTTGGACAGCCAAGCTAAACTGGGAAGCAGAGTGCTGCCAGGCATCTATCTGTTAATCTACAAGTAGTGTAGCTTTCTTGGTGCTTGATGCTGCAAGGCCAACATGTGACTGCATCTCTTGTGACGATGAAGATGGACGGCCAGGAAGAGAGGAACTATGGATAAGGTTGAGTTCAGAAACTCCCACGGACACCACCCCCCCAGGGGAGGAGTCCCCCACATGAGTTACTCGAAACTCATCTGCATCCTGGCGCACACAGCTTTGTGGTGTTGAAGAAACAGTTCAAGGGCAGTGTCAGATGGAAAGTTTCGCACGAGAAGAGTGGAGACAAAAGTCAAAAAGCAGAGTTGCAACACACAACATTCCCCTCGAGAAGATTGGTTGCTTCTGTTGGATTGTCTCTTTCATTCTTTTCTCCATGGGAGAGGTTCTTGACATCCGATGATGATACATACCTTTCGACCCCTACGCAGCCTTTCGGTTCCCAATGATTCAATGAATCTTCATCTTATCTTTACAGTTTGTTCAAGCAGAGTGAGTCCATTAAGTGAGGACAATTGACATGATGACGAAAATGATTCGACAGGGTTTCTGTGTTTCTTGTATGGCCTCGTCCAATGCAAGGAGACAGAAATGGCATCTTGTTTGGTGTTGATCCATTCGATTGCTTTGCATGGCAGGCTTGTTGACGGCTGCAAGAATGCATCGCGATGGGTATTCTGGAAATCATCAAGTATGCACACGACGACTCGAAGAGTCGAACAGTTGCAGCGAGCACTTTACAGAGCAGCACACGGTCAGAGTGAAGGAAGAGCAGAGGAAGAAGCACAGAGCAACAACATCCCCACTGCTTCACACTGCGAGTACACCCCAAAACTGGTCATTCCTGTGATCGTTAGTGAGAGAATGGGCTTTGGGGAGAGGGATGTTAATATACATGGATGATTAATCACATACATAAACCACAATTAAAATAGCAGTCATCTTCATAGTCCATAGAAATATGCCCACTCCATCATGTAGTTGCCGAAGTCAAACTCCTGTATGTACATGAGCTCAGCTTCCTCCGCCGCCACTCCTAAGTCTGCTACTAATGGTTGATGACTCGAGGTTGATGAGCTCGGGCGGCTGCCCGCGACGGCTTCCTTCATGCTCAGCGAGAGCTTCCTTATCTCCTCTTGTGCTTCCGAAAGCTTCCCCTTGAGCTGCATCACCTGCCACGGTTCCATGCAATTCCAGTCAACCTCGGAGGAGAAGCGGCTGAGCATCTCTGTGCAGGGATACCTCGTTCTCGAGGTGGCATTTCTCGACGACGGCGGCCTCGTGGACGGGCTTGAGCTTCAGGTAGGCCTCCTCCACCTGCTTGCTCTTGTCCCGAGCCCGCCGGTTCTGGAACCAGACGGCGACCTGCTTGGGGTCGAGGCCGAGCTCAGTGGCCAACCTGAGCTTCCTCCCCAACTCCAACTTCTTCTCCTCCCCGAACCGCATCTCCAGCAACTTCACCTGCTCCTCGCTCAGCCGCCGCTTCTTCGCGTCTCCCGTCGACTTCTTCCTCCTCCGACGCGCTCTCCTCGCGCCTGCAGTTCACATGACGACCGGGCCATCGACACAGGCATCACAAGAAGAGACAGGCGAAGTAGGCCAAACCTCGAGGCATCTGAGGGTGGAGTTCGGAAGCGGAGAGAGCGGAGAAGTGCATCATCTCTCCTTCCTCATGGCTCATGCAAGACTCGGAGGCCACACCACCATTCTCCATCTTCCGACCTCAAGAAGAATAGCAGTCTTCACCGACGCTAAGCTTCGTTGGAGGCCTATTTATAGGAGCGGATGGACTACAATGCCCGCGCATCATGGTGAGATCTACAGGAATGCCATTGCCATATATGTATAGAGACGTCTGCAGAGGTGATAACTTAACAGACTTCCTCTTCTCCTCTCAGCGCTGAAGTCAAGACAAAGAGGCCAACGATAACATTAAATATTGTGAAATGACGAAACAACTCCTCTCTGTGGACTTAAATTACGGATTGGATTTTTTGGTGTTATGTACTACACGGGCATTTTTTGAATAGAGGGGCTATTCGGGGATGTGCTTTGTTTGCTCTCATTTGAGGCACTGAGTGGATTGATGTTTTTGTTCTTATTGGTGTCATGATTTTTCATTCTTTCAACTTTTTTGAATTAAGGATGTATAATTTTGACCACTTCTATTCATATTTTAGATAAATATTTTAAGAAGGTTGAGATGACTTTCTAGAAACCTTAGTAATTAATACTGTTAGAAAAAATAATTATTAGTGTTGATTCGATTATTCTCACACTCAAATTAGTATAAATTTGTCTTAGAAAAAGAGCTACTAGTATAACACCAATTATTAACTTTTATATCTGGGCCTTGGAGGAGACAATGTATAACCACTCAATGTCTCCCTCATATCGTTTTATCAACCTGAGTGATAGGAGGGAGAGTTTCCAACGATCTATTTTGGACTTTTATCCATACCGACAGATATATAGTGGGTAATCTGAATCTTTTTTGTTTCATGATACCGATAATTTTGACATGACATTTATACGTCGGATGATGATTGATCATTAATAATTTTTTTATTCAAATTTTAAACACATTGGAGGATAAATATGTAGGTTGATATGTCAACTAAGTTGATCTTTTATATCACAACAAAGCTCAAAGTGAAGTAAGACAAAATGTGGGAAGCATAATGAGACATTCTTTTTGCTGCTGGCTGTTGTGTCATCTTCATTACCATCCCACATGCCTCATCATTTAGTAACATTGTCTTGGACATCTGCTCGAAATGCATGGCACAAAGAGGGTGATTAGCTAAAAGTTATGCCCAAATGAGTAAATCAGAGTAAGCTTGTTAATCACCATCATACAATGGACAAACCTTACTATTATGTTAGCTACCTGAGCACCTCAGAAGAACTCCTACATGAGAATACAAATTTTGTGTAAGATATATCTCAATCATCATAAAAAGATGAACAAACAAGCCAATAAAACAGCTACACACAATTTTGGAAGAACACATATAAATGGTATATATGTTTCCTCAAAACCTTCCATCTTATTTCCTCTTCACATCTCAAACATCCACCTGTTTTAAAATAAATATAATAAACAAAATAATGAAACAAAGAGAGGGGAGATTATGTGGCATGCAATATATTATCAAGGATCCAATATTTATCCCTTTGTCTCTACTACTATTTTGTCTCTGTCCTTGTTGTACTAATCTTGTTTTTAAACTGGTGAATCATTTCATGAACACATTTGCCTGAAGACTTGCAACAACACAGTGATTCTCCAGCTTGCTGACTTCAATCACAATAGTAGAGAGTATGTTTGGCAGATGAGTTCAAAGGCATACAAATATAGGAGAGAAGAGTGGATAGCTTGGAGAAATGGAACACTTGGAGAAGGGCACATGGTGGGTGCATACACCTTGGAAGCTTTAACACGCGTCTCCATGGCCGAGGAGTCCCAAGGAAGAAGGGGGACCCTTCGCCTTATCCCTCCACCTGTCGCCATTCACTGTCTTCTTCTTCTTCTTCTTCTTCTTCTTCCCTTCATGCAGATGGAGATGATTTCAAGTGCTGTTCGAAACTTATAATCTAAGGTTGACTGTGTTGACAGACATCCTCTGCATATGAATTCTAACGCGTTCGAGAATGACAAATGGAATCATCAGATCTGTCACATCATCATCAATCTTCGAATTACTAGACCGTAAATAAGTAAGAAATCCTCCGACAGCATGCCAGGTTCAGATCTCTCCTCTCTCTCTCCACCTTAAGTATTCCATCTCGGAGCTTCTACTCGAATAAGACATCGTCATCTTCATCTTCATCTTCATCTCATCGTGCAATAAAGAAGCATGGAGATCATCTAAAGATACCCGTGGATCCATTCACGGATGATATGCGACACAAAGACACTGCTGATGACATTCTATACATGCATATGTTGTGCAGTATTTTGGTGTCACACAAAAACTATGACTTGGAAGCCTTCAGTACTCAGTTAATGTCGTTAGAACAAGTCACAAACTGCATATCGATTCATGCACGAAAAGAATCCATCCAAATGCAAGAAAAATGAGGAGTCGGGAGAGGTTCGTTTGCCTTTTGTCTTTTGCCTCTACAGGCTACTCTTTTTGTCCAACCATCTGCAGTCCTATCCCATCCTTTGCATGTAACTCGTGCATGAAATGAATGTAGCCAAAAACATTACCAAATGCAAGAAAAATGAGGAGCAGGGGAAGGCTCTTTTGGCCTTTGCCTCTTCGTGATACTTCTTATCCTCAGCCATTTATAGTCCTATAGCAGCATCCTTTTGCATTATTTCCCTACCTTTTCTGGTCTTCCTTTGTGGAACATTAGAAGAAATATCTTCATCTTTAGTTTCTGAGACACCCACATTTACTGTCAACATAAATTCTAGATGGCTACTTTTCTTATTTCTTGAACTGAGAATGTTTTCGTGATTCGAATTCTGATCATTTAAATCCAAAAAAAAATTATTAGTGCTGAGAAAGCAGAAGATGTCAGTGTGAGCATTTCAGTGCAGTGGCTTCCTGTGGGCGAAGTAAAAGGCTGTGTTCATCAGATTGGTGCACTTATTTGGCTGACTTCAGTCTTTGATGAATCATTTCACATGTGTTCTCATGCAGTGGGTGACATAGAAAAGGTAGCCTTCAATGAGCCTTCTACTCCTGTTGTCTTCATGAGGTCATTCACAGTTGGGACATGCAAGTTCTGCTTGGGCTAATACTGTCTTAAGAACATCAACATCACCAATGGTGTGCTCTATCTATAATTTGCATGATCATGTAAATCTAAAATTTGCATGATTATGTGTCACAAGTTATTGTTTGTCAATTCACTCCATGGAAATATATATATATTATATATATATATATATATACGCCTCGTCAGCTCGACACAACGCCTAATATAATACCCGACGACTCCTTATTCCTAAATAACTTTCTCGCTGAGCGTCAATGATTATTATTTAGCTTAGGATTGTTTCTCTCTTAAATTCTTATTATTATCTCTCACTTAAATATTAAAGGAGTCTTTGTCGAACACACTCTATCTAACTTTACAGACAATAATTTGACTATTAATCAGACCTAACCTGATTGAATCAGCAATCACAGAGACACATCTCATAATCAAAAGTTGCATTAAAAAACCAGTAAAGTAAGTTGACACACAGAACAAGGTGTGGAAATGGGAGGAGGAGATGAGTCATTCATTGATTGAGACAGCAAAGTTCTTCAAGTTATCAACAACCCAGACTGATTGAATCTAAAGTAACTGTACTTATATATAGTATATGCAACTGATGGAGGTGGAAAAGAGTGCATTGGGAGGAGGTTGCGCATGCTCTGTGTTGGATTCCTTCACATGCCTATACCACACAGCCTTTTGACAAACCATGGTTTATGTCCTTAAGCAAATCTTTGCTGTCTCTATCTCAGACACACCCTATCCCCTGTTTCCCCATTACCAACTTTGTCATGCCTTGCCAAACCATCAAACCTTGGGTGATGATCCACCAAATCTCCAAGCTCTAAGATTATTTCTAGATTAATGTGGTCAATCCAATCCTACCCTTAGAGCATTATTGGCTACTTGTCATTAAGCATGCTCCTCGGAGAGTGTCATCTTATTTAATTCCTAATAATCTATCGACGTATGTTTTACGTTTGATTTTTGTCGTTTATCATGTAAAAGATTATCGAACTGTATCGTAATTTGTGACATTTTTTAAGGGATAGCTATCGTCACGAAGACCGAGGTAAATTAGCAAAAGTGCTTCATCACATTGTGAGAGGACCAATCACTGAGCTTAATATGATTGTTAGTGAAGATCTTCCTAAGCTTAGGTATGAAATGTCAAGGCTACTCTTTTCTGCTTTGGCATTGATCGAGGACCTTGAGCGAAAGTTGCTGTTTGGGTTGACAGAACAGGCTCATAGCACCAAAATCTAGGCCATGTGAGAGTTAATTGAGTCAGATATGATAGGCTTTATGCTTAATCTTGATTAGTTAGGCATTAAGAATGATGATTTAGGGAGGAAGTGGACTGGTAACACCTCTCGGAGATCGACAGGTGGCCATCAAAATATAATTTGCTTCAGAGAACATACACAGATCCCAAGCTGCCATTTCTTATTTTTTTGTGTGTGTGTATAAAGGGAAGAAGATTAATTGGATCTTGATAGCCACTTGGCCTTTTCTTATAGACATGTCACTACAACTGAAAGCACAATTGGATAAAGGTTGTTGTCTTCTTCCTTGAGAATCCATTTGTTCTCTCTCACATTTCAGCTTAAGCTTGAGAGCTTGCTGTCACTGCTTTAAGAGCTCATTTATCCAACTTGCATGAAGCTTTTTCATGGTGAAACCTGTAGGTATGAGATTCAAATTGCTGCTGGAGGTCTGCACTGGATTGTTGAGAGAATGATTGGCACTGAACACAGAAATGCCTCCAAGAAGAGATGTTAGCAACTCATATTTCAAGTAATTCTAAGATTCAAACTGTTAGTGTAGCACCAAAGTGACTTCCTCAAAGAAGGCCAAATAGCCTTCTATAGAAGTTGTCAACAAATTCCTAATCTCCATCATCTGTTTACTTAGAGATTAAGAACTAATTATATGCAGCGCAAATCACTTGCTCCCTCTGATTAACATTTAGCCTAATATATACATACTGTGGAATGATTCATCCCTGATTGGGTTTTACAACATCATCTTTTGTGAAAGCTGATGGACATAGAAAATCACACAATCTATGCAATTTTAATGGAGAAATAGAAAAGAAAGAAACTTGTATCATTCTTTGATCATAATTGTATTTTATCTGTCATGTCGCGATCACATCGTTGTTCGATATTAGCAGTTAGCCTCCACATTAGATTTCGCTCTCGATCGGTTCCTATATTTAAATTCAACTCTCCTAAGCATTCACCATTTATGCAGAGATGCATTAAGGTTGCTCTGCAAAGATGCATCATTGCAGAAGTCACATTTTAGGTTGATCCAGTGAAACAAAGAAATGAAGGGCCAGGCTTGCAAACTAAAGCACTTCACCAATGCCTAGCCTTGGATTAGCATTTACATTAGAGAACCCAAAATCCAGTGATGCAATTATGTCCACCAAGAAGAGCATGCAAGATCAGCCTGAGAGGAAACCATGGATTACTGATGATGTTGAAGGTACCTCTGCACCTCACAAATTTCACATCCTAAGACAAATTTTCAGAACACTGCATGCTGCTAAGATTGGTTTTGTGATGTGTTGGTTGATTGTAAAGGTTATTTCTAGCAAGTATTTCTCTTGCTTACTCCCCAGCTGAGATGACTGCATGTTAAGCATCCACAAAGAGGTTTCTTTGAACATTTTTGGCATAAAGAGAATAATGCAGGATTAATTTCTGCACCTGTTCATTGCTGGATCTTCCAGCTGCTCAAACACTGTGTGTCAAGCCATGTATTTATCTCCAGAAGACACATGAGAAGAAAATGACAATGAAGATTTGGAATCAGAGAGTTCTTCTGTGGCAGATAGTCCAGAGGAAAAGGAAATTAAAGGTCAAAACACTGCAAGCAGATTCTGACTCAACAAATCAGATCATGTTCTCAGAAATCTTTGTGTCACTTACAATTAATTTAGAGGTTTTAGCAAATAGTGAAATACAAAGATTTGACCCATTAAGAATCTAATTTTATAAAAATCAGTATTAAAATACTAATCATAATATTAAAGACCTCAATTTTTCTTATTTAATACTGTTCAACCATTGTAGGGATCTCAAACAACATATTAGATATGGAGAAGATAGAATAGGCTTAATAATTTTATAAATCATCAAAAACACATACATTTAATTAGAGAGTTCTTTCTCTAATGTGGACGTTAATTTTTCCTAATTAGCCTCTCAAGCTTCATCAAATCCATACAGCTTTATGAAATTTAAGAAAGTACAAATGAGAGAATGAGAGAAATATATAAATAAGAAAATAGATGAGTTATAGATAGTAAAAAAAAGGATAAAAAGGGTTTAAAATCTCTTTTTACGGGTTCAAATAGTCAAATGAACCATTTGAATTAAATCAATTTTCACTTTTAATTGATATCGATCGAATTCAACCATTCTGATCATATATATTTCGTATCGAATGATATAGTGTAATATAACACAGACTACTTAGCACAAAGATGATCCGCGATGCCGAACGAGATATATACCACACCACAATATAATAGACCTGAATGTTGATAAAAGATAAACATAAAAAATTATCTAAGAATATATGATTATATGCTAAGAAATAAATATATATACTTGTTAAAAGATGTGAGACCTATTGTTAAAAAGAGATCAGCAAGAGACCAAAAGATCTTGCTATAAATTATAAATAACATATTTAAATACTTTTAATTTTCTTTTTTCTTACAGAGAGGTCATTGATGATAAGATATCTGCGTAACCGAACAATTATAATTGGAACATGAAGTTGTTATTATTGTTATTATAATTGGAACATTAAGTTGTTATTATTGTTGCCGGTGGTGTATAAATATATTTAATTTACTTTATTTATGGGGGGCATATCAGAAAATAAAAGAATCTAACTAATCAATTTGGTAACATAAATGCCCGCCTTGGGTGACGACCCACAAAAAAAGGACAATTCTTACCATACCCATTCGCTACCTTCCAGTGTTATCAGAGAAGAAAAGCGGGACCCATATAAAAGGCCCTTATACGTGTCTGTATCGAATCGTAGGGCTGGTAGAAAATGCAGGTACGTTTATGGGCCCCATGCGACGGTTCGATGCCCATCATCGCCGTTTCCCCGGTCGCCTTCAATCCCTTCCGTATAAGGGAAGGACGAAGAGGCGAACCCTCACTCACAGCCGATTTCTCTCCATTCATCCTCGTCGTCGGTGTTCCGTGATCGCCCTGTAGCAAAGGGGAGAGGCGACTGATGGCGGACCCCCTCGACGCCCTCCGAGCCCTAATGGCTTCCCACTCCCCGCCTCTCGATGCCCTCGTCGTCCCCTCCGAGGACAACCACCAGGTCACCACCCGTCCCCCTCTTCCTCCTCCTCATCATCATAATCATTGTCATCATGTAGGGTTTTGATTCCTCATTGTTTAGATCGGAATTCGTTGATTGGTTCTTTCGTGTCAAGATTCCCTCCTCCTTGTATCTGGACTCGGATTTGTACGCTTTATGTGAAATTTCCCTCAGTTTGCTTTGCATTGGTTGTCTGGTTGATCGATGGAATTGGGCAGAGGGGTAATTGTCGTTTGTTTGATGGCTCGTGCTCCTTTTGATTCGCAGAGTGAGTATGTCTCCACGAGGGACAAAAGGCGTGCCTTCGTTTCCGGATTTACTGGTAGTGCTGGTGAGTTTCTTTCTCTCTTCCTCTCGGATTGTTGATTCACTAAATTCAAAGTTTAGGTCCATGACTATTTTCTTTTTAGCATAGTAGCATTGTGTTTAATTACATTATGAACAATGAAACCTTACTTTAAACGGAAGTTGTGCTTGCAAAATGTAGATTAACTCAATAGAAACATATGTGTTATTTATAATTGAGTTGCTGAATCTTGTGGATTTTTCTTTGGCTGCCTCTTTATGGTAAAAATGTCAATTTAACTCATTGTTTCGCACCTTTAGAGGCATTAGTTACCCTGGCCCTTTATAAAGAATGTTTGATGACAAGACCATTTAGACAATGGGACATGTGCATCTTCCATTATTTCCACATGAATGTGTCATGAGAAACCAAACATTCTGCATCAAAGTTTTGTTTTCTGTTTCCATGTTTTCACATAACATTTGGTCAGTATGGTATAACACTGAAGACAAAAAGGATTTGACACTTAGATGGGTACCTAAGTCAGATCTTTGTTCATTTCAGTTTGCAATATAAGGTTGAAGTTTCTTCATGTTAAAGAATATTGGCAATTCCTTGGAGATCCAAAATTATATTTGGTTGCTCCTGTACACTAGTGTGTAGAGAATAAAAAAAATTCAAATGAACACCTCAAATGAGGTACATACTTCATATTTGTAAAAATCTTGCCAAGGATTATTGTACTTTTGCATTGTGCTTGTTGATATCTTTCTAGCAGAGTATGTATCTATGTCGTGCAGATTGGTACACCCCTATGATGGTTGACACAAACCATAAATGTTATTGCTATATTTAGTATGGGTTGTCAGTACTATAATAGTGTTTTTGTAATTTGACTTGTATTCTTTCTTAAGATTTTGTTGCACTTTCCTTTGACCGTGATGTTGGCACTAGCCACTCATAGCTTGATTGATTTTTGCAACATCCACCTCCTTAAGTTAAAAATTTGTCTTTGATCTAAATATAAGCATATCTTTATATCCCGTTATTTTTATTTCCATAATATATTGAGTAGTACGACACTTTTATTTTTTAATTGTTATTCATAATATCATCCATTTTTGGAGTTATGGTAATAATACATAGCATGGAACTAAAGTAAACACTGAACAAATGTGTTATTCACATATGTTTGAAGAATTATTGCCAAGGAACTATGTTTTAAAAAATAGTTGTAGCATGCAAATTCCAGGTTTCACATAGTGCATATGCACTTCATATTAAAATATTAAGAATGATAGCAAATTTTAATAAACTCTTAAAGATGTAACTAAATAATAGATAAATAAGTGCTACATTTAAATCAAGAACTTATTTAAAATGTGTAAACTCTTTAAGAAACATCTAAAAGTATATGACTAAAATTATATAATAGTTGACTATGTTTTACATATGACAATAATACTTAATTTATCAACAGAATACATTGGAAAGGTTTTTAAGTTTTTATGTTTTGATCTGCTATGGTTTAGTATTCACATAACAATCATGCAAATTTCATGGGGTTACAAGTCACAACTTATGTAGTTATCTTATTAGATAAAATACATGTCATAACAATGTTTCTCTTTATAGGTTCGTATCGGTATACCGATCGATTGACGATACGGTACATATTGCTTCGTACCAATGTACCATGCGTTGATATGGCAGGGCATATTGACGACACAAAAAATGGTCGAAATTAGCTCTAAAAAAATCCGAAAAAAAAGTTAGATTAGGGTTTTTAAGTTGAAAATAAATATAAATTTAGTGTATTTTAGTAAGAATAATCTAAATTAGGAAATAATAATGGTATATATGTTTTTCAAGCTTTGAGGAGTAATTTTGTGGTACGTTCTGGACTATCCTTTCGTTGATATTGAATTATCTACAAAGAAATGATTTAACTTATTATATTATTTGTTAAATAATTTAAAATTTAATATTCAAATGAATCAAGTAATCGATCGATGGATATATCTGGGTCTATCACCAAAAAGAATGACGGGACTTCACGAGCACTAGATTGGGGTCCTCGATCTTATGTATTTGTATATCTATTTGATATATTTGTTGGATCTAATCCTTAAATTGATCTCATGACATATTATATTGATACACCATGCCATTGGTGTATCAACGTGGTGATGGTCGTAGTTTGATCGTTGTGAACCACACGTGTTCGAGGTAGCTCTTGAGGCATGTACGATTGTGGCATGTATTGATGTGGAGGTTGAAGAATATCGGAATTTTTACTTTCACCACTGATCTGTTGCTCTGTAACATAAGATCGATCATCGTACTCTTGCTTGTAGAAGAATGACTAACTATCATCGTACTGTTGTTGGCCATAAGATTCTCTATAATATGATGACTATGAATACGATGAGCTCCGCTCTGTATTTACATCGTGTAGGCTTTGTCGTATTTGTTAAAATTCATTTATTGTCTTTCCCTTCCCCTTCCATGTATAAACGTGACCAATACTTTATCGAACTCCACGATATAAATTTTGGGTGACATGCGTAAAATTCTACTCCTTGGTCCATGCATAACCCTCAAATTGTGTAGATGGGCCCATCGACTCCCCGATGTCGCCACCATCATTGGTTGAGGCACTACTATCCATGTTGCTACTATGTCTCCAGACCGAGCAGGTTGCTGAATGTAATTAAAAAGGTGTCTCGTCGCTCAACTCGTTTCTTTCCAATGGTGTAGTTGATGCTATTGCCTTCCCCTTTGTCTTTGCCTTTGCACGTTGAGTGGATGACTTTGACGGTTGGGTTTCTTTAATTCCTCGAGTAGTTTGACTCAACATTGTCCGGCTCCTTCCACCACGTTCTGACCGAGGGTGATCTTCCTCTTGCTGGAAATTTGCTTTCTTTTCTTTTGTTGCCTCGGTGATAAAACACGCGGCACCCTTGCGTGTCAGTCCGCAAAAGTCAGCCTTTCTGAAACCTCCCATGGTCCCTTAGGACCTACAAAAGAGAAAACGGGTTAGAGGAAACGCCTCACTCGGGATCCATAAGCAATCATTTCAGAAAACACTTCATAGCCAATGCAAATTACAAATAGGCTTTACAAGCTCTGAACGGTTGCACAACAAAGGATCGAAAATGGTCCATTACAGATCGAGAATTGGGATACTCGATTTCGTCCATTCTCATAAGAGTTGAGAAGGCAAAGGTCTTTTTGGTTCGTGGAGGATCACAAGAGAGGACGTGGAGGATCTCTTGCCTCATCAAGTAAATGATCTTTTTGGTTTGTCGTTGCTTCGATACACTCTAACATATATTGTGAATCTTTGTTGTAGAATTGGAGGTTGATGGGATCAATCTCTAGTTCCTTTGGATCATTGTCCAGCTCAGCACATCGTAATTTTAGCTGTATGTTGTAGTGGACATATACCAATTTCTCTAATTATCTGTATGATAGTCTATTGCGAACCTTCGTGTGAATCAATATGAATGTCGACCAATTATGTTTGCAACCACTTGATGTTATCATTTGTGAAAGTACATGGACAACAACATTTCTTAAATTTGGTACATCCTCTCTAAATTGTAGCCATCACACAATTGCAAAAAGGATATAAATAGGACTTTATTTGCTTGACAAATAATTAATGTCAAATATAGTTTATAATCAAATAATGAATGTTAAAGTACATTATCGGATAATAAAGCAATTGTTTCTTGGAGTAATCGACTCTCCGTAATAGCATCGGTTGCATCAGTTGTGTTTGGCAATAGTTGATATATAACATTTTTAAGTATCAACAATAAATCTGATCGCATTTCAAGATTATACCTTAATTGAATTATCAGATTTAGATAATATGTTGGAAGATAAATAATTTTGTTATTAAGAATTATTTAAATATTATAAAATTATGAATTAAATTACATTAAATATGAATTTACTTGCATTATGAATGTCTTGGTCTATATGAACTTTGGTCCTGTGATCGATGATTTATAAGTTTTGCTCGACTTTAATATCATTTGTGAATGCTTTTTTGATCTCCACTCTTGTTGTTATCAACATATATCTAAGATAAGATATTTGAGTACGCTTGTCTATGTTGACCTTATAGAGGATAATGTAAAGTGGTTTTACTCCTATTATAATTTTGTTCACGGTATTCTAAAATGTAGCTGACAGAAGTCATTTCCACCTTTTTTCCATTACTCGATCTCAAATTCTTGGAATTGGACCATTCCTGTGAGGTGACTATTGTCTTGAGACCTTGCCTCTTTTGTTGTATTGACTTTAAGACAATAAATTTATAGCAAATCGAGTGACTCTGGGGTGTAGTATCTCACCATTTATATATTTTTGGATTAAAGAGTGAACCTAATGATAATTATATATAAACTATGTGATCGACTGTGCTTGAGCTACACATTTGTTGACTAATGATATCTTGTCAATATCCCTTAGCATTAGATCCATGCAATGAGCTGCACGTGGAGTTCAAAGTAATATTTTCTTTTTCTCCATCAATTGTACACTGGCTTTTTTGAAATTAGCTCCATTATCAGTGATTATCTTGGTAATGTATAGTAGTCTGATCTCTTTTACCACGATGTCCATCAGGTTTTCAATATAGTTTGTATCTTGAATCTTGTTAGAAGCATTAATTGATTTATGAAAAACCATCCATTTGTAATACATAGGAAAATTGATGATACTTATTCTTGTCGGCCTTGTCCAACTGTCACACATCAGTGTCATCGCATATTCGTCCCAGTACCTCTTGAAGGATTTGATCCAATTCTTCAATTTTGTCACCTTCTCATTTAAATATATGTCGTGGATCCTTTCCCACCGTCATGCTCCCATCAAAAATCAAGTTGTCGATGCGTCCGGTGATGTACGAATACCATCTTTGATATCCGGGTTGATGTACTGATGCTCACTGCCACCATCATGCCCACTGTCAGTGATGTACTAATACCACCGTCATGCTCCCATCACTTCCTCGTACATGTACTGATGCTCCAGTGATGTACGAATACCAGCTCTGAGATCCGGGTTGATATCATTGTCGCGACCCTCATATTCATCATAAATTGGTTTATACATAGCTGTGTAGTATTATTCCTCAACTCTTATATTTTTTTAATTGTATCTTCCATTGTCCATTGTAAGTTGTCTTAAACTGATTTATAGATCTCCGTCGGAATCATTTTGCAACAACGGGATACCCTTTGGCTAAATGCATATTTACCAGGGTATTTCCTCCACCCTTGCCAATGTAGCCACAATAAATGCACTACTAATGTTGATGGTTCTCATCTATATCTTTCGGGCATGATCCTAAGTATCATCATATGTCTGTTTCTTTGGTGTCACATTCTTACCAAAATTGACTCAAATAAGCAAGCTGCGATTAGCCCTGATTTGAAGTAACATAATACGATTATATATAATGAACCTACTTTGCCACTATAAATATGACAATTATTTGGCATTAAATATATAGAATTGACTCAAAAGTCAAATTATGATGAATTCATAATTAAATACACTAATCATAACATTAAAAACACTAATTACTTCCTAATTAACACTCTTTCACTATAATAAACATGTCAAACGTTCTAATAATTATCAAATATATAAAATTGACCCAATAAAAGGTTAAATAATGATAAATTTATCATTAAATAAACTAATTAAAGCATTAAAAACTTAATTAAACTTTAATTAGACCTATTTTACTTATATAAATCAAATTACGGTGAAATCATCATTAAATACACTAATCTCATTATTAACATAGTTGATTATTTCATGATTATTCCTCTTTCAGAACATGTTAAACACTCTAACATGTAAATCACCTAAATACGCATGAAATATAAATATTTGACTCGTGTTTGATTTTGAAAAAATCAACATTAAACACATTAATCATAACATTAAAGGTCTTAATTACTCTCTTATTAACACTATTTTGTCATCATAAAGACTTTAAACAACATATTAGATATTGAGAAAATAGAATATTCTTAATCATCTTATAAATTATCAAAAATAAGAAAAAATACATACATTTGATTAGAGATTTCTTTCTCTAACTTAGGTGTTAATCCTCCCTATTTAACCTCCTAAGTTTGATCTAATCCACAAATCACAGCTTTTTGGAGTTCAATAGAGTGCAAATGAGAGAATGAGAGAAATATATGAGTGAGAGAGTGAAAAGGGAGAGAATGAGGGGGGTAGAAAGGGTTAAAAACCCCTTAGATCTGGTTCGAAAGATCAAATGGATCGTTTGAAGTCAACAAATCCTAGCCATTGATCAGTATCGGTCGAAATTTGATCGTTACCGATCGGTGCAGGTCGGTAACAGTTGGATTTCGATCGTTTTGATTGGCTCAGATCTTGTATTGGGTGATACGGGGTCCCCTATTATGGACTGCTTGGTACAGGGTGGCACGGTGAACCATGGTCACAACTTGGATGATCATCTTCTTAGATAAAACTGTTCCTATCATTTTTTTAAGATTTACATTTGCTTAAGCCTTGATGACATTGGGATAGCTTTCATTTTGTTTGTCTATATTCTCCCAGATTATTATACTAACTAGATAATTTTATATCTTTAATAGGTTTGGCTCTTATAACAATGAATGAGGCATTGCTATGGACCGACGGACGATATTTCTTGCAGGCAACACAACAACTGAGTGAAAGATGGAAACTTATGCGAATTGGAGAAGATCCACCTGTTGAAAATTGGATGGCTGATGTAAGACATAATTGGAAATTTTAGTTGTTCCTCGAGATCTGTTTTCTATATTATTTGTGAATTTGCTTAAAGAGCAGTACCTGCTGCATCTTGTTTTTGTTGTTCAGTTGTTAGAGTTAATGCTCGTACCATAAAGATTTTGAAATATTAGTCAGACCAGTTTGTGATGATAAGTAGTTACAAGTTGGTCAAGGACCAAAACCAGACCATATAGTTCTACAATGATTAGAATTTCTTATTTTATTTTATTTTCAATAATATTGGGTGGTATAGGTCAATGTACCAATTGTGAACCAGCATCACATCCGTCCATCAAGGTGTTGATTTGGACTTTGATTTTGAACCTTCCTATCATACCCTGCCAGTTGGTGTGGTGTTTTGCCTCATTTGCAAGCAGTTAAAAGGAAGTTTAGAAAAGGATTGTAATATTTTTTATGCATATAAAAGCTGGAAAACTGAATAAATGTAATTTACTTATTGCTTATCAAATATGAGTATAGAAGCACCAGTTGTCTATATGGCAGAGCATATGGTGTGTTTCCTGCTGCATGCTGCTAATTTCTCTGCATGCTGGAAAACATATTTTCCTGACAGTTGATATGATTTTCGTGACAATTCTGAATGATATATTCCATTTGGTATTTGTTGATCTCATCCGCAATCAGAATCTACCACGCAATGCTGCTATAGGATCAGATCCTTGGTGTGTTTCTGTAGAAACTTATCAGAGGTGGGAGCAGGCTTTCTTAAAGAAGAAACAAAAGTTAATTCAGCTGTCCACTAATATGGTAGATATAGTATGGAAAGACCGGCCTCCTGCCGAAATTCTACCTGTTAACATACACCCACCAGAATTTGCTGGATGTACTGTAGCAGAAAAGTTAAAGGATCTGAGAGCAAAACTAATTCGTGAGAAAGCTTATGGTTTAATCATCAGTTCACTTGATGAGGTATGTACTTCTACTTCTGTTTTCTGTAAGCCTCTGACTACCTTTTATGTAGTGACCTTGGTTTTGCTGCAACTACTTAACTATTCTTGAGATAGCTCCTTTTCACTTTTTGGGGCATTCTGTAGGTTGCTTGGTTGTACAATATTCGTGGAAATGATGTGGCTTATTGTCCAGTAATTCATGCATATGCTGTTGTAACCTTGGACTCAGCTTTTTTTTATGTGGATAAGAGAAAAGTCTCTTCAGAGGTTAGTTCTAGTTGAATTTTTCTTTAAATGCTCTCATAGCGATGGTTCATTTATGTTTTTGGAAATTTTGTATCTCTTTCTCTCTTTGGAAGAACCTTTTATGTCTGAATGCTTGATACATCAGTTTCTACATTGCTGTAAATTGTAGATTTGTGGTACTCACAAATAGAAACACCACAACTACCAACAAAATTCTAATTCCATATTATGCGGATGGGTTTATAAGTTCATGCCGATGTATATGTCATAATTATTGTTCCTTATTTCATTTGTTTAATAACTTGGCATTGTTATGTTGCATAGTTTGTGTCCTATAAATTGGTTGTTTGTAAGGCAGTATTGTACCTTAGATTACCTGACAATTATTATTGCTCAGTCTAATTATCAGTTCTTGACTACTTATTCAAAAGTTAAATCTTTCCACTGTGTGGTCATCGTTTCATCTTGTTCTTCTGTTAATGTGGAAGTTCATGCTTACAATGAGACAAATTATTTCAAGTGCAATATGCTTGTGGAATATGGATACTTGATCCATGCCCAATAATGTGAATCAATCCCATAAATGGTCCAAAACTGACCCAAAATTCTTGGTATGGATCCTCTTTCTGGGGCTTACAGATTATCAGTTCTACGATACCTCTGCCCATAAAGAGATACATTTTAATAGATTGTATATGATACATTATTTTGATGCTGTAGAATTTGAAGTTTAAAAATGACTTTGAAGCCTCAGGAATTAAGAAAGGTCAACTTCTAGTGTCACTACCTCTGTTAATATTTTAAATCGAGGACAGAAGATCTTGGTGAGTACCTGGAAAGCATATGTATTTGACACATCTGACATAATTCATGAGACTGCATGCTGGAGTCAAGCCCCATGACGTATTGGCAGTCTCTTTAGTCCTCTTCTCCATTTTGACCTGTGTTAATTAGAAAACTGATATATGAACATATTTTTTTTCAATTTTGTACATGTTAAGTATACTGCATGCAGATTGTAGGTTCTTGATTGCTTTTCTTTCGTTGTTGTTGCTCATGACAGGTACTCCATTATATGCTAGAAAATGGAATTGATGTCCGGGACTATGACATTGTTGCCTCAGATGTAAGCTTGCTTGCATCTGGACAGCTTATGGGGTCTTCTAGGATCATGTTATCTGGAACTGAACGCCATGAAGCAAGCAAAAATTCTAATGGTGTGCTTGGAGATGATCGAAATGCAGAGGAAGAGACCAAGCATAAAATCATCTGGATTGACCCTTTCTCATGCAACCTTGCCCTTTTTTCAAAGCTGATCCCTGATCAAGTTTTCATGCAGCAATCACCTTTGGCTCTTGCAAAAGCTATTAAGGTATATTAGTCAAGATAGTGTTTTCATGAATGATTTTTTAAGCATTAAATGTTAGAAAGGGCACACTTTCTTAGTCTGTATAGTCATGTACAAGGTTTCAGACGAAACTTTATATATAAGTTGTCTTAGTTATTCATTGATTTTTTGGAAGAGCTTAATTATTTAAAACTTTAAAGCGGTTAATCACTTTTATTTTTAAAAGAAGTTGTGAGATTTGAAACTTAAGATGACCTTTTGGTTTATGCCAGATGAATATTGGGTTTGAAATTTTGAGTAATGAAAATTATGAAATTTGAATGACTTATTGCCTTACGTATGATGAGTATCTTTCCTTCTTACTTTATAAGTTTCATCATTGATGATCAAACTGCAGAATCCAGCAGAACTGGATGGTTTAAGAAAGGCACATATTCGAGATGGTGCAGCTGTTGTCCAATTTCTTGTTTGGCTGGATAAACAGGTTTAAAACCATGAACTTAAAACTTTCATACTTAATGTAAATTATAAATTATGGTATTGGATGCTGAATTTGTGCTGATTGTACTACCAGTAGGTTTTAAGGTGCATACTATATCAACAATGATCTGGGTGCAAACTGCACTCCATTCTGGTATATAAAAACTATTTGCATGTCTTACATTGGCATAGCACATGACTTGCAACTTGTACCATGCTAGTGGCTGGCATGTGCTTGGTACATGTATGCATTCTCCTATAATCATGTAAGTGAACTGGGTATGTATCACACATCATGTCTGTGTAAAAAGTTTATGCATATCTTAGGCCCATCCATAGTACTATGGCAAGTGGTTATGTGGGTATCTCATTGATTTTATTCATCATTTTATTTCATCACTTTGAACATGTATATTCACTGGTGTTAGAAAAGGTATGACTGAGTTCATTCTACTGATTATATTTGTTGAATTGATTTTTGTTGATAAATACAAATGGAATTGGCGTTGAGTTTATATTTAAAGTTAAGACTGCGTATATTGATCCTCCCAGACTTCTGCATTTGGCAGAAACCTCGTGCGATGGGTATACTCTTTTATTTTATTTTTGTGGATGAAAGTATAGTAAAAGCATGCCTTTCCATAACAAAAGTTTAATACTTATAGCATGGTAAACTGAACCTAGCTGATGTATGAACTGAAATGTGTGAGACTGTTCAAGGAGGTGGGAAAGTGAGGCATATTATCATCTTTTTGTTGACTCATGGTAGGAGAAAATTAGCAAATACTATGTGGTAGTTCTTCATCACAATATCAGCAATTTTTTATTTTAAAAGTCTTACAGGAAAGATTTATTCAGAATGTAAGTCTACTTTGTTGCAATTATGGGGGATCATAACTATGGAGAGAGAGAACTGATTCTGCATGAAGAAGGTTGAGGCTTTTGATTATGACTGCATTATCCATCTTAGTTTTTAACTTATTGTGCTCCTTGATTACCTAAATAATCTTAGTATGAAACTTCATTTAATGTTGATAAGGCAACATTCAATAAATCATCCTGAAGCAAATTAATCTTAGTATGAACCATCCAGGTTAGCCTTTTTTTTCCAGGCTTGAAAGCAAATTTCATCCTGAAGCTAAATGGAACAGGAGAGGCTACGGTGCTCTCTGCTTCCTAGTTTTCCAGTCAGCTTATATTGTTGAATATAGCTCTCATAACTGTGCTGCACCTTTTGTGAAGAAAATTTAAGTTCTCCATCTATGTTCTGATTGGGATGATTGTAAATAAATTGAGAAACATTGTCTCAAACACTTCGATGAAATTGTCTCATATTGTACCTAGGTGTGCTTTCACATGGGAAGATAATTGATTTGATTATGCATAGCTTCTGTTGTATGCAATTTGATGGAATTGCCTCATAGATTTTAAGCTGGTATCCTTTGTAGTCGACTGCTCTATAAGTTTTAAGTGTGTCTCCTCGCTTATTGTTAAATCATTAATCTACTATGTTGGCTGATGGTTTCTGTTTAACTTGAAAGCAGGGCTACCAAATAATACAATTCCCATATATGGATCATGCTTCATTAGTGTAATTAACATTGTGTTAAAAATTAATAACCTTTTGGAAATAAGTGTTTCAGCTTGATTTATGAGGAAGCAACAAATAGAAATAATTGTTTAGTTATACTATCTTGGTTTGTCAACAAGTAGTATCAAATGTCTTTTATATAGCGTACATGCTAGATTTTTCGTAAATCTTTTATATAGTGTGTATTGTGTAGTTAACTTCTGGAATGAAGGTGTTCTTTTTAGTTGGATGCTGCCTCTATTAGCTCAACTTCATTTTGTAGATGCAAGAGATCTATGGAGCTTCTGGTTACTTCAGTGAACGAGAGGGGACACATAAGAGAAAACATTCGTAAGACACCATACAATCTACAAATACATTTAGCTTTTTACAAAATCTTCAACACCTCTTCTTAGATATATACCACTATTTACCTACTTTCACAAGTTTCATGTCAAAGTGTGATTTTAGTTAACCACTCCCATGAATTTCATGTCAAGATTTTTAGTCAATTACAAAAGAAACTGTATGGTGATAGCAAATGTTACGCAATGGCCACCCTGATCATGGCATGCGCATGAATGACTTTCTGTTAGTGTTCTTTGATTTTGATTCTGATAAGTTGATTCTTCTTTTCAAATCGTAGGTTCAAGTTAGGATGACTAAACCCATGTTATCACCAAGAGTTTTGTTCGTCCATAAGTTTTAGCATTCATTAAAACCAATTCTATATATGCTATAAAGCATATTATTTATTTTTTTCCTTTTCCCATTCTTAATACTACTATTTGTTGATTCTTACAATTAATAATTTTTCCTTCATTTAATCCTTCGTTGTTGTACAATATGAACTGTACCTTGGGTTTTCATTTATACTTTTGTGACTCTTTTCTTACCTTGCCGCTAAGTCAGGATTAATTTTTTGACCAACAGGAATCTTTTTCCAGATGGAGTAGCACATCTCTGTCTTTGAAGCTTACCATGGCATAGTTCCTGACTTTACAGCCTATCGAACCTGACTTGCACTACACAAGTTGATTAAAGTTGGTTTGAATAAGCTCTACCATCTAGCTAGGACACTTTGAGCCAATTAGGACATCTATGCTGTACAATACTTGTAAACGTCATAGGTTGAATTTTTTCGTCACAAGGAAATTAGAGATAGGTGCATCTATGTTTGTGCATGAATTAGTTCATATAGGAACATGTTTTGGCCAAACACGTAGGAGGTATGCATTGGAAAATATTTTGCATCTTTGTCCTAAAATTGCAAGCCCTACCAATGTTTTTCATTTGTTTTCTTTTTCATTTTCTGAATCTTTGAGGATTTTCCATGCTTTATTAATAGTAAATAATGAAGATAATTATCATGACATGCTAGAATAACATATTTATGAATGGGTTAATTCCGTCCACCTTTCCAGATGTATGCAAATGTCAAACTTAATTGTTTGTGAAAAGTTGAGTGGGAACAATTAGCCTTTAGGTTTGGCATTATCTTGACAATGGTTTTTAATTTGTTCTGTGTACCTATTTGGTCGTTTAAACCTGAACCAGTATGTGCACCAGCTAATCTCACCTAAAATGGTTCAAGATGTGTTTACAACCTGGTGCCAGTACCAAGGTGTCTTTTTTCTTTTAAATCTGAAGTCTCAAGTGTTCTCTCTTTCTTTCCTCTTTTTCCTCCATTTTCACTCTGGTGTGGACAGGTCCTGCTGCCTTCTCATGTAGCTGTTGTTGCCTCCTTGCATCACTACCTCCTTTGATATGTGTTGCTGTTGCCGTTACTTTCTCCTCCTCGCATCGTCATATCCTCTTTTTCCTCCTCCTTGTTATGTCACATCCTGCCCCTCCTTCAGTAGATGCCACCTCCTCCAGTGCATCCTCCTCCTTTCTCTCTCTCTCTCTCTCTCTCTCTCTCTCTCTCTCTCTCTCTCTTTACTCTTTACTCTAGGCAGTGCTGATCAATATTGACCCATACCAACTCTTGATATGCCAATCAGTGCCCAGTCCCTATTACAAACTAGTATTGCTTCCGGACCAAAATTTTAATCCTTCAACTTGACATGTCAATAAATTGATTGTTAATTCATTCTATTTTGTAATTTTAGTGTACTTGTATATTCCACACTTGCTTGCCCTTGGTTACAATTACAACACTTGCCTTAATACATTTGCTTTTATGTTGATCTATTTCTTTTTGCTAGCCCTTGCTTGTCTTAATATGGTTGTATAAGGTTTTTCAATTCTTTTATATCTGAGTAGTGATTATTCCAGTTTCTTGGACCAACTTTTGGTACCTTGGATGTTGTGCAATGCCAATGCCCTTATTTTTCTGGTGTCACTATATAATCATGTCTGTATTTCAATAAGCCATAGAGTTACTTGGTTGAGATGTCAGCTTCAAAGCTTTACAGAATCAGTGTCTAAAATAATCATGAAAAATGACATCTTTTAAGTGATTGCTTCACTTGTTTCATACATGTTTCAAGGATGATTTTCAAGGTTTTTTAATCTCTCCATAGTTTGTTTTAATTTCCTGCTGAATGGTGGTGAAAGGAAATTAGGTAGTGTCTTTTTATCAAAATTCAAAATTTTGCATCTCTTTTTTTTGTCTTACAGATTCAAATGCATGGTCAATCTTTCTATTTGTTTCTTTGCCTGCATTTGCTAGTTTTGCTTTCTCACCAAACATTTTCTAGTTTGTGCAGTGATACGTTGAAATTGACAGAGGTATCTGTGAGCGACAAATTAGAAGGTTTTCGTGCAAAACAAGAAGTATGCCTCGTTAAACTCCTTATCTTCTGTAGCACTAAAATCATTGCCACAGTAAGCTCTGTGATTGAATTTTCACTCCCGGATGTGGAATGCATAGCCTAGGACAAAATATTGGCATTACAAAATCACTGTTGTATGTACTATGTATTGCTGTTCATGGCACATTTTGGTTCAAATTTAATAATGACATCTTTGCTTTTCTTACATGAATTGTAGCTTGGACTCTGGAATCAAAGATATTTCTTTTCCGTTTTACATCAGCATCTGATGCATCTTCTTTGGCAGTCTTAACAAAGTTGCTAGAACTAGAATTGGTCATGGAGTGATACTTAGACTTTTGTTTCTTGGATTGTTATTTGCATGAAATTTTGTATATGATTATTGCTAATCGATTGGCATGATTTTTTCCCAGAACTTCAGAGGGCTGAGTTTTCCAACCATTTCATCAGTTGGTCCCAATGCAGCAATCATTCACTATTCTCCTGAAGCAGATACATGTTCCGAACTCGATGCTGACAGCATTTATCTTTTTGATTCAGGGGGACAGGTTTCTATGATGCTTAATTTTAGTTCTACAAATTTTAATTTGCAGTTCCATCCATGCTATTTCTGGTAAAACTAAATTTTCCTCAACTGATTGGCTTCTATTAACACTGCATATTCTTTAAAGTATATAGATGGAACAACCGATATAACCAGGACTGTGCATTTTGGCAAACCTTCAGCTCATGAGAAATCATGCTATACTGCGGTAATAGGAACTCTTTCATATTTAAGATTGCTTTGTCAAGTAAATAGGTTTTGTTTTTCTTGTTTCTACATTGGATAATAGATATCTGTCTTTTAGGATGCAGAAGTTGATTATATTGTTGTAAGATATTATTTCAGGACTGTGCACCTCAAATTCCTTGAGTGTGTCAGTGTACGATTGTTATTACATATGTTTGTCAATAGTTTAAAACTTTAAATAAATTTTCAGGTTTGGTTTATATAGGATCTTTGGTTGCTTGTACAGATGGTGATATATCTGAGTTTTGACACTGACAAGAACTTGTTTCTTGGTGAATTGAGAAGGGTAGAACCTGATGCTTTTGGGTTCATATTATCATCCTAATTTTAGGCTGTGAACCCCACAAATTATAGAAATTAATTAAGGTCTAGAAATTAATTGAGGTCTAGCTAGCTCTAGACCATGCACCAGTCCTCTCTCCTGTGTCCATTTAGGGTTTCGTAAAGGAAAGGATGAGGTTGAAGTTGAACAATAAACTTAGGTTGATGCATCATGCATTCTTAATGGTTTTGGTTATGCTATTCCTTCTATTCTTTTTTAGTTTTTCCCTTTATCTTTTGGTTTTTAGGAAGACACCCAAAATATATATACTTTCCTTTATATGTTCAGACTTCTCCAAAGAAACTCATCTGAACTAATTCTTTAGTTCGTGTGATGATTTCCTTAAGCTTGACAACAAAAGAAATATAGGCTTGGTCTCGAAGTGACTCAGATAAGATGGATGTGAGGATCACAGATATGATGTGTGTCTGGACTCTAGACTCTAGAGACAGTTGTTTGAACTTTGAATGCTACTTTATGGAGAGATTCCATTAAAATAGAGGTCAATTGAGTGGCACACCCATGTAATAGTCATGTGCCATGTAAGTAATTGTTATCTGCTCACATTTAATACGTAGATGATGGACATTGGTTCGACAAATTGAATTGTCAGTTTCAAGACTGGGCAGTGAGTCATCATGAATAATGGCTCATGACTTTTCTTTTTCCTGCTGAACATGTTAAATAGAAGTTTATCAAATACTCTTATGAACATTTCTCTTTTTCATTTATTTTATTGAATAAAAAAGTTGGTTGTAGACAAAAGTGATGCTTGTTTTCACATTGTATGTTTAAGGTTCAAGTACTTCTTTTAATATATATATTCTTTGATGTATCCTTTCTGTTATAACTGCTATTACTTGTCCATCGACTGTGTCTGATAGTTTACAATAAATAGGTCCTCAAAGGCCACATTGCCTTGGGTAGGGCAAGATTTCCAAATGGAACCACTGGTAAGATTGATTTAGAATGCCTACATCTAGTACTCTGACAACACATTCAATTGCCTTATTGGAATCATTGCTTGTCACAGGACATGCTCTTGATATTCTCGCTCGGGTTCCTTTGTGGAAGAATGGTCTCGATTACCGCCATGGGACTGGTCATGGGATTGGATCTTACCTTAATGTTCATGAAGGTAGTAATTTGTTCTTTTGTTACCTTTTTTCACAACATTTGTGATCCAGGGAACATTAGAACCCTGAACTTCATCTTGTAGGCCCACATCTAATCAGTTTCAGACCTCATGCTCGAAATGTGGCAATTCAAGCATCGATGACAGTTACTGATGGTAGTATACATTCTCAATCTGTTTAGTTACTTGAATGGCAATGTTTGGTCCTTTTTCAAGTTCTTGTTTTTAAATTGAAAGAAATTACTAATTCATTTATATCCTCCAAGGTTATTCAAACAGTAAATACCTCTTTATAAAATCTGTTTTCTGTTTTGTCTATTCTAGATTACTACATGCACAAGTCTTTTAGAGTTATGTTTTATTTATGTATACATATCTAGATTGCTGATTGCTCACGTGCAAGATTTGTCAATTACTTTCACTTATCTGATTATCTGATTCTTGACAGCATGTGTAAATTAGATTTACTGTCTTCTCTACTTGTTAATTAAACAACTAATGAAAGCAATGCAATTTACTATCAAAGAAATGTGCCTTTTGCTCATCTTATTATTTCCTTTCTTCTTGTTCCTATGTAAAAGGGCATCAGCAATATAAGTCATAGGTTTTGGAATTTGAACTTAAATTTCCAGTTAAGCATTGTATTTGAAGTTTCTGTTTGATAATTCTCTCTTTTTACCTGCAGAACCTGGTTATTATGAGGATGGAAATTTTGGTATTAGATTGGAGAATGTTCTTATAGTTAACAAGGCAAAAACATCATTCAACTTTGGTGAAAAAGGTTATTTAGAGTTTGAGCACATAACTTGGGTAAGTTAACTACCATTGTTTTTGAACCCTTTTGCCATGGTTCTAAGTAATCGATGACTCAAGTGATTGCTAAGTGTTCATATTTTCTTTTGGCTCATTGTTGTTTGTCTTCTACATTGACCCAAATTGCATCTAACAGCAGAGATTTCTCTTGAATCTTCTGGACTTTCCCTGTCTGTGGAGTTCCAATGGCTGTTCTTTTGTCATGTAAATGTGGATCTTTCTATATGCCAATTAGCCTTTTGAGCATGTTAAACCTCTTGTGCTAAATTTATATTACCTGAAGGTTGATACTAAGTGCTGCATGTTGAATGCTGGTAATTCTTTGTCTTTCGATTTGCATAGTCCACAAGTAACCGCATTTTAATGTTAAGCATCTCGTAGGCATCTTCTGTTTGTGGCTAGTCTCCTTCTATTTTATTACTAATACGTATTGATCTTGCGTTTAGTAAGGATATGCCATAATGGTTTAGTGCGTGAGATGTTCGGCATATAAAAATGTGTATGGTTCAGTGAGGCTACATATTGATGTTATCATACAAAACAATTACAGTATGCCAAAACTAATTTTTTCAAGGAAACACCTACCTATGATTTGTCATCTACAATGGTCACCTTCGAAAGCTCAGCAGACTTTACATACGTAGTTATTGACTAACCTCTTCACTAGTGTATATCTTTTGAAAAGTAATTGTTCAACACTAGTTTCATGATCATGCCATATCTTTTTCCTGATCTGGGGTTGGGTGTCTTAACCCGACTATGATATTTTATCCCCTCTTTTCACAACATTTCATCTAGTTATCTCATGAATTAAAATACCATTCAAAATTTGCCCACGGTTGCCATTTCATTCATTATGTTGTTTATAAACATATTAAGAAGTTAGTCTCACATCACCAGATATCATGAAATGTTTGCTGGTACATATCCATTAATCGTGATAACTTGAATCTGGAAGTTTCATCATCAGATTCTTGGAAGTCACCAGGATGTCAATTTTTCCCTGGTTGCAACTTACCATCTTTTTATTTAGTAACCCGTCAGGTGTCAATACAAAAGTTAGGCAGCTAGTTTTTCACCCTTAGTGATTTTTTATTTAGTCTCATAATATTTGTTCCACTGTTGACTTAATATCTTATTAGTGAACTTTCCTTGTGCTTCCACTTTTACAGGCACCATACCAGAAGAAACTGATGGATTTGACATTGCTGACTCCTGAAGAAATTGAATGGATAAATCTCTACCATTCCGATTGCAGAGAGGTTTTAGCACCATACATGAACGAGCAGGAGACGGAATGGCTTAAGAAATCAACCGAGCCCATCATCATAGCCAGCTGAAGCTGCTCGAGGCTCTTATCAGCATACTATTCCATGTATGTGGATCCGTTGGCTGCATCAATAATCTTCAAGTAGCTCTAAGATATCTTGAAACAGATAAAACTGTCTTTTATGTAGCGTCCTTCCTCGTTTGAGAATAAAGTTATATATACTCCGTGGTAGTTCGACAATAGATCTGGGTGAAGGTCTTGTCGGCGTTCAACGATTGAACTTTAGGCGTGCATGAGAGAGTGCAGAATGAACTTTTAATAATTATATGTTTTTTCTAGATGGATGTTAATCGCAATCGAATGGTCCAAATTTACACTAGATAGAATATGATATTTGCATCTATTGTGACCTCATTTTTTCGTTTTTCTATAAATGATTTTATCTTAACCATCAATCATCATGTTTGGTGGTCAGAAAATTAACTTTATGTTTCTGCTTATTATGTGATTACATTTGCAAGAGCTGTTTCTTATTACAATGCCATTGTCATTCATGAGTTTATGTGACACTCTTCATAATAAACTTATCATGCACATCTTTCCTTCAAGATTTGAAGCACCAAAACCCTCTCCTCTCTGCTTGAAAGCAATGAAAGGCAAAATGAAAAACCATTCAACGTTGAAAGAGAACAAACCATCAAGATTTCTGCTTAAGTAGGCTTAGTGCATCAGTACGAGATTACAAACTTCACATCAAGAAGCCAAAAGATAGCTCAAGCACTTTCACATTCACTTTCACTTGGGCGCCATGATTCCAAGTCGCAATGTGAGCTCAAGTTCATCCAGTCCAACGTCATGGATCCTCTCCCCCTCCCAAGCTTTCACCCTACCACTCTCGAAGTCGAACTCCATGCCCCCTCGCCCCTTCTCTAGCACCTCTCCTCCTGGAAAACTTGACATGGCACCCGGGTTGACGAGGTTGTAGGTCGGCGATGCTGGAGCTGTCATCTGGAAGTTGATCCTGCGGCCAGAACCAACACTGGAGGCATCAGATTCATCACATTCAGGTATTGTCGAGGGTTGTTGCCCGTGAAGGCAGCCTCGGGTCGGGCTAGCAGGAGCAGAGGCAGCGAACAGAGCATGGGGGAATGAACTGTAGTCCCAGTCCGGTTTCCTAATCTTAGGTGGGCGGGAGGCGGTCGGGGAGGAGATGGGCGGCGTAATGGGTGCGCTGTTAGAGATTCGAAGAGGCGGAAGGGTGGACAGATTGCGGAGGAAGGGGAGGAGGCAAGAGGGTCTGACAGAATGGTCGTTAGAGTTATCGAGGCGGCTAGGGCTCGGGAAAGAGGAGGAGGATGGGCTTGCATGGTAGGACGGGACAGGACTCGGGAACGAAGACGACAGTGGGCTTATGTTCGTCGAAAGGCCTCCTGCTGCAGCCTCCGGTGGTGGCGGGTGGAATCCCTGTCAAAAGATAAGAAGGAAACAGATTAGAGGCAAGAAGAGTGTCTTTAAATGCTATGCAAGTCCCACTGAAGCTTTCTCTGTCTCAAATGTCTTCAATCATCAGCTCACAGAATCGTCTTTAAACTTGGAATGCTTTCGAGTTTCTTTCTGTTCATCAAATCCTCCATCGAATGACTGATTCGCTTTCAATAGCATGCTTTGCAGGTGCTCTCCTCTCCAAAGCAGGATGGAGAGTAGGAGGAAAGATCAGAGACCCACATGTTCTGGGCATCAGAGAGAGTGAGCAGGTGAAAAGCAACCAAGTCATGACAGTGAATCCCAAACTTCAAGAACCCAATCAGAAAAAAGAACACCATCATCATCATCTATCTTGGATTGAACGAGACAATCCAGACAAGACCATGTCCGATAAAAGTGATCCGGTCAAAGGTGAAAAAGAGTTGCCAAGGTAGACATTTTCTGGTTCTTGATCAGTACTTCGAGAAAGAAGGAAGAACAAAACAAATGTGGCCAGAGAGGTAGAAGAACACCAAACACAGCAGCAAGATTCCAAGTTTCTTCAAGATAGTACAGTCTCAAGCAAACAGAACCAAACAATTTCTAGTGAAATCAAATAAAGATCATGAATAACAACCAAGGAATAGAAGAACTCAGTGAAGGACAAGATCAGGAAATTATATGTTTCAGCAACTGAAATAACCCTACAAATTTGCTACCAGCTGAAAGGGGAAGATGTATGAACATATCAAAAAGGATCTGCAGCAAAGAGATCGATTCGTCTGGTTGCATCATTCCGAAGGAGGGCTCATCAAGATCAAATTTTGGGGGTTTTTCCACCGTCAAAATCAAAACTTGTGCTTATTTCCAGAATTAGTTTCTCAAGATCGAACAGCTGATGAGGAAGAGGAAGAATTGGAGAAGGTAGAACGAGAGAGACGAGACCTTTCGGTAGGTAGTGCCATCATCTTCGACTTCCCACCCGGCCTCGCGGCAGAGGGCCTTGAGGACCTCGTTGTTGTCGCAGTGTTTCGGCAGCTTGTAGTTGCCAAGCGTCCGCAGCCCAGTGAAGATCTTGGCGGCGATCGCCCTTCGGCGCCGCTCCCGCCGCTTGTTGTTCTCCCTCTCCTTCCACGTCGGAAGCCGACCCCCTCCCGACGTCATCCCGGACCCTCCCCCTTGCCACCACCAACCCCTCCTCAGATCCCCCCACCTTCCCCTCGTCTACCCTCTATTCCCGTCCGTCTTCCTCTGTTTCACCTCTCAAAAACCTTCCTTTCTGCCTCGAAATCGGAATGGAGGTGCTGCTGGTGTGAGGCGAAGTAGTGAAATAGCAAGCTTTTTCGTCTTCCTTTCCAGTTTTTCCTCCCCTTTTCCGGCTCTCTCTCTCTCTCTCTCCTTCGCCTGTTGCTTTTGGACAGCGGAGTGAGTACGAGATCACTCACGAGGAGATTACGGTCTTCTTTTCTTGCAAGGTTGCAAGCAACAGAGTCGCTTTGGTGCGTGTGAGAGAGAGGTCATCAGTTCTTTCTTTCTTCTTTCGGGTATGAATGTCTTTTGCTCCCAGATCCGAATCCAGGAAGAATACGGATCTAAAACGAGGATTCATACCCAATTTACTATCGAGTCGGACTCATCTGCAGACATTAATTATTAATGTGAATCCATAACAACACCCAATTCTATAGGATTAAGCGATATTTTTGGATCGAGTTTTGAGTCATCAGATCTCTTTCTTTCGTAAGTAGGAGTTCATGTCTTCGATCAATCTACATTTTGTGTGAGCTAAGAGTTTAGCTCACGAACATATAATCAACAGTTGACATACGATACAAACTATTAATGTCTTAGTATTATTATTTTACCAAACTAATACTCGGACCAAATAATTAAGAAGGCAACAGGATTTTGTTAGAGTTTGGCTCAAGAACATAAGACTTCACGAAATTTTGATTTAGAGCACAGAAACAACTCAAGACACTTTTAAGCTACCTATGTTCGCATGAAGGTAGAAGACCTGACTGATGACTTGGTGTCGATTGACATGAGAGCTCTGATAACACCAAGCAACCAGGATTGTAGGAGAACAGACATGGTGAATCAGCATCTGATGCATAGAAGAACAAGAGGGCAGTGAAAATACCCTTCAGCAATTACAAAATGTATCCGCAAAATGCCTACAATAATCCCATGTAAAAAAAATGGTGTAAAAAAAGAAAAAGAAAAAGATCCACTTAGTACAGAGCCGTCGCATGCAGTGGAAGGAATGGGATAGTCAAATAACCAAAAAATAATTAGGGAAAAGATGAGCATGACGGTGTCGAGAAAAAGAATCAGCTCTTGGTCTGCCCCAATTCAAGGTCGGACCCAGGGAGTCCATTTACTTTCTCTTTCAGAAGCTTTATATCCTCCCCCTCCGATTTGATTTCGGCGCTGATATGGGTGGCCAACTTAGCCTGCTTCTCATGCTCTACAGCCCAGCTGTAGACTACCATGCCAAGCACCGCGAGCAACATTCCTAGTATGTTCTTCACGGTGAGAGCTGAATCAAAGAGTACCCATCCGAGAATTAGCACACACACAGTTTTCATGTGACCCAGGACTTGGAAGGATGTTGCGGAGAACCGGCCAATGCAGAGATACTGGCTCATGTTGCAGAAGACAGCCAGGGAACATGATAGGATTATGAAAGCCTGCAAAAGGGATCAACCAACCTGCATCAGAAATCAGCAGGTGGCACAGACACAACAGAATACATATATCATATACTATCGGAATGCTCCAGTGGCAACCCTCTTTCAGATAAATAACACTCCAGTGCATCAGTATCTATTGCTTTTGTTGTTTACAGCACTACCATAAAAAACAACACTTGGTAAACTTATTGCCCCACATATGGAAGTTAGCACTACAATCGATGAAACTCACCAATTAGCAGTTCATGAATTTGCTGTCTTGTCATCTTTAACTTTTGTTCGGTTTCTAAATATATATTTGGCATTTATTCACAATATTAAAAAATGCAGCCATCATCGTAACATGTGCCATACGTGGGTGCATACATGATTCATACTGTGTTCAAAATAATATGTAACCACGAAAGCACACACATAAAGAAAGTATATTGTCAGATCTAAATAATAAATGGCTAAATATTCATGATATGACCAAACTGAAGAACTCATATAATGATAATGATACTTGCATCAATTGAATGTTTAATTAAATTAAGTTACAAAATATGGTAAAGGCCAACATGGTTAAATTTCTAGGCTTATTGGCACATGTTATGCACATGGTCAATCATTTAGTTGAATTTTGAATTCAAGGACATTAAAAGATGTGAAAACATGTATCGTTTAACAAAGAATCCTAAAAAATTTCCAATCGGAGAAGGCCAAAATATCATAGTTTGTAATCTAAAGAAGCTTTTTAGTTTTTAATTGGGCACCTTAAGGATATGAAACAAGAGAAATCGACATATTTTACATAACCTATTCCTTCTACAATGCACTTTTACCACATTTGTTCCCGTGTGCATAATATTCAATGTGGAGATGATATCTCTACACATCCATCGCAGTTCGCACTTGGTCCTCACCCATGGCCAAACTTATAATAGTAAAGATATCTTCATGGCCAAACTTATAATAGTGAAGAGATTTTATAGAATTACAAGAATTTAACGTAAGCATGATCATGATGAGTCAATATAAACTATGTGCCAAAAATTTTCGTACTTATGCAGAACTCGTACCAATCTACGTAAAACTATGAAACTGCATACGATAGCATATTACAGGAAAACTGGTTACTGAGACTGCATAGTTCTTCTTACAGATGTGGTCATATGACCATATGCACATATGCAAATGCATAGACGACTTTTTTGAAATATTGATATACAAGAACCCCATGATCCTTCATATCAATTCATATAAAAAAATTTATAATCTTTGTGCCTGTTGTTTATGATCAACTTCACGCACAAGATGAGAAGAATATAATTGAATTATAAATGTTATAACAATTGATGCAAAATATGTTCCAATTATATTACGATATATGTTCATCAAAAGCCTAATCCAACTTTAGAAATAAAACTTCAGAAATAAGGATTTTGGAACTTACAGTTGCTCCTGAAGAAAAAGGGTATTCCAATAGGGATCGGTGGTTGAGGTAGTAGTCAGCAAATGGGCCAACAAGTAGAAGAGAGACTGCCTGTACTGGTGCAGTTTTGCTTAACAGCTCAAAGGAACCAATACTGTACTTTTTCTGGAAAGATCCAATTGTCTGAAACAACAATAATCCCATGAGATAGTAATTGATTAAAGATAATATCCATCAGTCTAGATTATTACTTAATGCATTGCTGCAAACAAGGTACAGGCTACAAAAATGAGATGAATTATGTTACATAGAATATATACAGCCAGATGGACATATCAACATACTCAGATTTACACAGTTCCAACATAGTCATCTGAATTTTCTATATTCAGACAGAATAATTGCAAACAAAGATTTTCAGGAAGTAAACAAGGATCTTTAGCTTATACTTTTTTCCAGCCAAATGTTAAACCACGTTATCAGGCAAAATAGTCCAACATAAATCTGCTAGGAAGGAGTTTATCTCGATAAGAATAAAAGATGATATTTACCTAAAGAAGGTTTATCCAAAGTCATGATCTTACAGATCAATCTTCTTTTAGTGAGGAGTCATCTGGATCTTCTTGTTTATAGTTCATGCTTCTTAAAATTACAATCTCTCAAATATGAATATTTCTTGTTTAATCTGAATTATCTCATTTATGTGTATATGACCGTTATGATCAGCTGTTCAACAATAACTGCAAGTTCCCAAGCGTCTAAAACAATAGTTAAAAAGCTGGAGTTACATTTGTCTTTCCAGGAAAAGAAAACATAGATAGGCAATTATTGGTGAGTTACAATTAGGAATTATGAACTCATCTTATAAAATGTAACACATCAATATGTATAAAATGTCGAATGATTTTTCTTAAAATAAATATAATGGAACTGTCCACATTAATTCAAGAGATCATGAAAGCTATGCAACATGAAAAGATAATAATGATGAAAATTTCAACAAACAAAAATGATATTTCATAAAAGCAGTTACAATTGAAAATCATTCTCAATTGGGAACATAAATTTCAAGTACTGAAACTCAGAAAAAATCAGGTTATTATTAGTGTCAACTAAAAAATAAAGAAAGAAAAACGAATTGGAATTCAACTTAGTGTTTTTCCGGAAGAAATTTTAGAACAGCCATGAGTAAAACTAGAGAATCATGATGCATTATAGTGGCGCTTCATGAAAATGTTAAGGCATAAGCTAGAGGTCCAGAGTATGGTTCACAATGAAGATAGCATAAGAAGAGACACGAGCAACAAAACAACAATCAAAGCAAGGTTATCCAGTTTGCAATTTGCTCGATGAGTCAGTATAGGAAAACATCATTCCACCCAAACAGTGCCCTTTCAGATGGTAACATTGCATGTTTATACAGAAAAACAGAGTTCAGATATTGGACATTTAATCTATATGAATATGCTCAGTAACAGAGTTCAGATGCTCACAATTTGCTGCAGTGATGTGCAAAAAACAGCCACACAGGCACAAAGAAGACCCTTTGCATTGATATCGACATCAGTGACTGTGCAAATACCTACTCCCAAGGCCACAACTGCAACAGCTACGATCACGCGTTGTGAATAGTGTTTGCTGTGCAATAAAAATTCCATAAAGCAAACCACGGGTATAATGCTCAGTTTGGAGATCTGCACATCACAGAACATAAACCAGGTTGAGAATTATTCGAATCAGACCCCGATCATATCATCTTTCACTATACAAGGCATAAACTAGCAGACCTGATAAAACCCAACCGAGTTCAACAAGAGACTGAGATTCATCCCAGTAATTGACAGATTTGCGACAACGGAGAACCAAAAGAGCTCCCAGAAAGGCACATACTTGGACGCAGAGAGACCAGTTGCATTTGAAACGCAACCCACAAGGGCAGTGACCGTAAAATGGAAGCCTGTTAGCGTTGTTGCTGCATTTATATAAACTGATATTAGTGAGTCTCAATGAACTCAAGGAGTCCAAACAAGAAAGAAGCATAATTGAGATAGTAAAAGGAAAAAAGAGAGGCTTTTTTAGATCCGCAATCTAATCCCCCACGATTTAAGAGAAAAGGTTCGATTGCTACATCGCTTATTATATCAAGCGCCAGAAAAGGCTAAGGTTACAAGACCACCTGTGCATGAGGCTTTACATGCCAGAACAGCTTCAGCATCCTTTTAATTGCTTTCCAAACATAGATCTATAGCGCAGGTTCAAGAAAGATCGACCAAAGAACGGTCTTTTAAGGCAGTAACTCGTGGGATGTTTCGACCGAAAGGTTTGCCACCATATCATGCTTAGATCTAACGCAGGTTAGCACCTTGAGATCAAATCTCTAACGCCAAAACCTCTCCTTTTTTTTCCCTCAGAAAAGGCAATTAACCTGCAGCAATCTATCGTTCCCAACAGAAAGATCCGATCTTTTCGCCGTTGAGTTCAAAATCCAAGACGGAGCACCAAAACAGGAAACAGATCGAGATCGAGATCGAGATCGAGATCGCGAAAGAGGAGAAGGAAGTACCGAAACAGAAACCGTAGCCGTTGGGTGACATGAGCTGTTTGTTGACCATGATAATGCCGACGGAGCTGACGACGTTCATCGCCCACGCCCCCACATCCGACACCACGGGCTTCTTCTCCAGATCCATGGCCGGGCACCTTCCCTTTCTCCTCCCACCGAATCCCTGATCCCCCAAAGACTACCAAGTGCGGGAAAGACGGAGAACGGAAGGAAGCGAAGGCAACGGCTTCTCGGACTCGCAACTCCCGCAATCGATCTATATAATATGTTCCGAGGAAGGAGAGAGGTGGAGGTGAGAAAAAGGAAACAGTAGAAAGAGGAAAAAAGAAAAAGGCAAAAAAATCAAATCTTGGAAACCGCTTCCTTTCTCCGTGTCGCGACGAACACGAAGTATTTTTGTTGGCGATATGATACGAGACGAGACGAAGCGCAGATATCTTACGCGTTAACGGAAAATAAGAGACTGGAGAGCTTATTCGCCGTCTAACACAACGAGTTATGCGGGTCCCACAATTGAAATGCAAGGTATTTCTGAGGGTATTTGTTGTTCGGGGACGCAAAAAGATTCTTTCTAGGAGACGTGGGACGCGGAAGTCTGCGTACCTAATTCCGAATCCATCATTCTGGTGGGACCTTCGGTTCTCGGCAATGGAAGTGAAGGTATGGTGTGGGTAAGTTATGGTCGAGTAGCGGGGGAGACATCGGAAGTGGCGTGTCGTTTCTCTGGGGAGTTGGTGGGACCCGCATGTGATCACAAGGCAGGTAGCGGTGTGGGTAGCTCAGAGATTAACGACGCGTTGGTTCTCGGGTGATCTGGAATTCTTTCTCCCTGATTGATGGGGTCAACCGCACCGATTCGGGTCGGACTTAATAGAATCCGACCCGTAAATCCGAGAAGAAGTGAGTATCCACGAGTCACTGTGTCGTCAGTTTCAATCAAATCTGCCCAACTCAGCCAATATTCCATCGATTTTGATCGATACGACTCGTAAACCGATCGATCAAAGGTTCCCACTAATCCAATTTCAGATCGATTTCGAATGTCAAATGAATTCTTTTGATTACTTATTCGGTCAAAAAGGAAACCCTAATCTCCTCAATTGAACTCAAATCCATTTCAAATCTTACTTGTAATTCAAACCCTATTTGTGGTCCATGTCAGTAGTACTTAATGGGAATCTGACACATAATGTATCTTAATAGATAGACCTTTTGGCCACCATGTCAACCAACTCTCTCTTCTCTTCCATTATCTTAACTTAGTATTAAATTTAGCTCATTGTGGAATAGTTTATGAGATGGTCGAATATTCATTACGAATAGTTGAATTGATAGACAAGAAGGGTTATCAAAGTCAAAGAACATAGAGTCAATGTGCATTTGGCTTGAAGCATTCATTCATTTTGATATGATATGGGGGGATTCACCTTCATATTCCTGTGAGGAACAGCTCCAATTATTGCAGCAACTTCTTGGAGCTGTGAGTGGCTCACCACAGACTCAGATTCCTTGTTCTACATGCAAGCATGTTGAGCTTTTCTTTTGATGAAAATTATGTTATGATATTGGTGCTTTTATCTGCCCCATGCTTACTTTATGAAGCATGGCATGCTTCTCTTGTAGAAAGAGAGAGAGAGAGAGATTTCTTTATATTCTTATATAATACAATAATGACTAGTTATTTGAAAATATTATATTATTTTGGATGATGTGTTGATAATAAAATTACATCTTATGTTTCCGATATGATATGATATTGTGAGGATCAATGTATACAATCTTATCTTTACAAGAAAAAAAAGATCATTTCGGTAACTCAAATATCATGCAGATCGCGAAAAAGAAATAATAGCTTCATGTACTGAGCAAGATGAACTTTGTGGGTTGGGTTGAGTTCAACAAGATCCATGGCTGCCTGGTGGAAGTTTCCAGGGTTGGTTGGATTCAACGCGTTTGTGACCTGGTAAATGATGGAAACCAGCCTACTAAAGTTCGACCACTTCAGGTCAAAAGCCATGTCCGTTTGCAGACCAATAGATTCTGTCTGTGTCTGAACGCTGCTTTCAGCATGATGAGATGAGGTTGTCACCAGCAAAAAGTCACTCAAGAGTTCTAATTTGAATCTTCCAAAGTTCCATCATCAACAGAGATAGTGGTAAAAAGATTCAGTGGCAATTGACCTTAAGATGCTGAGATACTACTGATTTGCTTAGGAATTATTGCATCTAAGCCTAATTCTGAAACTTCCAAAGTTCCATCATCAAGTATTCAAGTGAATGCCAGAATACTGCTTTTTGATCAGATTACAAGTATTGGATATGATCCTAATTCTGAATCTTCCAAAGCTTCATCATCAAGAGAGATAGTGGTGTAGTGATTCAGAAGCAACTTGTTTCAGAGTGGGAAGTTTGACTTAAAGATCAGATCACAAGTATTTTATGTGTAAGCTTAATTCTGAGTCTTCCACAGTTCCATCATGAACAGAGAGTGTGATAAGAAGCACTATACCAGTTTACATTTGAAAAATCCTACCAAAAGGTGTCAAAATAGTGCTGCTTTTTGTTATATTATGAAGTATTGGATACAAGCCTAATTCTGGATCTTCTAAACTTACATCATCAACTAAGATAGTGCCATAAAGATTCATCATCTCACTTGTTTACAAAGAAAAATGAGAGAAAAAAAAAAGACCTGAAGTTGGCAGACTGACCTATGCAATTCTCAAGCCACAGGCAGCATCATCTCTCTGGTTTTGGTGAACACTTCTTTACAGCATAACAATTTTAGGTTTGACAAGTAGATAATACTAGCAGAAAACTTTACACTCCCAAATATATACTTCACTTGAGGTGGAAGGCATTAAGCAACTCTCAGCTCAATGGACTGAATCTAATAACAAGTCTCATGGCACCACTGTTGCCTTTGCTTTGGCTGGCATCTTTCTCTGTGGTATTTTTCTTGAGGAAATCTCTTCCTGTGATTTGTAAACCATAGTTTCTAGCATAATGAGATCTAACAATCAGATTTACACTAGTAAGTATATACTTCACTTGAGGTGGAAAGAATTGAACATGTCTTGGTTCAAAGATTGGATCTTACAGCAGCAAGTTCACATGGCAGACATGATATAGAAAGGAGAGTTGATAGTTACCTTTGCTTTTGGCTGGCAGCTGGAACTTGAGTCTTGTATTTTGTTTCTTTGCACAGGAAGTAGCAATCACACCAGAAATGCCAGATCTCTTCCAGGACATGCTTGATGCATGAAGCTCTTGTCTTCTATTTCCTCCATTTCAATGGCTTCTCAGCTGGCCTTTTAGATTTGTGCTCATAGGTTTAATAGGTAGATTTCTGTCTTTGATTCTTCCACATGAAGTATAATTCTCTACACATAGAAAGAAAAAAACAAAAAGAGGAAAACTTGTTTGCTGCATGAAGCTCTTGGCTTTTATTTCCTCCATTTCAATGGCTTCTCAGCTGGACTTTAGATTTGTGCTAATAGATTTAACAGGTAGATTTCTGTGTTTGATTCTTCCACATGAAGTATGATTCTTTACACATAGAAAGAAAGAAAACAAAGAAAAAAACCAAAAATAAGGAAAACATGCTTGCTGCATGAAATTCTTGTCTTCTATTTTCCTCCATTTCATGGCTTCTCAGCTGGCCTTTTTTGGATTTTTGCTAATAAGTTATACAGGTAGATCTCTGTCTTTAATTCTTGGACATGAAGTGTTATTTTCTTCACCAAAAAAAAAAAAAAAGTAATACCAAATATTGGCTGTCAGATTTGTCATAGAAACTTGAGTGAAAGATCATTTGACCATCAATCATATTTCCATGCTGATCACCAACTGACCTTGAACTTGTGATGATAGTTTTATACATGGTATGTAATTTCGAATAGTACCACTCGATATGAGTGGTACATACTGGTCCAACGGTATACCCGTACGCGGATCGCCCGTTACCATACGGACCGTGCTACAGTAAAGAGAGAAAAAATATTTAAAATTACTCGATAAGTCTTGGTGTACCGCTCGATACGCCGTGATGTATCGCTCATGATTGGAACTTAGTATGGTACGGTATTGCATACCTTGATTTTATATTTTTAGCACTCGTGATTGGAACTTAGGGTCTGATAATGCCAATTTGCTGATGAAGCATGTCTTTATGTCGATGCAGCAGCAGGACCAAAATAGAAAGAAAATGTTAGTCCTCCTTAGAAAGTATTTTCCTGAAGATCTATCCTTGAGAATAATTTATGGAAAACAATTAACACATGTAAGAGCAAGAAAAATTGAGATTAAGCCATAAATAAGATAGAAACAAACTAGTGATGTCTGATACAAGTTGTGCTCATTGCTTCCTGCATCCACTCAGGGAAATGTTTTCCATGGTCTTTTAGCAGGAACAACACACATCTATCACAAAAGAAAACAATACCAGTAGGTCCATATAATCCTGGCCTAAAATGATAACAAGAAGAAACTATTTGTATTCCTTACATGTTTGCCATTCAGTCAAATGCTCTCTCATTTGAGCGTGTCAAAAAAAGAAGGCAAATCTAAAGCTAGCAGAAACAATTTCCAGCTGACCTTAATTGCCTGTCAGTCAAAGGACTGCAAGATTCAAAATTCCCTGCCCATGCTTAGCTTTTGATCAAAATATAACAAGGTTAAAATAAATACAAAATTAGAGTATATCACAGAACTAATTTTAATGTGATGATTTTCTTTAAAAAAAAAAAAACCTCCTTTAGGAATTTTTTTTGAAAGGTATTCCAATTTTTAATTTTCTATTTGATGTATTTTTATCCTGCTCTCGTGATCTCGAGCAACAGTTGAAGGTTAAATTATCCAATGGGATGCGATCACAGTGAAGCCCAACGGTGCTCGCGAGAGCTAATCCTTCACCCACTACCTCCACTCATGCTCCCTCATCCTAGCAACCTCTTCCCTCAATGTCAAGAAAAACTCTTGTTTCTTCTCCATCAGTCATCCTCTTCTCTCCTCCTTGGAACCTGTCCGTCCTACCACTTCCATCTTGCCATGAGACCTCATTATTGCTCGACGATAGCGAGATGAGCAATAAGGAAGGGGGTATGAAGATTAAAGAGGATAAGGAATAGGGAAATAAGGTGACCGCTAATAATGTGTAAGGGGATGAAATGGAGCCTCCAAGGAGGGTGGAAGTTGGGGGAAGTTGGACATGAGACTACGAACTACGAGTATCACAAAACGGAGGTAATGACCGATGATAATCAATGCCAAAGATGAAGACTTTATGAGAACGAGACCGGATCACAATACGGAGAGGTATTATGATGATATAAAAGTTAATAGGACGACGTGAGACATATAAGATATTAGAGAAAAAAAAAATATATCAAATAAGAAAATTAAAAACTAAGACATCCTCTGGCAAAATACCTAAAATGAATGATTTTTTTTCCAAGAATAACCCATTTTAATGTGGTATATTTTGCATTCATAATCTTATCGGATTAAGATTTTAGGAGCACACTGACACCTACGTCTCTTTGTCAGACTTATGTTACACGTGTGTCTCCCATGCAAATCACGTGCTATTTAGTGAATGCAGTATTCCAACTGCAACTCAGGGACTTTCTATATACGTGGCTCATATGATACGGGCCCACCTAGTTTGATCATGCTTTCTTCCAATTACATGACAGGTAATAGAATGGGTATATTTCTTCGGGGTGAAAACTGCCTCTCCGCCTTTGCTTGTATCACAACCACTTCGATCCTTCGAACTCTTTTAATTAGCTTCTCAGGTCTCTCTCTCGTCACTGTATTCGATCGACGAAAGATTCCGAGGGAGCGGGGTCTCCTGCGATGGAACTCTCCGCTGCTGCATTCCGCTTCCACCGTTGCGCCGCTCCACACCTTGCCCTCAACCGATCCGTCGCCACAGCCAATCCGCCGTCGCTTTGGAATCGTAGGGTTCCTCCAATCGCTCCTTTGGCGGTGCGCCTTGACCGCCGCGATCCCCTGCTTCTTACTGGTGGAAGGAGCCGGTTGTTCTCCAGTTGGTTGAGGGAGAGTAAAGAACCGGCCTTTTCCGCGGTTAGGGCTATCAGGGGCGAAATGGAGCCTGCTGGTAGTCTTAGCGGGAAAATTGCGGTCGCTTCGACGGTCACGATTCTCCTGGCGGTCCTCAACCGGGTCCTCTACAAGCTCGCCCTCGTCCCTATGAAGGAATACCCCTTCTTCTTGGCTCAAGTTACAACCTTCGGGTAAAAGATATTGTTTATTAGGATCCTTTGATAAATTTGTGACTAATTATATGTCTTAGGGCCTCGTCATTCAATTCAAATGCATTTTCGAACGAGAATTCTGATCGGACATGATTCCACTTTATTGATATTTTTCGTACAGATTGATGATTTCTTTTCCTGTAGGTCGTTATAATTTCTTTTCCTCTGCGTCTTGACAAATTGGTCCTTTTTATTGAATAAGTAGTTTGCTATGTTGTGTCGCTTTTCCAATGGAATCCTTTGCATTTATTTACCAGATTAAGTTATTCCTTCTTCCATTAGTTGATTCTTTGGTCAATTTTGCAGATGCCACAAAAGTTCTGCTCCAGACGTTCTGTGTTTGAGGGCATTTGCCCTTGGAGTTTGTCATATGGAACAAAAACCCTTGGAGTAGGGTTTATGTTGATTACACCGAAGAAATTAGTAGATGGAAATGTGAGATAAATACTGAAAATTCTGGGTTTGGAGAGCTCTAATAAAAGTTGTTTTAGATCTTAATGAATTTCTATAACAAATTAAAGTTCTTCATTCTAAAATCAGGTCCATCGTAATAAAAAGAAGCAAAATGGAAAAACATCTATGGTAATTCCAGAAGTACTTAATTGGCTTATTAAGCAGTATACACTTTTGTGTGATGCTCTGATACAACTCCAGTTTTCCTTGGTTTGACAACTGAGATCATTTTAGAGTACACATGCCATGTCAACCATTGGCATTTCTGTTGTTGATTCTTTATTCATACGCTCTTACCATTCTATTTAATCTGTTAACATTTTGTGTCTGGCATCTCATCTTTGTCTCTGTAACATATCAAACTTTTTGCGAATCATTTGCAGTTATGTGGCGGTATATTTCTTCATTCTCTACCTTAGATATAGTGCCGGTATTGTAACCAAGGAAATGCTGGCGCTCCCAAAATCGCAGTTTATAGCAATTGGCTTTCTGGAAGCTCTTGGTGTTGCTTCAGGAATGTCGGCAGGAGGTAAGTTGACCACTTCTTCCTCTTGCACGACAAAAAGAACCTGGAGAATTTTCTCTCTCTTGTTTGTTTTCACCTGACTGGAATTCCTGTGGCATCCCTCTTTGAAATTTTCAGCGAATATTGTCAAAAGAATTAACTCGAAGAGATTTATTTGGAACTCTGAGGGTTCTTTCTTCTTTTTTTTGCAGCCTTTGTTCCATTTGTCTCTGATTTATTTGCTTATGAAAGGATGCACTGAAAATATGGCAAACTTATTTTACTTGGTGACTGTTTTCTCTTTTCTAATGATTTCTCATTTCATAACAGCTATGCTTCCTGGACCAGCCATTCCTATATTGTCTCAGGTAATTCTGGCTTAAACAAATACTTGCTTAAAATTCATACAGTGTATATCTACTTCCGTTTCACGATAGTTTTTATACATTTTCATGAATGTTGGAGGCAGATTGCACTAATGTTGATGTAAATTCTTTATTTATTTAATTAATTGTAAGGCTCCAAATAGCATTTTCTTTATCATCATCAAATCAAACAGCTTTATGTTTTCTACACTGTATGAAAAATTGCACTATTGCAGTGGTTACTATTTCTAGGAATATCCTTCAAAGAAGCATCATGGATCATGGCATTTTGCATCTTATATCTGAATTTCAACAGTAAAGGGAAATTACAATCGTCTGTTGAAATGAATCATTTTTTTTTAATTGTAGAAAGAGATACCACATAGATGAATGGCTATTTTGTTCTTTTTTTCACTCATTTTTCAAACTGAGAAAACTGTACAGTTAAGTCAATAATTTTCTAAAAGCTTCTATTAGATTTTATATATTTTCAGTTTTCTTATTTCTAATAAAGGCTCTATGAACCAGGTAGCATGGAAATTTTGCTGAAGTTATGGTGTTTTGAATAAGACCATTCTCCATCTGGATCATATTTTCTCCTATGTGACTGTCACAACTGTTTAGACTTATACATAGATTTCCAGTTCCTTGACCTGACAATGAACTGCAAGCTTTTGCCAAATGATCTTTGAGCTCATGTGACTCTAGTCCACAACTCAAATATTTCTCACATCTCAAACTCATCATCAATATTGCAATTATAATGAATTGACTTCGTTTTTGTTAATGTTTCTTATTACATCAGGTGCATAGTAAGGAAGGAGTTTGTAACCTTAAGTACCATAGTGTTTGTTTCATTTTCATTATGTTTTGAACTGCTTCCCAATCTTTTTAATAATCCCATGGCACATGAGCTTGTTACAATTATAATTCATTTGAAAATGTAAGTCCTAGTCTTTAATGGCTAATTTACTTTGATGAAGTTAACAGGGAATTCTGGTGGCTGCTTTGTTTTTGGTGGTCCGATAGCTGCTACTGTTCTAATATATCCAATCTTATCGTGTTTTGATGCAGACTTTCTTGGTCTGGCAACTCATCTTGTCTGTCCTGATCTTGGGAAGGAAATACTCATTCATCCAAGTTTTTGGTTGCTTACTTGTAACTGCTGGAGTTGTTATATCTGTGGCAAGGTGTGCAATTAAGTTATATTTATGCTTTTGTTTTGATTTATATCAAGCTACTGTATGATTAATTTATGTTGAATTTATGGCTTACTTGTTTGGTGCTTATTACGTCTTTGGAGAACACTAAGTTGTTTAATTGGAAGCGACTGAGACTTTCCTATTTAGAGTAAGGATATTATATTTGGCAACATCACTTGTTAAAAAAATCATGCCGCCTTAATGCAAATTACACATGGAACCGAGTATTTGTGTCAATTACAAACTATCTTAAACCTTTAACTTGGAAAACTCAATGGGTCGTTTATCCTAGATGCCGTTGGGTCACATCCAATTACAAATTTAAAGTTGCTCCACAATTTCTGATCATTCATCTTCTTATGATGAATGGATGTTTATATACTCAAAGCCTCCCTATCAGAAAAGGTAAATTTGATATGTATAAGTTTTACATAGATCTAGATTAGAGAATTCATTTGCAGCCTATGTTTCCATTGTGAAGCAGACAATTCTCATGAATTTAAAGGAAGTTGGACTCTGTAAAATGACATGTTCTTACAGTTTAAATTTCATAGGTAGAAACTCTTGAGCTTTGGTTGCCAGTGCACAAGTGTAGTAATGTGCTGGCGAAATACCAGCACGTCGTTATGTGTGTGTTCCATTATTATGCCCATATATAGAGTTGTAGGCACATGACCTGCATGAGCATCACATACTTTGGATGTTCTGGGTCATGAGGTTGTGCCTGCCAAGTACCAACATGCCACCGAACTACAGTGAAAAGATCCTTGTTCTTATACTTAGAATTCTCTTTCTTATAAACACAAGGTTGTTGATGCAGATAAACTTAGTTTCCAATCTGTATGTTTGACCGATCTTGCCATACACATCTATTGATTTACATTCTTTCAATCAATCATGTGAATCAACAATAATCAGCCCCAAAATATGATTCCTTATATGTGTGTATACTATATAGTACATTGTTATATTGAATTATCCTTTATCAAAACTCGCATATTTTGTTTTACAATTAAGATCTGCTGGTACCAACGTTGTCTTGATTGATTCCAGTGGGGCAAATAATGGTGAATTTCTATCTCAAGTCGAACTTCTTTGGCCTGCACTAATGGTAGCTTCATCTGCATTTCAAGCTGCTGCATCCATTCTCAAGGTCTGAGTCACTTCTGATCTCGAATACGTTACTATCATTTTGATCGAAAAAAAACTTTATAAACTTATCTTACTTCAAATTGCAGGAATTTGTTTTCATTGATGGGGCAAAGCGCCTTTGGGTAAAACTTTAGTAGTGCTGTATATGAATATATTGTTTGGTAGCATATTCAGTTATTGTGGAACTTAAGCATAGACAAGAAGTTTCATGTCTTAGATGTAGTTTCACAGAATCTTTATTGCCTTTTAAGTGATCTGTATGTGCTAATGCAGGGAAAGCCTCCTGACATATTTGTTGTCAATTCTTTCGGATCTGGGTTTCAGGTTAGCTTTTATTTAAGTTATTTCCTTATCCATGTAAACCATTTCTTATTTGTAATGCTTACAAAATACGATATCTGTATCTATTTAACTTTAAATTTGCTAGTTAAATGTTTTTATTGTAATGCTCTTTGTACCTTTTTTTTTCCCTGAAATCTTATTAGCTCCAAAGTCCAAACAAACCCATCAGAAGCTTCAAGCATCTTGTCTTTTACTGCAGGCTCTTTTTGTTTTCCTTCTTCTTCCATTTCTTTCGAACATAAGAGGAATTCCTTTTGCTGAACTCCCTGCATACCTGAGAAGTGGTGCCGCATGCTTTTTAAATGTTGGCAGCCTTACGAAAGGCAAGTTTTCTCAAAGGAAATGTTTCAACTTCTGATATTTGGCTATTCATGTTCCGGAAAGAGATATATCACTTGTTAATATTTTTTGCTCATCTCACTATATTCTTAATTAACTAGTAACATAATTGTTAGTTTTGTCGTATTTGACATCTATTACATCTGATCTTTTTGTTGTTTTAAGGGAAGAAAGTTAGACATAAAGCTCATGTAGGATTATATCTCCATCATTGGTCATTCAATTTTTTGTGCATAGAAAACAAATCCACATTGCCATTTAACAGTCTATAGAGGCACCATGTTAAAATATGTAATGAAACCGTGTAATAGTAGAGAATCCACAAAAAAAGTGTGAAATGCAAAGATAAGTTCTAAATCAGTATTTTTTTTCTTTGAGAAACCATGTCACGTAGTGAATCAACTAAATATTAAAGTGAAATGCATAATTTAAGTTGTAAACCAGTATCTTTTTTGTTTGATATTGGTGGGTATCAAGGTCTGCAATTTCGTACCGTACCAGAGTTTCGACGTTCGCTCGGTACGGTACGGTACGAAACTGTATACCAAGCGGTATATATATATATATATATATATATATATATATATATATATATATATATATATATATATATAATCCGAAAAAGGCGACGTCACTGAACATCGCCTTTTTCTAAAATATTTATATATAAATATAAATAAATATATATATATATATATATAATTTTATTTTATTATTATTTTTCGTTCTGTCCGATAGCGGGCGGTCTGCGTACCGGTATGCCGTCGGACCGGTACGTACCGCCCGTACCAGATGATATCATTCGGTATTGCCTACCTTGGTGGGTATGATATTTAGTTTGTATAGGAAAAATATTCAAGCACATATGGATATGTTAGGTGTTACCAGTTTGATCAAAATATCAATATATTAAAAAGCATGATTAAAGTATACTTTCATACTAAAGCTGAAAAAAGTTGTTCCACAAGCTAATCATGAAATGACCCAGTCTAGAGCATGATTGAAGGTAGACTTTTGTATTGAAGCTGTAACAAAGTGCCTTCACAACCAATGATGAAATGACCGTGTCTTTTCTTGGAACCTGTATAAAAGTGCCCTGCTTTAAGAGATGGAGAATATGGGGTCACTATGGAAAAAAAATTTATGGAAGATGTTATGGCCACCGACTTTTCTGTTATGTTGGTTCTCCAATAAGTCTAACTATAGGCAAATGACCTTCAGACTTATATTGGTACATCATAATTGTGACCTATATGAATTTGCTGCATTTTCATTAATGAAATATATGTAGGTGTGTCTAGGCCTAGCATCCCTCTTTTGTCCAAGTTCACCTTTAACCTCTTGAATATGATTGTACCAACTTAAAATTTGAAAGCTCTGATGTGCGAAAGAAGTATCACCATAAAAGGTATATTTTTAGTAAATAAGGTTCATCAGCTGAATTGGGATTTATTTTCATATTTTAATTTGTTCGTATTCTATATGCTCTAAAAAATGCTGGTGTCATCAACTTTTTTTAAGCTTTTTAGTGAAGGAACTAATTTCTTTGTTTGTTTGCTGCTTTGGTTGATGAAGCTGACCTGGTTCCTTCTGCCATTCTTCAGGCTGTGAAGGTGCACCATTGTTGCCTCTACTTTTCATCGCAATGAATATGGCTTTTAATATATCATTGCTTAATCTGGTGAAGATGTCATCTGCATTGGTTTCTTCTCTTGCAATAACACTAGCAGGTATTTTTTTCTTCCTCTTTTTCTCATGTTTAGGTCTATTGCAAATGATATAATACAGTCACTTCTGAATCCGACCAGTTCAGTTTTATGCAAAATCTTTTTTGATGCCTGTTCTGTTCATATGCTTCTTTGCCAGTGACACAATGCAGTAAGGTACCAATGTCATGCTCATATTGATGAGTGCAAGGCATCTTTAGTAATAGGATGCATGCATGAATTCTGCATAATATTGACTCCATATGGTGTGGCATGCATGTCACAAAGTTTCTGCATTGATGGCTGCATAGGTAACACAATGGTCTGGATCTATTTATGGTGCTGGTATAATACATACATGTGATATATGCACTGCAATCCATAATTAGAGGTTTTGTTCTACCAAAAGATTAATTCCATTAGGACTAAAATACGAGTTGGAAATTGATAATGCTTCCTAAAGTTTTATAAGTCTGCAGAACACAACTTACATATTGACCTCTTTGAACAGGTCACATATATATTCTTTGTTTGGACTAATGGCTGATTTAACTTCCTTGCAGTTCCACTTTCCATCTATATTCTCTCACTTCCACTACCTTACATCCCTGAAGGCGCAAGCTTGAATGTTCACTTTGTTGTTGGTGCTGCCATTCTGGTTCTGGGATTAATAATATACAATCTCCCTCGATCAGCAGATCAAAATTATAAAAGTGATTGACAAGCTCTGAAGATCACTTCTATTTTAGTGATTTGGCAACTGACTTCACTCATCTCACTGTCATTTTCTTATGGCATTTGTTTCAACAACTGATTTGTCAGATGACAGGCAGCATTTCTGCCCTATGGAACTTGGCTAACCTTCCGGATCATAGATAGTATCAAGTCTTCATTTGTGGAATTTATTTCAAGGAATGAATCCTCCAACCATGTAACAGAGTCCAGATATAATGAAGATGAACAATTGTGGCCCACTAGCTTCTTCTTGTCTCAGATTGTCACAAACAGCAAAAGTGGTAACCACCGTGGCTTTCATGCTATCGATCATCCTGCTCTGGTGTCGGATTCCGGTTGCCATCAGAGTTTTCTTTGGTGAGGTAGCATTCAGCTGCCAAGGTTTCCACATGGAATTCCAGGAGCATCTTACTATATGATAGAATTGGTGGTCTTGAATGTATATCAACGTCGAATTCTTTCTTGAACTATCTGGTGCAACGATCTCAAATGTAGCAGAACTGATTTTGTCTCGCCTTATGTGTTTAGTGAAAAATTTGCAAGATGAAGAACAGAATGAAAGCTCTTTATCAACCTTGTGTTTGTCCCATGTGCATGCATTACAATCCCATATTTATTGTCACTGTGGGAATCAGGGTTGAAAAGCTGAGGTCGACCTCATGTAACCCAAATCTGATGGCCTGTTTGGTTTCATTTGGGTTACCCACCTGAACTACTAGTAAATCATACACTGCATTCACTTTAAGATTCGTGTGCATACTATACAGCATTCTGCTAACCATATCACCAAAGATGCCAAGGCATGTAGATGTGGAAATGTAAACCATGCAGGGCATTCTGCTAAGAATAAAATGCCATCAGTATCTGACAGTGAAATCAGAAACAATCAATAGAGGTTTATTACAACCATCAATATAAGGATATCATGCACCAAGAATGGAGCATGCACTGCACAAGAAAGAAATGGTGGAAGTAAAAGCCTTCCCTGCCTCATGTTCAAGATGAAGACTGCTGCTCACTATGAGTTGTCACAAGTAGAAGATATATTATTAACATGGGTCTGGCATTTTCACTTTTGGCTTGACCCCATTAATTATGCACACTTTGGACTTACCCTTTATTTAGTAGGTGCCACTGTGACTTTACAGTGTAGTTTAACCCACCTCAGTTGTTCTCTTATGAATGGTTTCCTTTCTGTTCTTAAAGGCAAAACTATGCAGTGTCTCAACGAAGAAAAGTAGTAACTTTCATCTCACTCACTAATGTTTCATGTGCAGTTTCTGGATCTCTTTTGACTGATCTGATGAATCACCACCGTTCTTTCAAAAGCTACAGCAAAGAATGAAAGGTCATGATGCTTATGAGAGTAATAATTTTGTGCTGTTGGTCCTCAAGGAAGTTTGTACCAGTTTCAGAAGGAGAAAGAAGACTGAAGCCCCCAACTACACCAGCAATAATGGATTGTTCAGATAACTTACTCTTGAACTCTATTGATTATCTTGTGAGACCTGCATGTTTCTTTCTTTTGAATAAGTTGCTAGATTGCTAACTCTGGCTTCATTTTCATGTGTTTACAGCAATTAATGAAGAGATTAAGCCCAAACACTGACAAATTTGGACAAATTTGCAGAGGAAGGGGACAGATCTGCACAATTTCACCATAGCTTTTATCATGCAACTGAGTGATTTAATGCATCTTAGGAAATATTGCAAATTCAATGAATTAGCTTCATGATGAGGAAAAAGAAATCAAGATTTCTTACTTTTTGTTAGCATATTAGAAACTAATTGTTTGCTAATTACATCAGTAAAACTAGTTAGAGTAAAACTACGCTCAATCATTCCCAGTCTCTTTCAGAAAATTAACATATAGATGCAGATCTGGCGTCAATTGAGCTTAGCAATTGGTGGTATTAAAAGCCTCATCCATGCCTTGCTGACAGCATCAAATATGTCCACAGAGAGAAAAATCTTCTTGTGGTATGAATTATTATCCAGCTTTTCTGTTCTCAGAGGCATTCAATAATTATGACTTGAAACACAGAGCAAATATGGCAAGATAATACTATAATTATGAGGTAAGAAAATTCTCCATAGACTTAGACACTAGTGATTTCATATCCTTATATAAGAAGTCACTCTGGGAGATAATAATTGTTTCTTCCTTCTGCTTATAACTAAAACCAAAACCTTGACTGTCATAAACATTATTCATTGAGAATGACTGTTCTTCATCTGTGTATGCTAGGATTGAGCCCCTTGCAGAACAGTACATGGAACAATTATTACCAAGCCATCATAACTGAGATTGTGTGATCATAGCATTGGCAGAAAAAATGAAAAAGAAAAAGGGAATATGGATGATTGAGAGCACTCAAGAGAGGTCTCTCTTTATCAGCTCACAGGACAAGTGGGCCATTGATTAGGGAAAAGTAAATTCAAAAGTGATCATAGATTTATCTACTTTTTCTAAGACAAATTACATGATTGTATCTTAAGAAGGGTGAACTTTGGCATATTGGTTATGTTTCTCCTTGATAACTTGGTATCTAATATTTTGAGTCACAAAAATTTTCTCCTCTGTATGTATCTGTTAGTCACACTAATCATCTTCTTGGATTCCAGCCTATCACCATCATAATGATCAAACCAACAGCTGTAGTTGGAATTGACTTGACAGTGATGTTGTTTGAATACAATGCAACAGTGTAAATATGCAGCAGTGACTATTAAAAGTGAACTAATGTGATTGCATGTAGCATCACATGGTAAATCACATAGTAGACAAAACCCAGGTGGAGAATCTTGTGGATTTGACACCTTGGAACCCTGTTTCCCAGTCTGATGTGGCTTTTTCCTGCTTACAGGAACTAAAATGTGCAGCTGAATGGCCTGAGGGAAACAATCCCAAGGTTCTATACATGCATACATACATCTTTCCAGTGCTGGTACTGATACATTTGACCACTTGCCGCAATCATAATCAGACTGGTCACATATCCTCAAAAACAGCTGCTGTGTACCACCCACCCACCTACCATCATCAAGCATGACCTATGGGTAAGGTGGGTGGAAGCTTGCTTGGCTGTCTTAATTGTGTCATGTCTAGCACAGATTATGAGAGTACTGTCAAAGATTCTTAGTGGATAGCTGTTGATCCAAGAAGAATTGTCATCAAGCAACTCAATGATCTAATCTACCTGAGGCCTATTCAAGTGCTGTCAAGTCCAGCTGATGAAGATTGAGACTAAAGCAGGCCTTCTTGTTCTCTCTCCTTTTTCATGGGATCAAGACATGCAAATGAAGCTGAGCTACACCTACCTTGCTTTCAGGCAATCCTAATGAAGCAAATCCTCATTCTCTCTCTCTCTCTCTCTCTTATATACATATACAAGAAATCTTAGTATGTGTAAGAAAGAATGTATTGTATATAGTTTAAAATAATAAAAATAAATTTCTAAAAGAATGCTCCGATAAATACTACTGCTATTATGAGAGAATTTATCCCTCTGCTTAAAGCGTTTAGTGAATCATATTCCCTTCATTTGCCAAGCCATCGATATGAATCATGAAAATAAAGGGGAATTCGTGAGGAAAATATTAATATCCAAGTAATGAAATAAATCCTTCACTGAAAATTCATGTTATAGTAATTTTCTTTTTGGAACACAAAGCAATTCTATTGGAACGATTTATTCCGAATTAATTATTACGTTAATTCCGCCCGTGGATCGGTCACCACCACGCAGACCCTTAGCGGGTCGGATCCGGCACCCGGTGCGGCCACGAAGAAGAAACCCGTTATGTCGCGTTGCAAAGAGTCACGCCTCGCCCCCGCTCCGTAACCGCTACCGTCGAATCCGAGGCGCTCTCGGGCCCGACGCGACGACTGGGTTCACGTGTCGGCCTCCGGTTGGCCCTTTCCCGGTCGTCGGGATTCACAGCCCGGAAGAGACACCCCAAAGAAAAGGATAGAAAAAGAGAGACAGTCTCACTCTCTCTCTCTCCCCGTCTCCTTCCCCCAAATGACTCATCCCTAATTTTCTCCAAAATTGCATCTTTTTCGCTGCAATGCTCGATCTCCGGTTCCGATTTGGCGCGGGGATCTGATTCCTGTGACTTCTTTGATCCCTTTTGGTGCTGAATTGAGGTGGGTGGAGTGGAGGGGAGCGGGAAGGCGATGCTGGGAGCAATGGACGGCGGGTGCCACCATAGCTCCGGGGAGAGCAGCGAGGAGGAGCTGTCGGTGCTGCCGCGGCACACCAAGGTGGTAGTGACCGGCAACAACCGGACCAAGTCGGTGCTCGTCGGCCTCCAGGGGGTCGTCAAGAAGGCTGTCGGCCTCGGCGGATGGCATTGGCTGGTAAATTGAGTTCCCTTTGCCTGATCTATATTGATCTATTGGTTTCTCGGTGAATAGTTTGTTCTTTTACGAGATCTCGAAGGGGTTCTGTTTTCAAGTTGGTGGGGTTTCGGTCAAAATCAATTTGGGTTTTGTTTGCGGGGATTTAATTGCGCAAAATGCTGCAATTCGAGGAGTTTACGGCTCTAATGTGATAGGGTTTTCTTCTTGTTTTCTTGGACTAAGTAAAAGATAGACTGACAGCGGGGATCTTGATAAAAGATGATCATGACCTTTTCTTCCGCTTCTTTTTTCTGGAATCAAACCCGCATTTGCTTAGCTACTTTTACGTTTACTAATTTTATATGGAGTGACTCAAAGCTTAGGTTTTCTTATGAAAAGCCATAATTTGTTAAGCTGCTTCGACATCTTTGGTTTCTGCAAGCAAGATTCATCATAGTAAATTTTTTTCTTGTTTTGTTCCTCTTCAACAATTTTGCTTTATTCAAGATGCTCTGTTAGGATTATTAAGTGACAGAGCCCAACAATTGGTCTTTGTTTAAGATCTGGTTAAATGTTAACATCATTTGCACAACGAACAGTTCTAATCGCAATGAATTTCTAGCATGATCAAACGTGGATGGCAGTCATAGTGAATTTTCCCCTTCTTTTTGTCTCCCTCTGTTTATTACTAGCTCAATAGACTTGTAAATTATGTGTGGTTTATATTTGTAGATCCAGAACTTTCGAGGGTGAGAATTTTCTTCCTGATGGGGCATTCTGCATTCTCTAATTAGGGTTTAGTGGGTTGATCCTGTTGGCAGGGAAGACAGAAAGCAAAGGGGTTAACTTTTTCTTTGAGTGAATATCAACCTTAATTTTCTTTTTCTAACTGACATGATTATCTCATTGTTCATCTGAGTAAAAGACACACTCTGAACCTTTCATTTTTGTTTCCTGCACTTGCTACTTGCTAATGTATCCTTATTATTCATTATATGGACCTTAAATTTTCTGCATCGCTTGTTGGTCTCTCTGGCTTTAATCTTGTTCTTTCTGAATTTTTCCAAGTTCTTGTTGTCATTGACATCATTCATTAAGTGCACAATATACCAACCTGAATGAATTTGCATGGAACATTTCTTTCTTGGTCCTCGTAATCCGAATCTAATATGTGTACTTCAGGCATTATTGCTGGGTGCGATCACTTTGGCATTCTATTACACAATAGCTAAAGTGCAAAATAAAGTTGCTGAAAACATTATCAAAGATGTACTGTGTCATATTAAAAATATGTAATTAATTGTCCGTAAGAACTTTTGGTGCTTAATGCAACAGATAGACCTTCTGTCAAATAACAAATTCCCAATTTAATTTGGACGTACCAACTGTTTCCAAAGTTGTTGACTGCATTGCTAGTTTATTTATTATTATGATGGAGAGCTAGAAAAAACTAGTGATGGTCCTGCACTGGTAGTTTTGCGTATCTTGAATGATTGTGGCATCTAGTTGCAATGACTGTGGTTTCAATGTCGTATAATTATTTATTTTTCTTAACTTTCTTAAGTAATTCTGGTCTTTGCACATGACATACTGTGGTCTATGAAGCAATCTGTTTCACTATTGGCATCTTAATATATATTGTAATACATGAAATTTCAGGTTCTTACTAATGGCATAGAAGTGAAACTGCAAAGAAATGCCCTTAGTGTCATTGAAGCCCCTACTGGTCATGAGGAAGATGATGAGATTGAATGTGACAACATGCACTGGAATGGTTCGGATGTGGGTAAGTTTACCGCTGGTCTTGTCTCCGTCAGTTAATAACTTCTTTCCTCATTTTTAATTGTCATTTTTTAACCATGTGCTATATAGGATCAAATCACCATATCAGGAACCGGATTAATTTACATCATCATTTAGGTAGAAATTATTACTGATATCAAGATATCTTCATAATCTCATATATGCCCTAGATCTTTTGCTTCAAATAGCTATCCAGGGTACGTACTAGTTTGTTCGGACCTGCCCTAGTCTTTGTTTTCCCTGTTCTTTGGTCCTCTGTGCTTTGTATAAGAGGCAATCATTTTGTTTCATGTTTTCCAGGGTATTACTCTAGGAAAGCATTTGTTACTTGATTAGCCAACGATTAGTTTTTCATTCGACACAAAAAAGTAATAGCATGATCATTGCTTTTAAGCATGCTTATATGGAATTCCATTTCTTGGAAAATAGAAGTGCACTAATGACCAAGGCTGTGAAGAGTGATGTTCTTTAAACACATCTTGACAGACTAGAATTTTTCTTTACAATAAAGAAAGATACATCGGTTATGTCTTTTGGCATGGTTTCATCATGTTTTGGCCTTTTGGACTTTATTTTTATTGTCACCAGTTCTTGCAGTGTGTGATGATGTGCAAGCACAAAAGCCACACAGGTCAAGAGTCAGGCACCATAAAGGGTCATCTAACAAATCCTTGAGCCGGTCTCAGTCCTGTGATTCACATTCTAAGGGATCTATTTCATCTTCCAGGGGTGCAACGGTAAGCTTATACCGAAAACTTTTGCATAAACAATTGCATGGAAAGACAATCTTGAACATGATTCTGCTTTTGGGTCTTAGCACCTGACATCTTCTGCCTTCATCAAGGAATGTCTTACATTTGCTTCTGTCGTCTGAATTGTTGTACTCTGGGCCATTTTGTGTACAAATTTACGATTGGATGCATTGAACAAGTATCTTGGTGTTTCTTACCGAGAAATGATGTAAGTGGTTGGTGCAGAAAGTTGACCTGAGCAAGCTGGAAACAAGAGCATTGTGGAGATATTGGCGCCATTTTAATCTTGTAAGCTCTAAATATTTTCTTCGAGTTAAAAATAGTCCTGAATCTCTTTCATTGATGCTGATCTTTTCTTTTCCAGTGTATCATTTTTTATCCTCCTGTCTGATTTATATTTTTTCTTCTGCAAAAGGTGGATGCCAGTCCTAACCCTTCTAAAGAGCAGCTAGTTGATGCAGTCCAGAGGCACTTCATGTCACAGGTAACCTTGTATTTCCTCATGTCGATTTCTTTGTTCATCGAAAATCCAGAAGCTTGACGCAGCCAACTCAACTGCTTCTTGTGTTTCCTGAAGCAATTGGACGAGTTGCAGGTTATCATAGGGTTTGTGCAGGCTGCAAAGAGATTGAAGACAGTCTGTAATTGACCTGAGAGGAGCTTCCTACATTTTATCTTGCTAACAGATTGGTAGTAGGCCTTCGCTATCTGTAGCCACATCATGTAACATATGTAAGATGAGTTTGGGTGTCGGAACAAGTTTGGTTACTGATTTGGGGAGCTAGAATTTTCCTGTTCAAGTCCTATAATGTAGATAAGTACTGCAGTAAGGGCCACTCAGGCAGTATGCTTGGGGACATTATCAATGGTGCACTGCTGAGAATGAGTAAGAAATGTCATGTTCTTGTTCTTTAGGTGTCAAATCCTGGAACTGTTATCAAAATGGATGTCTTGTTTTACGTACTTCTGTAGTATATTGTGGTTCTTATCACGGTCGATTCTGAGATGCCTCTATCTCTCTCTCTCTCTCTCGCTCTTGTGTTAATGGTGCTTGTCGCACTTTTGGTAGTTCTGTAGTTGTGTGATCCGATGATAACAGAGAGAGAGAGAGAGAGATGATATATGGATATCGAATTGGCTATGGTGAGACGACTAAAGTGGTCTCCCATCCAACAATGCGGTGGGGACAAACTGGTGAAGGGGAGCATGTGATTCTGTCTCCTCTTCGTTTCAAGAACATATGCGAGGACAGCAGTTGTGTTAGCCACCGGTGGTCATCATCACATGTCCCTCTCTTCCTTCCAAATTGTTCCCTCATGTTTCCTTCATGTGATCTGTTTCTCCCATCGTTGTCAGCATCTCTGATATCTGCATCACTTCATGTATATTGCAATGTTGATCCTGACATAAACAACAATTTATTGCTCCACTAGTTTATGACTTCTCAAGCAAGTCACCATTCACCTACCAAAACATGCCATTTAGGCATCTTATGATTCATGGACTTTGCACCAACTCCTCCCATCAAAACCAACACTGACATATTACCTGATGCCAACAGGACTGACTCCACATGCAGCAGCACTAAAGTGTATTACCCAATAGGAAAACAGGAAAAGGAGAAAGCACACAAGATGCCAGTAAATTCTTCAGTAATCTGATTGCATAAGCAGACAAGTTTGGCAAAGAAAGTTATCACAGCACAGTAAAATTTTCTAAATGAGACATGACATCCAAATCAGTAAAAAAAGATACAACCAACAAATATACCATGTCAGCTGAAGTGTAAAAATAAAATATTTGGTGAATATCGACTATAAAAGGCAGGCACACACATACGATTAACACCCTTCTCTTTCCCTACTACTATCTAATCCACTGAGTGTCGGAAGGATCAAATTGAGAATTCCATCCGACATCGGATCTTAATATAGATCGGTACCATATCAGACATTCGAAAACATCTCGAATCCAAATCAAGTCGGACTGATAGACCACTGAGACTCTACCATCAACTTCATCCCCTAACAATCTGAAAGTAATACGATGAGGAAATGCAATCAGATATCAGGACATCTATGATTCAACCGTTGCCACTCCCCAGCCACGGCTTCTTTCCACAGTGTGACATTATAGTTCCCATTAGCCACCGCAAATATATATATTCCCTGTAAGCGACCACCATGAAACTCTCCAAACAGTGGTGTGAAAGTTACAAAACATTACCCTCTCATCCATCACCTTCCCCTGCCACTGTCCATATCCATGATTGTCGCATCCTGTGAAGCACTGGCAATGGAAGATTTTGGAATCCCCGAGTTGGGTGCCCAAGCTACATCTCTTACCTAGTCAGAATGCATCCGAAGAGTAGCAACCATTGTAAAGCTTCCACACTTTTACAGTGCTATCATAGCCACCAGAAGCAAGCTTCTCTACTGGATCAAGCTGTCCTGCACTGACAAGGGGCCAAAGCTGGAGTCCATGTGGCAGAAGTCACCCGATCCTTGTGGTGTCCCAACCACCATCATTTCCTGCAGTAAAGATGGAGGAGATGTTCCCATGCAATAGAGTTGACAGAACTATTCTGCTCTGTGAAAACATGGGTCTGAGTCCACTCATCTGGTTTGTTCCCTTCTTTGCATATGATCACCCGGCCATCACAGTTGCAGGATGCGATCACTGTATGCAATCTACCAAACTGGACCTTGATGGCAACTCAGTATTGCAAGGTGTTGATGACAAGAGCTCATGGTATGCAAATCTACCAAACTGGACCTTGATGGCAACTCAGTATTGCAAGATGTTGATGACAAGAGCTCATGGTATGCAATCTACCAAACTGGACCTTGATGGCAACTCAGTATCACAAGGTGTTGATGAGAAAAGCTGCCGACACCAATAATCTTGATGGTCGTATCAGAAGATGCTGTGGCCATGCGGTCGCCAAAGTAGTCCCTCGCCACATCATGGACCACATCTTGGTGACCCGTCTCTATTTTCTGGGAAGGCATTGCTCCAACTCTTCTATACCTCTTGCAAAATATTCCTTGATAATTCAAGTTCCTATAACCACAAATCAGCATTAAAGTTGTGCAATCAAATCCGATTGGAAAACTAAGCAGTCTTTTCAGCTCGACATAACCATCGTGTTACTCCAATTATCCAAAATTGCTTAGAACCGGAAGACTGACAAAAGAACATAATATTACATCTCTGAAACCGTAACATATTTCCGGTATTTATCAGCAATTTGACAAGTAAAAAACTTCCAGCATGTTAATTGCAAGAGGGAGAAAAAAATTTCAGCTTTTACTATCAGTCGATTCACAAAATCAAACGGAATTCAAAAGATAATCGAAGTTCATAAGAAACTCTAAACAAAAATAACATGGACGATCATGAGTCAAATACAAAATGCTTCAATTTCATCCGCTTACACAAGGATTCAATTGCGCATACCATAGATCAAAGACAGTATGTATGGAAACAGAGAGCAAAGAAGGAAAACACATAATAACACAAGTCTAAAAGGTATTATTTTTCCCTCATGATCAGCAGTGGTCAGTCAGTATTGGCTCTCGAAGCAGATCAGGATGTACGAGTTCCAACAATTACAAGACGATGAGCGAGTACAACCCACTCTTTGCCAAGGCAATCTGAATCAAACGGAGGTAAAAGTAAATAGCTGACCGAATGTGCTTCACTAAATTAAGTGAGGCAATTCATCGAACACATGTCGTTCGAATACGATCCGGCCTGATTAGAGGTTCCTCTCGTCCTTCACGAAATCGACGGCAAACCTATTCCGGATTAGAAGGAAAAAGAAAGAGAGTACTACTTCGGTAGCAAGATCCAAGCGCGTGCTGACGGATCGATGGAGACATGATAAAAGCTTACGATTTATAGAGCAGGAGCGCAGACTTGGGAAGCTTCTTCCGAGGAGAATGTGATTTTGAGGCTTCCGGTGAACGCGGAAAAGAACCGTCGTGAATGAAAGGTGGGGGGTTTTCGACCAACGTAGAGAACAAATGGCGCCCGATGCTTTGAACGGGTCGGGTTTGCTCTCTCCAGAACCCAAATCCAAACCCGCATTTGTCTTTTGACTGTTTTGTATTTGATTTCCATCAATTATGACGATCTAATGTAGTGAATTATGGGCCAATGGTCAATCCGACCCGGCTCATTCGCACGAACCGCCCAAGTCTCAAGATTTTGACCGACGGACCGGGTCATTGTAATTTTGACCTTGAGGTCAACATTTGGTTCACGGGATTTGGTCGATCAAATCATCGGATCCATAATTTGCTATCGACATGTCCGACATAAGCGACGGACGCCGCCATTGGAAAGAAGGAAGAGATCTCCGAAGCTTTGAAGCACATTGCGGATCACATCACTTTTGAGCTTTGAAGGAGCTCTGAATCAAGTCAAACCAGTTTTCAGATATCGTAATGCTACTGAAAACAATGTTCTGCTTGTGTTTGTCCTCGTTCCACTAGGAAATCTAGTAGTTGTCTTCTGATTTCCCAGTCTCAGCTAAGCCAAGCCATGTGTGTTGGTTCGGTGTCTGTTCATCTGCACCACTCACAAATTCATGAAGTCGGAAGCTTCCGTGCTGTAAATGATCACCTCCTTATATGGTGCGCTGAAAGTTGCAGCGAGTTCCTAGGAAGGAGAATCTTGAGGTGTTTGAGGAAGGAGATTGGAAGAAGTGAAGGTTATGGTAGGACAATTAAGTTGTCGAATGCAGATGCAATGAGTTTGTTCGGCAAAGTTTATCGAGGGGATAATGAAGATTCGATGGTTGTTGATGAGTTCAGACAATGTTTTGTAGAAGAGATGAGAAAGAGAAGGTGGATGACATCCGAAGTGAGTAAATCTTTGTATCATTTTCTTGCATGGAAGCTGAACTGATCACTCATACTGCGATTAGTTTGCAGGCTCTTTTTAGAGCACAGATTCTTGTCTTTGATACATTAGGAACACAAACCGACAGAAGCTCGCAGAGTAACTCATTCAGTCCTGAAATGATATGGCACAGAAGTCTTCTTATGCTCTCCTTTTCTCCATCACAATAGTGATGTGCTCTGGGATGTTCATTTGCTTTCTTTGAATCCTTCTCCCTCCTGCTATTGTCAGCAGATGCAGTTGTAGATGCTATATCTGATCCTCTTCATCTTTTAGTTCTTTAATTAGCTTGACTTCGATGGCTTCCTACGTCAGAAACCAGATGTAGACGAGACAGAGGGAAGGACACGTTCCGCAGTCCCAGGTAAGCTGTGTTAATGCACTCCACATGCTTGATATTAAACCTCTCCTTCCTAAACGATGCCTTGCACGATGATATGGCCCCATTGCTGGTTGCCGAAGCATAACGAGGGATGACAACCCCCTGGCGTGCTGCCTCAGCTGCTGGTTCTTGTATTAATCACCATTCATCGAGGATGGGCCTGGAAGGTGTTCGACCTCAGGTGCATGGAAACGTTGCAGAATTTGAAGGTTTTCTCTCACCAACAAGTAGAGGTATGGAATCCACATTATCTCGGCTTACTAGCAGCAGGATTTTTTACCAGCTTTGTTTTGAGATTCTGCAGTAAACCTAAAGGTTTCTGCAATCTAGACAACTAAGATTTGTTTTAGATGGCCGTATCTCCTCATCGGCTCATGGGCGCATCCGTGCGAGCTGTGGTGCCAGGGCACGCACGCGCATGCTGCTTTGTGCTGGCTGGAGGACGCGCAGAGCAGCTGGCTCTGAGTCCTCCTCAGGTCCCTGTCAGAGCCTCAGGAATATGAACAGGATGAGAAGATAAAGAGAGGCCCAGATTTAGAATTTGCCTGGGAGAGCTTTGTCATGGAGTTTGATCCACACCCAGATCAAGGATACATGTCAGGGAAGTGAAATATCACTGGAAAAAGGAATTCAAAGGGGGGGGAGCTGTGCTGGCTGGAAGCCAGGGATGTCGATTCCATATGCTGTCAGATTCACATCCACAGCAGTGAGGCAGCCTTGTGTGATGTGTTTACTGCCAGCTCTCCTCTTTTCAGGCCAATTCTATAATGAAGAATGAGGGTGTGTCCTGTTGTTTGATAAGATAGTCATTTTGTAGATTAGATTCTGGTTACAGAAATAAGTTCACTTTTCATGAAAATAAAACCATATATATAAATCTTTAGACTCAGTTGAATATAGGATTATAGTAACTTTGTTCTTTCAATTGCAGGCATTAATTCTGCTACAAAGTGGTCTGCTGGATGGCAAAATCAGTGGGTCTTCCTCTACAGAGAGGTGAAGTAAAAAATTGACTTTGCTTTTACTTCCTCTGAAGAAGCAATTTAAAGAATGAATAGCAAAATGAATGAGTGGTTCTATTTCAGCTGTCCTCAGCTAGCTGTTGCATCATGTTCATGATGGATATGAACTTGCTACAAAAAATTTCCTTTTGATCCAACACTGACAGCAAGTCCACTGTTGCAAGATTTCCAGCTTGGTTTTTTTTATGTTCCAGATGATGGCCTACAAGTTGAAGTCACTGAGTCACTGGATTCTGCTCCTCACCCTGCACACATCAATATGGAGTGTTTTAAGCCAACCCCTGATACTGAAAGTGACCATCCAGCAACCTTCTCTGTTCAAGGACATGTTCTGCACCCATTCTCTCATCCACCAGTTCAGAGTATAGCAGGTGGTGGAGAAGGAAACACAGGCTGGTGGCTCCTTCCAAGAATCCCAGACCTTTTGCTAAGTATGGACGCAACAGTGAACAGAAGCCACAAGCCCCATTTTGTTATCCCCATTCATGACAAAAGAAATAATACAAAAGGGAGAACAGAAGACAAATGATTTTTTCTCTTTTGCTCAGGTTGTTCCCTGCTGCAGTGACAAGCCAAAAAGGAAAATAATGACATTGGAGACCAATAAAATAAACAAAACAAGGCCAAAGGAAAGATCCATTTGACATCTACACAACTTCTTGCTGCTGCTTCTACTTTCTTCTTCCTTCTTCCTTCTTCTTCTTTTGAAGAACAGGGATCTCAAAACTATCACCATATTTTCTTCCCTCCTTTGCTGGACATCTGTAATCGAAAACAACATATTTTAGAAGGTTGGGACAGTGAAAGAATTAGCATGTTTCAGAAATAAGAGTGCATTAACAACTTAACTGGTCTTACTGGGGTTGGCTTGAAAAGAGTAAAGGATTGAAGGCAGTTCATTGGGTTTTGCAAAGCAGACTTCTCCTGCAGGGTGCCAAACAACAAAAGTCAGAGAAAAAGGACATACTGAAGAAGGGAAGAAAGCATGAAGAAGAACCTGAAATGTACCTCGACATGGACATAGGAGAAGCTACAAGGGAAGTCCAAAACATGCTCCGTAAATGGCTTCATGAAGTTGTCTTCCTTGTCGAAGCTTGTCTGCGATGGAAGTGATTTCAGAGAGATCTTTAACGAGGGAAAAAGAGATGGAGACCGAGACATAAGAGAAAAGATTAGCATTGGAATATGCCTTGGAAAAGCTGAAGAGAGGAGAGGTAGCAGTATCAACCAAAGCAGAGGAAGGATCTCCAATCCTCCTCTTCTTGAAACCGTCTTTGGCCATCGCAGCAGGTGGAGCGAAGGCAGACCCATGGCAGCCAGTGTCCCAAGCGCCGATGTTGGATTTCCGGCAGCAGCGGCTATGATTCTCATCCTCTAAACGGAGTTGTGGCGGGCCAGAGGATGCATCAGAGACCATGGACAGGTCCTCCTCCTCCTCTTCCTCGTGTTCATAGGATCCACCTTTCTCATCGACGACAGTTTTGCAGAACTCGGAGGACTGTTCAAGGTACGTGGTCCAACCAGACTGGCACCCGCTGCTGCAGTCTGAGCTCATCTCCTCCTCCTCCTCCTCCTCCTCCTCCTCTCCCACCTTCATTTCATCGATATAGGAGGGGCTCCGCAAGTAGCAGCTCCTCCTCTCCTCCGTTTCTGTGTGGCTTTGTACAGCCTTCAATGATGCAGACATATTAGTAAGGACAAGGGAACGGGAGGAGTAGGTGGGGGCCACGGATAGGATCCAAGCCCAAATCCCATTCTCTGGACCGGATGGTGAACCGGCAGAAATCGTCCGGACCAGTATGGTTCAATCTCGTAACGTCACTTGGCGTACCTTTCGGTTTTTTGCAGATTCCGGCTTTCTCCGGTTATTTGGACCGGACCGGGTGACGAATTTAACTCTGCCAATTGGGCAGCGGGCTCTCACCTGCGATCACAGACACATGCACGTTGGTACGTAGATACTCCAAGTCATGTATCTCTGGTACGTAGATCCTCCATCTCTCATACGCTTGATATATGTGATGTCCTCTCTGTCTGATGAGGCAATCCTTGCCCATCTCTACAAGGGATAAGGGATGGAGCCTCATCAGCTTCACATGCCATACAGCGAGGCACTGTGTACCTCTTCCCGTGAGCAGAGAAGACGTAGGGGAGCTCCGTGTTGCAGTGTATCATCATCATCATCATCATCTTCTCAAACTGTGGGTATCAGAACCATGGGGTCGGGTCGTCGTCTCTCAGCTCCGGTCATTGCCATCCGTACAGCACCACATCACAGTGACCACGTAGTTAAAATAACACGGTGGGTTAAAACTTAAAAAGGCTCGTCGATCCGTGGGACGGTGAACCTGCCGAGAAGACTTGCTTGTCGGAAGACCGAGTGGTGTCCGCAGTGGCAGTCCACATCTTGAGTAAAAGGTGCTTGGCTTTTCCCCAACACCAGCTTAGTGCTCGTCTGTGCCACACACACACACACACACACACAACAGTAAAATGGTGTCGTGCGTAAGCAAGCTTCCGAGAAGAGGATCGTGATCAAAGAGAGTGTCGATCAAGGCAGGTGGATGGATGAGAGGGATGACTCGGTCAAGAGAGATTTGGATTTTGGTGCGGGTGGGCCATCGAATCGCGTAATCCAGCAATTAATGTGTGGATTTCGGTGCAGCTGAGAGGCTGTCTTATTGGAGGTAGGGCGTGGCACAATAATAGGAATTAAAGACTCCACGTGCGGGGATGTGTAATCTGTGAATTGACCCTTTGCTGACCATCGGATGATACTTTTAAATTATTATTATTATTATTTTATTTTATTTTACCAGTGGGTTTTTTATTATTAAATGTTATTAATTTCTTTCTTTCACAAAGGTAAAATGGTACGTACAGTAATGAAGGACTTGGGAACATGGATTGGACTCACATATCTCCGACCTCCATGATATGATATGGGTTCGAGGGAAAGGGAAGGGCGGAGGGGTGCAGTCTTACCATGTCAGGCTTCCTTCCATGGCACTTAATGCAGGCCATGATGCTGTTGAGGATAGCTTAACATGGCGTATGGCTGTGGATGCATCTCCTTCTATGTGGACCGTGCAGCTATTCTAGTGTAGTAATCATAGAAAAGGATTGCATCCGAGACTTGCATGCAGTCCAAGTTGAAGGACTTATTCTTCATAGTAATAAATGTCACCACATGCTGCCTCCCACTTATGGTCATTCCATTTTCCATAGTCTCTCTCTCTCTCTCTCTCTCTCTCTCTCTCTGTGTAGAGTGTCCCTGCTATCAGTATAATTTCCACAGGTCTCATGAGCACCACTTGTGAAGGTCCACCAAATTTATGGAAGCTACTTAGAGTTAGAGATAGATGAGGAAAATAAAATGCCATAAAAGGTATCATTATATATATGCTAATAATTTAAGAAGTCAAATTACATATATTACATATGGTATCTCTGATATATGTTCATCATGACTAAGTTGACTTACATTCATCATTACAATATTAAACCCATACATGAATAATAAAAATATATATATTGTATTCATGTATATGATCTCATATTATTAATGATTGAAAAAGTTATATTACATATACTATGTTTGATCCATATATGATTAACTTGACTCATACTCTCCATTACAAGATTTTTAATAATTATTATTTTATAATTTAATAAAATTCATTAAGGTCTTTTGATTTTATTGTAAATATTAAAATAGCATAAATTCACATTACATTAACTTTTGATGGCAACAAGTTTAACACTGTGAGAATAAATAGAGTACCAATAATTCTACTCTATCAACTTTTGCTACTCATATATTGAGCACTATGAAAGATTAAAGTGAAAACAAAGATTAAGTGTGTGATCGGCATCCGGTGAAACCAATAACATAAGCATTTATTATAGATCAGAAAAATAATATATATTCAAATAACCTTTAATTACTCCAAACTATGTGGTTTATATACTGATTTGGGATATAATGTAGTCCACAATTTCATGAACTCAAAATTAGCAGGTTGGTAGGAGTATGTAGTATTTGATGTTTCAAATGGAAATCTAGTACACAGTATTATAGTTATGAATTGGTCCTGTCCATCTTAAGGCATTTTTAAAAGTAGATTTACATATAGTTTCTACAATCTTGTGAAATTATTTAAGGCCATTCTGAGTTGACACAATTGAAGTGTCATCTCAAAGATTGTTCTGCAGAATCTTCGGAGACCAGTTTTGTTGCTCATGATAGATGATGGAGTCCAATTTGTACTGATACAACTTAATTTAAATCAAATCCAAAAGTTGAATTAGGATATCAATAAATAAGATCCAATGGTTGATCAGATGAACACATTGTGTGGTGCTTAATGGGCCATGTTGTGCCACAATCTAATCACCCAACCCAAAGACAATTTGGAGAAATTGATTCTCTTTTTTCACTTTTAGAATTCTATACATACATCAAAGGATTCTAATCTATACTATCTAACCTTTTGCCAATGGGGTCAGTAAGGTTAAATCATATTCAGGATGATCAATAATTTTAGAAGCTTAAATGGCTAAGAAATAGACCAATTTATACTAAATTCCAACATCTCATAGAGAATTTTGATTGGTGATCATTAATCCAAAAAGCCTACAACTATTCGGAAAAGATTCATTGTGAATGTTAGCGAATTCATGTATATCGTACTAGTCAAATTGATAAAATGATATTACACACATATTAATTATATATTAGACAAAAGAAAGAGGCATATATGTATCCTAAGGTATCAACTAGTTTAACTGATAAAGATTTTGACAATAGATCATAATATCTTATCTTAGGTTTGACTCTAATCTTCGTCATTTTATGAAATAAAAAAAAAAGATGAAGAGGAGCATATACACGATTCGAAAATAATTTATTCCTAAAATGGTAAAAATTTAATATTGGTAAAATGTCTTGTTCTCTTATTTCTGGCCTCTTGCAACATAAGTATAGTTTTCAATCTTAATCTTCCACTATAAATTGCAATAGCAAGGTCTTGGAGCAAGACACCACTTGGTGGTAAATAGTTCATTGTGGAGCATACTATTGAGATGTAAGATGGAGTCAAGCAAAAAGAAAAGGTGAGACCTTTTATTTGAATTTTCATAATTCTTCTACCTTTCTTTTGTCTGCATCTTTCATGTTGATTTTTCCAGCTTTTTTTACATCATGTAACTCCATTCCATGCCCACTTTGCCTTTTACTTGAAAGAGAAGAGAAAGATATGATGCACATAGGATGACTGCAAGCTAGCAATAAAAAAAAGCAATTGAAAGACTCTATGAACACCTCCAGAGTGTCAGAGTGGGCATGGAATGAACTCGGAATAGTTCCCAATCAAAGCTACAGAAGCTTTGCTACAGTGTTAAATCATGTTGATTTCTTGTATCTAAGTAGCTCTCTTAATCAGCTCAGATTTGCATTCATAAAATACATGTTTGATTCTGACCAACGTTATCTTGATCCCCCAGTCTTCATTTTTCCTCAGTTTCATTCAGAAGTACTCCCATAAAAACCATAGATGTGTTAAGGAGAGTACTGTTTTGCATGTTGAATGTTGCTCAAAGATTGTATTGCTTTTACTTTTTCTTGCTTGTCATGACTGTTCTTTCCTGCATGAATATGGTCTATGAATTCCTAACATCATCTCAGATGCCAAAGCATCAAGTACATAGCTTGCTTTCTTAAATTTTGTTGTCCCATTCCAAAGCTTCACATGGATCTTGAGGAAGTTTTCTTAGGGTGCAATCCATTCCTAAGATTATAAAACCAAAAGCTAGAGCTATAAATGACTTGCTACTTTAATGTATTAGATGTGCCATCATGATCAGTGTTGATTCTCCTAGTAAACATTTGACAATGCAGTCGCTTCTGTTCAGTGAAACCAATCAGTCAACCACCTTGATGAAGGAGAAGAATGGTTAAAATACTCTTTATGTTTGCTTGTCTTTCTAGTAGATCAAGTTCACCAAGTAGGATGGTGAGATGTACAATATTCAATTTTGAAGCTATGTATTTTGTTCCTCATGTGACCTATCAAACCCTACTGCATTAGAGGATGTATTCCATTTGTTTGTATGATTCATGTGTGGAAACACTTCTCTTATTCATGTCACATCATCATGCACTTGCCTTTTTTCTTTTTCTTTTTTTTCATGATGGTCCCTAATCCAAACAAAAAACAATTAGAATCTAGATATTGGGCTATGTCTAATATATATTTTTATTTATTACGAATGTGATTGAATCTTAAAATAATGATAGGATTTGAAGAACAAAATTTTCCCTTTCATCATGGGAGGGTATAGGTATAGACTTGTTGATAAATGTTTGGAGCTTCACATTCCAAGAACATTAAAATAGTGGGAATCTACCACTATTCTAATCCAATAATAATTATGAGAATAAGATGTTATATTGTTTTAATGTTAAAGAGAACAAAAATGGAGCATTAGATTGCCTAAGTAGATCAGTTTGACTACACCTTTTCCTATCTTCTTTCTTTTTCTTGTTGATGTGTGTGTTCTTCATTCCAATTCTCTGGAAATAAAATTCCTGTTGAGTTTCCCTTCCAAGTTTCCTTCTCAAAAGATGAGTTTGATAGAGTAGTACACAACCCCAAAGGATCATTAGGTGAGAACAGTCCAATGTCCTAACAAGTTTGGCACCCTCTTTACTCTTTCTACCACTCTTTGGCCTTCTCCTACTTGTCTTCATCTTCCTTAGCTTTGTTGGTGATCTTAATACCTCAACCACAATGTGGTTTCAATATCGTATGTAGTTAGAAGAATGTTTTCTTGGTCGACCTTCAATATCGAGTTGATCTCAAAAGTAAACCAGATCTTTACCGTACGATAGAGACATGAGAAAATCTCGGTCGTCCATAGGCACCCGTGAAGACCTCCTTGCCGTCCGACAAAAGCCTCATACGTGAACTCTTTCCACGTAAAGCTATAAATGCTGCCATGTATCTCGAACTGCCACTGATTCCATAAGGTTGCACGAGGACGAGAGATGGGAAATTGCCAGGCGGCGGAGGCCGCGACGGTGGTCATCCACCACCCCGGAGGCAAAGTGGAGAGGGCGTACTGGTCGCTCAGCGCCAGTCAGGTCATGGCCGCCAACCCCGGCCACTACGTCGCCGTGATCGTAGACGGTTACCCCTCCCGGCTTCCTCCTCCGGCGCTTCAATCGTCCACCTCCTCCTTCCGTGCTTATCGTAGCTGCAGCGGCAGTAGCAGCGCCGGCGGAGCGGCGCCCGTGAAGCACCTCAAGCTGCTCCGACCCGACGACGCCCTCCACATCGGCCACGTCTATCGGCTCATCAGCTTCGAAGGTCGTTCTCTCTACTCTGTACTCCTTCCTTTTCCCTGTTCGCTTCAGAGGTTTGAGGCGTGTGATCGCTGCAGAGGTAGTGAGAGAGTTCGCGTGGAAGAGGCACGTTAAGCTGAGCCGTCTGCTCGTCAAAGAGGAGGACAAAACCAGGAGGCCCCGAAGAGGACATAGCCGCCGCGGCAGAGGGGGCGCCACAACCATCGCCGGAGCCCGGAGACGTCAGTCACGTAACGATGGTGGAAGTGGAGCGGCCGAGCCAGATGCATCTCCGGCGACGGTATGTTTTACTTCCCCAGTAATTTCTTCCACGAAAACCAGTACTATGTCTGCATATACTACGAATTGCCGTGGTAGCTCGCAAGGCTTCTGCTTGGATTATTCCCTTAGGCTTTCATGGCGACAGCGAATGACTCGCGGCGTCCATCCATCTCCCCCACACTCAGAATCTCTCAGCGAAAGGGTAAAACAGAGATAAAACAAGGGGCAAAAGACTACGAAAAGAGAAAAAGAACATGAACAGCGTATGGCACTGTTTTCCGAGTCTTATCTGACACAGTGACTCGTGTTTGCCTCGTCGAGAGTGATGAGTTGAAGATAGCGTCATAGTTCTCATGCCTTTTGCTACTTTCTGATTACCCGAGTTTATTTCAGGAACAGAAAGAGGAGGTGGAGGCGGCAATGGATGCGGAGCTGGAGGAGGTGGTGCGGGGGATGATGACCATGGGGAATTCAACACGGTCAAGGGCCAGCTTCGGTGGCGTTGGTGGTGGTGGCGGTGGTGGAGCACCAGCGCGGCATGGGCAGTGGAGGCCAGCGTTGCAGAGCATCGCAGAGGTCGGGAGTTGAGCTTCTCACTGCATGCCCTCCACTTTCTCTGGCTGATCTCTCTCCGTGGGCTCATATGGAAACATACTGCATCATCAACAGCAACAAGTGTCGTGTTTGAATCTGTCATCTCTTTAGTGGTCGCTTCTGTTCTTCATATCGGTGGTCATCTGTTGTGTACCAAACGTGGTTGTGCATGGCATCTCCAACTGTCTAATAATTGCTTTGGAGCAACAAAGTGCGTGGTTGTGCTCTTGTCGAACCAATTTGGGCTTTGTTGCTTGAACCCATGTGACCAACCAAATCGATTCAAGTGCGGCTCGTTCCCGAGCCCGTCGAACCGACTCGCCAACACCGGTTTTTTTGTCATCGATTATTCCTATTTCTTTCTTTTTAATCCCAATAGGACAGCGTGGCTGCGGCTCGATGGGCTCGGGAACGAACCGCGGTCGAACCGACTCGCCGACGCCGGTTTTTTTTTTCGTTGGTATTCTTATTTCCTTCTTTTTAAGCCCGATCGGAAAGCGTGATTGCTGATGTGAGCCAACACCGCTTCTCGTCGGCTAAGTCGGTTCTTAAATCACGTCGCGGAGCAGAGTGCCTCCTTCCATTATTCCCACCGTCGTAACGACCGTATAATTCGGTTGCGATCGAAATGATTGGTTGCCGTGCCCACGTTTGGCTTCGACTTGATCGCGACCTACCTATTGGTCGGCGTCGACGCCGACTCCGATCTTTCCCTCCTCTTCTCCTCCCATCGTCCTTCTCCTTCTCCCTCCTCTTCGCCCAGCGCGATTGATCTTCCTTCTTCCGGACCTCCCGGTGGTGACCACCACCGGCCCCATCAAGGCGCCTGCGATCGCGTACAGATCCATGATCCCCTTCGTCTCCGCCGCCCCGCCAAGTACGAGGACGTCCTCAAGGCCAAGGATTCGACGCCCTGCTCGACATCCAGACCCATCCCGATCTGCTTCCGCAGGCACTCCACCATACCCTAACTTGTCTTCTTGATTCTTGATTCTTCTGTTTCCGTCTGTTCCTCGGGACTGGCGCGTCGATGAGGGTGAGAATGTGCCCATGAGGTGCTCTTCTTGGTCCAATCGATGTGCCTATTTGGGTGACGCACGGATGCATACCGTCGAGATCTGCTTGTCATCTTGATTCGTTATTATTCTGTTGCCGTCTCATGTTTCTTGTTTCTCATCTTGATTCGTTATTATTCTGTTGCACGGATGGAGGAACGTGTCGATGGGGGTGGCAATGTGCCCCTGTGGACGGTGGCTGAAGCTCTCCCCAAGACTTCTTGGGTAAAATCTTGTGGGTACTGAATCTTGGACCCTTAGCTTGTATTCTTGATTCCTGATTCTTTCGTCGCCGTCCCTTCTTGTTTCTTGGGTGGAACATGTCAATTGGTGTGGGACTGTGCCTCTCCGACTCGTGGCAGAAGCCACCCGTGACTTCTTCGGTCGATGTATGGGAACTGGATCTTGGACCCATAGATGCATTCCACATAGATCTGCTTCCACACGCATCGCAACAAGCCCTAGTCAGTCTTCTAATTTCTTTTATGATCATCTGTTTACTCTTCTCTTGTTTGAACCTAGTGATGTTTGATATGCATACCGGCTAAAAGTAAGTCTAGTCTGAGCAGATAAGCTAGTATAGAAGTAAGTTTAGGTTTGAATGTGTAAGCTATTACAGAAGCACACAGGTGTTCATCATTGGTTCATAACAGTTCGTGATATTCTTGTGGAGTCACTATTGGTCTTTGAGGAGCTAAACTGTTTAGAGGACATAAATAATTAACTTCACTTTAATTGTAAAAGGAGAATGGTTTGAAGATATTTAATTTTCAATGTTTTTTATCAACATTTTGTGCTAATAATTCTTTATCAATGTTTTTTTATCTAAGGATGGCTTAGGTGTTATTTTAAGCATTTCCAAGTACTTCACCTAATTATTATTTGGACTCTGAACCTCTTTTTTTGAATCATCAATATTTCAGTGTGCTTTTTTGTTACTATTGCTTGGATATTTGTTTGATCTTTTATTGTCTTTCCATTAGTTTATACTTATTTTAATGTTGGGTTAGTGGTGCTCACACTGTGTCAACTTCCAATTCTATACTTCTTTATTTCTTTTCCTAGTTTCTCTTACAACAACAATCTGTCCAACAGTTGATATATATGGCAGAACAACAGTACTTGCTCTGTTTCTGAACTTCATATAAGATGTGTACCATAAATACTTTTCTTATTGTTATATTGCTGATCATTGTTGGTCAGCATACATTTCACTAGATTGCTATAAAATTCTTAAAACAACTTGATATCCTAATTTTGCAATCCATTAGCCATTATTCTCTATCCTTCTAACAACTTTAGTTATTTACATTTTTTGATCTGGGTGATTGTACACCCTATGAACTTATATGATCAACTTTAGTCCTTAGCTTAGTGAATTTATTGTAAACCCATAAAGGACTACTTGATTAAATTCTGTCTGTATATTCCTGATGTCATGAAACTAATACCATAGTGGACCCTTCAGATATCTAATTTGAGCTTCATCTTTTTTCCTTGTTTGAGCCCTACCCTATCATACACACAGGACACAACCTTTGATATTCCCTGCATGCTTCGTAGCTTGTATGTTTCATTTAGTGTGTTTACAAGTTGTTTTAGTAGGTTGAATTTTTGTTTACAAAATTTTGTACCTGTAGATGTCTCGTTCTTTGACCTCTAGGTTTCTCTATGCTTCATTGCTGTATTCTATTATGACTTAAATGACCAATGCTGCTTATGTCATTTTTATACAAGTATTTTCTTATATTATGCAGCTCATTTTAGTAAGGATATTATTGTTACACATATTGCTCTTGTACAGAGTGTGTAATAAATATAGGGAAATTGTGCTTCAGGTACTACCTATAAGTAGAGCTGATTAACGAGGAGAAGGTAAAAGGTGCCATCTAAGCTTATCTGAATATAACATGAGTTAGAAAATGATGACCATATTTTGACGATAAAACATTAATGAATTTACTAACTGATTATGAAGGCATTTTTCATCTTAGTTGCTACATTATATCACCTAGGCATTTTCATGTTAGAACTAGACAAAAGCAGAATATTCCTCTTGAAATGATCTTTAGTGAATCTTATTTTCAAAACAAGTAAGTTTGTTCAGCAATGGAACTCGAATTACACGCACACACACAAGAAGGGATTGTAATGCCTGCCAATAGATGTATGCAGTGCTATTCTTTGGGTATTTGTGTGCTTATGGGAAGAGAAAACCAGTTGGTAAATAGAAAATGCGTTTACAAAACTGTGTGCATTTAGTTTAACTTAAGGTTGAGGTTCCTTTTTTTTTTTTTTCATGTGTAGCAAACAATTTTGTAAATAATTTACATCTTCATCATCTATTGATTTAGTTTGAATCAATTTTGTAAACAATGGTTGAGGTTCTTTTCCCAGTTAATTTGAATTAATTTGAGTGCTTCACAATTTTTATCCGGTGACCGTGCTTCCTTGAAGAAATAAGAGTTGATTTGCGTTCCTTTTGATGAACTTTAATATAGAATCAAAAAATGTAAAAGATAAAATGTGCTAAAGATGACAATGTGCTAAAGATGACGATAGGCTCGAAATTTTAGCATTTTTTTCTTTGAAGAAAGAAATGAAAGGTAAATTAAAATTTTATTTTGATGAACTTTTACAGGTTTCTGTGGCACCTCTTGGAAGAAGACTTCGTCGCTGGTTTTTTAAGATCAACTTGCCATATCACCGTGCTTTTTACTTGATGAGGACGCAGACAGACTGCTCGCCATTAAACGATATTTGTAACAGCGCGATAATTTCACCCGACCATCGCGAGCTTTTGACACACCCAAGGAATTATGTGTTGTAAAAAGCTGTTTAGTTGTTTCTTTATTTCCTTCCTGAACATCAGATTTAGGTGAATTTTCGGAAAAAGCTTTTTTTTCTTTTTAATTTTGCCCTTCAAAATTGATTTTTTTCGTCCATAAATTATTAGAAAATCTTATAAGGAATTTGAATAATTTTTTATTGATCTATTGACGAGGAACACAAAAAAAAAGAAAGATTGAGACTGCGTTGCTGTTCCAGTTTATTCAAATTGGTTCTGGTTTTTTAAATAGGGAACTTCCAACTTTTTATTCAAAATATATAAAACAATATTTTATTGAATGTATAAATTATGTAAATAATTATTTTTTTGTGTAAATAAATTTTAGTATAAACTTATTTGATTTTGACAATTTAAGTATTTTAAAGTTTTTTTATTTTAAAAATATTAAATTCAAGTTTTAATATAAATATTTTAAAAATATAAACTTACGAAGTTCAAGTTTGCATGAAAAACAGTAAATTGAAAGTTTGTAGGATTGATTTTTTATCGCATAAAAAGTGTACACACTTCATAGCAAACGTATGCTGCAGCAGCCAACTCCGACCGTTCACTTGCAATCCCTGTTAGTACTTTATAAGACGAGAAGGAAAAGTGAGAGATCAGTTTCTCAATGATAACAAAGAAAGGTCAGTCATGTTAGTACTTTATAAGACGAGAAGGAAAAGTAAGAGAACAAACATGTCATTTGCGACCGACTGTGTCACACTCCCCTGGCCCTGCATCTCATATTCTGGAAGCTTTTGTGTCGCCACAACTCTCGATTTTTGACAAAATACGCACAGAAATAAAACATGGATGAACCAAAGATAAGAAATAAGACATAGCATAGAGGGACGACCCTTACAAAAACCCGAGATAGCAAATATTATCGAACATGTCATGCGATAAAATGTAACTCCATGAACCAAAAAAACAAAAACTAAGAATTAATCCATTCAGAAAAAAAAAAAAAAGAACATCGGCATATACTTGCAGTTCAAAACTTATCCAAAACACTTCCAAGCTAAGATAATATGGTCTTATGAACAGCATAGGGCAACTGTGACACCTCATGTGCAATAAATAGTTAAAAGAGTTCCTTTAGGAATGAATTTGCACTTTAATTAAAAAGTTCCTTAGAAGAAAGTAAAAGAATCATTCGTGACTCATGTATAGTTGCAATACAGTCTTTTTTGTTTGGTTGAAACGCACATAAGTTAGGATTAAATCTATTACCAATTTAAATCGTTAATCTATCATCCCATCTGCTGAGTTGCAACTAGGTTGCCAACTATATGATTTCTGAAGGAGGAAGCAAAACCAAAGTATACTAGCATTCAGTCGACCCCTACTTTCCCTAAGTATACTAGCAAAACCAAAGGCTAACAACTATCTTTTTTTTTTTTTTTAATTGTCTGAAAAAAAATAATTAAAGAAAACATGATGGCTCCTCATATTGGGCTTTATAAGCCACATCTCCTGTTATCTATGATGCCCATAAATGAAATAATGGTGTCAAAAGAACAAGGAGCATGAGTCCAATGATAATAATAATAATAATAATAATAATAATAATAATAATAATAATAATAATAATAATAATAAAACACAGAGTCAACCTTAAAAAAAGCCCAGGTTTACTAAAACTTTAAACAAAAAAAAAAAGAAATCCTTCAGAGCAAGCATACAAAAAATTACGTTAGTAACAAAAGCCATCAAACAAATTATTAATATCATGGAAGCCAAAGAAAGAAGAATTTTGCTAAAAACTTATGGATCAAAACAACTGTTCCTCCCGCTTTCTATCAAGAGTTTATCAAATTTGATCCCGAGGCCATGATGGAGGAAAATATCCTGCATTTGAAGCATTATGATGTTATGATGTACCACCGTCAAGAATTCCTTCTCTTCTGCTTCCCAAGAAACATCCTCTCTCTCTTTTTTGTCACAAAATTTCTATTACATCTTTTGGGACAAAACTACTCTGTTATGTTATGTCACATGCCGCCACATGAACAGAATCCAAAGAAAGAACCTGCGTTTGAATGTCTAGGTTGATTGATCGGTGGAACTCGAACCCAACAAAGGTGCTCACGATAGAAAACACATAGGGTTTCCCTGTCACCAGATTTTAGAGGCTTCCATTTTGTCAAAACTGATAGTTCAAAGCCCAAACAGCTTTAAATTAATTAACACAACGTAAGACTAGGATTACATGATTCATTATTTTCCAAAACCCTTCTTCCACAAGCTCCCAACCCAATTGCGTCTGGAACACAAACGATCACGCCGTTGGATCTTGCAATTAACTACACGATCGGGTCACAAACTCCATTGCACTCGGTTTTGATTAAAGGAAGAAATGGGTACTAGGGTCATGAACCACCCAACTTTTCAAACGCTTTTTACCTCATATGTTTACCTTCCCAAGAAAAGTCAAATTTATTTATTAACAATTAATTGATTTTTAACCACCAAATTTCATGACCAAGAAAAAAAAATAAATTAATCTTTCACTGCCAAATCTGATCACGAAAACGAAACTATTCTTTCACCGCCAAATTTGATCATAGAAAAGAGTAAATTAATCTTGCACCGCCAAATTAGATCGTCATAGAAAACAGTCGGCTCCACGGCACAGAAAAGACGATAGATCAAACCGACGAAAGGAAATCCAAAAGAATAAGCCAAGAAGAGGAAGAAGAAGAAGAAGAACGACCAGGTACCTGAAGAATGCTGTCCAACTCAGAATCATCCACGATCTCCCCCGATGTTACCACCACGAACGTGCTCCCACTGTGCCCTCCGTATGTACCGCCACGCCTGTCGTAACCACTCGACGAACCGCTGATTCTCGCCGGCGAGTCCATTTCTGGAATGCCGATCGGAAGCCAAGCGACGCGTCGCCGTCCCTCCGCGCGGTAAACCCTCGACCGAGCGTTAAAGATCGCTCAGAGACGGCCGGAATCCCAAGTGTTCTCTTCGGATCTAAGGGCATCCCAACCTCCGGCGGCAATCCAGGGCCTCAAGCACGACGCCACCATCGGGAAGGAAGCGGTGGCGTCAAGAAAACGTAGCGAGAGAATTCGGAAGGGTAGAACGCGGCGAGAGGGGACGATGAGGAGAGAGCAAGATTTGGCGGGCGTAACTAATTTATTCGTCGCTCGAGACCACCCCGCCCCCTTCGACACCGACTCATTGCACGCATCTTCACGACGCCCATCAGGATAGTATTCAAATCTCAAAGCAACCCTACGCAGTCAATAAAAGAAAGACACGACATAAACCACCCATCTGGCTCGCGAATGCCAGTGGCCCCCAACTTGCGTCCAATCACGAGTCACCATAGAGGAGACACGTCACCGTAGAGTTGTCAAAACAAGAATATGGAAGCCCCCATGTTATATATCTCCGAGTAAGTGTGTGCATTCCACTAATAGCACGATGTCGTCACCTAAGCAATGCCCAAAATGGAAGTCAGTTCGAAGGGAAAAATCACCCACCCTTCATATATATATATATATATATATGCAGTATACGGCTATCTTATCTGATCATCATCCCTAATGACTATTATGGTGGGTCATAAATAAGTAACAAAGAGAGAAATTAACCTTATAGATGATTTGTACTTCACAGTTGAATTTTACCTACTTGATAAATGGACAGTGGAGCATAATACTATGTTGGCAATTTTGATCAGAGCAGTATGGTTGTTGAGTGAACAATATATATCAACCTTTACCTTCTACAATAACTTAAAATGCTTCTGTGAAGTCCGTGAAAGCTATCGATATGACAACCTCCCAGGCATCTGCCACCAACCTACTACTGCAAAGCACCAAAAGAAAACCTCAGCGTCTGATTCGTCCTTCGCTTGCACAATGCATAATGTCAAGAAGTGCATAATGTCAAAGAAGTTACACGTAAACGAGAGTTTAGTTCTATTTTATTTGCAGAGAAACAATGTTAGATTTGTGCCTTCAGACTAGCACGCTTTAGTTTTGAACATATACGAGAAATTGCAAACCGGAGGAGTATGATGAAAGAGATGGGATGTTGACTTTTTCTTGCTCCTCACATCAATCAAATGATCTGCCACCTTCCTCGGTTTTGGGGGGACCCTTCCACTTGAAATTGTCTGAATAGGATTTGACCTGCACAACGAGAAAACATCAGCAAAAGATGATGGCATCACAAACTTATACAACACAAGGAGTGCTTCATTTAAATTTTGACCTGTTATTTTCCTCAATAACAGAATGCTGTGGGTGCAATATCTGGTCATAATGTATTATACACAATTTTTAAATAATAAGTTCATTCCATGTGTTTCAATCTTTGCTGCTGCATTTTGCCAAAACAACACAAATCTAATGCCTCCCTAGTTGAGTATTGAGTGTGATCAAATTTGTGACAACAGTTTTACATCAAAATTTTTACATTGACATGTATAATAAATTTTTTTTTTCACAAAAGGTGAGTGGTGAAGGCAGAATTCGAACCCAAAACTTTGCAATAAATTGTCAAAGTTTTTACTAACTAAACTAGTTGACACCTTGAAAATATATCGGATAACGCTTCGAACCCTCAACCTTTGGTAAGCGAATTTACTACATCACCAAACCAATGTTTAGTGTATGCATTGATAATATGTTACAACAACAGTACAAGCAAACTGCTGCCTGCACATGCAATTCATGCATCTAACTACTACCAACTAAATAGTCTTCAAATGGCCCCTTATTCAAACTCTTTAGAGGACTCAAAGTTCACAATATTTGACTCTGTAAAACAGCAAGTCTGGACCTCAAACAACTTGGACTACATGTAACCGGAGATTTGTTCAGCATCGCTTTGCCTAAAGGGCCTGAAAAGGTTGTTTTCTATGAGACTCATCCAGAAAAGCATTCTACTTTCCCATTAACATCAAGGAAATAACTTCCATTTATTACAACTAAAAGTATAAAATGCCATTATTAGCATGTAAAGGCAACTACTGGCTTTCTTGATGAGGCACACTTTTCCTTTTGCCTTGTACCAAATTCTCTGAGTTAAAATATAAACTACGTTTGTAAATTATAACATCTAACAAAATGTATATCTCAAATATATCAACATGCCATCCAACTCAAATCACATGACAACTTTTCTTTATGCTTCACACGTACATGAAGCAAGTGAAAACACTAATTATGCATGACACCTTTCCATCTATAGATGATTCGAGCCCAGAATTTATTTGAATTGTCATATGCATGACTTCTCATGAACTGCACGCCAAGCATGTCATGTGGGGTGGTTCCCCTGGTGCACTGCCTTGAAGGACAAGCTGATGTTGATTATTAAAAATTAGATTCTCAATCCAAAAACACCAACATGGTACAAGTGATGCAAGGCATGTGCCATGTGGCTTGGCTTTATCTTGCAAGATTAGGAAAAGAGAAAATTGGCAAGATCCAAAACAAGCAAAAGTATTGGTATGAAAAATGCACGTTGAGTAGATAGTGAACAAAATGAATAGAGCAACTCACAATTATCTCAACAGAAGGAGAAAACATTAGAAATAACAATCTATAAAATCTTTAGCAGCATTAATTTGTTTGACCAATATTGTATGCTTGAAGAAAGAATAACAAACCTGCAGAAGAGGAGTATGACGCTTCTTTACCTGCACAAAAGATTGAGGAAACATCACATGTTTATATAGTCAAAAAATCCTACTAAATTCATTATAACCACAAACAAGAAGAGAATTAAAATCCAAAAAAACTTGAAAGAGGTTTCCACTTGTAAATGGTTGTCCAAAATCCTATCACAATACTCTACTATTTCAAAGAATTATTAATGCAACTACTGAGCCGTACATTTGTAGGAGACGTGCAAAGTTTTTTTAATCAAGACAATGCAGCCTCAGTATTGCATCTGTTACCCATCTCCTACTCCCATTAATCTATCACACATTTTGATGTTTATCAATTTCTTGTTACTTAACAACTAAATGTGTGATTAAGATTAAGTTTAAACTTAGAATTAAATAAATACTTTACCTCTGACCAAACTCTACTGCCATGTTTTGAGTATCTGAAATCAATTACATATTTCTGATTTAGTATTTAATAACATATTTTCAATATTTAATACTCTCCAATATATAGTATGTAACTAGCCTAAAATAACTGTTGTGTGTCAGTTAATTGTGTCATTTCACTATATAACTCTAATATCATTTTGCTCCAATCCATGTTTAAATTTCACATAAAATAAAGTGGGCAACCCTCAAATAACAGAGTCCCTTCTTTGATCTTCTACCATTCTTCCCTTAAAAAGCTTTATAAACGTAAATCCTGTTCCTATTAAGAGATTATTTTGAACGCCATATCTATGAACAAATATTTTTTTCCTTATTTCTCCTTTTTTTTCTTTCCTTTCTTTCATCTTCCTGACTATCCTTCCCATTTGATCTCTGCCCACCACCATCCTTGTAACACCCTTCCACCTTGGACCTACAGTTTGATGCTGCTGGCCAAAGGTGCTGGCAATCTCCACCTAGTCATTTGGTCAATGGTCACCTATAGCATAGCCTACATGCCGCTGGACCATCATCTCAGCAATTTTCTCGACACTTCTGGAAACACTAGCTCCAACTCTTCCACATCAACAACATTCTCCATGGGTCTAACACCACCAGCATTGTCATGTTCATGCCAATGTGTTCGACTCGATGTTCTCTTAGACCACAACCCCCTCTATGGCACCACTAATGCACTCTCTCCATCACCCACCCCTCCTTGCCACTGGCTTTGTTGCCCTAGCTTGTACACATACTTAACCTCAGCACTGATTGCTAAGGGCAGAATTAGACATAGAGAACTGCTTCATCATATGGAAAACCTACTTGACTTCACCAATGAGGAACAGGATGCACTAGCGCATTTGCAATGGAAATGATGAGAGGAATTTCCACCCATCAACAAAAGCAATTGGTTGGTAAATCCCCATCTAACACTGTTTGAAAGTATTCTCCTTAGTTGAATAACAATCTGGAGTATAATATTGCTACAGGATTTTCAATTCTAATTAATCAAAGACCAAGACTGAGCAGCCCATACCACAAAATCCCATCCGTACTTCTCTGCGAATGCTTTTGCAGCTTCTTCACTGTCAAAAGTTAGACCTGCATCGCCTACATTTGCATAGGGATCCCCAGTAGATGTCCAGCCCATCAATGGATTCTCCCACCTAGAAGGCATAAGATGTCAGGATAAACAAGCAATCACTCAATTCCCAGTTATCCCTGCTTTAATCTACTATGTCACATATGAAGTTTGAACAGCAACCAATCAACAAAAGGGCATGTGATAAGTCATCAAGAAGAAATTCAGTAACAAATAGCTTTAGTATGTAGAATAAATTTACAAATTACAGATCTTAACAATTAAAGTTAGGTTAAAAGCTTCCACATATGTCATTCTGAAGATTAAAAAAAAATGAATTTGCTGGTTGCATTGAGAGACCATAAACAATATTATTTTAGCTTAAGTTCTGACAGTTAAAATATTTATACTCTACAGAGTTACAAATATTACCAGCATTCTGAAACAAAAATTTTCTACGAGTTATTCAACCAATGTTGTCAATGCTATATATATGCGTTCTCCAACTTTACAAGACAACTCATCTGTTAATAATATCCTCAATCAGACTCGAAATATTGAATCCTAGTAACAAATACGGATCAGACCAGTAAATACTAAAACCAATGGGTAAATTAATAAAATAACTTTAAATTTTGTAGTGTTACTAAATACTAGTAACAAAAACTTATCAGACCAGTAAATTGGTAAACTAATTAAACAATATTGAAAATCATATACTAACAATATTTGACAGAAATCTGTTCTACATAAGCATACCACTACCCAGTTGAACCAGTATTGAGGGAGTGGTGCAGCATATGTTTCATTTCCTATGTGTGCACATGCATAGTGCTGGCAAGGTTCAGAAGTAAAGATTCCAAATTCGGTTTGAATTCATATCAAGGTTGAGAAGGAGATATATAGCAAACCCTATAATGTTCACAGCACTTGTGTTTGATTGTTCATTATAAATCAAAACTGTGCAAGGCTTGTAAGATTGCCAATTTTACACCAACTTGTTAGAGTAGCGAACAGATAAGATATTGTTTAGTTTCTAAAAAACAAAAGTCAAAATAATAGGATTAATAAAATGGAAAAAGAATCAATCATATGGAATTTAGACTGTTATCGGAATAAGTATTATTTTATACATCACAAGAATAGAGTACACCTTAAACCTAGTTTATGAAGAATAACTTTCGGAAATAAGGTAATGGATCTAGGTGCATTCCATATGTCTTATGTACTTGACAAACAGAGCATAAAAGCAAAAACGGTGCATGTACAAGTGCCACCTGCTGTCTTAGCCTCTTAGGTATGATTCACCAGCAAAAGCACAATAAAATATGACATCACAGCTGGTGTTTCATATCTTCATTCAACATTTTACAAGCTAAAACAAAACCACTGGCCCTTAAAGCAGAAATGTAGAAATGAGACTATCGAAACAAACACTAATTATATTACACATTTTTCATGTCAATTTGTAAGTTAAGAAGGAGTCATTTTCATGACGACTATATGAAACCAGCATTTTATGTAACAGAAAACTCAGATGCTCTGCTAGACAAAGCAGTCGAGCGATGACCATCCTCATCCCATCTTTTTATAATAACGGAAGTACTCAAATGAATGAAGAACCGGAGAATCATACTTCTGGGTCGACACAAAGTTGATCTTCCACTTTCCAACTTTTCCAGAACCTTGCTGGGTTGCAGTCCGAGCTGGTGAATATATTATGACCTGTATATCAGTGCATAAATAAGTCCAGACAAAGAAACACAAACCAATAGATGAAGCACGAAGGAAAAAAAAAATCTAAGCAGCCAACCAATGATGTCAAAACAGCAGGTTACATTCGGGAACTGTTCGAAACAACTTAGATGGCTATTGTTTTATAGTCCTTAAAGATCCAATTCGACATTCTCCTTCAGAAAACACTTGGGACTAATATCCTACGACTGCATTGTTTTCCCACAACGACAACATCAAGAATATCGGGCCCAGAATCAATTAAAATGCCCTATCCAACAAACTTCAAAGCAAAGTAAGGAAAACCCTAATTGCCAAAGGCCGAAAATTGACCATCATGTTGCTTAAAGTAGATTTACCTACGAATTCCTAGAATACCAGCCGATGAATGAAGATCTGAGGAATAAAGCAATTAAAAGAAGGAGAAAGAATCGAGTGAGAGGGGGTACCCGGCGCCGGAGGTGTTCATGAGGGACGCCAGAAACGGTTCCGATCTCGCCGGGCCTGAGCTCGACGAGGGAGTCCGAGGCGAGCGATCTCGTCTGCGAGAGGGAGACGAAGCGGGCATGAGCGAGGCGAGCGAGGGAGGTGCCTTGACGCCGGAGAGGAGCAGCCATCTCTGCCTCGACGGCGGAGAGAGAGGGGAAATGGGATCGTTCGGTTACTAGCGGAACGACCTCGATCGGGGATGCTGCCGCGGCGATCTGTGCTTTACGTTTGCAATTCGGGCCGTACTTCCACCATGTTATTTTGGGCCCATTAATTTGGGCCGAATGTCGGATGAGAAATTAGGGTTCGGTTTCTATGCGGATCGGATTTTGTACTGTTGGGATCCAATCGATCCGATCAACTCATACTTTTGTGTTATCTTGATGATCAGAATTCCACAATCTCCAAACAACTTGTCTTAGTAAGGAAGTAATCAAACAACAATTGCCAGCCCACTAGTTTCTATTTATTCGATTGGTGGTTTGTAATAGCAATCATCACATAGTACTGTATTAGCTATTGTCTCCCTTTGGGGAGTATGAATTCACCATAGTTCCCTTTCATATGGGCTGCAAGTCGAAAAGAAGCATCACCATCATTGTTCTTTGCTGCCACAACAAGATAGCAATCCATAGTCTTCCTCGACGATGATGCTCCTCCATGAATGGATCACTTCATCCTCATAGTTCTTCTATGATTCTTTATTTGTAATGCCAGAGGAGTTGTCAAACTCATCTCCATGTATTGCTGAACACAAACATCATCACAGCTTTACTGATACCTTCTGCTGCGTTTCCTTGTTATTCTGTCAAGTGTGAGAATGTTTTGATGAGGTGTTTAGAATCCCAATTTTCTTTAATTTACATGACCAACTACTGAGTAAGCTTCTTTGTGTTAGGAACTAATGCTCCATACACTCATCTGTAAGAGAGTGCAGCCACTCTCCTCTCCATGACAGATGAAGTCTGCATGCACCAGCAATCATCATGCAGCTGCAGCCTTTTGTTTTCTTTCTTTCTCCTGTGGCTGTTGCTAGGGAGTCGGTGTCCTCTCCAATTATTGGAAGAATCCAAGGCTGATAGGTACAGGGGGCCTTCAAGTTTCCTATATCTGCACTGTATTCCCTCTGCCTCAGATTAATTTTCCTCAATTTTTGCCTCTAAGAGTTGAGCAGATCTGTAAAAAGTAGTTTCATGCTACAAAATGGCAATTATATGACCACATTTATGAGCAGTTTATTACTGTCTTGTAGAAAAAAAAAGCTCATTCTTCAACCTAAGAGAGGCTGATTTACATGAAGAACTTCTTGGGTTATGTTTTCCTGTGAACAACTAGTTTCACCACCTTTGATTCAATCAAGCAACCAGAAAAGTAACAATTCACAAGCATTGTTCTTGCCAATCTGAAAGTGTTTTCCCAGTATCACATAAGGCATTAGCACAGAAAAGGGCTCCTGGAATTTGAAGCATTCCAACTCCATATGTTCCAAGTAAGAAAGTTTTACAAGCGGATACCGGCATCGAAATAGTAGTTTCTTTTAAGAGCATGCATATCTCATGAAACATAAGACGCGGTAGAACACATCTTCTTATGGTCGATACTGCATCAAGAAGAGAGAACAAGAAAAAGGACACCACTCATAAAGGGATGAACCAGTAGAATAGCAGACGAAAGATTGGAATTTGATCACGCCGCAGATGCTTCCGCGCAGGCTGTTGCCTCGCATGAAATCTTCTCTTCGCCGTTCTCAAGTTGGCTGTAGTTTCCCTTCTCTTTGAAGAGCTGGATGTGGTGATGCTTGCAGTACAGCCTTCCCTCATGCGCAATGTAGTTCGAAGGGCTGATGACACATCCTCCACGGGAACATTTGAAGCAGCTCTTGTGATATGCAGTGCCGTTAACCGTGACCTACGACAGAGATTTGAAATTCGAATGCTTGAATCGATTCTTTCATGTTGCATGCTATAATGAACTAGAAAACCAGTGCATAATTTGAAACTATTCGATTAGGTGAACGCTATCGAAGGTATGCAAATCAGGATAATCCCAATCTGTTTTTTTTAATGGATTGGCAGGTCAGATTCATTCTTATAATCAGAAAATATGAACAATTTGCGAGATGGATTTTTCTCTACTTGAAAGATGACTTTGATAAGTGTCAAGTGTTGGACAAGTGTTGGAATTTGCGATGTGATGCGTAAGTAATGAAGAAAGACCGGACAGGATGGAGTTTGTAAGTGGTAAACTCAAATCGAATGAAATTACCCTTTCGATCGGATAAACAGTCTTGTTGCATCCAACACACTTCTCTCTGGTGCCAGCAAAAGCACTTGAAACCTTGCTTGCATTCTGTACAGCATATTCGAGTCCATTATCGACAGGGGATATAGCAAATTATATGCAAGTATAGACAAACAACAGGCTCTGAAAAGAAGAAAAAGCTGAATCTATAAGGAAATAGGTTTAGGAATTGCCGAATTTGTATCCTACACAATTGAACACCACATGAACTTCAAGAACACTAATGGATCATTATACCTCGTTCTCGACATGTTTTTCCGGTTTGACAATCTTCGGTGTCCCTGAAACAGAGAAGGACGAACCACCATTTTTATGTAACACAGCAGCGAGTATGTCGAAGAGATTGGGAGAAACCACGATTACCTTCGAAGCTTTTGTCCAGGCTGCCGGTCATCTTGAAAAGCTGATCAAAATGGGGTCTGCAGTACAGGACTCCCTCGAAGGAGTTGTAGTTTCCCAGCTGCAATGAGACAATAGCAGCAGAATGATGAAGAAAGATGTTGCTCTCAAGCTATAGAGATGAGCATGAGTCTTCAGCAGCGATTTCAAGTTTCTATTGCCATAAATGCAGATGAATCTGAAGATCCTAAGATTGTACATAATATTGCATCAAGGAACTCATAGATTTGAAGAGTGCAATCTGAACCAATTCTTTAAGAGCAAATCACTCGTCAAAGGATGATAGATGAAGCGTGTGCAGTTATAAATGACAACATGATTCAGCTCCCAATCTCACACCCATCTTGATCAGCTAAGTTCTCAAAAGCAATTGGTGCATGAGACACCGAATCGGAAATTTAACGAACGAGAGATGGTCTTGCAGATGATCAAACCATAACCTTATCATGGAACAAGAACAGCAGCTGAAGATTGATCTTCCGTTCTTCTAACACGAGAAACAGGGCAGGCGAAAGAGAAAAGGAGGAGCACCTTCAAGGTCCCCTTGCAGTGATGGCATCTGAAGCAAGCCTTGTGGTAGATCCGGTTGTCGGCGGTGAGCTTGTCGACCAAGTACACCGTCTTGTCGCACGCCGTGCACTTAGTCGTCGTCCCCTGGAACGCCATGGCTCTTCTCCCACTCCTACTTGCGCGCACCCTCCTCGACTCACCACCCGTTCTCGTGTTACCGCCGAGCTCCCTCAGGCGTCGGCAAGGCCCGGAGAGAGGGAAGACGTCAGCTGCAGACAATTCCGGTGGAGGCAAGCAAATAAAGGAGTGGGGAGGAGGGGGGGTAATGATGAAGATGCATGGGGAGACAGGTAAGAGTTGATGGGAAGCGACAGGTTTGTCGCCGAGCTTAATGCATGCACAACTATTATTTGCAGCAACGTTTTCGCCCATCGCTGCTGTTCTCTCTATTATTAATCTGCTTTCTTTAGACGAGTGAGATAAATAATAATAATAATAATCAATGCCCAGCTGGAAGGAAAGATGACATGGAGAAGGAATAGCTGATCCCTGTCGCACCCTCGATGTTATTGCTGTCGTTTACGTACGAGTGGCTGCAGGAAAGAGATGAACGAAACCTGACTCTTCTTCTAATCACACACGGCTTTAATTTTGGGAGGCAAAGTGAACATTTTAAAGTCCCGAGCAGGTGAAGAGGCACCTAATAAAGCTTCACGTAATCCGAATTAGTTGACGGGTCGGAGTCATGCTTTGGACTTATGCCTCTAATAAAATTTTTACCGATCGATTAGTAGTAAGGGCCAGCATTACTACTGGTCCTAATTGTGTCTTTCTACCGTTGATAAAAGGGTAGGATGGGATGGGGCCCTGGAAATAATGGGTGCACGACAAGGACAATGCCAGCTACTTTCGACTCGTAAACTCCAGATAGAAGACGCACTGCAGCTGATGTTTCTTTCCTGCAAAGGTACCACTCTGCACTGTGTAAACTGTAGCTCATGTTGTTTCTCTTGCAATCCGGACTGTATCGTCACTGTTTTGAACTTGTCGTCTAATCAATTCCAAAGTTAACGATAGATCGACTTGAATTCGAACTACAGCGGTTGTAAACAATATTATGTATATTTTCGTTTCAAATTAATTTGAATTCGAACATTCGAATTCTATGTAATAGTCTTTTTCTGGGAATAAAAATTCTTCCTCCATCGAGTCGTGTTTCCGAACCACATCTGTGCTGCTAGAGATTGTGATGACTGATGAGATGGAGGTTGGCTGGCAGCTCCTGCTGTTGCTGATGATGATGATGAGAACGGAGGCAGGCCAGCAAACTGCCAGCTTCGTTTCTGCTGCACTTCCACTTGCTGCTGCTGCGGCTGCTGCTGCTACTGACCAACCATCGGATTGCTTCTCATTTGGCCAACGTCTTCACCATTATTATTTCTTTTCCTTTCATGAGTTGGTGGTGGTGGAAGTCGCGATGGCATCCTGCCCACCTAAGTTCATATTTCTTCGGATGCTCGCAAGCCGACGGTGGGCATGATATTGGGTCGGATTCTACTATGTCCGAATTCGGATCCGATAAGTTCACGGGCTGGTCAATTACTGGGCAATTCCGAGACGATTAGGCCCATTAACAATAGTCTAACTTATCATATCTTCACTAAAATGACTCTCGAGGATTCCACGGAAGAGATGCTATGCTTTGAACATTATGATGTTGTGTATCTAACTATTTAATAGAGCATAATATATCATTTTATAAATATTGAAGAAGCTGATTAGTTTAGTTGATAGGGAATATTCTAGCACTTGCTAGCTGGCAGTTGTCAAGGAGTTGACATGCAGGATAGCACGACATTTGTCTGACGTGAGAGAGGGTTAGGCTAGCGATCGACACTCCCTCGGTCATCCCCTGTCGACCTCGTGTCGCACAGGGTGGTACAGATCGACGTCATGCTACATGAACCCGAAAAGGCCAACCCATGCTACATAAGGTTGTACGAGTTGGCCACCTACATGAATACACCACAGGAGGTATGGGTGACCCCGGAACAATCATAGTTCCCTCCCATCGTCTCTACAAATATAAAAATCAATCCCCGACATTTGAAGAAAGAATCGATCCCCAAAAACCCCCACAAGATATAGAACTAATCTCCATCGGCTAACTAAAGTATCAAAGGGTTCGAGTCGAAAATCCCACCCGACATCGACTTGTTATGTAGGGTCTTGACGAAGAACGAACATACTCTAGTTTCACCTCGGGATAACTTTGGAATCATCCTCGCCAATCCCAACTTAGCTTCAACCTTTTTTGAGAAGACTCACTCAAACAATTTCGCACGTTCGAGACAAGATCAAGCTGTACCGACCACTGATTAAGTTGTTAAAGGACTTTATCGGCTGATAACGATGACTTTGTGATCAAATTTCATGTTTACTATTTATTGTTTAAAAAAATTTCAAGGGCTATTTTCGGAGTGATATGAATATAATCTCCCCTAAAAGAGAAGATAAAGAAACGAATGCTTGGCCAATCTAATCTGCCACGTCGGCCGGGTGATGACAACTAAAACCGTATCCACCACACAAGCTGACCTACCACCTCATCACCAAATCATTTTGTCCTCCCAAAGTCAAGTCCATTCTAGAAACTATAACTGCAAACTAATACTAGACACCGAGATCCGGGTCAACCAAGACATGGGGAAGGCCTTAACATTGTGATAGATTGAATCACCTAAATTTCTCAAGTAATCGACACACGATATGTAACGTGGTTTGACCACTGTCGACTCCCAAAAACCTTTGGCTATCGAATGAGAACTCTTGTGATCTCTTAAATTTCTTATATCAACGTTATTTCATCTAAGAGATCAAATCATTTGTGGGAGGAGAATTATGATCTCTCTCTCTCTCTAAGCTAATACAAGCGAGCAAGACATACATTAAATTTCGTGTGATCACCTATTCTTTTATAATATACTTTATATTAATATATAATCAGATATTAATCGAATGAAACAAAAATTCACAGTGATGTGATGACAAGCATCCGCACATCACATGGATCATGTGCGTCGAATGGACCATTCATTACACAGTCCCAAGTCTCATCACAAGATATCCTTTTCCAACTATAAATAAGTTGATGGTGCAGGATAATAAGTTTAAAGGCCGTTGATGTATGGTGCAGACCTAAATCAACATGTCTCACGAGGTTGATGTTGACTTTTGAAAAGAAGACTCCCTTGATGACAAGGTGAGAGAGAGAGAGAGAGGTTATCTTCGATGAGCTCGAAACATGTCCATGATTTGTGTAGAATAAGATCATGGCTATCAAAGACAGCAGCAACATATGTAGAATTAACTTGTCTCATGGTACGTGATGAGCATGAAGATTATATTTGTCGTTGTTTTCTTCTATACCCTTAGCCATTCTCTGTTGATCGAAGAGTGTTTGAGTGGCGGTCATAACTCGATTATTTGGAATTGACAGGTTTGGCTTGCATCGAGTGGACATGGCCCCCTCAAGCTCTATCCACTTTGCATCCGTTCTAAGCACGGAGCTTCGGTATTTATCTGCCATGCAAAACAACAGATAAGAATGACGTCCTTCTTCTGGAAGGTGGAAAAAAGGAGGCACTTAAGACCCACCCAACATCCTTCGCATGACCTCCGTGATGACACCTTTGACTCGCTGCCACTCGTTCCACTTTGTTTTGCCGTCCGTCGCTTAATCCCTAATGCATCCATAGAATCCAAATAAATTACATGACTCCGTAACTCTTATGTTCTACCTATACTCTGAGATATGTTATGATGCCAGATGGCGCTTCTAGATTAATGATCATTCAATAATCATCCTGGAAACCAGATATTGACTTCGTCGTTATTGATCGATGTTTATTGAGTTAGACAGATATATTATAATATATATATATATATATATATATATATATATATATATATATATATATATAGTAAAGCAATAAAATATATGCTTGATTAACACGTCAACGTTAATTATTTCTCTTAGATGGACTATGTAGGCTATGGTCCAACTTGATGGCCGTGTCTCAATACACCCCACATGCAGAACATGACCCACTGACACAGTTTCTCGTTGCGGCCGAAGAGGACTCTCTTATCGTGTAGCAATGTGGAAACCTAAAAATTCCTAATGGAAGGGTTCAACACCCAACCCCTGTCTGCCTGTTCTTGCAAGTTACACCGCAATGAACCCACAAGTCAACACCGAGATAAATATACGGGCGATAGAAGCTTCCTTGAACGGCTGGGACCTGAAACTATCGTCTTATATATACTAGCATCCATCGAACAGAAAAGGGTGACTTTGAGAAATCCGTAGCAGATTCACATGCGATATTGCCCAAACTATGTTCTGCGGGACAGCAAGCTTCAAGAGCGTCGACAGTGATCCATGGACTCCTTCCTCGCCCAAGGCAGCGAAAAAGAAGGCCGGCAAGAACCCCTACTCGGCCAGAGGCCTCGACAAGTTCGCCACCCTGCTCGCCGAGCTCGAGGCTCGCAAGGAGCGGGTGCTGGCGAGGGCCGCGTCGCAAGGGGCGGCGGCCATGGTGCGGTTCACGTACTCCGGCCCGAACGAGTGGATACCGATCATCGTCAAGATAAGGGATCCACAAGTCGAAGCCGGCAAGCCGTCTGACGTCGAGAAGCCCAAGGCGCCGCCTCCAGTGCAGGCCATCTCGGAGGCTTCCCCGCCCGAAAAGGACGTTGGAGAGGGGGTGGAGACGGTGGCGCCGGAGACGAAACCGAAGGGCCACTTTTCTTGGGGCGTGGGAGGGGCCAAGGGGTGGTCTGGGAAGAACTGGAGGCCGAGCTACTACTGGCCTTTGGTGGCGGTGCTGATGCTGCTTTGCTTGGTCATGTTCGGGAGGGTGTTCGCCATATGCTGCACCACCGTGTGGTGGTACATGGTGCCGATCATGCAGGGCGAGAGCGGTGCAGGTGTGAGGAGGTCCATCAAGAAGAAGAAGGATTACGGGAGGAGACTAAGTGACAAGAGGATGGCTGGCAATTTAGCACCTGCACCTTCTTTCCAGGCCAACAAGGTCAGGGGGGTGCAGGAAGCGTCGTCTCCTCGAGGCCATGTCAATGGAAAGAGAGGGTAATATGATCAGGAGAAGATCATCATCATCTTCTTCTTCTTCTTCTTCTTCTGCTTCTTCCTTTTTTCTTTCATTTTTTTTTTGTTCTTCGTAGGACTGTTCGATTTCTGTAATAATTAGGATCACTGCCGATGTATATTATCTCCGTGGAAGATGGTTTTGGTTGGGGATCAATCTCCAAGCTCATCGTCAAGGCTTTGTTCATAAGAAAATTTCTTTTCTCAAAGGTTGACTTGATCTTATTTTTCCGGGGGATTCAATGTAGCGTATTGCAAATTTCTTCCCCGCGCTTTAACATCATTCCCCGAAGCTCTCTGTCTGTACATTAGATTGAGACAACACGGGGGGTAAGAAAGGCGATTGGAGAGGCAAGACGGGGCCCTACTAATTAATCCCTGCCATTTCGAAGGGTAAGAAAGGCAGAAGCGACCTATCGAGGAGTCTCAAATCTCAATTTCAATTGAATACGAGGTCTCACCAACCGTCTCTGCCTGCTACCACGTTATTTCCATACGAGAAATGCTACGCGTAACGACTTGACTTAGTCATGACTCAAGTCGCGACTTCTACATGGAACACGATGCGCGTCCACCGTGGTTGAACTGGCCTCTTTGTGGCATGGGCACGTCAGCCAGTCGCAACTCGAGCAGCGGCTTGAGTTGCGGCATCTAGCAAATTCTATGTCACTAATTTAAATAAGAATGACCAATATCAACACTAGACGCGTAGGATAGCTAAAAAGGATTCTATGCGAATCCCATTCACAGAGAAACTTCTTCCACTGACTTGCGCCCGGCGTTATGCCGTTTTCTTGGTCCCCAAGGCATGCAAGAGGACCACAACAAGATAGTGAGCTACTATAAATTCATGTATCGACTAACATAATGATTGCAAAAGAAAATTAAGATGTTGGAAACGTGTCATAGGATTGCAAAAATGTACCTTTGTAAATGAAATGAAGCTCAGGATCTGCGAGTCTTGTCCGGTCGATCTTGCCTTATACTTCATGCTGAGACTATTTAAGCCTGTAAGCCACAAAGGTAATAAATAATCTTTCATATAACTTTCACAAAAAAAGAGGATCATGTCCAAAAACACAGATGCATTAATGTTGAATCTATAGAAAGAATGAATCAACTCGAACATGTTTAGAGGGAGTTTGATGCAGCATGTGAGTCAAAGTCAATCACCATCCATCGATCTCAGATGCCACGTCGCCCTCTAAAACTTTTAGAGACAACTCACCCGTACTGTGTAGCGGAAGAGGAAGAATATATCCGCCACAGTACTTGTTTGGTTCTTTTGCTTTTGGGGAAATATGCTTAAACCAAAAGCAAGTCCATTATTCCCTCAGTCACACCGATCAAAAAAACCAAGTCCATCATGACCCACGAGCATCACATGTTACAAATTCTCCACCAAATTTTGGTCACCCTCAAATCAATCAAGAAATCCATAACTCCCAGCATCAAATTTTCATGACAACTTCAGAGAATCCTTTCGCTATTGCGAACCTAACCAACTTCCCAAGTGCCTGACAAAAGTGTGCTTTATGCAAAGCACAATCTTTTGCCCTCGGCTACGAGCTGGTTATAAAAGTCCCGCTGTCAATAAAGATATGTGAAGAATGCTAATAGTTCAGGTGGGTTCTTGGCCTAACAAGGGAATCTCCTTCTCAAGTCAAGTCTTTTGGTGCTTGTCTTGTTATCATAATTGTACTTCCTTTATCTATTTAACCTAGCCAGCAACTTTAGAATATAAATGAAGAAATTTACATCCATTAGGATGGCATATCAACAACCAGTCTATACACATAATTGAGGTGGATGACAACCATTTTAAATATCAATACAGATATAAATTTTCAAATAATACTTGAAAATGTTTCACCATTTTCCTTTCACTAGATCATAGTTCATATAGTTAAAGAACCGGTTGAAACATTAAGTAAATATGTTGTTAGTATAATTATGCACAAGTATGAATGAGATACAACATTGCTCTAGCTTAGGTAGTCAGAAACCTGCATGTTGTATCCTCGGGCTCTACCAGCTTAGCTCCTAGATTGATGCAGTCCCATCATTCCTGCATTCGGTGGCAGAAAAAGGTTAATGCTGACAACAGTGACAATCAAGATACAACTAGACCGATAAAAGAAGATTTATGTGTGAAAAAGCCAGCCCGATCATTCCAAACCTCAAAGCATGATTGACATATCTTAATCGTGCATCATTCAATCTGCACTGGGTGCCAATTAAAATAGAACCAAATCCTAAATAAATGCCTGAATAGCGATAAATATCTTGTTGTCAACCGATCAAACTTGAATTTTAGGCACTAATTCCCAAGACTGAAGCTTGCTCCAGATATGCACTAGATCTATGGCTCTCTTCTTTTGCCTCTAGGCACCATATGTAACGTTGGGCTCATGCATGCTGGTTACGTTTCTTATGTATCTAGCCAACAAAGGGAAGAACTGCCCTTTCCGTTTCTCCAATTTAAGAAGGTTTCTGCCATATACTCCAGGAAACTTCATCTCTGTCCCAAGCTAAACAACAAAACACTCAATGAAAAATTAAAGAACAATGTTGCCAGAATAGCATGGAGTGTAAGTACCTCTAGAAAACATAGATATAAGAGGGTTATGAATACTAACTTTAAACATACAACATGCCAGTACTTACAGACCACCCATTGTACATCTACATGTTTTAGGAATCTCAAATGCTAGTGGAGGAAAGAATGTTATTTATTCTAGTTAGAACCATCTCGATTTCTTTAGGCTGGTTGGCTAGTTATTACCCTCTTTCGATCTTATTTTTCATCGTATTTCTAACCTCCTACCACCTATTAACACCTTAACTTGTAACTTTATGTGCTGACTAATCCTGGAACATAATTTATCACACAAGACAGAATCAATGTTCAAGGTACTATGATGGAAAGTTTTAAATACCAGTAAAAGAAACTTCTTGGACCATTATGCACCAACCATATAGTCCACATGCACCAATTATATACCATAAAACTACCGAATATTTATAAATCAGTACACTAGTAGACAGTATAAAATTGGATAAATTTGGTGTGGTTGGTATGATTGATATACCATATCATTTGTAACCATGTTATGAGGACATTCAGACATCATAAGCAAGGAATTCTTGTTATTAGTAGTGCAGAGTCCTTTGCAAGCATCAATTTCCAGACTACTAATGTTATAATAGTGGCAGGAAAATCCACAGTAACCATTTAGACATATTTATATAACCCATTTATATCACCAAACAGAAACACTTTCCAATTCTTGAAATCATATACTTGTAATAATTGCCTTAACGGTCAAGATATTTATAGATCCTAACAGATGGCCTAGTGACATAGGTACACAGGACATGATTGGGTTCAGCACAGAGATTTGTTGCATCATTCAATTGGCTGGGACTCAATAAAAAACCTGCTATGACTGGGTGGAACCAAGCAGACCAGCTGGGCCAACCAGAGCGATTAAGAATCTGCCACTAACTAGCATGAATACAGCAGATAAGTAGGAACTGATCAAATTTGTATCAAAACATTAGAAAATCCAAATAGCAGGCATTTCAATGCTAAACCAAGAACCAGTGAAACATAGAGTCTGTACTGATGACTGATGGATCCACTGGTGATGGAATATATTGGTACTGGACTCATTAGATGTCCACTGTTGCTGGTTCTTAATGCCTTGAGATTGCCACTAATTATTGGAAATTAGTTCAAGGAAAGTTGTGAAGCCTAAGACAAGCATTAAATATGACACTTCTTTATTGATCCCTTGTTGTCTCATATTTGACTCTTAGTTCTATTAATTACCTCATATGATTTACATGTTCTAATTATCAGTTTATTAAGATAAAAATTACAGGAAAGTTGGAATTTATAGTTACACACACAGACATATACAACCAAATATGAATTACAATGCCCCCTGTTTGGATATCCTGGCACCATCCCTGATCTTAGCAGAATACATGGTTGGAGCTCACTGCTCGCCTAGCGGTTCTATGATTCTACGTTAGAATCATATGAATGAGTCTACAAATTCCTCAAATTATATGTTGGTTTCATTATAATGAAATATAAATATCTTGAAAGACAATAAATAATTATGCTCTTGTGGCCTTAACGAAAGGTCTTTTAATTAGTATATTCCTACAATCCAGATCAAAATTTAACAATGTTATAAAATTGGTGACATTGTCTTTAGAATACTAGTAAGAAACATTACAAATACTTATATTCTAAAGGTGCAATATCATTAGAACCTTTTACTTAGTGACAAAGACCAGAGTGTTTGCAGCATTTAAGGTGCCAATTTACATGCTTTGATTCAAGATAGGAGATGGGAAACAAATTGTCCAGAAACCACAGAAAAAATTCATCATATCACAGAATTTTATCAGAATAAAATAACAAAGCAACGATTATATAACCAACTAAGCAATTACAAAGATCACAAAATGTACCTTATCTTACCCATTGTGGAAAAAATGGTACGCGTGACCAACATTGAGACATTCGATGAAGCTCATGGCTCGGTGAACCATCACGAAGAAACACCCCGAGCAGTATCTGGTCGCTTGGCAACTCGTCTTCCTGCCAAGAAATCGCAAATCAAGATTTCCAATATCCCTAATCAAGCAACAACAGGCAAGATAAATAATCGAAACTATCTTAGAGTACGATTAGGAACAGTAATTAATTACAGCAATTCAGCAACTGCGGAGCACAATAATCCACCCATGATTTCTTCATCTTCTCGAAATCATCGGAGGATCTCCACGCTCATCTTGAACTTGACGCCGCGAGGTTCATATCCGTTCCAGTCCAAGAACCTCATTCTCGATGCCCCCTTGTTCCTGAGGAGCCGTAGATCGCCCACATAGAGAGTCCCGGACACCACGGGGTCGTCGCGCTTGCGCTCGTCGAGGTCGGAGCAGCGGCGCCGGACGAGGAGTCCTAGGTGGGAGGGAGTGGGAGAAAGAAGGGGAGCGAAGGAAGACAAGGAGGGCGACCTTGAACTTCCACGAATCGATGGGGTTGATGGCGCGCTCGAAGCAAAAGAAGGTGAGGAGGAACCTCACGAGAGGGAAGAGCGAGAGCCTGGCGCCGATACCTAAGGCTTGCATTGGAAGAATAGAGTGCAAGGGGCGGCACCGCACGAAGGGGGAGAGGAAGCCATCGTTCCTTTCGGTCGGCGTTCCGTGCTGCTGGTTAAGTAGCGGTCGACAGCACTAAAAGATAACGGCCGTTATTTTTCATCAATTTACGCAGGCTAGCAACAATTTGGTTACAACGTCCGTTATAACGACCGCAGGGGGTTCGGTATACGAAAACGTCTGCTTTCCGATATATCGTTTCTCCCCTCGGCGGTATCGACGACGTCATAAACCGCGGTTCGTTCCCCTTTCGTAGTCGCAGGAGAAACAGAAGCAGATCCCCGGGAAAGGGGACGGCGGGGAAGGGAGAGAGGAAGACGTGCGACGAGCGATGCGGCTGTGTTCGTGCTTCGGCCCTTCGAAGGCCGAGAGGCGGGAGGCCGATCGGCTCGAGGCGGAAGAAGCCCGCGCCAGAGCCGCCGAAGCCGCTCAGAAGAGGCAATTCCCCTTCCCAAATCCCCCTTCTCCCCCCCTTGCCTCTATATCTTTTCTTATGATCCCTGAGTTATTTGTAGCAACGAAGTCTTCTCTCGATTTGTATCGATCGAAGTTTCTCTGATCGGTGAATTGCAGGCAGGAGCAATTTGACAAATCGGCCGCCGGGAGGGCAGCTCGAGCGCAGATAGCGGCAACAAAGAAATCCAGCGAGCCGAGCAAAGGAGAACCTGTTCTCAAGGTAACGTAGATCCCATTGATTATTAATTTTCTTTTTGTGTTCGGTCAGCAGAGAACAAAATGCTTGTTTCTTCTGTTGATATTATCCTTCCTTGACTAAAATTTTGGGCGTCGTGGTTGCAGTGGCAGATGGGATGATCACTCTCTTTTTGTGGATAATTAACAGCAAAGTCGTAAGTTAATATCTCTAATTCAATGGATTGCTGCCCACTAGGGCAAGTCTATCCATTCTCATATTTCATACTTATTTTCACATTGTAGTAAGTGGAAAACTTGTTGTTTGATTGCTTGTTTAGTGTGTTAACTTTGGCTTCATCTATATGTATTTTCTTCACTGCTATGAGCTACTTTTTCCATGCTGGATTCCAGAGGGGGGCAAAGTTAATGTGGTTGAAGAATGAAAATCCATAGGCCTTTGCGTTATTTTCTTTCTTATAATAAATAATCACGAAAAGGCTTTATCTAAAATCATAATTTATCATCTTAAGAATGAAATAACTTAAGCACGTACAAAGGGAAATGCTTCAGAGAAGTGGGTAAAGGTTTATAAGATGCTATGATTAAAGATCAGCCATAATAATTTACAAACACTTTGGGGAAGAAAAATCGTAATGGTAGGCAGACCCTATTTTAGTTTCTTCTCTTCCATTTTAGTAGTTCTCAATGAAATATTTTATACTTTCCTGTTGTCATAGCATTGCTTTAACTAAATGGAGGAAGCTTACACTATAAGAAAAAGGTTTACTTGCAACAACAGCTGATTAGGAGGCGGTGGATTCTACTAGCAACTTGAAATTGACTTTAACATTTGACCATCTAATTCTTAGTTTTTTTCTTCTTAGGCTACAGAATGGTCTTGTGAAATAGCACATCAGAATTAGTATTCTGACAATAAATTCATTAATGGGTTGTTAGGACAGATGTATGACTGTGAGATTTGTATTTATTAGAAAGCATGTGTTTTTTCCTTGTTTTCTTCTTAGAAGCTTTAACTATTCAACTAGTGTATAATAGTTCACTACCATGGTGTAATTGCTTATAAAAATGAGGAATTTGTCATAGTAAGAAAAGGTGATGTACTGTATGCATGAGCAAACTGTGTCAGTGCTCCATTACTTTCTTTCTTAACACTACAAAGTACTGTATGCATGTATATACTATTATATTGTTTTAATTTTTTTATCTCACTAATGCATGAGCATCTAGGTTCCAAGAAGGCCATATGTGCATATTGCTTTCTTGAATTTGTGGTTCTTTATTGTTGAGCAAAATCATGTTCTTTGTTAGAATTTTGTTAGAATTCTTCAATATTTTGTTAGAATTATTTCCCCTAGATAACTTGTCTCTTGAGTCTTAGCCAAAATGTTGGCTAATCCAATTTGTTCCAATTAATCTCAGTGTCAAATTCTAGCATTGATCCTAATGATAATATTGATCTTTGAAAAGTTTGCTGAACCCTTGAGTTTCCACTATTGCCAAGCAAGATAATGTAATGGACTTCGACTCATGGCCCATGTTGGTTTACAAGTTACCTTATCAGATCTCTGATCTTACTTATGTACCAGCTATGGAGTAGATTTGACTTCTATGTCATTTCGTTCCCAAGTATTTTAAGGACATATGCAATGCACAATCATTGGCTGATTATGGGGCACTATTATCGGGTTGAATTAGCACATTAGGGTACCTTGGTCCACGATGCAACAGACTATATACTTATGTATGATATAATCTGAGTGAGAAAGATGCCATGACTCGAGATCAGTCAGAACAAATCACACAAGTATTTTGGAAGGAAATGAGATGGTTGGCATACGTTATTATAGTTTTCCCTGTCCTGTTCTTAGAGGGTTATGATGAAATCTTTAAGATCTTTGAGACTTCTTTTGAGTCACAGCATTGCTCCAGTAGTAACGAGTGAAATAATGTATGGGTTTACTTGCAAAACAGCTGAAGAGAAGCATGACTCAAATATCAAAAGATGTAACAGGTAGGCGGATTCTATGGACTTTCTTATCTAGAGGTGTTCTTCCCCACTTTCCCCCCTCCCTCCATTGATGACAGTACAAAATTCTTATTATATGTTCTTAGATGGAGATAAATTTTGATAACTGGTCAAACATTGCCATGCCTATGTATAGATGGCTGATTAGGATGTACCCAGGGCAACCCCGAAAACTGACTTTGGTGCACTAAGGACATATGAAAAGAGCAACAGGGAAATATTGTCTTATGAAAAAATTGTCATTCTTTTTCAATTCCAAAAGCTTGTATTGTGAAAAATGCTTAGAATGTTACATTTTTCTTATCTTGTCTATCAAAATTGCATCTGGATTGGTGATGTTGATATTCAACTTGATTGGGGACTTAAGTTATGAAATATTAGAAGCTGCTTGCAATTTGAAAATGGCTTAAATAACATTTTTTCATCTAATAACTTCTAGCTTTCTTTGTCCAGAGTAAGTAAGGAATGGAGTGGTGGAAACGTGCGTCTTCTTAGTTCAGAATAAAGGTCTTGAGGATAAATTCACTTCACAGATCTCGTTCGGATAAGTGTATGGCTTTTCCATCTGTACTTATTAGAAACCATGTGTTTGTTTCCTCTTTTTGTTCTCGGAAGCCATGAACTTTCCAACCAGTTGTTAATAGTATTTTCGATGCCTTGGCGTAAATATTCATGAAAAATCAAGAATGGGTTTGTTTTTCATATTTTAGAGTGATGCTTATCGAAGTAAATTTGATAGGAGGTTCTTCTTCTAGGTTAACATAAATCCTTCCTTTTATTTAATGTTCATTGTCATCATTTGGAAGCCAGAACTCAAGGGAGGTGGATAATCAACTACATCAACGCCAAAAGTTTTCATTGTTAGCTTTGACAAAGGTCATGACAAATCTCTGTTGTCGCATATTATCCCAAGCAGCAGAGAGAGGGAATAGGCAGGGCCCTCTGATAATAAATGTGCATTGAAACTAAGGTTGTGGTGGTGCATGATATCACTGATGCGTTTCAAGGGATTTATGAAGAAAGCAAACAGAACCTTGAAGGTTTGAACATTTAAATGTGTGTTAGGTGGATATATTATGTGATTAAGAATAGTTGCCGACTAGAAGTCACTTTGTTATAGAAGTGGCTTTCCAGAAAGATGAAAAAATATAGGGCACATCACAGTGATGGAGAGGCTGCATTCGTGCTGAGCAACAGTAGCTTTGTGCGTCACTTTCACGATGATACCTTTTCTTGCCATCGACGTGTTATTATATTAATAATTTATTATGAATTAGTATGTTACGTAAGTAGATTTTAACGTCTGTTAACTTAGACTTGATGGAATGAACTTAAATGTTATGTTTTTGAAAATATAAAGATTATTTTAGATACGAGTTAACCATAAAGACTTAAGAGGTTCATGACCAAAATTATATGAGTTAAAATGAACCTTAACCCTAGTAAAAAATACATGTATATACAAAAGATAGGTATAAAATGATATACTTTCATGTCGTAAATTTTCTGGCATATGATGCTCCTTTTGATAATTTGTTTATAATATTTATATTTGATGTAGGAGTCACATGTGATTCATAGTCGTATATTGAGTCGTTTTTTAATGACTCGAGTCGTTCAATTATGATCATCGAATTAAGTTTTTACGATGATACCATCGTGTGCTGGAATTTTTTCATATTCTCTCTTTCTCGGTGTTTAATTAAAAAAAAAATTACATAATTCTTGTTCTTTATTCGGGTTTTTCTCACGTGAATTAGTATGCTCATGAGAGAGATTGTTTAAGAATATATTAGATCTTCGACTAACAATATTCTTTGACTTTTAGGGATATAAATGGAGGAATCAATTAAAACAATTGTTTTCATTGAACACACACACACTTTAATTGATGAAAAATACTCACTAATATGCACTTTATTACCAAGCCAAAGGAACCCTTTAAAATGTGTGGAGAAATGGTAGGCCATTTTTTTCTTCCTACTTGACTCGATATGGGGTTTATAGTCTTTGATTCTTTGCTTTTATTTCGTAATCTTAACGTAGAATATTGATTTAATGAAGAGATGATGTACGTGTATATAAGTATTTTTTGAGGCTCTTAAACTAATTTTACTGCTTGCCTGATGATTGGTAAGCCGGGATCAAAATTTGAACCTCTCAATAGTAATTATAGAATTCTACTTAGACTCATTTTTGTAACTTTATACGCATATATAATAAGAATTTTAACTCTATTAGCGTAACTCATAACTCAACTCGCGAGTCAAGAACTCAATGATGCGCCCAAAGATTCGAGGGTGAAAGCATGGATGCACAAATTTTGTAGCATGGCATCCCAATTTATAGTTTGAATTAACTTTTGATTTGTTTCGTCCACAACAAATAATTTTAATGTTATTTAAGTTGTGTCTTAAAAGACTTACCATAGGAGTTATATAGGTAATCGTCATGTTGAAAGTTTTCTATTTTTTTTTCTTAAAATTATAAAAACATGCATGAATGAGAAATATGTGTGCATGATAGATAGAGATGATCTCAAATGCGAACCGATTGCTAGATTTGAAATTTCGGATACATGCGTGAGGTACACAACCAATGGATGCTCTCTAACCTAATTACATTAAGCAAGTAATTAGGTTTAAATGTTAGATAACAAATTTTGATTAATATGTTGGACTTACAATTTGGGATTAATGGGGGCAGGCCGACGATATTATGCTTTTGTGTCATGATTAATCATCTTAATTAAGAATCACATCAACTCAAGCATGGGAGGTTTGTCAAAATCTTATAAGATAATCTTTAAAAAATAAAAAAAAAATTATTACATTAAATGACATGCATGATGTTCATATGTAAAATCAAATCTCACGATCAAATTCTAGAATTTAAACATCATTAAAGTGGAAATATTTTTTTTTTATATTGATTTTGTTTCTTCTTGGAAACCTTGAATATTTAGTTTGTTGTTCATAATACTTCATAAATAATATGGTGTAATTTCTCATAAAAACCCGAAATTTGACACAGTAAAATAACAGTGATGATTTCCTCACCAAACAATGATTTGGCTGTGATTAGTTTCTCAATTCATACATCACTCTACATTGCCATAATATCTTTGCTTTCATTCAATCTTCTCTTGCATTCTTCCGTAAACTACATTGAGGAGAAAGAGTTAATGAAGCATAATATTCTATACATGTAGTAATTTTTATGTGTACATTATAATAATTAATTAAAGAACATTTTACATGTCGCAAGATGATCATCTTGACAACAATGCCAAATAATTTCATGGATACTTCACACATCCTCGAAGCCAAAAATATTTCATGCAGCAAATCTTGTCATTTGTGCACCTTTGCTTCTGTGGAGCTCATGCATCTCCATCCTATACCCTCTCTCTCTCCCTCTTCTGTTGAAGACAAAATGAGTCTAAGTATAAGTAGATAAGAGTTAGGGTTGACAATACAAATATATATATATATATATATATATATATATATATATATATATATATATATATATATATATATATATATATATATATGTATGTTTGTATATAAGAGTATTTCTTTACCATGTATGGTCGAGAAGAGGTGGAACTTCAAACTATTTTTGTCGTGCCTCTTCCTTATCAACCAATGGAGAATCTGATATTAAGAAAAATATTAGCACAAATAATTTCATTAAGATCGTCGCTATTTATTGGTGTAAGAATTAATCGTTCAAATTAATTTTGATACATACTGTTGCTTCATGATGATGGGTAAGTTGGGATCAAACTCTGAACCTCAATAATAATTACTGAAGCTCACAATTCATTTGTGAAACTTGTTTGAGATTACGAACGAACGATGTCTTTAAGAGATAGGAAGTTGGTGTGTAAAAATTTTGTAGCATCGTCACCCAATTTATAGTGTGAATCAACTTGTGATTCATTGCATCGACAATAATAAATAATTTTAATATTATTTTAGATATGGTCTAAAAACCTATAAGGGTGTAGACGAAAATGTATATGGAGATACACTAGGCGAGAGAATATTTCTATGCCAGAGATAAATATAAAAAAAAAACGTCCAAGAGATTAGTTTCATATTACTAAATATAAAAAAAAAATAGGTGATATGCATCAATGGATATAAGAATTGTTTTAAGCTTTATATTGAAAGTCCTTTTTTTTTTAAATAATAATAAAGACATGAATCAATGAAAAATAGGTGTGCATGAACGAATAGATGCCCTCAAAATATTAATATTTAGTTTTATTGATGAGCTAAGTCCATAACATTGACCATTCAAATTAAGCTCATAATTTTGATTCATGAGCTCGTCTCTTTAGACCTTTTTCATCATCATTTTGGTTTTTTTTTTTTTTGCTAAATATTTTGAAAAGTAATATATTTAAATCCATGGAATTATTAAGAGGATATGTCACCGGTTAATCACTTATATTAGTATTTTTTAGCATCGTAGAGTGTTATAAAAGCTACAATTTTTAATTAAATGATGATGTACAACCATTTCCATGGATTATACTAATCTAAAACTAAGTTATATGGAATTGTAACTAAATTATGACATTTAAACGATGAGACTTTTATATTACCCCATGAAACCATAAAAAGAACAAATCAATATACAAATGTACGAATATGCATGCCAAGATGTGTTTGTACGAAGCCTCGCATGTGTATGAACCCGATTCATTTCCTTTTTTGTTTATAACCCAAAGGAAGATGTTTCCATGCTTGTTGTAGAACAAGCAATTCCATATCCATCGTATGATTCATTCATCATTAGAAGTGTGTTTTCTTGTTGATATCTACTTGCATTTGTGTCCTGCCAACCCATCTCAACATTAAGTTTTGACATAGGTAACATGCCATGTGGACAATAAATGCCTAATTGACATCATATCATTGTCTTATTACCATACACTTCATTAACCATATCATCATCGAATCGAATCTCTAGTTACTAAAACTTTCGATCTTCTAGAATGGATCAAGTTTGCGTAATGTATATGGTTACGATACTCTCTCCGTAAATAGGGGCAGCTCTTCTTCCGCTTCTATCGTTTCTTTATAAATTTATGAAACCCTAATAAAATTGAAAAGAGAGGAAAAATGTTAGTCCAAATAACTTTAGATAAAAAAAAACTATTTATCAAGTAAGTGTCATATATTCAAATTAATTTTGAAACATACCATTATCTACTGATAGACAAGTTGAGATCAAACTCTGAACCTCGATAGTAACCTTCGAATCATACCACGATCAGGACTCATTCCGGTAACTTTCTTGAAATTAAAGACGACAAAGATAGAGAACAAAAAATAATAATTATTACATGAAAAAATTTAATAGTATGGTCTCCCAATTTATAGTCTCAATCACTCGGTTAGATTCATTGCATTCACTACAAAAGATTCCCATATTATTTTAGTCATGCTTTAAGGACCTACTACAATGGTTATATATAAACATGCACATGGGATGTATTAGTATGAGTCTCCACTAATACATGAATCTATTCTCCATTGTTATAACTATTCTATATATATCATCCAATTTTGTTTCTAACTAATCACTTGTAATCACAATGAATATTATTATCTTTAACATTATGATAGTTTATTTAAGAGTAAATTAAATTTTTACATAAATCCATTTTGGAGAGATATGCATGTTAAGCAAAAAAATAAATCATATTTAAAAATTAAATATTAAATATTTAAAAAAACTTGCACATTAATCTTGTAATGTTGCATGTAACCATGTAAAGAGGGAATCAGTGCACAAAAAGCATGAGATATACATGTGCATGACTAAATAAATGCTCTCAAATATGATTTTGATAGCAAGTAGCTAGATTTGAATTTTGCATAATAAGCTTGGATTAATGTGTGGGCGTGTAATATTGCACCTTAAAATCATGCTCATCTTAATCATCTTGTCAATATTAATAATATTAAGAAAAAAATAGATTGGTATCACTAAGGTAAGGATGATCACGGCTCTATCTGAATTAAAATCAAATCGAGTTAATGGTATAAATCAGGAGGATCATACGAATCAATTTTGATTCTTAGAAACTAAAATTTAAAACAGATTTGATAGTCTCAAATCTTATAAATAAAAAATAAAAAATATAAATATGTTGCAGAGTGGTTAATACTTTAGGCTTAGAGTTGAATGATGTGGGTTTGGTAGAGTAATTTATTTATTTATTTTATCAATTTAAACTGATAGATAGAAATTTTGATTCCTAAACCGAACCTATCTCGAACCGATTTAATTTAATTTTACAAATTCGAATGAACCATGGATATGAAAGAAATTAATGAAAATCTTGTTTTATTATTCCTTTTAAGAGATGTAGCTTATAATTTCTTACTCATTTAACTTGTTTTATTATTAACATTATGATAATTGATAGGCTTAAACATTTAACTTGTTTTATTATTCCTTACTCATCTACATTTTATTTTATGGGAGAGAGGGATAGTGGCGGAGTCTCTCACATTATATCCATCGATTATTATTATTTTTTCCTTTGATCGGTTTTGGTTTATCGAATAAAAAATCAATCATTTTTCCAATACTCTTTTAGTCGTCCTCTAAAGAGTACCTTCTTTTATGTGTTAGATAATACATACATACATATAAATGTATTAGCACGAGTATTGACCTACACATGAATCTAATTAAGAAGATATACACATCCTCGCTCTAATCTTTATATTAAAATGTCTTCTATTTGTTTTGGGTAACCAAATAGAGTGAAATCTAAGGCAAGTATAAGATTATTAAGTTTTAATTCATAAGCTAACCTTATAATTTCGACCAATCAAATCAAGCTCATAATTTATACTTCTTACTCGAAACATTCAATCGAAGATGATGAAAAACGTTAACCATCTAAAGTATATATTCATTCATTACAGTAACACTGTATAAATTATCAAATTTGATCTTACTAGATTAGTAATAAAATGAGAGGTCTCATTAGCCAACTTTGTGTATCATGTTTTTCTATACATTATCATAAAAATCTTTCAACAATTTATAATATTAACATTAGAAGAAAAAAAAAAATCACTAGGGTCAGATAATTTTGAGTTAAGTCAATTTGATTTAAACAACCCAGATATGAGATAAATATGACTAATCAAAGTTGGCTCGACCACCAAGGATGAGCTGATTTGACTTGATTAACTTAGGTCAAGTTAAATTAGTCTGATCTTATAGTCTTATTACAAGTGATGGCCACACAACTTACCTAATTCTATTAAAAAGTATAATATAAGTGTATATAAAGCTTTTCTATTTATGACATTCAACTTATCCCAAAATAGTTTCTATTTAAGATTTTATGTATAATTCATTTGCCTGCGAAGAGAAAGTAATCCAATCCACGCACAACGTCACTTTTTTTTTTTAATACAAGTGATAAGTGGAGATCTTTAATCGTACATTATGCTTTGGAATTAAAAAAATATTTATACTAAAACATAATGAAATGCAAATGATATGACTATTATCGTTAACCAATCACGATGCGATATGTAAGATCCATTCAACACCAATTAGATTTGTCACATCAATCATGAAAGATTAGAAAGAGTTTACTAGGCGCACCAAATCAACTAAGCATCTTAAGATATACATTTTTATTATATCGATAGTTATAAGAATCACACTATATATAAAGTGGTCTTCATATATGTTTTTATTTAAATAGACTAACGAAAGATTTATGAGATTGATGCTTATAAACACTTATTGTGTTGATTATCGGTGATATGTTGTCGAACAAACTCTAACATAATATTTTATATTAAAAAAAAAGTACGAAATTCAAATATCTTCCGCTCTCAAATTAAAACAAAACAAAAGACATTATCCACTTTTGAAAAAGCATTCGAGACACAATAGTCGGATCGAATCGATTTTATTAAAATAAAATGATAATAAAATTAATTATATTCTAATGTCTTACGATCATGGGAGGTTATACCTACTCCATGTTTGCACCGTAATTTTATTTCTTTCATATTTTCTTAAAATAAGAATGTTATAAACATAAATAATCATATGCATCATTCATTCACGAGAGAGAGAGAGAGAGGGGGATCCTCGGACGTTATGTTCGTCGTTTTTCTTTTCTTTTCTTTTTTTATCACTTAGTGGTTTTGCCTTTTAAAATCCATTGGTTTGTCCCAACCCTAATGCATAATCTTATCTCCCAACCCTAATGCATAATCTTAGGTTCTTGAAGCATAAAAATCTATTTTTGTAAAAAAAAAATATTGATACTTGGGAAATTTTTTTTTCATATCCTCATCTTTTAGAGAAACAAAAAGAAGACAGTGTTCTATATACTACAAATCAAATCATCTCCACATATATATATATATATATATATATATATATATATATATATATATATATATATATATATATATATATATATATATATATATATATATATATATATATATATATATATATATATATATATATATATGTCAAATTATTTCATTGACATACAAATGCTCCGTATCCATAATTTTAAACTCAAGCATGCTAATATTCTTTTCTCTCAAATTTGATTACTCATACTTGATTTACATTTGTTGAATCCATCTTATATCCTCCTCCTCTTTCAAGTCTTATCTATAAAATATCAAAAATAATAAAATTAAATATAAATAGACAAGAGTAAGAATGATAATAAAAAATTTTATTTTTTGTGAATCCAAATTCTCACCATGAGATTTGACGAGGAAAATCACATTCCCAAATTCTTTTATGTTTTAAAAATTTCATGTTACAATATTGGGAATCTAAGTTCAAATGAACAACACGTCAGATATCTTGCCTAATGATAAATAAGTTAGGATCGGACTCTAAACCTTAATTATGATATTTGAAATCTCACCAACCCATTCTTACTATCTTGAACCAATTTGAGATGATGAAATTATAATTAAAAAAAAAAAAGATTGTATGCATAAACTTGGTGACGTGGATTCCAATTTATAGTCTTAACCAATTTTCTTGATTAATTTCATGTGGGTGTGCTCAAAGCCATGCATATGAACAAATACATGGTCCTAAAGATTAAGAGCGCAAGTGTCATATATGAACTTTATCTTGCTTAAGGGACTGTGGTCTTAATTTTGACCTCTCAGTTTTCGTCTGTAATTTTGACTTCTCAATTGGGCCGATAGGTTTGACCGATGGGCTGGTCCGGGCCGGATCTTCTAACCTTTAACTATTTGAGCCGGGTCGGATCTTTTAACCCATTATAAGCTCATCATTCCTTACTGACCGCTGGATCAACATGCGAGCCATCAATCTTGCTTGTCTAATTCCATCGGATCTTTTAACCCCTCCTCTCTTCTCTCTCTCATCGTCGCGCCTAAACCCTTGCGGCGATCGCAGCAGCAGCCATGGCGGTCGGGGGTTGATGGCGCGCTCGAAGCAAAAGAAGGTGAGGAGGAACCTCACGAGCGGGAAGAGCGAGAGCCTGGCGCCGACACCTAAAGCTTGCGTCGGAAGAATAGAGTGCAAGGGGCGGCACCGCACGAACGGGGAGACGGCGCCATCGTTCCTTCGACCGTTCCATGCTACCGATTTAGTAGCAGTCGACAGCACTAAAAGATAACGGCCGTTATTTTTCATCAATTTACGCAGGCTAGCAACAATTTGGTTACAACGTCCGTTATAACGACCGCAGGGGGTTCGGTATACGAAAACGTCTGCCTTCCGATATATCGTTTCTCCCCTCGGCGGTATCGACGACGTCATAAACCGCGGTTCGTTCCCCTTTCGTAGTCGCTGGAGAAACAGAAGCAGATCCCCGGGAAAGGGGACGGCGGGGAAGGGAGAGAGGAAGACGTGCGACGAGCGATGCAGCTGTGTTCGTGCTTCGGTCCTTCGAAGGCCGAGAGGCAGAGCCGCCGAAGCCGCTCAGAAGAGGCAATTCCCCTTCCCAAATCCCCCTTCTCCCCTTCTTGCCTCTATATCTTTTCTTATGATCCCTGAGTTATTTGTAGCAACGAAGTCTTCTCTCGATTTGTATGGATCGAAGTTTCTCTGATCGGTGAATTGCAGGCAGGAGCAATTTGACAAGTCGGCCGCCGGGAGGGCAGCCCGAGCGCAGATAGCGGCAACAAAGAAATCCATCGAGCCGAGCAAAGGAGAACCTGTTCTCAAGGTAACGTAGATCCCATTGATTATTAATTTCCTTTTTGTGTTCCGTCAGCAGAGAACAAAATGCTTGTTTCTTCTGTTGATATTATCCTTACCTGAAATTTTGGGCGTCGTGGTTGCAGTGGCGGATGGGATGATTACTCTCTTTTTGTGGATAATTAACAGCAAAGTCGTAAGTTAATATCTCTAATTCAATAGTAAATAATCACGAAAAGGCTTTATCTAAAATCATAATTTATCATCTTAAGAATGAAATAACTTAAGCACATACAAAGGGAAATGCTTCAGAGAAGTGGGTAAAGGTTTATAAGATGCTATGATTAAAGATCAGCCATAATAATTTACAAACACTTTGGGGAAGAAAAATCGTAATGGTAGGCAGACCCTATTTTAGTTTCTTCTCTTCCATTTTAGTAGTTCTCAATGAAATATTTTATACTTTCTTGTTGTCATAGCATTGCTTTAACTAAATGGAGGAAGCTTACACTATAAGAAAAAGGTTTACTTGCAACAACAGCTGATTAGGAGGCGGTGGATTCTACTAGCAACTTGAAATTGACTTTAACATTTGACCATCTAATTCTTAGTTTTTTTTTCTTATGCTTCAGAATGGTCTTGTGAAATAGCACATCGGAATAAGTATTCTGAGAATAAGTTGATCAATGGATTGTTAGGACAGATGTATGACTGTGAGATTTGTATTTATTAGAAAGCATGTGTTTTGTCCTTGTTTTCTTCTTAGAAGCTTTAACTATTCAACTAGTGTATAATAGTTCACTACCATGGTGTAATTGCTTATAAAAATGAGGAATTAGTCATAGTAAGAAAAGGTGATGTACTGTATGCATGAGCAAACTGCGTTAGTGCTCCATTACTTTCTTTGTTAACACTACAAAGTACTGCATGCATGTATATACTATTGTATTGTTTTAATTTTTTTTATCTCACTAATGCATGAGCATCTAGGTTCCAAGAAGACCATATGTGCATATTGCTTTCTCGAATTTGTGGCTTTTAAGCGTAAGAATTCCAACTGATCCATTGTTCCACTCTCATACATTGCAAGATCAACTATTGCTTCAGCTTCCCTTAAGTACTGTTCTGCCGAGACTATGAGGGCTAAAAGCTTCCAACCCCTCACTGAGCTTCCAGCCACCATATCAAGATACTTTGTTGCATTTTCTAAAGCTATAGGAAGGTTCCGCTGTACAGTGCTTTCTTTCCCTGGCAAGGCTATACACCACCTCAGAATCATTTTTCTCAATGTTTGCAGCATGTTGAAGTGTCTTCAAAGATTCATTCTGTAATTTTAGTCTTGGTGAATCAGAGACGGACAATCAAAGACGCACAATTTCCATAACAAACATCAAGCAAGTGGTTGGTGACACCAAGAAAATGTTTTTGATTTTGGAAAATCTCATTTGCCTTCATTGCATATTTTGCCCCTTCCCATCCATGCATGCAATGGACGTTTACAGCACAACTTAGCTCCTCCTAATATGACTGATGGAAGATGAGGTTTGTGCTTCTTTTCTGAGTAGCTGAATGTCTTGCTTCAAAGATACATTTAATGCATCATCATCCAGACCAGCAGCATGGTGACAAAGCGCCAGTACATACCATCTGGCAAAATCTGTTCTACATGACCTGCCATAAATGAGATGATTCATGATCTCAGGGTCCCAACTTATTTCTTGAAAGGTCACCTTTCTCATGAGTATCACCAACAGAAGAATTGCTTCCTCTATGTTAGACGTTGAAGTTGCGGAGGCAGGCTTGCTTAATTCAGCACCACCATAGAGCAGAGCAACTGCCAGGTCTTTCTGTAAGCTAGCTAGCCCACCCATGGCTTCATTAGGAAGGGCTTGGCGACATGCAGCAATAGCTTCTTCCTCAAGAAATCCTGCTTGGGAAACAATTCTGGAGCTTTGTGAAACATTTCTTTCAACTTGCTATCATCTCCAATTCATTCAGGTATGCCATGCGGCCAAGTAGATTCAACAATGTCGACAATAGTTTTACATTCAAATGCAGCATCTGCCACAAAAGTTCATAGGCAGATGCTAGTTGTTCATAATACTTCATAAATAATATGGTGTAATTTCTCATACAAACCCGAAATTTGACACAGTAAAAGAGTAGTGACGATTTCCTCACCAAACAATGATTTGGCTGCCATTAGTTTCTCAATTCATACATCACTCTACATTGCCATAATATCTTTGCTTTCATTCGATCTTCTCTTGCATTCTTCCGTAAACTACATTGACGAGAGAATTAATGAAGCATAAGATTCTAACTCTCATATGTTAGAGAGAGAGAGAGAGAGAGAGAGAGAGAGAGAGAGAGAGAAAGAAGGAAGAAGAAGATCGGGTGATGTGTACATTACAATAATTAATTAAAGAGCATTTTACATGTCGCAAGATGATCATCTTGACAATAATGCCAAATAATTTCATGGATACTTCACACATCCTCGAAGCCAAAAAATAATTCATGCAGCAAATCTCGGAGGGGTATAATGTCAGCAAATCTTGTCATTTGTGCACCTTTGCTTCTGTGGAGCTCATGCATGTCCATCTTTTACCCTCTCCCTCTCCCTCTGTTGAAGACAAATGAGTCTCAAGTATAAGTACATAAGAGTTAGGGTTGATAATACAAATATATATGTATGTTTGTATATAAGAGTATTTCTTTACCATGTTTCGTCGAGAAGAGGTGGAACTTCAAAATTTTTTTGTCGTGCCTCTTCCTTCTCTACCATCGGAAAATCTGATATTAAGAAAAAAAAAACAAGAAAAATATTAGCACAAATAATTTCATTAAGATCGTCGCTATTTATTGGTGTAAGAATTAATCGTTCAAATTAATTTTGATACATACTACTGCTTCGTGATGATGGGTAAGTTGGGATCAAACTCTGAACCTCAATAATAATTAATGAAGCTCATAACTCATTTGTGAAACTTGTTTGAGATTACGAACATAACTCATTTGTGAAACTTGTTCGAGATTACGAACGAACAATGTTTTAAGAGATGGGAAGTTGGTGTGCAAAAATTTTGTAGCATCATCACCTAATTTATAGTGTGAATCAACTTGTGAATGCATGGACGATAGCAAATAATTTCAATAATATTTTAGATATGGTCTAAAAATCTATAGGGGTGTAAACAAAAATGTATCATGAGATACACTACGTGAGAGAATACTTCTGTGTCAGAGATAAAGATAAAAAAAGATGTCCAAGAGGTTAGTTTTATATTACTAAATATAACAAAAAAAATAGGTGATATGCATCAATGGATATAAGAATTGTTTTATTCTTTCTATTGAAAGTCCTAATTTATTTTTTGAAAAAATAATAAAGACATGAATGGAAAATAGGTGTGCATGAACGAATAGATGCCCTCAAAATATTAATATTTAGTTTTATTGATGAGCTAATCCCATAACATTGACCATTCAAATTAAGCTCATAATTTTGATTCATGAGCTCGTCTCTTTAGACTTTTTCATCATCATTTTGGTTTTTTTTTTTTTTGCTAAATATTTTGAAAAGTAATATATTTAAATCCATGGAATTATTTAGATCCTCCGAATTTGTCATCGATTAATCACTTATATTAGCATCGCAGAGTGTTATAAAAGCTATATTTTTAATTAAATGATGGTGTACAACCATTTCGAAATATTATACTAATCTAAAACTAAGTTATATGGAATCATAACTAAATTATGACATATAAATTATAATACTTTTATATTACCCCATGCAACCATAAAAAAACCAAATCGATATACAAATGTACCAATATGCATGCCAAGATGTGTTTGTAGGAAGCCTCGCATGTATATGAACCCGATTCATCTCTATTTTCTCTTTAAAATCCAAAGAAAGGTGTTTCCATGCTTGTTGTAGAACAAGCAATTCCATATGCATCATATGATTCATTCAATCATTAGACTGTGTTTTTTTGTTGATATCTACTTGCATTTGTGTCCTGCCAATCCATCTCAACATTAGGTTTTGACATGTCACGTGGACAATAAATGCCTAATTGACATCATATCATTGCCTTATTACCATTCACTTCATTAACCCTTGTCATCGTCGAATCAAATCTCCAATTACTAAAACATTCGATATTCTAGAATGGATCGAGTTCGCATAATGTATATGGTTAGGACACTCTCTCCATATATATAGGGGCAGCTCTTCTTCCGTTTCTATCATTTCTTTATGAATTTATGAAACCCTAATAAAATTGAAAAGAGAGGAAAAATGTTAGTCCAAATAACCTTATATAAACAAATAAAACTATTTATCAAGCAAGTGTCATAAATTCAAATTAATTTTGAAACATACCCTTATCTACTGATAGACAAGTTGAGATCAAACTCTGAATCTCGATAGGAACCTTCGAACCATACCACGATTAGGACTCATTCTGGTAACTTTCTTGAAATTAAAGACGACAAAGATAGAGAACCTAAAAAGAAAATTATTGTATGGAAGAATTTAATAGCATAGTCTCCCATTTTATAGTATGAATCACTCGTTGATTCATTGTATTGACCGTAAAAGATTCCCATATTATTTTAGCGATGCTTTAAGGACGTACGACAATGGTTGTATATAAACATGCACATGGGGATGTATTGGTATGAGTCTCCACTAATACCTGAATCTAACCGAGGTATGCAAATCCTTATAATCGCAATGAATATTATTATCTTTAACATTATGATAGTTTATTTAAGAGTAAATTAAATATTTACATATATCCATTTTGGAGTGATATGCATGTTAAGCAAAAAAATAAACCACATTTAAAAATTAAATATTAAAAAAAAACTTACACATTAATCTTGTAATGTTGCATGTAACTATATAAAGAGTGAATCAGTTATGATTTTAATAGCCAAGTAGCTAGATTTGAATTTTGCATAATAAGCTTGGATTAATGGGTGGGCGTGTAATATTACATTTTAAAATCCAGCTCATCTTAATTAACTTGTCAATATTAAAAATATTAAGAAAGAATAGTTTGGTATCAATAAGATAGGGGTGATCAAGGTTCCATTTGAATTAGAATTGAATCGAGTACGATTAGAGACAAAATTAGAATCAGGCGGATCATATGATTCAATTTTGATTCTTAGAAACTAAAATTTAAAACAGATTTGATTAGTTTCAAATTGTATAAATAAAAAAATAAAAAAAATAAATATGTTGCATAGTGGTTAATACTTTAGGCTTAGAGTTTAATGGTGTGGGTTTGGTAGAGTAATTTATTTATTTATTTATTTATATCAATTTAAACTGATAGATAGAATCGAATGAACTATGGATGTGAAAGAAAGTAATGAAAACCTTGTTTTATAATTCCTTTTAAGAGATGTAGCTTATAATTTCTAACTCATTTAACTTGTTTTATTATTAATATTATGATAATTGATAGGCTTAAACATTTAACTTGTTTTATTATTCCTTACTCATCTAGTAGATGCGTTACATTATATCCATCATTTTTTTTTTTCCTTTGATAACTATTTGGTTTTGGTTTATCAAAAGATGAATAAAATATCAAACGTTTTTTCAATATTATTTTAATCATTCTCTAAAAATGTACCTTCTTAAGTGTTAGATAATACATGCGAAATGTAATGACATGAGTATTGACCTACACATGAATCTAATCAATAAGATATGCACACCCTCACTCTAATCTTTACGTTAAAGGTCTTCTATTTATCTTCGGTAATAAAAAAGACATACACCGGTGAGAAAGATATGTGCATGAACATATTAGTTACTCTCCAAATCTAAGATTGTTAAGTTTTAATTCACAGGCTAACCTTATAATTTCGGCCAATCAAATCAAACTCATAATTTATACTTTTACTCGAAATATTCTATTATTCACTATATAAATTATCAAATTTGATCTTATTAGATTAGTAATAAAATGAGATATCCTGTTTCCATATTATGTTATCTTAAAAATCTTTATACAATTTATAATATTGATATTAGAAAAAAAAATCATAAGAGTTAGACAATTTAGAGTTAAGTCGATTTGGTCTAACCAACTCATGTAAGATAAATACGATCAACCCATATCAGATCTCAAATGAGACAAATATGATCAATTAAAATTGGGATCAGACAAGCTCGAGTAGCTCAGCTTAGATCAATTTGGCTCGACTAACCTAGGATAGTTGATACAATACCAATGTATATAAAACAAATTAAATTTTATTAAATCAAAATGATAATAAAATTAATTATATTCTAATGGCTTACTTCTCAAATTAATTGATTATGGGAGGTTATACCTACCTACTCCATATTTGCACCGTAATTTTATTTCTGACATATTATCTTAAAACAAGAATATTATGAATATAAATAATCATGTGCATCATTTTTTTTGTTTATCATTTTTTTTTCTTTTTTTATCAGTTAGTGGTTTTGCTTTTTAAAATCCATTGGTTTGTCCCAACGGGAGGAATCAATCAAATCAATTACTTACTTTAATCTTAAACTCATGATAATACACTTTAATTGTTGAAAAATATTTATAAATAAGCACCTGATTTTCAAGTCAAGTGAATCCTTAATAAGTGCAGAAATGTTCCTTTGGGGTTAACTTCAATTGATTCTGAGGTTTGGAATTTTTCCTCTAATCTCCCAATCCTAATGCATAATCTTTGATTCTTGAAGCATAAAAATTTATTTTCTAAGAAAAAAAACATATTAATATTTGGGCAAAAAATAAATTTCCACATCCTCATCTTTTAGAGAGACAAAAAGAAGATGGAGTAATGTGTACATTATATTACACTTGTTCTGCATATTACAAATCAAATCATCTCCACATACGACATACAAATGCTCCATATCCATAATTCTGAACTCAACTCAAGCATGCTAATATTCTTTTCCCTCAAATTTGATTACTCATATTTGTTTTGCATTTGTTGAATCCAAGTGTGTTCATCTTATATCCTCCTTCTCTTTCAAAGTCTTACCTGTAAAATATCAAAAATAATAAAATTAAATATAAATAGACAATAGTAAGAATGATAATAGAAAATTTTATTTGTCATGAATCCTTATTCTCACCATAAGATTTTATGAGGAAAAGCACATTCCCAAATTCTTTTATGCTTTAAGAATTTCATGTCACAATGTTGGGAATCTAAATTCAAGTGAACAACACTTTGGATATTTTACCTAATGATAGGTAAATTGGGATCGGACTCTAAACCTCAACTATGATAATCGAAATCTCACTACCACCAAGATTCATTCTTACAATCTCGACCCGATTCGAGGTGATAAAATTATAATTAAAAAAAATAAGATCGTATGCATAAACTTAGTGGTGTGGTATCCAATTTATAGTCTGAACCATTTTCTTGATTCATTGCATCTACGGTAAATAATTCTAAAATTATTTAAGTCATGCCCTAAAGGCCTACCATAATAAGCGTTATATGTGGTCTTAATAAGCCCTAAAATTGCTCAAAGCCATGCATATGAACAAATACATGCTCCTAAAGATTAAGAGCGCAAGTGTCAGATTTGAACTTTTGTCTTGCTTAACGGACTGTGCTCTTAATTTTGACCTCTCAGATTGGATCATTAATTTTGACTTCTTAATTGGGCCGATAATTTGACCCATGGGCTGGTCCGGGCCGGATCTTCTAACCTATAACCATTTGAGCCGGGCCGGATCTTTTAACTCATTGTAAGCTCATCATTCCTGACTGACCGCTAGATCAACACGCGAGCCATCAATCTTGCGTGTCTAATTCCATCGGATGGCTGAGATAGAAAGCTCGTTGGTTTATAAGGCAAGCCTTCCCACCCTCTCCCCTCTCTCCCTCTCATCGTCGCGCCTAAACCCTTGCGGCGATCGCAGCAGCAGCCATGGCGGTCGGGTGAGTCTGCCATCTCTATCCAATTCGCTAACCCGCGTATCCTTCGCCTTCTTAGCTTTCTTCTTAAGTCGACCTTTTCGTCTCCGTCCATCCTTGCAGGAAGAACAAGAGGATCTCGAAGGGGAAGAAGAAGACGTAGTAAGTTTAGCTGCATTCCTCTTCTTTTCGCTCCTCTCTCTCTTTCTCTGACTCCGATTGATCATGTTGCGTACGATGGTGTTGATCCGGTGGGTCTGTTCAGGGTCGACCCGTTCGCCAAGAAGGATTGGTACGACATCAAGGCTCCCTCCGTCCGTCTTCAGCGTGAGGAACATCGGCAAGACCCTCGTCTCGAGGACGCAGGGCCCCAAGGTGTGTAATCATGGTTGATTTACAACTATTCTTCTAGTTTGACCTCGTTGTGTTCCGCTTTTATGCTTGGTGATGACGTCGAATTTGTTCGATTTGACATCTTTTTTGTGCTTCGGGGTCTCAGAAATTGATTCAGGTTTAAGGGGAATAAAGCATTGAGTATGAAATGAAATTGAGAGCACATGTTTTGCTCAGTAACTTGTTATTCGTGGTGGATTCTCGTCGCTTGTTAGTGGTTGATTACCCTTGCGCGTTTCAAGGAAGCTTTTGTGAAAGCTCTGGTATGGAACCTATTTTGTGATTGTAATGTCATTGGAGGAAAACCAATTCGATAAGAGAGGAATTTGATGACTTAATTTTATCCTCTTCCAGTTCTTGAGGTCTTATGCAACTAAAAACTATACTTGGATTTCAGGTGATATGTTACATGAGGAAACAAAGGAATCAATGCATATGGAGGAATTCAAGGGAAAAAGATCCAAGTCTACAATGCATGGTCCTGCTGCACATCCGAGCTCCATAACTTGGGTTAGATCACTTGTCATTGGACAAACTAACCAATGTATATGTTGGTGAACTGAGGTATACATGGAGGGTGAGGACTGTTCTGGATTATACGATCGTACTTTCATCACTGTCATACTCGTCTAGCTTTCTTCTCATGCATCGTTCATGATCTAGATATCGGTCATATGGTTGCATCTCCATGGTTGTCTCATAGTTTGCCCCTCCAATCTTCTTCGGATGTATCAGTTATACCTTGATTTCCTACTGAGAACTGTTCATGCACTGATACTGCTTGTCTTTTTGCATCAGATTGCATCTGAGGGTCTCAAGCACAGAGGATGTGCAAGGAAAGACTGTGCTTACCAACTTCTGGGTATGGCCTCTTTCATCCTTGTGATTGCTTAACTCTTGGCTCTTGGTGTTGATCGCATCTGTCTCCAGGGCATGGACTTAACGACTGACGAGCTCAGATACCCGGTGCGGAAGTGGCAGACTCTGATTGAAGCTCATGTTGACCTGAAGACTATCTGACAATTACACTCTGAGAGTGTTCTGAATTGGTTCCACCAAGAGATGCCCCGGTCAGGTCAAGCGCACTTGTTATGCTCGATCCAGTCAGATTAGACAGGTACTTCATTCACCGGCATAGTTCATATTTTTTCCTGCAGTGATCATTGGTGGGAGGATCATGGTTTTGTTTCAGATATGTCACAAGATGAGGGAGATTATGATCAATCAAACCACAAACGTGTGATCTGAAAGGTTTGATGCAGAAATTCACACCCGAGATGATTGGGAAGGAGATTGAGAAAGCTACCACAAGCATTTTCCCGCTTCCAAATGTGTATATCCGCAAAGTCAAAATCTTGAAGGCCCCCAAATTTGGCTTGGGAAAACTTATGGAGGTATACTCATAATTCTTTATCTAATGTATCGGTCTGCATTTGAACGCAAAGAACTTGTATGCATCAAAAATATGGATCAGTGGATCTCATTTTGTATTGAAGTGCTAAGATCAATTTGGCTGTGGTTTTTGATGCTGTTGGCAATTTCAGGTCCGTGATGACTAGAAGGAGGATGTCGGCATCAAGAAGATATCCAGATGGAAGGTGAAGCAGAAGTTGTTGGGGCATAGAAGAGGTGCCTTCCATCTCAACGGGAATTGCTTTTAGAAACTGGTGGCGACGATGAGCAGCGAGCAACGTAAGACGAATCGGGATTGGAAGAGAGATTAAAAAGGCAACTGTCAAAATTCAAGAACCAATTTGTTTCGGGAGAATCAATTTGTTTTGGGATGGTTTGAGTCATAGTATGCGATACCGAATGTTACCACCCGGTATGTACCGATCCGACGGCATACTGGTATGCAGATCGCTTGGTACCGGACGGAACATACTACAGTGCTACAATAAAGAAGAAAATATATAAAACTGTTCGGTATACCTTGGTGTACCGCTTGGTACGCTCTGATGTATCGCTTGGTACGTCGATATCGTATCGTACTGAGCTAATCTTAAAACAACGATACGATACGATATTGCATACCTTGGTTTGAGTTTACTACAGGATGCTAATAGTCTTTGTTGACACAATGCTTGAGACAACACAAATGATAGTCTTTGTTGACACATACATGATGGCTGATTCTTTCTTATTTTTTTCCAATTTAAAAAAAAAACCCTACCTATGACCCGATGAAAACCCTAATTCAATGAAAAGTACTTCCATCATGATTTCTAATGTTTTTGTATATAAAAAGGGAAAAAAAAACTAGAAGCTTACATTTCTTGCAAAAAAAAAAAACAGGGAAGCATCTTTTCCTCTCTTATTCTCAATATTGCCAAACCAAATGACAACAAATCTTTTCAGATTCATTATCATTTGATGGTCATCGAGCAGAGAACAAAACAAGCATAGTGCCAGACACTACTTCTCAATGTAGAAAAGTTTTAGCTCATTCCAATCAAGTCATTCACTGTGACAGTTAACAATGATGTTCTCAGGCCATGTCTGAGAAAGAAGCCTAATTGTTTCATAAGAGGGGGGTAAAAAAATCATATTAAACATAGGAAAAAAGTCAGAAGTAAAATTCTCCATTTTATACCTCCAGCAAAGCCACTAACAGAATACACAGAGTGAGATGGTAAACTCTTCAGACTCCTACAAGATAAGCTATAGTTACAAGATGTATTAAGTGTTTGTGACTCTAAACAAGTACATGGTTGAATCATAACCAGAGAGCATGTACAACAGTTATTGAACAAGAGAGAAGCAAACCATGATATGCAGATACCTGTAGATCTATCTCATCAGTTGCAACTTTAACTACCATTACATTCTCAAGATCCCAGATGCATGTATTGCGTATACTAATTGCATGGTCGGAGACGGGCTCATACGAAATTTTGCACCGGGGAGGATTGCCTCAGCTCGTAAGCTGCTTGAAAACAGTCTGCAGCCTGATGAAGCGATCCTTCCGCTTTTGAGATGAATCCCAGATTCAACCATGCTTCATGGTTTGTGGGTTCTAAACGCAAGGCGTTCATTAGTAAGCTTCTTGCAATTGCCAGTGACTTGCCTCCACGCGTCCTTAAGATTGCTGCCATCAATACCATGCTCGGAACATAATCTGGCTCGATTGAAAGCGAAACTAAAAGGGCTATTAAAGCTTCTTGCTGCTTTGATTGAGCTTCCAACAGTTTTCCTGGTAACATGGATGTAACAAAAACGTCAAATTCTACAGCAGTATGGTAAGAAAATAAATGTTGCATACTTCTAGAATGCCCAGCATCTGAAAAATTGTTTCTCTAGCTATGCACCATCACCAGATAATTACTGGAACTATCGGATTCAATTAGAAAAGCTTAACTAGAATTTTCCAAATTACATGTGGAGATTTTCATAAAATGGAAGCTGCTGAAATTCTTCTGAACAATTTTCATATTCTTTTTATCCACAGAAAAAACAATGTATTATGCAGCAGGGCTTCATTTTCTCTTATAAGATCCTGGTGCAAAGTTGCAACAGTTTGTGGGGAAATCTCTCAGGTATGGACACAATTAACTGACTCAAAACATTGAAGAATCTAAACAGAATCACTAAATGTATATCCAACAACACAAAAAGAAAAAAGGATCAGTGATTGCATTTCTCTGCCACAAAATTGAAATCAGTTACGCACAAGATATTGTGACCAATAGAATATAAAACCAAAGCAGTCAAAAGATAGGATAATTTTCTGAACATCATTATGCTATCAAACTATATATATGTGTGTGTGTGTGTACCTTTAGAATGCCAACACTTTGGGGAGAAAAGCTCGAAAGTTTTAGCTTTGTCCAAGCAAACATAAGAATCATTCCAAGATCCAAGTTTTGTATAAAGAGATGCCAAATCCAACCATGCTTCCATCTCTAGATCTTTTACTGCTTTGACCTGTCAAAATGAGGTTCAGGAAGAAACAAAGTAACAACAAACACTATGAAAGCTAAAACAATATCCTATCTGAAGTTCCAGTTCTGAGCTATGCATACCTCAGAACTCAAGCTCCATTTCTGAAGTTCTTTCCATGCTTCAACCATGGCAAGCAAATTTTTGTAGGTCTCTATAGCATTCTTTGGTTGTTCCTGAGCAACTTGGAGTAGCGCTTTTAAGCGTAAGAATTCCAACTGATCCATTGTTCCACTCTCATACATTGCAAGATCAACTATTGCTTCAGCTTCCCTTAAGTTCTGTTCTGCCGATACTATGAGGGCTAAAAGCTTCCAACCCCTCACTGAGCTTCCAGCCACCATATCAAGATACTTTGTTGCATTCTCTAAAGCTATATGAAGGTTCCGCTGCATAGTGCTTTCCCTGGCAAGGCTATATACCACCTCAGAATCATTTTTCTCAATGTTTGCAGCATGTTGAAGTGTCTTCAAAGATTCGTTCTGTAATTTTAGTCTTTGTGAATCAGAGACAGACAATCTAGCACAATTTCCATAACAAACACCAAGCAAGTGGTTGGTGACACCAAGAAAATGTTTTTGATTTTGGAAAATCTCATTTGCCTTCATTGCATATTTTGCCCCTTCCCATGCATGCAATGGACATTTACAGCACAACTTAGCTCCTAATATGACTGATGGAAGATGAGGTTTGTGCTTCTTTTCTGAGTAGCTCAATGCCTTCCTCAATACATTTAATGCATCATCATCCAGACCAGCAGCATGGTAACAAAGCGCCAGTACATACCATCTCTCAACTCTGTCATAGATACCTGGCAAAATCTGTTCTACATGACCGGCCAAAACTTCGAATTGTCCAGTTAATGAAAAGCCATAAATGAGATGATTCATGATCTCAGGGTCCCAACTTATTTCTTGAAAGGTCACCTTTCTCATGAGTATCAGCAACAAAAGAATTGCTTCCTCTATGTTAGACGTAGGGACAGCGTAGCCCCATAGTTGTTGAAGTTGCGGAGGCAGGCTTAATTCAGCACCACCATAGAGCAGAGCAACTGCCAGGTCTTTCTGTAAGCTAGCCCACCTACTAAGACCTAAATCCCATGGCTTCATAAGAGCTCGGCGATATGCAGCAACAGCTTCCTCAAGAAATCCTGCTTGCATCCAGAGCTTGGGAAACAATTCTAGAGCTTTGTGAAACATTTCTTTCAACTTGCTATCATCTCCAATTCCTTCAGGTATGCCATGCGGCCAAGCAGATTCAACAATGTCGATAATAGTTTTACATTCAAATGCAGCATCTGCCACAAAAGTTCATAGGCGAGACAAGACAATAGGCATCATTATGATAGTCAAATATGAAGAGAAAAAAAAATTGAAATGCAATATTCCAAATTTGGTAGAATGGGATTCAATTTCTATTATAAACAAAACAAGGCTTAGAATAGTTCTTCAGCACCATTGAATGGTTTGATTGTGTAAGATCGTATTTAAGATCCCAAGGGCCAATATATTTTGTGTAACTCACCTGGGAAGCATCATTTGCTTTTTCAATTTCAGGGGAAAAAGTACAGAATAAGATTAAACGAATAAGGAAAATGAATATATGTCAAGTTTCATGGTATGTGCCTCATAGCAAGACTTTAGAAGCACAAAAAATATATTGATGGATGGAAGAGTTGGCGCTCCAATTCTGAGTTAAAAGATTAATACTTGTGAAGAGGGAAAAAGAAAAAAATAGTACAACTGACTCTCATCAAACTGCAAATCATGTAAAAGTCTATCTTTAATAACCAAACCCCAGGTCTGACATCTATCCAAGTTTGAAGTAGCATACTCCAGAATATAAAATGCTGCATATCAGCATAAACTGGAAAGGACACAAGCATGAGATAAAGATAAACTCAAACCAGAGGAAGCATGTCTGGCAAGCTCTCAGTTAAGAAAACCAGATCACTAGTGGAGTAAAATTTTCAATAATTCCGTAGGAAAATTTGATAAAACATGTCTATGATGCCTTCTTTACTATGTAAAATTCAACAAACCAAAATCTATAATCATTATGTTTTGGCTACAGGGATTGTGATGGAGTCAAGGTCTATTAATGGCATGTGAAGAAACATTCTAGTCATTGTCCAAATATTTAGCACTCTTATAGGACAAGTTGGACATCTTGGGTTCATCTGGAATCCACTATGCCTTCCAAATAGTGAGTATGATAGGGATTAATTGGCATTCCATTTCATATTACAATTTATGCTTGTTAAAAGTTTTAATAGCTTTTAAAGGTTCATTTTGCCAGCATACCAATTTGCTACAAGAGGCATACATAATCAAAATTATATTGGTAATGTACAGATCCTTCATGTGGTCCATCATTATCCTATAATCATGTCATCAGCAGAACTATGCACAAAAGTCTAAACCACTTCATATCCAGGAGCAACTACAATCGGATGCTCAGGTAATTTTTGTCAGCATTAGGTTATTATGACATTTGATCAAACATCAAGCTGACTACTTCAACATTCAGAGAAACTAAAGTGTTCAGACAATTAAGGATTTCAATGTAATGGATATGCAAATAATAATACTTAGGTAACATTGTGGGTCACCTTTAAATCGACCGATCTCTTCCAAAGATTTGGACTTGAGCAGCATTGCTTCGATAAGCAGAGTAACCGAGTGGATAGACATGACATTCCCTTGCAAGCATTCTCCTCTTCGACGAGCCTGCCGAGCTCGAGTCCAAGCGGCAATGGCCTTAATGATCTTTGGCCGCAGGCCCACGATGTCGATCCCTTGAAACACTTGCAATGCCGCATCGAAGTTTCCCCTCTGATACTCCAATCGCCCGAGCAGCGCCCGCGCTTCCTGCCGCAAAACGCCATCCTCGATCAGTTACGAGAATCGCAAATCAAACGGTGGCCACAGTTCGTGGAATCCAAAGGGGAAGGAGGACCTCGTAGTTCAAAGAGAGGGTCTCCCTGAGGGTGGACTCGACCACGTCGTCGACCTGGGTATCGTCAAGCTTGGAGTCTCCGTCGCCGCCGGCCCCGGAAGAGAGGCCGCCGACCCTCGAGGAGAGGCCGCCGGTGGAGAAATCCCTCGTCGCGAGCGACTCCGGCGGCGACGGCGGCCGCTCCTCCTCGAACCGGTACTGCTCGCCGGAGCAGGCGCAGAGCATGGCTTCACGGGCTCGCAATCAAATCCCACAATGCGGGTCGAATCGAACGCTTCCTGGCGTCCAGCAGCTCAAAACTAGGACGAATCGAGTGGAATCAAACCCCGAGGCAATCCATCATCAACAACAACAGGAAGAAGCGAACAGTAGAGGCGACGCATTTGCAGAAAGAGAAGAGAAGAAGCCGAGACTTACTCGGGCTGTCCTCCAAGAAGATCCCGTCTGCTTCTTCACCATCATGATGATAGCATATCATAGCAGAGCGTAGAAAAGGAGGTGCCTTTTTACTTGGTAATGTGTTAGGCTTTTTAGTCTCCTCCTTACATCCCCTTTTTCTTGGCCCTCTTTTCTGGGCAAAATTACATTTGGATCCCTCCCAAGTGAGTAAAACCTTCCTATTTTTAATATAAATAATAAAGATAAAATTTGAAATGACATATAGATGGATACCTTCAATCAGTTTTTTAATTTATTTCTTTAAAAGTTAATTTTTTATTTATTCTTATATAATACATATAAGATATTAATTTAAATAATATTAAAAATTTTACAAAGATTAAGAAAGTCTAATAAAAAATTATCATAAATTATCAAAGTTAGTTGGTACCCTTGAAATATATTATTAAATGAAATTTTGAACCTTTAACTATTATTTGATTGGCATTCTAGTTTGAATATTTTAATTTATATTTATTGTTATAAAATCATCAAATGATAATTTGATGATTTTGACTAAAATAATAATGAATTCAATTGTATGAATATTTCTTTAAAAATTATTACTTGATTGTGATAATACTTTGAATACTAAGAATATTTTCTAATATAAATTTTATATTTTTAATTCAAACTGAATACCATCAATTATTTATAGCAAGGGTAAATGTCATCAAAGATATACGAAGAATTTTAGTATTTGAGGGGCATATATGTTATATTAAAATTATAGGGTAAATACATCATTTCAAATTCTCAATAATTATATAGATAATCATTTTCTTTTATTCTTTCTTCCTCACAGCATGAAGATTTTAGACTTACATGCAAGTGGGACTGCAACCATGTGCTATTTTATTGCAGCTTTTGAGCTTTTGGGGTGTGGGGTGAGCCTCTGGTCATTGGATTCCTCTTTTGAAGAGGAAAGAGCAATGTCAGTACTATTGCAGACTTGTAGGCTGAGACCTGAAAAGAGAGAGAGAGAGAGAGAGAGAGAGAGAGAGAGAGAGAGAGGATTTGGGATTCAAAAAGGGAGGAATCGATTGGGGGTTGCTCTTTTGTCGGGAAGAAGAGGAGAGGAGGAGAAGGGTGGGGTGAGTGTGATGAGACATGAAGCTTTTCCCATGCCCATGGCCGAACTGTCCCTGTAATCATCTCCTCTCAAGATTAGGGTCATAACAAAAATGCTTACATGTTAATATAATGATAAATCTCATTATAGGGCTCATTTGTTTGGGTTGATTGAATCATCCTAACAAGTCTGATTGTATATAAGAATAATGTTGTTATAAGATCCCATTAATTTTGTCTAATTAAATTATGTAGAAAGGTTAATCTCTAAGCACATCAGCATCTGAATTTTTTTTGGATTTAATTCTCTGAATTGGCTTAAATCAATTTGATTGTATTTAGACTTGCAGATGCAAAATCCAGTCCAACCTCAAGCTTTTTTTTTGGGATTAATTTGACCTGATCCAAACTGTATCAATGAGGCTCATGGCACCCAAACGAAGAAGAGATAAAGCTCCAAGAGAGAGTGGAGTTCTTTGCCCTGTAGCTCATGAGTATGATGCAAGTGGCACTAAGAAGAGAAGCCTTTCATAAACCTGTTAGTAAATAGCATGAAACCAATTGATCAGCATTACTTCTATCTCTGAAACCTTTTTAGTGTGGAAGAAGAAGAAGGTCTTTTCTTTTGCTTTTCTATCTGTTCTTGAGAAAGCTTTCAGCTCTGAAACCTTCAAGGGAAAAAAAGCATGAGGTGAATCTATTTCCATAGAACAGCAACAGCTAAAGATTAGAGATATCTGTGAATTAAGGATCCCATAACAGCAATCTAGGATATGCAGATGCAGCTGACTTTCCATTGTTTGGGCCCCTTAAATCAATGCATAAAGTTGAATTCTCCGACCAGAAAAGACTTCATGCCAAGCTAGTCATCAACCACCATATGGCTGATGCCAGTATCTCACTTGGATGCCAGCACAAAGCCAACCCTTTATATATTTGTAAGTCTCCATGGCTATGATGCCATGAATGGCTTTACAAGATGAGCTTGACATCTGTTCTCATCCATTTCGCTTCCCTGCGACTTTTTTTGATGCTTTTTCCCTTGCTCCTCAATCAATGGCTTTTGGTCATGCCATGATTCTGGTTGGTGGATGTAGCAGCATTTGCTGGAACCATACAGGACAACCCTTCTCTCATCATTCTGTATGTGAATTAGCATTTGAATCAAAGAAAACAGAGACAAGAAGAAGAAAAGTAGGGGAAGCTTCTTTTAGCCAATGAACTACGGTAGTTATACTGCACCATGGTCGAGGGAGAAGAAGAAAACCCAGAGGGTGCATTAACACCGATCTCGTACGATCAACAATTGCAAGTCGAAGAGAAGTCAAACTGAGGACTCCATTCTTGACATCAGTCACAATTAGTGCGATGTGACTTGGATGTGATGTGGTTTGATAATGCAAGTCGTCGTCCTCTGATGCCTCATTAATTGATGGCAGCAAACATCTCGTGAGTTGGTGTGGTGTCGGATTCCTCTGACCGCATCTCTTCGTGCGTAGCTTTCTGGAGCTCGAGGTGTAGCTTTCGTTGCTCGCAGTGCAGCTTATTTCAGGAAATCAAAAAGGTCGCCTTCTTCTACGTTTGAACTGCTGAATGAATGTATAGTATTCTCAAAAGGCAATTTCACTTGTTTCTGATTATAGTCGTTTCTTGAAGATTAGACTTAAAGCTATCCGACAAGAACCATACAACAAACAGTATATCTGCATTGAATGACTTTGGTGCTTAGGAAATCCTCATCTGTAGCTTTCAGTATTCACACAGTGGCATTCTTTTTCCAAGACAAATGCTATCTTATACAACAAACAGCTTGGCAGCATTGAATCGCTTTCCTGCTTGTGAAAACTAATGATGGTGATCGAGCAGTATTTGGTTGTCGCTGCACTGTTCTTGATCGAAGAACAGATTCTTTGAGCTCATCAGCAGTGGCATGTGCAATGTGGTCAAGGAGGTCTCAGTAAACTAAGCAAGGAATCTACTGGTGCTGTTTGACTTACTGTAGAGATGACAAGTGCCACAACTGGCTAGACTTTGTTTAATAAGATGAGAAAACCAAAGCGTGTGACAACATATGGGAGAGGAAATAAATAAACCATTCCAGAAGGCTTCAAGTTTTGCCCATCATCATAGGCAGGGGAATAAAATAATTCTATAGAGGAATAAAGAAATATAATCTTGAATGTTCTTGATTTTGGGGTTATATGATGAAAAATCTCACATCTATTGATAATTTACTATCATTATGATCATTATTATTATTATACTTTTTATCTTTGGAATCATACTGCATGCAATATTAAATCTAACTATCAAAACATTACTTGAATTTAGTTGTAGTCAGTATCATTGCTTGGTGTTGGTTGTTGTTGTTGTTGATTAATATGGAAAGTGAAAGACAGAAACTGGCAATCTGACTTTGGATGGTCATGAAGAAATTATCACCAGTGAAGCTTGTAAGCTGATACATGAACAATGATCAAATTTCAGCCATGATCTAAGTTTGAATCAGAAGTCAAGGACTAAACCTGGTTACTTATGATGTCAAGGTTAAGGAACAGATGAACTATCTATTTGTTTGTGTGCTTGACCATAATTTAGAAGGTTTATTCCAGTGATACTTGGTAATCCAAACTCAAGAAACTATTGTAGGTTTTAATCTTCATTAATCACCCATCAGGTAAGTGTGTAAAAAACCTGTATGCAACATAGTAGAGGAAGCTTCAGCTCCCATGTAGTTGTTCTTTGAGTTAATCTACTGTAGTTAGCAAGTTTGTGTGAAAGACATTGCTTTGTCTAGGGTTTAAACCAAAGCTTGTGACATTTACAGTTGAAGCTAGATTCTAAATGTCATTGAGCATCATTTAGCATTTGTGAGGACACTGATGTGATTAAAGAGCAAGACATCCATCTCTAGCATTGTATGCAGCACATCCTGCAGCCACAATGTTTCCACCTGAATCTCTCATCTCATGAGAAAATTTATACCTGCAAGATCAGAAACAGGATGAAAGAATCCATCATAATATAATATTACATCCATCGTACTTACCATATATTCCTACAAACCCCTTTGATTCTCTCTAATTCCTTCATATTGCCGTATAGTGTATCGAATCATTCTCATAATCACTAGTGAAAGCTAAAAGCCTTGCACCAAATAGAGAAGAAACTATTGTAGGTTGGTATGGGGGTGGGTCAGCAAAAGTAACAACTCCACCATCAATGATTGATCCTCTTCCGGCGTAAAACCCTAAATATATTCAGGAAGGTTTTTGTAAACATTATCCAAGAATACAAATAAATGACATGATCAGAGAAAACACTACTATTGAAATCGCTCATCACATATCATGTTAACAGAGATTGTTGGCACCACCAAATGTCCATCAGGTACAATGTGTGTTCTGCACAAGACTCAAAAGGTTAACCCATACACAGAAATAATTCAACATACTGGTTACAAGAAACAGTACAAGCCCAGTTGCATATGTGATAAATCAGCATGACAATAACAGGCAACAGTAGAGGCCATAAACTCAGCCAGCCAAAAGCAGAAATCATCACCAAAAACCACAAGAACAACCTACATATCCCAAGAAAATAATGCAGAAGCCAGAGCTGTGGAGGGCTAAATGCTCAATTTTTTGATTTTGAGTGCTTCACAAGCCAATCGATGACAGAGTCTATGTTGGTTGAGTTCTTGCATGAGATCATGTAACAACAAACCTCTCTGTCTGTAATGGATTTCAGGCCCCTGCAATGCAGTTCATAGTTAAGAGTCCGAGCAGCACTTACATTATGGGAACTGCTTCCGACTGTTTACATGTAATAGAGATATCTTAAAAAAGAAATTTTGTGGTTACTTACATTTCATCTGTCAAACCCTGCTTTGTCAGAGCTTCTGGCTTATCAATTTTATTTCCAAGGACCAACAATGGGATCCCACTCAGTGATGGCTTGCTTAGAAGATCATGAAGTTCACTTTTTGAGATGGGCAAATTATCACGGTCTGCTGCATCAACAACATACCTGCAAAGAGAAAATGAAGTCATAAAATATAGGATCTTCCTATCATGCAACTAAGCCATTGGAAAGTGATCATATCATGACATAAAGGATGTTTCTTGCTAATCCAATTATGTGATAAGCTATTTCATTGTCATTTTTCTCAGAAATAGATATAATTTAAGGCATGGTTTTGTGTGGTTCTACTAAAACAATCAGAAATAATCTAACATAAACAACTGAACAGATCAGAATATAAGTAAATTCAAGTATATGCTTTTATTGTACCGGCAGTAGTGCATGACATCAGAAATCTATTCTTGTGCTGGAGGCATTATATCATGACCTTGCTACTACTTGGATGCATTAAACAGCGAACAATATTGATCATCAAATGAAACTTTCAAAATGTAGAAGCACACAAAGAAGGTAACACTACAATGAAAAAACCAGGAATTGTACCCATAACTGGTTTAGTTTTGCTGTTTGATTGACCATGAAGAGTAACTGCATTGAGCTGGATGACCTGGCTGAATGTCAACTGAACCACAAGAACCAACCGGACTTGATCAAACTGGGCCAATTTTGAGGTGTCCAATATAAGGACCAAAGGCTCTTGTTTCCAATTATAATGATCACTAAACCAGGAGCATTTCGATCTTTACATGTTATACCTTGTAAACATATTTATAATCTCCTGTGATTTGCTTAAGAGAGTCACAGTTCCCATAATCCTAATAACCTATCATTTTCACTTCTCCACCACTGTGTCATGTCACCATTATCCTGGCGGTAGCATCTGCTAAAGAATCTCACCCTACTAAAGATGGTTGTCACCTCATCTTGGCCCTTGAGATCAGAGCCCTGTCACCAACTGACTGCACTGCAGTGGAGAATGTGAAAGGGAATAGGTGAAGAGGATCTGAGGAAGCACTAGCAAGGATGGATGACAAGTACTTGCGGCTGGGGTTGATCTGGTTAGTGGTGCAGCCGGACATGACAGAGGTTGGAGGGAATCCATTCAAGAATTATAATGTCCCAGAATGGATCATCACCTGAGAGCGGTACCTGTTCTATGAGAGTGAATCATGATGATGGTCCCAATCAAAGTCTATGATGAGCTGTCAATTTCAAAAGGGGATGATGGCAGCATATCTGTCACTATTGCATTTCTGGTGTATCATACATATTGAGCTTAGAGAAGCTGATCCACAAGAATGACACTGAGGTTTCTTTGCTATTAGTTTCATTCTTTGATATGAGGACTCTATCATTAGTAAGAATGTGAATGCTCCAATTGGTGTAGTCATTTAAGTTAAAAACCACAAGCATACAGGCTGAATTTGGTGAAGACTATAACAGGAGAAGTATTTTATATAATGATGATTACATAATTAAAATATTGCAAAGCTTAAATTAAAATGTTATTGTATTTTTTTTTTACTTTTTATCCTGATTCAGTAATACTTGATAGTTGATAGAGACATTCAATACGCCAAGTTATAACTTGATAGTTGCTATCCTATGCATTGTCAGAACCATGAATCTTAATGTTATATTTTCATGATTACCTATATTATTTTATATTTTCTTGTGTTTTCTAGCATTTTATGACATAATAAATGATTTTGTATATATTATTTTCTGAAAAAAATCAATAAACCTTCATCTGACAAATCAGCCCATCAGACTAACCAAAAGTAGTGATTGAAACTTGTCCAAGACAAATGACCAACCCAGCTAAGAAAACTATGTTCACAAGAATCACGGTCAGATAATATTCTATCTTTTATACTCGAGGCACAAACGTTTCAAATCAAGTATTCAGTAACCCAGCATAAAAAATAAGCATCATGTGTCATTATTTCCTCTGTTTTTAATTTGTAAAAAAATCAAAGATTCATGGTAAAGCTTTATCAAAGATGATTTGCAATAATGACTTTAATAAGAGACAATGAACTTCATCAGTTAGAAAGCCAAGCAACATACTAGACAAAAAGCAAACAGAACCAGCAGCAGCACAAAAGCATGATAATGACAGAACACTCACAAAAACTCCAAGAATACAGTTAGGGAATCAGGGTTAAAGTTGGATTACAAGCAAAAAAGAGGATCAGGTAATCAAATACAAATGGATTAAGATAGCAAGAAATTTTGAGAGGTACTTTCACAGCACTTCAGAATTATAACTAGCAGCAGCACTGATATTATTGAGATAAATGAACAAAAGGAAACTATAAGCAAAATAAAACAAATGATTGAGGGAATATGGACAAATCATGTTGATAGAGGAGGAAAAAGAGAGAAGCAGCCAACAATTTCTTTAAACTAAAAAAAAAGTATTCAATCATATTTTTTTACGGAATATGAGACCTCTACACTTGTGGGTTATGGTCTATGCCTAATTTGCGCAATTGAGATGAATAATGCTCTCGATAACAGAGTTTCTAATATCCTTTTTAGACTCTGATAAGTTAAGCATAGTATTTCAGGGTTGTTCCCTAACTATAAAAATTTAAAATGCAATAAATACAATAGATCTTTTTATCACCTAATAATCTTTCACAACTTATTAAGCAAACTCTTTTGTTGCTTTGGTATGTTAGGTCAACAGATGATCATAAGAATCTTCCAGGGAGCATTCACCACACTGAATCCTAATAAAGGGCCACCTCAGTTAGAGCATCATTCAGTCCTTAATTCACTTTAAGACTCTTAGTGATTAATAGACTCTTGCAGCAAATAGGTAGCAGAAATAGGACTCTAAGGCATCGTAACCACTCAATATAGGTTTCTACAAAAATATTAATTTTCCTACAAAATAATGACAAGATAGAAAAAGCTACAGAAGCAAAAAAAGAAAGATAATCCCAGGACTCATTGAACAGATGAACTTAAAAATAGTGAATTTTTATTTACTCAGATCAAACCTATTATATTCCATGTTGCATTAGGTATAAGATTACAGTAACAATGTGATATATCCCTGCAGATTAGCATAGTAAGAGAGATAACAGCCTCAAAGACATTATTCTAGATTAATAACATGAAGTTGATGAAGAAAAAGCATTAGCCTAGGCACATAATAAAGGATGATAAATATACATAGGCCCTTCTGATTATATGACATTACTTTTGGGGTAGGTATCCTGTGACAAGTACGATACTTTAATGGCTTATTGACATATTACTTTTCATATTACCAAAAAGTTAAAAACAACAAAGTTATTTTTGGGTAGATATGGTTGACAAGAAGCACAAAGACAATCCATGGTTGAAAAGTGGTCAAAAAGAAAAACACCATCTTTTAGGGTTGAAAAGTGGCACAATTACATGATAGTATTACCACCACTAGGGTTCCCTAAACTTTTCATTGTACGCTTACACTTTGGCATGATATATGGCATGGGTAGGCATCCAAAATATGGAACAAGTCTAAAAGGAAATATTATAGTCAATCTGAGCTAATAAAACCAATCTAAGGACAAGGTTGTCTTGGTTTCCAAGAAAAAAGCAGCAGCACCACTTCTCCAGCTTTGCCAAAACCAGTGACTAGATTGGGCATGTTAAAGCAGAGATGAAACCAATCACAGATGTCTTAGAGGAAGGTGGAACTTGCTATTTTATTCCACTAAAGATATCAGAAAAGTCAGACAGTTGCCAAACACCCACATTCATTTCTCATACTAGGATCCTAGTGATATAGCATCACTAGTGAGAGGGCTTGCACAATATAGTAGAATCCTAGAGACAAATTATGGAAATCAGAAGAGCATACCAAAGGCAAATAAAACATGGATAATACATGAGTATAAAAACCAGTGTCATGAACCTTTTTATGAATCGTATCATCATAAAGAGGTTCAACTGAAAACCTTATATAAATGTTTGAAGCAATAAGAGATTTAAGCTTTAATACTGTCATTTGTACCTTATAATTCTGCCATCTTAAAGTGGTCAATCTATGTATGACAAATTCCATGGAAACTTTACTGAAGAAAATAATCTGATGCAGTTGTTCTCAGTCAAATCTAACATATTTCTGAATTTTCCTTGCTCTATCATCTTGTTAGAATTTTTTTTTGAAAAAAAATAATTTTCATTTATTCCATTAAACAGCATACAAGACACTTTTGCATGATCTTGGACATAAGACCTACCAATCATGCAACAGTGCACTAACTACTAGGATGTCTCTGTTAAAGACAGTGTTTAATTACACATGATCTCGGAACAAAATAAATAATAATTACAAATTAGAAACATTCTAGCATTCCATATTAAGGAAAAGAGGAGAAAATATAATTATTAACTTAACCTTGTGACGTACATGTATGTTCTATGCCAAATCCTTTGCAAACTGTAACTCCTAACCAAAAGAACATGAAAGGATGGTTTAAGTAGTCACAATCTTTCCAGATCAATGTCCATGAATGTTTCGGTGTATCACATTAAAAAATGGTTATTTGTTCAAAAGCTCATACTGAAATTTTGAAAACCCGACAAATAACTTGAACGCTAGACTTTTGTTGTTAATATTTTGATCTCTGATCATAAACAATCAACAATAGGTTTTGGAACAGCAAAATTACAAGTTTGTATATGAAATGATAGATAGCTGATGAAATATGATTTGGATAAAATGAGCAAAATAAGCATCCAGGAAAGGAGAAAAGGGCATACACAATAGCAGAGACTGCACGGCAATATCTCTCCCACATACTGCGAAACCTAGGCTGGCCTCCAAGATCCCACAATTTTATGGTAACATTTCCCTTGGTCACCTTCCTCATATTGAATCCCACCTACAATTCCAGCAAACACATCAATATCGGCACTAAGAAAATTCTGATGTATGGATGCAAATTTTAATTTTAATTGAAGAAATAACTCACAGTAGGAATCATGTCCTCGCTATATCCACCAGTCTGCAGAAGAAAACGAACATAATCAGGTCTACAAATAAATTAATATATCACAAGTAATATGCTGGCGTCCTGAAAACACGATTGTCTAAAGAACACATACTGCAATGACGTTCACAAGGGAAGTTTTCCCAGCATTCTGAAGTCCGATCAAGGAGAGCTCCATTTCTTGTTTGAAGAAAAGGCTGCATTTGCAAGACAATTTCAAAAGCACCATATTAGATGAATTCCCGCATGTCATCCTTATGAACATACAAACAAATCGTTGTACCCAATATACTGCCTTCAATTGGACAAGGCGAAAGACGAAAGCAAATCAACCACCACAAAACCTTGATAAACCGAACTTTTCCAATTTTCTCTCTATATTAATTACATTCCATCGACTCTAACTCGTCAATGGCAGCTCGACAACTGCAGTTCACCAATTCAACAACTGAGCCCATGGCCACACTTCACACATCCCTAAAAAGGAACCCCTAGATTTTTACCATCTTATAACCCATTTAAACAAAATCCAGAATCACGGCAACGAAATACGAAGCAAAAAGGGAGAACGGAACCGAACAATGCGTTCACATCAAACCGGAATCCAACTAAATCGACCACGATAAAGATAAAAGAGAAGAGGAGTCAACGGATCTCACCTTCGGAGCCAATTGAGGAAAGCTTCCCACAATCCCATGGCCGACGATGGATTAAGGAGAAGAGGAGGAAGGGATCAGAGGGGTGGCTCGCTCCAAGGATCGAAGAGGGCGATTGAGGGGAGTCGGCCCACCCTTTTCTTCTTCCTCTTTATGAAGGAGTCGCGCTGTCCTCTTCTGTTTTGACCATTACTGCCCAATAAAAGAAGGGAATAGAAGAGCTTGTTTTGGTCTTTTTCTTGGGTGTGGCTTTTCATTGAACCCGATAAATTAGATTGTTCTAACGGAAGGTAAGATTTCAGGGTGGTTGGTATGGGCGGCACCTCCGGGGTGGATGGTGGTGGGAATAAACTTTGACCGCTTATTTCTTGACACGTGCTTAGCGCTTATGCATGCTATTGATCCCCGACTTCTCATCTACCCGCCGCAACAACCGGCCAAGGCGACTGGTTTCCGTGAGAAGGGCCCCGCGGGACCCGCCCGCAGACTGAAGTCCGATGAACGTGTAGATGCCCTACGAGGCCGCAAGGTTGACTCACTTGCGGGGCCCAGACGTAAGGGAACGTCAGTCGCTTATGATTCCGATAACATCTCAGATACCCACGAAACGCCCAGCCTGGCGACTGGTGGTAGCAAGGGTCCCACAAGAAACCGGCCATCGGTCGAAGGTAGCATCATATGTTGCGACTCCCGAGTTATCGTGCCGCCCATACCTACGTGGCACTCTTTGGGCAAGTGAGCATCGGGGCCCAGAGGTGGGGTCTGTGAGATCCCAACACGTTCATGGTACTCTGGAACCCACATGTCTGGTCGTCCAGGAGGAGACACGTCATATGTCGCCCCCCGTATTTGCACCAACCACAGGACAGGTTGTCAGAAGGGTGAATAAGTAGGGGAACTGATGGTATACCATCTGGGGACGACGATGACCGTCCATCCAAGATCTATGCCAATCTTGAAGAAGGACAAAAGTGGACGGCCCTCCGAATTCGGATCCTATGCTGTAGTGTGCATCCATCTCAACGAGGATCACGAACAAACACCTGAGGGGAATACCAGAGAACCGGAAGGGATGGAAGAAAGAGACCGGCATTCTTCGTATGATCTAAATCGAAGGGGACCAAAGGAGCCACTTGCAGCGATTGATGGCTTCTTAGATGGATCTCTAAGGTGCATGCCTTTCTTCCCCAACTCAAAGACTGCGGTAGGTCCGACAAGGGAAGGGAACGACAGCATGCGTTTCTATTTTCAGTAGATTGTGGTTACCGAAAGATGGAAACCCGATTCAAGCCCATGATGCGCTTGTATATGACGAGGAAGAAGGGACATTACTGATAAGGAGGGAACCCCCAACTTTTCTTCCACACAGGAAACGAGTTGCATGGGTTAGTTGAACTTTTTGTTTATACTATAGTTCGTAATTTGCTTACCTTAGAACAGTTATGGACCACAATTGACATGCATGCTTTGTTAGATTTGCTGCCTGTCTTAAAATCCATTGGTAATTTTTTTTTGAATTGATGTTGAGACGGAAGTTTACCGAATGCAGCGTCGTAGGAATGTTGATTCTTGATTGTTAGAGAAGATTGGAAGAATATTTTATTTAGTGCTTGACACTTCTATTTGTTTCTTTAACACTGCAGTTTGTCTTTGTATTTGATGTTAGATTCATATTTATATCTTTCACATTCGAATACATCAACATGTTGATGGAATCACTTTATTCATAATGAAAGTAAATTAAAGATAGATTTTGTCAAGACATATTAGTTGTTTGATCAATTGAGGCTATTTATCTGCTTAATTCTGTATGTTTCTGTTGTATTTTCCTTTTGGTCTTTTGGAGGTTGAAGGCTTGAACCTTGATGATTTCTAGAAATGTCTCATGTTTACGTAAAGCCTCAGAAGAATTCATCTTGTCATGCAAATAGTCAAAGTTGTATTTTTCTGAGCACATGCTGATCCTATCAAGACCTTCCCAGATAGCTTCTGTATTACAAACATCTTGTGGAGGATATCGATCAATGACACCTGTTGTTTATTCCTGGAGGGGCAGCTCCTTTGCATTATTGTCATTCCGCCCAAATTATAGACATGTTTGTTACAGATAGAGCATCAAAATCATGTTAAGTCTAGTCATCTGATCAATGCCCTCAATTAATGTCTCCGAAGTCCTTTGAAGTGTGTATTGATACTACTTTGTTCAATACCATGGTTACCATCAAGTACTACAAGTCCTCAGGGATGAAAGGGCATGCATCTATAACGAAGCCACAAAATTCTGTTTTGTGAACAAAATGAGACTCAAGTTCAAAAATATTATAATCATCTCTGATCACATAGATGACTATTATCTGTTCCTTAAACTATTTGTTGTTTCCTAGATTGGTTGCTTCATTCTGCAACACACACAGTAATCTATGCTACTAATATAAAATAAGCAAACACATGAAAGATAATTTGTCATTTAATCAACAGGCCTATTTCATGGGCAAGAATTTAGCAGTTGGCATACAGAGATGCCGACATAAGCGTATGGAGATGACTGAAATCCAAACCCTGGAGGCCTAAGGTGAGGCTCCATTATCGGATACTTTAATGGAAGCCCTATCTGAGTCCACTTGAAACATCATAAACAGTTAGCAAAAATGTTCAGCTTGCTTTAATGTTTGTTCTCAACTAGTATGGAAAAGTTCAACTTAATTGATTTATATACTCTTCTCCAGGTGATGTTTAATAGAGTCGGTTGCTATTTTTTAAAAGGCTTGTAGGAATAGGTGAGTGAAGGGATTGTGCTCCCAGTAGATGAAATTAAATCACCCATGATCTTCACTAGTCTGACATCCTTGAACATATCCTGAAGTGATCTACGATGGCAAGTCTGATTACTTGTCATGTTGATGCTCATAGACGTTGCTGACTAGCTTTAACCACCAAAGCCCGGTTGGAGTTTCGCTCAGTGACTCCCCCACAAGACCTTTCACAAACTTCTATAACATGGCTGCATGGTTGAGAGTGGGGATTTGACCATCTTCAAGGGCGACAATGATGAAAGGGCATCATACATCACATACTCTTCCGAGGACAATGATAAGCTCCATGTTTGGTCCCTTAACAGCCGACTATCTTAATGTTTCAACAGTTTTGAGGATTTTTGTAGGATGACATCGAGAGGCTCATAGCAGATGCCTTACATGATCACCTCTAATTGTTCTGTGTGGCTTCCAAACAAAGCTTTGGTACATGCAACTGAGACAATCTTGGGTACTTGGGAGATGATGGGGATCTTTGCATTGGAATGAACAGGATGCTTAGGCTTCCCAGGTTCCTTCACTTATATCGCATATTGCTGGAATCCTTCCGAGATCAAATACGTAGAAGTACGTAGTGCTGATTCCAACAGTAGGACTGGGTGTTGAACCCCTCAAGAACGACATTGGTCGAGTCAGAATAGTTATTTGACTAAGTTGCCGCTCATGTGTACTGTGCATATGCAGATATTATATAAGCAGCTTTCAATGGTTGTTCATGATGAGGGAGTATGTGATCTGCAGTTTGCTGATAGTATCATCTGCACTGTCCCAATCGTTTGATTATTTCCGTCTGTAAAAGTTTTGGGAGCACATGGAAGGATGAAATATCACCTGACTTTGTGGCCAAAACCTACTAGATTTGTCAAACAAAAGATACTGGTTGAGTTGTTTATCCCTCATTGGCTTCTTGTTGTAGTCCACAACCTTCAGATATTTGGAAAGCAATCACAAGAGGTGTCAATCTTTCAAAAAAGTGAAGCTGGTGCTGATTCAAGACTCAAGCTTGCTCCTGGCTTCTCAATCTAAAGAATTTTGCAATGTTGGATCATGAGGAGAACTGAGTGGTATAACTAACTGCCGATAGAATGTCAAGCAAAGCTCAATTTTCTGTGTACTCCTAGAGATACTGCAAATGTGAAAATGTTTATTTCTCCCAGAGTAAAATGTATTCCAGTTTCACATGACAACATCACCCCATCCAACAGTGGTATTTGTACTTTGGTGTATGGTGCAGTAACATAAAATTGCTCATCAAATCTTTTCTCACATGACTAGTGAGAAAATTCTGTGTCACTGTGTCTCGAAAAGAAAATTGCAGCTGACCAAACATGAAGAGATCTCATCCTTTTTCTCTTTTGTTGCATAAACACATGTCTAGCCTGCAAATGGTCATTTCAGTTGATAATGATGGATAATTTTGCTTTGTTATCTGATATTTCCCAAACCATGCTATTTATGTGGAAGTTCCAATGATCCTCTTCTATTGGTTACATGAGTCTCTTTCTCACTACTTCCTAACAGTCAACTTGACCTGACTCATAACCTCAAGGTTCAACTCAAGTCAATCAGATCCTGGAAAAAGATACCATTTTGAGAAGAGTATAATCCTTCTAAAAGAGTACAGTACCATAAGTTAACAGAAACCCTTTTTATGGGTAGTGAGATTTGAAGAATTAATGCATAAAATCATAATATGTGAGGAACTAATTCAGAACCAAAGTAGGAATATGAATGAAAGAAAATGCATAAAATCATACTATAAAGATAGTGGACTTTTCACGAGAGAGAGAGAGAGAGAGAGAGAGAGAGAGAGAGAGAGAGCAAATCTATGATCAAATCCCTCACCCTTGAAAGGTGCTCCCACTATCTCTTCCCATCTCCAGTGACTTAAAAGCTCCACCCTGGATGACATGAACTCCTCATGCTTTTCTTTTCCATCCCTTTTTTTTGTCTTCTTACCTGTGGGGATAGATAGAGAGAGACACACCAGATGCCTAAAAAGCTAACCCCCCTCTCCCTCTCTGAGGGAAGAAAAGGAGGGGAAAAGGATAAAAATGGGACCTTTCAGGCCATGGTCTGACCACCACCACTACCAACACCACTATCTTTTGCCAGATCTCAGCAGCACCATTAGATAATGACTTCTTCCATCACTTATGTTTATCCTTCCATCTACATAACCTTTATAATCTTTGTTAATTGTTATCACCATCTTTCCCTCTGATGTCACCAATCCACCAACCCCTCATTGCCATGTCCTCCATCTTCCTCTGTTCTCTCCCTCTTCAGTCATCTCAAACTAAGCTAACCAACTAACCACTTTGACTGACCTTTCATAAGTTGTCTTGAAGTGACTCGATCTGTTCTTTATGTCATTTAATTTTACGTATCGAGTTCTTATTGGTTCTCATATCTATCATATCTCGAGCCAATTTACATAAACTCGTATGTGAGAAAAAATTAATGACAATTGCTATGAAAATAATTTGTGATGTGAACCTTAGAAATGTGATTTTTTTTTTTTTAGTGTACTAACATATTTCCATTGCATGCATCTCTAAACACGTGCCGACGTTTTTTTTTTTGGGTCGAATAAGAAATAAGAGGAAAAAATAGCTGCCTCACACGTGCCAAATGGTCTTCGGCGCTCTTCCCTCCGCCGCCATCTTCTCTCACGGCTTCCACGCACTCGCCCACACCACCGGCTGCTCCTTCCACTCCAGGAATATGCCGGCGGATGCGTCTTCCGAATCCTCTGCCATAGGTCGCATCGTCCATCCTTCCTTGTACCTCCTAAGGAGCGCCCTCACGTCGTCCGTCACGTCCTCGCTGAACGCCGCTGGCGCGAACCCCGCCGACCGCATCCTCCTCGACCATCCGGCCGCCGTATCCCGGCGCTCGGCTGAATCCGCCGCGGGGCATGCCACCAGGTCGACCACTGACCGCCCCGCCTCCCGCTCCAGGGCCAGCCGCTCGTTGCTCGTCCTTGGGAAGCTTTCCTCCAGCGACTCGAAGTAGGCGGAGAAGAACCTGAGATTCTCCTTGAAGACCTTGAAGAACGCCTCCCCTTCCTCCTCGCCTCCTCCTCCTCCTCCCCCTTCCAGGTCGGCCTCCTCCTCGACCACTGTCACGATCCGCGGCTGGAGGCGCCGGATGGCGGCGATGAGTGTCTCGCGGCGGCGGTTTGCGGGGGAGACGCCGTGGAGCGCGTTGATGCAGTTCACGGCCAGGGCCGAGCTGTCGCCCTCCCTCAGGTCGAGGGTGTCGAGGTCGAGGTCCGACAGGTCGCCGGCGTGGTGGACGACGTTGAACCGGAAGGGCACTCCCATCAACCGCGCAAACTTCTCCATCCGCTGCCCGATCTCCCTCATGACCGTCTGCACGGCCGTCGACGGCGAGGCCGACCACACGACCGTCGTGATCGAGAGGTGGGGCGTGTCGTCGGCGGACCGCGTAGCCAGCGCCTCCAGCAGCGTCGGCCACTGGGTGCAGAAGGTGTTGCTGAGATCGAGTATGTGCAATCTCTGCGACGCCGAGGACGGATCGAGGAAGGCCTCGAGGATGGCCCCGTTGGCGGCGACGTGACCAAAGGAGGACCAGGGGCTGAGCTCCTGGAACCGGAGCGCGGTGCGACGTGTAGAGTCGAAGGAGCAGTTGCGATCGGAGGCGGCGGAAAGGGTACGCAGCGTCCGGGGCCCGGAGGACGTCAGGCGAGCAAAGAAGCCCTGGAGGAAGTAAGCCGCTAGCTTCTGCTCTGTGTCGCCATAAGGCGACGAGAGCTCGTTCAGCATCCACATGAGCTGCTGCACCCGGTGGCTGTCGCGCGCCGCGACGGCGCGCGCGCACTCGATCAGCAGCTGCGACGACCATCTCCGGCCGGCACCGGAGGCACCGACAGAGGACGAGGAAGGCGAGGCGAAGTCGAGGTTGAGGTCCTGAGTCAAGGACAGGTCAGCAGGATCGAAGATGGGAGTCGGGGTTGGCGTGGTGGTGGTGGTGGTGGTGGTGGTTGAGGGAGGTTGATGTGGGTTCTGGAAGTGCTTCGAGGACGAGGAGGAGGAGAAGTCTTCATCCATGTAAAGGTGATGCTCGGTGCCGCATTCTTCTCGGTAGAACTCCACCTCTTGCTGACGAGCAAAGGAGTTTTGGTGCAAGAAGGAGTGCTGGTAATGGATCTGGTGAGGCTCAGAGGATCTCGAGCTACTTGAATTGCGACTCAGGTCACGGGAAGATTGTGGACTGAACAATCTAAATAAGGTGTCCATCTAACGAAGGGGTCTCCGCTCCACATAGAGAGACAAAACAAGAAGAGAATAGTTGCTTGGAAGGAGCTGAGAAAAGGAGAGCAAGGTAGGGTTTAAAACAAGGCAGCGAGCGAGCGAGCGAGCGAGAGAGAGAGAGCGAGCGAGAGAGAGAGAGAGAGAGAGAGAGAGAGAGAGAGGAGTTTGGGTATGTGCTGAGATTGAACATTGGTGAGTGGGTGGTGGGTGCATGCTTGCCTTCCTTTTGATGCTTTTGGTGCAACCGATGAGTTGGGGGTATGGAGGAACCCATTTCTTTCCCCAGTTTCTGCTCTCCTGCTCTGCTTTTGCTTGCTTTCCTATCAGGTTTCTTTGTATTCTACACACTTGAGGATTGGCTAGGGTGGTCCTTCGGTTAGGTATACAGTAAGCATGCAACACAAAAGACTAATGGGAAGATGTCCAAAGTCCAAGGAGAGTAAGAACATATTGCTTCTGCCTTTTACCTATTCCCTGGTTGCGGATGCTGGGGGATTCACCTGACATGCACATGAAAGAGGAGGAATGGTAGGCGTGCCATAGAGAAAGAGAGAGGAGAATAGGACAGGGGAAGAGGTGGAGAGCGTGCATGGGCATCATCATCAAACCCACCACCATCCCCCGACACATTCTTCTCTGCCTCCCTCGATCGAATCTGAGCTATCAAAAGCAACCCTCTTTCTGCATGTTAAAGATTGCTTTCTGTCTGTTTTCCTTCGAGTATGTGTAAGAAAACATATACTGAGATTACTTTACGGCTGCTGTATGTATAGTTTTAGATATGCCGAGAATCCAACCCCTTGTGCATGTCTCAAAACATTCCATTTGGCACCCAATGGAATGTGTGCATCATTCTTTTTGGTCAATGCACTCGAGTGTTGGTGTTAGGTCAATCAAAGTTAATATGATAATGGTAGGACAAGGATGGGTTCCTAAGATACAAGCTGAGGGATGCATAGATAGATTTCCAATGAAGAAGAACAAGAAGAAGAAGAATGCATCAACACACTGAAATCTAATGTTGAGAGGCTAATCTTAAGGGTGGTGGGGAGAAATATGAGATGATAATTTAAATCCTATTTATCATTTCTCCAATTCTTAGACTATTCTCTCCCCCTAATACGTTATCTGATTCAGAGATTCAACTTCTGTTTCTCTGAATCATCATGAAAGAACTGCTTGGAACTCTTGCTGTCTCTTGTCTGACGTGAGGACCGGATAATGTTTCCATGGATGCTTCCTTGGCTGTCTCCATGGAAGCTTTCCTTTCGATCCAAGGAAGCCAAAGTAGATGGCCGTCATCATTTGCTTGGGAACAGCCACGGCAACGCATTAGAAACTGGGACGGCTTTGTCTTCGTCTTCCCTATTCTAACACCGTGACCTCCCACACCTAACACCTATGTAATAGTTAGAGTTGATGATGCCACCACCATCTTTAGGAGCATTTCTTTCCCTTTCTTTGTTTGTCTTCCAGAGGTTTAAGTGGGTCAGTTAGGTCTAATCCGAGTTAGCTCATAGTACATCTTCATAATCTCTTGGGAAATATAAGTTAAATCTCCATTTTAGGTTAATTCAGATGTCAAATCTCAGACGATGTAGCTTAGTAGTTTCCACGACATGTCCATGGTTGAACACAAAGTTAACCCTACATAGAGTTAACTAATGCTTATTTCTATTCTTTTTCTCTGAACTAAAATATAAGAAGATAGAAAGGATGCAACATTACTTCATCACTCTTCCATCCTTTCTATCTTCTTATATTTTAGTTCTTGTGTGGTTGTTCATCCTCTCACTTGTCTATCACTTGCTCAAGTTTGACTTGACAGCATCAAAGGAGTCTCGTCAGTTCTTACTATGGAAACTCAACTCATAGAACCCGAGCTCAACTCGACCACAATTAGCGATGCGATTGAATTCTACCACCTAGGAAGACCATGTCGAAAGTCAAAGTCAAAATAGCTCATTAGCTTGGATTGAGCGGAAATGGATACATAACCAAATCTAAATCAGCATCTTTTAGCTATCAAAAGCATACTTCTCAGCTAATAGAGAACAAAATAATTATCGAGATAATTTAAGTCCCCTTCACTAAAAAAATATGGTCAGTGATGGTACTGCTAGCACTTGACTTTGTCTAAGTGAGCTCATTGGAGGATTTGTATAAGATTCGTGTGCAGTGCATGGTGGATTTTAAATCCTGTGAAATGGAAAAACAAATGTGAAGTGAGGTGTTGTTGAGTCCAATTAAGGTTATATATGTTGGTGCCAAGTTTAGCAACTAATTATATTGTTGGGCCACCTTAATCAAAACTTGTTTGTCTTAACAAAACATATGAGATGGATGCAATCATGAGTTTTGGGAGGCTTTCATGCAGGGAATCTTTCTCATCCACATTTATTTTGTTATGTGTTTTAGATGTTATTATTGACTAAGATTTACTTGCTCTTTTGTTAGAATATAGTATATATGGGATCCTTTCCTAACAATTTAGGCTTTCTGGATTGTTTGATAGCATAATTAGAATATTTATTATGGTATCAAAGCTAATGATGAATTCAAAACATGTATCTGCCCTCATTATTTTTAATTGACTTGTGTGAAGCTTAATCCAATTTCCAGCTTGTTTTAACCATTGGTATTATTTATTGATTATCCAATCAAATGCAAAATGAAGAGCAACCATCTATCACATAAGTTGGTCATCAAATAAATTCTCTTTTTTTTTTTTGTCTTCAGTAGATCATGGACTAGCAATGTTAGGAAAAAAATAATCATATAATAGAGATTAATTACTAATATAAAGAGAGACCATCAGTGACATTGGCCTAATAAAATATTGTTGCCAACTATGCTGGATTTTACTTTTCTTCTTGTTTCTTTAGGAAGCTGGTAAAATTTCTAACCACTGATTGAATTATGTAATGTCAATGCTCTCTCTCTCTCTCTCTCTCTCTCTCTCTCTCTTTCACAAAATTATTCAGCCTCCAATAAGTTTACATTTGTTGAAGAGATAAAATAAACCATCTGAAATTTGTGAAATCCAATCATTTTTATTTTCCTCTTTATCTGATGAATGTAGTTTGGATGCTATGAGCTGCATTAATCTCTGCATGGTTTCAGTCAATAGTTTCTTTGGTACTCAGTTTTGTGCCTCTGCTGCTGTAGCACTTGAACTACTGTCATATGCCATGACAAGGAGCTCTTTTGGATGGCTTTGAAGAAACTACCACAGCACAAAACAAGCCTCAATTCATGACTGGCTGACCTTTAATTTGATATCCTAACCTTCCTCAATTCAAGGTTAAAGAAATAGTTAGTGCCATTGGTTTGTTAGCTTAAAGGCAAACAAAGGTTATGGAAATGTATGCATAGTGCAGGCTTGAGATACTGTGATATTTAAGTGCACTTTAAATTCATTGCCACCACTGAAAAGAAGTGAGCTCACCAAGATGATGTGCATGGAAAAGTTGAAAGAGATTGAACATTCAATCTGTACTATAAAAGTTCAGCTTCTTATATTTGGCAATTACTCATGTTAATAAAGGGAAAAAAAAGTAAAGAATTCAGCAGCATCAAGCACAGAGTCAATTTCTTCCAATTCTTAAAGCAAAACTCAACTCAGAAATGAGTGTCATTAGATGTTTCTTCTGAACACCAGCTTAAATGGGCTGTAGATCTTTGAGTTGGCCAACAGTAATGAGTGTCATTAATCAAGTAATTCAACCACTGATCATGCTTCAAAACTTCTGTTTGGTTTGTAATTTCAGCTTTAAATTTTTTACATTACTGTAATATCATTAGGATTGATAAATATTTTGATATTGTTGAAGCCAGTATCACGAGAGGATAAAAAATTCTAGTAAGTCCTTGTGGAGGAAGAAACCTAATAATTAGAATTTATTTTTTTATAAATATCTCGTATATCTCTAATCTATCCTTGATGTGAGAAATAAAAAATACAAAAAATACCTTTTATGTTTTTAGGTTTCTCGATAATATCTAGGTGCTCTTTAGGGTTTTAAAGAGAGTACGAGAAAAAGTATACATTTTTTGGGTTTATGTGAAATGGTATATAAAGAGATTATACTCGATAATTCAAAAGTCTTATAATTGATCTCATATAACGAAGGATTTAATTTTTTTTCATGGATGCAAGTGAGAGTTATCGACCTATGTGAAATCTTATATCGATTTTCTGATATATATATATATATATATATATATATATATATATATATATATATATATATATATATATTTGATGATTGATTATTAGATTTTTTCTTTGATTTTAAGTTTTTTTTTTCGTTTGGAAACATCCAAATAACTAGTTTGAAAAATGAACCTATTTAATGATCACGAGTGATGAACTCTTAAGTACAAGACCAATCAGCATGTTAGTATAAGTGGCATTTAGACAAACACCTTGTTGTGATTCAATGAGTCAAATACAAACGATGCAATCTTCAAATAATTAGAGTCCGATTGATGTGTATCTATTCGGATTCGGGGTTTCCTAACATAAGATTTCTTTTAAGTGGATCGGGTAGCAAATCCGATTCGACCCGTTACGAATGATTCGGGTTTGTGCTTTATATATGTACTCTTACCGCTTGCGCGTCGCCTGTCGTGGGCTATACCCGATATATTATGCATCGTTCCTTGAATCGAACTGCGAGGCGACTCGAACCTCTCGCCGTTCCCCACTCCCGTCATCCCCTTCCCGACTCGAGTCACCCAAGGCAGTTGAGCTGGTCTTCGCCTCCGGCCGCAACTCCTCCTCGTCGGCAACAACCGCTTGATGATCTGAACTCCTCAGTCCTCCCTCGCAGCACTCCCCGGCATTACGACGACTACCTGAACCTCCTCAGGTCCTTCGTCTCCCGGAAGGCGTTAGAGCCCGGGAAGCAGCTCCACGCCCGCCTCCTCCTCTCCGGCCTCGGCTACAACACCATCTTGGCCACCAAGCTCGTCGATCTGTACTGCCTGTGCGACCATGTGACTTATGCGCACAAGCTGTTTGACAGAATTACTAAGAGAAACTTGTTTCTGTGGAACGTCCTCATCCGAGCTTACGCTTGGACTGGGCCCCACGAGGTCGCCCTCTCGTTGTATTACCAGATGCTCGACTGCGGCGTCGCGCCTGATAACTTCACGTTCCCGTTCGTCCTCAAGGCCTGCTCCGCCCTCTCCGCGCTCGAGGCCGGGCGGGGGATCCACGAGCTGGTGGTAAGCACCGGCTGGGAAACGGACGTGTTCGTGGGTGCCGCCCTGATCGACATGTACGCCAAGTGCGGGTGCGTCGACCATGCTCGAGAATTGTTCGACAGGATTCCGAACCGAGATGTCGTGCTTTGGAACTCCATGATCGCCGCCTACGCTCAGAACGGGCATCCGTCGGAGGCGCTCCTTCTGTGCCGTGATATGGTGGCGCGTGGGTTCACGCCGACTCTCGCTACTCTTGTGACCGTGATCTCCGCTTCGGCCGATGCGGCGGCTCTGCCGAGAGGGCGGGAGATTCACGGATTGAGTTGGAGGCGCGGGTTTGATTCCCAAGACAAGGTGAAGACCGCGCTCGTGGATATGTACGCCAAGAGCGGCTGGGTGAAGGTTGCTCGTGTGCTCTTCGAGCAGCTCGCAGAGAAAAGGATTGTTTCCTGGAACTCCATGATCTGCGGGTACGGCATGCACGGCCATGCGGACGAAGCCCTTGCCCTGTTCGACAGAATGAGGGATGAGGATCAAGTGCTTCCTGATCACATTACTTTCGTCGGCCTCCTCTCCGCTTGCAACCATGGAGGTCTGGTAGATGAAGGGAGGAGCTTCTTCAACTCGATGTTGAGCGATTACCGCATTCCACCGGCGGTGCAGCATTACACTTGCATGATAGATCTCCTTGGCCACTCCGGCAGACTAGCCGAAGCATACAAGCTCATCCAAGACATGACAATGGCCGCCGACTCTGGAGTATGGGGTGCTTTGCTGAACGCCTGCAAGATCCACCGGAATGTGGAATTAGGGGAGCTGGCACTGCAAAAGCTGATCGAACTGGAGCCCGACGACGCAGGGAACTACGTTCTTCTATCGAACATATACGCACAAGCCGGGAAGTGGCAGGAAGCCGCCGAGGTGAGGAAGCTGATGACCGACAGAGGCCTGAAGAAGAGCATTGCCTGTAGCTGGATCGAAGTGAAGAACCAGGTCCACGCGTTCCTCGTCGGCGATCTGTCGCATCCCAGCTCGGGGGCGATATACGCAGAGCTGGAAAGGTTGGAAGGGCTCATGGCGGAGGCTGGATACGAGCCGGACACGATGCCCGTCTTCCACGACGTGGGCGACGACGAGAAGAGGAACATGGTTCGCAGCCATAGCGAGAGGCTGGCCATCGCATTTGGACTCATCAGCACGCCGCCGGGGACGACGCTGTTGGTGACGAAGAACCTGAGAGTCTGCGAGGACTGTCACACGGCCATCAAGTTCATTTCGGCGATTGTTGGCAGAGAAATCATAGTAAGAGATGTGAATCGATACCACCATTTCAAGGACGGCGAGTGTTCCTGTCGAGATTATTGGTAGCCTGCGAACCCAACAATTGCTGCTGTATTTTGCCTATGTGAGTTGGACACCGCTATTTATAATTTACGTGTACTGATCATTCTTTGATGCTTGTGGTAAGAGACACGTGAGGCTCACGTGATATTCCGTGATTTGATTTAAATTGGGCTCATTGGAGGCTCAGTTTGTCTTGATGGACCTACAAATTGCGATTCTCTCACTCCTCCGGGCGCGTCATCCGTTCCGCGATGGCCGCCCTTTTCTTCGCCGCCCGTCTCCTCCTCCTCCCTGCTTCTTCCTTCGGGGTTCCCATCGCTCCCTCTCTCTCCTCTCTTTCATTTCATCTCCATGTTTTCTTTTATTAACTTGACTTCCTTTCAAGGTTCCCATCTTACTCTGCGCCAAAGGCAGGCGCAACGAGCTCTCCTGCTCTGCAAAGCCGCCGCCGCATCTGCTACCTCCCTTCCTGCGACTTCGGGCTCAATGATCATAGTATCGACGCGGATAAGGCCTACAGGGGAAGAAGTGGAGGTCCGGGCCCAGCGTTAGGCGCATCCCCAAACATCTCAGCATTGCTGGAGGTATCGTCTTTTATAATTCTTAATATTCTTTTTGATTCTTGGTCGCTGTTTCGGCATGTTGAATCCACGGGGCTGAAGTGGTGTAATGTTAAAGGGAAAGATTAATTGGATCACAAAACCCAACAAAACTGAATCCATACTGGCATTGCATTTCGGTTTTTGTTGTTTTTTATGTTTGATGAATCATAATTCTTTGAATAAACCTATTGCAATGTCCAAAATCTTGTTTCTTTCAGCCTAATGTTGCAACCTCTGAAGTAATGCCTACAACTGAATTGTCTCCTGCAAGCATTTGCATATGTTTGCATAATGATTTGATTTGGTAATCACAAATCCAAAAGCTTTAGCTATTAGGAAACACAATATATTTACAAGCTGTAATGTCCCCTCACACAAGTCATTTCAATGTATTATGTATGAACAAAACCCAATTGTATAGTGCAATCGTCTGAAACCATGATAAAAGATTTGATTAAATCCCATAAGCTTATGGGTGTCTAATATGTTTATAAGCTTTGACAACATCTTTCGTTGTTGTGCTGCTAATGCCTTTTAAATTTAACAAATTGTGGCAATAGAGAACCTTGCATGTCTTTAACTGCCCGTACCTGAACTAATCTGCATCATTTAAACATGACACTTGTGCTAGCATGACACATTTCAATTTAGAGATAACCAAATGCTGATAGTTTACAAGCTCAATACCATCATGCATTATTCAATATCATGTGAATTCCACCATGTCATTTGCTGTTTCATTGCATATTTGCTTCAATTGAGCTCAAGGGTTGTTTGTTTCTTATATGAAGTGATCTTTCAATACCAAAGTTGGATTCAGATCTATCCTAATGTTGTCTAAAATTGGTTGTTCTGTACGAGACTTTAAACAGGAGGTATACCAAAAGACATGATTGGAACTCTGCATCTCGTGGGAGAAATTCTTTTACAAAGTTAGTTAACATTTATCTGCAACTTGCAGCATTGTTTCCTTAAGTCTAGTTGCAGCATTGTTTCCTTAATCTAGAGTGAAAATCAGAAACACTACGTGTTTAGAGCAAGCAGAAAGCTGAGTGAGACATTTACACATCTTACTCCAGTCTGTATGTAGAAGAGACAACTAGCTAAGCACTAGGTGTGGAGATGATCGGAATTGATTCCTCTCTACCAAAGAATTTGTTGTGCTAAAAACAATGGTAAATTAGTTATTTAGATGTGATATATGGTATAACAAAAAAATCACAAGTCAGAAATATTATATGATCAATCATTATATCTCCACATTAATTTATATCTCAATATCCAGAATATTTTTATCCATAGTAAAAACAATTGATGTATGTGTAACTGTTTCACTAAATTAATTTTGTATATTATATATGTTCTTACTAATTGATTTTTGCCTTGTCTAATTAACTTTTAAGATGTGAGTTTATATAAATATAGATTTCTTAGGTGTTTCATTTTAGAAGGCAACATGTGGAAAATGAAAACCTATGCTTTGTTAAAAACACATAATTTTTTTTTTTTTTTTTTTGTGCAAGGGGTGGTAAATGGTGAAAGTAATGAGCTGTTAAAGTTTGTATCAACTAAGCTACCTGACACCTTCAAATATGTCGAATAAGGTTTTAAACCCTTAATTCTTGTTAAGTGAGTCTGGTATACCACCACTAGACCAACAATGTAAGTGTTAAACCCTCAATTCTTGGAACAGGTTCGCCAAAGAATTTTTTGACCTAAATCTAGCTATACTAAAAGAACAAATTAGAGACATTTTATTGCATTTTGATTTTATTACAATCTGTTCCAAGAATCATTTATGATGTCACCATAGGCAAGAAACTAAATTTTAGAATTGCAGCTCCTTTAATGGTATATATAATCTTGTAGGCTTTCCGGTAGCGACAAAATCTCAAAATATCTTATACCAAGTTCACTGGATAGAGCTAGGTTTTGTAACTCGAGCATGGAAAATAGTAAATCACTTGCTACTGCAATGACAAGTCACCAAGGAAACTGGTAACTGTATATGGCATCCTTTAATCCTTTTTCATCTAACATCCTTTTCCCTATATCCGCAGGAGGCTTTTGAGCATTCAAAGCTCCATTGCAGCTTGATTACTACACGTATCATGAAGGCTACTGGTAACTGTTAGGACATAAGACCATGAGAAATAACTACTGTTGGTGGTACCAAGCTCAGGTTCTTTATCAGATTAACCATCAGGACACAGATGGGGACAGCTGCAGCAAAGCTGAATCTACGTTACGGTCCAGCAGAGTTCCAAGACTTGTCGGGTCATCCTCCTCTTCTAGTTTCCCTCTCTCACTATCTCCTCTTATCTACATTTATTGTTCTTTTATTTTTTTTAATCTCAATGTGCAGTATAATTTAGTCATGCCTATCTCTGAAAATTTCCAACTCCAGCAGTTAAAACTCCCAGAGATTGGAGCATCCGTAAATGTTCTTGGTATGAACTAGATGTTCAATGGTCGGATTTATTTAAATCAGATACAAGCTGTGGGCAAGAGGGAACTTTCCTTTATAAATATTTTAATAAGCATATGTAAAGTTCGATATGCAGTGGTTGCCACAAGTGATATGACCACTCAATTTCTAAATATTTAGTTGTGTTAAAAGTGATGCATGTCCCGTTACAACTGAGCTAATTGTTTAGTTAGATTAAGATAGTCTGAGAAAGAAAGTTTTCTTCTGATGATGTGAATATTTGCATGGAAAAAAAAAAGCCTTTCAAGTATTTTTCAGTTTGGAAGCTTCTTGTGGTCTTAATATATTTCTCTAGCAATGCCAATTTTTTTGTTTTTCGAGTAGTGGGATCCAGTAGTTCTTATTCCGAGTGATGCTAAGATAGTTGGAGTAGCTAAGACCTTCGAGTATCTCACTAGAAGAAGTTGGTGTGGACAGTTGTACTGACAATGAGCATGCTGATGCATATTATCCAAATGATTCATCCACAAGCTATGTACCAACTAAGCTGAACAGCATCAAATTAGCCCTTGCAATTTGTATAGTAATTAAATACCTCTCATTCACTGCACTGGTACTCATGTGTTTATGTGTTTGCAGAGACTGGAACACAGGTTACACACACAAGCAGGTGCAAGTCTGCTCACCCTCCACAACTGTCCCAACTTCCACTGGAACTCATTCTCAACTCTTCTTGGACAAGCCTCCAGCATGTTAGACTGAGTACCTGATGAGGTACATTCTCATTTGATGAATTGGTCTGTCTTCTATTCTTTTTTATGAAGTGTTCACAGAGAGACCGTGTACATGCATGAGATAGAGAGAAGCGCTACGTAAGTTAGGCTAGTTAGTTGGTGATTGGTTGGAGTCATTGAAACCACCCATCTGCCTCCATTCATTGCTTGCTCTCTCTTCTCCTCCTGTTCTTATTATAAGTATCTCTAACTCTCTTCAGGTGCGGGCCAAACTTGTTGTTTCTTTCATCCCAACGATAGCAAGAAGCAGAAGATAGAGGGACGGCCTTCAAGCGGAGAAGAAGATGCCTGCCGTGCCCTTGCCCGAGTTCCCCATGTGGGCTAAGTTTGGCTACCGCTTCATCGTGAATAACTTCGTGACTTTGTTTCTGGTCGGGTCCATGACAGCCGTGGGTTGGGAGCTTCTCCAGCTCGGCCCCGACGACATCATGGCCTTATGGCGATCCCTCCAGGAAAAGCCCATCGAGACTCTCTCTGCAGTCTTCTTGGTGGCCTTCGTCGCCGCCCTGTACTTCATGTCCCGTCCCCGGCCAGTGTACCTCGTCGACTATGCTTGCTTCAAGCCGCCCTCCACATGCCGCGTCCCGTTCGCCACCTTCATGGAGCACACGCGGCTCATCAACTCCGACAAAAAGAGCGTGCAGTTCCAGACGCGGATTTTGGAGCGCTCCGGTCTCGGTGAGGAGACCTGCCTCCCCCCCGCGAACCACTACATACCCCCCAACCCCACCATGGAGGCGTCCCGCGCCGAGGCCCAGCTCGTCATCTTCTCCGCCATTGACGACATGATGAAGAAGACGGGCCTCAGGCCCAAGGACATCGACGTCCTCGTCGTCAACTGCAGCCTCTTCTCCCCGACGCCGTCCCTCTCCGCGATGATCATCAACAAGTACAAGCTGAGGAGCAACGTCCGCAGCTTCAACCTCTCCGGGATGGGCTGCAGCGCGGGGCTGATCTCCATCGACCTGGCGCGGGACCTGCTCCTGGTGCACCCCCGCGCCAACGCGCTCGTTGTCTCCACCGAGATCATCACCCCCAACTTCTACGCCGGCAACCAGCGGTCGATGCTCCTCCCCAACTGCCTCTTCCGCATGGGCGCTGCCGCGATCCTCCTGTCGAACCGCCGACGCGAGGCCGGCCGCGCGAAGTACCGGCTGGCGCACGTGGTCCGCACCCACAAGGGCGCGGACGACCGCGCGTACCGCTGCGTCTACGAGGAGGAGGACGCCGAGGGCCACTCCGGTATCTCCCTCTCCAAGGACCTCATGGCTATCGCCGGGGAGGCGCTCAAGTCCAACATCACCACCATGGGGCCGCTGGTGCTCCCCATGTCGGAGCAGCTCCTCTTCGCCCTCAACCTCGTCGGCCGAAAGCTCATCAACCCAGAGTGGAAGCCCTACATCCCCGACTTCAAGCAGGCCTTCGACCACTTCTGCATCCACGCCGGCGGCCGCGCCGTCATCGACGAGCTGCAGAAAAGCCTGCAACTGTCGGCGGAGCACGTGGAGGCCTCGCGCATGACGCTGCACCGCTTCGGCAACACCTCCAGCAGCTCCCTCTGGTACGAGCTCAACTATATCGAGTCCAAGGGCCGGATGCGGCGCGGAAACCGCGTGTGGCAGATCGGCTTCGGCAGCGGCTTCAAGTGCAACAGCGCCGTCTGGAAGTGCCTGCGCACCATCAAAGGTCCCGTCGACGGTCCCTGGACCGACTGCATCGACCGATACCCCGTCGACATCCCTGAGATCGTAAAGCTCTAACCGTGGATCCATTCCGCGGTGCTTCTCCAATTCATCACCACTACAAACACACACGTTCTTGTACTTCCTCCACCATCATCGACAGTATCCTCCTGTAACACGACGCTTCGTGCATGTCCATGTTCTTGCGACAGAGAGAGACTGTGTGTGTGGGTGATACAGAGAGAGTGAAGCTGTACTCATTGTGATGCATTATGTTTGTTGATTGCGACCGATTCCATCCATAGACGAATTGCTTTTGTCTGTAAGCAGTTGAGACAAGTGTTAAATGCTTCTGCCCCCTCGTACATGGCCTGCTGTGCCTCTGTGGGAGATGAAGAACCAAGAGGCAAAAGCACCTGTCACACGTACCTCTCAAGCAAGTTGCCCACAGTCCAACTCAAGACACTTGGAGTGCCCAATCTCAGTAGGCTGGTTCATTATACTGAACATTTACATGTTTATATAGATTTGGTGTCACAATTCACTGCATGTTCATTATCTTTGAGCTTCTTGGTCCCTCAAAAGTTGAAACCCTAACAAAGATGGTTGATTTCCTTGATGTTCTCAAACAAGGCAGGCTTGTAAAACACCCTAGAAAAGAGGTGTTTGCAGCATTCTCAGTGATAAGAACGACAGTGGCTATTGGTTTACACTTACACTATGGTTTCATGTTAAGGTCTTCGTATGCCTATGCAATTCCGTTATTTTTGGGTAGAATTCTTATACGATATGCTTATGGTTGCGCTGTCGCTGCTGCTGCAAGAAAAGGACGGCGCAACAAAGTTGTGTGTGTTGGACGAACACGTGATGATGCCCACCGCATACGGCCACATCCTGCATCGGACGCTCGATTCGTCGCTGTCCATGTCATGTGTCGTTCGGCCATTAGCCCGCACGAAACAAAGGAAGCTCGCCCCATGGCATCTGGCGCGAGCTGATTTATGGCATCCATGGCAAGAAGAAATGCAGTCGATTGATCTTATGGTATGTGCCTCTTTGGAAGCCACGTAGTCGTGCAACCACTGTAACTTGGTGAAGAGAAAATTGGAGATTTTGTTCTTATTGTAGCATTTTGTTTTTCTGTAGAGCATTTACATCCTGAAGAAGACCAAAGCTGAGAGCTTCAATCCCACTTCGCCATGAAGGTGGTGGTGTGTTACGCCTATGTTTTCTTCTTCGTGTTCCTCGCGGGCGCCGTGAATGCGGCATTAAGCGAGGAAACCCCGAGCGCCGGAAGCAACTCCACGGAGTTCATACGCAAGTGCTGCGCCGCCACCCTGTACCCGGGCCTCTGCTACACGTCCCTCTCCGGCTACGCCAACGAGGTCCAGCAGAGCACCGTCGAGCTCGCCCACGTCGCCGCCAAGGTCACCCTCGCCCGGCTTCGGTCCACCGCTTTCCACGTCGCAGCGCTCCGCCGCAACGCCACCGGCCCCGAGCGGGGCGCCCTGCGCGACTGCTCTGAGCAGCTGGACGACGCTGCCGAGTGGGCGCGGAACACGGTCAAGGAGCTGAAGGGGCTGGCTGGGGCGGTAGGACCGAAGGTGGCGTCGCGGGTGTCCAACGCCCTGACGTGGATGAGCGCGGCGCTGACGTGCGAGGATACCTGCACGGACGGGTTGCTCATGGTGGCGGCCGGCTCGGTGAAGGCCGACGTCTGCCACCGAGTGCGCAAGGTGGAGAAGTACACCAGCAACGCCCTGGCGCTCATACACAGTCTCGGCTTCAACAGATGATAATTGCCTGTCTTCCTTGTTCATGCCCTCTGCTACTGTCAACATTTTCGAAGACCATAAAGTAATATTTTGAATCTCTTACATACGTAGTAGAAAGTTTGACAGAGGCCAAAGAACTTCAAATTTTCTTTCATTAGCAGTTATCCGAAGAAAGTTAATTACGACAAGATAGATCACACAAGATTGCTTCAGATCTTGCATTCGAACATCATATATCGTTTGACTAATTTATTGCAACGATGCATGCCTACTATGAGGAATGTAATGGTTGAATTTAGGGAGATGGATAAGAGCATATAATTGTTTTGTACACCACTAATGGTTAGAGACAACAATTTCTTAAATTCTTCTCGATTTTTTCTTGTCACCATTCTAACAATGCAAGAAGAATCAAAATCATATATATACATACAATACTTGTCGAAACAAACAAGTTTTTTATTCTTACCCTGAAAGGAATCAAGTTCTACAGAGAGAAAAGGAGAGGAAATCATCACAACAAGTGAAACAAGAGATGAGCAAAATTTGTCGAAACAAGAAATTTCTTAATTGTTCCCTTCAAGAAAGCAAGTTCAGCAAGATAGGATAGGGCAAACTAGTAAGCTCTCGATTCTTTCGAAAGGTGACGATGTAGTTAGCCAAGGAAGAGATCTCGTTAGAAAGAGGGGGGGTGGACAAGCAAGTACGACGGGCGAGCAGGCGAAAGAGAATGGGCAGTGGAAATCGAGAAAAAAAAAATATATATATATATATATATATATATAATTTAAAAGATAATAAATTATTCATTCATTTTTTTTCATATAACATGCGATTTTTTCTGTCAACTAAGTTAATTTTATAAGTATAGTGACCCAAATATTATTTTTAAAAATATAAGGATTAAAATGTTAATCATAATTAACTATGGGATAATATATATATAATTATTCTGAGAACATTATATGGCCATCACCTCAGGGCTGAGGCAAAACAATTACACTCACAGGACACCAGCAATGGCTTCATGTCCACAGACAAGTGCTCAGTAAACTCCGAGCCATGTTTGTATCCTCGTGTTTATTGTGGTTTCAGGCAATTCCTGTTATCTTCCTTGTGGTTCCTCTATCACTTTGTTCTTCCCGTACTCTGATGGTACCCACATGAAGGACCACATGAGTCCACAGAAATGCAGTGTTATTCCCAATCGATAGTCAAAATCACTCTTTGCTGGTTCTGTTAGTTTTCCTTCGAGGAAGAAGGAGAAGAAGAAGAGATAATTCTTGTGTATTTCATGTAGTTGGGACCAAGAGATTATACATACTGGTATTCGAGTGTAATTACCAGCCATGCTTCACCATCAAATTTGATCCTCTGTCTGTAGCCATAAATCTAGCAGAAAGTATCCATCAAACATTCTCTGCTTCCATCTCTGTTGTCAATTTACTATCAGTTCTTGGTCTTGAAATGCTGAACTATACCAAAATTCACTTACCAAGAATTAATGATTAGAAATCTATTCCAAGGATTGTCTTATTAGTGATGTACCAGACTCTTTCCCAAAGGTCAAAGGGTATGATCATCATGAGATTATGATGGTAAGAGTTGCAGTCCTACAGAAAGTAGAGAGTGGGATATGTAGTGATGCATGTTTTGGTTCATAAGCTTTTGCTGGAACTCATGATTCCTTGAACAATACAAATTGGCTTATCTTTCAGGTAATTGAATCTTGCAAATTGATTGCTTAGCTTTCTCTAAAATTAATGGAACTTTGATGGCATCAAAAGACAATTTTGTATGGGTGACAGACCTTTTCCACAGTAGAGAGCACAGGGAATAATAATAACCCAAAAGGCAAAAAAAGAATACTATCTTTGATTTATTTCCTTGACAAGGATGAAACTATTGGGGTAGAAGGAATTAAAGAATGATCGAACTCTGCCAAACTATCAGTCATCTGATTGCATGAGAGTTCAACATTGTGACTATGTATCTACATTCAAAATGCAACAGGTCAAAAGAATTCTAAGAGGCCGGTGCAGCACTGTTCCTTCTTGAGCTCGACACCCGTCTCACCAATCTCTCCAAAGCTTCCTTCATCCATGGATGCTGGCAACCTTCCTTGGCCTCTGCGACCGTGACCTGATCCATCGAACCAGTGGAAGAAATGAGATCACACGCCCGGTTTAACCTAAAAGACAACTCGGTGAGTTCGCGTGCTTACCCATTTGCGTTCTCGCAGGTGCATCTCCGGCCAGTCACCCAGCTCCTGCGTCACGTTCATGGGGAACATGATGCCCTCATGGTACGCATCGTAGGTCCTGCTCTTATACCTCCATTTCCCGAGCTTACCCTGTAGCAATGATCCCACAATAAAACTATCAGCACTGCTGCAGCAACACAAATTGAACAGTTCGAATAGGAGGGAGGTGGAGGGATCGGGAGCTGACCTCAACGTTCCCCTGCACTCCTGCCTCCTCCAATGCCTCCCTCAAGGCTGCCTGTTCTATGGTCTCATCGGTCTCCCAACCACCCTGTAAGGTCAGAAGAAACCATGATCGTAAAGGAGTGATCTTAGCGAAGAATGATACATGTCGAGGTGAAGCCATTGCGCTTACAAACCTTTGGGAAAAGCAGCCCGTTCCCTTTGGGAGAACTGACGACGAGAACCTCCATCGACGTACCGACATCATCGTAGCCGCGGTTGAACTTGTAAGGAATGCACCTGCAACACGACCGCCATTCTGCATCAGACACACCCACAACTCCTCCCATTTCTCCATCGACCCAACGACCAAACCAAACGACAGTTGGTACATACCCGACCACGATGCGGCTGCCGGCCTTGCTGTAGCGCTGCAGCTGCCGGCCCTGTCGAGATACCATGCACACCATCTTTTTGCTCCTCCCTTTTTGCGGTGATCCACGAGAAACGAAAGAGGAGAATAATACAAGGGAAAGAGAAAGGAGTGGGTTTGGATTCGTGGATGAGGACAGCGAGAAGACGGCTATAAATAGAAGACGGAGGTGGTGGCGCAGCGGGTGGGCCGTCGCTTCCGATCATCACTCGTCACGCGTGACACAATGACTTCGAGCAGGAATCGTGGCGATGCTCCGAGGAAAAAAAGAAGCGAGTTGACCCGGCCTCGAAACCGAGTTGATCGTATCAGACCGGTTACAATGAATCAGAAGTCAGCCGTTGGTTTGCTGGCCAACGGCGAATCCCCCCTCGTGACTCGGCCTCAGACGGGTCAAACCTTTTCCGCCCCCTCCCCCGCATTAACTCACTCGTCATCTTCAACCTGGCAGACACGCTTCCATGTCTCGTCCTGAGTCACCGATCAATAACCTTACGGAATACTTGTAACGAGAAGTCTTCCCATTGGTCGGCGGTGTTGATGGCTGCAAACGACTCACCGATTTCTCGTCTGAACTCTGTGCTTCCCCCCATGAGATTAACATTTCGATTGTCGGCAATGTATAGGCTACAACTGTGAACATTAGCGTAGCCGTCCATCGACTAGGAAGAAGTCTCCCCATACAAATGGTGTCAAATACTTGGTTCGATTTTTTGTTCTTTTGCTGTAAAGAGACAAACCGACATGACAAGATTCGATGCATTGTATGCTTGTCGGACAAATCTGAATAAGATTTTTCTTACCCAAACTAAATGTGGATTTAAGACTACCACCAAATAAAAAGAGAAATAAACAAATATGCGGCGCGGACTTTAGTCGGCTATAGGAGCATTTTTCACACAACATTGGAAACATGTTTTGAAATACACTGTTTTTGAAAACATTGCTAAGTCAAACTTGATTGAGTGGTGAATGATTTAGTTCAAAGGTGTTAGCTAAGCTTGATTGCTTGATTTTGTGGGTGGAGGCAAATGTGTTGGGATACATTATTTTCTAGGCATTTTTTCTCAAGAAATAAAAAAAATGTTTCAACAATCTACTGAATAATAAGTCATGTAGATCAGAAATCAAGATTTGATACAATTCGGAAGGCCAATCAATTCTCCATTGTCTCAATAGATTGATTATTACTTGTTATATAATCTATCGAAAATTTCGTGCCGAAATTTCATATTCTATTCTTCGCCATCGTTATTTTTATGCATTCAAAATATTTTTTAAAAAATATCAGTTTGTATATCTTATAAAGATCATCTTCATCACATATTAACGCAAAAAAAAAAAAAAAAAATCTCTTTTGAATTATTCCTATTATGTTGCTTAATACTTGAAAATTTTTTGCTCATCTTAGTCAATGCAATATGCTAGATATATATATATATATATATATATATATATATATATATATATATATATATATATATATATATATATATATATATATATATATATATATATATATATCCTTTCTTACTTGAGTTGCTTATCATGCCTCGATATTATGTCGGGTGTGACAACAATTGTATCTATTAACTTCGTGGAGCCTTAACTATTAGTATAAAATATTTAAAGTAAAATTAATTGCTTATCATGCCTCGAAATTATGCCGACAAAAATTGTATCTATTAACTTCGTAGAGCCTTAACTATTAGTATAAAATTAATAGATATTTAGATGTCATTCTTTAGCTCATTTCTAATATGAGATTAGAAATGGATGTTACAATTCTCAAGTAAAATTTATTTTGTTTTAATGTTTCTTAGTGGGATTAATAGTCAAATCATGAAAAACTATTATTCACATATTAGATTTTAGGGATAATGCCAAAGAAAATATGAATAAAATTGTATAATTCATGTTTATTCTATTCTCATAATTCACATTTATAATAATTAATCTAATTTGGCTTTTTATGCGTTACCTAACTTTCATTGAATAGTTGCATCATTAAAATAATATCGATAATGATTATGGAATCTTTTGTCTTCCCAAAAGAACAAAGACACGTTGTATTATTCTTTTCTTGATGTCTTTAGGTTCCTTCAGCATCAAACAAAAGCTGAATGACTTTTCCAAGTGATAATAACACTAAATTCATGTTTGGTTGCAAAAGAGTACGAGCAAAGAAATTTTGTTCAGCAGAATAAAAACAAATGAACACTACTAGTATTGATGATATGACTACAATTTCCTTTTGCCCAAGATCAAAAATTTAGTGACAATGTTGAAATAAAATCAGCCTCATATTACTAAGAATTTTAGGTTATTATGATGTCTAATCTCATATATAACAACCTTGATTAAGATTTGCATAATGCTTAATCAAAATATGGTATTAGATAGATATTCTCTTTTTAAAAAAAAAAAAGAATATGCTATTAGATATTCTCAAAATAATTGTTTGAGAATAAATGTATAGTGAAGGAGAATAAATATGATACTAAATAATTTTTTTGGTTCTGATTCCATGGAAGGTGGTAGACCAAAATAATTCATATGGAAGAATAAAATTAATATGCAATGGACTATAAATTTTGTTCATCACTATTGAGTCTTTTTCAATCAATTTACAAAACCATAAGTTATATATAGACTCCCAACATTTAGTATTAAACCTTAATTCTAAATGCTAGAGGGCTCAAGGGGACATCAAGTTCATGAGTAAGAAACAGGAAGAGAATAAATCCATTGAAGTCCTTATTGATACTAAATAATTCATATGGAGAAGCACAAAATGGTTTTCCAGTCCTTATCTTTACATCCCTCTAAAAAGAAAAGAAAAAGAACAAGAAACATGTTATCATTCTATCTGCAACAAAGAGTCTACTTCTTCTTTTTCACTATACTTACTCACAGTAGGATAGAGACAACACATCATTATTCTCAATTTTTTTTTGTTGTCTAATGAGATGCTTTTATTCTTCAGGATAATCTTTTAGATTAAAGAACCCTAGTTTGTCTTTTTCTAGACAAGGCTTTTCTTTTTCTTTTTCTTAAGCTCCAAACCAATCAAATTATCTCTCATAAAGAAGAGATAATGGAGGACTATTGTCCAACAAACTATGCTCTCTCTCTCTCTCTATCTCAAAACACACCTGAAGCAGACCCAGGAATGGATAAGCTTCAGGAGCTATGAAGAAGCTACACTTGCATGTGAGTCGTCCTCATAATCATCATCTCTTTTTAGATTCACGTTGCAAACAAGTCCATTGGGGTTTGCTCATGGCCCACTGCTATTATCTCCTGCGCCAGACAACGTGAATTTTGCCTTGCACGAGGTTGCGCAGCACACCTCTTTTCATCCGGCGACCTTCATGCATCTCGAAAAGGGTGCATGCACCTTGTGTGGTGGGATAATGAGGCACTTCAAACACATCTTTATTTGACCATCTTTTATGTATGAAGGCAAGCCATTGGATTTGATTTTCTCATGCAAACTTGTATGTGTCAGATGATGTCACGCGACAGAAAAATACTTTTACTCTTACTGTCACAATATCTTATGCTTGTGACGTGTAGAGGAAAGGCTTTAAATATTGTCAGTGATAGGTGATGATGACTTCACTACACCAAAGTGCTTGAACTTAATTAGTCAGTCGGCAGGGGGAATGCAGACAACAAAGCATGGCCTGCTCATCTTCACTAAAGCAGAAACCAAGTTTTCTAGGGTTCCGTATCTTCTCCTCCTATCTGAGGCGTGCAGATGGCCTCAGAATAGTTGAAAATGGTGAATGCATGTCCACATCTTGCCAACCTGCTGCTCTTCTTCTCCTCATCATAAGAATGTGGCGGCATCACATTGGCATCAAATGGTGAACTACTACTTGGATGCTGCATGTCCACATTTGCCAATTAATCTGCTGTTCATATGTATCCACGGCCAAATGCAATGATCAGAGTAGCTTCAGATGGTGGAATCCTTCTTCTTCTTCTTCTTCTCTTCGACTTCCATCATGAGGCAGGCAGATCGGGCAATGCAGCAATAACTCATCCAAAGTTGTCAACTTGCTCTATGGAAGGCTGCAGTACTCTATGGTCTTCCTTTCATTCATGTACACAACCACGGCATGCATTCAGTGGTCTCAATCAATGGGCATCAGCGACTTCTCTTCTTTCCTTCAGCTCCTGCTAAAGGATCCATTCAAACCAATGAGTTATACATATACATAATACATATACATATATATACATATATATATATATATACATATACATATATATATGTATATATATATGTATATATATAGTATAAACTCCTTTGGTTCTGATGCAGAAATCCCATGTCCAAGTATTTCAGCCCATGGGCTTATTTGGTGCACTCAAATGGAATTTCTTTTTTTTTTGTGGCTTAAATTCATTCCATGCAGCATATTAATTAAATAATGTATTAGTTCCAAAAGTTTTTGTTTGGCTAATCATCCTTTTCAAATCTATTTATTTGCAATAATATACATAAAAATAGTGTATATCATCACCTTGAATAACAATCATCCTAAAAATTAATTATCTTATATATATATGAAAAATTTTAAAATAAGATAAAATTAATATCTTCATATTTAGTCCTCTAAATAAAAATTTAGCATATATATATATTGGCGCAAAATTCCATAAAATCACATAAATTTCATTAATATTTTTGTATCAATTGCTAGCCACTACAACAACATATCACTATAACTCCAATTACGAGGGTAATAATTTCAAACATATTTTAACTATTTTATGTGGCTGATATTTTCAATTTTAAAAGAACAATCAATAATAATTAGCCTAATTTCTTTTTTTTTGAGGGGAGGGATGAATGAAGGATGTTATAGGAGGGCATAAATGGAAGATCATAATATTATATTAAAAGGACATGCATATTATATTAAACTTTACAGGGGTAAATACGATATTTACAGCCCTTTAACGGGAGAGATAGGTAAAAACACATGGAAGGAATTCTGGTTCGCCACGTGGGCCGATTCCGACCGTCGACCACGAGAAACGACTCGGCCCACGAAAGCCCAAATGATACGTGGCTCGCTATCAGTAGGTGCCGAGAACAGGCGCCACGCCTTCATATGCTCGATCTGTTCTCCCCGACGCTACCACACACTCTCTCTCCTCGGCCTCGATCTCGATCTCGATCTCGGTTTCTACTCTCTGAGCAATGGTGGTGTTCACGGTGACGCGAAGGGAGACCGTCCCTTTCGAGGGCCAGAAGCCCGGGACCTCCGGCCTCAGGAAGAAGGTGCGTGAATTGATCTTTCTCTTCTGCTTCCTCCGATCTAGGCTCTCTTGGTTTAGATCTTGGTGGATCTTGTTTTCTTGATGCGAGCAAGCGGATTGGTTTCGGATTCGGCGCCACGCCAATGGAGTTCGTGTCGATCTGCCTGTACTTGTGTTTTCTTTTGTTCTTGCTTGTTTTACTTCTTCATGTTGCTAAAAATGACTATCTTTTAGCTTGATCGGCTTTTTCGTGATTCAAAATGGGTTGATTTCGATTGTATCTGTCTGGTACTCGGTCTTGTAATTCAAGATGCCTAATTGGGATCGGAGGATTACGTTGGTGTGGTTTTGTTGTAATTAATGTAACGATGTGCAAAAAATGGCAAAGGATTTGGCTTAAGCAATCAAATGATGTTAGGAGTTTTAGTTTCTTTTTTATGTAATTATAAACAAAAATGTGATTTTTATTTTGCATGATGTGCCTTTCCTCCAACTTAAACACATCTTTTTTCCTTTATTTGGCAGTATTATGGGATATGATTATTAGAAACTGTTTCCTCTCATCTTGTCATTTGTTTGTTAGATATATTGATTGATGTCTCTTTCTTTATTCTGAAATCGAGGGGTAATGGGACTTTGGGAGATCCGTCGGATAATGATATATCCCATCTTGAATATCGAGTTAGCTGATTTATTAATATGAGGTGATATCGTGGTTGCTTATCTCTTTCTCATCCTCTCTCCTAGGATATCGTCAAGGAATCTAGAAAATTAGTAGCACTCTGTGTAAAATCAAGTTTTAGTTACCAGAAATGGATCTTGAATTTCTTTTGTGCTTCTTTTGAGCCCACTAAAATGCAGTTGTACCTTCTTTTAGCTCTATGTTGATTATTTGCTGATAGTATATAGCACATGATAGGAATGAAGACTAACCACGCTCAGTTGCCGATGTATGCATTGTGCCTTTTTTTATCTGAAGTTTTGGGTAGGCCCACTAAAATTTTAGTGGAATATAATGTTCTCCATAGTGGATCATTTTTAGATGTACCTTGTGACTCATTACTTGTTGAAGAGAGAAATTTTCAATCTTTACCATTTGTCTTTCTCCCTTTTATTTAACCCGAACTATGTGAGACTTGCTTTCAGGTGACAGTTTTTAAGCAGCCTAATTACCTGCACAACTTTGTTCAGTCAACATTTAATGCCCTTCCTACGGACAAAGTGAAAGGTGAGTTCTCCCGTGCAAAGTCACTGATGTAGTGGTCTCTTTAGCAATTATAAGATAAGAGACCATTGAGTCTAAGCATATGTTAGTTAGTTTGCTTGCTTCATTCAGTTATCTTTTCTTTCTTTTGCTAATGGAGCTCTTGTAGGCAGCTTCAAAATTTATTTAATGAAATTGTTATAGTGGTATCTCCATCTCTTTAACCTGATAAGAGAATTTAAGTTAGTATCTGACAAAATACCTGGTGAAGAGCTGTTATGTTGCACATTATTGATAATGAAATTGCAAAACAATCAACCGTACAATTATTTCTGCTTGACTTATAAAGTAATAAAAAATTGTTCATGCTCTTATGGTGTCAAACATCTTAGACTCTGACAAGTGAAACTAAGACGTTGCAAATCCAAATTTAAGTCCTAGAAATACTTAAATGTTGTTTACTAAGTAATATTTTGACTATGTTGTCTTTTTTTTATTTTCTCAATGTTTAGCATAGTTTTTTTGGCTCAGGGGCTACACTTGTCGTTTCTGGAGATGGACGCTATTTCTCAAAGGATGCTGTTCAGGTACTTTTCTCTTCATTATAACTTTCAGAATATACATCACAAAAAATCTTACAAACTATAGTTAAGCTTTTTTAAAAATTTAACTCTCATCCCTATCCACCATCAAGGCAAAGAAAACCCTTTGTGGCTGAACCAATTGCATTTGGCAGGCATTTTGGTAGTTAACATGATATCCCCTATTGTTTTTGTTGTTGGAAATGGTGCTACAAAACCTATGGACAAGACATCTATATATATATATATATATATATATATATATATTCAAACTTCCTGTGAGGCAATATTTGATGAGTTTGTTCTGAATTGGCTGCAGTTCTTTTTTATTGCTTGATGCTTTTAAATTTCAGTTAGCAAGCTTATATCATCTTGATTTAGTCACAGTAATGTTGCTTCTTTATGATTGATCATGAAACTAGCCACTTAGCTTGCATAAATAAGGCCGCATAGATTGATCCACCCTAGGCCATGCTTTGACAGGGCTGTACCTAAGCCAATGACAATTAAACTGAGGCATGCTGCACTTATTGTACCCATATGGACTTGGGTACCATGCTGAGATTGTATACACATATTGCCTACATACCCTTGCAAATAAGATTGGTTTATATTGATTAGCACATAGCACTGAACATGTGTGTGAGCTGGGACATATTGATAGATGGAATGAAGAGTTGTAATAAGTAATAACTCCTTGCAGCTTTTTTGGCAAATATTTTTATCTTGTCCAGACCACTCAATAAATTGGTGATGCATATTTTTAAAATGTATAATGAATGGTAATATGTGTAATATGTGTGATGTAGATATTTAAAGTGTATAATGAATGGTTGGCTTTGAGTTGGGTGATATGATGTGATCTTGTCTTTTTCTTTTTGTGGCTTTTTTCTTTTGACCAACCAGATTATTATTAAGATGGCTGCTGCTAATGGAGTAAGACGTGTTTGGGTTGGACAAAATTCTCTACTTTCAACACCAGCAGTTTCTGCTGTCATAAGGGAAAGAGTTGGTGCAGATGTAAGTGTCTTTACTATGTATCAACAAAATTCCTGTAAATAATGGTGGCTGTTGGTTTAGCTTATTGTTTGTGTGTCTGTTAAAAGAGCATTCACTGGACTAGCATCCTGGTTATTAATCATCTCCTATATTACAGGGATCAAAAGCAACTGGAGCTTTTATCTTGACAGCAAGTCACAATCCAGGAGGTCCACATGAGGTATATTGTTGTTTTACATGTCATTGTTTTGTATGCATATTTTCTTTCTGCTAAAACATTTTATGGCAAAGACAAAATAACCTTGGAGGAGAAAATGCCTGATGAGTGAGCATTCACTGTGAGATGACCTCTGCTAGAAAATAATTAAAGAATATAATTTTTTTTTGTTTATACCATTTTCTGCAAATATCTGATGATATGGATGTTAAAGAACAATTAAGTTTTTAATTTAAGATAACTTGTGGAAGTAAGTCCTAATCCTCTTTGCCAATTTAACTGAGCTTATAGGCCAAGCTCCATATTTTTTTCCTCATATCCTTTCATTTATCTTTCCTTGATCTTCTTTTTGTTAATTTTCCCAAAATTGTATGGATAAAAGGACTTTCAAGTGATTCAATACTCATTCGAAACTCATGAAACTTACTGGATTATTTGCTTGCATTTTTCTTTACCTATTTTGTTTCTGTGCATTATGCTTATAAGTTATAATACCTTTTCTCAATGTTTTGCAACTGCTAACCTTCATATTATGTATTCAATAGTCTTGTTTTTCCTTTAACTCTTCCATTTTCAACATGCGGTCGCATACCCAGTATGCCTTGTTTTGCCTACAGTGATTTGAATAAATTTTTTTTTCTTGAATGGTGTCATTAATGAAGTTCCGGAATAAACAGGGGTAGGGTTTGATTTAATATATTTATAATATTCCTGTTGTGCTGAGGTAATTACTTACTTTTTTTTTCATAAATTTATTTAAATATTATATTGAGTAGGAGGAGGAGGCTCTAGGGGCTTGTGCCCCCTTGATGTTGGAAAAGTCTTAGCAATCATGCTTTCCTGGTGACTGGTGACATCATAATAGCTTTATATTGAGAGACAATGAAGGCATGGATCAGTCTGAGGAATTTTGTGTAGTATTCAATAATGTTGGTGGTGCACTATCTCTGATGAATTTACCATTACTGATGCATTAATGACACATGTTAATGAACATTTTTCGTGCCATGAGAATTAGCAGCTGACCGAGGCTAAACATGAATACTGACTTGCTTTTTTGCTTCTGTGATGATATTATTAGAACTATGAAAAGGCTTCATGCAACAACTTCAATTTGCATTCAAATCAGAAGAGATATATGCTTCACTAACTAAAGAAAAACAATGTACTGTGAAATTACTATCATTTGTTTAGCTTTTAATACTTCATTGGTAATTTACTTAATCATTCTGCTTTTAGCTTTGATTTTTCATCTATTTGATTTACCACTAACTCTTGTTTTACCAGGATTTTGGAATAAAGTATAACATGGAAAATGGTGGACCTGCTCCTGAGGCTATTACTGATAAGATATATGCCAATACAAAAACACTAAAGGAATACTTCATTGCAGAAAATCTTCCTGACGTATGTTCTGCATTAGAATCTGTCAGCAATTCTGGTTACAAGATTTTAGAAAATCTGATATTCATTCACTTATATGTTGCAGATTGATATTTCTGTTTTAAGTGTAAGCACATTCTCCGGGCCTGAAGGACCTTTTGACGTGGATGTCTTTGATTCAACCACTGACTATGTGAAGCTTATGAAGTAAGTGGTCTTTCCTTCATGTTATTATTGCAGGTATACATTACTTTTTGTTTCAGTGATACGTGCAGCATTTTTTGAATTTAGTTTTGTTGGTTTAGGTTTTGGCTTGTATTTGATAACCAAGATTTACAGTATGGAGCAGTGGATGAGTAATGGTTTAGGTTGCCATGATATCTAATCATGAAATCAACAGTCATTATTTCTGTCACACACATTACTGAAATGCATGTGGTGGATGTATATATTCTTCAAGAAGGAACATTGGGGAATCTAACTTTTACAAAGGTTATTAAAATCACTGGTTTTTTGCTTCAGGTCAATTTTTGACTTTGGATCCATCCAAAAGCTGCTTTCATGCCCAAAGTTCACATTCTGGTACTCATCTGGGGCCTTGCTTTCCTAGCATCTTCTAATTCTTGTTTTTACACCTGCGATCTAAGTCCATGCTTAAACTATTTTCAGCTATGATGCACTTCATGGTGTTGCTGGAATTTATGCAAAGCATATTTTTGTTGAGGAACTTGGTGCAAATGAATCTTCGCTATTAAATTGCACGCCTAAGGTGTGTTTATACTTGATATGTCCATTTGTCTTCTCTCAAAAATTGTATGATTTTATTATTAAGCATTGATAATCTTATAACAGGAAGACTTTGGAGGTGGTCATCCAGATCCTAATCTGACCTATGCAAAAGAATTGGTTGCAAGAATGGGATTGGGTAAATCAAGCTCACAATTTGAACCACCTGAGTTTGGTGCTGCCGCTGATGGGGATGCAGATCGCAACATGGTCCTTGGTAAAAGGTATTCTTCAGTTATAATAGACGGAAGCTATAACACATCCTATTATGTTCGTGACTAGGCAACTCTTTTCTTGTGTCACTAGGTTCTTTGTAACACCATCAGATTCTGTTGCTATAATTGCTGCCAATGCTGTTGAAGCCATTCCATATTTTGCCTCTGGTTTGAAAGGGGTTGCCAGGTGTGCTATCTTCAGTTATGAACTCCAAGTTTTACTTGAATCTTTTTGGAATGCTTGAACAATGAATCAAACTAGATTCAGGGGTTCTGTACAGAAACTTCTATGAGAGTGTTGGGTGGATTTATCTCTTAAGTGGTTTTCTATGCCACCTTACCATGTGGTATAACAGGATGTACAGTGTACATGGTGATACACAGCTACATGACTGCTTATGCAGTTTGCATATGCAACCGCATGGAGCAACGTGACTGCATGTGGTCTGCGTAAGATGTGATTGCATGTGGTTTGTGTTTCCTTCATTTTTTTATATTATTATACAATCTTTAATGATGAAAACATAGCCAATGATAATTTAACATTAGTCTTACTAATTATTACTCAAGTAATTTCGTGAAGAGTATAGATATCCCATATAATTTTGATTTGGCCATAACATATGCTTATCTATTTGTGATCTGAATATTTATTGTATTCTTGATTATATACTTTTAATATTTGATATGTGTTGTGCATTGTGTTTGCCTTTTATCATTTGGACTTTGTATTTATTGGAAGTTCACTAGACCTTCTGCAATTAAGTTATTAATATGAACTTTGGGATTGAAAATTGAAGATGCAAAATCTAAAATTCACTTTTGCTTTTACCTTTGATATGATTGATCCTAGAAATTTTTGATTTCATCAGTTATGTCTTTAGTTGTTTGGTACCTAAGGAGTGAGAGATAATAATCCATAAAGCCTCAGGCCAATATATGATAGCACTATACATAAAGTACTTAATAGACTATTTTCTTATTCCTCTTACTACTAAACATGCGTTAGTCTATTATAGTCTGTGTTTGTCAATTAGAAAACTCCTACGTAATGTCAGTTTTCCCATTGTCTGGTCACGTTTTTATTCACCTTGCTAATCTTACCTTTCAGGAGTATGCCAACTTCAGCTGCCCTTGATGTTGTGGCGAAGAACTTGGGTCTTAAATTTTTTGAGGTGCGTATTGCTTGGAGTCTTACACAGAGCATATGCATTCGATGGCTTAAAACAAAAATTACCATATTTCAGGTGCCGACTGGTTGGAAATTTTTTGGAAACTTGATGGATGCTGGACTTTGTTCAATTTGTGGTGAAGAAAGCTTTGGGACAGGTAATTTCAAGGATTTTTGTCCCCTGCATGTCTTTGCAAGTTTGCATTGTGGAAATTTAGATTGTGACATTTCTATTACAAGTTTTGATTAGTGTTCAAAACACTTGACTGGTACGGAACCAAGAGATGCATGTTGTCATGAAAATAACAAATTGTCTCATGTTATGCATGCTGCATTTGAACAAGAAAAGCTTAACATTTTGGACCAGTAGCCTTCTTGACTGAATTTCTGCAAGGTCTGCACTTCAAATGTGACCCCCCTTTTTTTTTGCGCTACAGGAGGATTGTGCATTTTTATCATTTAAAATAGACTTCTGTAAGCCTTTGTCTTCTCTTGCAGGCTCAGATCATATTCGTGAAAAGGATGGAATCTGGGCAGTTTTAGCTTGGCTTTCAATTCTTGCCTTTAAGAACAAGGACAAGCTTAATGAGGATAAGTTGGTTACAGTTGAAGATATAGTTCGTAAACATTGGGCCACTTATGGTCGCCACTATTATACTCGCTACGATTATGAGGTAAGCATAGATGTACGGATATTCTTTTAAAAATCAAATGTAATGTATAGTTCGTGATATTCTTTCACATGGCTGCTGCCTATGAGAATACTCTCGCCAATTGTTTATTATTATTTTTGGTGAAGAATGTTGATGCTGGTGCTGCTAAGGAGCTAATGGCACATTTGGTGAATCTTCAATCGTCCCTTTCCGAAGTTAACAGGTATGTCACTTGTGAAAAAAGAAATTCATCAAATACATGACTCACCAAGGCTAACTACAGATAGATGTGGTTGTGAGCACATCGAAGTGTTCTTCTCTGTTGTATGGACTTTTCTCTTTCATGTTTTTTATATGGTTTTGTTGGTAGTATTTCTTGGTTCTTGCATCATTATACTGTTATTTCTTAGTTGTGTTGTGTTGTTTTCAGTTATTATTCTCTCAAATGTCCATCTTGTGTCATGGCAGTTGGTCTTGCTTATGACTCTGTTAATTTGTAATATTTTGTTTTTAGTTTTATACTATAGGCTTCAATGTAACTATCCTTTTCTCCATGATGTTCTTATTTCCATTACCTGCTAAGTATAGCATCACTTGGGCAAGTGAATCTAAAGATTCTACTTTTCAGTTTCATATAGATCTGATTGCATCCTTTTTTTTTACTGCATCTTGTTGCTACTCAATTTTTGTGTTTAGATCATAAGGCATCCTTGTTTACAGTTTCTTTCATATCAAATTTAATATGTTAAGAAGAAACAATGTTAATTTTTAGCTTGTTCCACAAACTAAAACCTTGATGGAATCAGTTGACATAGTATGTGGTCTGTTTGATTGGTCTGTATTAGATTGGGACCAGCTGATGCTTCTAACAATGTTCGATTCTAAAGCATAGGGGAATCAGGTGAAACCTAATCTGCAAAGGGAAGAAAAGAAACCTAGACTATGATCCCTTTCCTGCTCAAATTTATTTAAATATTGCCATCAATCTTATCCACAAAACCATGATGCTCTTCTTGTTCAAGTTTATTTCACTGGTGTCATTTGATAGGAGTCCTATTTTCTGATAGGTTATAGGAAATGCATGATTTAGGAGACAATTTGCAACATGTGTGCTAGTTATAGTATGTGTACTCGAGATATGATTTCCTAAAAAAATAGATGTTGCTTCATTTATTCAGGATTATAAAGGAGATAAGATCAGATGTCTCGGATGTTGTCCAAGCCGATGAATTTGAATACAAGGATCCTGTTGATGGCTCTGTTTCTAAGCATCAAGGCATTCGGTACCTCTTTGTGGATGGATCACGACTTGTAAGCTATTATCGCTTGCTGTGCTTCATTTTTTGGATTAGTTTACAACGAATTATAATAATCAGATGCTGACTTGAAGCCTGAAGTTGTTAGCTGAAGTTTCATCGGTGGAATACTAAACTTTGTACTAAGACTATGTCTTTTATTGCAAAACAACTGTTAAACTGTTAAACTTTATATTATGGTCTATGGCACACTCAGTAGTCACAAGTGGTTTCCCTCCATCCAGGTATGAGTCTAGAGTTATATCTAATTTACGTCTGCCACATAATTTTTAGGTTTTCCGGTTATCTGGGACTGGTTCTGAAGGTGCTACTATCAGAGTCTACATTGAGCAGTACGAGAACGATGCAACAAAGACCGGGAGGGATTCACAAGAAGCACTTGGTCCTCTGGTAAAAGGACTTTACCTCTGTGTTATATTTTCATGAAACATTAAGATAATCCTTACAAGATGCTTTGTGCTGTAGGTCGAAGTGGCGATAAAGCTCTCAAAGATGAAAGAATTCACCGGACGATCTGCTCCTACTGTTATAACATAAAATCAAATTGATGAGTACTTTTGAGTTGGACATCGATTTCCCCTCTTTTTATCAACTAATTTTGTACCTAGCGCCACGTGACACGGCGCGCTACATGTTTTTGAAATAATTTGTGTTAGTACCACTCAAAATTAAACCCCGGTTCTGGTTGGAGATTATATTAAATAATACAAAGTTTACGATGAGATGTATCCGAAATCGCTGCTGTGTATCTATTTCTTTCTTGCAAAATCACTAGACTCACTGGTTATTGTTGAGGTTGTTTGCCACTTTTAGCCAAACGAAGTGCCCTGACCTTATGTTGGTGGGAGTTTCTACATGGAAATGGAAAGATTCAAGATGTCTCCATCAATTATAATTGGTGAGGCAAATCTCAGGAATTGGTGGAGAAACTCTTGTTTTGACGGATCAAATGTGATTGTTTACTTGATGATGAAGATGAGATCGTATCTGTTGATTCAGATTCGAATGTGATGATCCTCTCCTATTTTTAATTTTTGGGCCGTCAAATGAATTATTCTCTCTAAAAAATGAGATGTGATTTGACGAAGCACATTGCGAGATCCGATTACTCGATAGACTTCATCAGGTAATTACCTTCTTCTCTGTAATTTCTCCACTGCTCTTCCTTCAGTTTAGTAACACAGATCCAGAGAGAGAGAGAGAGAGAGAGAGAGAGAGCTCTTTTGTGCTGCCAATGTACTTTTATTGCTGCCACAACTGCAACCCAAGTGACAAAACAAGACAGGAAAACCAATCAAGTATAGCTAACTCGATTCAGATCTCCCCGCGGAGTACTGACGGAAAACGCTGCTGAATTCCCCATGCAATGCGAGACACACCGAAGCCCACTTAACATGACAAGAGACACGCAGAGATGAAGCAGCTGATTAAGTTGGTTTCCAGAGGATGGTGGTCTCTGCAATCATGGAAGTGACAGCGTAAGGATCCATGTTGGAAGCCGGCCTTCGGTCTTCGAAGTAACCTGACGAGGATGGCAGAGTGAGGTGCACATATTTGAACGACACACAACATGAAGAAGTCTCAAGACGAAGGAAATGCTATCCACCTTTGCCGGACTTCTCCGTGTCACGGCCAACTCGAATCGATGCTCCCCGATTCGCAACTCCCTGTCATAGATCGCAACGAGTTAAGAATGCACGAGATTTCTACCAATGCGAATGATTGTGGCATCTCATCTACGAGCTCGAGTGAGTAGTCGAGAGTGCATGAATTGTACCCAAACGAAGGTATTGATATCAGCAGTCTCATGGCGCCCGGTTAGGCGGCGCTCGTTCCCTTCTCCATAGGCAGCTATGTGCTCCTTGTGCCTCCAGCCAAGTTTCTCGATCGCCTGTTTGATGACTTCATACCCTCCATCGCTCCTCATGGATTTGGTACTGAAGAGTTTCAAATGGAAAAACGATTAATATATATATATATATATATATATATATATATATATATATATATGCATATATTTCCAAGTTCATGGGCTATATGTTCACCTGTAATTTGTGTGAGCTCCTGCGCCATTCCAATCACCCTGAAACGAGAAGACACAGCGATATGATACTGCAAGAACGGTGTCTTCCTCGCTTGTTGGATCAGCAGGTGAGCAAGCTCATCGTACCTGAATCGGCTTTGGATCCAAAGAAAGCACCACTCCGGCCATCTCGGTAATCCTCTGTTCACAGAGAGATCCAAGTTAACGATTGGCTGGCTAGAACAAGTTGGGGACTGCAGTGCAGTGCAGTGCAGAAGAAACCATGGATTCGGACGGGGGTATGTGCAGCTACCTCGAGTACGTATCGAGCAACCCAGAGCTGATCACCAGCTGATACGCCGACGCAGGGACCTACTTGGAACTCCCACTGGGAAGGAAGAACAAGATTTGATGAGAAGAAGGAAGCAGAGGAGTTCGAATGGCTCCGAACGTTACCTGGCCTGGCATGACCTCTCCATTGATGCCACTTATGTTGATCCCTGCATAAAGGCAGGCCCTGTAGTGGGCATCGACTATGTCTCTCCTAAAAGCTTTGTCAGCACCAGCAGAGCAGTAGTAAGGACCCTGTCATGGAACTTTAGGTCATTGCATAGCTTAATTACAGGCCAAAACTTATGATGAAGCAGTGTTTCCAAGGTTTCATATCAGAAAAAGGCTATAACTTTGTTCTTTGGAGGAGAAATCATATCATGTCATTCATTCATGCTGCTAATCATGATGAGAGTAGCCAAAACTCATGAGAGATATTTTCAAATAGGAAGATTCAGGTTTTTCTTCTTTTTCTTTAACTTTTTGAGAAAAAAATGATATAAAATTCAGATATTTCGATATCCTTATATCAACTTATCCTTACAAATAAAGAGATTGTTCGCGTGAATCTAACTCTATTTATCCGAACGATCTTATCAAGGCTTTTTGTACTTTAATTTTTTACCCAAATGTAATAACTGGATCAAACAGAAACAAATGAAGAAATCATGGATTTGCCAGTTTTCTTGTCTTTTAACTTGTACAGTGAGATACTTGTTGAGAAATAAATCATAGGAAAATAGACAAGGATGGCACAAGAACTTACCTGGGGACCAGGGTAGCCTCCAATGGGCCACCCAATGGGCCACTTGACATCCTTCTGGAGGAGAGTGTACTCCTGCTCTATCCCAAACCTAGCAGGGAGTAAACATCCACCCAGTGATAGCTTTACAACATCCTCAGATGAATGGAAAAGAAAGCAAAAAGGAGAAACAGCATCAACAAGCAGGAGAGAACAACAATACCAAGTCTCTTCTGCAGCAACAGCAGGGTTGCTAAATATCTTGGCAGCATTGTGTCTTTTGTTGGTAGGGATTGGCTCTCCTTGTGGTGTGTAACAATCACACATGACCTATATGTTCCAGATGAAGAAGAAGCAAACAGAAGACCATGAGAAAAAATTGTTTGGAAAACAAATTGTATCAGCTTTGATACAAAGAAGTAGAGAGAGTGAGAATCCAAGCAAATTACATCAGCTTTGATACAAATAAGTAGAGTAAGACTCACAAGGATGTTGTTGCCCTTCCTGAAGGGATCCCTGAAAATAGCTTGGGGACTGCAGACAGGAAGGTGCATCTTTTTTACTGCAGAAGCTTCAACAAGAAAATGAAACTACAGTGAAGAGGAAGCATGACAACATACTACAGAATCACTTCACTGTCCTCTCCAGGAGCTTGGCCAGTGCTTGAGCCATCATAGTTCCATTTTGGAAGCTGGCTGGCGTCAGTCACAGGACCTGAGAGAGTCTTTCCAATTGAAACAGATAGTATGTCAGGACAGAAGCTACAAGTTAAAGGAGTATAATAATGTGGATATCATATACCCTGGCTTTGCTCCTGATGTCTACACCAGAGCCTCCAACCCTGTTGGATTTGCAATAGACAAAAGGCACCATTAGGAGCTGTATGAATTTGAAGGACAGGAGGAGGAGGAGGAGGAGGAGGGAAGAAAAGGTGATTGATAATTTTTTTATTTCAGGTGAATAAAGTTCAATTAATTACTTAATTATAATTGACTTCAAAGGAAATCTTAACATGTTTATGCTAATTAGTTGTTCATGGTTAAATGGAAAGTTAGAAACAAATCAATTAGTGCACATTCCCTCAAAAAGAGGAAGAAAATAGACAGTCCAGAACAAAAATTAAAGAGCAAAACTATTTTTGAGAACCTTTTACAAGCAAAAGAATATCACAAAATGAAGTAGCAACAAAAAAGCACAATCACCACTAGAAACAATATTTTTCTTCTTTTTCTTTTCCTTTTGGAGGACAGAGAACACCAAATCCTTAATAAAGTTCTGGTTTTGAAGGTAAGTCATCAACCTCTTTCCTCAATGCATGGCATGCAAATACTTCTGAGAAAGAATAACTCCAAACAAATTATGGCATTTACTCACCTGTATGCAAACAACTGTAAAGTACCAAAACAAACAACATAAAGAAGATTCAAGAAAAACAAGAGAGTCCAAAGAACAACAGAACTGACACCTAACAATATTGAAAGCCCAAAACCAAATGGCTGAACCCTTCCAAAATAATGGAACAAAATCCAGAAGCAGAAACCGGATAATAGAGTGAGATAATTAAGAGGATAGCAAGGGAAGAGATCGACAGAAGAGAAGGAACAAACCATATGTACTCAGCAATGATCTTCTCCGTGTAGTCGGAGAAGTTAAGGTTGATGAGATCTGTGAGCAGAGCCATGGCTGCAAAGAGCTGCTCTTCTTCTAGACTCTATGGATGACCTGAGAAAGAGAACAGAGTGAGGAAGAAAGGGTAGAAGGAAGGGACTATATATAGGAGAGATGGTGGTGGAGGGAATGGCAGGTAAACAGTGACTGGAATATGGTGATAATCTAGACCAAGTTGAGGTTGACAATGCAGAGATTCAAATATGTGGTACAGAAAGATTAGATGTAAAGTTATGGTTTATATGGCACAAAGAGGTCTATGAAGTGACCAGTTTTCAACCATACCCTTGGATTTGCCCATTATCAACTTATCCTTTGCCAAAGGACTTGCAGAAATTGTGGAGATTTATCTGCAAAAAGAAGAAAGAGAACTTTAACATTCTCTTGTATGATTTGTTATAATACATGTAGTCTTCTGCATAGGCTTTACATGTTTTAAGGGAATATAGCATTATGATCAATATGTACTGTCATTGATGGAGACCAAGTGAGGTTTATCATGCTATTATGGGGTTTGGTATTTAAAAGAAAAAGAATGCTTTGTTTTGCATAGTGCCTTTGATGTTTTTTGCTTACTTCTGTAGAGTGTCATTGATGTTTTCTTTCTGCAATCAGCATAGGAACTTTTCTATTGATGTCCCCTGGACTTGATGGACTTTATCTGGTAGCAACAATACAGCCTTACTCTGCAGTAATTGCCAAGGTTATTGCTTAACACATTACTAGATCTACCTTATCTTTCTTTCCTGAGTTGGGCAAGGATCTGCCTTGTCTTCAAGCCTCACACTGCTAAAGAACTATTATATTGAGGAAGCTGCATGTGAGCAATGACTCTGCAATCATAAAGATTAGCAGCAATTGATTGTTGCTGTAGGATAGCAGCAGCTAAACATGTTCTTGCAACAAAACTCTCCATTTGTTAGATGCTTCTTGATAGTTTGGATCAAATGATCTTCTTATCTCAAAAAAACTCAGAACTCAACATATTTAACTAAAATTGCATGAAATATTAAGCTAAAATTCCAAAAAAAATTACAACAAAAAGAAAAAACAAGCATAAATTTGATATTGTCCTCTACATTGGAACAATATGTTCGGATCGATCGATACTGGAACCTGAACCTCTAGATTTACAATTGAGGCCCATAGATTAAGCACTTGTTTAGGCCATGAAGTAATGTGTTATGTCTAAGTAATAAATTTGTTCCAAGGTGACATGGAAGATTGTCTACCATGCAAAAACTCTTCATGCCCTCTGTCTTTTGTGAATCTTGGTTCAGAAAATTTCTTGCATAACAATATATATATATATATATATATATATATATATATATATATGATTTTGACAGAATTATATGAATATGCACACATGTATTTAGATTTACTGATGCAGACATCATGTATGGAAACTTAGCTTGGTCAACTTGATTACCTTGCAAGCTAATAATACTCTCTGTCGATGCATTTGATTATAAGTTAACTGCTCCAAAAACCATAATTTTAATTTTCCTGACCAATGATTAAGATGTTCAAAGCATTCTGTAGTCTCCCAATGGTTGACTTTTAGTATTCTAAAAATTGGAAAATATTCTATGTTCCTGTTGCTTCTTGGCTTTGTGATTCAGGTAGTAATAGGTCGATTCCAGATTAGTTCAGATTCAGTTTTGTTTTGCTGATATTACACTGATTTGGAGTCTAATGACTTAAATTATCCTAAGTAAATTAACTATGATATTATTTTACTGGATTCCGAAAATAATTAATTAGGTTATATGGATTAGCTCACAGGTTAATTTGATTCTTAAAACTCAATTATGTTCTTAACTCAATGCCTCTTTGTCATATCTATATTTTAAGCTGATTCGATAACTCAAAAAACTATATGGGTAAGTCAACTGTAAGATACGTAATTGAGTTGGCATCTCCATACTGAATCCGATCTAATTCTGTGAAGTATGCTGGTGTTTGAAGCCAGGGAAAACAGTTGAGTAATCTATATTTCAGGTCTTCATCATCTTTGGGCTTCTCTCAGATATGGAAGAAACCTGACCGTCATGCTGATCTGATGAATGCCTCATAAATGTCAGAACAAAAACCTTCTGAGTTGTTTCTTGGGAAATGGTTGACTTTTTCAAGTTGAATCTTTTAATAGGACAGTCGAGGATTCTTCTAGATGATGAACTTTGCATCTCTTTTATCTCCTTGATTTAAATGGTTGCCAGCCAATCTTGTTCGATTAGGTGGTGTAACTTGTAAAAGAATATAATCCAATTGTCAGCAAAATTAATGATTGTTTTGCTGAAAGAATCATACAGGAACAAGAGAAGGTTATACGAAGTGATAGAATCACAGCATTGACAAATGAATACAACTCAGTTTTTGCTTCTTTTCTCTGATATATAGTGATCATGGTTGGACATTCATATAAAGATGTTGTTGACCTCGCAAAGCTAGGGTATAGTATAAAAATGCCTGGCTTTCAAGTTGTTTTCATGTGAGCAATTATGTGCTGCCTCTTGAGCTCACCATTTTAAAATGAAAGCTAAATCAATAGAACTTCTGACTCAGTTAACCTCAAATTAATATATATATATATATATATATATATATATATATATTTATTTTGTTTTAGTTTTAGTTTTCTAACTTGTCTGAGACAGTCAGCTCACCTTTTTTTAATGTCCCCATTTTATGACCTCCAGAATGCCAGAAACCTAATCATCCTTCTGCAGATAATAAATCTGAACCACTGAATTGGATGATCTGCCATAAATGCATGTCTGACACTGTGTTGGCTCACTTGCAGACAAGTGGTAGGACAGCATGAGCCAGTCTTGATCTTTCTGGTACCCCACTTCAGTATTATTCTCGGCAGCATGATGATAAAGAACCAATCGGCAGAGATCTTTGTTGTGTGTTGTAACTCATCCATGTGAGCACTTGCCATTATGCAACCCTAGTTTGAAATATGTGGTTATTTTTGGAGAGAGAAGTAAAGATTTTATTTCCCTCTCTAAAACTAACCATTGTCATATACTTCTCACTGCTGAGTCTGCAATTGCCATCATTTTATTTGTTGGGAGTCTCATGCCACTGAACATTCTCTTGATGTTTTTGATCCATCCACCTTAGAACGTTTAAACTACAATAATCTCCATAAATAATTAGAACCACAAATGAAACAATACCAAATTGGTTTATTCTCATCTAATGAACTGTAGCACAATGGGTAAATGGAAGCAATTATAATCACAATAATAGTGACCATAGATAACATTCCACAAGGCAAACACTACAATGTACACTTTTAAATGATTTATTGAGACTGTTGACTCCACCTAAACAGTTCAAAGAACTGAAACCCACCCAAATACTTCCCTAGGGCTCATATGGTCTTTATCAAAAAAAATTACAAAACCACATGAGCATACCACGTCTAGACAAAATAGAATTGAAGCTGGCTGAAATGTCAGGCTCATCTCGTTCATCCAATCCCAGCCTTCCAACATGACAAGCGTGAATATAAAACAAGAAGATATACAACTTTTTACCCACCTCGCTGCAACAAATCTTATTGCTGTGGTACAATTGAGATTCTGTGGCAAATGCCATATGGCCTGAAGCACATACAAGAATGACAAGAACAATCATGGTTTTAGCTGTCTTGGATTGTTCCATGTTTTGGGAGGTCGCATAATCTCGGGGAGAGGGGAAGGAGGGCGTGATTCTTCCGATATATTTATTTCCTACACACCAGCATCGAAAGAGAAACACCATACATCTCTTAGTTAATCATGTTCTGAAGCAAGGGAAACATGAAACTCGAGAAACTTCTTTTGGTTTAACAGAAAGATCAGAAATCATAAAGTAGATCAAAAGCTTTGAAAAGAAAAAAAAAAAAACAAAGCTTTACGAACACCACAAACCTGTGACGCAATTGAGGGTGTCGAATTGCGAGATTGCAGCTTTGACTTGGAATGCATCCGATGCTTATGCTGCATTTGCTCAAATTGTTGCAGTCTAGATGGAAAGTCGATTGCATTATAAACATTTGCAACATTTGCAGCATATTGGTTTCTGTTATCCTCCGAGAATTGCAGAATCTGGGAATATGGGTTTTCTGAAGACGTGCCCTTTAGTTGTTCGATACAACTGTAAGAAGGAACAGTCTTTAAGCGAGTCCTTAATATCTTGAATGCCGCACTTTGCTGCATGCATAATTAGGAGATTCGTTAGCTCAATATGCAGTTAACAAAATGCAAAGAGCAGTAACCATGGAACAAACATCTGTGGAAGTTCCAGGCACTGGTCCAGAAACAATAAAGTAACAGATCCCTTGACCGAGATTATAAAGATGGATTGCTTCCAAAAGAAAGCATATGCACCATCAACTGCAAAGCTATCCCTAACTTTATTAGTTTAACAAAGTAGAGTTCAGTGCAGTCAAGATCATAAATCATTCAGTTTATTATGTGTGGTTGGAAGTGAAAATAAGCATAGATGGAGAAATAAAAGGTGGTGTTAGAAGTAGAGATAAGTACTAAAAGCTATTGACCTGAAATCAACTTGTATTCCCTTAATTCAAATAATCTTAGTAGTGTTACAGATATCATTTTGTCAAGCAGTTCAGATAAAATTTCAGAACCAATAGACCCAGCGAGACAAGGCTAGCAGTTCAGATTTCTAGCTAGCAAGAAAAAGGTAACTTACAGGATGCTTAAGTAGGAAGCAGCGCCAAGTAAGTTGGCTAATTACCATTATAAATTATGTCAACCACTTTTAACTTTGCTTACCAACCACAAAAAAGGACTAAAAATACCAGGTCAAAACCAGTGGTTGCTTACTTTAGAAATTTTAGGTTAAATTCAGTGACAGGATGGAGATCTTGAATCTCCTCATCTCTTCTTCTATGCCTAAACTGCACAAGTCATTCTCATACTGAACCTAAAGGAAGTTGATAATTGGATCACATGATAGAGCTTTTGAGCGTCATTTTATACATAATAAGGGTTCTTCTGGGAATAAACCTTGGCCATTGTCACCGTCAGCCAAAAAGAGATCTTGTGAAGGTCAACCTCAACCCTGCCATGGGCTACAAAAAGAATATGAATCTCAAACTAATTTATATCAACAGTATTATGAGTCTCATACAATACTCAAAACCATCTCTTGTCAAGTTTACTTCAACCATAACCTATACACATTGAGAAATTAGTCAAAACATTTGGACACATCATCACTGCAGTAAATCTCCTCTACGTTAATCAAGATTAAAACTATAATAACTATAATAAGTCCACAGATATCTTTATGTTTCTGGTCAGACTAGGTTGCCAATAACTAGAGGATGTCCATGAATATAATGGTTTCTATTAAAACCTTGGCACTTCTCTGATATATAGAAATCTAGTATTCCGACCTACTGAAGGTAAGTGTTCATCTTAGGAAAAAATTTAGAGAAGAAGATGATATACGTGTATCAATGAACATACCTGTGGCAACATCATTAAAAGGCCATATAAAGTCTTCAATAACCATGTATATTTCGCAGGCTCCAAAAGCTGTAAATTTAAGTATATAAGTTACACGTTAGAAAGGAAATCTAGGTGCCAATAACGGAGGTAAAGTTTGCTTGATCATGATAAACATGAGAAACAATTCAAGCAATAAAAGATATATGTGCAAATGCAAGTTGATGGAAGCATCCTGACAAAGGATATTTTCACAAATAACTGATGCAAACAAACAAGGCATTTGAGACTGAGCAAGGATGATAACATGAGCAACCAAAGTGTTTCCCTATCACAATTTAAGCATTTCAAAGTAAAACATGCTAGAAAGCCACAAATTGTACATTTAGCCAAATATTTACTGCAAAAAGAAACTAAAATCATAAACTTATATAGTAAATATCAATTGCTGAAAACATATCATTAGTTTTCACAAAATCTAATACCTATTATCACAATTAGTAATTAATTTAGCATGTCCTAAACACTCTTCTTTTTACATTGATTAACATCTTACCCAATTCAAAATTTAAACCTAACCATAAATTCTTGATAAAACTTTTAGGTATAGTACAGATTGACAATAAATGATATTTTCAAGGGGAAAATTGTCACATATTAAAACAGCAAGAAACAAGTTTTGAACTATGTACTGAATCAGGCATATATCTCTTATTGTGTAATAACAACACATGAAATTTCTTTGATAATTTTTATATTAGAAAACTGACATCTGATAAAATATTTTATACTAGCTCTATCTGGGCCTAGCAAATAAAGATGATAGCAGATATCTACCGTAAGATTTTTGTTCTTGATTCTAGGCTTTGTATTGAAGAAGGGAATAAGAGGGCCATAGTCATAAAAGCTGACAAAATTTGCTAAACCATAACATTTATTTTGCATGTATAGATAGCATATTTAATATAATATTATCTCCTTTTCAGAGAAAAGAACCAGTAAAGTTAGACTACGGTTGTAATATTTGTAATGTTCAAGATTCTACATCATCCTTATGGGAATTCCTTATAGTTAAATTATTTGTTAAACTAATAATGCTTCATTAATTATTTTCTTAAAAATATATTTATGTATGGCCTTACATATGGCCCGCTGCCACGCCCTAAGCAATGCTTCCATGTTCATAGTGACATTTCCACCATATGCTGCCATATATCGCGAAGTAATTGTCATCAAAGCTTGATGGCATGGCATTGTTGCCATCGACTGAGGTTCAACATTTGCCATCTCTAGATACATTGCATGCCAGAAATGTTGCCAGACCAGAGAAAGAGATGTTCAACCATAATTGATTTCCAACATACTTGAAGGGGTGCCAATGCAGTTGCAGGCAAAAACAGCTACTAGATGGGCAACTGTCAGAGCAATCCAGCAAATAAACAGATAAAAAAAGCAAGAAAGGGCCACAAAAATAAAAATAAAGGCAACTGAAAAATGACCTACTGGGAGATGATGTTCAATGGACATCAGCATTGGCAGGCCAGCCATGGCTGGACTTGGCCAGACAGTCAACTAGGTAATGGATGGCAGTGACAAGCCAGCTAGTAGCAGCCAGTTGATTTAGACAGAAATTGTCTCAGGCTGCCAGCAGCAGCTGGCCATACACAGACAACTGCCTTCCAGATGGTAATACCTAAAACCTGATACCAGACCAAGTAATTAGTAAGCTAAATGGGCATGGATTTTGTTGGGTTTGCACCAAACTATGAACCTGCGCCACTTGATAAATTGGTTCAACCAAAGCCCAAACTGATTGGACCAGGTTTACATTTATGGTGCAACCATGAACCTGATCCACCTGATTAAGTTGGTTTGACCCAACTAAAACTGATTGGACCAGACTTATAATTTTGGTGCAAAACATGAACCTGATCCACTTGACTAAATCATTTCAATCCAATCTCAAAACTTACTAGACCAGACTTATACTTCAGGTGTGTTAACCAAAAACAGGGATCTGTATGTAAGCATATTAATCTTTCTATGAAATCAATAAACAAAACCATGACATTTATAGAAGTGGTCATACCAACTATCTTCTTAATATAATTCATTGGAGCTGAGCAGCTTGTAATACAATTCAAGGTATCTACATCACTATGATGTTTATCTCATTTGAATGACTCCATGCTGGATAAATGAGGTAGTTAGGCACAAATATTTTAATAGGCAGTTAGGAACATAATTGGACACAAACAAATATTCATCGTTTCTACTGCAAGCAACTAAACACATATTTTAACAGAACTTCTACATGTCTGCATAACTTGCTTTACTAATACCTGACAACCAAATGGCAACTTAAGAAATCACAGGAACCATGGATTCAATTTCAAATACTGGTCGGTATGTCACATAGCAACCAAAACACTAGTCTAACCAAAAACTTCATGTACCAGTCGATGTTTCTTTTAAGATGATATCCACCTATACAAGACAATGTACTAGGAATATACTGATACCGTACAAGTCCTGCAAATTTGAACCAGGATCAGACAGATTAAAATCCTTGACAGGAACCAACCTTCTAACAACACAAGCTAATATTATTTGACAAACACCTAATAGCCAGCTGTCAAATCACTGGAAAATGAAAGGCATCTCAGCATGATACATTCTTTTACTTGATAAAATATAGATGAGGCTTAGTTGAGTTAAAAGAAGAAAATGAATAATGAACAGTACAATTTTTTGTAAGATCAGCACTAATATCCTCCTCATCTCAGGTGAATAACTAATATTCGGTAGAAGGAAAATTATAACAGAAGTCAAATGAGTAACTAGTATTCAATAGGAGTAATAATATAACAGTTAGAATTGTATGCCATCATGAGAAAGGAATCCAAAAAAAAGAATCAGTCTGATTTTCATGAAGCAGACTCTTAGACACTTGAGGGCACATAAAAACTAGCATACATGCTCTAGATACATACTCACCACTTCCCAAAACAGAACAGTATCAACAATTCATGGACATGTTATCTGGATCTCCTCCATTCAAAAGAAAAGCTGATTAAAAAGAGAAAAGAACTACACGGGGCACATACCTGCAATCTCAGGTAAGCAAAAATCGGAGTCTCCAGCAATCGAATCAATTTGTCCAGCTGCACCAGGAACTTTGCATTTATGTCTTCTTCCCTAAGAGACTGAATTACAGAACTGGCATGATTGTATGCCTTCCATGGAGAGCGATAACAGTCAGAACAATTAAGGAGAGTGATCCAAGCAAATGATACAAGTATTTAGAATGTATGACACCTGAGCTAGAAGACACAAACTGATTGTTGCCATTGGCGAATGGCACCAAGAAGAATACAATGATACAAATAGCTCCTGGCCCGAAGACTGCACCAACGATAGCTTTACAAGACCTCGTAACTCAGCCAATTCCGATGACGTGAGTAAAATCAAATTCAAAGCCTAAACAAAGATAAGTGGATTATTAAAAACACTTGCCCTATTTTGGCACTGTGGGTTTTCAAATTTCAATAACATGGCAATTGCTAAGCTCAGCAATTGAAACAAAATTAAAAATGATAAAAAAACCTGAACCATAACGGACGCAAAATCCAAGTCTTGTTCCTGCTCTAAATTTAAGGAAAATTGTCGATAAACTCGTTCCGCATCCAAGAGAACACAAAGTCGTCGTACAATCAGAGCCCCCCGTCTAAAAGGAAAAAAATGAGTATAGGAAAATGTAAATTTTGTAAATACACATTTACGGTCTGAGTATTCCATCAACAAGATATAATTTGTTCTATGTTGAATGAAAAGAAGAAATACATTTTGTTGCATACTGCATCAAGAATATAGTGAAAAGGATAACAAATGTCATACCTCTCAAGAAGCACACGGTCATTTTGGAAGTTGCGGACTAGAAGCCCAACAAGACGATGAAAATTTTTATGATCTTCTGCTATGCAAGCATGCACTTCAAGTGCCAGGAGGACAACCTGTCGATAAAAATAGCAGAAAGGACCTTGTTAACACAACAGCAATTAGAACAGTTATAGTACTTTTGACTATCTACAACCAGTTCCATTAATTTGAAGCAAACAATAAGCTGGTGTTAAGTAGTGCACTCTATAACACCATCAGAGTACGCATCTACTGACCACACAAATGTAACCCTACAGTGGTTGTTGTGTTAAGACATGATCCAGATTAGTCTAGGTCTCAAAGCCACTAATATAACATTCATAACAACAAAGGACAATTCACTGCTTCAGATAACTAGGAAGAAGAAAAGGTGCACAAACAAATAGACCAAATAGGCTATCTGAGGCGCCATTTTAACAGATGTGTTGTTTTAAGAAAAACAAGAATAGTGAAGATATCCATAAGCAAGGATCATAATTTCGTACCGTACCGAAGTTTCGAGCGTAGTTTGGTATGGTACAGTACAGAATCCCGAGCGATACACCTGGGTGTATCGTTCGGTATATATATATATGTATATATGTGTGTGTGTGTGTGTGTTAAAAAAAATACGACGTCGCCTCCTTTTTCTGCCTGCGTGGGGAGAAGAGACCGAGGTTTCCTTCTCCCCGCGCAAAAAAAGGGCGACAAGGCGACGTCGCCGCCTCGTTTCTTCTGCCCGCATGAGGAGAAGAAACGTCACTCGACGACACTCCGTTTCTTCTCCCCACAATGTCGCCAAGGCTTTTTCTCCCCGCACGAATGAGGAGAAGTCATCGACGACACCGAGGCCTCGTCGCCTCAGACGAGGAGGCGATGTCTCATCTGTAGCGTCCAGTGAGGGAGGGCGACGACGGATCGGGATCATCAAGAGAGGGTTGTCACGAACGATCATCGCGCACCCGTAACAACTTCGTTCAACGAATTGTTCGTCATTTTACATGCTTATACAGAGACATGGCAGCATGTTTTACCTTGGTTTTGTGTGTTTTTGCTTGGAAAATGTAAGCAACGACAGTTCGCAGCGTTATAGTGCGACGTCTCGCCACCCCGAGCCGAACCGCCTCAAAATGACTCTGTTTTTGTGTGCGACGGCTTGTTTTCTACACATCGCAGCTGCATGTGAAATGTCAGCCATCTCAGCACCCTGGAACCCCCCGGGTGGCACAAGGCTAGATGAGGCTTCAGTACATTGTCGGGCGTTGAACAATCTTCACAAGTTCGCACGTTAACTTGGCGGGAACTTGCCTTCGCGTCCAGCACCCAATGAGCAGTTGTTTGTGGACTTGCAACTGTTCGTTCTACCTTCTAAAGTCCTTGTTTTCACCTTTCTCTTTTTCTCTCTTGCACTCAAGATGCTCGCTGAATTGCTTTTAAAGCTTCTCTCTTCGCTCGTTTTCAATCTAATCAACTTTCTATTTTATAGGTCCTTCGAGACTTGTACGAGATTGCAACTAGGCTGACCCTTTGGCAGATGTATATGTCATAAGAGCACCTAATGACTTAGGCAATCCCAACTAAGTCCGAGGAGTTGGCGCAAGGGTGCTTCACGACTTAGGCAACTTCAGCTAAGTCCGTGACTTTGCCGCAATGGTGCCTCACGACTTAGGCAATTCCAGCTAAGTCCGTGACAGAACGACGCCAGATCTCCAGGTTCTCCCTTTTCTTCTCCCTCTTCTTTCTTCTCTTTCGGCTAATACCACCTAATACCATGAAAGGACGATCAAAATCGACCGTTATCGACCGATTTAGGGTCAACGATTTGGTATTGGTGAAGCTCCAACCAGCATCACTCCAATTATTTAGGCACAAAGTACACAAAGGATTGGTGCGCAAGTATGAAGGACCCTTCTTAATTATCAGTAGGGTGGGCAACGTCTCCTACAAGTTGCAACTGCCGGTGTAGCTCAAAATTCACAATGTTTTTCACGCCAGCAACTTGAAAGCCTACTACTCAGATTCGCAAGATGCTTCTCGAAGTGTTCCAACTCGGCTACCTCCCACTAGAGCCTCCTACGAGAAGCGAGTTGAAACTATTTTAGTAGATCACAAGATAAAGCTACCCAATGAAGCTGAGCAGACTAAGTACTTAGTGAAGCGGTGAAAGCTTCCCCGAACTGAAGCCAGTTAAGAGCCCGAAGACACCCTACGACATAAAGAAGCAGTCATTAACAATTACCAATAAGCGTCGACGAGGGCATCGACAGTTTAAGTGGGGGAGAATGTCATGAACGGTCGTCACGCACCCGCAACAACTTCGTTCAACGAACCGTTAGTTGCTTTTGCAAGCTTGTACAGAGACATGGTAGCATGTTTTGCTTTGATTTTGTGTGTTTTTGCTTGGAAAATGTAAGCAACGATAGTTCGCAATGCTGTAGTGCGACCTATCGTCACCTCGGGCCAAACTGCCCCAAAATGACTCTGTTTTCGTGTGCAACGACTTGTTTTCTACACATTGCAGCTGCACATCTAAGCACCCTGGAACCCGCCGAGTCGCACAGGACTAGATGGGGCTTCGGTATATTGTTGGGCGTTGAACAATCTTCATAAGTTCACACGTTAACTTTACGGGAACTTGCCTTCGCGCTTGGCACTCGGTGAGTAGCTGTTTGTGGACTTGCAACTGTTCGTTCTACCTTCTAAAGTCCATGTTTTCACCTTCCTCTCTTTTCTCTCCTGCACTCAAGATGCTCGCTGAATTGCTTGTAAAGCTTCCCTCTCCGTGAGACGTCGGGACTTGTCTGTCGCTCGTTTTTAATCTAATCAACTTTCTCTTTTACAGGTCCTTCGGGACTTGTACGAGGTTGCAATTAGGCTGACCCTTTGGCAGATGCATATGTCGCAAGGGCGCCTAATGACTTCGACAATCCCAACTAAATCCGAGGCGTTGGCACAAGGGTGCTTCACGACTTAGGCAACTTCAGCTAAGTTCGTGACTTTACCGCAAGGGTGCCTCACGACTTAGGCAATTCCAGCTAAGTCCGTGACAGAGCGATGCCGGATCCCCAAGTTCTCCCTTTTCTTCTCCCTCTTCTTTCTTCTCTCTCAGCTAATACCACCGGATAGCATGCAGCGACAATCAAAATCGACCGTCATCGACCGATTTAAGGTGGTAACGGGGCGGAAGCAACCCCAACTGACGGTAGCGAGCGGCCCGTGTACCGGTCTGCTGATGGATCCATACGTACCGCTCGGTAGGGCAGTATTGTTCGAAATTAAAATCCTTGTCCATAAGATACTTGACATCTATAAATTATCAACAAGTATATTCAAAATTGAACTAGTCGGAAAGCACATGTATGCAACGAGTAATAATAACACAAAACAGTTCAAATCCCTTACTAATCTGACATGGAACTTCACAATTAAAAATGCAGCAACACTAGTAAACGGGTCGTTAGTTTTCACACGGATATAGGAAAACCAATCAACCCATGTAAACTAAGTTTTGAAATGCTTTGACTCCATTTTTTGCTTCTCTGTCTTGGAGAATTAATACAAAAAAGAAAATAAAAGTAAGCAATTTAATATTCTCCTGATCTGGCCCAATGGAGATTGGCTTAGTGAGTGAAGTCATTTGGGCAAATCTTACCCTACTACCATTGCTTCTATCATAAGCATTTCCTCCGGAAGAACATAAAAAAACTCTAGATACAGAAGCCGCACATCCCAATTAATAACCCTATGGTTCAAAGTTTTATGTTTAGTCTCCCCTAAAAGCTCTGAGGACCCTCACTCTCCACTTGCATATGGAAGGGAATCTAACAGGGTGGAGTCTTTGCTTTCACTTTTGTGTGACAGATCCTTCTCTAATCTTAAATCTCTTGCAGGTTTTGAAATCCGTTTCTAAAATTTCAAGGGGCCACCATTGCTAGTGCTAGCACCACCCATCATGCAAGCAGTCCCCTTCATCCTGAATGCTGGGCTGTCTTGGACAGGTTACAGAAAAAGCAGCAGCTAAAGCTTTGCAATGTTTTGGTCAAATCTGACATTCTGGAGCTCATACAAATCCTCAGTTGTTCAATTCCCATTCCCTGGTTCCTCTGTAACCTTAATTACATCTTAGCACATGCTGATGAGAACACACCTTTGCTCATACTAACAGAAAAGAAAACACCTTTGCTCGTACTCTTCCTAATGAGGCCCGGTCCACTTGTGCTCCATACTTCATTGAGGAGAATTCTGTACTTTCTGGGGATAGCAATGGTCCCGAGTGATTAAGAGAAATCATTTTTTTTTCTGAAAAGAAGTATTTACCTCATCCAATTGAGTTGTGCAAATCTTTCGATATATAAATGAACGAAAATAATCCACAACAGAAAATAGTTGTTTCCTATTAAGAAAGCATATCAGGATTAAGCTGTAATATCATCCTACAATAGCTACTACAAACTGATATAGGAGAAGAGAGAAGGTACTTGAATGAAAGTGAAATACAAAAACAAAGTCATTACCATGCATTCAATCTGTATTAGTCAAACTAGCAGTGCATAATTCTATACAATGCTACACAAAATGTTGCTTGGTAACTAGCAAGACTACCTTGAATTTGACTTAATCAAAAAAAAAAAAATACAAGATCTCAGTGACAGCAAAAGATCCATGTAGCCAATCCCAAATAGTTGGGACTTACGGCTTTGTTGTTGTCGTTGAATCGAAAAAAGCAGCACTGTACTTGTAGCCAAGAGATGCAACACAAGATGCCACATAGACTTTACCTAACTAGTTATTATGCAACAGGTGATAGAAACAATGAGTTTCAATTGGTTACAAAGTCACAGATGACATGTTTCTTTGGAAGTTATATACATGGGAAAACATTTGCTTTTTTTTTCTCTATTTCCAAGTTTTCAGTCGGTAGCAGTGACTGATCTGACGCATAGATATGTGATCAGCCATTTTGTCGATGAAAAACAACAGGAGCTTAGCATGATAACATCAATATTCTAGGTAAAGTGCATTGTTTATAGTGACATGGTGCTTCAGAATTCTAGCTTCGACACCAGTATAAATCAGATGAGACATTTCATTTAGTAACAATATCAACAGAAACGAATTTTCAAAAATTACCTCATTTGAAGAATCTGAAAGTGCATTCAACAAGGAGTCAAAGGCATGATTCAAGTATGAGATAACCTGTTCAAGAAAATAATATAAACTTAATCCTGCCAGAGCACAACAGCATTATACATCTAGCAAAATACAAGCACAAATATTTACTCTGATGGAATGACAATGTCCAGAAATAGCAAAAGGAATTGTTTTACTAAAAGAATATACAAATAGATAAAAGAAAACAACACAATTGCAAGTCAATGTTTGCTAATTTCTGTTCATGTAATCAAAAACACTTAAGGTAGGCACTTTGCATTCAACTTAACATGTGACCAGATCAACATAATCCTCGACCAAAGACCAGCATGTAACATATCCAGTCTAAATTTGTGATCACCAAAGGGATAGGAATCAACAACTTGCAGATTAACATAACATTTTAACCATAACGCATTGTCGAGCACACTGCACTATAATCTACACCCTTCCAATAATTATGTTTTCTATCTTTTGCACAGCACTATCTCAGAACTATGAGACCACGAGAAACTTTTAACCTGAACAGGCTTTTTTTTAGCAAGTATTTAGTATCTGGTGGCATTGGGCCTCAAGACATCCAACCTCCACTTTTGATCTCATTTTGGCTCCACGTTGTCATTGGCTAAACAATACAGGACTCTATCATGACACACTTGTACAACGAAGTCAGCCTACTCAAATGATCCGCAAAGGCAAATTTCCTTAGTTGTATGCTAACACAATTTGGCAGACGTAGAAAAGGCACACAAACAATCTGCATCGAAAAGATGGAAATTTAGTAAGGCAAAGTGCCTTAGTCACATGCTTACTACTTGATATGGTACAATGAAAAGCCCAAGAGTAGGGAAAAGAAAATCATTATTTGATAAGTCCATACACATGCAATGTAATCCTCAATGTTCCCCTCCTAGGTAATTTGCCCATACCACCAAGGGTCCTCAGTGGCTGAAATGGATAACGATAAGTAACTATAAAAATTTCCTACTGTCGGTCCCGGTGCTAGCTTGTGTATGTGAAATTCTTCACCATAGAAAGGTAAAAATGCTCCTTGTGATGCCATGTGACCGATCTTATACAAATTGTTTTACACATACATGATCATTAGGGATCATTGATACCTAGAAATACTGTAATTTAAGAATATAAGACCCATAAGAATGTGCACTACTATGGGGAATCTCTCTGAATTTTTTGCTTCCAATCATGGTTTGATGTTTCAGACATGGGAGCCATGCCAATTCCCGGCAAGATGTACGACGGCTCACATAACTTTTATTATGATTTGAGTATACACAGTGTTAGGAGGCATGTGCCACTGACCCGACAAACCATCAGACCAGTACACACCAGTCCAGGTGAAACATAAAATTATGCTTCCAACAATAATACTATCCAACTATAAGCCACATATAATAACTCTTACATTTTGAAGCGTGACTCTTCAATACTAAAAATTACTGATAAAAAAATTCAAATACATATCATTCAGTACTTATGCTAGCATAAGCATTTGAATAAAAACATATACTTTGTTACCTGTATCATTCAGTACTTATGCTAGCATAAGCATTTGAATAAAAACATATACTTTGTTACCTGTATAGCCAAGATTTAACATAGATTTCAAGAGTTTCTTCCATAGGTTTTATATTTCTTAGATTTACTTTTAATTTTTAAATGATTTCTAGATGGAAATATCCCTTTGGGAAGAAATTTACAAACTATAAATTACTATGCGTGAGCCTTGTTGTAGCCATAAGATTGGTCCATTCCCAAATAAAAAATTTAACTCAAGGAACCAACCACTATGCAAGCAACATTGAGTGTGTGTATAATGTGAGCTTCCTCAAAATACAGCACAAGCAGGAACCTTGTGCATTGAATGTTTTCTCAGGTCGACCCGGCACTCAAATCTTAGCCAACTAAATTTCATGGCAATCCCAAATCCCAATATTGTACCAAGACCAACTTCATTGCTCTGAAAATTGCTTGTAGGCATGCCATGATTATGAATATGAAGTTACAATTAAGTATGAAGTTTTATAGTTTCATGACTGAATTGATTTTGGATAGTTTCTCAACCATATAACCAGAGTAAGTCATTTTTTGAACAATTATCTTTTGTTATAACACGAAATAATTCTCTACTCAGTGCAGCAAATATGCTTATGTTAGACCAATTATAATAAGCAGATCCAGTGACTAAGATGCTCATAATTTGTAGATGCAAGTCTTTCCACCCAAGGTAAAACAAAGCAACATAATCTTTTCATCAAAACTACTACACACAAAGATGAACAATATCATAAATCGATTTACCTCACTTCGATACCGAGCCAAGAGAGCAGAAATCCAATGCAGTGCTTCGATTCGAGTAGCCTCCCATTCACTAGTTAATTCTCTGAGAAAAAAGGGCCACAACATTGCTTTTATAACTTAGTTCCTTGTTTAATTATGATGATAATTGACAGAAATATATAACTAAATATATTACATAATACATAACAAGCCACATTCATATACACATCCCTCTCTTCACTCGTTTATAGGCACAAGAGGCACACTAAAACATATTCTAGATGCACAAGTAACCTTTAAACCTAGAGGATTCTCAGGTGGGTAAAAAATGCACCTCCTTGCAATCGAGAGGATGGCATCTATATTGAATCCATCAGCCGGGTCAGCTCGAATGGCACGAAGCTCCTCATTGGTTTCACGAGCAACCTATAAATGAAAAGAATGTGAACTCAAGAACATAATTTTTCCTTGAGAAAGTGGTCATATAAACGTAGCAAAATAAGAATTATACCTACCACTCTTATCTTCTCCTCCTTGTCAGATATGCAAGGTAATATGGCTCCTAGGATGTCTGCATAGTAAGGAACAAGCTGCTCTCCACCAAGTTTTACAAATTCATTTATCTGCATTATTAATAAGACACCACTGATTCTAGTAAATAACAAGTATGAAGACAGAGAGAAAAGAAAATGGTTATTCTCGAAACATCATGTGCTTGACTCCAAAAATTGCATAGGGACCACATCATTAGGCAAGAAACTGTGGTGTTAAACAGATTTTATCATTTATAGCAAGACCATTAAAAAGGGAGAAAAAGTAATTAGCTTTACCCATGTGATAGCTGTCAACCGAGTAAATTCGTCAGAAGAACCTGCCCTCTGTACCAATATTTCAGCCATACGACCATAATCTACATTCTTCATAATAGCAAATCTCAAATTAGAAAAAATAAGATAGCTATCATCACATTACAGACTTCAGCTCTAAGCTGACAGAAACAAGATATGAACCAAATGAATAGATCACATATACAATTCATACACATGTGCACACGGTAAAAGTAAATAACAGTAAAAAAATAATGGGACCAATGCGTAAATTATAGTTTAAATTTTAAATACAATGATGAGAGATCTAAAATCATTTTAAGAAAACACTTGGTCGAACTGACTAATCCAGTGGAAGAAGCCGTACTGGAGAATTTTTTATTTCTTGAAGAAACTCAGATAGGGCAGAATCAGCTTGCTGTCGTATTTCATGACTGGAGTCACTTAACATGTTGAACAAACCTGAAAAGAAATAATCATTTACCTTAGAAACCACCACAATCCAAACAATAATTGTTGACTTCTTTTTTTTTTCAGATATATTACCATCAAGAAAATCTGGAAGGAAGCCAAGCATATCAATATCTGGAACACTATCTAAAACAGTGATCCACCCAACCAAGAACTGCCGCACATAAGGGTTGAGTACATTCATGCGCTCCCTTAGAAGTGGTATAAACTCTTCTATGCTTTAAAGAGATTTTGAGAAAGAAAAAAAAGTCATGCAAACATATTTCAAGCTAAAACATGCAGACATGAAAAAACTATAGCAGATAAGCCCAAGTGATGCACCTGAATTGATCACTCTCAGTCACAATATCCTGGTGAATACAATAAAATCATTAAACAGCTATAAACCAAAATTTCAACGAAAAAAACATCAGATTCAAATCTTACCTTTATTAGACGGTCTAAAAGATGAGCAGCACTCTGCACGTTGGGATCTGAATCTGCTGAAAGCTTACAAAGTGCATCAAATATCTTATTGAAGAAGACAATAAAATCACCTCTTACAACCTACGCAATACAAAGACAACATGCCTTAGCTAGTCCATCAGTGGAAGATAAATAAACGCTTCATGTTCTAGACTCGTCATGTCTCCTGCTTACCTTTGCAATGTTATACAGTGCTTCACAAGCATAATATCGAACTCTGCCGTCTTGATCGGCGAAAGAATTAAGTACAGGTGGTACAATTTGCTGAAAATCAGGTCCAGTATAAGAATGTTTTAGCTAAAAGTCAGTATGTGCCTTGGAATAACTAAAAGAAAAAAATCAAATCAATTGGTCTGCTCTAGCATAATTAAAATTAAAAAGAATCAGAAACTGAAGAACTGGATAGCCATTACATTTCAAACAAGAAAACTATCGATGATAACTCACCAACCAACCTTTTAAACATGACTAAGGGGTCAGAAATAGAGCATAATGTTTAAATCTAGAGAACTTTGTTGTTGACCTATGTCAACTCTCTAGACATGGTGTTCATTACCTAGCTAAGGCAAATATAGGCACACGTAAACTATTTAAAGCCTAAAGGCTAGAAAAAATGTGAAAACACCAATGTAATTGTTTCTGCTATTAAAGTTTGTACAACAAGAAAGCAACCCTCCAAAATTCCACTAAAACCTTTGGAAAACTTCAGAAGAAACGAGAATATAAAGCTTACTTATATAGAATAAGATTTATCTTAGTTTGCCAGTGACACAACAGAAGACAGCCCTTGTACTGCAAGGTCAGTGGCACAAGAGATGCTTTGATGTGTTCACTTATTCAATTCATGTTGTGCTTGCTTTCTTTCCAGAAATGTTATGTAATACAATCCATCCTTAAAATGATGTTGAATCTTAGAAGTGCTATAAATAGTTAATTATTTTGTGCTATCTTCTGAGCATAAAGATTTTTTTTCTATGAAAGAATCGACTGAACATAAGCTAAAAATATCTAAAACAAAGTTTGTCATGCCTAATATGTGCCACAAAACTTCCATTGTAAATTTATCACTATAAGTCTGGAATTGCAGATGAACATCCTTGCTACATGTGCAAGTTGGTAAGCAAACACATGCTATTCTACTCTGTAGTCAGCCTTTTCCCCGTACAGTTTATCAAGATCGAAATATCTCACAGCACAAGCAAATATCATCATAGCAGTGATGGTGCAATAATGACAATTTTGTTATTATTGCAACTAGGCACTTAAATCAACATGTATAAAGAACTCTACTATGTAACATTGAAAAACATAAGCAAAATCTTTTGAGTTTCTAACCTCCAGATGCTGAGCAGCTTCTGCTGCCAACCCGACAGTTGCCGCTGCCAGTCCTATTAACCCACCCTGCATGCAAAATAGCATATGATACTCTTGGCAGAAGAATCAATAAGCAAACTTCTCAACTCTGAAACAAAAATGGTCATTAGGAACATCAACAATGTTCCAACTTGTAAAAGTACATCATGAACAGACCTTCCTCTGGTTCGCTTGCGGGGAATAAGCGAATTCTGTAGTCAACAGGCTAATAACGGCCGAAATCTTCTCATGCTCCCCGGCTACAGCGAGTTGCTTCACGATCCCTTCAATCTGCGTTCTCGTGACATTTTAATTCGACCATTGACATCATTCACAAACAATCAACAATCAACCCTCCCCTCTGCCCCCTCCACCCCGACCAAATTTCTTTTCTTTAAAAGAAAGGGATCGGAACAGAATACCTCGAGGGCGGCATTCTTCCGCTTCTCGTAGAGCTTGTCAGCGAGGTTCCGGAGGACGGAGGCGGGGATCAAAGACAAGACGTCGGCCATGTCTCAAAGGTGCATCCGCCAGAGATCTCGACAAGTCGATCAAGAACCGGGGCAGGTAGCCGTTTCCTGACCTTCTCCTCCACGAATCAGAACATCGCCGATGGGGAATCACCTCGGACGAATCGGACCCGAAACCTCGACGGAGGAATCAAGAAAACCCTAACCCTAATTATACCAACAAGGGGTTCCCGGAGAACAGATGATGAGACGCAGAGAAAGGAAGAAAGGAGGAAGACTTTCTAATTTCTCTGGTTTTAACGACATTTTTCTCTTTTTTTGCATAAATGTTCATAAGCTGTTCCAAAATTATAACAAAGCCCCTATCGCTCTTAATCTGAATCCCAGTTTGGTGAAATGAACGGTGACGATGGGCGGAGAAACGAGGCGAGGATCGAATCGTAAAATGCCTTTTCAAAGAGCAGTCCTCTTTGAATCTGTTGCCGGATGACCCACGCAATGATTTTTGCCTTTTCTTTCCCAGAAACACTTCATTTATATGCCTAGTATATTTAATTGAAAATAATAATAATAAACGAATTTTCGATAAAAATCTTTAATTTTGAGTTTTTCCCCTAGAGATCACCAAACAAAATATCACTGGCACTTTTTTTATAATTATTTTACTCTTATTATTTTTTCTTACGCTTATGTTTGCATCGGGCCATGCCTCTATGGTACACTTGGGCATCTTAGTAGCTTCATCCGCTCGGTACTTGCTCACTCAACATGGATAATCACGATCCTCATCGGTTAATCTCTCCCATCTCTTAATTACGTATAACTCTACGTACGAGCCAGTATATAATATCGATCATCCCCTCTCCTTTCTTGGCTATTTGTATCATTCATACATAAGCTAATAACCACAAAGAGACTCAATGAGTCGAGCAACCAAGCACAACTAAGGCTAAGGTCGTAATATTTTTTTAATTACGAAAAAAATGAACTTTGGCTCTACGAAAATTTTTTTAGACTTCGGAGGTGCGTTGTGAACAAAAATTAAAATTATTTTTTTTCAAAAATACATCCAATAAAAAGCACTTCAAACAAATATTAGATATACCCTCAAAGGTAAGAAAAAGCAGGTATATAAGGAGTAAAAAAAATCAACCACATTCCTCTAATATACGAATTCAAAAAATTGTCTCTCACAATAAATAATTTGACCGATCGATAGGCTGGCAACAGATTCTGTCTTTTAGTACTGTACACATCCGATTTGTTTAGACCAAATTAGAATACTCGCTATTTGGATTTGAGATATGTACAGAAAATAGGCACCCGAATCTGGTCTCGTTAGGAGTGGGATTAAATACATAATTTCTCGGAGTTGGGATGGATATAGAAATAGATAATTTAGTCGATTTGTAATATACACAGATAATTAGTAGGATTTATTTTTGGGTAGGATGAAAATTATGGGTAATTATGTCTAATTTAATATAACTGTTGCTAAAAAAAAACATAATTTCTAATTTTCTGTTAAAAGACCAACACAAGATCTTCTCATTCACTGTCAACCTCCTCGCGGTCGCGCTTGATTGATGCCTTCTGATACCTCAACCTCTCGATCTCCATCTCCAGGAAATCCAAGGTTGTGTCCGTGACATGGTTCGGGGAGCACCCCGCCGCCAGCATCTTCCTCAAGAACATGTAGGCTTCCTTCACCTTCCCTGCCTTGGCGTGCACCTCGATCAACGTATTAAACGTCACAACGTCCGGATTAATGCCGCTCCCGACCATTTGCTCGAACAGCTTGTTTGATTCATCCAGTCTCCCGGCCCTTCCCAGTGCGTGGATCAAAGTGTTGTACATCACGATGTCGAGGTATCCGCCCTTGCTCGACAGCTGATCGAGAACTGCGCACGCGAGCTCTGCTTTCCCCATCTTCCCCAACCCCTGGACGATCAGGTTGTAGGTTGCGATGTCGGCGGGACAGTTTTTGTCTCCCATATCCTCAAGAATCCCCCATGCGTCCGCCAAATACCCCTTCTTGACGAAGGAACTCAACAGGGAGTTGTAGGTGTAACTCATGGGTTCCCTGCCCAGTGTTGTAAATATCTCGAACAGCTTACAGGCTAAACTTAGCTTCCCTTTCGCTAGAAATATCGATAGGTATGTGTTAACCATGTCGATATCGAAGGATCCACCCCTCTTCTCCTGCACTCGGAGGCCTCTGAAGTCGGTCAGCGGTCGGGAATTGGTGCCAAAAGAATCGCATTTGTCTGCTAGCTTATCCAAGTATGGTGTCAAAGACCACTCGTCTTTTGATTCGGCTTCCGAATTGGCATCAGCAGTGTCTGCGCTCGGTGTTGGGTTGATCCAACTCATGATATCGCTCAGGCTGCCAGCCGACGGGAACATTGCGGTGTAGTCCTTCCCCTTGTCCTGGGGGGCTTTCATCAGGGAGTCCATGTTCGCCTTCCATCGGAGCACGTTCGGCAACATGGCGGTGTCCCTGACGTACTTCAGGAGCTGTTCTGACGAGTCCCATCTCCCGCTTTTGTGCAGCCCGATGAGTACAGATGTAATTGTGACGAGATCGACCGCCAACCCTCTTTCTTCCGTCTCCTTCACCAGCTCGAGCGCCTCCACCACCCGGCCCTCCTTGCACAAATGCTGCACGACGATGCTGTAGGTGATGGCGTCCACAAACTGGCCTTTCTTCTTCAATTCTGTAAACAAAACGAAACCTGCAGCTTGCCTTCCGTTCTTGAACAATCCATCGATCAAGATGTTGTACGAGCAGCATGAGGCCCGGATGCCGTCAGAGACCATTCTCTCGAATAGCTGGCAGGCTTTGTCCAGCTTCCGGACCTTCATAAGCCCATCGAGCAGAGTATTGTAGACGACGGTATCGGCGCGCACATTGTTGTACTCCATTTCGTTGAAAACTCGAACAGCTTCGTCGACACGGAAGGCTTTGCAGCAACCATAGATCAGTGTGTGGTACATGAACTTATCCGGCTCCAGCCCAGATTCCTTGATCTCCTTGTAGACGATCAATGCGTCGGCAATCTTCCCGGCGACGCAGAGGGCTCCGACGACTGAATTGTAGGTACAGAGATCGGGAACAACTCGGGGTCCCTTCGACTTCATCTCCTTGAAGAGGCTAAGAGCAACACCCAACTGACCCCAAGATCCAAACGCATGAATACAAATGTTGTAGGTCCAGGTATCGAAAAGAAATCCCTTTTGGGACAATTCATCAAACAGCGAGCGGAACTCATCCCTCCTGTCGGCGTTCCTGAGAGCAGCGAGCAATTGGTTGCAGGCGAGGGTGTCAGGGAGGGCGGAGGCACGGAGAAGCTTACGGAGCAGGACGAGGGCGAGGGGGAGCTGCGACTTCTGGAGGAGGGCGAGGACGATGGAGGTGTAGGTCCGAGGGGTGAGAAGCCCCGCCGCGGCGCGGGAGCCGGCAAGCTCCTCGGCGTCATCGAGGGCGGCGATGGCGGAGTCGAAGCGGCCGGAGCGGATGAATGCGTCGAGAACGGATCGAAAGGTGGGGGGGTCGACGGCGGCCGGGGAGGAGGAGAGGGCCTGGCGGAGGAGGGGGCGGAGCGGGTCGAGGAGGGGGGGTCGGGAGCGGGTGAGGGAGCGGAGAAGAGCGGAAAATGCGGCGGGGGAGGGAGAATAGCCGCCGGAGGAGGTGGCCCAGCGGAAGAAGGAGAGCTTGGAGGCGGCAGGGAGGGAGGGACGGCGGAGGACGTGGAGGGCGGCGGCTTCGTGCAAGGGCCCGTCGAGGGCCGGAGCGGCAGGGGGCGATCGGGAGAAGGATTTGGAGAGGGCGGCGGCTAAGAGAAGGTCGCCAAGCTCAGAGGCGGGCGGCGAAGGGGTTTGAGTCGAGAAGAAGGCTCGTCTTCCTCCTCCATGTCGCATCGAACGAAAGCGAAAGGCGAACCATCAAGCAAGCCGGCGCCAAATAGCGGCGACTTGAATCCCCTGCACATCTAAAGTAAGCGAACCAAGCTCAAAATCCAGGTTGAGTACAGATCCTACAGTGAATGAACCAAGCGCTCAAACCAGGTTCGGTTCAGGTCCTACGGGACTTGTGCGACCAACTCATAGCTCGAGTTCTTTGACTTCGGGGATCGTCGTCGCCGATTGAGTCTTTGACTTTGAGGATCATCATCAATAAATTTTCAACGCAAGAAGCTGATATAACTCGTTAATCAAACAGCAATAATTTATCCTTTAGCAAAATTACATAAATTCTTGATTCAATTACATGTATTCCATCTTTGTCTTGGATTATTTGCGTATGGCTAATTTTCACTTAGTGACTATTACTTTATCACTAATATGGTATTTTCTCTTGGTTTATATTGTCTAAATATAAAATACACTCGCAAAGAAGGCAAATGCTAAAAATCAACTACATATATTTTTTGTTCTGTATTTTCATCCTTTGTCATGGAATAAAAAGCAAAAAAATCTAACATAATTAGACATATCCAAAATGATAAGAAGAGAGATATAATGTTTGGATTATAATTGACTGCCGACAAAGTCAAATGTTGTTGAGAAAGAACAATTGACCATGTCAACGAGAACATGAACATGCTTAGTCATGGTTTCTCTCTCTTCTCGACTTCTACACTAGCAAAAGATGACCTTTGAACAGGAGTTAGCTAGACTGCATCTGAGGTTATGTGATACGAAGAAATATGCAGATTGAACATGAGGAGGAACTCTCTTCTCCTGGCTCCTGAGCTGTCAGCTTCGATCGTTGTCCAGGGTTCCTGAGCTGCTTTTCTTGCAGCCATGAACTCCAGGGATCATAACTGGAGAGCGAAGCTCAATATCCGACTTTTATCTATCGAAGCATTCACGCACATGAAACATACTAATAAACTCTCCATCAGGCCACCTTCTCGTCTTCTGTACTGTCACCTTCAGCTTTCCTGGGGTTGACGCCGGCCAAGAACACCTCCAAGACATTATCAACTATCTCCTGAGGGATTGAAACCGGAGAGCTACACCTGACTTTGACCTCTGCAGTGCATCCGTGGTCATCGTTGTGGCCATCTGGTCTACGAAATCACAGGCCCACACAGCCATGGACGGTGGAGGTCGGCATGGATGAGCAACTCCATGTTCGAGTGGACGCAGCTGGTTTCGGAAAGAGACCGGCGAGATAAGAACACGCCGTGGAGCTTCTCCATGCGTTATCCATATGGAACATGTGGATCGCCGCCTTTGCCCTTTATCCCACCCACTCCATGTTTCACCAGTGCTTTAAGAAACGAAAGCCACCTCGTTCATCATCTGATCAAGTAGGGAATCTACTTTCCCATGTCATCGTCATTTCCTGTAGATTAAATCCCTACAAACTAGAATGATAAATCCAAGAAACAGTGTGATCCATTTGAGACCATTCAAAGGACTGCCAGCTGTGGCTTCCAATCCGCCCTCAGGCCCTCGACATTAACTGCAGGAGGCCAGCATGCAGCAATGAATGAAGAGAATGCAAAGCCATAGATTGGTGCCAAGAAGGCTTCCCCCAATCATGCTCGTATGTCGCTGTGCAAAGTCCATCCCCATCTCAAACCCACAACCCATCTTCTTCCCCAATGCATGATTTGATTCTACTCATTGGGAGTGCCAAAATAAGACTGGGAAATCCCCCCGAGTCCCACTTCCCCATAATTCTAAGACACTTGGCGCGATCCTATTGGCCTTCTTTTCCTCTGCTGCACACCCTCTCCTAAACAATTTTTTTCTTACCTATATTCTCTACGCCGTGCTGTACGCAATTGTGGGATCCATGTAATATAATTGCCTCCGCCAATAAAAACGCGGGTAGACAGATAAACGACACACGAGTGGGAGAAGTTTTCCCGGAACCTTTTCCCTCTATTCTTAAAAAAGACTATAAATAACTCAATAACTCTCCTTAGAAAAGCGAAAGGATCGAAAAAAGTACAGTCTAAATTGTGGCCGTCTCTCTCTTTCTTGCTCCTCTCTCCTCTCTCCTCTCTCCGTCTCTCTCTATCGCGCACAGTGATCTTTGGATCGAGGTAGGGCGACGGAATTGGTTGAGAGAGGCGCGATCCGGAGCTCCCGAGGGTTGGTTCTTCCTGATCCTGCGGTGGATCCGATCGTAGCGGGGTCGGATTGCGGCGAAGGGGGCGTCCCGTTGACTTCGCCACCCTGCTGCCGCGTGGAGGTTGCGGCGGATCCGGGCAATGGATCTTGCTGTTCTTCGAATTGGAGATGTCATGGATGGAAGCTAGATAGGAACGCCGTTAGGGTATCGGTGGGAGGAGGAAAAGAGGCCGTTCGGGGGTGGGATTTGATAAAATCTCTGGGAAGTGGTGGGTAGATTGGGGGGAGTGCGAAGGTTTGGGAATCGACGGTGCGGAAGATGAGCGTGGGAAGCAGCTACGCGAGCTCCAGGTTGGAGAATAATAGGATGCCGGATAAGTTTCCGGTGGGGATGAAGGTTCTCTTGGTGGATGACGACTCGACCTGCTTGGCGGTGGTGGAGCGCATGCTTCTTCATTGCCAGTATGATGGTAAGATTTTCTTTGCATTCTTGTGTGTGCCTGAAATTTATGCGCCTTTCAAACTTGTACTGGGTTTTGTTGGTCCTTATGATTATTGAAATCTCAGGTATTAGTTATGAGATTGTCCTTAGTGCATTATGTTATGTTCCTTAAACATTTTCATCTTTTTAATGTTTTTCATCTTTACTTGCTGGTAGCAGATGATAATATGATTGTGGGTGCTGTGGTAATCTTTTTAAATTTAGTTTGTCAGGAACTAAAAGGTTAGGTTTTGATCTGTAGGTTGGGAAGACATGAAGATTAATGTTAATAATGTAATTTTTGTTGCCTTCTCCTAAGATTTCTTAAGAGGAAGTTGTACTTTATGGGCCAGACTCATCTTACTGAAATTTATACTCGCAGAATGATTTGGAGAGTTTATGCATTCCAATTTCTAAAACTTCGAAGGAAATTTTGGATCTCTAAAGTACAAGGTGCTCTGGAACTTTTAAGACAAACCAAAATAATTGCACAGTTTACAGTTTTGCCTTCAGCTTGTCACAAGCACTTCCTAATCCATAGGAACATTTAATTTTTTTAACATGGCAAGTGCTGTCAGCATGGTTCATCATGCATTGTGGTGATACAGGTGTGCCATAAGAATACATCAAAAGATAATATACTTAAGATCTTAGTGTTTCAGTGTGACTGTCTTTCTCTCTGGCAGTTAGTCTTCATTGTCATTTGAGTGAAATGGAGGTTCGGTCATCAGAGAAATTGGAGAGGTCAAGGTGCCATTCTGTCAAAGTAGGGTAGGGTTTTGCTTTCACAGAAACTTGATGAATAAAGGTGGAAAATCCCTTTTAATATCATTTTACAGTATCCCTGTTAATTCACAAATTACAGATTTCTCCACACTGTATCAAGTTCACAACTTTTCCTTCAACCTCTCGTCCTTTCTTTTAGACCATAAACAGCTTTGGGAGCAGACCTCGGTTATCCTGTTTTTACTCATCTATTTATCTCAAACATATTTGTGTTCATTTAATTAAATTCTCCCTGGCCACAACTTGTGCCTTATTAATGATAGAAAATACTCCCATTTTTTTGATGTCAAAAGCAACCTCAGATTCTCACTCCCTGCCCTGCATGCATGCATCAGAGAAATTGGAGAGGTCAAGGTGCCATTCTGTCAAAGTAGGGTAGGGTTTTGCTTTCACAGAAACTTGGTGAACAAAGGTGGAAAATCCCTTTTAATATCATTTTACAGTATCCCTGTTAAGTCACAAATAACAGATTTCTCCACACTGGATCAAGTTCACAACTTTTCCTTCAACCTCTCGTCCTTTCTTTTAGACCATAAACAGCTTTGGGAGCAGACCTCGGTTATCCTGTTTTAACTCATCTATTTATCTCAAACATATTTGTGTTCATTTAATTAAATTCTCCCTGTCCACAACTTGTGCCTTATTAATGATAGAAAATACTCCAATATTTTTGATGTCAAAAGCAACCTCAGATTCTCACTCCCTGCCCTGCATGCATGCATCCTCATAACTGTTTATCTCATGTTGTTACAGTAAAACTTAAACAATTATAATAAAGAAAAAACTGGTGCATTTTCTTTGACAATCAAAAGTGAGCCGATACGTATGTGTTTTAATCCCAAGTGAACTGCTCGAGCCATGATTTTTCACAACTTATGTTGAGTTTCCTTGCTTGTTTCCTTTGGATCCTTACCTGCTTGCAAGCAGCAAACTGTTTAATATAATATACTAGTCCAATTTGATAACAAAGTGATATGACTCAACACATTCCATGTGTGGCATTGTCATTTTAAAATATGTTGTCTATAACATCTTTCTTGTGGTTGTGCTTTTTAGTCTAAAAATGCATTTTCCATTCGAAAAAAGCACTTCTATATGGACAATTCTGCAAAGTGGTATCTTATTTTTTTGGTTGCATCGAAGATTAATGTTAACACCTAGAGGTATGCCAAATAAAAGGATGTCATATTAAATTATAGTCAACCTGGTTTTCTCTCATTTGTAGTTTCCAAATCTTTAGAATGACTATGGACTTCTTTACTCTTGTAGTTACAACTTGTTTCGAGGCTAAAAGAGCTTTGTCTCTTCTAAGGGAGAACAAGGATGCTTTTGATATGATAATCAGCGATGTTCATATGCCTGATATGGATGGGTTCAAGCTGCTCGAATTAGTTGGTCTCGAAATGGATCTACCTGTCATCAGTAAATACATTTCTTTTCTAAATTTACTACATTCAACTAACCTATTCCAGGGATATTTATGTTATTTTATGCATTAATTTTCAGTGATGTCTGGTGATACTAGATTCAATGTTGTCATGAAAGGAGTAAGTCATGGGGCCTGTGATTTCTTATCTAAGCCTGTACGCATGGAAGAGCTACAAAACATATGGCAGCATGTTGTCAGAAGAAAGTGGCTTGATAGTAAAGAAATTGAACATTCGGGTAGTGTGGAGGAAGCTGACCATAATAGACAAGTTAATGATGATTCTGAATATGATTCCACACTGAATGATGGAACTGATGGTTCGTGGAAACATCGGAAAATGAAAAGAGATGCTAAAGAAGATGATGATGGTGATTTAGACAATGTGGACCCTTCTTCGTCAAAGAAACCACGTGTGGTGTGGTCGGTTGAACTCCATCAGCAGTTTGTCAATGCTGTGAACCAACTTGGAATCGACAGTATGAACTTTTCATGACTCTTGTATGTTTATTCTGACAGCAACAGTCTAACTGTCAAGTTAAATGGTTGTCAATACAAATTTTGATGCATTGTTAACCATACATAAGCTTTTCTTTATATATTTAAAACATCACTTCAAATAGTACTGAAAAATCTTGCTGGATTTTGCAGAGGCTGTGCCGAAGAGAATCTTAGAATTAATGAATGTTCCTGGTTTGACCAGAGAAAATGTTGCTAGCCATTTGCAGGTTTGACTTTGAGCTACATATGAACTTTATTTTAATGTTAAAATTGCAACTATATGTGCACTTTTGTGCATCTGAAATATTGGAATATGTCAAAAATTCCCCCCCTTTTCTCTCGCCAGTTTTCCAGAATATGTTACTGTTTAATTGTATAATATTTACTGTTTTGCATTAAAATGATCTTTCAAAATAACCAATTTCCCATATACATACTTGTGAAATATCTGTTTGCACACTTCCATATTGCACCTTTTCCTTCTCAAATATCTCTCTCATGTGGCATAATAACAGGGAATGGATTTAGGTATCAACTGTCCACAGGCCTTCTTACTCCAAGTAGGCAAACATATCGTTTTCTTATTGGAGATTGGATGGGGAATCATTCTCTCTTGGTTCTTCTTCTTCTCTCTTTTCTATTTGTTTTATCTCTAGTGAACCTTTAATTGTTCTATGTAATTTCACTGTGTACTGGCCGTGCAGCCCAATATGTACCGGTTGGATCAGACAAAGTTGTACTAGCATGCTGTACCATGGTGCACTGACTGGATATGCATGCCACAATACTTGCACCATACTATTACTGGTTTGACAAAGTTCCCTATCAGCATCGACCAGTTATCTGCCTCTGTGTACTACATCTATTTACTACATCTACCTATCTCTGATAAACCAGTGCATTTCAGTCCAGCCTCTTCATCTTAACCAGTCCTCCAAAGCTTGATCCTTGTTCACTCCAAAAGCTAGTTACCCACTACCTTAATTTATGTCCTAGACAGTTCCTACATAACAATTGTCATGGACTTTGCAATAGCTATGATACATTGATCTATCCATATCAACTGTATAATTGCCTTGTGACATACCAAATCATGTTTACTAGTATAACATCAGGTTTTCTTGAAATTAGTAGGGACTTGAACATAAGATCCTAAATCATAGAGCTCTCAAAATAATAATGGACACAAGGATCGAGGATAAAGTTTGATAAACAGTTACGGAGAACAATAACAACAACAAAACAGTAAGTCCCAATTATTTAGGATTGACTATATAAATCTTTTGTTGTCTTCAGATTTATAAAATGTTATATGTTTAGTTAAGTTCAGAGTACTTAGATCTTTATTTATAGTTTCTATTAAAGTCTTCTTAGGTCTTCTTTTACCTCTCCTTGTACTACTAACATTAATCATTAGTTACGGAGAATAATAAAAAAAATGTAACACAAATGATAAGTCACTATTTCAGTAAATAATTTGCACAGTTGAAATGTTTGATATATCAAGCCACAAACAAACTTCTTGATGATCAAAGTGCATATTTTAAGAAATCTCTTAGAGCCAAACAGAAGAATTTACTAGTGGTTACCGGCATATCTAGCATAAGCTTAAAATAAAAGTCATATTAAACAACACATTTATATGATATAATCTCAGTGTAGTAAGATATATATATTGGATATTCTACTTGGACTCCAACATCAACAGCACCAACCATAGCTTGCATAAAACAATGCTAAGGGCTAAAACAGGCACTATCCATAAGGATGATATCATATCATAATCTAATGTTATCTGTAGCTATGACATTAATTACATTAGTATCTGGTCCTTCACAATAAATCAGTGATTATATCACTAGATGGTGCTATTATGTATTAGTTCAGAAATCAATAGCTGCATTGATGCATTTTACATGTCAGAAGTCAGACAATGGGGCTTAATGCCATTATGAACGTATTCACAAATCGTCTTTGTCAATTCGAAACCAATGTTCTTGGAATCCTAATATGCTTGATCATCAGAGTCCATTCATTAAATTTATAGGTAATTGTGGCTACACTTTTTTCAGAAAGATCATCCATATTGTGGTTGCAGCTTTCTGACAACAACCATGTGCCATGTACTTATTTGTTCCTTTTTTTCATGGTAGTTTGATAAATGAGCTAACTGGCAGACATGAAAGCATGCATTGATTAACTAAGATATACGATCTTGCCTAGGACATAGTAATAGTCGATGTATCAGTATTAGTTGATTGCTTATTATGTAGGAAATGTGATGTGATATTCCTTGTGAAATTTGAGATGATATACAATAACAATTCTGACCTTTTAAAATTTTAAAATATGCAGAAATTCAGACTTTACCTAAAGAGATTAAGTGGAGTGGCTCAACACCACACTGGACTTAATAATTCATTATGTGGATCTTCTTCAAATGCAAAAGTGGGTCAGTTGGGACGACTTGATTTCCAAACTTTGGCAGTCTCAGGTCAAATTCCTCCACAAACCCTGGCTGCCTTGCAAGATGAGCTCTTAGGTCATCCTTCGCATAGCTTTGCTATGCAGACAACAAACCTGCCAGTACCTCAACAGGCTTCAGTGCAAGGAACTAATTGTGTTACTTTTGAATGTGGAATAGCATTTGGCCAGCCTTCGCTGAAGGGTCAGGCAGTATCTTCTTTACCAGTTTGGTCCACAAATGACCCTGGGGCTGTGGGCTCTGCCAGCAACCTTGGAAGGTTGAATACTCGGAACAATAACATGCTGGTGACAATGTTGCAGCAGCCACAGCCACAAACAGTGATATCAGATTCCAATCGTGCAATTAAAATGCAACCATCTTGCCTGGTAACCCCCAGAAAATCATCAAGCAACTTTCAGGTTCAGGGGAATCCTATGCTTCTAAATCAGGACTTTGTAGTCCCCTCGCAGTCTTCAACTAATTATCAAGGGGGGAATACTGTTGTTCCGGTGATCCAGGATTCTGTTGTAGTTACTTCTCAATCATCCACCAGCTTGAAGACAGGGAATAATCATTTTATTACAAATCATAGATCATCAATATTTCCCTCACAATCATTGACTGGATTTTCACTAGGGAATGATACTGGGCTCCTAAATCAAGTCTCTATATTACCCCCTTCTCAAACATCAAACAGTTTTCAGGCAGGGACCAAATCCTTTCATAGTCACCAGAACTCCATGGTAGTTCCATCTCAGCTATCAAGCATCCTGCAGACAGAGAAAAGCATTATGCCTGTCACTGTGAATTACAATCCATTGCCAACTCAATCAGATATTATGCCATCCAGCATGGGACAAGTCTTAGATGGAGGCTTTGAGAATTTAGCTGCTGTAGATGGCTATTCGGTTCCTATATCGATGGTTCCAGAAGCTTTATCAAGCACAAGTAGCAGTACCAGTTGGCAGTTGCATCACCCTGATGTTATTATAGGTCGGCCTAATGGGTCACCTTGTCTTGTGCCTAACTCTTGCAATGTTCAAGCCACCGATACACGATTGGGGAAATTTCCTGAAAAAGGACAATGTAGAAGTCTTGGTTTTGTTGGTAAAGGTACTTGCCTTCCAAGCCGTTTTGCTGTGGATGATATTGAGTCCCCAACTAATGACTTGACTAATACTAGTACTTATACTGGTGACGATGTATATGTTCTAAATCAAGATATTTTTGGAATTAATGGGGCATTTCAAAGTGGACATTGTGCTTCCACAAGTTTCAAATGATCTCATGAATATTTTAGTAAGTAAAACTTGAAATTCTTTCATGTGCATTATTTAATATTTGATAAGGTTATCTTCATAGCTCTATCTTACAATGTTCATTTTATTTACTATCTTAATCTGAAATTAAAGGATCCATTTGGTCTGCTTATATATGATAAAAAGACACAAAATATATCCTCATTCTCAGTTTGTAAAGTTTGATTTCTCTAGTATGAGGAAGATATACATTCTTACTGGTCTATATAAGCAGCCTGAGGAGCTTCTTTGATTAGTTACGTTATGCCAGAGTTGCATTTGTTTTGATACATAGCTCATTTTTGTATCATCTTGTGGTTAATTGATCCGTGTACCCTATTTGTTTATATCGCAGGTCTCATATTAAGGTAACCAGAGATTTTCTCCACACTGTGGATTAATAGGTTTATCATGTTTGATAGTTACCATAGATGCATTTGCCATTAAATCAAAGTTAAATACTTTCCAGCTTCAATAGACCAAAAGTTGCCATTTAATCAATGAGAACCAAGGACAACTCTTAACTTAATTAGAAGAAACATTGCCCATTACTGATCAGGGCAGCCAACCAGGCAGGACTGTCGTTCTAAAGGAGGGTTTTCATTGTTAGCTGAAGAAGTTAGCAGTAAGAAAAAAAGGCAAGGTCCTGGTAAAGACCTTGTTTAACTTATATATATATGTATGTGTGTATATATATATTTGTATGTACATATATCATCAAATATGTTTATTAGCTGCATATATCCTTTGTGTCCTGAACATTGCATGCTTTTCTTGATTTCTATGCATATTTTTTGTAGAAATTGTAATGCCATTGCTACAATTAATTGTTTGTAGAGTTGTAAAACCGTATATGGTTCGCTTCATGTGATCTGGCATGAGTATCATGCCTTAGTAACTTTTTCCAGTGTTGTTGGGAGCAGGATTGCTGATATTAGCGGCTAGAATATCTCTCAGCTGGAAGAAAATGGATATAATAACCGTTGAAATTGTTAAGCTTTTAGAGTTTCTATTTACTGCAGAGGGACCTGACAATTCAATTCCAAGTAGTTTATGGATTGATTTATAGATTTAGCATGCAACTATAAATTTAACGACACATGTATGTGTTTGGACATTCATCATATGTATGGGCCAAGTTGTTTTAGATACCATGAAGGCGTTTACGTCTGTTGTTGGTTTGAAAGCACCTCCAAATTTTAATTCGAGATACCATGAAGGCGTGTCATTTCCAGTTTGTTGCAGGCTATATGCAATTACAACCTTTTTAAGAGTTTGATTAACAGAAAATGGGTGACCTTTATAATTAATTATATGAACATAAACATCTGTATTATTGGCCTCTCATATAAATTTATTTCATAAACTTGGATTCTGGTTACGCATTTTGTGCTCTATATGAAAGAGGTTTTGCATTTTAGGGCCTTTTAACCAGTTACTCTGTTTTGTAGATTATGGGTCAGCTGGATGACTTACTGATCCAAAGCAGCATATCTTCGCAATAGACAGGATCTCCAATTGAATCGGAACAACTCTTTCATGGGCTTCATCTTTTGCCATCTCCCAAGATACTCGGTAAGTTATCAAGGTGGTCCACCAGCAATGTAGTTATGACAAGTGATTGGATGCTGAGAAAATACGTTCCATTGGATCTTTGTGGTTGTGGATTGAAGAAAGAAGGCCCTCTCGGCTTGTCAGTTTGATACAATAATTTTGTTCTTCTTTTCCTCTTTTTTTAATTAAACCAGTAGGATGAAAGCATGGGAGACTGTCCAGAAGTTATGTAATTATTGGTTAATGGTGTGGAACAAAATTTGGTGTAAATTAGGTCGACCAAGGTTCATTGGTTTTCTTTAGTCCTTGGATGCACAATTTGTCCATATTTTTCTTCGATTTTTTTTCGCCTGTTATGCCACCGGCAAGAACAAGTTTGCGAATGATGTTCTTCTGTAAGCAAATTTTTTTATGTAGTTGGCTGCCATCATTCTCCCACATTGTCACAAATTAAGTTCTGCATTTTTCCTTATATCTCACAGCTTTCGGCATTGCCTAAAACTCTTAGATCTTCCCCCTTTTCCTTGGACAGTGTGTCATAAAGTATTAGGATAAGTGATTGAACATATCTAGGTTGGATAATACTGGTTACTGCCCTCGGAGGATGAAACTTGCAAGCCATGAATTGTTGTTCCAGTTGCATATATGTTCTTTCTCTCAGCGGTCAGATATCTAAACCAAAGAGATTAAAAACCAAGTTTTTTTAAGGATCATTCGATGCACATCCATCCGCATGCTCAAACATCCAAAAAAAAAAGGAAGAAGAAGGAGGAGGGGGAGGAAACCATTGCAGACAAACACCAGATGATTGAATCGAGGAAGAGCTCATTACCAAATCGGGCCGAAGAATATCGATTCAGCAGCAAGTTTGGAGCTTGAGATGTGGGGAGGGAGAGACCACCGCGCGCGCTCGTCGGCTCGTCTCGCTCGAACCTTCTTTCTCTCCCTTGTCTTCCACCGTTAATTAGGGCGGGGGATTTTAAACGTGAGAAAAGGGTCGAATGAACCAAAGCCCGGTTCGTGCGGCGCGCTCACCTGAGCAATCGAACCGGTCCGGCTCGGTTCTCTTTCCCTGTGTTCACATGTTAACTCACTATGGCTATCAAATCCACAGAAACAAACATCTCCTTAAGCTAATCTCATTGCTTAACTCACTTTTATGCTAATCCAGATAAATATATAGAGATATTGTTGATGTTACTTTTCAGATCTTTCTAAACCCAAATGAATTTTTTTTTTTTTTTTTTAAAAAAATAAACATCTCCTTATGCTAATCTCGAATTTGAAACTGAATCCATCTATTTTATTTTTTTTTTAAATACTTATCCATTTAATCATTTAATAAACTATTAGAAAGGACATATACAATATTTATATGGGTATTTAGTTTTTTTTTATTTTATTTTTCTGATCAGTTCGGATTCGAATCTAACTGCTGATTCTATTCTGTAATCAGATTTATTAGTGATAAGCACTCTGTTTTGGAGGCTTCACCTGATGCAGCATCTGATGCATGACATGCATCTTACAGAGTAAGGTTGTGATGATGTTGAAAAATGCTAGTCACCATCTACATTACTGAAATCATAAACCAGATTTGCTTTTGAGTGAATATAATCCTTAGAGATGGGCGTTATGGTTCTTAATTCCCCTCACACAAGCATGAGGAATAAACTGAAAGAATGAGCTCACAATTTGATCAAACTCATGATTATTTTTAGCAACAAAACCAATGATGGAGGGGTTTTTGGATGTGTCTGCCATGGCAGGACTCCCATGAATTTGAATCAGTAACTGTTGATGATTAAGATGCTGAAATGCTAGTGAGTCCTGTCATCAATCAATGAACAACCTGAGCAAGCTTTCACAGATTCCATGAAAAGCAATTATGATCACCCCACCATGTCCTGCAAGCTGTATTTTCTTTGCCCTGTGGCCTAAAGTTATATAGCTGATGAGGAGAGAAGCATATTATGCTCAAGCTGTTCATCTTTTTCCTCATATGCTGGCCCTTCTGCCAGGAGAGACCCCACATTTCTGCATGAAAGACCTTGAGAATCTTGCCAGTTTGCAGAAGAGAAAAAGGCTAAAAGGCAAGTTAATAATGGCATCCTAAGATGATCAACACAAACACAAAAGTATCTCAAACTCAACCACTCCTCTTTTTACAAAGCCATGGCCCTACACACCACTACCTCCAGCACAGAACAAAAGAACATGAACAAAGAAACCTCCCACCTCCACCTTTGGATCATCATTCCATGTGTCCATCCCATACTCTTGATTTAGGTGTGAGGTTTCAGGAATATTTAACGATGAGAAGACACAAATAAGTAGTTTAATGATGAGAAACTTGGCTTAATGCATGTAAATGTGCCATGAAAAATAAGAATCTACATAGTCCCACCACTCTCACACAGAAATATGCTATACGGCACAAGCAAAATTATTACCTCCCTGACATTTGAAATTTCCAGTTAGACCGAAAGGGCAGTGCCAGCCGAGCTCCATCGATGGCGCTTAGCACGATTACGATGCTTATTGAGCTTTGTTTCGCCTGATGAATGAAAGCTCTCAGATTCGGGACCAATTTTGCACTCGGGAAGCAACGTCTGGTACCTCACACGATCATGGCAGTAGGAATAGGTCATGTACTTCTTCCGGAACTTCTCCATTGCAGACCGTTGAACTGTTGACATTGTAATAGCATCATAGGGTAACACATCTGGCCGCTGGCAGCTCTGAGTGTGATCACTGGGATCAACGGCACAGCCACGGAGGATAAGATCCTCAAATTCGGCAACGTAGGGTGAGTATTTGTAATTGACCTTGTAGCGTCCTCCTAACGTAGCCCAATTTGATCCATCCCAAATGGTGGCATAGAGGGACATAGGCTTCGAGGGGAATTGCCCACCCATGGCTTGTGTCCTTATAACCTCTCTAATGGGAGTGTTGTCGATATAGAATCTGCACAAGGGAAAGATAGAACACCATAAGGATGAGGTTTGGGTTATTTAGTCTGAAGAGCATACTTAGGCATCAACTACTATATATTCTTGAATTTTATAAATGACAAGACTAATATAGCTATACTTTTCACTAAATGCGTATGAGGAATAAATTTGAGTATCCTTTTGTTCATTAGAATTTTACGTTTTCGGATAACAGATCAGAAGCTGACTTTTATGGACCAAAGAATCTAAGAGGTTTGCTTGTAACCTACAAAAGCAGACTAATGGTAGCTTGAAAGATCACAAAACTATTATTCGAATAGTAGAAAGAACTAAGGCAGATACCACACAACAATTAGAGGAAAAGGCCTCTTATCATTTCAGAATTCATGATGCAGCATTGAACATGCGCCTTGAATATACACAATTTCCAAAGAATTGAAAGAACTCTGGATTTCGTTTGCTTAAAATTTTAGGATTGCAAGATTTTAATCCAACTCACATCATAAAAAAAAAAACAAAGCTTCCCCATATTCAACTTACTGATGCATTAAAGTCCTAAAAAAAGCTAAATAAACCAACATAAAAGAAAATTTTGTATGTAAATAAGAACAGTAAGAAACTTGGTTTGCTAGGGGAAAAAATATTGCAAAAAGATCAATATAATCTCTTTGACTTTTAACACTTTATCATTTTTAAAAATGGAATCATGATAACATTGTAAAAGAAGAAAGAAGAATACATAGAAACAAAAAACAAGTGTTAGGGCATTCCAAATTAAACCCATTCGGAAGTATAATATACTAAAATCCAACAATAAGTTAGCAAGCACCATCTCCTATACCTGTAACTCTGTCAGAAGTGGAAGAAAGAGGTAAGAGGCTGAAATTATCAAAATCAAGTAAAAGGAAAAAAGGCATGTTCGAGCAATGATCTGCAAGGAAAGATCAATCATTGCGTTTACTTGCTTTGTGTTGAATTCTGAAGCTACTCAAACTTACAGGATCTTGTCATGGCTCCACAGGATGGAGTACTGATGAAAATCCTCCGTCGGATCAAACCAGAGTCCATATCTTTCTTCCCTTCCGATTGCTGTACTCCCATTGCCATAGACATTGGTTTGAACCCTCCATTCCCTCCCTCGTATATTCCCCAAGAATTCAAAGTCCAATTCATCATGCGTCTTCTCGAAGATGTCTCCATTCGACATCTGTTTTGACAAGAAAACAAGATTTTTGTGCACTGTGATGGAGATACTAAATAAGGAACCATGCATTTTAGAATTTGTCTTTCAACTTGAATGTGTCAAATATTAGTTGATTGCAGCAAATCAAGAGAGAAATCAGAGGAAAGCTTTTTTGAAAGATGGTCATTCTTAAATTCTTTTAAGCTGATAATAACGAAAGATAGATATTAGAGAACTTGGGGTTATACTGCAAACATAAAAGCTTGGAAAAGAGGATGAAGTTAGCATCATAATCATCTAACTATTATGATTAGCAACCAGAAATACTACAGCAACTTGTAGAAGAGCTACCATGGAAATAGATGGATCAGAGTAACAAGAGAACATTTCAATGGTTCATGGCAAACAAAACCATGTGGCATTCGATTGCTATTGTGATCAGAAGAGAATAACAGCAAAATGACTGGGGAATCAAGAAATTCCTACATCAAACGAAGTCTGTCTTGAAAGCTTCAAGAAGGCGATGACTGAATTGGATTTAGGAAAGTAACATCAGCATCACCTGTGCATGGATAAACGAAGGATACAACGCAAAAGAGGTGGGCTTACATAGAACGCGACGACGACTCCGGCAGCGTAATCCGAAGGGAGCTTGATGGAAGCACTGAAGAATCCATGGAGGTAGAGATCTTGCGAGGCGAATCCAGCACCTACCGATTGTCCAACACCATGAAAGGCAGTGCAGTCCAATCCAGCATCAGAGACAGATGGCTGTAGAGAGGTGACAGAGACAAAACCAACGAAGCAGAGACGGAAGAAGAGCATTTGAGTACCTGTTCTCTGGTCCAGGGAGAGGTGGACGGTCCTGCCATTGCGGTGAAGCATGAGATTGGAGTCGCCGAAGAGCTGCGTGTAGCCTTCCTCGAAAGAGAGGGTGGCGAGGTTGGGTAGCTTGAGGATACTACAGGCCGCATGGGAGGAAGAGGAGGTGGTGGAGGAGGAGAGGAGTAGAGATGACGCCAAGAGTAGGAAGAAGAAGGAAGAAGAACACACCACCATCTCCCCTTTCTCTCGTTTATTCATCTGCTGTTCTTCTGCAGGGTTGGCTGTGTGTGCTCTGTATGGGTGCTTCTTTCTAGTGTTGTATTGAGAAAAGAGCTCCCTCTTTCTCTATGTTTCTTGGGGGAAGAGGAAAGAAAGGTATACTTGTGCAAAAGAAAGGCTGGCCTTCGAATGAGAGAGAGAGCATTAACAGAGTATGCAAGCAAGATTTGAAAGGATGTATGCCTCACCTGTGTAAAATGTAGAGGCCATAGAGTACTGATAGCAATTGAGAGCACTATCTAATGCTGTATCCAACGCCACTGAGGAGTACAGAGTAAAATGCAGCAGACATCTGACACAATGTTGCAATATATAGTTCTCTTCCCCAATTATCTCTCTCCTCAGTGAACTATTCATAGTAAAGAATTGACATGTATTGTTGAAAAGTAAGTGGCCATTTGCACCCCCTTGTTTTTCATTTTTAGAAATAATTATTTTATTTTTTTTATTTGATATTTTTATTTTTTATTTAATAAATTTATCGTCGTCCTATTGTTTTTACTATATTAATTTCGTATGTTATGATCATCTTCGTCGTACCATAATATTTTATTATTTTTATCTCATCGTGATCACTTTTGCTTTGTCATCTTCGTCTAATCACACTTGTCTCATTGAGTGATAGACATCGATGACAATGGATGAGGCTCTGCCATCTCTGTCTCATCGTTTATCGCTTCGATCACATCATCGTTCGTAAACTCATCATCGAAGGTGAGGAAGAAGAAGGAGATGACTATGCAGACGTGACTATAACGGGACAGAAGTGACAGAAAGAAAGTGATTAGACGACATGATGAAAGTGACGAAACCTCCCAACGAAATCTCGTAGCGAGTGAAGGTGACCACAAAGGGACGAAAGCAACATAGGACAACGAGAGATATTTAACATATTAGAAAAAAAATAAGGATAACAAATGAAAAAATTAAAAAAAAATTGAAGACATCGTTTGAGAAAAAGCTAAAAAGAGAATTTTTTTTTTCAAAAAAAAAAAAGGCCCAAAAGTAAGTATTCTATCACTGTAAAATTTGTTATGTGTTCCCATCATCAACTCTTTTTCTTCGTCTTCTTCTTCTTCTTCTTCTTCATCAGCGAGTACAGACCAAAAACGTAATGAATACTAGCAGTGGAAAAGGTGACCCGAGAGAGGCCACTTAAAAGAGTATATCTTCTTCTTCTTCGTCAGCGAGTACAGACTACCAAAATGTCATGAATACTAGCCATGGAAATAGTGACCCGAGACAGGTCCCTTAAAGAGTGAGTATATGGCCACTTAAAAGAGTGTCACTTCTCACTGCACTTCAATTGTCCGAATGACTTGGCTGGCCAAATTGTTCTCTTTCTTGTAGAAGTCATGATGGTCATGTTAAATGAAACGATTAAGGTGCCATGTGATTTACTAATTGATCCCAATCCATTTTATTTTTTGCCTCCCAACAATTAGATTATGGATTGGGTTCAAACGTGTGTACGTGGGAAAGCCGAAGACATCTAATAAATTAATAAAATGAGGAACCCATATGATCATTTTAAGCTTTAGACTTTCCTAGTAAATTCAAACATACTCAAGTGCAAAAATTTTTAAGAAATAAGTGGGCTTACTCTATATTATCCTATAATTAGATTTTAAAATTTTATATTGAAATTCTTATTAATTATGAAAGTAAAATATTTAATTTTATTTATCCTAATACCATCGATTTTATCGACGAAAGATACATTGCATATAGAAAAGACATAAAAACGATAAACAAAAAAATAATTTCAATATCCTAATTGTGTTTTTGGTGATCGTAACAACAATATCACCGGAAGTCGTGAGTGATTGTGGTTGGCGAGAACGTTAGAACTTTTGCGACTTCTTGTTGTCCTCAGTGGCTTAATCAGCAAGGCATAAACTCAATTTTCTTACCATGTCGGACATCATAATTAACCAAAATTTTGTGCACAAGACGTGCTTGTCATATCTTGGGAAGGACTGGCTGGCTACTACTTCAGCTGGTTCTTTTCTGGCATCTATTTGGATGTAGACAATACCATGTGCTAGATGCTGATGCACAAGATCAAATTGATACTTCACATGAAGTAGTAGTAGTGCCCACTGACGTCCTTGAACAGCAGTAGTGACCAACGAGAAGGAGCCAACTTAGGATGGATGAGTACCCACCTTCAAAGTAGCTGAGCTGGATGTTTGGAATCCAAGATGACTGGTTTTCTCATAAATTGAGGATTTAATATTCTAGTAATATACAATTACTAATAATTAGTATTATCTCAATTAGTAGTAATTCAGGCGATCTTGTTGAGTTGAGCTCTCATCTACTCTTAGGTTTTCCAACTCAGTAACAGGGCTTTATCGTAATTAAGGTAAAGTATCAGGGCGCAAAAGTAAATTCACTGGTGACGTGACTTGTCGAACTTGACGCCACATCAGCGGAATTAGCCGTTGCCACCTCGGGGACGCCGAGCCGGTCCCGCGTCAAACCGTCGCCCCTCGAGACTTTCCCGCCGTCGGATCAACATCAGACGCTTCTGGTACTCCTCTGACGGCCGCGCCCGATGCGGCACGTCACTCTCCCCGTACGGCTCGGTGGGGAGCCCACCTCCGAGCCCACTCTGCCTTCCTTAGCCTTCGTCTCCCTGAGTTCCAATGAACTTTGTATGCATCGACGCAGAGTTCTATACACCTAGTTTACTGCAGTGGATGGAAGACTTTATGGATGGTAATGTTTGGTGTCAAGAGATGGTGTCTCACAGTCATACTACAGGGGCCAAAAAGTTTCAGATGAGAGAGAGTTTTGGGAATGGATTTGCTTATATGCTGCTTTTTCTTGGTCCGGCAACCACAAAGATGTGTGCTAATGGAGGTCTGTGATGAGGCCGATGGATGTGTTCTCGTGGAAGAGGATTGTCAAATGACATGGGGAACGTAACTACAGCCAGTTTATCGACAGTCATATTAAATATGATAAATATTACGATAAGTTACAGGAAGGCAGTCAGGGATGAGAGTCCTCTACTAAATATGATAGATATTACGATAAGTTGAGAGTCCCCGAAAAGAACTGAAGAAAGGTAATAGCAAAATACCTCATAGCATTAGGAGATGGAATGCTCAAGCTCAAAGGAACCCGAAATCGATAGAATGAATGAAGGGTTGAAGGGAAACGATAAATGATGATAGTAGAACAACCTGAGTTGCAATCACCCTTTAATATGTGGCACACATTGGCATAAGTTGGAGAAAGAAGGCAGGGATGGAAGTCCCTGAAAAGAACTGAAGAAAGGTGAGAGCAAAACACATGAGAGCATTAGGAGATGCGAAGCTAAAGCTCACAGCAAGCTTAAAGATTGATAGAATAAATAATAGGTTTTGAACGCAAACAACAGATGACAGTAGTACAACCACACAATCAAATTGATAATACTAATTAAGCATGAATGGCAACAGGTACTTCCATCATCACCTTAGGTGTTGTCGATGACCAAAAGCTGTAATCAGATCTATGGTGTGCAGAGTTGTGAATTCAAATAAGATAAGAAAAATGCCTGATTACATCAGAAACCTGGAACTATACCTGCTGTAGTAGATACAACAGTTACAGAGTTGTCGATGATTAGCAGTTACAATAATAGAGAATAATCAGAAATAATGATTGGGCAAAAGAAAGAGATAGAATGTACCAGAAGCCAACAGATTAAATTCTCAAGTAAAATTTATCTCCAATGAGCTACACAAGAACCTACTAGATCTGTCCCAATTCCGTTTATTTTCTTGGATAACAAGAGCATAAGAAACTTCAAAAAAAAAAATCCCACAAAGTAAGTACCAAAACAAAACATCTTTTAGGTTTCCAAATCGACACAAACCAATTGCCTATTCCCCTTCCGGATCGACCGATAACATTCACTTTCATATTATATGTGTATCAGGCACCCAAAGATAGGATGACCATAAAAGTTGACCCAAATAGAAAATGTCACAGCTAGTAGACACACGATGACAAACTGTTCTAAAACCTCAAAACCTCCATCTTTACCTAAATTGACAACTTTGCACAGAAAGGCTCACTCAATTGACAAACTAGGCTCCAAGCCTCCACCCATATAACTAACTCACCAAAGCAGTACGAGAGCAGATGAACCTACTGCCACACAGATGACCTCGATCACCAACTTTTCCAAAAAGCTAGTTTTTAAACTTAGTACAAGCTTTTGCTGTTATAAAATCTCGAAATACTTTCAGGTTACATCATAAGCAGTGAAGAAAAATCATTAAAGTTATCAACTACATATTCTTTTCTTATATATGTATACCATCAAATGCTAATCAAAATTCTTTCAGTTTACATAATAATCAACAAAGAAAAAATCATCAAATTTATCAAGTTCTGGCTTGACAGAAACATATAATAATGAGAATTTTGAAAGGTACAAATTAAATAGAGAAGGAAATACAAGGGATTTCCTTTCCAATATCTAATCTGGTGGATTATGGAGAATACAGATATCCAATGCACACCTTTATCCAATCACAAGAAACCAAAGGTGAGACAAACTGCCGCTATATGATTGACTGTGTCCATTTGTATATACAGAAATAAACCTATCAAGATATTCAAAAGGATTTGTGATAGACAGAAATATTCATCTGGCTATTTGCTTCCATAAAGATTAATGTTAGTTCAATGCAGAACAGAATATATACTTTTAAAGGTTACTATGGAAAATAACATAAAGATTAAGAATGTAGAAAAGCTACAAATGAACAGCTTATTGAGAAAAAATAATTATTACTTCAAAATATAATATTTCACCTGATAGAAAATGGTGCTCTTCACACACAAGAAAGTTTCTAACTCCAAGTTACAAGCAAAAAAATTAACCAAAAAAGACTACTAAACAGTCAAGGAACAGACATCAAAACAACTATCAAGAACATACACGAAACAAAAACTAGAGGAAACCCTTATGTACAGCACTAAAGACCTCAATAGTTGTATGGAAGGATCCGATGGATATGAAGATCTGAGTGCCACCATCTGGTGATTTCCACCTTCAGCAATTATTGTAGAATAATATGCAGCACACTGTCTGAACCATTTAGTCATCATCAAATCCCCCACATCTAATTATATGCAAACTAGTTGGTCACAAAATGATACCTTGAATCTACATAGCCCTCAACATCCCAGAGGAAAGAACCAAAAGTTATAGCCTCCAAAATAAGCCTCCTCAATCCTCCGAAACTTATCTTGATCAGTTCATCCTTAGAAGAATCGATGGTTCCCTGGGGTGTGATCACAATCTCAGGCCTTCCAAATAGCGCCTCGGTGTGCTTCTCGATAATGGTAAAGGCTTCCTTTGATCTAATTGTGACGTACCTTTGAAGGGTATCAGAATCAAAGGACATGACATAGGATCGCAGCAGACTGGACTTGGCCCCATTGCCAACTGCACCCTTGTTAAAGCCTGGAGAAGACCAAGAAGGCAACTCAGGATTTGAAATCCTGGACTCAGTGAACGGTCTCGACTCATCTGGCATCGCTTGCTTAATAGCAATCTCCTCTTTATCTGATCCCCAAGGGAGAGTCTTCATGGACTTCTCAAGTTGAAACCTTTGGTCCACTCTCTTGAGGAAATAACCATACATGACAGAAGCAGCATAAACCTGGCCAATCCTGAGCTTGCTAATAGGTGCCACAGAGTTGGAATCACTTAACCGCTGCCCCAGTATGAGAGCCAGGTGATTCTTGATCATTTCATAAGCCTCGGGGGAATGCAACCTTTCAAGTTTCTCGTCCTGGGGTGGCCAGTGATCAACCCTACTGGAAGGGTCTGTCGACTGAGATATAGTAGGAACCAAAGAAACATCAGCCTCAACAAACTTTTGAACAACCAATGCATATAGAATCTCCTCCAGAGCCGTTCTCCTCTCATTAGCTTTCACCTCGGCAATCCTCCTAACAATTTCATTACCAGAATTAATCTTCTACCCAATACAATAAGTTCACTATTATTTCTCAGCATAAAGAGTCAGAACTTTCATCTACATAAAGCTCTGTCGATGCAACGATCTGGAGACAAAAACTTATCTTCCGTCACCTAAAACAAATCAATTACTTTCACTATAAAAAAATTATATCTTCACCTGTATAGAACTATGTCAGTTCCCGAAGGTGCAGGCTCCTCCTTGTTCTTCTCGGCCTCACGGTCAGTCTGGAGCTGCTCGAGCTGCTGATCAACAGCAGCCGGCAGGAGATGAGGATGACTAACGAGAATCTGAGACAGGAATTGCCCAATAGGTGACTCCAGCTGGAGAGGAGCAATCGGCAACGACGATTCCGAGGAAGATGACGATGCCCGAACGCCAATGCTCCTCCGAGCACCAAATAGTGGTCGCCCTTGCTTTGACAGAGAAATTGAAGAATCACTCTGTCACGAACGCATCAAAGGAGCTCATCCAACGTCAAGCGAACTAAAACGTGGATTACATTAGATTCTAATCAAATATGCATCCCGAACCTTGAGCCACAGGGTCGAGTAACCGGGCTTGGGATCAAACGAGAGAGAAGAATTGGTCCCGTGGATGGCCAAGAGGCACGACCTCGAGCTAAAGCCGGGAGCTTTGCGAAGGCACCGAGGAGAGCGAAGGCCCGTGGCGGCTTCCATCGACCGAAACCGACGCGAAACAGTCACGAGATCTGCGACACAGGAAACCCTCCATCAAATTCAACAATTAAAAACCAGAACACACGACAAACATAACAAAATAACAACGAAGCGACGATCGATCACCGGACGAAGAACCGAAGAGATCGGGCAGGAAGGCAGAGAGGGGGGGGGGGGGCGGGAGGGAATGGAATTAGGGTTTAGAAATGGGGAGGCGCCGGTCGAACGCTATAGGCTGATTTGCGGTCGGAGAGAGATGAGCCGCGGATTTCGGGGGCGGCTGTTGATGGGCACATGACGGAGTCACCCTTAACAACATCGATAATTACGAAATTGCCATCAATTTCTATTTTTATTTTTATTACCTATTTTGGGGCTGAAGTATGTGTTTTTCTTGATTGGAATGCAAGTCCCCAAACACTTACATCTCCACAATTTTTCATGGTTATTTATGGATTACATTAGATTTCATGGAAAGTAAGCTTGCTAGAAAAATGAAATGGGGGGGCATTAAATCCTAAGATGATAAACAGAACTAATATAACTGGTTTACCTGTCCATTAAAATCTTAGTATGCAATGGAAATAAAATATAAGTGGATATACTGCAAAGTTATTTCTGTTAACAAATTTGTCCTCAGAAGGACAGCATTCATTCCAAAGCTAATCAACATTCATTAAATTTTCTAATCTAAAATTGATATGAAGCTGAGATTGTCATCAAGTGGATCAGATATGGTTGAAACATTGATGCTTCAATATGCTTCTTGTTTATTTCCTCAACCAAAATGAGCATCAATCAGAGAATTTATTTCTGGAAAGGAGGTGCATCAGATACACACAACCAACCATGGTTGATGCTAGCTTCCTGTTGCATCCTGCTCCCAAGCTGAAGTCACAGCATTTTGTCTGCATCAGATTATGATGATACTTGTTTTGTTTGCAGGATGACTCCTGACAGGTCCACATCAAGCATATATTTTCTTGATAGCAAGATTTCTGGGGGTGGGTTCAGTTTCTTGCCTGCCATTTCTTATTTCTTTAAATAAAAATACAAATTATTGAACAGTTTGATCTCTCATTAATGTACCTTCCACAGGAACACAAGCAGCACCAACATTTAATGCAAAGAAGCAGTGGAGCATGGAAGAAGTGTCTCTCATTTATAGTCCCAGAGAAAGCTGATGGTTCTCTGACATTGTGTACACCTGCTTCCTCCCAGTTTTTGTCTGCAGCCTGCATGGATTTGCTGAATTAAATGCATTGGACTGGTTTTGGTGAATAAATGCCATCGATTGATTACACTACATCCGAAAGAGAAGTTTCTCCAATTGAATAAAAGGAAATAGAACTCCACTTGTATCGTTAAACCACACATTCAAATAGATCATATGAGACAATAAGGACCATTCCTTCTATTCTAAAGCACACAACATATATAACTTTCTCATGATGGAAGAGGACAAAAAGGAAGGAAGAAGCATGTCCACTGCACAGCATATTATTTTAGCCATTGATTGGTGTTAAATGCATGAGGCAACAAGACATTGCATTCTTCCTTTAGACAATAAGCTAGGTGTGTTGTACAAGGCTGTATGCAGCAAGAACAACGGCAGATCCAACTGTCCCTACTGCCGCTCTAGTTTCTTGTGTCTGTGAACACAGACATCTTCTTGCCTGGTCGATGAACACAAGCTCTCCCTTGTGTGGCCAGGTGAGACTGGTAAATGCTAGCCCAGAATTACACTACGGTAGTGCTAGTCTTCATCACCGTGTCTGTGCATTGGGCAGTGAGACCTTGAAATCTCGAGGGGGTGAGAGGAATATGCGTCTGCCTTGGTGTGATTTGACTCTCAAGTTTCTCTCCTGTGCTGTGAGAGAGATCTATCCAAACTGGACAGGCAACCACCGAGTGAACCAACCAGAACCAGCAGAGCATCTCTTCCTTCAAGCTTTCCACTTTAGAGAACAGAAGAAAGGGATTCAGTGTTGCCGACTCCTTTGTTGAGCTATATTCCTCTTCCTTTCTGGATCAGTTTCTCAACTGTAGAGATTAAAAGAAAGGGATTGTTCAAGGTGGCTTAACTTTACAGAGTTCCAAAGGCAGGCTTGCTTTAGCGGCAGGAGCAGGAAGGCGGGTGAAGAGCATCCAAGGCCTTGGACAGCAGATCGTTGTCAGATATCAGCAACACTCCGAATCCAGCAGGCTGGGCTTGGCTGGCTGATCGCTGTCTTTCTGCGTATCTCGGGCCCCTACATCGCCGATGGTGGAGATCTTCTGCCAGAAAACAGTCACGGTTCGGGATTTTCACCGTAGGAATAGAAGAAAAATGGTGGGGCCGACGATGTGGGCCGAGTGGACCCCGCGTGCGATCCTTGGATTCCCGAGACTGCAGGTTCCTGCTTCCTGGCTTCGGTCCCGTACGGGTAAGCCAGACTCTTGTCCCCACCATGTGCGGGTCTCGCTCCTCTCTCTTATTTTTGCTTCGCAATCTCGCTTGCGCCCACTTCACCTTCTTCCCTTCTACTGAGGCTCAAAACGTCTTCCTATATAGACGAACACGAAGTTTCACTCGCTCACAACACTAATGGCCGGCTGCTCCCTTCGCCACCTGCTGCTGGTGGCCCTGCTCCTCGCGGCCGCCGGGGACGCCCGGGCCGAGACTGATCCGAGCGACCTGCAGGCCATGAGGGTCCTCGTCGCCGGCCTGGGCGCCGACCGTTCCCCCTTCCTCGCCTGGTCTCTCTCCGCCGACCCCTGCGCCGCCTGGGCCGGCGTTTCCTGCTCCGACGGCCGCGTCACTGCCATCCAGGCCGGCAAATGCGACCTCTCCGGCTCTCTGTCCCCCGCCGTCCGCAACCTCACCGCCCTCGTCCGCCTCGAGCTCCAGCAGAACCGCCTCGCCGGCCCCCTGCCCTCCCTCGCTGGCCTCTCGTCCCTCCAGGTCCTCCTCCTCCACGGCAACCGCTTCTCCTCCCTCCCGGACGGCTTCTTCGCCGGCCTAGCCTCCCTCCAATCCGCCTTCCTCGACGACAACCCTCTCGCCCCCTGGCCGCTTCCGGACTCCCTCCGTGACGCTGCCGCCCTCGTCAACTTCTCCGCAAACACCGCCGGCGTCTCTGGTCCCCTCCCCGCCTTCCTCGCCACCGCATTTCCCGCCCTCGACCACCTCGGTCTCGCCTTCAACCGGCTCTCCGGCCCCGTCCCAGCCGCCTTCGCCGCCGCCCCGCTCCGCTCCTTCTGGCTCAACAACCAGCGAGGCCCCGCCCGCCTCTCCGGCGGTATAGCGTTCGTCGAGAACATGACCGCACTCGAGGAGCTCTGGCTCCACTCCAACGACTTCTCCGGCCCGTTGCCGAACTTATCCCAGCTCACCAGCCTGCGCGACCTCCAGCTTAGGGACAACCGCCTCACCGGCGTCGTCCCCAAGTCCTTGACCCAGCTCCCGTCGCTGACCAAGGTCACCCTCACCAATAACCTGCTGCAGGGGGCGGTGCCTGTGTTCCCGAGTTCGGTCAAGGAAGTGGATGTAGACCCCAAAGACGAGAGCTTTTGCCTTCCGAGTCCAGGAGCCTGCGATCCCCGCATCAATATCCTGCTCGCCGTCGCTAAAGATCTCGGCTATCCCGCTAGGTTCGCCGAGAACTGGAAGGGCAATGACCCGTGCGGATGGTTGGGGATCAGCTGCAACGACAATGGCAACATCACGGTGATCAACTTCCAGAGGATGGGCCTCAACGGGACGATATCGCCAGAGTTCGGATCGATCGCCTCGTTGCAGAAGCTGCTGCTCTCGAACAACAACCTCACCGGGACCATTCCGGCCAAGCTCGCAAGCTTGCCATCTCTGAAGGAATTGGATGTGTCGAACAACTCGTTATGGGGACAAGTTCCGAGCTTTAGCAAGAATGTGCTGGTGAACACCGCTGGGAACCAGAACATAGGGAAGATTGTGGTCGGTGGTGACGCCGGTTCGGCCTCGGCCGGGCAGGGCAGCAACTCGAATCCAAGCGGGTCGACCGACTCAAGAAGCAGAGGCAGCGGGAAGTCTTCTTCTGCTGTGGCCGGTGCCATTGCAGGCTCGGTGATAGCTGCGGTGCTCGGGATTATCCTCGTCGGGCTGTTGGTTTTCTGCCATTACAGGAGAAAGCAGCAAAATCTCGGCAGAGTTCAGAGTCCGAACACAACCGTGATCCACCCACGGCACTCGGGATCCGATCCGGACATTATCAAGATCACGGTTGCAGGACCGAGCGTCAACGGCGGCGCAGCCGCGAGCGAGACGATTACCAGCCCGACGACCAGTGGCACGAGCGACGTCCATGTCCTCGAGGCCGGGAACATGGTTATCTCGATCCAGGTCCTGAGGAACGTGACCGACAACTTCAGCGAGGAAAACGTGCTGGGCCACGGCGGATTCGGAACGGTGTACAAGGGCGAGCTGCACGACGGCACCAAGATCGCGGTCAAGAGGATGGAGGCAGGCGCGATGGGGACGAAGGGACTGAACGAGTTCAAGTCGGAGATCGCGGTCCTCACGAAGGTCAGGCATCGGAATTTGGTGTCTCTGCTCGGGTACTGCTTGGATGGGAACGAGAGGCTGCTGGTGTACGAGTACATGCCGCAGGGGACGCTGAGCCGCCATCTGTTCGACTGGAAGGAAGGAGGACAGAAGCCATTGGAGTGGAAGAGGAGACTAAGCATTGCACTGGATGTGGCGAGAGGGGTGGAGTACTTACACAGCTTGGCGCAGCAGAGCTTCATCCACAGGGATCTGAAGCCGTCCAACATTCTCCTTGGAGACGACATGAAGGCCAAGGTCGCCGACTTCGGACTGGTTCGGCTTGCACCGGACGGGAAAGGGTGTTCCGTCGAGACGAGGATTGCAGGAACTTTTGGTTATCTAGCACCAGAGTATGCGGGTAATGCAGAATGATTGGATCATGAGTTTGCATGGGCCTGATGTTATTGTTCTGATCATTCTAACTTGCTTGCAGTGACGGGGCGTGTGACCACAAAGGTTGATGTCTTCAGCTTTGGAGTGATACTGATGGAGATGATCACCGGGAGGAAGGCGCTCGACGAGAGCCAACCGGAGGAGAGCATGCACCTGGTGACATGGTTTCGGAGGATGCTCCTCGACAAGGAGGCGTTCCGAAAGGCTGCCATCGACCCCGCGATCGACATGGACGAGGAGACCGCGACCAGCGTCGGGACCGTAGCGGAGCTCGCCGGCCACTGCTGTGCCAGGGAGCCTCACCAGAGGCCGGACATGGGGCACGCGGTCAACGTGCTCTCTTCGCTCTCAGAGCTTTGGAAGCCTTGTGATCCCGACTCGGAGGAGAGCTACGGGATCGACCTGGATATGACGCTTCCCCAAGCACTGAAGAAATGGCAGGCATTCGAGGACCGAAGCCACATCGACGGAGCCACGAGCTCGTTCCTCGCAAGCTTGGATAACACCTACACCAGCATACCGACGGGGCCGCCGGGCTTCGCCGACTCCTTCACCTCGGCCGATGGAAGATGAGTTCAGTTCGACGGAGGAATTAGCGTAACCAGCAGTTGCAACTGAGCCTTTCGTTTCTTGTTTGTCTTTGATTTGTTCTTGATTTCCTTTTCTTGTTGCTTCCTTTCTTGTTCATGTAACATGATGACCACTGAACCACTTGAACCTTTCTTGTCTGTGTGCGGTGTTTCTGTTGTGTAATCTGGAAAGACATGGCAGGATTATTAGACGGTTTCAGCATCACAAGTGGCTGATTGCATGAAGACTTCAATTCATGGAAAGCCAAGCTCCTGCACATCAGAGTGACGAATCATATACGCATTAATGATGGAAGGAAGATACAGCGGAGACAAATTGATGTAAACATTTGTCGAATAACAACAACGAAACCATCATTTAATCAAACATTTAAGAATATAGAAATTCAAAAGAAATGGTTTCTCATCCCCATCTTTCTCTTTGTCGAAGAGAAAAGGTTCATCTACTGCAGCTCAATTCCCCAGTGTTCATGTGATGACTGATGATTACATACAGAGATAAGCAAACAGTGGGCTCATTAGGTGACAAAAGCCAGCCAAACCACCAATTTCTTTTTCCCTTGCCCTGTCTGCTCAATTCTAGGGACCCACAAACCCAACTTCCAAGTGCCCAGAGACACACATGAATATTACATAATATAACCACAAAGACATAAAATAATATAAACTTGTACGAGCAAAAAGTTAAACAGATCATATCAGTTATTTTTAATCAAATTAGAATATTTCGAATTCATACACCGAACAATTAAATGAATATCATCATTTCGATTTTGATTTCGAGTACCTGAATCAAACATGACAGAGGACTTCACCGTTCCAAAATCAACTCTACTGTATATTCATCGAAATCACACTGAAACATAATCTATAACAGACATAAATCATGATCATAATTTTATCAAGAAGATCAATCTGCAGCTGTTCTTTACAATATTTTTCAGGAGATATGAAATGCATTTATGCAAGTTCAAATCATGGTTTTCATATCAAGTCATTCAAGTACATGAAGAGAACAAGAACGACAACCAACACCAGTTCGAAAACCCATCTGCGGAGAATAGCAATCATCAAAGCTTCATCGACTCTTACATTATAAAATTGTCCATTCACTCACCAACAATCTAACCTGTTGCACATAATAAAGAGAACTCGATAAGAACCGTTGCAGACATCTACCAGAACACAATACATGTAACAGGCTAATGACAGTCACCATATGGTTTCAACTCATTAATGAAATTCTATCAATATTTCCATTTCTGTAAGCTAGACATGTGATCTTATTCTAGAAATGAAAACAAATGTCTATTCTTTATGACAAGGAAATCATTATCAATTAACAATCATGCAATTAATATGATTCATAGCAGTTGGTAATTAAAAAATAGCAATAGTAATTTGTGGTCTCCAATAACAGTTTCAGTCTTCGCTTGCTCAAAACAGAAAGAAAGAACAGTTATGCAACAGAAACATTGAACCGATGTATAAAAAATTTTGTAAAACATAATCACCTTGAACAATGACTTCTATGTGGTTGAGACTGTTGAAGGTAGAGTGAGAGAGAGAGAGAGAGAGGGTGTCAACAAATAGTCTAAACCAATTCAGTCAGAATGAAAATATAGAATACATTACTATCTAAACTCTACTGACCAAATTATTTCATTTGACCATCTTCAAGCTCACAAGTTTTCACCAATTTTCTCGTCTCTCCAAATTTTAGTCAGAAAACCAAGGGCCGAAATATCAACCTTGCTGCAATACTTGCTGAGCCAGACCCTGGGTGATAACTACCTTATGGTACAATTCATCCACATAATGTTGACCTTTGAAACAGAAGCAGTAGTTTGATAAAGGTAAAGCACCGAAAATGCTGGTTCCATAAAAGTGAGTACCAACCAGAATCAGTTGATTCCTTAAATAAGGCAGCATAAATGTTTTCATTTCATTTTCACTTCTTTCCTTTCAATAAGCTAGTTAATTCTTGATTATGCATATCCCTGTATGTGATAACAACTACTACAACGAATAATCATCATATTACATACTAAGAAATAACAATATGCCAATACAGAGCACATCCAAGACTAACTAATGTATTCTTAGAAAACTCAAAGGAGCAATAAAACCAAAAATTAACCAATCACCTTCATGTAATTTAAACATCATCAGACATGGTATGGCTACTGATCTTTCAGATGCTTCTCAACTTCTTCCAATTCCCTGATCTCTTTGTGGTATTTGCAAATACGAAAGATACACCTGCCCATCAAAATCATCAGAGAGAACTACAAACTCAACAGTACACACATACTCGTAATAGTGGAAGTATTAAATTTTCCGTACCAATAAAGGAGACATGCTGAGACACATAGAATGACGTTTCTCTGTGCTTTAAATATCTGCATAAGAAGACAACAGTGTCATAAACTTCTACAGAGTATGTGACTTAATATATAATAAACATCTTCCACTCGCAAAATTCATGGATATAGATAACTGAATCTAAGAAGTAACACTGAACCACAAGTAGGTTTCAGGTACAACATCAGGTGTGGCAAAGCTCTGGATTATAAGAAATCAAATCAAAATAACTAATCCTAAATCCTAATATGAAAACTGCCAAATGATCACAAAAAAGTATGTTTCAGTAGCAACCAAAGGCATGGCAACACTTTGGGTGCAAGGTCTTCCAGCTTCTCAATCAGGGAAATTCATATAGTTGTAATAGAGTAATGTTATCTGAAATGGCCCAAAAAGGGAAAAAGACCTCAATCAGGAAACCCTGGATTGGTCAATCAGAGCAGATAGAAGCCTAGGGCGATCAGGAAATTGGACACGTAACAAAGTCAAGGCAGCCAATTTTTTAAAGCTTGGACGCAAAAAAACAAAAAAGAAGTCAAGGAGACCTACTTTATAAAGTTCAATTACTTCCAAGGTTAATTCTTATAATATCATACTCTGCTGTGGAAATAGGCATGAGCGAACATAACAAGGCTTCAAGTCTTAGCCTTGACCAATGGCCAGAGAGAAAGGTCTCACAAGTTTTGAATCAAGTATCAGCAGCTTCAGTTTCAATATTTTAGAAGAAAAGATTCACAGTACTAATAAACAAGACACAGAATTGGATTCTTTTTAATACATTTTGGTTTATATAGAAAAATCCTTTTTGTCTAAAATTCCAGATACAGAAATTCTTCGAGCCAAAGAAAGCAGTGATCTTGTGAGCTTAAGAATATACATTTTGGTATATGGGGTCTAATGCACTCTTAAATGGTTTCTGATGGAACCAATGAAAAGCCCAATTGTTATCAATCAAACCAAACTAAAAACTAAACCTATTTGTTAGATGAAATACAATCTAGGGTTTCCAATCAGCTTGGCTGAAAGTACAGCAAGAACCAAACCATATTGGAAGTCTTGTCTCAACTAGAAATAATGAAGCTAATTTTTCAATAAAACAACTAGAAGTTAAAAATAAAACAAACAAAGTTGAGAGTTCCAGAGACAACCCTATTTCTGATTTTAATTAAGTTGAAAACAGAAAATAAGCAAATTAACCTTGCTTAAATAACTATACTAGATGATGTTATGTAGTTTTTTTCTCTATAAAAGGTGTATGGAACCATGAACAGTTGAGTTTATGAAAACACACAGTAAATCGTCTGCAGTAAAACATGTTATAACCTATACAATATCTAACAGACTATGAAATATTAAAATATGTGGTTGTTCCTATCTCTTATTTTTATAGAAAAAAGTTATACTTCTGTATCTGAAGAAATTTCTTTATGAAAAACATGTTTCAGAATTTAGCCATTCTCATAGAGAACCAGGCTAACCCAATATTTTACAAGCACATGGATGTACATCATGTACAACATGTATCCTTAAACCAACCTCAATTGTTGCAACAAATTGTACCAAGCATTGGAGTGTATATATTACAATTAGAACCCATGTTATATCAACAACACCCACATACATAATAGCAACATGTTGAAAAAATAATTTTGGTGATATATCAATATTTTCTAACAAGTTAGAAACGAACAGCAGCTAAAGATGATCTTCAGATGACTATCTAAATGGCATTTCAAAGAACAATAATGGCATGGCAAGTCGGCTTCCATGAACTAACAAGGACCTACGTTGTATCCTGTGCAACATTCTTCTCCTATTCATTAAAATTTCTATTTTCTTACATCGTCTCTAAACCATAGACAGACAGACAGAAAGAAAGCAATTTCTTTCCATGATATCGTTTTCACGTCAGATTTGAGGATCCTCTGCAAAAGTAAAGTATTAATATATCCGGCTTAAAACTGGCAAATAATATATTCAATCATAGAATGAAACAGCCTCCAAAACCTATATGTGCCCAAATCAATATCAAACCCTAAAAGCGTTAGTGTAGGAGAAGAGAGGGTGAAGAGATCACATGCGGGAAAAGGAACGCTTACGGATTTCTCGTATCGAGTCCTCTCTTCGGTGGTACAGACCTCGAAGGTACACATCAGCCGATGCTCGTTCTTCCAACGCAAATCTACATGGAATTACACAAAGAGAGATCTAGCACAAGCATCGAAATAATTCAGAAACACCACCTAGAATGATGTAGAGACAGAGAAATGACGACTTTACCTAAGAACTGGAAGGCCGCGAAAGGGAGGATACTGGCTCCGGGCTGAAGGAGGAGCGACGCCAAGGCAACGATCCGCGACTTGACGAGACGCGGGGCGGGGAGAGTCAGCAGCACCGCGACCGCGGCCTCCATTGCCACCACCCCCGCCAAAATCACCCACTGCAGCCCCATTCTCTCTCTCCGTCTCTCGGTGGGTCGAAGGCAGGCCACTATTTTGAGGCATAGTTCTTGTTTCTTCGGCGTGAAGATTGTGACTTTGGTCTTGACGGGAAGGAATTGACTTTGTCATATCGGGTTATTTCATAATATTATATTAATTTTTAAAAATATTATATCTAATAACGCGTATGACTCACAGCTCGAATATCTCATAATATTATATAGTAAACGGAAAAGACGCTGTGATCATATTAAGATTTTATTACCATTTGCCGACCTTTTTTTTCAGTTTCACGAGATTTTAAAATTCTAATTAAAGCTGAATTTAAAAAATAAAAATAATATTCAAATGAAAATATATTATTAATTTTATAACATTTAAATAGCCATCGGAACATGTTTATTGGACACTAATAAAAAATTATATAAATCATCTAAGATATTGTTATAAAATCTAAGAAATGAGAATTAGAAATTAAGACTAAATAATCTAAGGGTGAATTCTCAGAAAAAAAAAATTGTTCCTTTTGTTCATTTTTACAAATGGTGTCTCCTATTTTTTATTCTTTTAAATAAGTATCTCCTTGTCATCATAGCTAAATTCCTTAATTATTATTATATATATATATATAATATTTTAATAAAAAAGATCGAAAATACTATAAGTCTATTCTAAGGTACTGTTAATAATAATCGGTTCACCTATATTCAATTTATAAGGTGAAAGGTACCTGCTCTATATCCTAAATCATTTTCTGTGGTAACTGTTATTTATGTATGTATACGGATTGTGCATGCTATATAAGTTTGTCCCCTGTTAGGACGGGACCGTCGCCTCCGTTCGTAAGATGGCTGCATTCTCCCCATTTTCTAGACGTCTGTGTTCCGAAACCCACCTCCTTTCCTCCCTCCTCTCTCGTCTCCTCTCCTCCACCACCTTCGCCGCGATCGACGACACTGCTTCTGGTTTCTGGCGCCTCCTCCGCTCCAACTCCGGGCACCCTTCCCTCGAGCGAACGCTCTCCCGCTCCCTCTCCAACACCAAGCTCACCGCCCCCGTCGTGGAATCGGTCCTCCGCCAGTCTTCCGCGGCCGCCACCAAGGATGACGACGACCGAGCGCTGGCGCTCCGCTTCTTCGTCTGGGCCGGCCTCCAACCCAACCATTACCATTCTGCCGCGGCCTACGTTGCCGCGTGCGACGCCCTCCACCTTCCCCGCCACCCCTACTTCCTGTCCCAACTCTTGGATTCCTACCGCGCCGCCGCATTCCCCGTCTGCGTTAAGACTTTCAAAATCCTCCTCAACCTCTGTCGCCACGGCAACCTTCCTGACGAGGCCCTCGCCCTCCTCCGTCGAATGCCGGAGTTCAACTGCCGCCCGGATAACTCCTCTTATAACGCCGTCCTTCGCCTCCTGGCCGATGCTGGCCGTGGCGGAGCTGTGGCAGCTCTCTTGGAAGAGATGACAGAAGCCAGGTTGATCCCAGATGTGATAACTTACGTTACGGCCGTGCGAGGGCTGTCCGCCTCGGGCCAGATTGGAGCCGCCCGCGGCCTCCACGGCCAGATGCGGGCGAACGGGTGCGTGCCCAATGCGATCGTTTACTCGGCTCTGGTCGATGGGGCTTGCGCCTGCGGTGATCTAAAGTCGGCGATGGAGCTTCTGGTTGAGATGGAGCGTGAATTGGAGGCGGCATGTGCACCAAATGTGGTGACCTATACCTGTTTGATCAAATGCCTCTGCGACAAGGGTCAGCTAGGTGACGCATTGGGCATCCTAGACCGGATGGGGCAGAGAGGCTGTTCTCCAAACCTGGTGACAATTCGGACTCTGGTGGATGGCTTCTGCGCACAGGGGCATGTCAACGGAGCACACGAGCTGATCGGGAGGGTGGCTGGAGAAGGAGCGGTCTCGACGGCAGACTGCTATAGCGTGCTTGTCGTGTGCCTGTTGAGAATTCAGGACATCGAAGGTGCAGAGAAGGTACTTGGGATGATGCTGGAGAAGGGTGATCGACCGAACGGTCTGGCATGCAATTCTTTGATGAGGGAGCTATGTGAACGGAGGCGATTCCTGGACACATGCCGTGTCCTCGAGATGGAGGAGAAGGGGTTGGTCTGCATCGACTCTGATGTCTACTCTCGTCTTCTGCTAGGCTTTTGTGAGGAGGGTCATTTAAACGAGGCTCTGAGGTTGGCAGCAAAGGTTGTCGAGAGGGAGACTCCCTTGCAGGCTGATTGTGTTGATGCTGTCGTCGAGGTGTTATTGGAGTCTGGTGAACATGCCTTGGCATCACATATCATGGGACTGAAACAGCCATAGCAGCTTTAATTTTGAACTTGGTGTTATGTGCTGCCTATGAGATTTCTGAATATGCTGAGCTGAGTCTATTTTCAGCTGCTGTTTTCCTGGTCAATGAATGTCGAATAAATTTGTTAAGAAATGAGTGTCATCTATGTTTTATTGATACAAAATGTTCATTGAAGGTAAATTCTTTAAATTTAGCAATGATAGCATGTGAAATTGGAGGAGGCATGCTACACTTTCATTTTTTGTTAAAATTTGCCACGAACAGGCATTGCATTATAAGGTTTAAACTAAAGTTGGCAATCATCAAACTTTGACGAAATCTAATCTTAGCTTGACACAATCTGGAATTCGTTACCTTATGGAGGATCGACCAAAAAATAAAATTCAACCTGTAGCTTCTGCTCTTTGACATTGGCATATACTACTTTTGTCATCTGGTTTCCATGAGTTAAAAAAGAGTAGAAGCTGCTAATAATTTTGTGTGCTCAGATCAAGGTTTTGACAGATCAGAAATACATATCCTATCAGATTGGTTGCTGTCATCACTACATAATTTCCCTCCAACCCCTGAGATAAGGAAGCTAGAAGATATCCTTAGCTGTGAGGTTTTCTAACGAAATTTTGGTTCTCAAACATGAACTGAGCTGTGAGGAAAACAAATGCATTTGCAACTAGCTAAGTGTTCCCTGAGATTTAGAGCCAGTTTTAAGCTGGATAAAGGGATGTAAAACCTAATGAAGATGTTGACATATAGAACAATGGAGAAGAAGCCATATAAGTGGTTTGTTCCATACACAAAAGGTTCAGAAAGAGGATTATCTAAGCTAATCTGATTGGAAACAGTAAGCAATATTCTGAAACATGCATGACTGTTTAAGAATGAAACACTTCAAAAAAAAAGTCGGAAGTATAACTTACACTAGATTATAAGTTAGGGAATATAATAATAGTAAATATTATTGTTAATCAATTTTGAGTACCACAAATAACTTTCTCCAGCAAAATATTAATACAGCAAATGCCTACTCTGCATATTCTTGGCCCAAGAATCAACATAAAACGACCTGTTCATAAATAGCTTCTTCTGACCAAACTAAAGAATAGAAAGATGTCCACTCCTTTTACAATGTAGAAGAGTTTTCAGCTATTTTGCATGCATAGATAGTTTAAGGGATAAAATAAATTCATGAAATATGTACAAGCCTTATTTCCATGTACAGGAATTATCTAGATAGCATACAGCAGTAAATACGGAGGACAGAGTAACCAGGAAATGCATAAATGAACAAAGCCAATAACTTAAATAAGAGACATGAGCTACACACCTGAAAATCTTGTTTCTTGATTCAAGCACCCAAGCAAATGCATTTCAGAAGTCCTGATAAATCATAGTTTAATCCAGATGATGGCTATAATGACCTCCCAATCCAAGCTATCAGATATAGAAGAACATGTATTGTCTTGCTTACAAGAATCCTGGAGGACCACTGAGACTAAACATGCTTATAGCTAATATCGTCATGGAAAATGTCAATATCATTGAAGGAAGATCCTTCTATTCATATCAACTATTTTAACAAGATTACAATTGAGTTATAGAACAGAAATAGCTACTATATCATCTGCTCCTCGCCGAACATGAGAAAGGTCGATACAAGCATGTAGATGCATTTGAACAGTGCTTATATCGATACCAGGTTCTACAAGATGTTAGCATGTCACATGCCATGGTTCTAATGTCGTATTAACAAATAGCTAATGATCACATCAGACGATTACGGAGCACAATACCTACTTTATCATTTGTTCTATGGTAAGTCTGCAAAAGGACGAAACAAATGCTGATAACAGAGTTCTTCAAGATATTAGCATGCCACCCTGCTATGGTTCTAATGCCATATAAACAAATAGATAATGGTCATATCAGACATTTTAACAAGATGCGTAATTAGATTATGGAACACAAACACCTACTTTATTATCTCTTCTTTGGTAACTATGAAAACGTACAATACAAATATGTAAATGCATTTAAAGAATAGCAATGAGGATGAAAACATTCTCCAAGATGATCTCAGCATGTTACATGCTATGGTACTAATGCGACATCAGTTCAAGATAGTTTCGTAACCTTCAATTTCCATCTGTTTTTGCCAATACCACAATCCAAAATATCATCACTAATTACAAAAATTTTTATCATTCTTTACTCTTCATTCTTCAAATCCACATAAAATTTGTGACTTCCATTAAATAATTCAAGAAACACCAGTTTAAAATATAACTTCATGTATGTTATTTCATGTGAAACTCACTCGATTGCCAGAGGACATAATGGATCTAAAATCCCTCTAACTGCAATCGCAATAATCCATGAAGAACTCATCATGATGACATTGTACGAAACTCTGTGGAAGAGCAATTTGTTTGAACAACAATGACGAGTAAGGCAAATGCATCAATGGAGAAATTGAAGGGAAAAGGGCCATGAACTCGAAGAAAGCAAAAGCCCCAAACGGAGAAACGAAAGGAAGAAAGCACGCTAATAGGAAGATATCGATTGACCTAATCCACAAAACCAACGAAGGCCCTCGAGAAATAAGAGAGTAAAATTACATAAAAATTAAAGATTTCATGATAAAATCGACAAAAGAGAGAAGAGAGGAAGGCAAGGGTCTTATCCGGGGCCTCGGAGGAGGTCCGGGATCGGAGCCTCCGAGGGTTTCTGCTCTGGGTTTGGGCGGAGAACGGCGAGAAGTAACCGCAAGGGTGATGAGGCGACGCGCGGGAAAAAGAATTAACGATGGACACGGCCGTTCCTCGCCCGAAGGCCCGGCGCCGTTCTTGGCCCATATATATATATATATATATATATATATATAATAATCATCATAACACTTGATATGCTTAAATCCAAACTGAAGTCGACTTTTGTGACCCGAGACGTCAGACAATCAATACTTAATAAATAAGTTATAATCTCATCGACCAATAATCCTTTTTTAGTTGACTTCTAATCATCCTCCGAGATTGACTCTAATATCATCTATCGCACTGCCGGAATGCTAAAGCAACTTCGAGAATACGTGCAGTTTTAGCCATACGAGTGCACACACGAGGAAAACATGGAGTTATAACCATCGAGTTGCAGGCACATAATTGCAGGCAATGAGAAGAAGAAGAAGAAGAAGAAGAAGAAGACAACATGAGAAAGCCATGTCAAACAAGAAACCGAGAAGGTGATATGATGTTCCAACAATCCAAGCATTGTTGACGACAGCGTCTACCCCACCTGCATGTTGGTGGCCACTGCAACTTTTCCTTGTTTTCTAGTGCCGACTTCTTGTCGAAATACAAGTCATGTTACTCTCATGCAACCAACCACATTAATGTTAATGCACATTATTCTTTGATAGTCCATCCAAGATGAGGCTCTCATGGTCAGTTTTCATGTGGTGTCAACTGGTGGAGGTACTATCTAGGGCATTAGTACATACATGGAGTTGCAACCATCTCAGTGCATGCCTTGTGAATCAGGAGCACCTTGAGAAACAAATATACTTGGGAGTTGGTATCCACATCAGAAGCACCTTCAGGAATACTTGGAGTTGTAACCATACCAGTGCAATCCATGTGAATCCCCAGCCATTGTCTCGGAAGAAGACAACATGAGGGAACCATGTCAACCACTTCAAGTGATGGCTGTGGAGCCAATTAAAGAAGGAGAGGTGATTCCCATGTTCCATCAGTTCAACAATTGCTCGAGACTGCATTTGGTAACACTTACAGCAGCAGGCACACCCACCTCAACTTTTCCTTGTTCTCAAGTGTCCACCTTCTTGTTGTCACCTTAATGCAACACAACACATCAATGCACAATCTTGCAAGATGAAGCCCTCATGATCTCACTTTTCATGTTGAGTCAACTGATAGAGGTAGTATGTAGGACATTATTCCATGATTTCAGATTTCATGTGGAGTCAACTGGTGGAGGTACTATCTGGGGCTATTAGTTTCTCTCTTTATTACTATTAATTTTCTTTTCATTGAGGAGGAGCACAAGTAGGAGCCCAACTTGGTTGCTTTTTAATATAATATGTCCTTGTTCTCCATTTCAATGTATCCAACAAGATTCACTGTTGCATTAATTGTTCTTATGATGGAAAACATCTAAGCAGCAAAGATACAAATGCATTCTTCTTGGCCAATGTCATAAGATTGATTTTTATCTGCACTGTGTGAACAGGCAACTGTTCTATTGTAAGCAAAATACAATATACTTGGAAGTCTCTAAAGGAGAGAGGATTGGCCATATGAATCTTGGGGAGAGGAATGACTTCTGTGTCAGGATATAGTTTGAAGGATTCAACTCAATCGTGCACATCATATGGTGAGCTACATCTCATCCATCATAAACTTAATGCCACCTACAATTGGTCGGTTGAAGGAAGAACATTCTCTATACGGTGTTGTTTTTAATGCTCATGACTTTGTGTAATAGGATAACTGATCTATTAATTTATTAAGAATGAATCATTATCCAAAATAAATAAAACTAAATTAATCATCATATTCTTAAAAGTTAATATAAATCTTTATCTAATTCTGATATAAAATTAAATTGATATTTTATATATAATTTCTTTAGATTTATTTAAGGGTAATTAAAGAAAAACATATGTAGTTTTAAAAAAATTTCATATAACATTATTTTTTATAAAAGTGTATTTTACTCATTTGTCTCAATTGTTGGTCACCTATGTCTCCACGTATAGACTAAAAGTGTATTTTACTCATGTGTCTCAATTGTTGGCATGAGACACATGGACCACGCATGGACCCCTAGTTGCTCCCATCCGATCGTACAACCTTTGTGTATGGGTTCTTAGGTGATCCAGTAAGGCACATGGTCCTCGGCCAACAGAGGTCATTGGTGCATGTGTTCCTGGCGTCTAGAGTCGTCATCTAATGAGTGAGGTTTGTTACCTACCGAGGGCTATGATTCTCGATAAAGGTTGATGGGAATGCGCATAAGGTATTGTTGTATGTGGAGGGGGTTATCGACCAACATTCAGTTCTCGATGGTCCTCTTCTATCCTCTTTGACCACCACTGACAAACAAAGGATGAAGGGAATGAGCACGAATGAGGAGGGACTCACACGCGGAAGCATACACGATTAGTGCCGGAGTCAGAGTCACAAAGGTAAAATAATATTTTTATGAAAGAATGACTCTATGACCACCATAAATATGATGAACAAAGGATGAAGAGAATATGCACAAACGAGGAGAAGGGACACATACACAAAAGCACAAGAGTCAAAGTCACAAAGGTAAAATAAATTTTGTATGAAAGAATGACTTAATTTTTAACGATGAGTCACTGCATAAAAAATTCTTAAAAACTATGGACTTTTTTTTAAAATTTATCCTTAATTTAATATAAAAAAATATTTTAAAATTCAGGATAGGTATTATCTAAAGGCATATTCTCTCAAGGTTGCGTGCACCTTTAACCAATTAAAACCTTTTTCTGGGTGTGTTGCCATGCCCACTGGCACAAACTTCTTTTGACTGTCATCTTATTCTGGCTCATCAAACTGGAAGCAACTGAGGTGGCAACAGGCACAAGAAGATGATCTTTGTTTGGTGTCTTCCTTATCTGGTTGCCATGAAACTAAAAGCAAATGAAGTGGCAAAAGGCACCATCAGATGATCTTTCTTTTAGTGTGTCCACTGAAAACGAATGAAGTGGCGACTGACACATTAGATGATCTTTCCTTCATGTCTTCTTTATTTGTCTGCCACCAAACTGAAAGCTGATCTCTCTTTAATCTCTTCTTTATTTGGATGCCATCACACCGAAAGCAAATGAAATGGCAACAGGCACAACAAGATGACCTTTCTCTAATTCATTCTTTATCTGGCTGCCATCAAACTGGAAGTGAATGGGGTGATCACAAGCAATACTATTTCCATCATCATCTAATTCCCAGTAACAGTCGTGCAGTCAATGTAAGAACCCCCACACCACACTCTCTCTACCTTATAGATGCATGTTGTGCCCACTTCATCGTGCAGGCATATAACTCACAATCCCAAGTTCTTCAATGGCGATATATTGACAAGCGATTTGAGTTCTGCCCTACTCTGCAGCGTGGAGATTTTTGGTCACACTCCATTGGTAGAGTTCCTGGCCGAACACATCGTAGAAGACAATGTTGGCAGCTGCCGCTGTCAGCTGCAGAGACATGAACCCTTGACCATCATGGAAGAATTGGAGCTTGTCGGAGTTTGGGGTGAAGACGCCCCTCCATGCCTTGGAGCCGCCTCCGCTCGTCAGATACTGGATCGGACTGCCAATGAAGAAACACTATGAGGGAGATCGGAATCCACCTTCTATAACAATTCATGTCGAGGAGGCATCAATCAGATACTTCACCTGTCTTTGCTGCTGATGTGCTCCAGGCAGTGATCATGCCCGTTGACGTAGAGATCGACGCCATTGTCCTGTGATCTCAGCAAGATCAGGGCTTGGAACATCAAAAGCAGCCCTTTGTGTAAGAATTAGCAAGCAGACTTACCTTGAGGACTGGCAGAAGCAAAGCGAGAAGCTCAGGTGTGTCACCATGATCACTAACACTTCTCATCGTGTGGTGACCAACCACAATCTTCCATGGTGCTGTGGATTCTTTCAGTGCAGCATCCAAATCCTAATGACATATCTTCAAGTATTCAACAAAAAACTTCATAGATATGTATGGTTGCAGCAATTTGCCGATATACCATACCTTCAAGAGATTTGGGATGTAGTTTTCGCGAGGTGCGACTTCTCTCCAGTCATAGTGATGATCCTGTGGGTTGGTCCAATAAGATTCCACAAGGGGAGTTGTGTCCACGAAGAAGAAGTCTACGATTTCTGGTGACAGAAACAATCATAAGAAAGACACTTCAACAGGATGTTCTACAAACAGTAGTCTTGATTTCACCTGCATTAAGGATGAAGTTTCTCAAGCAGAGCCATCGGCTATCGATATTCCGAAGAACAGGACTCAACTGTGCTAACACATCACCCCTGTAGTCATGGTTTCCCAGAACTAGAAGCACAACAAGATCAATCTTCATGAGATTAAACATCAGATATTGATCACTAAGAACATCGATATCCATTTTGTTCAGCTTACCGCTGTACCACTGCTTTTGCAGACTCTTTGAGGTGTATATGTCGGTGAATGACTCCTCAAATGCCTTGTCGTCGACGCCGGTGAGGCCATCCTCGTAGAAATTGTCTCCGGTGGATACCACGAAATCTATATCCAGCTCCTCTCCAATCCTTCCCATCTACAACGAATTACATGGGTTAATTCTATGAATCATGGAGTAAAAGACAGCATCTCACCATCAACAGACCAACTCGAGCTCCATGCTGCCCATTTGTCGATCAAAAGGGAAGATTCCATGAGTAATAATTCTCTTGATTGGCATATTCCAAAGGGACCCATTAAAAAAAGCTGGAACATAGAACATGTTCCAACACAACCAAAGATCCAAGAAACAAGATCGTCGCCAGCTTCCCATGTAATCCTCTGCGTTGCTCTCCCAGATTGCAATCACCTTGTTCGACAAGATGAATCCTTTCCCGTCCCTCATCCTCCATCGCTTGGAAGACGAGGTAACATCGAAGGACGGGAGAAAGAACATGTCTTCGAAGGAAAAAAAAAAAAAAAAAGTCTCTTTTTTTGTTTATTTCGTGTGCAGAGCAATCGAACTATGGAAAGAAGACTTTTTTGGGGAGAGAATTGTAGAGAGGAGGAAGGAAAACAGAGAAAGCGAGGTTCACCTGAGTTGCGACTTGCGATTGATTGAACCGGCCTTTCCTTCCCCAGTCACCGACGACCAAGATACTCAGCGAGCCGTCGGGCTTGGCCGGGCTCTCGAACCTCTGCAACTCCGCGGAGCAGGCGAGGATGGCGAAGAGGAGGATGGCCAGAGCCATGGTCTCGCGCGCGAAGCCGGCCATGACTCCGACGGTTCGAGAGAAGACAATCACAAAGAAAGGGAAAAAGGGGGGACTTCTTCCGTATCGATCAAGATGGACGGACAGAAGGTTAATGGAGTCGACGCAGGGAGGAGTTTTATAAGGGGGAGGGGAGGGGATGGCGTGCGGGCGGGAGAGACGGCGGGCCGTGAAAGGAAGCAGGAGAAGTAGCGATTCCTAAACGGTGAAAGTTAAACGTTATCCAATCGAAACACTTCCTGGTTTTTACCGGTCGGACGCATACGGTTCTCTTGTGGGACCGACGAACGCAGCCGATACCAATCAAGAGACATCGCTTTGGTGAGTCATGAAAGGCTGAATAAATCATATACCCCCAGTTTTCCAACTCGTTGAAATACCCGCGTGCCTACCGGGGATTCTTGTGGGGTCCGACGGTATCTCAAATAAAAAGGAAGGTAAAATTACCGTGCTTATGCCCGGTCTGCTACCACGTGAAAAGTGTTCCGAAACAAAGGAGCATGGGCGATACGGTGGGTGGTGTTTGTAATGTAGCAGTGGAGCAGGTTAGGGAATCTGTGAAAGAGAGACATGTTAACGCAAGGAGTGGGCTGTGGGTCGATGGACGGGATATTCCAGAAATATATGGTGATAAAGAAATGGAATCCTTGGAATATTCTGTCAGGTGGTCTTGTCATTACGTGCCCATGCATGATTCCATTTTACTGATTATTTATGAGTAATATATATATATATATATATATATATATATATATATATAAGCCATTCACTTTTATTTTTTTTTTTATATGACAAGTATTTTTTTATTTCAATCATTTTCAAAAAATTACGAAATTAAAATAAACATATAAGATTGCTTTTACAGTAAAGAAAAATAACCAGAAATTAATATTTCATATTATATTGATGATGATGATGATGATAATAATAAATGCCTTTCTTAGAGGTTTTCATATTGAAATATCGGTTTAATTCATATATGGATATCAACTGAAATCCTCTAAATTACAGCATTTAGGTAGCTTATACTGTTTTACATTCCAACACAACACAAACAGGAAGAAAACACTTGAAAAGAGAACTCTAGTGGTGTTGGAAGTCTGACGATCTTAGTGAGAAAGAATTGATCTTGCACTTGTGCTGTTTGTTCCACAAGTCATTCGATCTTTTCCTTGAAGTCCCTCGCAAAGATGTCGTCGTTATGTGTGTTCATCCTGGTAAGAAATCAATTGAACATGGCGTTACGTACTTCATCGCCAAATTCATCTTCTTTGTGTCTGGATTTTGACACTAACATGCTGATTTAAGCGTGCTTTGGCAAGTATAGTTCTGGATGAAATTTAGTGTTTGTTTATCTTTGTTCTTTTACTGTATAAAATCTCAAGAATTATGATAAGATCAAGATTCATCGTCGATATGACTTTACTAAGAGAATATATCTTTCAAAATATACGCACAATAGGTTCTTCATCATCTTCTTATGATGTGTGTAGTAAGTGTTATGTAGATTCCATGTGTCAAAGTCCCAATTAATCGAAGATGATCATCATATTATTTTGCCTCTTGTGCTTTTAGGTAAGGATTTGTCAATGGTTTACCATGATGTCTACGTAGATTAAGTTATACTTTGATTATTTTATTATCTTAGACGGATGTACGATGGACAAATAAGATTTCTTGAGTGCTTTAATTACTTTTCTATCATAGCATAATGCATAATGCACAAAGAGAAAATCTTAGGTTGCTTAGACTCCTTTTTTATATTTTTCTCTTAGGCATATGCATCATGAGTAAAGGGGATGAATTTGTTGTATGGATCACTTCGGATTTTATTTTTTATTTTTAATGTCATGGGCAGATATATCATGTCATTTTGGGATCTAACGGGTAAATAAAATATTTTTTTCATTTCGAACAAATGTATCGTGTATGAAAGGAGTCACTTTGGCTATATTGGATGCTTCAGATCCATCATAAGTGGACTAGACACTTTAGGATATGACAAATATTTTAGATATCTATTTTGTCATATGTGGATACACTATAGACAAAGAGAATGTATTCGGTCCATCGTATGCAAACGCATCATGCACAAAAGGGATATGTTGTTAGTCGTATTAGGTGACATAAGCATAAAAATGGTCTTATATACTTTTTATATTTTATTTTAAATTTCAACTAAAAAAGATATAATATATTTTTAAAAGTTTTTTTTATTTTAGAAAGTGATTTCTTTTCAACTCTCAATTGAGAGAGGATATTCCCAAAATTATGCAAAGAGATTATTTGTGTTGGTAACTTTATACAAGAGAAGATGATTAAAAGTTTAAGCCTCAAAAGGGTAGTCAAGAAATTGCTGAGGTGGAGCAAGATGAAATACAAATCGACTACTTCATCTAGAGATGAAATGAAGTGCACATTATTTCAGTAGTTGCCTAAAGAATACGATATCACGGTAGAAGGAAGATAACAGCACCATTCTCCAATATTTCCTCACAAAATAATCAGAAAAGCCAAAAGATGGTGCACATCATTTATGCCTTGAACGCAATAATATGTTCTATAGGACTAACATATTCGTTAAAGATGTCCAAATTTTAGATGAAAATTTGACGGAGTATGTTCCTCTTTAATCTAATTGGCGAAAGGGGATTGGTTGTGGAGCATCACTCGGTGGAGGCTTTTCCCTTGCTAGATCTTGTGTATACAATCATGCATTTGCTCATTTCTTGCAAATATTCATGCCAGATATGATTCATCACATCCGTAGTATGTGCTTCCGAATGAAGTTGAAGTGCTTGAAACTGAATCAGAGAGACTTCATAAGCAAGTGATTATGGTGCTTGAGAAGGGGCTTGCAACAATGGGTCACTAGAAATAGGTCCCCTTTTGGAAAACTTATTATGATTGATAAATAGTTAGATTATGTATCGCTACCATATTATATGAAAAGATAAACGATGGTTTGTATCGTCCCGATTAACATTTGAATTTGTTGGGTGAGACCAAAGAAGTCCGAAATCGATCCAATCAAGCTAATGTTTCGAGTACTATTATATTCTCGAAAGAAAGAAGTCAGTAAAAATTTGACTCGGAGGATGCAGTCAAAAGCAAAAATTTTGTTCATTGTTCTACTTCAGTTGCAAGTGTGGAAGGTATATGTATTTATATCTCATCTCATGCAAAATACTGCACTAGAAGCTTAGTTTGACAACAAGCTCTTCGTCATCTTCGACGGATGACCTAGCTAAGTGCTGATTGTATTTCATGTGTCGAGTCTTTATTGATCAAAAGAAAATGACGATATCAAAAGGAAATATTAAAGAAGAAGAATCGAGGAAAATAACAAGTGAAAAAATAATCTTTTTTTCACACTTTGTAATGGATTATATGACATTTAATTTCATTTTTGTGGTCATAATCCATCCACAGATACAAGAAAAATGACACTAAACAAAAAAAAATTACAGACGACACAAGGGAAGGTGAAAAAAGAATCAAAATGATTGCTTTGTCTCAAACAATCATCCTGATCGACTTCTCATTGTTCACAAAGAACTCTTTGGCTCCTCATCTCTGTCGAATCAGATGCCTGAAACAATATGAACAACTAGCACAATGGCCTTTTATCATACCAGTCTGATCTCCCCAAGCTAAACTCCAAGCTAGGAATTCTATGTTCTTCGTAGGAGTCATTCGTGCCATTTGATCCGGAAGAATCATGCTGTTTAAAATGCAGATACGATAATGTCATCGCCATATCTCACGATATGTGTGAGAGTGATACTGTGTTAGAGTACCTCAATTTGTGATGAGAGAGGAGCCGATCGAAGACCGGTAGAATCCAAGTAATTTGAGTTGATCGGTAACCAGTCTTCTCGGCTGATACTTTTTGCCAAAAACAACTACCAAGAGTCAATTTAAAGAATTTGAATACCAAGGAAAAAGATATTATGTTGTTGCTTGAAGATGGAAGACATGATTTATACAACTACATATGAACAAAAATGACAATGATTTTATCTTTTGCTTTTTATAGGTTATTATCTCAAATGATAAATCTATCGGGATTCGACTCGATAGGATAATTGACTCATTAAGATTATTAAATCAAAACTATTGACTAAAATACTTATTATACACCTTTTAAACTCTTATAATCTTAATCTTATAATTATATTAAAATATGGGACTAACGAGGGTGTTATATTCTCTCCTAATCAAGAGTTTGACGTCCTCGTCAAGACCCAAGATAATCGGATCAAATCTTAGCATGATGCATGCGAGATCTAACACAGTGTACGCTCAATGTTATGATGTGTCCACCAGTAGATTTTTCCTAATCGAGCCTCTCACCATTCTTTAGTACTAAGTCAACTTTGATACCGATTATCACGACTTACGTAATAAGATAATTGACTTATTAACTTTGTTGAATAAAAATTAGTCACTTCCGATGTGTGATTAGTTGGGGTGCTACGACATATCCTCAACCAACAAGATTAAGTCGGTACAAATATAATTCCTTCCTAATAAAATAGCAAAAGTCCTGCTCGATGAAAAGAAGCCGAGGCCAAGCAATGAAGAGAACACTAAGCTTCTGGGACAAGCGATTGGCTACCCAACATGCTTTGGTGACTACAATAATGTGTGGCCAGAGGACATGAACTTTTCTTACGGTAAACATATATCAGCGTGAAAAGAACAAGATATCTTCATATGACACTGACAAAGGTGGCATTCACAAAGTAAGGCCTATGATCTGCTTTTCAACCAGGGAATTCTATGTGTTTTTATTGGTCTTCTGCTTTAGATCTCCCTATAAGATCAAAGAACACAAAAGGACAGCGAAAAGAAAAGGCTGTCATGGCAGTCCTACAATGGAGGTGGAGTCAATGTTCTGATCTTGTTAATCTTCAAAGCAATCAGTCAAACAAGAGGTGGGTGTGTGAGTGTGTCGTTACCCAGACGAGGTTTCCAGACAATGGTCTTGTTTTGGTGGATCTGAGACTTTGTGCTCCATGAGTAGTGGCTGATCTCTGTCTCTCGGTGCGGAATCTTCTTCGCCAGAATCATCAGATTGGCCTTAGAACAGGAGAACCGCATTAATGAGGTAATCACTTGGAAGAAAGCTTAGTAGAGCTGACCAAGAAGCAGGTGCGGTGAACAAAAAAGGCATAGAAGGCTAAGCAACACGGTTTACCTGAGGAAGCTGCAGGCTTGTCAGTCGATTTAATGGTTCTGTACATCTGCAACGCCAGAAAAGAGAAAAGAAAGAGAAAAAAAGTTAGCAAAGGCCATTAAAGAGAGTGAGAGCGAGAGGAAAAGAAGTGGAAAATGGCAGTGAAGCGATGTTACTACAGTAGAGAGAGAGAGAGAGAGAGAGAGAGAGAGAGAGAGAGGTGAGCTCAAGGAAAATCCAAAATCACACACGAGACACTCTGGTCATTCGTCTCTTTCCTTTTGATTATTTTATTACCAACGAGGTTGATGCTTTTGTTTATATCTTCTTATTATTGTGAAATGATGGCTACTTTTCTTCTGTCTCTGTGCCTTTATCCATGAGTGGCAGTCTTCTTGTCTCTGGAGAAGCAGACCCATGACTGTCACTCTCATTCATTTAGTCAATCACTGCATCCTTTGGCTACTGTGCACATTGAGAATGAGAGAGAGAGAAAGAGAGAGAGAGAGAGAGAGAGAGAGTGGGAGGTAACTGAAGAAGAGTAAGAGTTTTAGCTGTGAGTTGCAAGTCACCTGCAAGTGGCTCTTGACATGGGCAAGGGTGAGATCCTTCACATCCATAAGCTCCAGAATTGACTTCGGTGTAGCCCCTGATGCCACAAACATAGGTATCAGATCATACCGCACAAGAGAGGTAATAATGAAAGGGTGCAAGATCAGGCGGCATTCGCATACTCTCATGGCCGCCGAGGAGTTCCACGGCACGGACAAAGCGTGTATGGAGGCTGCTAGTCCACCGCATTCTCGGTGCCCTCGTGCTCCGCTTCGTTGGGTATCTCGGGAGGAACCTTGACCTCATCAGGTTCTGCGAGGCTTCCCAAGATCCGACGCCACAAGGGAGGCGGTGGTAGCAACTGAAGGAATCCGATGATGACCCCATAATCCATGTCGGGAGAGGCGGCGTCCATGTATAAGATGAGACTGAAGAGTGGCTCCCGTTGTGTGGGTGCAAGTAGGAAGCCGTCGAGTATATAGCGCTCCAGCAACCAGTGGAAGAAGAAGATGAAGACAGCGAGGAGGAAGACATCTGGTTGAACGGCGACCGACTGTCTACATAGGTTGGAGTACCGGTCAGTGGTATGATGGATTCATGGAAAGGCGGTGGTCCTCGAAACCCCTGAAAGATGTTGCCCTCCGACGACGACATGGTGCTCGAGAGGGAAAGGTCGACGCACGCCCGGGAACCGCTGCCTGCGTCGGAGATGGCCGAAGGGGCGATGCTTGGAGGCCCGATTTGTAAGGATAGATCAGGGGAGGCTGTAGAGCTGGCTTCGGTGAACACCCCTTGCGATGACATCTTATGATCTCCTCCCTTCCCACTCTCGGCTCGAGAATCTAACTGAAGCTTCAGTGGTTGAAGCTGGGAAATCTGGTAGACAGCGAACCGGAGATTGTTTTGCACTCCTAAGATCTGCAAAAGTGTCTTCTTCTATCTCTGTGTTGTGACCTAAAGAACACGAAGGAAAAGGAAGGTGGAGAGGAGAGGCAAACGGGCTGTCTCTTCTGCTTTCCTAGGGCATGTATAAATGTGGGAGATGAGACTGGGGAGAGAGAGAGAGAGAGAGAGATGATAGAGGAATATATGGTCACAACAGCTTTAGGTAATGCGTGGCTTTGAGGCTTCTTAATCTGAGAAGTTATCTCATCACTTTCCGACCAAGCTTACACTGACTCATTAAGAGGAATAACAAACGACATAATCCCAAAAGAACAAAGAAAAGTTAGAGAGATGTAGAGTGAGAACAGATGCAGAAAAATGATGCCCAAGGCATTCCAAGAGGTTCCTTCCTCTTCCAGTTTGCTTGACTTTAAGTCTCCCTCTCTCTCTCTCCCTCAGTTCCTAATTCTTTTGCTCTATTATAATTGAAATCAGACATATGGTACTGCCAGACAAAGAAAAGAAGTACCAGGAAAGATGCCTAAAACAGCCAGCATCAGATGACACTCAATTCATCCTCTCCTCTCTCAATGGTTGCTTAACCTGGAAGTTTGGCAGATGAAACCATTCTGAGAGTTCATTGTGCAATAAACTTCGTAATTTGAGAGATTTCTTCTTGCAAGAAAATCCACAACATTTGATGCCATTGGTTGCTGCATTCCTTCTACAAACTTTCTTCAATGGTGACATTAGAAGTGATGATGATGATGATGATTATATAAGTGCAATTGTTCTAAGTACTTAATTCCAAAAACCTTCTAGTTCTACTTCCCTTTTCATGCTCCAAAATATTCCTTTCCAAACCTACATCAACCTTGTCTAGGTCTGGAGTTATATACATCATGCCCACATGACCTTCCTCCATTTCCCCCAAACCCTAGTTTCCATCAAGGCCTCCTTGTGATGCTTTGTCATTGGGAAGCACATCAAGTAGTTGATGACTCCTTTTAGATGGCTGAAAGGTTCTTCCAGAAACCACATCTACAAAACATACACAGAGGTCCTTCAACTTCAATGAGGTCTTGGCTCCATTTTCAAGAATTTTATGGAACATTGGAATACTAAACAACACTGTTACCTCCTCTTTGTCATCACAAGTCTGTGCAGGCTGCATTTATGGGGCATGAGGAGTCTATCAATACCTGCTTTGAATTCAATGACATTGGGGTTGCAGGTTCTTCTCTCATATGCCAATTGTGCATCACATGTTTCCTTTACTTTATGGACGTCCAATTAAAATCCTTCTCTTCATTCATGCATGCTGTGGTTCATGTCAAATACTTTCAGATTAAACATGGTCCCTTAGTTTAGCAGTTATACTCACTTAGTTCTATCAAAGCCTATTAGGGACAATAATTACCAGTATATTCTTAGGATTAGTAGCATGATGTGTATAATGATACACATCAGCATATGATACCCACATGAAATTATAATGCCGAGTTCTTATAATTGTGGATCAATAGATGCTGCAACCAAATAGGTTCTCTGAGGAATTGACATGCAAAAAACTGCTCCAAGAAATAAAGTAGAAAAGAGAGGAATATGGGGAACTCTCATTGTCACCTTATTCATGTCAAGCTGCAAAGTTAAGACACACCATCTTAGCATTCACATTCGAAGGGGAACTTTCATTGTCTCAGGAAAAGAGAGAGAGAGAGAGAGAGAGTATAAGAAAGATGAAGTATAAGCCTCTTATATTTCATACAGGCACATCAATCAATTGAAGCAAGGAATCATATGGAACCCAAAACATTTGCTGGCCTTTGCATGACATGATGATATGTTAGGCTTTCTAGTTTTTCCCCCTTCATGTTTCACACCAACCCCTCCTGAACGAAAGTGTATGAGACTTTCTGCAGGAAATTGTCAAGGAAAATGTAATTACATAATTCACATAAAAGATTAGTATTTATATATATATATAATATAGAGTTGAGCTAAACCCTACTCCAAGATTTAGGTTTAGGACCTATCAACTTAGAATTTACCACAAGGTTTTGAAACCAAGATCAGCTACATCGAACACCATTTACGGTGCTCGAAAAGCTTAGAAAATCATTTTTTTGTATAATCGAAACATATTCACATAAGCACCAAAGAAATACAAAAATTAACTGTGGAAATAACATTTCCGCATATTAATATGACCAAAAATCATTTCAATCAGTGATTCAAGAACCATCCATCATGTTCTAAACATTACATACGCCGTACCTTCTATTGTTCTAATGCTTCTTTGTGGTCGGTCAATTCAGAATTTGCTTTATACCATCATATGCATGCCTTTTGACTATCACAAATCATGATCAATTAATCTTATCTTGGTTTTGAAACCCCACAATTGATTCGAGTTAATAATTGATATCGAGACCCAAATCATTCCATTTCTTTCTCACTCACTTATGTATGTGTAATGCTTAGGAAATGTGTATATTAGGAATTAGTTAACGAGCAATATATTACTTTTTTTTTTGTGAGGTACATTAGATGATGTTATGTTCCGATAAGGAGAAGATGTTTGATTATATAGCATGTTGGTCAATTTTGACTGATGATAATTGGGTAGTAAATGCTACTTCAAATCACATTGTTGAATTGAATCTGAATAGGAGAAATATTAAGTATTTTATAGCTATGAATGTGAAAATTGGACCTCAAAACTTCCTTTTCCCCTCTCTGTCTTCTTCTTTCTTCTTAATAGCAAGTTTGACTCTGCAACAGTTTATGCATTATCTCAATATATATATATATATATACACACAAAGATTGACAAAGATGTGCAGAACTTGCAATGCCCATTGAAGGAAGCTTTATTTATGAATCTGTATATCATAGCAATATTATATTATTATGTTTTTAGCAATGTTGCTACTTACATCAACCTATAGTGCAGTACTATTATACATGCCATGTATAGTTGACTAAATCTAATAATAGGAGTTGAATGAAGTTGCACTATCACATTCAAAATCAATTATACACATTACTTGGATGAGAAATTAGCAAGTGAAATATGATTTGATATTTAGACATAATAATTTATTTATTATATTAATTTATAAAACTGAACTTATATAAGGAATCTACCACCACACCCACCATCATTAGCCTGACACATTCGGCTACTTATCGACAAATCGATGAGTTAAATAGGTTATACCAATATTTTAGATGTAAAAATATATTTGATGAGATTTTTAATTCTCAATCTTAGTAAGTAAGTCCGATACACCATTATAAGACTAGTATTTAAGGTATAAAAAATATATGAATACTGATAAAATTATTGGATCTATTTTTCTAATGTGTTTTTTAACCAATTCTGTGATGATGGAGGTGGATTTTAGCAAGCACAAGAACAAGTCTCATGGTAATGTAAGAGAGGCACATGTTACTAATCCCTACAGTACATGTTACTATTCCTGTCATCTCTAAACAATAACATGAAAGAGAAAGTTGGACTCCAGCTTTTGCAGACACCAAATGGTGCAATCCAATAGTTCTTTTGGTACTCAAGGTCCAAGATTTTCTTTTATTTTTTTACTATAAATTAAATAAACGTTGACTCCCTTCTTTAATTTGTTTTGCAAGTTATGAATTAAACTTCTACAGATTACACTAATATATTTTTCTAACTTGTTTATGTGTGACAAATTAAACCTCTAAGTAAGTGATTAACCCTTGTTATCTCCAAACATGTAAGAAGATCTTAGTTAGATTGACTCAAATGTGGTATTAGATATCTTCTACTAATGTATGTTTCACATGTTAAGCTTGAGTGATCCTTCTAATTTACATGGGAAGAGAAGTGTTAGATATTCTTACTAAAAGGCTTTAGTTACATTTAATATCTCATTTATTTGGGTAAAAAAAATAGCTGCAATCAAATGATTTGTTTAACAAAAAAATTATCAAATGGACTTTGTTCCCAAAAGTCAGAGAGTAGGAACAGCATGTGGTCCATGCATTTGACAATGTAGTGATCTCCCTTGGTAGAGTGGGGAAGGAACCCCACAATTGCAGCACCCTTTTGTTGCTTTAGGTTAAGGTCCACATGGACTTACCCAAGCAGCTAAAAAAGGCTAGGTAGAACTCACCCTTTATGTCATCTTTGCTTCTCACCCCACATGCAAAAAAGCTTTGCTGTTGCTTGATACTTGGAGAAGAGGAGAGAGAGAGAGAGAGAGAGAGAAAGAGAGAGATGACATTATTGACACTTTTGCTCATGGAGACCAAGTCCAACTATGGATGAGAGAGAGAGAGAGAGAGAGATAAAGATGGTGTGATTTGGAAGTAAGGAATGTGAGAGATGGATGATTGGAGAATAATATCCAGGGTGAAGCAGCTGCATGAACATAAGGCAGGCACTAAAAATAAAAGAAGAAATCATCCTGCAGATGTGAATTTAGCAAGGGAGAAGTAGGTCTTCAAGTTCTAAGAATCATCAGGAGAATGCAACTTTGCAGACAGTCTGCATGCCCATGCACTCCACGTAGATCACAATAATATATCTTCTACTATACTTTTCTCTAATTGTCATTAAAAATTCATATATTATTATGCTATTAATTGGGTCACGTAGATCATATATTTATTATAACATCCACATAAATCGAAGAGAGCATATTTTTACCCATCAACCTGCATCGATCCTCTCACCTCCCTCAAAAATAATTGGGTCTTGATGACACACATCATTAATCAAGAGTCCACCACTGACAAGACAGCAGCCATTCCTATCCCATATATGAGTCATGTCTACCACTGTTTAGGTACGAACACATTGTTTCATGTCGAGGACATGACGTTCATGAGCAGTATCGAATCAGCTTCTGTGTCCTCGATGAATCAGAACTTGGCAACACTGTGATGGTGGAAAAGTATGATCTGAGATCTGCATCTTCGCTTGAGAGGGAATCCAAGCATTGGCTTCTCACTGTTTTCAGAACATTAATGAAGAACATGTTGACCTAAAATTGACTTCCATTCTTTGTTTTCTTGAATCGTTGTAGTTCCTATCTCTCTTTTTGTGGTGCAACTCAACCTGCATTGGAACCATTAAAGGATGACAACGTAGGATATACATGCTTGGGATTTACTTTCTATGGCTAATATTGCAAGAATTTTCCTATAGAATTCATACATTTTTTTTTCCTGGTATATGCAGGATTAAGTTGATGTTCTATATGAAATTATACCTTGTGATGATGGCAAAAGCATCGAAAAGTAAGGATATAAACATTTTCTTCACATTTTTCTGCAATTAATCCATATAAGGAGTATGATCGATATTGTATTTAGTCATCCATAGAGAGGTAGATAATTTTAAAACTCTGGATGAAAAAATCATGAGTTAGCGATAGTTTAGTTGAAATATGATTGATATATTTTAGATTACTAGTTTAGTCAACTCGACTAAGCCCTCTTCTTTTGAAAGCCCATCTTGTTGAAGCCTACTCATATCAAGCCTTGTCTTCTCCCATAGAGAGAGAGAGAGAGAGAGAGAGTTGTCAATGGATTTTGGATGTATTTCTGGATGAGATAAGCCATTTTCTTCCAATTAAATGAGAAATAAAAAATTTAAATATTATTCTAGATATTTTTGTACAATATATATATATATATATATATGTACGTATTTCTTTAAAAAAATTAGCTTGATTATCAATATCAAATTAAAAAATATGTTTTAAAACCTACAAAACAAAGTCCCAAAAATAAATCTAGATGATCCTAATCACAATCCTCTCTTGATTTTTACCTATCGTGGTCGGACATAAGTTGTCTAATGTCATATACTTATTCGTGCAATATGATAGTGTATTTAAATAAGCATCTGTGCACTTTGATGTGACAAGGTAAGGCTCGAACATCTCAAGACTTACTCGAGTGGCATGCTTTAGTGAAGTGTCACTTGAGCGCTCACTTGAACTCGGGCGCCGGGCGCCTTGGATAAGTGCCTGGTTGAAGCAAAGCAACCGAATCATATATGATAGTTTAGTTCAATTGAATAATAGCTTAGTTAGTTTAGATTAAACCAAGCTAAATAATTTTACTAAAGTTGCGCACACAAACCTCACCCATGAACCATACAACGTACATAGTCATTACCTCCATCACCAACAATTCCTCTATCACTGATAGATGACTTCAAAGGTCTAGCTTTCATGTGTAGTTCCCTCCGTCATTGTTGGTTCCATGTGCAATGCCTTCCATTGTCAAGGGAGAGGATCATAGCTTTCTCTACTACTAACGGATACATCTGAAACTTCCTTTGCCATCGACAGATAAATTTAAAGCTTCCTTCGCCTACGATGTTGCTTTTGCCATCGTTCGAAGCTTTCTTTATCGTTGTTGCTACTGTCCTCGGCATCCTCCACTACCACTACTGTCGTTTGAAGCTTCCTCTACCATTGTTGTCATTATTTATAACTTCCTCCACTGTTGTTAGTGTCGTATAAAAATTCTTTCATTATTGTTGCCCTCTACTTATTTTTCGCTGTTAGTGACTCTTTTCTCTTATCAACTATTATTAACAGTATATTGTTAACTATTGTCATCATATAATAGCCCATATTTAGATTTTTAGCACTGCTAATATATATTTATGTAGAATTATCATTATGATTTTATGATTAATGATAAGTGTGCATAGTAATTAAAGGATTCATAAAAAAAAAAAGATCTTACTTAAAAATATAATTATCTAAATGATCTTAATATAATTACTTTGCTTTTCTATGATAAGATTATAAGAGGTGATTTTTTTTATGCAAAATAGCATCAAGTTGGGAACTTCAAGAATGCATCAATATGCAAAAATTGTCCACCTAATGTAAAAGAAGAGTTGGTGCCTTATATGTCTAAAAAAATATAAAAAATAAATTTTATATGATTTTACTTAAGGATAATATTCAACGTATTAGAGATGATGAATAACAAGATTATCTATAAAGTATAAATGCCAACAGAAAAAGAATATACGAGAGAAAAGAAAAGAAAAGTCATAATTATTAAGAATAGAAAAAAGGAATCGATTGACATATATATGTATCAAGGATTATAAAAGTAATAAGGTCAAGCAGGAGTAAAATTAAGATAAACAAATATAAGTGATACCTGTGATAAGAAAATAAAGGAAAGAATGATTCAACACGTTGCTCGTTTTTTTTATCATGCTTGCCTTCCTCTTAGTACTTATCATTTAGATAATTTTAAAGAAATAATTGAAGATATTGGAAGATATAGTGGAGGATTAAAACCTCAAAGTTATTACGAGTTACGAGTTCCATTATTGAAAAAAGAGTTGGATTATACAAACTTATTAATAGATCACAAAAAATCATGGGTAAAGTATAATTGCTCTATTATATCAGATGTTTGGATTGACAGAAAGTATAAGAGCATAATTAATTTACGATAAACTATTCTTTAGGTACGATATTTGTGAAGTCAATAGATACATCATTTTTTATGAAATTTATAGAAAAGATAAATGAGTTGCTTGACGAATTTATAAACAAAATATCATCTAAGTTATAACGGATGATAGAATTAATTATGTGCTAGTAAGATTTATCTTTTAAGTTTTTAAATTATTATTATTATTTTATATCTCTAATTTGAATAAAAAACTATTTGACTGTTATATCTTATCAAATTGATTATTTTTTATCGTATATAAATTACTTAAGTTAAAAAGATAACACTTATATTGGATTTCATGTGTGACATATTATATTGATTTAATGTTAAAGAATATTAGAAAGATTTTTTTATATAAGAAAAACTTTAGAATGAGTAATCTTTATTATTATATTTCTCTATAATTATAATGAGATTTTAAATATAATAAAAAATCCACAAATAATAAAAAATTGGTAAGATATAGTGTAACGTGATTTTTCACTTTCTTCTTGATATTACATAACATGCATCGTAAAAAATATAACATAACAAGAAATGAGTGAAAAGTAAATGAAAAAAAAAAACAAAAGGGATGGTGATATAATTTTAATGCTATCATTTTATAATCTTATAGTTTATACATTAAAAGTAATAGATCTTCTTATTCGAATCTTTTAATTAGTAAATAATAAAAAGAAGTATAAAAGTAAGAAATATTTATGAAGTCATGGATATGGATAGAGAAAATGAAATGATTCAAAAATATTTACCATAAGAAAATGATAGAAGTCTACAGTAAAAAAATGAAAAAAAAAATAAGAATATATTTATATTCATTAATGAAAGATAAAATTATCATTTTTATTGTTCATTATATACAGTAGAATATTTTTATTGAGTTGAATGCAGAAGTTTCATTTACCTCATCTCGGGATGCAAATGAGTTATATAAACACTTTTTAATCACGGGACAATATCCCGCGGTAATGAGTTCTCGAGAAGCCGCAGCTTGTTCTGTTAGTCAAAAGAACAAACACATAGTGGTCAAATAGAGTACCACCATTACTTCATTTCCATCCCGAGATGCCCCCCTTCCCGAAGCCCGCTTCTCCCTTCTCCTTTCTCGGCCGACGCGACCTCTCCTCCCTCCTCGTCCCTCACCCTCCCTGCCCTAGCCGCCCTTTTGCTCCCCACGGTTGGTTCTCGATCCCCGCAGCCGTCTTTCCCGGCGTACGCGGCCAGTTCCGGTGTGCTTCCAGCGGCCGCGACTTCGCCTCCGCCCGGGATCGGAGTTCGCGTAACATCCTCGTGTACCTCCTCGGAATGGTCGCCGCGATGGTCGGCGCCTCCTACGCCGCCGTCCCCCTCTACCGCCGCTTCTGCCAGGCCACCGGTTACGGAGGCACCGTGCAGCGCCGCGAGGTGATCTTCTTTCCCTCTCGTCCGTTGTCTTCTTCTTTGGTAGTCGGTCGATACTTTCGTTTTATTTGATGAAGAAATTGATCGAAATCATTTCTTTTTTGCTTAAGAATATTAAAATGCTTTCGGAAATAATCAACCGTTGATGACTTGTGACGACGATTATGTCTGTGCAGAGTGTCGAGGAGAAGATCGCCCGCCATGCGCAAGAAGGAACCAAGGCTTCGAGGTAACGATTTCTCAACCTACATGCATTTATGACAAATGGTAATATCGACGGGAATTATATATATGTGATCCACCCTAAGAATTTGCAAGCATTGTGTTGCATGATTATTTATTTATTTTTTTCTTGGTGCGGATTTTATCTTTTCGTCATGATTGTTTTGATGCAATTGATAAGTATGAATCTTATTGTCGGTGATCTGAGGAGAGTGCCTGCTGTATGCCCAGTGCTGGAGCAGATACTGTTGTACTCCATTAATCCTACTAGTTACTCTTGTTATGTTGTCTTTCGGGAGTCTCCCCAATGTAACTTCCATCTCCATCCCTGTTTATTGTCCAATGCTGTTTTATCTTTATCTTAGACCTGAGTTCTTTGGCCATACTCTCATTAATGTGGCAGTTTGTGGCAACTTCATCATTTATTTTCTTCAACTTGCTTCTTAAGAAAAACCCATTTAAAGCTTTTCTTAGATCTTTAATGATGGGATATTTCTACTATTATCTTGTGCTATTGTCCCTTATTTTTTCTTTTGGGGAAAGATGATATCTTCCAGAAGAGATTAGAGAGAAAAGATGGAGCATGTGGTAAAGAGAAATCAAGAAGGAAGTAAACAGAGAGAAGAGATCTTCAAAATTGTCATGTCTTAAGAGTCTTACAGTACCTTTAATTGTAAGCTCTCTTTTTGCTTTTTCAACCATAAATCAACTGAGATTATTTCCTAATAAGTTAGGATTTAAATCCATGTGCACTCCTACAATTAGGATTAGGATCTTCTTCTCCTACTAGAACTATAAAAATTCTCAATCATGAGGGTAATAAACTAACATAGCTAATATGATACGTTGCAATATAAACTGACAGAGATTTTGAGACACCTGATACATCAGTATAGCTGTTTATCACATGAAGTTAAAGAATTTGAAATGAGTTTGTGTACAGTGAAAGTGCATGATAAAGTTTGGTGAAGGTCTTATATCAAAGAATGGTCCCATTCATATGATGTTTAAGGGAAATAAGAAGGAATTTGTTTTGAAGGTTAACCTATTTAAAATTTCTGGGATAGTTGGGCTTGGCATTTAATTTAAGATACCTAACAAGAATGCTACTCTATTCCTAACCAAGGATTACGTTAATGAGTTTGTGTCCAGTGAAAGTGCACAATAAAGTTTGGTGAAGATCTAATATCTAACAATGGTCGCATTCATATGATGTTTAAGAGAAATAAGAAGGAATTTGTTTTGAAGGTTAACCTATTTAAAATTTCTGGAATGTTGGGCTTGGCATTTAATTCAAGAAACTTAACAAGAATGTTACTCTATTCCTAACCAAGGATTACCTTAATCCGTGATTATTATCTTCAATTGGTCTTTCTACATGAAGCGGGAGAGATTTAATCAAAGATAGAAGACTAAATATGGTTGATATGATCAGGTGAATATGGTGGTGGTTGTCCTTTATGACGAAGATTGTTACTCACATGCTATAGCTGGAATGTTCCAGAGTAATAATGTCATAGCACGTTGTGTCCCTACTTTGCAAGTTGTAATGTCATCTTAGCATGGCTTGATTATAGAATAGATCAGCTTCAATCAATTATAATTTTATACTTGATTACTCCATCAAAACTCACAAAATGTTCTTTAGCGCATTTAGTGTACTGCAGTTTAAGACTGGAATATAATTGAATTACGCTCCGACCTTTGCTTTCGACAGGGAGCTTGTTGTTCAATTCAATGCTGATGTTGCTGATGGGATGCCATGGAAATTTACCCCTACACAAAGAGAGGTTACCTTTTGTTATTAACTCTAGTAATGGAAACACATGTTGTTGCAGGTATAAAATTTATCTAATTGTTTTTAGTTCACATAGGTCAGGGTTAAGCCAGGAGAAAGTGCCCTTGCATTTTATACTGCTGAAAATCATAGCTCAACTCTCATAACTGGTGTTTCTACATACAATGTTACCCCAATGAAGGTATGAATTCTCAAGTTGTGCATGTTTCTCAACCCATTTTCGAACGTCACAGTTTATTAATATAACTTACCTCATGAGTTTGGAAAATAGTTCACATAATTTCTGTGATGATAGAAACTTGTGCTGGCTTGGTGTTGATAACTTTTAATTCTGTGCCTTGCAGGCCCATTTGTTGTCTACAATTCCTTGCTAATATAATTATGAAGTTCATCGAACAAAAACTTTAGACATAATTGCACTCTATATACTGCCTGGAAAGAGTAAAGCTCTAACAGGAGATATTAAGTTCCCTTTTAAGAGCTACATTGATCTCCAAGGCATGGATAAGCAGAATTGTAAGTAGACAGAGACGACATGTGCTAAGAGGAAAGACTAATTAATTGATAACTTCTGATGAATTATAGCAGGCTCTTTGATATTAACAGATTGATTATTTTGTCAAAATTTCTCCATAGTGTTATTAGCTTAAACAATAATCTACAAGACACCCTTTCACCTATTATTTTGAGAAAACAGTAAACAATTGGTTTGGATTGGGATATTTACGTAATGTGGACGGACGGCATTTGTTGCAAGAAATGCCATGCTTGTGCACATTAGGCTTTTTTTTTTGTGGTATCAGGGATAATAATTTTGTCATTATACTGTAGAAGACAGATACAGCTCCCTTCATGTCCATCCTGAGAAGAAAAATGGTAGCTTACTGTTATACCAGCCATGATGATCTAAGAGTTAGATATACAGAAAGATGTATCAAATTAGCAAAACCCGCCTGCTTTGGCCTATCATTATGTATTTTCACTGTCAAGAAGTTATACTCAAAAGGTTGGACAGGTCATAATATTATTGGGATTATTTTTCCGCAGGCTGCAGCTTACTTTAACTAGATTCAGTGTTTTTGTTTTGAAGAGCAGTGACTTCTTCCAGGAGAACAAATTGACATGCTGGTAATGAGTGAACACTGATACTACTGGACATTCTAATTATTATCTTTTAATTTCTGATTACGAAACTTTGGACTTGGGAGTCGTCTGCAGGTTTTCTTCTACGTTGACCCAGAGTTTGAGGCTGATCCTAAGATGGATGGTGTCAACAACCTGATCCTTTCATACACCTTCTTTAAAGTTAATGAGCGTTAGCAAAGCATCACAAGCTTCATTTCTTTACCACTTAGTCTGTGAAGTCTCCAGTGACAGATAACTGTTCTTGTATTTTCCATATATTGTTTTGTCTTATATACTGGAATGATATCAAAATGCTATGTAGAATACGAAATTGTCACTGAAATGAAATGAAACCTATTCTTGTATCACCAGAAGAGATTATGTTAGAATTTTAAGTTATTGTGCTCGAGTATAATTGGTTTCTCAGAACCTGAAAAGATTTCAAGGTTTGCAACTTGTGAAATCTCACCCAAAGTATCCATCCCTCTTGAATCTCTCAAAAGACAAAAAAAAGTGAAAAGATGCTTGTATATTGAGATGAATGGTACTGACTGATTTTCTCCAAATTTGAAGCCCTATAATGTATTGAAAATTAGGAACAAGGTGGATATTGTCATCAATAATCAATTATGATGACCATCTAGTTAGTTGGTTCCATGCTTTTCTACAAATTTGTCTTATTTTTAAAAAAGTAAATTGGATAAGCTCATAATCTCACATTATCTACCACTTATTAATGTAACTATTTGTATCCATATTGATGATGATAATTAGTGTTGAACAAAACAATCAATTTTTTAGAACCATGACAGTGTCACAAGTTTTTTTTTTCTTATTCTTTTTTTACATTGCGTAATTGAATTAACATCCACAAAATGGAATTATTAAAGAGTAATTATATCTTTTTTAAGATATCTATTGAATTTGTGGAATTCTAATTTGTGGACAAGAATAGAGTTTATACTAATTTAGCCGTTCCTCTTTTTAAAGAAGTACCGTTATAATGTTCGATAACATACCCGTTATTAACAAGCAATATAACAGCTTCATTTAAACCGCCATAATGGGCGTTATAACCAATATGTCGGACTTTATTTATGAAAACGCTCAGACTATAAAGCCCTAAAGAAACCCAAATAGGTCAGTCCGTCGCACCGCATTCCACTGTTTCCCTCTCATTTCGATTTGGAATTTGGTAGGGAGAAGAGACGAGTGGGAGAGAGATGAGGGAGGAGGCGGTAGAGACGCTGCGAGGGGTGGTGCGCGACTGCGTGAGCAAGCACCTCTACTCGTCGGCCATATTCTTCGCCGACAAGGTGGTGGCAGCCACCGGTGACCCCGCCGACATCTACATGCAGGCTCAGGCCCTCTTCCTTGGCCGCCAGTACCGCCGCGCCCTCCACCTCCTTAATTCCTCCCAGATCGTTCTCCGTGACCTCCGCTTCCGTTACCTCGCCGCCAAATGCCTGGTACAACCTCCATAACGTCATTGCCCTTAAGCGATCGTCATATATTTTCTGAGACATTTTGTCGAACGACTTTAGTTTCAGAGGGCTTATTCGTTTTTGCTTGGACTTTTATATTGCGTGTAGATTTATTTGATCTCGTGGCACAATGGTGTCAGCTGACAACTTTCTTGGTAAATGTTTGTCATTACCTTTTCCAGTTGTGGCTGACTGTGTAAGCGCATGATCGATTATTGGAGGAATGTAAGCTTGTTATTACCATGTTCGTATCCAATGATGTGGCATTTATGTAATCAGTTTTTCTTATAGAAGGATGTGCAAGGTCCAGTGAGTGCTGGAATTTAGCAAGTTAAATAGTATGTGTCGACCATTTTAGGATGTTAAATAGGATGCGCTAAATATATCTCATGCCACATCTGGAACCTAGATTTTTTTAGAAGGAATGCACTAGGTCTTGTGAATGCTAGAATTTAGATTGTTAAAAATATGGATTAAAATATATAATGTGCCACATTGGATGTTTCTTTTAAACATACACAAGGTGAAAATTGAGAATACAAATTATTCTCCATTTTCCTTTTTTTAAATCCTGGGATTCCACGGGGAGCATGATAATCTTTTTCCTTTCTACCTATTTATCCTTATACCTCTTGGTCTTATAAATCATATTCAGAATAAATTAGTTACTGAAAGACTACAAAGTATTATGTATCTTCTAGACATTTGTAAGGACAGTTGTCCATTGTCAATGATGATATTGGATAGCTATAAAATCACACGCAGAAATTAGTGTTACTGAGATCATGATACGGTTTATTGAAACCTGTTGAATTGGTTGGTATAACCCAAAGAAATATTAGGAAATCATCAGTGTGGTTGACATTCCACGATATTTTCACCCTGGTGCATAGTAGAAAGTATGTGATTAGTATCTCAGTAAATTGCAGACTGTGATGGCGATGAGAATGTGGAAAATGGTTATGTGGGGTATTTATAAGATAGAAAAGAAATATTTGTGTTTGTTAACAACCAGGGATCGCTTCAATTGAGAGTGAAATGAAAACCGTGCTATAAAAAATGTGGCATGGACTTTTATCCAAAGAAGACTTATTAATGGAATGAACGGTCGAGGTAAGTTTATAAAGTTTGTAGGGGAAAGAAGTAGAAGAAAACCTAATACAATTTATCAGAAACAATTAAAAGATATTTGATGCCTCTTAGTTTGATTGGCAACATTGTTGTTAAAAGAGCTCAATCGTGAAAAATGATCCATGTAGCTTGGCTCCACATATATGTAAAGATCCATATAACATGAAATATTTGGTTTCCAACAGCCACATCCGTGCAATTAATGGTTAATATGATCTATGTTGAGACCATAATTCATATAATGACTTTAAGATATCCTTTTAGAATATTCTGCAGGCTAATTTGTTGCCAAGTTAATATGTTTGATTATGTTCATGACCAAATTTATGCTTGTTGCTGCAATATTGCTTTTTGTTTGTTTCTCTTTGTGACATTCAAAAACTTGTCTTATGGTTTACTAGTTACTTGTTTCCCTGTTATATCAGAATTCTTCTTCCCTGTAGTATCTTAATTGTATATAATTTAATTGAGTCTGCAATTTTGTACTGATTGATGCATTTGAGTGCATTTTTTTACCAATTGATGCATTTAATGCTTGTTTCATGCTTAATTCTATTCTTTGCTTTCAATTTATTTTCACTTAGGAAGAGCTAAAAGAATGGCATCAATGTCTGGCAATGCTTGGTGATGCTAAAGTTGATGAGCATGGAAATGTTCTCTCACAAAATGATGGGACTGCAATGTACTTGGATAAGGATACTGAAGATCATGAAATTAATGTAACATATCTGATGAACTGTGACTTTCCTTTCTTGTAACTAGCTTTCTTCATGATGCCTAATTGAAGTATTCTTTTCTGTCACCAGATTACTTCAGCAATTTGTTTTTTACGTGGCAAGGCATATGAGGCTTTAGAAAATCGTGCTCAAGCCAGACAATGGTGAACTTTTATTGTTTTAATTATAGTTTGCAACTCTTGATATTGTTTTATGTATATGGCTGTTGGGTTTTCCAAGTTACTGATGTTTGAATTAAATGATACAAAGAATGAAAGAACAGAAAAGGAGTATTCAAAGAGTAAAATTATCTCGTAATGACACTTCATTTAGCCTGATATAGGGCAATAAGGACATTGAGCTGGAAATGTTTGATTTAAGTTATATGTTGATCAATTTTTCCAAAATCAAATTTTCTAAAATAAAGAAGTCAGTATTTTTGATACAATATTTTGGTGTCATATCTTATTAATACAAAAGGTCATGCATAGACCTTTAAGAATTAGATTAAGTTCTTTCAAGAATGGAGGAACTATGACTAAAATTTTGTTAATTTACCAACCTATATGTGCTTATAATGGCACTCTAATTTTTATCTCTCTCTTCGTGAAGTTAAGAGAACTCTTAGACATGTGGGAACCCAAGGACCAATTTTCAAGGCATCATGCTTGCACTGTATGCCAATCGACAATTGGAATAACACATGCTGTCCTAAGAACCTGGTTATGTTGCCAGGTTTCTCAACTCAACGGTTTAGGCCATTACCTGGGTGAGATGAGTGAAGTGGAACAGGTTGTTATCTCTTCAAGACGAGTGAAGCTGGAAACAAGAATTCATGTATGCATACTTCAACAAGATATCTTTCAAATATGTATTTATCATTCTATATTTCTAATTCCTACTTCAGTTAACTCTTTTGTGGTGTTTCTTTATCTTGTCATTTACTAAACAATCTCCCTGTGCGTTTCAATGGTTAGTTTTTCTACATTATTTGTTCATATACAAGATAAACATTGTGTGAATCACTTTAGAAGTTTTATTTGATTTACTTTTAAGTAACTGTTTGCAATTTTTGACCTGCCTTTGCATTTACTAGTTCTATCATGTGTTTTAGTTGTGGTTACCTCTTATTATTGTGACATTGCAAGTTATTCATATGCTTAACCTTTTCTTTGATTAATGTGTTTAAGGTATAAAGCAGCTGTTAAAGCAGATGCATTATGTTATGAGGTAAGATAAATCTTTGCTTCTGATCCAAAAAATGTGTAACTAATACCTAGGTTTGAGATTGTTTTATTTGTATATAACAAGGATAAAAACTCGAGGCACACCACAGAAATTTAAAACAATTTAAAGTATTTCTCGAGTGGTTCCCTGATTCAATGTGAGGAACCACTGCTGATGGCTCGTTAGTTGAAATTAACCTGAAACATGCATTTAGAATGACAAATGTAGGCTGGTGTTCTTTACTTGCGTTGACTACCAAATAGGTGATCACAATTCTCACCTTCAATTTTTTTGTTTACTTTATCTCATACTTTAAAATTCATTTCCCAAGTTAGGGCATATCACTTTCTCTTAGGAGACACATGGAACAATTTTCAGCCTTAAAAGTTCTAGTTATACTTCAATCTCAGTAAATATTACAAATCATTGAGACTCTTGACCTGATGAAAGAGGACCAGTTGCTCCTTCCATTCCTTTGAATCGGGGTCTGACAAGGATGTCATCCCAAGCCAACTTGGATAACATCATAAAACATCAGATAGTTCAACCAATAGTCAGTTCTTACCATTAGAAAAATGGCATGCCTTTATTGAGAAGTCTGATAAGAAAATTTTTTAGCTCATCATTTGTTCTGACAGTCACTTTCAGGTAGTGTGGAAGTGCATTGACATAGCAGTCAGATTGCATAAGGTACTTTTTGTATTTAGGAAGATTTCTATAGTTGTATTACAAAGTAATTATACAAGGAAATTAGCATTAATTTAAAGTGAAAGAGTCTTCCTTCTAAGAATCTAGGCTCTTGGAAGGTCACAATTTGAGAACCATCATGAAGGCAAGTATTTGACAATCTGTTATAGATTTGCACCAGCCAATAAAGAAGGGAAAAGCTAATATATCTGGCAAAATTGGAGAAATTGAACATTTTGTAGGCTGATTGATAGGCTGAATACAGATTTTTTTAAGTGGTTAATGTTATTGCTTCGTCCTTCATAAATCAAATTACTATCATGGTTCCTCTATCATTCTTTACCAAAAGCATGCTCTTCTAATTTCTAAATTACTCATTAGTTAAGAGGTTAAAAATTCAGAGATGCTTCCAAAAAATAGTGCTTCCAGACACCATTACTTATTGATTTTTCATGTAGAATATGAACTTGAATTTCCTGATAAGATTTCATAATCTTGACAATTTCTTTTGATTCTCAACCTAGTCATTTCCATCACCATTTCTTCATGTAACCACATATTGCTACTTCTCTTTTCTTAATAAAATGGCTGAATAAATGTTTCTTGGTTAATTTAGGTTGGTACTTAGTGTTTGTGATTGTTATGCACTGCAAGATCTGCAAGCTCATGCTTTTATGCAAATGACGAGAATTAAATGTTACAAATAATGAATGCATGTTTTTGTTAACTACCAGGAAAAGAAAACCAATTTACAACTGACTTTATGTAGGGTACCTTTGAATTCTTTGCAATGATAACATCCTGGTTTTGGTCTGTGGAGAATGTTATAATGTATAATTAATTTTCCCAATGACTTGATCAATCGATTGCAAATCTCATGCAGTTTTGGTAGAACATACCAATGAACCATTTTTATTGAATACGATATCATGGACATAAACTAAAATTTCAATGAATCCTTATGTGTTTTGGATTCTAGACTTACTTAATTCTGCTTAACATGTGAGATCTGTGGCATTATTGTTTGGACAAATAAATCTTTGCCACCAAATGTTGTACTTTGAAATTTTGATTTACAGTTTTCTATATTGTTACTGTGGATTGTATATGCTACATCATTAAAGAAAGCTGTCTTGTTTATTTTGTCTTATACTGCATATTTTGCCATGTGCTATCAGGCTTTGGAATGTCTGGTTGACAATTACATGCTCACGTGTGAGGAGGGTAAGGTTACAAAATTGACAGATACAAGTTACTTGAAGCTTTTGGTTAACAAATCATATGAGCACTGATATCATTATTGTGAACCAACTCTAAAATTAATTCTTAAAAAAATGTGTATAATTAGTGTTGCTTGCTGGTTGCTTTGTTTCTATCTGAATAAGAGAATGGACTTATGCACAACGTTTAAGATAATTTTACTTGGAATCTTGGATGTGCATGATCCCAGAGTATTTGGTATGGACTATTTATGTACCTAAAACCCAGCTGGGTTTTTAATTGGATATTAGTTATACATAAATTTTCATGAATCTTCCTAAGTGTTTCTTAATTATTTTTTTGTGCATATGTGACTTAGAATGCCACCATAGTGAATCAAATATACAAAAATTTGATGACATAGGTTATAACCACATCAATGCTCAGAAGTGATTTAAATTTCTTCCACTATTCATTTTTCAGTATACTTTAATTTCATTAAAAGGATAACAGATTGTAGTGTGATACCCAATTATTTGGGTCTAACGTTTGGCTTAATGCTGCTATTTGAACTTTTGTTATTACTATATTAAAGGAGCATATGGTTTTAATAAAATTACATTATAGTATCATGTATGAAACACATCTAGAGTGCAAAATTGAGTTCACAACATTTGTGTCCTTGTACTTTCTTGAACTTTTTTGAATGTTCCAAGGCATGCTTCACATCTTTTTTGAATTATTCAAAAGGTTCTTCTGTTTCTGTGAACACATTGACAAACAGTTATAGGAGTCTATCTGGTGAAAATTTGTTTTTGGATGATATTTGTTATGGAGACTTGACAACCTAAAAGTATGTTACTTTTTCTATCTGATAGTACCTTTGGTAAAAGATAACCTGTTGGATCATACGGTCTGTAAAATCTTCTGACAACACTAGAATTTTGCTAATTCTTTTATGACAAATTTAAAGAAGGGGCATATGCACAAATAAAAAGCCTTCTTAAATTTTTGTTTTCTATTCTTAGTGAACTGGTGTTCCAATATATATATCTTCTATCTGACCATCAGAAATTGTTCTGATTGATGTTTGTTTAGATATTTTCATTTGATGTAGATTTTTCAAATCTCAATTTTTCCTGAAAATTAGAAGTTTGAAACTTCGACACATTTCAGAATCAAGTCTATTATCATCTTTGCAATTTGGAAAAGATGATAAGTGGTTGTCATCATTCTACTCATGTCTTGTAAAGAAGGTAATGTCGTAAGCACTGTGTTAATATCTGGCATCAGAAAATATATGATTTTGACTGTTTCTTTTGATTTTGTAGCACGTCAAAGAACATGTTGTAGAAGCCAAGTTCAGAGATCTTGAAAGAGAGACTTCTGGTGTTGCATCTTCTAATTCATCTTTTAGCCAGACACTGAAAAACAACACCGACTTGTTGGCTCGTAGAGCTGAATACTATTACCAGAGTGGAGAGTATCAAAGATGTTTTGAACTTACTTCCATGTAAGAATTATGTTAAAGTTTTAACTAAATTCGACTAATATAGGTAGGCTTTATATAACTCCAATCTATGCTTCTTTCAGGGTTTTAGAAAGAGATCCTTTTCATTTGAAATGTACATTAGTTCATTTGGTGGCTTCGATGGAACTTGGCCGTTCCAATGATCTCTATCTTATGGCCTGCAATTTGGTGAAAGATCATCCTCAAAAGTTAGTATGCATTTTTTATTACAATATAAGATTCAAGGATTTTGATCAATCAAAAGGCTTAAGTTTTAAGGACAACTATGTAGCAAGTTGGTTTCTCTCATGAATTTAATTGAATAATAATGTAGACATTGATAGGTATGAAATTACTTTATTTGTTCAGAAGAATATTTGAAATTGGTCTACTTATATTTGTATATACTAGCTAATTCCTAATGTTGCTAGCTTGAGTCATATGCTACAAGATATATTATTGTTGATTATGTTCTTATGGACAGAGATGTCCACTATTTTGATCATGACAAATTCTTCTTCTTTTTAGAGCTCTCTCCTGGTTTTCTGTTGGATGCTACTACTTTTGTATCAAGAAGTATGATCAATCACGAAGATACTTTTGGTAATTGCTATGTCATTTCTAAATGTGTATCTTATTACTATTATGTATCTGGTTTCCTTTATCGACAGGTTTCATTGTTGATCACCTTTTATTAAGAAGACAGCATTGCTTTTCTGACTTTCGAATGATCTTAGATTTTGGAATAAATAGTTACTAGCCATTATGAGATGTAACTCTGTCCTCTAAGCATGTTATTAAGTTACCCTGATGTTAATCCTATTGTTTTAGAAGGATGAAGGCTGATCCTCTTTTTGTGACACCTAAAGTATGTGTGGCTAGCATTTCTCTGTAATTTTTTTGCACTTCTTTCTTATGATTCTTAAAACCTTTTACATATTCTTTGAGTTGAGATGATTGTAGACACTATATCTGTTGTTTTTAGCAGAATAGTTGTACTACAATGTAATAGAATTGAAAGGATTAAGAAGACCGGTTGTACTACACTGTAATAGCAGACCAGTTGTACTATATCTGTTGTTTTTAGCAGACCAGTTGTACTACAATGTAATGCAATTGCATTATTGACTTTTTTTAGTTTTTGACATGAACTCAATTTATAAATCTTACATGTTCAAAAGGTATGCTTTTCTTCATGATGATCCTTTGTTATGTCTGCTAGTTACCATAAGAGCATTGATTATCTGTGCCTTCAACTTGATTATTTCCATTTCATGTCACTATTGGCATGGTTAGAACTTCTAGAGTTTATCTTTTTGAAGTTTTTTACTGCAATCATTAATAAGATCATTTTTGTGTTGCATGCTTATGTTGCTTGTATTCATGTCCATACATTGCTTCGTTGGTTTATATGGTTTGACTTTTACATCCATCTATTAAAAGTGCAAATGCATCTCATGATCATGTGCAGCAAGGCTACAACTATAGATGGGTCGTTTCCACCTGCTTGGGTAGGTATTGGTAATGCTTATGCTGCTCAAAGTGAGGGTGATCAAGCAATGGCTGCGTTTCGTTCTGGAGCTCGCTTGTTTCCTGGGTAAATTAGATTATTGCTGTCTTCTATGCAGGCAAAGTTGGATTCCTGATAAGATCTAATTTGCCTAGAAACGTGTCATTTCAGTGAATAGAAAAGATTCTTTTGTTCCTTCTGTATGCTAAATCTATTAGTTGTCAGGTTTTTGCTTCACACCGAGTGTATGTTTCTATTTATTGATGATCCCAATAGTAATTCCTTGACATAGGTATCGATTTTCAATTATTCCTCATTTTATTTCTTTGAAGGTCTATATGCTATACATCATAAATATCCTTTTCTGTGGCTTCCACCTAATGTTCTATTATGCATTTTGTCTGAATTTTGGTACAGAGATACTAATGCAATTGCTTATCTAAGGCTAAGATTCAAGAATGCAAAATTATCATGTTAATAATTTTCTCCATAAAAATCTAACCCTAAATTTGATATTATATATTGCATTTGTTTGTTGGGACATTTTGGCATCCTATCATTGTATATTGCATTTGTTTGATACATAAAACTCTAAAAATTATGGAACAATCGCAATCGAATCTTTATATATGATATCTAAAACATAAAGAGTTTTTATCTAACAGTTTCTACTTTGGCTACGAGCAATGGCAATAAATTCCTTTTGTCTTGTGCTTGCAGTTTCAGCCTTTTACATCTGGATTCATATTTAGAGTTTGAATCTTTTCTGAAACCTGATGCAGGTGTCATCTGCCAGCACTATATATTGGAATGGAATACATGCAAACACACAATTACAAACTTGCAGAACAGGTATGATGCTGCAGCTTTTGAAAATCTAAAAGATTTCTGATTTCATTTGCCATTTTTGGTTGTTTATTTTGTAGCTTCCTTTTTCCATGTTTTCATCTGTATATCTCTATTTATATATGTATATATATATTTTTATTGTTTTTCCTTATGCTCCGATGTGGACTTGGTGTTAAAGATTTCAATAGGCGCACTGGTGGTGGCTCGCCACAGACGAAGACAAACACCCACATGAAGGTTGTGATGAAAATATTATAGATCACCTACTGATGTTGGCAATACTTGATAAATGATGGCTAAGGATTCTTTTTTGTCAATGGTGTTTTATTCATGAGGGCTATGTTTCTCACAATGGTTTTGGTGTAGGCAGCACTTTCAAAAGGTAGTCATCGTTGTGTTGCTAGGGGTCACACCTCTATTAGCTTATCGTAGAATATGAGTGTAAGAAAAATTAGATTGTATTTACAACCTGAGACAGAAAACTATAAATTTAACCAACAATATAGTAAGTAGAACTAAACTATGAAAAAACCATCTAAACATGAACATGGCTAAAAGTTCTGAAGTTTCTGTCCCAATCAAGATGGGGGCCTAATCATAAAGGCAACCAACCCATTTAAAAGGCTATACAATACATATATAACTGCCCCTTTGGTCAGGTCTGTTTTTTTTTTTTTTAAAGCATGTGTTTGTGGTTTCTGGCTCTCTTTTCATGGATTGTAGATGCGTGACTCCTTGGGAGCTGCTCTCTGCACTGTAGTTCCAACTCCCACCATCACTGCTTGCTGCACTTGGCTGACCAGGACATCACTGCTTGCTGCTTGCTGTACTGTAGTTCCAACTCTCATTGTTCCTTCTTCGCCTTCTTCCTTCTCCTTTTTTTCCCTTCTTCCTCCCCTTCCCAAGCCAGTAAAACGGTACCACAGTACATGCTGGCATGGACTGTACCCATATCAGCCCGACCATGGATCGATTGGGGTCTGTTACCCGAATTGAATTTCATGACTAGAATTAATTCAATATCACCTAAGCTGCAACATCTATTATGCACTGAGGATTTCATTGAATATTAAATTGGGTAGTCATCTTATGGTTTCTTGGACATCTTGTGTTTCTTTATAGCGAAGAGCATCTCAGTCTATAATGAAATATTAAACAAATAGTAAAGTGGGAAGCCCTTGTGTTTCAGTGTGAAAATTAAAGTTTGAAGTATGGTTGGTGAGGAAGATGAACCTTGAACTTTGTCCCACGGATACATTTTCAGAAAGGGTTTAAGTTCAGGCCAACTGTAATTGAAGAAGATGCTACAACAAGAGTTATGACATAACTTACAAGAAATGAGACTCAAGTTGTATTAGGATTTTTGGACTTTAGTCTTGGGGATGATATACGAAATTATAGTTTGATAGAACTTAAGTCCATAAAGATGTAACTCTGCATTTTGAGTTGTACATGAATAGCTAGTTCTTGTTTATTTTCTTTTAAAAGCTTCGGAGTAATAATCATATGTTTGCTTGAAGTTCTTCCACTAAAAATGATTCTTAAGCGTAAATGCTTGCTGTAGCGTGTTAAAAGTAGCGGAGAACTTGTTTTTTAATTGGACTGTAGTAGCTTTTAAACAAGAAATGATGTAATAGGTGGTTTTGACTTGTGTACAACATCGTTTATTGATGTTCTCAACGTGCTTTCTCTTCAGTTCTTTTTGCAGGCCAAAAAGATATGCCCTTCTGATCCACTTGTATATAATGAACTTGGAGTTGTTGCTTATCATATGAAGGAGTAAGAAAAATCATCCTCTCTATGTTCCGGTTTTTAGCACTGGTTCTTATTTTGCAATCAATTTATGCATCTTTACTTGTTATCAACCTACTAGCAGAGATATGTACTATTCTTAACATGATGGTGAAGAATTTGTTCTAGTTTGCAATATCTGCCTAGGCTGTTCCTCAGCCATCCAAGTGTACACCCATTGCAACAGTCAAATATGGAAATTGAATTCACATTGTATATACCCATCTAAGCAATTTTTTTCGATGAACTATGAGCTGTTTTGCATGTTCATTACTACCTATTTTCCTTTGCTTTTTCAGCATATGGTGAATGTTAGTGTGTATAATGCTTTTGTACTTCTCTATCATAATCCAAATTATCTTCTTCTTGTAGATACCAGAAAGGTGTTCAGTGGTTTGAGATGACCCTAGATTGTGTTTCATCTTCATTAAGTGAAATGTGGGAACCTACTTTGGTAAACCTTGCACATGCATTACGAAAACTTAAGTACGTTCAGTTGTCAATCTACATAATTTCTGCTATGAATTTATTGTACCTTTAGGATTCAGCTACATTTTCTTGGTCTACTATAGTGTTTGTAGCATACATTTGAACATTACACACTTCAGATTGACTTGTGTAACATATCAAATTTTCTTTAAGCTATATTATCAGTAATCATTCCTCTTTTATGTTTGCATCTAGGCATGGCCCAAGTTAGACAACTTGATGTGGGTATATTAATTGTTGTGCCAAATTGTTTACTATCTGCAACTAAACAGCTCATAATGGTGCTCTGAGATGCTCTAGCACCACGATCTCATTATGGTATATCTGGTATGAATATGCAGGAGTTTTCCATAGCATATGATGTAAGAAAACATCTTAATTAGCTAAATTTGCATAGTTCAAGGTATAGCATTTCCTCTTAGTTGCAATTAGTTTCAGCAGAACTATATTTGACAACTCCAATGACATCATCATATGTAAGACTAGGACTATTTACAACCCTGCACTTGTTCAACAGGAAGCAACCTGTGAAGCAGAGTAAGACTTGCACAGGTTTAAAAAGAAGCAACCTGGAAAGGCAAATAATATTGATTTACCCATCTGTGACTTTTTGTTAGTATTCAGAAACAAGATGCTTTAAGATGCTGCATAATGTAATAGCACAATTGGAAGAGAAAAGTATTCATTACATGAGTCAATCAAGATGCTTTATATTTGCACCCATGTTCCTGTATCTTAAATTTGATGTCAGGTTTCATGGTTCAATCTTGAGAGCTTAAGAGGTGTCAATTTCTTAAAGACAAAGCAAGTTGCTTGAGGTTTATAATTAGAGTCAATCCTGCCTCATTTAGGAAGATTGACAAGTCGTAGTCTGATCCTATGTGAGTAATTCTACATCAGGTTAAATGAGTGTTAAGAGCTTAAGAAGTATGACATATAGAAAATTGCATTGGGTTTATAATCAAGTGCTAAATATGTGAAAAAGTGATCGTGAAACTACTTTCACAAAATAAGCAAAAATTATGTCAGAGAAGTTTCCCTCTTAACATGCAGCAAAAGAAAAAAGGTTCTAATGAGACACTTATTCCAGTCAAAACCTTGTTGCCACTCTCAATAGAGAAAAAAAGGACCCTTATTTCCTTGAGTGGTGGAAAAACAATAGAAATTTAATACAGCAGTGGCTCCAATGTGTATGTCATCTCTTTAGAATGATTAAGGATATATATAAATTGGAGGACTTCCTGGTCAAGGTTTTCCTGGTAATGGCTTGACTACCAGTGTCATGAAGTTTCTAAAGTATATCTTGTAATTTAAATCACGTGACAGAAATTCAGGTGTAGCTGTAAAGGCTAAAGCATTTTAAAAGACTTGTGGTTCTTTTTATTCAATAATAGTTTGGCCCCAAAATTTGATCTGTTTGCTTCTACGAATGTTTCCTTATTTGCTGAGAACCAGTTAATTACACAATATATTCTTTTGAATGCATGGAGATATCTGTATGTTAACCTTGATGTACTTCTTTATTCTCTTCAAGTGGAGGACAAATATGAAGGATTTTGAAAGAAAAGGTGTAACTTCTGCAGAAAATAGATATATTATTTTTGTTATTGTGCACATTTAATATCAGGGAGAGTATTTTCAGGATGTTCCAGAAGGCTATTTCCTGTTATGAAAAGGCCCTGGCTGTTTCAACTCAAAATTTCAGTGCATTTGCTGGTCTGGCATATACATATCATCTGCAGGTATCTTCACAAGCTTATAGGCTGTCTATACCAAGGTCTCAAATATCTGCTGGGATATGTCCCAACCAGTATGTATCTCTCTGACTGAGGATTGATATTAGACTATATAGCTTGGAACCGATCCAGTTCATTTTTAAATTATTTTTTTAGTGACATCAGGTGGTAATATTGGTGTTGGTCTAACAAGGTGTCAAAGCTGGTGTTGGAGCATGAATTTAGGCCTGATTTTTTTTTTCACTTATTTTCATTGGATTTTTTTTTTTTTTCGTTTCTCTGAGGTAACTTGAAGCGAAAGTTGTTACAAAAAGAACAGTAGCACTGCATGCACAATTTTTTAAACTATGATATATTCAGGTCCATGCATTTGTTGATCTATGGAATTACATGTATGTTCAAGTGTCTATGCAGTAAATAAAGATTAGAAAGGAAAAAAATGAGAATAGAAAATTCAACGGTTTTGTCTTATTCTGCTTAGCTTCTTTTTGGAATGTCAACAGTCTTTATCATAATGACTAAAGAGATGGTGAAGATCAATCCCCTCTGACTTTTAGTTTCTTAGCTGCACTGTTTTTGCACATATTTAATAGCCTTTTTGGTATCAGTGTTTTATTAATTCCTGCTGTATTTTTAACAGGATAACTTTGATGCTGCAATAACCTACTACCACAAGGTGAGTTTTCGAGTAAATTGTGATTATAATTGACCTATAGATGTTTCATCAGATTTCCAGATACAACCACAATTGAAATTTATATGCATTAGAAAGATGTACTTATGGTGTAATTCATATTATTGTCCAGCTTAACTGAAATTGGGATAGTCCTTGCATATAGATGTCTTAGCGCTGACAAATCTGATGTTTCTGCTAACAGTGATTATTTTCATAGTGTAGAATTGCACGTAGGAATTGCTGGGATTTGGTTGCATGGGAATGCATGTGTCGGGTAATTAAGTTGACTACCTGAGTATCCTATCATAGTTAAAGTGATATACTGGATATGGATCGTTCCAATCAAAAGCTGTAGTGCAACATCATAATAAATATCTGCAATTGAGTTTTGATTCCTTGATCTCTTCCTTGATAGCTGACCTGAAGGCTGAAGGCAACATTTTCTGCCTATATGCAGGATGCCATAGTCTGGCATCACTTCTTTCAGCCATGTACCATATATCAGACACCTGATATAGTTGTACATTTATTTTTTTAAAAATTACTCAATATTTTTACTCAATCTATAAGGTGACTAGATTGGGAAATCTTGCTTGGGAAACACTTAATTAATTTGTCAAACTTGTTTTCCATATTTTCCTATTCTAATTCGCACTCTGTTTGGTCCATATTTCATGCTTAAGCTACTTTTATAGAAATTATTACATTTTCATTGGACAGGCTCTTTGGCTGGACCCAAACGACCAATTCTGCACAGAGATGCTAACTCTTGCCCTCGAGGATGATTGCAGAGGTGTTGACCGGAGGAAATAACTTGTGGTATGTACTGATGGACGAAGCAGTGTTACTTTCCTGCTAATATTGTCATTATGTAATTGTGGGAGAACTTCCTAAATATTAGCTTAATATCGTGCATGGTCTGTTTTTAGTGTATAGGTTAGCTATTACAGACTTTCTTTTGTTGTTTTTGTTGGTTTTCTTTCCAGTTTTTCTGGGGCTTTGCATATATTTTCTGCTTTTTGTATTAGCAGAATATGTCCAATTTTGTATTGATATTGACATGCACACTAAATCATCATGGTTTTCATGGTAACGATGGATGCCCTTTGTATTCATAAGATTCATAAGATTTACTTCTGTTGAGCTATCAGCAAAGTAACAAAATAATTAAGAGCTTTATGGAGCTTCATCGTTGTGGAGCTCGTGCTGTCAAGCTTTGATGGACCGAACCTTTTTGATTTTTTTTTTTTGTGGAAAACTGTCTTGAAAGTTAAATGTTCTGTAGCTGTTGGTTCTTCCAATGAAAGTATATTTTTCTTGAAAACCTTATTCTAGAACATAAATGCAAGCTATAGTTTAGAGTTTAGACAGTATTAAAATTTTATTCTGTTTAACTGTTGTCCAACATTTTTCTAGTCGAGTATTTGATGGTTGCTTCTTTTATACTAGCTTCATATGAGCCCCGAGACACTTAGTTTACTGCCAAATCTGAATGATTTATGAAGCATCTATTACCTTTAATTATTGCGACCTTTAATTCCATACAATGATTTATGAAGCATGTGGGTGACCTTTAATTATTGCGACCTGCCTTTGCTATTCCATATAATGCCGAATGTATTGTTGGCCTTTTCTTCTTCAACTATTAGATGTTGCTGCAACTAATGCCTTTTCCTTCCTCACTGCTTCATCTCGCTGATGGAAGAAGCCACCGCTTCCCTTCTCCCTCTTTCCATCATCATTGTCTCTCCTCTTTCGTCTGGTTATGCCTAAAATCCCATCCTTGGAAACCCTATCCCTCGCCTCGTTTTCTCTCGCTCCTAAGCGATGTTGGGTTTGCCTCTTGCATTTCTTCCCCTGACCGGAAGGGGAGTTAAACTGTCATAGCTTTCTCTGGGATATGGACATGGATACAGATGAATTCTCTGCACTTTATCTTTTTAAGCATAATTTAAAATTAATTGAAAAACTTAGTGTATATGATTCTGCATTGGTGGCTTTTTATTGTTATGCTCAACTTGTACTCCATTTTCCTGATGAGTGCATATACTTTATATTATTATATGAAATCTAATCTGGTACATAAATCCACCTGATTATGTTTTCCCCGGCTTTTTATCTCCTGTAAAAGCATTACGCTTGATTGCACAGTGCTCTTCTAGTTTCAGCAATATATATGTATCGTCGAGCATTCCTACATGTACATTTATATAAGGATTATATATTAAAGAGTCAAGGTTCATTTTAGCCTTATGATATATTTATATATAAAATAATTCATATATTTTTAAAAATATAGTATATAAACTTTATGTTGACTCATAAAAAATTATTAATATAATAATATATATAATTTAAGTTTAAAAATAAATTAAGATTCATTTTAGTTTTTGTGATTTTGTTTATGGATCGTTTAGGTTCTTATGGTTTATTCGTGTCTAAAATAATCGTTATATTGACTCAAAATAAATTATTAATATAATGATACATATAATTTAGGTTTTTAAAAAAATTGAGACTACCATCAACGATGGGAAGAGGTGTTGTCGTGGAAGTGACCATAATCAGCAACACCGAGCTGTTGTTGCTTAGCAGAGCGTCGTATGCACGCAACCTCTCCGGCACTAATGATGAGCTCAAGTGGATGTGCGTCGACTAGTTCGACGCTATGTACGTAGTGGTCTGGGCATCTTTGTCCTATCGTCTTTCACTTCGTCCTCTCCTGCAACCTCACCCGCCACACCTATGATGTAATGGTTCAGCTCTCCCTCACTTCTGTCTTTGGTTTCTCCTACCTCTACCTCTCAGTCTTCGTCTGTCGTTATAGCCTTCGTCACTTCCTCTTCCTCGATAAGATATCTTAATCTTTTTTAAAAATTAAATTATATTTATTATTATATTAATAGTTTATTATGAGTTAATATTTTAATGCTTATTAATTCAGATTTGACGTAAGGAGTTTATATATTATATTTTTAAAAATGTATGAGTTATTTAGATACGAATAAACTATAAGGGCTTTAGTAGTGAATGACAAAAATCACAAGAGCTAAAATATATTTTAATATTTTTTTAACTTAAATTATACGTGTTATTATATTAATAATTTATTATGAGTTAGTATATTACGTAAGTGATGAGGATAGTAATTATGATAAGACTCGACTGACGTCAAATGACGCCTCATGCCTCGATCGACATGACAACACCTGGTCAAACCGACCGGAACGTCGGTCGAGGCGCATTAACGCCTACTCAGGCTCGGTTCTTCACGCCGCGCCAACGCCCATGTCAGACGCTACCAGCCAGCCCCCTGCAAGCGGGCACATCAGAAAACAGTAAGCTTCCCTATAAATACCCTCACATTCCGAACAGAAAAGAGGGGGGGGACACACCAGGAGGAGACTTCTTCATCTAAACCCCCTCCACTATCGTCTGACTCAATCGTCGGAGGGGTCGGGTTGAGCCGCCCGACCCAACCTTTGTGCAGGAGCGAAGCCGAAGGTCCTCGCCGGACGCGTAGGCGAGGAGTTCCTTTCCCGAGGAAAAGGCGACCTCATCCCGATCGGACACCGCACTACGACCACCTCGGCGGGCTTGAGGAAGACCCCAGGGAGGTCCCCGTCGTCCGGACCTGACACAAGCCGCGTCAGCCCCAAGGCCACGGCATGAAGTTGTTTACACTAACATATTGGCGCTAGAAGGAGGGCCCGGAATGTCGGGTGATCACCCGAGCGGCCCAGACGAGCCCATGGCTGAGAGGTCGCACCCGACTGAAGCCTCGGGGGAACATCTCCCGCACGAAGATCGTCGTGACGAACACCCCGCCACGACCTCTAAACGATATTGGCGGATATTCAACGACCCGGGCTTGTCGCCGCTCGACAGCGCCCCCGCTGACCCGTCGCCCGTGTCGTCCGAGGCCTTTCAGGACCTCGCTCATCAAGTTCGAGCTCTGATGGGTATGGTGCAAACCATTATCCCGCTCGTTTCTTCTCCGTCGCACTCTCCCACGATCGAACCACAGCGACAACGCGAGGCGCCCGTTTGGGCCCACACAACACTTCCGGAGCCCCCCACTTCACCTCGGGTCCGACCGGCCCCACTCGGGGATCCAGTGATGGCAAACCCGAGCGGCCGCCCCGAACCCGAGGCACTCTCTTCGGACTCCTTGCGGGTCCAGTTGCGCTTCGTTAGCTAGCAACTCGACGAGGTGCAGGAAGAGGTTCGCAGGTCCAAGGGAGAGCTCGGGGAGGACGCACACCAAGGGTCTCTCTTCACGCCCGAGATACGGGATCAAACAATCCCCCCGGACTTCCAGCTCCCATCTCTCGACGCTTACGATGGCTCCACCGACCCGGCGGACCATGTAGCTGTTTTTCGCGCCCAGATGGCGCTGTACGGGACCTCTGATGCTTTGATGTGTAGAGCGTTTCCCACTACTCTGAGAGGGTCGGCCCATGCGTGGTATGACGGCTTGAAGACCGAAACGATCGCTTCCTTCGACCAGCTCGCCAATGACTTCGAGCTCCACTTCGCGGCCTATGCACGGCCGAAGCCTTCCACGGCACTGCTCGGCAGACTTAAACAAAAGGAGGACGAGCCCCTCTAACATTTTGTGGATCACTTTGCCACGCACATCTGGGGTTTGTTGGACACTCACCCCTCTCTGTTAGTGCAGGCGTTTATGATAGGCCTGCGACCTTCCAAATTCCTCTGGTCCCTCACGGAGCAACCTCCCACCACAGTGCTAGAGATGCTCCCACCGCGGAGGCTTTGGCGGCCGTGAGGAGAAGGGACGACTCCCGACCGCGGGCTCCATAAGAGAGGTCAAGCACCCGCGGTGGCTACCCGATGTTGTCATCGTGAAAAGAAATCTAAGCCTTGCCTCAGTCTCTTCCGAGCGAAGGTTCAGTATCTACCTGACCCCCTCTCGGCTCGTGGTTAGCCCCGGCTTAAAATCTTCTAAATCTACACGGCTCGGCCATAGACTGCCGAGCCCGCCTTAGCGCGGCCTTCCTGCCTGAGCTGCATCCCTCGACCATAGACTACCGAGCCCACCTCAGCGCGGCCTGCCCGCCTGAGCCATGTCCCTCGGCCATAGACTGTCGAACCCACCTCAGCGCGGCCTTCCCGCCTGAGCTGCACCCCTCGGCCGTAGACTACCCGAGCCTACCTCAGCGCGACCTGCCCGCCTGAGTCGTGTCCTTCGGTCTGAGTTGTATCCCTCATGATGCCCGAGACCACGCCTGCATCGTGCTCCTCGGCCGCATGTTGCCCGAGACCACACCTGCGCGGCATGCCCGCTTTTGTCGTTCTCCTCGGCCGCATGATGCCCGAGACCACACCTGCGTCGTGCTCCTTGGCCGCATGTTCCCCGAGACACACCTGCGCGGCCAGCCCGCCTGCGTCGTGCTCCTCGGCTCCATGCTTCCCGAGACCACACCTGCGCGGACTGCCCGCTTGCGTCATGCTCCTTGGCCGCATGTTCCTCGAGACACACCTGCGCGGCCAGCCCGCCTGCGTCATGCTCCTCGGCTCCATGCTTCCCGAGACACACCTGTGTTGCCAGCCCGCCTGCGTCGTGCTCATCGGCTCCATGCTCCTCGAGACACACCTGCACGGCCAGCCCGCTTGCGTCGTGCTCCTCGGCTCCATGCTTCCCGAGACACACCTGTGCGGTCAACCCGCCTGCGTCGTGCTCCTCGGCTCCATGCTCCTCGAGACACACCTGCGCGGCCAGCCCGCCTACGTCGTGCTCCTCGACCCCATGCCCCAAGACACACCTGCGCGGCCAGCCCGCCTGCGTCGTGCTCCTCAGCTCCATGCCTCCCGAGACACACCTACGCGGCCAGCCCGCCTGCGTCGTGCTCCTCGGCTCCATGCCCCCCGAGATCGTGCCCGCGCGACCCGCCCGCCTGAAAACTGAAGCCATGCCTCGGACTCCCGTTACAACGATCGACGCAAACTTATTTCCGGGGGGGAAATATGATGAGGATAGTAATTATGATAAGACTCGGTTGACGTCAGATGACGCCTCACGCTTCGATCGACGTGACAACACCTGGTCAAACTGACCGGAACGTCGGCCGAGGCGCATTAACGCCTACTCAGGCTCGGTTTTTCACGCCACGCCAACGCCCATGTCAGACGCTACCAGCCAACCCCCTGCAAGCGGGCACATCAGAAAACAATAAGCTTCCCTATAAATACCCTCGAATTCCGAACGGAAAAGAGGGGGGGGGGGGGGGGGGGGGGGGGGACACACTAGGAGGAGACTTCTTCATTTAAACCCCCTCCACTATCGTCTGACTCGATCATCGAAGGGGTTGGGTCGAGCCTCCCGACCCGACCTTTGTGCAGGTGCGAAGCCGAAGGTCCCCGCCGGACATGCAGGTGCGGAGTTCCTTTCCTGAGGAAAAGGCGACCCCGTCCCGATCGGACACCGCACTACGACCACCTCGGCGAGCTCGAGGAAGACCCCAGGGAGGTCCCCGTCGTTCGGACCTGACACAAGCCGCGTTGGCCCCAAGGCTACGACGCGAAGTTGTTTACACTGATAGTAAGCAAACTCTAACATATATTAACTTAGACTTGACGAGAGGGACTTATATATTACGTTCTTAAAAATTTATAAGTTATTTTAGATATGAACAAATTATAAGACAAGTGATTTATGATCAAAATCACGGGGATTAAAATGAACCTTAACTATGTGTTGTTATAAATTTTTATTTTTTTCTCTTTTCTTGAAATGTGAATTAAGACTAGTATTGCATGCACTAGTTGACTGTCATCCCACGACATTACTTTTAGATTGAATTATATGCCTATTTCTCAATAGCTCTGGCCATATGAATTAGGGGCAAGTATTGAATTATAACCAGCTTGGATTTGACATTAGGTCCTTTCTAAGCCCTTTTGTTAATCATAAAGCAATTATTTTGGCCCATAAAATTGATATTGATCCTAACAAAACTCGATAATTGGAAGTCATAGTTGATGAAACACCATATTATTTAGCTCTTGAACAATAACCGTATGGCAAGTGTTGCCAATTCGTGTCCCTCTAAAACAGCGTACACAACAAAAAGAAGCAATCCTCTTAATCGTAATAATGTCTGGTAATAACTTGTAAGTACTAGCAGACGATGTTGGTGGTCTTCTTGGCCATGACGAACTTCTTCCAAGCGTCGGTGACGGACCGCTGCGTCTCGAGCTCCGACTTCTTGGGGATCGTCCCGTTGCGGTGGTGGTGTGGGTGGCCGTTGACCTTGGGCTGTTTGGGCGGCAGCGAGTCGAGCTCGTGCAGGACCTTCTGCACGTCCATCACGAGCCGCTCTGCCAGCGTGCGGCTGAAGTCCTCGCGGATGACGACGCGGAGCACCGTGACGTGCTGTGCGTCCGGCGGCATCGTGTACGCCGGCACGATCCACCCGAACCGGCGCAGGAAGTCTGACACCTCGAACTCGTCGTGCCGGCTTCGGTCCTTCAGCGAAAACGCCACCAGCGGCACGCCGTTGTCCTTGGAGACGATGTCGAACCGCCCTGTCCTCTCCAGCCCTCGTTTCAGCACCATGGCGTTTTCCTGGCAGTTCTCCATTACATTCTTGTATCCCTGCAGTAAAACAATGCCGAGGAGTCAACGCGAGAGAGAGAGATAGTTTGTGTGAGAGAGAGTGAGAGAGAGAGCGAGAGAGAGAGATGACTACCTCGTAACCCAGGCGAATTAGCTGGTAGTATTGTGCAATGACCTGGCTAGATCCTGATAAAAGGGGGTAGCAAAAATTGAAGTCAACAGTAGCAGTTTAATCTCTGTGGAAGTAAAAAAGATTGCTTTGCTTTGACGGAGGAGAAGATTAATTCCATATTCTTGGCATTCTGAGCTGCTATCATTACCTTTGGAGAAGTTGAGAGTGAAGGTGGGTTGATCGGCGCCGAGGTAATTGATGTGGAAGATGAGCTCTTCGGGCAAGTCGTCCTTGCTCCTCCATATCACCCACCCGATGCCGGCGTACACCAGCCCGTACTTGTGCCCGCTCACGTTGATGCTCTTCACCAGCGGCAGCCGGAAATCCCACTCCAGCTCCGGGTACAGGAACGGCGCGATGAACCCGCCGCTCGCCGCGTCCACATGGATCGGCGTGTCCCACCTGCATCATGGGACACATGAACCTAATCATTCAATGCGTGTTGGCCCATTGAGAGCAGAGCTGGTGGCCAAGGAACATACCCTTTTTTCTTGTTCTTCTCAGCCAGGAGGTCATTGAGAAGCTTGACATCTTCGAATTCTCCATTGAGCGTGGAGCCGAGGATTGCGGCGACGCAAATGGTGTTCTCGTCCACCATCTCCACCGCCTTCTTCGGGTCCATGACGTAGTAGCCGTCCCTCAGCTTGACCTCCTTCAGTTCCACCTCGAAGTACCTCGCAAACTTCTCCCAGCAAACCTTTCGATCCAAAGAACCGCGTTTGACAGGGTTAGATGCAAGAATAAGAAGGAAGAAGAAGATGATGGCTTGTGATGGGGTAGTAAGTAATAGACTGCGTACTTGGACGTTGGCACCGGTGACGATGTTAGGCTTGTCGTAAGGCTTCCCTTCAGCCTTCCTTCTGTTCTGCCATTTTCTCTTGAAGGCCAATCCAGCGAGCATTATGGCTTCGGAGGAACCGACGGTGCCGACGCCGACGGCGGCCTCCGACTCGCCGAGAGGTGCATTGAAGAGATGCGCAATCATGTTCACGCATCGGTTCTGCAGTAAACAAATGCTTTCAAGCTGATGAATAAAGATTGCATCAAGCGCAAAACTAGAGGAATAATATGCTCACACCAATGTCTTACAGAATGTTCCGTAAACAAGCTCTGTTCCGAGAGTCAAAATTCTCATGGAAACAAAGTTCATCCCCTGATTCCATATGAAAAGCTTCATATGGCTTGTAAAGCTATATAATTTCTTTTCTGAAAACTCCTCTTTAGACTAATTTTCCAATCGATTTCTCTTCATATATAACAAAAGAAAAACAAAGTTTGCCTTTTGTTGAAGAGCTCAAAGCAATCACATCATTCGGTCTCTGTTGAACAAGTCCTGTGCAGAATCCACACTCTGCCACCACTTTTAGACTTTTGAGGACAATTTCTTTTACATGAACTGATGGTTGAAACTTGGGCAATGACAGGTCGGCCAATTGACCAACAGGTCGGCCAATTGACCAACAGGTCATGACTCATCATTCCCTTACTTTTCTGGCCTGTTTCTTATAGTGTTCTTCACCAGTAGGGCAGGCAATTGGGAAGACCAAAGTGGCTGCATCATTGCACCCACTGATGCAGCAGCCACCTGTTTTGGTGATCACTGTAAATGTGAATCACAATTTTGATGATAACAGCCTAAATTTCTTGACTAGATAAGATGAAGACATCTAGATTCAGTGGACAATCTTCAATCGGAAAACTCAATTTCTGTGGGCGCAGATAGCATTTATGAACTGAAAACAAAGCGCATAGAAGAACTCGATCTTCAAAATTGAGCTTCCCGAGAAGCAGTAGCAAGTGGAGCAACGCAAATTCCTGGTGGTTTTGGTGTGACTCAACTGCAGGTAATCCCATGGAAGAAGATGGACAGGGTGTGTACCTGGAGCTCAGTGGTGACAGGGTACTCGTCCATGTCGACGTAGTTCTTGTTGATGGCAGCCATGATGAGCTTGTCGCACTCCGGCTCCATCCACGTGGTGACGAAGGATGCCAGGTTCAGCCGCGGGTTGCCGTCCAGCATCAGCTCGTCGTTGATGATCTGGTACGCCGCCTCCTTCGGTATCGAATTCTCCGGCATCCGAAACCTACACACACCCATCACCATCACCATCACTATCATCATCTTCAAGAACGCAGAAGAAGGAAAGAGGCGTTCGCTTCACCTGGGAAGGGCGTCGCGGACGTAGCGAGAGGCGAAGGTGGAGTGGACGGACACGTCGGTTTGAGAGGCGGTCTTGGAGAGCACCATGGCTTCTTGTTCTCCTACTTTGCAGAGCACAGATGGAGAATGAGGTGAATGGAGTTGAAAGAGAAGAGGAGAGAGATGGACGTGTGTGATGGTTTGGTTTGGTTTGCTTTGGGTTGGGATGGGAGGATTTGAAGGGACATGTAGGCGAGTTCTTATAGCAAGACGAACGGGAAAGAGAACAAGGTTCCCCGTCTCGTGACGGTGGTGGTGCTGGTTTGAGCCATCGTTTGCGGAGAAATGAAAACGGTGGTCGGCGGCCAGTTTTCTTCTTGCAGGAAAAGAAACGTATGTACGCGCATTAATTGAAGCGGACGACGAGAAGGTTCCCTGTTTGGTGGCTCGTCGGTGTGACCCGTTGACCATCTTACTGTTCACCTGATTGATGCCCCCATGGAATTCAACGTTCATACCACGTGTCCTCTAGAACCATAGTATATCACCATTTGATTAAATTAAAATTATATATTTATGAGTAAATTCTTAAAAAAAAGTCTCTAAATTTTTATATTTTCGAAAGAGCACCCCTTTTGTTTTATTTTTAAATATTATTTCTTAGTTTTTAAAAGATGAAAACTCTCGTACAATCAATTTTTATTATCTTCGTCTCATTACGAGTTGACGTGAGATTTTAAGTGTTAGGTGTTGTTCTTATGAAAAAGTCTCATGTTGGACTATTTCACTCGCTCCTCTATCACATGGCTCATCGTGTTAGGTATTGTTCTTATTAACCCACTCATCACTTTGCCCTCCTTTTCTTTTTACCATAGAATGCCTCTCTTTTATGATCATCATCATCACAACCCTCACAGCCTCCTCCCTTCTACATGTGAAAGACACTTGTGACATTGCCCAATCAACAAGCAACAATGAACCATCCTCTATCCACCCAAGCGACACGGAGGGTAGGTACACGATGAGGCTAAAGTCCAACCCTTCATCATCATTTGTGATGCTCATAATCTCACCCTCTTGACCTCCCTTCCTCGATTTCTAATTCATGATTTGCGTGCTTTCCGGATTACTTTCACCCTTGATATGAAATGGTACTGATGCTATTTATTTTACAGTGTGAAAAGTATTTCTAAATTTCTCAATTGAGAGAGAGAGAGAGAGAGAGAGAGAGAGAGAGAGAGAGAGAGAGAGAGAGAGAGAAGAGTTGTTAGAACAGTCATGACGTTTGAGAAAGTTTGGTGCGATCGTATTTTGGACGGCAAGAATTTGCGTTGGATGGAGGATTAAAGCTTAGTGATGGCATTAAAGTAATCAACAATGCTGTCTTCAGCTATAATGGAGTTGGGGAATCAATTAAGGGCTCGATCATGGATGTGGATGGATTCACAGAACCATCATCCCATGTTCATCTCACCGAGTTCACAATCTCTCAACCTCGTCAGGATTGGATTCATAGCAGAGAGTTGGATTTACACCACCAGCGGAAGTAATTGTCATGGTCAACAGTTTCCAGTTTTCTGGCACTCAAAGTTTGTGGAAGATGTCATCGAGTCTCCCATCACCACATGTTTCGACATCTTCTTGGTCATCTAGAGAAAGTTCTTGCACATCACGCCACAGGAACAAGTCATTCCTTTCTTGTTCTTGGAGCTCTTTTGACTTTTATCCGATTGTTCGGAGGGAAATCTAAATGAGCATCAGATTCAACATAATAAAACAAAACAAAGAACAGACAAGGAAGGAACAAAGGAAAGAGCACCGAATTTATGAAAGGTTGAAGGATGGGTGGAAATGAAGACAGAGTCAAAGGCTCATTTAACTAAAACTTGCCATGTGTTGGTCCATTGATTAAGCTTAAATGTGTCAGGAAAGAAAGAAATTGTTTCAAGCTGAAGAGAGTTAGTTCTTTGTGCTCCCACATCTAAAGAACAATCACAAGAAACACCAGTTGAGGTTATTTGTTTGGAACATCGAGCACTGCAAGAAATAATCACATTGGCTCAAAGTTCATTTTAGATTAAACACTGGTGAATAATGACATAAGAGTTTATGGTCATCCTATCTAGTAGATGAGGTATGCTTCACACATAATTTAGGGTTCGTTCATATCAACTATTTCTGACCTTTTGCACCTGGAACAATTCTACAATCTCGAAGACATTTCAGTTGCCTCTTAAACTTCAAGCCAGAGTTGCTTCCCTTTTGGTGGTGTTGGTGGTGTGTGTCCAAAATCAGCAGCAAAAACTAGCAGTGCCTCCGGTTTTGGTGTTTCAATAATGTGGTAAACCATGAATGCTTCCTGCACCGACCAAACCGTCCTTGCACTTTGTTGTGGTGGATGAGAATGGTATTGGCAAATGCGTGGGTCATGCAAGCAGGTCGTGAGTGATGGGTCCTCCTGGCTTTGCAAAGCTCCTCAGGAAAACCATGATGGTTTTGGTGATGTGCAAACACCAACTCATGGACTCGGGCAAAGAAGCACAATTGCATGTCTCGTTCATCTCTCTCCGCTAACAACATATTCTTTTGCCAAAAGATCAATTGTCTGATACACGTTGGGATGCACCAAAACCAGCCTTCTTTTAGGGAGATCAGGAGCTGGTTTTCACACACACACACACACACACACACACACAGAGTGACGCCCCATGGTTGCAAGTTTGGGTGGCAATGGCTTCAAGTTTCAGACTTTTCTATGCCTTGTGCTTCCATCATCATATTAATTCCCGAGCACCAACACAGGAGAGCTGTTCACACATCACAGCTGGTTGCGTTGCTAAGAAGGTAAGGTGGGTTGAACAAGCAAAAGAAAGTGGGAACGCAGGCACCACCGCGCACTATGGAAGATGAGGAAGCATATGGCATATGTTCGGGAATCAAAGGTTAATTTGAAGCGGGTTTCGTACGCCTTGTGGTTGAAGACTAGTGCAGTTCGAGGAAGGAAGACATGATTCGGTCGACTGCAGCCGCTGTTTTGGCCTCGCGCTGGTAGCATAGCATACCATTCCTTTCTTCCCTTGGCGACAGCGCAAGCTACGTGAGTGCATGCGTAGAGCTTCTTGCATATCGAAGAATCCATTCTCCTGGGTCTAACCAGGAAAAGAGAGCTTCTCCGGTCTTCATCGATGAAGAATGGTCAGAGGAAATGTTGGTTTTGACATAGCTGAACTCATGGATCATCCAAATAAAAGATCGAAACACATACATGTTGAGCCGAATTGGATTGGGTGATTGGGTTCATTCGGGTATAGGGTTGACAGCAACTCGTTCGAGTAAGATCGATCATAAGGTCAATATATTTGGCCGATGAGATGTCAACGTGTGGAGCCTAAGTTAGCATGAGTTTGAGGAAAAAAAACATTATTCTATATATTCATTATTTAGCAAATATATAAATATGAGCCTATTATACAAATTTGAAATATTTTTCGAAAATTTTATCTCGAGTCACTTATTGACTTAAATATCGATGGAGCCTCACAGTATTTTCTAGTCTTTTATTATAAAAAAAAATTAGTCACTACTTATCATACATTAGATGTTTTATCATTAAGATCGATTCATATTTCAATTATATGATGCAGAACCAATTTAATTTATCTCTTATTTGAATAAATTTAATTAGTTAATAGATATTCTTCGTAGGGTCTCACTTGATAATATATGTTTAGCGAGAAGACAAGAAAGTAAATAAAAAATAAATATATTCAATCTTGATTAAGGATTAGAAATCTTGATCGGAAATCTTAAAAATTTATATGAATGTTTATCGATCAAAATTTCATCGTATACTTGATTTGATGAAATTATATTTTTTTCATTTCTATATTTTTATTTTAAGTCTTATATCTAAGGTCTATATAAAGAGGTGAAAATATTGTAGTTCAAGTAATTGGAGAATGGATTATTAACAAATCAAATACTATATAAATAGTGTTTCCAATAAATAATGATTTTATTTTTCACATGAGAGATGTGTAGAGGTAAAAGATTTTCATGTTAGGAGTTTGATAGTTATATATTTTTTCTTCTATTATCTCGTCATTATTATCATTCTAAAATTTAATAGAAGATCATTTTTTATATTTATAATTAATATTTTTCGAACTTTTTTTGAAAAGTAAAGTCAAACCTTAGTTTACTGTACTTCAATCATACCACACACACATGTATACTTATAACCCAATAGTACCAATTCTAACATTAAATAAGATAAGATAAAAATATTATCAATCCAACACCATCACAAGATTGATACATTGCTAGCTAGCTGACTTAATATCATACAAAACAACTTTCAAGACTTCATCTTTGGAGCTATGAGGACAACAACATATGATGATACCTTCTTCTAGCATCACTTAGGTCATTAGTTTGATCCTACTCTCCATCACTTGCATTCACTGTCTTGCCATCCACAGTAGGCACTAATTCGGCTTCTTCATCAGCCTCCTCCGATATGGTAGGTAAGTTTGTCATCATCTTTTCTGGGGGTTTTGTATCCGAATCAGATGTCCTCCTTTCAGTCACCTCCATCTTTGCCTCGGATTGATCTAAATGCGAATCAACCTTTTCGTCACGTATCTCTATTTCGCTTTGGGTCACCTTCATCTTTGCCTCGGATTGATCCAAATGCGAATCAACCTTGTCGTCGCATATCTCTGTTTCGCTTTGGGTGACCTCCACCTTTGTCTTGGATTGATCTAAATGTGAATCAACCTTGTCGTCGTCGCATATCTCTGTTTCGCTTTGGGTGACCTCCATCTTTGTCTTGGATTGATCTAAATGTGAATCAACCTTGTCACGTATCTCCATTTCGCTTTGGGTTGGAAACGACGGCACAAATTTATCATCATCATCACCATCATCAGCCTGTGAGTCATGACATGTTTAATATTACTCGCAAAAGAAAAAAAAAGGTATATATGCATAGTTGTTACCCACAGTTCTTACCGGCAGGTACAGTTGTGACCGCGGTTGTAAACCGTTGGCATAAATAAGTTAAAGATCGTTGTTGTGGTTGTTGTTGTAGTTGTAGTAGTAGTAGTGTTCGGTGATGTAAATATAACGAATCAAAATCTTCTTCTTCTAGTAAAGCCTACCTTATTATTTTGCTCTTCCTCTTCAAAGTCACTCGCCAGTGAACCTTCATCCACTACGGGCACGAATTCCGGTTGTTCAGTGGAGAGCGAAGGATGCTCCGAAATGGTAGGCCAGTTTGTCTTCTTATCTTTGCGGGGGGATGGAAATGAATTAGATGTCCCCCTGTCATTCATCTCTGACCTCGTCTCGAATGGAGGTAAGTACGAATAAACATTCTCGTCCGTCCCTGTTTCGCTGGGGGTTGGAAATGGATACGGTGGCACGGACTTCCGATCCTCCTCCTCCTCCTCCTGCAAGTCATCATGTTAATCCGTGTCGCATGTATGTAGATATATATGTATGTGTATGTATATAAGGGTAAAGCAGGATTGGAGTTGGGAGTGAAGTACCTGCGGACGAGGTGCACGATTCGTGGGCCTGCTCAGGATTTCAATGATCTTCTTACCGTCAGCGAGGTAGGCGTGCCAAATGTTTGGGATGTGGTCTACTCGCTTTCTCTGGTCTTCTTGGATTGCGTAGAGGAAGAAATTGTTGCACTCCGATAAGTAGAGCTTGTGCAGGGACGTCAGATGCTCGATGCCTTTGGGAAGCAGCATCAACTCCGACAGGCCTTCCATTTGAAGCAAACGAAGGCTCTTCATTGACCCTTTCTCTATCACCATCCTGTTGACGTATGGTAAATGAAGCAGATGAAGCTCTTGCAGATTCGGGAACCAGCCTTCCTTGAAGCGTAGTTGCAAGCCGTGGTATGCCTGCCGTAGGAAAAGCACCGAAAGGTTATGGAGGTGGCAGAGTGCCGGGAGTGGATCTTCTTTCAGGCCGCTTCAGCCCAAGCACAGCTCCCGAAGCCTTTCTCCCAGGGAACGGAAGGAGGGAGGCAGCAATGGGGAGTCATGGACGTGCAGGCCACCGCCTGCCACGACCCCACCCTCTCTTCCCCTCCGCATCCCCGCACAGCGTTGCTCCTGAACCACCACCGGTCCCACCACCGTTCCCTGCACATGGAGCTTCTGCAGGTTTTGGAAGCAGTGGCCCAAGTCTTGCAACTGAAGCACCTCCTTCTCGTCGTAGGCCGTGATGCTCAACTTATAGAGGGAAGTCATGTGCGACACTGAGGCGCTCAGAAGCGGGCAGTGCACGCCTTTGACTTTGGATACGATGAGCACCTTGAGTTGGGTCAAGTAGCCGAGTTGCCTCAACGACGACTCCTCGTCCGCGGCGATGTCCAGGTGTTGTAAGCTCGTAAGATTCTGCAGGCCTAAGCCGCCCGGAGCCTTGACATGGCTGACGAATTCGAAAGATCGACGGCTTCTGTCGTTCAACCTGAGAGCCAGCAGGTATCGCAGCTTCCTCAACTGGCTTATCCCCTTGGGCAGCTTCTCTATTTTAGTGTAGCGGAGATCCAAGGTCTGCAGATTGCGGAGCCTTCCGATGGAGTCGGGAAGGCGTTTAACCTTCGTCTTCCTTAGCCCCAGATAGTGCAGGTTGATTAGGTCCATGAACACATCAGGAACCTTGTCCATGTCTGCGCTTTCCAGATCTACAACCCTTAAGTATCTAGCATTACGTGACACCGTCTTCAGCAAGGTGGTCAGGGAGGAATCATGCTTGAACACAAGCAAGGAGCGAATGCGAGAGAAATCCATGTGGAACAAGGCGCTGTTGGCGGCGTAGTCGTGCACCGACAACCGACGTGCTTCGCACCCCAACCCTCCCGATGATTCCGACTCTTTCCACACCATGCTAAAATTTTCTTTCCGGGCTGTGGGCAGAGTCAATTCACGCATCAATCCGTGCATCCCACATCTCCTCACCCTTCCGAAGCTATTCCTCTGTACACCGTGAAGCATGGACCGATGGACGAGTTCCTCCAGGAATTCCTCCGCCACTTCCTCCACCGTCTGTGTTTCCCTGTCCTGGACGAAACTTTCGGCGATCCAAAGCCTTATTAACTTCTTCCTCTTGATCTTGTAGTCGGGGAAGACGCTGCAGTACAAGAAGCAGTTCTTCAGATAACTCGGTAGATCGTCGTAGCTCAGATTCAGAACATGCTTCAGGTTGTCCAAGCTTGGATTGTTAGCGAACTCCCAGCTGAGCTTTTTGTAAACGCGTTGCCATTCCGCCTCGGTCGTCCCTTTCAGTGACATGAGTCTGGCTACGGCCACGATGGCCAGTGGCAGGCCTTGGCACTTCCTGACAATATTTCTCCCCACCGTCTCCAAGTGTTTGGGGCAACGCCTGTCGTCGGCATGCCAAAATACCTCTCGACAGAAGAGATCGAACGCTTGGCCTTCATCTTCAATTTTCCGAAGCTTCAACCGGTGCCTCTCTTCTGATGTCGAAGCTACCTCGTTTAGCCGTGTCGTGATCACTATTCTGCTTCCACGATTGTTATCGGGAAGAGCACGTTGCACATAGGAAGACAACTCTCCGCTCCACACATCATCGAGAATCAGCAAGTACCTCTTCTCCTGTAGAATGCTGCAAACGTCCTCCTGTACACGATTAAGGTCCGACGACCCGTAACCATCATGATCCGATTGATCTGCGTCCAGCAGTTCCTTGAGAATTCTTCGCATCGAATGTTCGATTCGACAAGACTTGGAAACGGTGACCCAGATTTTGCAGTCGAAGCGATTCTCGATCTCCTGGTTCCCGTAAACTTTGTCAACCATGGTGGTCTTACCTACACCACCCATGCCCCAAACCGATATCACCGTGCGTGTAGACGTTTCATCTGTTAGCAGCTGAAACAAAATTTTCCTTTGTTCTCTGTAAATATTGTCGTCTTCTTCGCTGACAGGGTATGATCTCGACGAATTGAACACTCTTCCGACAAAGCCGTTTGCATTCTCGCCTTCGGCGTCATCATCATCTACTTCGGACTCATTCTTCCTGATGTCATAGCGATCCTTCATGGCTTCGAGATGGGATAGGCCAGTCTCTATAACTTTCAGCCGATTAGCTATGAGATTCCAGGCGCTACTCTTTTTGTGACTTCTCACAGCTTGATTAAAAAAGGATCTGAGTCCACCCTGTGACCGCTCTACGGTAATATGCAAGTACTCGTCGATCACGTCTTCCATGGAATCTGCTATCTCCCTCGCTCGTTTCAGCCATGGCTCTATGGTGGTGTTATACTTCTGCATGTCCACGGAGCTCAAAAATATTTGCATGTGCTCGAACTCGCTTCTGATCCGTCTGATCGTCTCCTTAACTTCCGTCTTCAGCGATTCTTCGGCTCCTAAATTGAAGCCCATAGCTGCCTGTATAGCTTCGCCCGCCATGGCCACGGCAATCTTTTCGGCAACGAGGATGAGAAAAGACTCCATGTTGGGTTCTGTCCACAGAGTCATGCAGTCAAAAATTAGTCAAACAGAAATCTAATTTCTACTTTTGGTGTTGATGGATATAATCTCATTAATTTTTGCTATGGAGTAAAAATATATATTTATTTTTTTTTATAAATATCAAGAATATTAGAATGATAAATTTATCAAAAATATTCAATATATTTTTGAAATATAATTTTACCAAATAAAATTTAAATCGATACATATTTAAAAGAAAGTTTCCATCTATTACTCGTCGAACAAATGAAAACATTTCATAGTTGCACATTCACTCAGATCCAAAATAATAAAGATCATATGACTCATGGGGTTCCTTCTTCTGATGAAGAAAAGGAAGATTAAAAGTAAAATAATTCCAGGCATAGGGTTCCTATAGAAGACAAAGTGAAAGACGCAGTTGTATAGATTAAAAGTGGAGGAAGAGACGGGAGAGGAAGGATCTCAGATGAACTCGACCCCTCCTTCAGCACCAGAGATGCACGATTCTCAGGGAAAGTTACAAGATAAATGGAAAGATTCCAAGCTCAAAAAATGGAGTAACGAGATCCAGATGTGGATCCAAGTGCAAGATAACGGCTTGTTGTCTTGCTCAAATCAATCAGCATAACATTCATTGACTGAAACAGTGAATAACTCAGCCCATTGATGAAGAAATCCGCATGAGAGAAAGAACAGTACCTGAGAGAAGATGAGCCTCTCGCTAGCTCCGATGATGAACCAGGTGACTCTCCTTCCTCGATCCTGGCTTTCTTATACAAAGACGCACTGCCATTTGTGAAGCATATATATTATTTCGCCAAACGAAAGCTATGGAATATCTTATAATATCCTTTTGTTGAGTCAAGTCAATGAATACGAGCTTTGAAGACGTCGGCATCTGTCCCCAACTCACAATTATTGTTTCGGTCTCTGCGTCGACCAATACAAGCCATGGATCTCGGCATTCATTAAGTATTATACTGTAGTGGTCTGCGGATGAGTGCAAGCCATGTGATTCATCGCGACCCGCGCGCGAGAGCGTGCTTCGCGGATCGATCGGCATTACCAAATAAAACTCGGTCTCGCATGCGTGGAATAGAATAAATATTCGAGCCATTTTAGATACACAGTTTTGTTAACACCGTATTCATATGTAAATTAATCATACGAATGATATGGCTGTTTGAAGTCCGATCGGAAGAGTAACAATCACATCAAATCATTTCGGCAATATAATGCCTTGGCTTGCCATGTATCCACAGCATGTCTTATCAGATTCAGAGAATTCATGCATTAAGTAGTAAACAGGATGGAGATGGAATCCATGCATTTGTTTGAGAAGGAGGTCTCTGAGTCACACTTGCTATCTCTTTACTTGGTACAAATTAAAGGACGAGTACGATAAGCTCTGTACTGGTTAACACTGATGAGTTTCTGAGTTACCAAACTAGAGTTTTTTAGTACCATGTCAAATGAAGCATTTCGGATGAGATGCCAAAAGCCAAGGATGAATTGCCGGGGAACCACCGTGAGACACAGCGAGATACAATCTCCTCACTCTCGGTTGGCTCCCCAAGTTTTACCGCATGGGTGGGACTTGGAGCTCCGAATTACTGCTCATCATGCTGCCGCCACCTTGATTGCTTGTTCCCATGCTTGAATGGAGGAGATTGGGCAAGGGGAAGCCCAAGCGATCCCGTTGCGCTAACATGCTTCTGTTTGTAGAGACAGTTGCGGTGTCGGAGTCGATCAAAGTGGCAGCCAAACCAATGGGGCGGAGCTCTGAACCGGTGAGCTGCTTACGGCCTGACATGGCAGAAGCCTGCGTCTGCTGTTGTTGCTGGAGCTGCTTTGTGTTGAGGAATCGTCCACCGGATCCCCTTGCCCTCTTCATTGCGTGAAGATGGCGTGACTCATGAAGATATGGCTGAAAAGATACAGGCATAAGTTAGTTGTTCCTATTGATAGCATTTCAGAGTTAGTTGTTAGTTGTGCATATATGCAAAATCAGGTCTATGTTAATTTTGGCAATGCAATTAATTCTCTTTTTCTTACTCGCGTAACGAAACAGAAGAAATATTTAAACAAAAGATAACGACGACTTATGTCCTTACAGAAGCGTATACCTTTCTATTTTTGATGAGTTTGTTTTGAGCCTCCAACTTTGCACGCAGCTGCCTCCTTCGAAGTATTGCATTATATTGTTTTGCATTGACATAAATGGGTTCTTCCGCTGCAGGTTGAAGCGGCAGTGGAACTCGAGCAGGGGATGCTATTCCCGTCATTTGTGGTTGAATCTGCAGGTAGAGTAGCACCGTGCCATATGAAGAAAATGAAGATAGCAAATCAATGAAAATTTATCTTTTACGCTACAGGTCGACACTAGTAATGTGCACGGGATCCTATAATTCCTATGATGTATATTGTTGCATGTTGTATTTTCCTAATTGTTAGTCGCAACTATATCGTATGCACTTGCCGATCGACTATGTTTGCCATTGGCCAATGTGCAAAATCAAGATTGGACACGCTGATTGATAGCAAACGAATGAAAATTAAGACTGCTATGTGACTGATGTGCAAAAGCTTGTCATTGTTGATTTGTTCTTCCTATGTTTTTTCTCTCCATCAAAGTCTTAAAGTTCTAGCTGAAAGTATCGAAACAAAAAAAAAAACACTCCATGGACCAGAATGAAGGTGAAACCTTTAATGCATATACCAACAGATAGAAACCATAGTATAGTCCAGCCCTACTTGAAAATGGTGGAGCAACCACATGTATGTCCAATTGAAAGCCAGAGAAAATTAGCAAAACAAAATTTTGAAACACTTACCACAGCATGTGGTCCGCACACAGCAAAGATACCACCATAATATGGGTCAGCATAAGGGTATGGAACAGGAGCCTGCAACAAGAAATCCAGAAGCCCTAATATCAGAAGCAAATTAGTTAAATGAATTTGATGATACAGGGTGTCCCATATAAACAAATCATTTAACAGCTCCAAAAATACCAATGCGAACTTACAAAGGACTGGCTGTAGTCCCATTTTGGAGGTGCAAGGGCAGCATCTGATGCCCCAAGAGATATGACTGGCTTCAGATGATCCTTGGCTGACTTTGTGAGTGTACTATCGATACCTAACAAAGGAGAGCAACTGTGTAAGAAGGTAAGATAATGTGGAAGAACTAGAACGTACTTGCATAAAGAAAAGGGAACTCTGAAACCAAGATTTTATATACAGATCTTTATAAATTATACAGGCATGCAAAGCAACCTAGACACAAGAAAATACATTGCAAAAATTGAAGGAACTATTAACATGCACATGGTACATTTTGTACCATTGACATCTACAAGTATGCAAAAATATCTAAGTAAAATGTTTTAGGACTTCATGATGCCCAATTTTCTATGATAAAAAGGAGAAAGTAGAAACAAACATTGGTATCAAATTTTGCCTGGACCAATAACCACCAAACAGTGTTTCCTAGTCCGAGCTTTAACTAGCATGCAGACCATGGCTTTTCGTCTGGTCCAGTCCGGTTCCAGGGTCTGGTCCTCGCTCTCTCTCTCTCTCACCCATGCTCGCTACTGCCACCATCGCCCACCCACTGCCCCAATACTTTTTCCTCCTCCTCTTCCCCTTCTTAATCTTCTCCTTCTCTTCTTTCCCCATTCTCCTTGTCCTTCTCCTCTTCTTTCCCCCCTTCTCGATGCTGATCGGTATACCAGCATACCATGTTTCGGTGCACCAGTATGTATCAGACCCCTACCGATCCACCTAGGGACCGGTACAGGTAAATTTCCAACACTTGGATAAATCATAATCTTATCCATAAATATCCAACACTTGGATAAAAAGAACAAACTGCAAAGAAATGTCAGTGATAAGGTACATGCTTCCCACATACAGAATTTTCTTAAGAATCCTCGTGTTGCATTTGAAAATTGACTTCACAGGAGAATTCAGTGGTTTAAATTTAGCAATTTACTCCATTTTAAACTGTATAAACAGATACATATCCAACTGGAAGAGAACATTTTTTATAAGAAATTAAAACATTCACCAATTAAGACAATAGTTACACTGTGTACAGATTATGGTTAACTAAACCTTTCAACAAGCCCTTTGTGTAGGGCAACTATCAAGCTTTTAATCTCATGGACATAATAAAGCTCAAATAGACCTGTGTATCTGGCAACTATCAAGCTCCCCATCTACGCTCTAAATATGGAAGACAACCAGAGGAACCAGTGGCAATTGAGTACAGATTTGCAACAAGAAAAGAAAGAAACATGAGCAATCAGGCAAGCACTCGGTATATCTAGCAGAATAAGTATACAAGTCTTTGGTGTAGATAGAAGGTCAAGCTCACAATGTATTTTTATTCATTTTAAGTTAATTTTCCAGATTAAGGCAATCATCAAGTTTAATATTGATTACTGATAACAGAACAATGTGGTCAAGCCATAACAAACAACTTTCTAAAGTGACATTATGCAGCAACAAAAATGAAATATCAACTCGAACAGAAGCAGATAGAAGATAATATTCACTACATCTAAGAACACAAAATCCAAAAGGCGTAGTAAAAGAGCATTTCATATTAGTTTGCCTATACCAGATTGTACTGAAATATGTTGCTCATGAACATTGTCTTCACTTGTTCCTGATATTTCTTGATGAGATTGACCAGTGGACTGAGTTGATGAGTCATGTTCAGATACCGAATGGCTCAATAGCTTTACCTTGGTACCATCTTTCCCCAAGAAGTCCATGTTCATATTCAAGTTCTTGGAATATGAGGACTCCGGAATAGTTGCACTATTTGAATTCCACCAAGTAGGATTGTTCACACAAGTAGATTTTGAATAGGGTCTATTCTGTGAACCTCTCATGCCAATGTCTTGCATTTCAGAATATCTTGCATCAAGATGCATATCCCAATACCAGGCTAGTTCTGGAGCAAGTGTAATTTCTTGCTAGTTGTAAAATCTAGCTAGTACATAGAAAAAAACAATTATCAATATCACTGTGTTGAAAGAAAGTTAGGAGCATCTGAAATCAAGACATAGACCATTTAAATAACTCCGACAATTTACTCATAATGATTTTCAGAAAAAGAGAAAAAGCATATAACAAGCTATTGGCGGCTATAAACATAATTTGCAAGATTGCTGAACAACATTAGCAAGTTGTTCAGGATTACTGACATCAGCTGCAACCATGATATTTGATTAACCACAAAGTTCATATATTTGTTCAAATCTGTGTAAAGAATCCATATTCACATGATTGACTTCAAGTTGACAGACAGTTACAAAGAACACTAATATTTGATGGTAGAAGGCATGGACGACAATGATCATCATGCACTGTATCCCATCTTGGCACAGCTTACAAGTCAGAAAGTGGTGGATATTTAAAGGTTGATGTCTACTAAAGTTGAATCCAGCAAAGTAGTTTTGGGTGGATGTAATTCTCTGCCATCCTATGTTAAAACAACCAAATTACTAGAACACCAAGCAATTTTGTGCATCTCCGACCCAAGAATCTACATAGTGATCTACGAATGCAAGTTCAGCTCGAATGGATAACAGAATCCAGTAGGTAGCAAGATCTTCTTTGTGTCTACAGAGACCTTTAATTCTGTTACCTTTCGCATTATGGCTATCTATGGTATTTAGCCGATAGGGTCCAGTGCAGAACCCACAAAAGAATTTGTTTCTATCAGATTCTGGATAAAAAGATCTCAATAGCAGCAAAAGATCCAAGTAGCCGACCCCAAATAGTTGGGACTTTGTTGCTATTGTTGTTATAGATTATGGATGAAAATCATTTCACCTTTTTGTGCCAAACTGGACTTATGTGGCTTTAGTATCAAATCACTTTAATATTTAAGATTTTACTTTGTGAATCAAACTGATCTGCATAACATAAATCATTCATAAAAAGTGAATATGATTCACATTTCAGTGATTTTACACACACCCACACATAGAGAGGTGAAACTCAAAGAAGATACAGGCAGAGCAGGGGAAGAAAGGGTTATGGTGCATTAGATCCATAAGATCACCATGTTCATTAGAGAAAACCCATGGTTCACCAGGTTCATCTGCAAAGGACCTAATAAATGACCTATAATTAAAGGCAAGATATCCAACTATTTGCATCTCAGAATAAAAAACTTAGCACCCAAAATATGGCTAGAATGGCACAAAATAGATGAAAAGAAGTCTTCTTTTATCTTTAACATTCTGCATTTTGATATGTTCTTTGTAGGCAAGATTATTCATACAAATCAATAGGCATCCTGGTGGACAATTTGGTAACCATGAATCTTGTTGCCAAAGGTTAATTTAAATCTCTTTCAGTATCGACCTGAACCTGAGATTATAATAGCTTTGGAGTATCCTTCAGAAAATTTCAAAAGCTAAAAGTACCAGAAATGCTCATGTTTATAGCCCTCCCAAAGTGTAATTTCCCTCTGCCAAACATAACTTTGTTATACGAGTTTTACATAATACGAAAAAAAAAGTTACTAGAATCAGTAAACTCATATCACCAAAGAATTTCCATTTTTTCCCAAGCAGTTGAGCATGAAAGATTAATCCTTTGCCAAAAACTAAACCCACTACACTACATCACTTTAAAAGTGTCAGAAAAATGAATTTGAAGCAGATCAACCAACATTGTCGTGTAATATAGGAGACTTGCTTTTTTCAGAAAAGAACTCCCAAACCATCAACATTTCAAGTATGTGGAAAAACTTGTTTTTCTCTGGATTACACAGAGAACAGAATGGTTCTGAATCGAGCAGTTGTGCAAGTTTTTCATGGGGAGTACTTGCTGTTCTCTGGATTCAGTACTCCCCAACAGACCGAGTTTTACAGCCTGAATTATGTGGAAAAATTAAAAATTGTGCGGCTTGCTCAATACTTGGTGAATAGATCATTCTACCCTGAAAGGAACACTAACTGCATTTGTTTTTCCCAATTTGCCCAACAAGCTGCAATGGCTCTTCCCAGGTAGAAACCAGTTTCCATCCACAGGTAAAAGGATATTGATCTCCAAACAGGCAATTGTGATCACATGTTCTAAGGTATACAGTATCAGTCAGCTATAACAAAATGGATATTTCATTTCTATATAATGCGATTGAAGTATCTTTAGTAGTGTGCCTTCGTAGTATACAAGACATTTCACTAAAAAATCATTATTTTACAAAAATAAAAGAAAAAAAAATTTCATGTGCATCCATGCAACAAATATAGATATTTCATTTCTATATAGGTCACACAAATGACACCAAGAAACGAAGGAATCAACAATTCTTGAAGAAACACCATGAGAAGACTAAAAATCCCCACCACAGTCACCTCTCATCCAAGAACCCGCAACCAAATGACATGCACCCACAAACCCAATCGGTTTAGGAAAACTAATCTCCATCTAACAAGAAAAGAAAAAGAAACCAAGCAATCAGCAATTCCAAAGAACAAATACCATCAGAAAACCAAAAAAATTACCATCACAATCACCTCCCAAACATGAACTCCGCAACCCAATGACATGCACCCTCAAACCCAACGGGTATCAGTAAACCAATCTCTTTCCTGCAGCAGAGAAACCGAGAAAACCAAAGCCTTCTTCAACTATCCCCACAGAAGAAAACCTCTTCCCACAGACATCCCAAACCAAATCCAAAAGCAGGACCCAGACAGAATCAAGAACAGAACCTCAAGATTCACAAAAATTTCATCCAACAAGCAACAGTTCAAGTCAGGGTGCACCTGAGAGAAGGATCAAAAAATGATGACAAGAATAAAATTAAAAATCAGAAAAAAGTCAATGGGTTAAGAGCAAAACCTTCAGGAAGGGAACATGTTCCCTTTCTTGAGCCCTCCCTCTACCTCTCCCTCTCCCCTACCACCCTCGCATTAAAAAAATAGTTTGCAAAGCTTTCACTTGCCAACTGCACAAAAAAACATCTTCCTTTATCCTTAGAAACAGTAAAGAGATAAATAACTCTCACTCCACTTCCGTCACCAAACACACTTAGCCGCCCCCTCCTTGTCTCTCTCTCTCTCTCTCTCTCTCTCTCTCGCTTTCTGTCTCATGATAAATTATTACCATCCAATGTCACCATGTTCTTTACTAATTACCCACGAAGTTGGTGCTATTCTCATCGGTGGCACTCCCGCTTTGCTCCAAAGCAGCCACATGTAGCCTTTGCCGATGACTAATACCCACTGTTTCCCTGGCTTGTCTCGACCCACACCAACAACGCCTTTTCCTCCCATGCTCACCCGACAAGTAAAATCATTGGATCCAAGAATTTATCCCGTGGTGTAATTGGTAGGTCACGGGAGTTGGCATCTTAGATTCCCCTCTTTTTCCTCCCTAGATTTTGTATGTTTGTCACGTGTTCATGGGTGGATGGCGCGTGTACAATCACAGCTAACACGTGCCTCACCCACCACCTTGAGGTGTAATATTAATGTGACCGACAATAGCTTGCATGTGTTGAACTCTGCTTAAATATCAATGATTACGGTCAAATATTAAATGTGAATCCAACCCATCTATTATACACACACACCCAAATATATATATATATATATATATATATATATATATATATATGAATCTTATCAATCAGAAAATGAACATAATCCTTGAACCTATTTACGACACAAACTCATTTAAACCCAAAAACTTGGCTAGTTCTTGATCAAACTATTATTGTGTTGGGTTATCATTTCTCAGCTTAGACATACTAATTAAAGATTTTGACAAACAACTGCTGCAGTTTTTTTGCTGGTTCATCGAACTCATGAAACAGAGCTAATTTGACTGGTGAGAAAGAAGAAGAGGATGGCTGGTTTGAGTAGAATTATTTTGATGAGACATGAAAGGAGACAAAAGGTCCTCATGTACTATACTCACAGGTAAATCTACTCCCATGTCCACAAACTGGAAATAGTAGTTCTCGTCGAATTCAAGAAAGCGATGACTCGAAAGACATGAAATATGCATTGATGGATGGGACATGATTCACTGTTTATGTACCTTAGGTACTCACCTCGACAAGGTGAAACCATATTAAGAAGAGTGTGGACACAACCTCCTCCTCCTTCTTCTTCCCCAAATAAACAAACGTATAGTGTAAACGAGTGATGCAATCTACATTATATATTCATCCTGTCGTATTAGGTCTGCATGACCTAACTGGTCCATCGGTCATTGATTGATGAAGAAGACATTTAGCCGTTGATCGAGACCAATCAACTAATAGTTTCTGATCAATCATGAACTCTGTATCTAATTCATTCTTTGTGCATCTGTGATCAAGTCAAGCACATCCTAAACCATCTTTAACCATTCCATGCGCCAGATCGAGACATCCTTGTTTCCCGCTATGTACATTGGTAACATTAATATGCTTCACGTGTAATGTCCACTTGTAGCTTGAACATTCAAACAAGAAGGTCATAGAGTTATGCAAGCGTTCATCGAAAGTGATTGGACAAAGAATCGTGACCATATTTAGATCAATTCATATTCTCCAACCAAAAAGTGAATGAATCTATCTGTTTGTCTGTTAACACAAAGTGTCTGTGGCCCAAGTTGCAATGAAAATATACTGCTTAATCTATAATTAGATTAAGCTTGGGATTGAAATGTAACCATTGAAGTCAATTAATTTAAACATGTAGGACAGCTTATAGGGATGAGTATTTGAATGCACCATCAAATGCATCAACTACAAAGTAGGAAGTATTAATATGGTCTGTTGGAAAGGTTACTGTGCTTGTCCTCTCCTTCTCTTCTCTCGATGGACACTTGCGATTCCCAACAACTCCTCAAGGTTCCAAGACTTAATTGCCCTACTTATTTCTACCACTCTTAATGTGGTAGAGATTCGGTTAGCCTTTCACCTCTCGCAGCAACCCCATGGAGTCAAGACCTAGGCTTGTCAAGGCAAGATCCAGAAAGATAACTTCACTCAACCATTGATGGATCTTTGAGAAATGTTCCGCTTCACCTTTGTAGGGCCTTCTCACACATGGAGGTGGTGATTGTAGTATACCATTTTCCAGAATGTTTAGGGCTTGCATGTCCACTTAGAAAAGATATGTAGGACCACTAAGTGGCATTGACATGCACAAATAATTGCATAACAAAGTAGGCTTGTTCCAAGCACAGTTATTGGAAGACAATCTCTCTCTCTCTCTCTCTCTCTCTAGCATTCATTTCAGAAGTAATTAGATGAGGCAAATGGAGAAAGTACAGGGTAACACATAAACCTAGGAAACACAGAGATCGGAGAACAGATGCAGCAGAGCTGAACAAATGGATGAAGGGTGCAACCTATACAGAGGAGCTAAGACAGGCTGTTTGAGGACCGTCCTAGTTATGCTTTACAAAGGCTCAGCTCTGTATCTCCATAACCATGAATGCCCACAAAGGAGACTCGAGGAAAGAAAGATCCATAGGATATAGCCTAGACTGCTGCCAAGCTTCAGGAATCTTTTCTGCTGGACATGTTTCTCAAAGCAATCGTCTGAAAAGAGTAAAAGTTCCAATAACTTTAAACTTGTCCTCCTACTTTTTCTTTTATTTTCATTTCCAGTTCATATTGAACTTGGAGTTTTTCTTGGGTGTCAATTTATCAGTAAGTTTTTATAGCTAAGGATATTTCTAAGAAATGACAGCAAGTACTTAATTTGAGTATGAGAAATCATGTAGAAGCTTATATCATTCATGATCTTAGAAGTAGTATAAGTTTCACTCAACCCAGAGTGAGATTGAGGTTGCTGTATCATTCCCTATTGAACTTAAAAGTGGTATACATGAGAGAGATCTTAACTTACAGAATGCAATATGTTGTGGATAATGGTGATCACCTAGAAAAGCATCATTCCTCTCTGCCGCCAGTTGACTTTCAGGAAACAATGCATTTATTTTTTCCTCACATGGTTGCTTTCTTTTCCTTTGTTTTTTTTGAAGGGTCAACTGATAAGACTCATATGTTTGTCATTTAGTTCGACATGTTGCAATAATTACAAAGGATTATTGTAAACATAAAATTCATTAAAAAAAATTAATATAAAAAATTAAAATTAAATAATAATAGATTTGATATACAATGCATCCATTTCAATATTATCTAAAAAAAATTTATTAAATCTTTATTTGATCTATAATAATAGATTAAATATATGATGTCATTCAAAAACTTTTTAATTGATTAGCAAGTATATTATCGTTAGATCCGAAGATTATAACAATATCGATCTATAAAGAGAACTATACTTGCCGACTACTATAAACGATGAACTAGGGACTAAGAGGAAATAAAAGAAGACTCACAATGATTGGTTATTTTATCCCTAAGAGATCCTATCATTTTATAAGTGAGCGCAAAGAGTCTATAATAAATAATTATGAGAGTCTCTCCCATCAAGATTATCTCATAATGAATTCTATTATAATTAGACTTCCTTTATATTAGTTAATAACCGTACTCAAAATCCAATTATGTCTATAATATATGTTACCTAATTAGATAAAGTTATATAATTTAACATTTTTCATAAAAGAAATTCAAAATCAAAACAAATAAGACAAAGGTTATTTAAAAATAATTTTACTTAATTATATTCTAGAACTTTTAAAAAATATTTTACACATGCATATAAATTTTATATAACAAGTCAATAAATTAAACAAACATAATATTATATTAAGTCTAACTACCAATGTGGCTTATGACGGTTATATATCATTAATGTCATATTTTCTTCTACGTATCATAATTTATTAGTCCTTCTTAATGTAGTCCAAAATGATCCCTAAAATTTATTTTATCAAAATAATCCTATTATACACATTAAACCATAATATGTATGTACATATTACATAAATAAATAAATAATTTTAATTACATAAATATGATATTAATTATAATATTTACTCAAACATGTATCATTATATCTTTTATGGGTTGCTCACAAACTCAATCATAAGAATATGTTTATTTAAATACTTTAGGTTATGAGTCCTAAGCGAATGAATCAACAATTAATACAATAAAATTTAAGTTTTCAGTTAATATCAATCATTTCTAAATTTTTTTTCTCTAACCATTAAGTACTTCGTACTATAATACATAGAACTATTAGAGTAATTGATATTCTTAGATTAAAAAACTATTACGATATGTCACAAAATATCTTTAGGGACTAAGATAAAATTTCACAGTATCAAAGTATATTATAAAATCAACTTTTATTATTTATAATATAATAATATATTAATTTAATATATATATATATATATATTTAAATTATCTATTTAACTAATAAATATAAAATATAAAGTGGACTTTTTATTATCAAAGCAATTTATAGAAATAAACTGTGTTTGAAAATATCACTATTTCAAATTGACCTAATTTTACATATAATATTTCGTTCTAATTTTAGATATAAATACTGATCAATAATATTTTCTTAAATATGAAGGAAGCAATGGTATAAAAAAAATTATATACTATCATATAAAATATTATTTATGGTCATAAATATTTTTTTTTAAATTTACATAATAAAATTTATATTTTTTATTTTCTTTACGAGTTATTTAGGTTAATCCATATGAATCTATATCCTCGTTTAGAAAATTTATTTTTATATCTATATGATATAACTTAAAACCATAATGAGTCAATAATATTTTGATGATTATTCATGAATACATTTAAAAAACTAAAAAAAATATCTTGTTATGATTGATACATTCTTTATGAGTAAAATCTTTAAGCAAAGTTTGATTTTTATATTATTTAATATTACCTTTTGAGTAATGTTTATGTAATAGACTCTTTTATTATTATTGGATAATTCGTTGAGTTCTTAAACATTATTCTAGTCCATTAATTTCAACTATTCTTTTATTACATCGTATTATTTTTTAGAATTGTTACTTTTCTTAACTTATGAAAACAATGAGGGATTATTTTTTATTCCTATATCATAATTTAATTCATATAGATATATCACATAATCAACAAAAATTGTAGGATTTCTTTGTTTTTGAGACATTCTCAAAAACTATCGATTGTGATTATTTTATAAGTTCATTAACACAAATATCAGTATTATGTAGAAGTTCACCGTTGTTGTTTTGTGATTCACCTTTATTAAATCATTTATTAAATCGAGAAATAATAATCTCTTGAATATAAAATATAGAGGAGTATCAACCTATATATCCTTAATGTCAAGATTAAAATTTAAGATTTTCACTTATACTAATTCATTATTTTTTTAGAAAATTGTATCATTTTAAAAATTTCTAAATAAATAATAAAATATGTAAAAGTAATCCTTGAATCCAAATTATTTTCAAGTGAATTGCTAACTCTAATCTCTTCGATATAATTATAAATATGTAAATGTCTTATGTTAGATTTTTTTATGAGTTTATAATTTAAAAAAGTTGATAGAATTGATGAACCTGTTCAAAAAATATTTATATAGTGATCCCTAGAGCTTTTTTTATATTAGTATAAAAAAATAACTTATCATGCTTTTAACCATATCCATAAGAGTACGATTTGTCTTTAAACAATCTCATTCTATTATAACACATATAGTACAACATATTGAGCACAAATATCTTATTTTTCTAATAATCTAACAAAAGAACCAAAATTATGATCAGGTTTATTGTAACTACCATAATTTTATAATTGAGAATATAAGTAAATAATAATAATTTTTTAAGGTAAAACTATAATTTTTCTTAGGATATATACTAAAACAATTTTATTTCTAAAGGGCATAAATGAATATTTGATTTTAAGGATATATATCAGAATTTTATTTATTTTTAAGGGGTAAAATTATCGTTTTTAAAAACCTAATTCTTACTTCCATTTCTGTGATTGCTGTGCGAGGCATGCAGTTGTCACTCTAGGCGGTGACTATTCTTATACAATTGATCGACGACCCCTCCGATCATCGTGAAGTGTTATGCTGTCGTGCCCATACGTCACTTGACTATCGGGGCGAGGGTTGTTAGGAGCATGGTTGTGCCCACGTTTTTGTTTGGACAACCGTTGACTTTCGATGTCCAATTGACACTGCCCGTAGCTTACAAATGCCACAACGACATTGCTAAAGCCGCCATAGGCAACAAAGCTATTGTAGTCGTCGCATACGATGATACTATTGCAACCGCTTGCGACTAAGGTAGGTTAACCACCATAAGGCTGTCACACCCCGCGATGCTTCCACTATGTATGCAATCATTGCTCTTGACTAGTTTGATGACCACCAAAGGTCGTTGCCCTCAGTTATACTATCGTCGATAACATATTATCGATAGTGGTCTATCAATAAAATATTGAAAACCTCATATCGCTCGTAAGTAGATGATAGAATGAACTAGATAGAAAATAAATTGACAATACAAACAAATCGTTCGAGCATCGTAAATCAAAATCGGATAATATCTTTTCACAAGCGAGGGTGCTAAGAAATAAATCTAAGTATAAAATATTTTTATGATATAAAGTATTTGATTTCAAAATATAGTTGTGATACCAATTGGAAACTAAAAGCTATTATATGTTATTGTTATATGAAAAACTTTAATATAGAAAACTAAAATCAAATAATAATAGATTAAATATATGATATATATTTTAATGTCATTTAGAATGTCTTTATATGATCTGCAAGCACATCATCGTCGGATCCAAAAATTATAGCGATATCGATCTGCAATGAGAACTATATTCATCTTTTTTACTTTTTTGCGATGTATTAAGGACTAAGGAAATAAGAGAAGATCCGTAATATTTCAATAATGGGTTATTTTGTTCTTAGGAGGTTCTGTCCTTTAATAAGCAAATAGAAGATTTATAATAAGTAATAAGGAGAGTCCCTTCCATTAAGATAATCTACATTAGATAGAACTATGTAATTTAACAATAGTAAGAAGTGATATCAAGCTTGACTTCATGTGTTCCATTAAGATAATCTACATTAGATAGAACTATGTAATTTAACAATAGTAAGAAATGATATCAAGCTTGACTTCATGTGTTCTTAACTGTAAGAAAGCTTTTTGTACGGTTGATGAAGTTGATGAATCTCAGATTGGTTGTCGGAATGTTGTCACATCATAAACTGGCAAATGACTGAGATCTGAATTAGCAGAAGGGAGATGGTCACTCTTCTTCATGCATGTGGCAGTCCATCTGTCACAGCAAGTTGAGAAGAAGCTTAACAGTTCAAAGTCCAAAGAATTAGAGAGAGAGAGTAATGGCAATCAGTTCTATTCACAGATACAATTACACCTTAAAAAAGTGGCTCCACTTGCAATGTCTTTATCTCAAAACACTCAGTGGGAGACAATTGAAATCCAAGTTCTATTCACAGAAAACATGTACACACACCTACCTTGTGAAAGTAGAACTCACTACCAACTATCATTCTTTGCCACTTTCTCATCAAAATTAATTGCTGTCACAATTAGACGTTCAAGCAGCTTCCTTCAGATGATCCAACTTACAAATGAAAATATGTTACTATGATTGATGATCTTCTACTTGCAACGATTAATCTCCTCAAACATGTGATTCCAAGTTGTATTGCTTCATGAGTTTTAAGTTTAAATCAAGATCAACGCTGAGTTTTCTAAGGCTTGCAATCCCAACTTACAGACTATCTGACAAGTGAAGAACAGAAGGAAAGAATAGTTTAAGACCAGAATTTTCTAGGAAGATTAGGAGGAGATAAAGAAATTAACACGAAGGCATAGCAAGACGTCTTAAGAGCAGATATTTTTGTTGAATAGTATGCAGCAACAACAGAACCTTTCCTCAGAAATATTTGGATCAGCCCCGTGGGAATTAAGAGCCCACACTATTAAGCCTCTGAAGAAGAAGAAGAAGAAGAAGCAGAAGGAGAACAAACTATGAGAGAGCGGATAGTATATATATATATATATATATACTGAGTCACCTCCTTGTGTGATTCACCTGTCTCGGCCAAAGCAGGAGACAGATTTATTCGTCCAAGCCAAGCAAGCCTGATCATCAAACTGCGGTAGCTCAGCTGTTTCATTAAGCCAGTCCATCTTGGACCGCCCAAGTCTTCCGCCAAACAGGCTCCGGCTTTCCTGGTTCACATCCCATAGGGACCCACTCAGACAAAGAATAAAAATTTATTAACTATTGGGCCCCACAGTTCATGTCCATTTGCACGAGATTGGAGAGAGGTAAACCCTGTTCCCTGCGTTGGAAAAGACAGGTGTTCTTCAGATGAAGAAGGAAACAGTTTTATTTTCTTTGATTGACGTGGCGTAAGGAGAGAGGTCAAAAGAGTGGCCGCGTGTACTTGCGACGTGAGCAGCTCACCAGAGCCGGTGCCTCCGCACGTGCGACATCCTTGTTCCCTAGCGCTCTCGCCAAAGCCGGAGCCCTTCGTACCCGGAGGCGGGAGCAGTCTTGGGTTGCCGACCACCCGGTCGACGGAGATCTCCGGCGGCGGCGATGGTATCGTTCCTGAAGGCTCTGGTGTACGGGGCGGGGGGCTTGGTTGTGGTGGGGATGGTGGCGCTGGTGACGTTCCAGGAGCGGCTGGTGTACGTCCCCGTACTCCCCGGGCTCGCCCGTGCCTACCCCATCACCCCAGCCCGCCTCCGCCTCGACTATGAGGACGTCTTTCTCCGGGCCGCGGACGGCGTCCGCCTCCACGCCTGGTTCGTCAAGCACTCCCCCCCGAAACCAGGTGGACTCTGCGACCTACTTAATCTTTCTGGGGTTCTTCTTCACGATCTTTTTCTCTTCTTTTGTGGGACTTCGGCGGATCCCCTTTGGAATTGCACGATTCCTCTTGGATAATTGTAGATGATTGTGAATTTTGTGTTTTTTTTTTCCTTCGAGGAAACGAAAAAGATTAGGGTTTTGTGAGGTTTCGGGGACAGATCTAGAGCAACGTTTAAGGCTACTCGGACGTGCTTTCTTGGTTTCTTTTGCTCCTTGTGATAAGCAACTTTCGCTTTGTGTTTTATCTTAATCAGGAAGAGAGTTTTCCCTCCCTCACGTTCTTGGTCATTTTTTGCGTTAGTTCCGAGTTCTACCAGTTAGGATCAGGGTACTCAAAGTGCTGTTCTTGGGACTTAGCCTATATTTTATTGAATGCTGATGCTTTTTTATCATTTGTCATCTTATGTCTGAGTCTGGTGACAAATTGTTGCTCTTTTTCTCTCCTTGCAGTGTCAAATTTTGTTGTTGAGGAGGTCATGAAACTTCTCACATTCAATTTCCATATTAGTTTTTGGTACTTGTTTGAATTGTGTTCTGTCAGTTCGACAATCTTGAGATGCAATGGATAATTTTCACATTTTTGCTACAAATATGTAAATTATCATCGCAATAGTTAAGTGTTTTTTTTAACCTTTTTTGGGGTGCCAGTTGAGTTGTTTCTCTGGTGTTAAAACAGTTAATGTGGTAAATTAGGAAAGATTCAACTGGAGTGGCACACATACAATTGTGTGTTTTAGTAGATGAACGTAATAGTGATTGCAACCACAACAATTCTTTAGGTATAGATTCAAAAGAAAAAATGGATGAAAACAAATGAGATTTATATTGAGCCTTGTGCATGAGCATTTGATTGTAGAATTTTTACTTGTGATTGTAAAAGAATGGCCTAATATGCATTTAGAAGAGAGGAAATATGAAAAATTAACTAAATAGATCTCAATTAGAGAAATACAGATTTAGAAAGATTAATGCTGTATACAGTCTGACATCCTACATCATGGTCTAGGAACTTGGTGCAAGGTTTGAAGTTTTTATCTGAACCTGTACTGATTTCTAGCTAGATTGTTACATACCAGCGTACCAATACATCAACATATTGGTTGTCATGGACCAAACAGATAGAGGGAGAGACCATTTTGACCAGCGTACATCAGTGTACCAGTACATAGTACATCAGCATATTGATTGATACATACCAATACCAATAATGCCTATATCTAACTTAGACCATTTTAGATTTAAGGGTTCATTCTTGTATAGTATTTTCTTTTCTCTAATGTAAAAATTATCTCAGTTGTTTAGTTCTCTAGCTGATAGCTTAGGAGGCCCTTTCTCTTCTTTGAATTATTGAAACACTTGTTAGAGACTTTCAACCAAGAAAAGCCTCATCTAGGAAGGCTGGCTAGTTATTTCTTGTGGAATATTGAAACTTGAATTTCATGGATTATCTCCCTTAGTGCTAACTTTAGACATAAGGGCAATTTCCGTGGGTGGAAGATATTCTCATGTACGATTTTGGGATTTTCTGGATGAAATTAATGACCAGGATGAATGTTGGCTCAAAGTGAAGCAAATTATATGGAAGTTCTACAAAATTATTATTGAAGCTACCATATAAAGATACTCTAGGATTGTAGTCTAACCTTCTTCAAAAGTTCACATTAGTAGGACATAATTCAATCCTCATCCTAAAAACATTTATCATGTATAAATTTATAACAGTTACTGAACATAGATAATAACTGTTTCATTTTTGAAAATAGTGTATTTTTTGCATTTCAATCACTTTCTCCCTGTTTGTAAGCATTGTATCATTGTTTTGCAGGTCCAACAGTACTTTTCTTCCAAGAAAATGCTGGCAGTATCCTGAAAAGTGTTCGTCTCTAATAAACTGTCTTCTAATTCAATTAATGTTGTATTTTGTATTTATTAGAAGCCTTAAACCAAGTTGCTAGATATTGCTCACCGGCTTGAATTTGTCCGGATAATGATGCAGAGACTGCAGTGCAATGTATTCATGCTTTCATATAGAGGGTATTTTTTGTGCCACAAGATTGTCTGGTTTCTTGTTAGTTGCTATCTGATATTTGGCAATTAATCACTTCTTACATGTAATCATTGGAAAAATGCATGCATGATAATGCAGGTACGGGGAAAGTGATGGTCACCCATCACAGCATGGCATCATAATGGATGCTCAGGTTTGTTAATGTGATGCTTAGGATTGTTAATTTGTGTTTGTGTGTTTTCTGTGTTATTGGATTTCTAATCATGACTACCAAGTTTTATTTCTTAATTAGGCAGCATTAGATCATCTAACACAGAGAAAAGATATTGACACATCAAGAATAGTTGTCTTTGGGAGATCTTTAGGAGGTGCAGTTGGTGCAATGCTTGCAAGAAATAATTCTGATAAGGTATTTATTCAAAACCAGCTGTATGTTTCTGTATGGTCGAGTTGTTGTTGCTTTTTGATATTGCAGGTGTGATGTTGAACTGCAGTAGCAAATCAATATCATGATTCTTCGTGTATGATTGTTTGACAATTACCTTTAGATTTGGTACATCACTACTTTTTTTATTCTTTTATCAATGGCTTGTTTGCTTTCTGTTTGCTTAAGTTTGAGGTGTATATAAGCACCTTATTTGGCAATAAGTCTCCTAGGATGTACTGGGAACTTCTCATGTATCAAGTGATTTAGAGCTTGGCAACTTGGCACTCATCAATTCTGGTTTTCATTTTATTTTTATTAAAAAAACAGTGGATATGCAAGACCAACCATTAGTAATCACTGATAATTGTGTTGTTGTTAACTGGAACATTAAAGGATCTGCAATTTCTCCTTCCATTTGAGGAAAAAATTATTGTTGTTAATTAGTCTTCCTGTAGGATTTGACTAGGTTGCTGGCTTGTCATTTTTGGGTCTTGATTGTTGTAAAGCTCAGAAGTGGTTCTACACTAAATTCAGGTCTTAAGTCTTAATGCTACACTAGGATGCATTTTTTAGCTCTTCCTCATCTTCATATTGGTCTGTAAATTATTCTGATTGAACTTGTTTGTCTTTGCAAAATATCTGCTGTTGGATTATAATATTTAGTAAGTTCTTGAATCTTAATTGTATCATTCTAATTCCAGGTTTCTGCTCTCATATTGGAGAATACTTTCACTTCCATCTTGGACATGGCCGCGATTATGTTTCCTTTCCTCAAATGGTTCATTGGTGGCAGTGGATCGAAAAGTCCAAAGGTTCTCAATTGTATTGTACGCTCACCATGGAGCACAATAGATATCATTGACAAGGTGAGTCTCCATATTCATGGAAAAATTTTCTGAGTTAGCTTATGGGTTATGACTGTCACCTTCATTAAAAGTGTCTATAATTTATTGATATTGCAGAATAGTTGATATCTCATATTGACTTGAATCGATTGCCTTCCCTTTTTATATGAAAAGTAAATTGCCTGGTTGTTATTTTATTAACTTTATGTTTGAGTTATTTTAAGTTCAAGACTAGTCAAATTATTTGACTCATATATGACCTTTTTGCTAACATCATGACCTATGGTCTAACAAAAGATTCATTCTGCAACCATCTGGCATCAGAATGAATTTGTGGCAGGAGTCTGCATAAAATAGCAAGAAATTTTTTTATAGTTGCAGGGTGTTTGCTTTTTGTGATTTGTCTTGTTGGGTCATAATATATTTGTTTTTTCTTAAAATTGTTTTCACCATCCAGTCAGAACAAAACCTTCCAAGCTCTTTTGAAGACTTAAGTCAAATATGTCTGCAGTTACCTTTAAATACATCTATATGTACCTTTTACTTATATTTGATTTCAGATTTATCATTGAACGAGAATAATAAGCGAGCAAAGTTCTGATTTTGGCAACAGGAAAAAAGTTAATATGAAAGAGTTATATATATGTATATATATGTACATATATGTATATATATATGTACATATATATGTACATATACATATATGTGCATATATATGTACATATACATATATGTACATATACACATACATATACATATGTACATATACACACACATATACATATACACATACATATATATATATATATATATATATATATATATATATATATATATATATAATCAAAAGAAAATACTTTAGAAGGGAAACCAACAAATTTTTATTGATGATTGGGTATATGCACCACATTATATTCTTATACAGAATCAAGCTTTCCATTAAACAATGCTGTGTGTTAAGGACTATAATCTAGGAGATATGTTGTGAATTAATTGTGTTTCATCTGATGAATAATTGTAAATCCATCACTCAATTGGAATAATTTTTCAATATACCTCTTTAGTGACAATTTGATAGTCATGATATCATATGGTAATATATTGTGAGATATGAACATATGAACTTTTACAGTCATGATATCATAAGGTTTAGAAATGCAATATATTGTGAGATATGAACATATGAACTTTTTTAGTCATGATATCGTAAGGTTTAGAAACATAACATAATGTGAGATATGAACTTACGAAGTGAACTTTGCCAAAGAGTTCATCTCTTTTCATTATACTTTTTTTCATCTCAGCATGATTTTGCATGTTAGTAATTTTTTATGGAGTGCATGATAGGCCCAGCACTGGGCAAAGGAAAAGATGATACAACTCTGAAATGTCTTATGGTTTGCATTTCAGATGGTCATGCCAATATGGCCTATTTCACTTTTAGAGTTAGTTACTCATCTGTAGATGATTATAAAGATTTTCTGATTCTCTGTAATAATAGGTTACTTTTTTTGTTTCACGTAGAATTTGGCTCTCAGCACTTGTAGCAAAGTGAGCATTAATTGGTTATACACTTACCTTAGCTTGGATATGTCTCAGACAACGAATTTGGATTTTGGACAAATTTTTTACATCGACAATAAAATAAAAATCTACTGGAGGAATACTAAAAAAACAGAATTGATTTTTTCTCACTCAATAAAACCTAACCCTAGACTTAAACAGATTCAACTGACAAAATACACGACTCACCATAGATGACCATGAGTTATCCTACATCACAGGACCAATATTCGATTAGGTGATTAGAATTAGAGCAGGTTAGTCGAATCAGATAGTCAAATTAAGATTAGGCTGGACCGCCCAGCATCAACTGGAATTAGCTCAAGATTAGCCAGATGTATCCTAGCCTACACCAATGAGTTTAAGCCATTCTCAACTGATCTAGACGAACCCTTGTGCTGTGATCACTCTATCCCAAAAATTAGGGGATCTGGGCCCGGCTTGGAAGTGGATTGTTGAAGGCAATTGATTGATTTAGGGAAAGGATCAGAGATAGAAAAACCCTGTTTCATTCGAGCGAAATGCAATGTTTTCTTTGTCTTTCGTGGTTGAATGTTGATTAGCAATGTTTTGTATGCATCATTTAGATTTCTTGGAAAATGACTTTTTAAAGTCCACACATACTTCATTCCATGATTAAGCCCTAGACCTTGTATAACTTGGATCACTAATTGTCTCAATGTAATCATTAATTGAAAAACATAATCTCTATGAGATGTAAATATAAATTACTATTTAAACATACCGTGATTCTAACAAAAATTTGGTAACCTAATATTGTCAATTAAATCTTAGTATGATCTCATGGATGCTACTAATCTCTCTTAATCTTCAAGAAAGCTGGAAAATCAGTAATGAATTGATTGAGAGTTCAAGATTTAGTCTATACAATAATTACTAAATCTTAGAAGCATGGTTCATAAAACTGTGTAACTTGGTTTGGGGTCGTTTTTACTGGTCCGAGTCATGGCCAGTACATGGACTGGGCAGTTTCTCCTGGTCCAGTACGAAATTGGGTCTGCCAACTAGTGTACTTTTCATACCGAGTGGTCCCATTAAAATTTGATTGGTATAAATGTTGGTGTATTAGGGGTGAACTTATCATCTAGTACATGTCCCTGGGGCACAGCTGTCTCTCTCTTCTTTTTTTCTCCTTTCTTTCTCTTGCATGTTCCCTCTCTATCTCTCTCAATCGTCTCTTGTGTGATCTCTCTTCTGTACTCACCAAGTCGTTGTGGTTGCCTTCTCTTCCTTGTGTCACCATCACCTTCTCCTTTATCTCATTGCGTCATTGCCACCACCTCCTTCTGGGGTGCATGGCTTACCCATCAGTAGAAAATAAGGAGAAAAATTATGAAACTCAATTTAGAAGCCGAAATTACAAACCTGGTAACTATGATCAGAATTCAGGACTTACATCTCTCAGATCAAAACAGAAACTTCCACTACCTGAACCATTCATCTGAACTGGCAATCTGATGATCATATGTGATGATTCCAGAGCCCTTTACTCTCCAGGAAAAGTTTGTCCATCTAATTATAATTCGGATAAATTTAAAATGTGCTTTTCCATTGTCTATCTAGGTGCTTGCTTTATTGGGTAGCTTTTGCTGAAGTTCTTTGCACTTGTGTTTTTCTCATGCAGATTGAACAACCTATTCTATTCCTGTCCGGCTTGCAAGATGAGTTGGTTCCCCCTTCACACATGCAGATGCTGTATGCTAAAGCTATAGAAAATAACAGGGACTGCAGATTTGTGGATTTTCCAAACGGCACACATATGGATACATGGTTCAACGGTGGTGAACGATACTGGAGAACAATCCAGTTGTTCCTGGATCAGTATATTCCGGAGATTAAGGAGTGCAACTTGAACTGTGAAGTTGATGATAAGGGTAATCCATCTGATTAGATTTTATTTCCATAGCTATGAAATGCCACTTTGCTCCTAATTCTCTGCATTCATCTGGAGTTGAGTCAGCTGACAACTTTGAAGTTTTTAAGTATCGTGTGGATAGTACTTCACTTCAGTGGATATCATGTGTGTGTGTGATGGTTGATTCATAGTGAGGCATGGGTTTAACTTTTGCTGTGAATATATATTAAATTAATGATCTGACAACTATACTGGAAGCTCTGTTGCTATCTTTAGTGCCTATGTAATAAGCAGTAAAGGCGAATGGTAGGTAAAGTGTTTAGTGTGTATTATTCCATACACACAATAACTTAATGGCAATAGTGATGGTTCTGTATATTTTTGTTTTGGTAGCACTAGATTGTCTTAAAAGTTGTTCTATACTCTTTTTATCATTCGTGACATATCATTCCATGTTCTTGTAGATGATGCAGCAGGATGATCGATTGATTACATTCTGTAACAAAAAGAGCATGCAAATAATGTCTCAGATGCTCCAGCAATTATCTTTTAATGGGACCCTCAATCTGTCTCTTTATGCAGTTCATCAAGGGGATTTAGCTAGTTTTTTGTGCACTGCTGCCCAGAAGATGCCGAAGTTGTGACTCCAAATGATCCTCTCCTGCATAAATACTGACACTTTTGTTTATATGAAATAAGGTTGAAATGTTGATTTCCGCTGAGGCGAACATCATACTCTGTATTTTTGAACTCAAATCACTAGATAGTCCAAAGATTTGCTCAATTGTTCTTGTCTTTCTTATTAATGTATTTTTGGACTCAAACATACAGATTATCTAATCGGAAGAAGAAGATTGTTTGCTGTTGCTTCTATGTCTTGTCGTATGATTTCTTTATTCTCCGGTCACTTTTTTCCCGTGCTTGTTGCGTATACATAAATCGCTATCTCTAGGACTTTCTAGTGAAGTAAACAAGATTTGTTTTGTTCATAATTCTTGAGGGATTACCTTACGAACTGGGAAAGTGGAAGAGGTCAAAATGTCGACTGTTGGTTATAGCCTTGATTAGGCAAGGTTTCATTGTCATTTAATTGCCATACTTGTTGCTTAAAGAGTTAGGATTTGATTCACAGAGCAAGAGTTATTGAATAGCTGCTTATAATTTGTTAGATCTGGTTTTTTTTTCTTTTTTTTTCTCCCTCTTTAATATAATATTATATGTTCGTCTTAAAATTCTCATTTATTTTTAAATTTAATATAAACAATGGATGATAAATATAATCATAAAAAATTAAAAAAATTATATCAACTAATTTATATATGTTACCATAAGATATAATTAACATATTAAGTTAACTATCCTATTGCTGTATAATTAATTCATTGCTTCCAGTGATGATTAGAGGCTAAAAGTTGATCCTCATCGGCTAATCAAAGCAGATAAATTTCTTTTAAGAAGAAGCAATGAAAAATTAAAATAAAAGACACATAATAATGAGATAGTCCACAAAATAATAATAATAATAATAATAATAATAATAATAATAATAATAATAATAATACGTGTCAGACATCGCCAGACCAGCGTTGGACCGTGATTGATATCTAAACCCTCGGTTTGGATCTACGGATCTGCCTCTCTCTCTCTCTCTCTCTCTCGCTCGGAGGGTCTATAGAATCACAGAAAACGCCTTTTATTTCTTTGGATTTTGGGTGTTTTCCTGCTCGATCCGTGAGACGAAGCGCCGCGAAGCAATTCTATAGTTCTATTCCCGAATACTTCCTTCTAGCTCGCTGCGCTGTGGGAAGAGGGTCGGAGGAATGGACGGAGGATCGGCGGGCCACTACAACCCCCGGACGGTGGAGGAGGTGTTCCGCGACTTCAAGGGTCGGAGGGCCGCCATGATCAAGGCCCTCACCACCGGTCAGCACAAAGTTCCTCTCTCTCTCTCTCTCTCTCGATACGTATTTTCGTGCATCAAAATGTTGCCTCTTTCTTCTTTCTTGTCCATCAAAAAGATCTTGTTTTTTTCTCTTCCTGTCGACCAACTTAAAGGGTTCTCGGGGTTTCTTTTTTGTAGATGTGGAGGATTTCTACCAGCAGTGCGACCCCGGTGAGAAGCTCCGCTACCCTCTCTCTCTCTCTCTCTCTCTCTCTCTCTCTCTCTGTGTTCGTTGGTTGGTAGTTCTGGTAGTGGAAGATTTTTAGGGCTATTTTTTATTCCAAACATTTAATATCTGTAGGTATTTGTTTCTTGTGTTGATTCTGCGGTACTCGCTCTAAGAAAGAAAGAAACCCTCCATGCTTCAATTTTAATATTATAAATAGATAGGGGAGGATGAATTTGGTATCGTGACACAAATCAACTCTTCAGTGACAGTTGTTGAAATCCGCTACGTGAGCGATCAGAGCTGAGATGAACATGTCCTTTATTCCTCGATTTAGAGAGGAAGTCCATACACCCTCATTTTTTCAAACTGTTATTGAGTTCCTGACTTGTGTCATCATGTCGTTTTCGCAAACCAACTTACTAGTTTATTCGTTGTTTGATTGATTTCAAATTCCAGCATGCAACATAGTAGCCCTAACTTTTTTGTAAGGGAAAACTTGGTTCACCTACTTCTCACATCTGAGGACAAAGTCAGGGCTGTAGGCCTCTCTTTTCCTTGTGAGTTCTTCTTCCCTTCTAATTTTCTTTTGCCAGTGTTGCACAGATATAGATTCTTGAATTGTGTTTGAATTCACAATTTATTGCCTGACTGATGAAAGAAACAGAGAAAGGACTCAAGGTAAGACAAATAGTTTTGAATTGTTGTTAGAAGTTTTTACTAGTCAGTTTAAATACCAAGACCGAGAAACTCTAGAATGGCTTGGTTTATGTATGGGTCAGTTCATTTTGAAACCAATCCAAAATGCTTACCATATGAAAAGAAAAAAACTAGAAGGGGTACATAAACTTCTCCATTGTATTCTTTCTTGTTTACATAGTGACTCTACTTACTCCAGCTTTCACCTCAATATCTGATGAGTAGTCCATTTCTCATCATATCTTTATTTGCATATGCAGATGACTTTAGACCTTAGCCAGAAAAAAAATAAATTTTTATGGTTGTGCTTCTTAACTATATGACCCTCTTTGCAGAAAAAGAAAATTTATGCCTTTATGGATTTCCGAATGAGCGCTGGGAAGTTAACCTGCCAGCAGAAGAGGTGCCCCCAGAACTTCCTGAACCTGCTTTAGGCATTAACTTTGCAAGAGATGGAATGCAAGAAAAGGACTGGCTATCCTTGGTTGCAGTACACAGTGATGCTTGGATACTTTCTGTTGCATTTTATTTTGGTGCTAGATTTGGATTTGACAAAGTTGAAAGGTGATTAATTAATCAGACTGTTTGGAGAGATATAATGAATTTTTTTTATAGTTTCAAATTTAATTGCTTCTTTATATGTGTACCTTGATGCCAGGATGTCTGATGGATTTCTAGTTTTGTTGCTCATATGTATACTCTGTTCAATGCTTCTTTATATGTTTACCATTGTATAATGTTAACCAACAGTTTAGTAATAATATACCTGCTGCATCAACGGTTTAAGTGCTTAGTTTCATTTATAACTTTCACTCCCAAGTATATATTTTGACATGCAATGTTAGCATCGAAAATGCCAAGAGAAGTTTCATGCTTGTCTTGTGTAGTTTGTATTAGTGGAATCTGCAATGAAAATCCAATGAATTTTTGTAGATGTCTGGAAATGTCGGATGGAGTGAGACTGATATCAAGGTGTTTTATATTGTAAAATAGTCTGCACAGTTTATTGTGCGCTCTTATTCTGATAGAAAAATGCAAACATGCAAGATTCCAGTAAAAATACATATTCAGTGCACTGATTATTATCCTAAATTTCTTTTTGATTAGGGCATACTAGGAGGCAAATGGAGTCATTGTTGGAGAGTTTGTTTGTAGGTGATAGTGAAAACTTAAATTATTCAACTGAGGGCTTCATTAGGATGAAGAGCCTTTAAGATACATGATTGCTAAGCGAGAGTTTTATATTTGAGATACGTCTGACGAATCTTTAGCATCATGATATATGAGACATTAGTGTTGGCAATGTGTGCTTTCTACATGGCGAATATATGCATATCAAAGAAGGTAGAAAATAGGCTTACTGGTCCAACATGGAACCATGTATGCACCATATGAATGCCACAGTATTTCAGCATTAGCAGTAACAAATGATAATTTTCTGTGTCCACTTTGTCTTCAGGCAAAGCATTACATTTAAATGCTAGATATGAAATACTAGATCAATTATTAATTGAAAGTTTTGTTGCCTGGATCAAAGGCATAATCTGATACTCAGCTACACCCTTTCCCTTCCAATTGTTTGCTAGTTCGATCTGAAACACCCAGTAGTAATCAGCCCATAACACAGTTTTTAGAATCATGAATATAATAGCATGAATCACATATAAGAAAAAAAACGAGGAATTCCATAATATGCATATATCTTCTTTGAATCTGGGCAAAATTATCTAATGTGTACCACAAACATGAATCATTTTAGAAACTGAAAATAATTTCCAGTGGGATTGACCAAGTACAACTTATAAATGCTTCAGCCTGTACCTCATGTTTTTTATGATTTTTCATATATTCACTGTTTTTGTTCTGATATTCCTCAAATTACTATATCTTGGATGCTAATGTTCTATTTAGTGGCATTTCAAGTAAATATATTTTAATTTATAACACAGGAAGCGCCTCTTTGGTATGATTAATGATCTGCCGACCATTTTTGAAGTTGTTAATGGCAAGAACAAGGTCAGGACAAGTGAAACCAACCATAGCAACAACAAATCCAAGTCAAACACTAAAGTGGTTAGTGCACTCTTTAATCTGTTTTTTATAATTGATTTGATCTCCTTGCCTGTATTACTCATCTTCTCTTCAAGTACGCTCAAGGGGAAACTTTGACAAACCTTTCAAAATATATAAAATTTCACATATGCCTTTCTAAAGTTTGTTAACGTAGAGGATATCTACGAAATTATAGGTGAGCGGAAGGGCACCTATGAATGTCTGCCTAAAACCCAACAACTCCAACAAGTGTAGTTCAGTTCTGGTTTTGTTGATTGTATTAGGCTTCTTATTTTGTACAATGTTGGTGCAGCGGGTGTCAGACTCCCACCCAAAGTATTTAAAGGGACAACCAAAAGAAGAGGACGATGAACTGGACGAGGACGACGAAGAGGAGCATGGAGACACGCTGTGCGGGGCATGCGGGGACAATTATGCATCAGATGAATTTTGGATTTGCTGTGATATCTGCGAGACATGGTTTCATGGCAAGTGTGTGAAAATTACCCCAGCTAGAGCTGAGCACATCAAGCAGTACAAGTGCCCATCATGCAGCAACAAGCGACCACGCCCATCCTGAAAGCTTTACCGCCTATCATTTTGGTGGTCCCTGTTATGCACACCATGTCTATATTCCTCCAACTTACAAGTATGTTCCTTGCATCTGTATGTGACGAATGCAAGTATCCTTTTGTTTAGCGCATCGACATTGGTTCATCATGCAAATTTGGCTGACTGTAGAATTACCACGACCTTGATGTTCCAAACCGAAACTAGGGTAGAAACTGTCCGACATCGGTACTCTTTTAATTAATGCTGGCCTTTGTATATCTTGAAAAGTTACGGTGAGTACTTTGGTCTCCCTTGATGTGAATGGTATTACTTACAGTTCTATCATGTTCTTCGGGTAACTCACACTGTCGTCCATATAACTTGTAATGCGGATTTAAACTACTGACATGGATTAAGCAATGGTTAGCCTGTGTGCTTGTACATTCTTTTCTTAGTACAAGATGAATACATTTTCATAATTGCATTGAATACTTACTACATACCATTACAGCTGCTTGATTCTGTTCATGTTGCAAGCATCATAGCAAGTAAAAGCGTGTTGAGACCCATATATAATCCACTGATAGATCCATGCATTCCAAAACATTGTCCTAACATCTCTAGAAACATTTCTCGCTGTAAAATTCGTCTGTAGTTATGCACAATACACTAATCTCTACACAAATTCAAGGATGAAGTTGTTCCTATTTATGGTGGAAGGCCTGCACATATTCTGGCTCTTTGAGCCACAAGTCTCTCGATCCTAGCTTCAACTTCTGTAGCTCCTTCTGCAGTTCCAGACCGCAGCTCCCTCTGCAAATTTGAGATGGTCCTGTCTATGCTCTTAATCTGTTCTATTTCATCAAACAAAAGACCCTTGTCATGAGTTCAACACAAGTCTCTGATCCATCGCAGAGATACAAGTGCAAGGAAAGCAGAACGAGACCTTGCGATACGGCCACCGAAGCATCCCATGCTTGCGGCACACTTTCTTGAGGGCTGTGGGGCATATTTGTAGCTCCTTGGCAGCCTCCGTTATGGGAAGATGCACGTAATTAGCCACATCCTTGAGGTGCAGCCTCCTGGTCCTCTCCCTCTGATACATCATAAACACACTGAAGTTTAAAGATCCCCGGAAAGAGGTAGATGTAATGCTTGACGTTAGTGATGACTACTCTTGATAAAGACAAATATATGTTCGTCTGCATGTACCTGTGTGGCAATTCCTGCTTTCGACTTTCCTACTTCACCGGTGCAGTGCAGTTCACTTGGCCTGGATTGACATAACCCTACCATCAAGTGAGGGAATGAAGACAGACTTGTGATAGCCAAGAAAATAAAGCGAAATGTGATGCGAAAAATCTCAGTGATGCCTTCTCACATAACACGACAGGGTATTTGCTGAAATGTCAAACCTCACCTGGTTCTGGCACAACTTTCTCCTCCTCGTAGCTCATGGGTACGCACAGGGCATCGTAAAAGGCGGACAGCGAGTCCTGCATCATCACGTATCGCTCACGCACTCGTAGCAGGCCGTAGTCGAGGAAGAACTGCTTCACCCATTCCAGGTTTTGACCACTTAAACTGTCCTCCATCCAACAGTTGAAATCAATCGGTATCTTCCGTCGCAGTATATTTGTGCAGATATAGTAAGAAAGCTTTGACGAGAGGAATAACTGATAACATACGAACGCAAGATTCTTACTCGATGTAGGACTGCTCCATCGCTGGCACGAACCCATCGACGTTGTAATACACGTCGAGGATCGCATGGTAGAAGACGCCAAGCCCTCCATGCAGCGCAAGCTTCATGTTCTTTTGACCTGCACAACAACACAATCGCATGCCCTTTCTGAGAAAACAGAGTAGTCATGGCGAATCAGTAACAACAACAGTAATCTGCCATTTCTTGACAGTCAGCAAGAAATTGACGAAGAGCATTAGCGATCGATTGATGCTCTAATGTACCATCGCTGTGAATCACTTCTCGCAACACATGGCAGCAACTGCAATCCAAGCCTGTCGCAGGAGCCCACGCGGGAGACACCGCCATCAGCTCACCCGTCTTCCCCGCTGGCGGTCCCGACCCGCCGCCGCCGCCGTAGTCGTTGTCGGCCACCGGTTGTTCCACTCTGGTCGTCGCATCGTCGTTGTTGATTTCCCACAGCAAAGTGCTGTCCACGGCGTCCAGCAAAGCCATGTCGAACTCGTCGTTCGGCGACGGCGGCGACGACGGCGGGGGGAGGGCCGGCGGCCCAGCGTAATCGGATTCGGAGAACTCGAGGTACTCGAGGACGTCGACGTCGTCCTCGTGGTGAGGGCTGAAGCGACCCATGATGCGTTGCAACTGACAGTGGCGGCGCGCCAAGAGTGCCCACCCTGTCTTGGGAACAGGGCGAGCGGGTTGCGGGAGAGTGACGCAGATGAGAAGCCACGGTTCAAGTTATGGAGAGGATTGAGAAGAAGAAGAAGAAGAAGAAGAGAGCGAGAGAGAGAGAGAGGAAGAAATATAAACGTATTGTTCGTTGTCTGGCGGGAAGATTAAACGGTTACGTGGCAGTTTCTGACCGTTGAGTCGCGACGTTTGAACCGGACGCCATTTATGCTCATGAAGGGAGGCCATGGCGGAGACTTCCCAGGCTGCGCGCCACCCAAGGAGAGGGAGGCGGCTGTCGCTGGATCTCAGCGTCGACGCAGTTTCGCTCGCCGGGCTCTGCCGTCTCTTTCACCAGCAACGCCGCCACCGGCTCCTTTGTCCTCATCGCGCCGTCGATCGCTTTCTCGGCTCTCTGGACTATTTGACGGTGGATGGATCAGTAGCCTCCAAATCCAACGGCTCTGGTGCGACAGAACGCTAGAACAGGGCACCCTCATTTGCGTGATGATAGATTAGAACACGGATTTGTATATAAATAATTATTAATACTATATTATATGTATAAGCAAAATATTATATGAGAGATATCTATACATATACGATTTCAGAATTGTTTTATATTTTCTAATCCGAATAAAATATGCATTCTGGAAAAAGCTGGTTATGGCTATTTCTACCGCATACCGGACGGTGAGCCGACTCGAAGGCTTATCCGTCTGATATCACACATCAAAACCTCACAAAATAAAAATGATTTCTTTATTCAGAAAAAGAAAATACCATAAATTTATCGGAGAATTCAAAATATTATACGCCCCCACCTCTCTGTTGTCCGCTCTCATGGCGACCGTCGGGTTCCGGTCGCCTCCCGCGCCGCTCTGCACCCGCCGGTCCTTCTCCTCCTCCCGAGTGTCGCCGGCGAGGCATCTCGCCTTCCGCGTCCGGAGCTCCGCCGTGGAGGAGAGTACCTCCTCACCGCCTCCGACCGACACCCCCGTCGAAAGCCAAAAGCTGTCCGCGTCGCTCATCTCGGCCGCCAACGTACAGAAGGCGCTTCGAGGCATCGGTTGGTGTCCTCAAAATGCAATCTTTGTGTATTCTCCTGTTTCGTTCAATTTGTTATTTGGAATGGTATTGAAATGGACCTAATTCTGTTTTTTTCCCGCTTTATTGCGAATAAATTGACAGCAATTACTGATGCTGATCATTACGGGAGGCTTGGAATCCCTAGAGAGACACCCTATGACCAGGTCAGGGCACGTTTTCCTTCTTTTTTCGCTTTGTAATCATTAATCTTATTCCACTGGTCAGAATGTTATGACCATGATTCCATTGTTGCACTAGAAGTTTAAGATGAACAAAGTTTTTCTGGATTCAATTGGGTTCATTTTCGCTCTAATATTTCATGGGCAGTTGTGATGGAAACATTCGATTTGGATCTCAGAATGACTTTAGAATATCTTTTCCCTTCTGCTTTCTCCTGGCTGATATACTTCAGTACCATCTAACATACAGAATCTTCTATACCAGGTTAAGGTTGCCTATGAAAAGAAGTGTGAAGAACTGATGAGCAAAGGCTTGGATGAAGAGGGAACCAGCAAAGAGTTAGAACTTCTGAAGGTTTGCGGCTTTTACCATACACTGATCTGAAGCTACTAGACTTCAATTGTTACATGTCTGGTTAAAATAAATGACAGTAGCTTTTTCTCAAGGTTTCTTTCGAATTTGACTGCTGTACAGGAATCATATGTCGTCCTTTCATCTGAAGAAGAAAGGAGATTGTATGATTGGAGTTTGGCCAGGAGTGAGAAACCAGATAGATATGTCTGGCCTTTCGAGGTCGACATAACACAAACTCCAACAGAACCTCCTCCACCACAGGTATGCATCATTCAGTTTTGGTCACACCTTAATCAGGTTGATGATAGATAAAAGTTTCTGTATGTTATACAACCAGTGAGGATTTTTCTGTCATACTATTAGGAGGCTGGTCTACAAGATTTATGTTCCTAACAATGACAACAAGTAGCTGTAATATATCTTAGCTAACAAGGGCCAAATATCTTTCTATTGTTTTCTAGATGAAGCTTTCTTAGATCTCTATTTGCTTTTTGTCGCACTACTATTAAAGTCAGATCCTCAAAAACTTTTTCATTTTATCTGTTGTCAGAATATTAATTCATGTAGTATCTTAAAATCAAAATAGACTAGGTCTGTTTTAGGAGTTGATACTTAGCCTTAACAATAAAATGTGGATGATGGCATGTGATATCATGATTTATAGAGCTAAATTGTGGATAAGATGGATTTTAACAATATCATATGATTGGGACTATGAGAAGTCGGGGAAGGTTTTTACAGTTTAATGTCCTATTGAACCTTCTGTTTAGGCTAGAAGCCTAGAACTTTGGTGGTGTAGATATGAAAGAGTTATGAAATTTTTTGATATGCAGAACTTGTTTCTGTTGTTTTTTAGTTGTTATCTCGTATCTGTGTTCATCACATATTAAAACTGAAAACTAAAGTCGAATAACAAAATATTGGGACCATCTGCTGGTTGTGGGACTTGTCTGTCAGAGTTTCTGTAAGCCATTGTACATTCCATGAATTTAAAGCACTATTGGAACTTGCTATGCTGCAGCGACAATACTAACAGCTAGGATCATATGTCATTTTTTTCTGAATCCACTAGATTCTTTGCAATCTGAACATCTATATATCACCTTTTTTCTGTTTTTTCATGGAATTCTTGCCTGCCACCTAAAAGTCTGTCATGCACATTTTAGCCATCAGAAACACCGTTATAAAGCCAGATTGTTCTTGTAAAAGAATAAAAAAATTCAAAACAGGTGCTGATGCAGTATTTCTTTAAGGAGTAAATATGTTAGGAATTTGAATAGATTTGTTAAGCTTTCTTGTCACAAAGGCAACTCCTGCCTTAAGGGGTAGCTATTCTAATTTCATCTTCACACTACATTAGTTAAAATCAGTGATTGAAAAAGGCGCTCGGGCGCTCGCCTAGGCGCTCGGGCGAGGCGAGGCGAGGCGAGGCCCGAGCGCCTCGCTAATGTACCAGGCGGCACGCTTCAAACAGGCGCCGCCTGGGCGCTCGCCCGAGCCCAAGCGCTGGGCGCTTCGGGCGAGCGCCTGGGTAAACCAAGTGACCGAACCAGGATTTTAGGTCTGGTTCGGTCCTGGTTCGATTGTTAGTTGGTTCAATCGAACCAACTAAACCGATATAACCCTTACCTAACCCTAACCCTTACCCAACCCTAACCCGCTGTTGCTGCCGCTGCCGCTCCCGATCCCGATCTCGCTGCTCGTCACTCCTACTCCCGCTGCTCGTCGCTGTCGCTGCTCGCGCCTCCCGCGAGCCCTCCCGCTGCTCGTGACTCCCGTGAACCCTCCCGCTACTCGCGCCTCCCGCGAGCCCTCCCGTTGCTCGCCGCTCCCGCTCCCTTTCCCTCTGCCGCTGCCGCTCGCCGCTGCTTCCTCGTTTCTCCGTCAGCAGGCTTATATTGTTAATGTGATTTATATTTATTAATTATATTATATATTTATATATTTTTATTTAAAAATTTAAATAATTATATTTATTAATTATATTATATATTTTTATATTTTAGCGCCTCGCTTCGCTCGGGCGAGCGCCTAGCGCCTCGGGCGTTTTTGGACCTTGGCGCCTTTTGGCGTCTAGCGTTTTTTAAATCACTGGTTAAAATATGCAGTAGGCCTGCAACTTCTATAGTAATTTCACCTACGGAAATTTAAGCTGCAATCCTTTGCTATTGAGTCCTACTTTTAAGTTCTTTCTAATAAATTCGACCTTTATGCAAGTAGATCATCCTTTTTTTGGAAGTTTCATAAGTTTATATGTGATCTTGTGGTTCAGGAACCTGAAGACGTAGGACCTACACGGCTTGTTGGATATTTTTTTCTTGCATGGTTGATACTGTCTTTTGCTTTATCTGTAACCCTCAACAGATGAGAGAAATCTTCTGGTATTGTATTTAAACATAAAATTAAAAATTATTTCAAGTTTAAGCATCTGTTAATAGTGTGAAATTTCTCTCTCAGTATTGTTGTTCACCTCGCTGTCCTTTAGGCATGGAATTTGTATTTTAAGCAGCTTTCTCCTTTGTATGGAGCAGCAAGTCCAGAGTTGATTGGATTATGTTCTTGATGGTTTTGTCTTTGTTCTTGATATTTGAACAATTAGGTATTTGCATGCATTCATACAATTCTTAAGGCAATCTGAACTTATAATACTATCGAACATGAACTTAGAACTAAAAGCTTCTGTTTTATTGGATTTACTACCAGTATCTTATTGGATGAAGTGGATTTATCACCATTAATTTTTTTGAGTTCACATATTCACGTGGTTTTAGGCATCAGTAGTTCCATCTGATCGGATCATGTCGATATGATCAGGAGCCTTAAGTCTTCATTTAACCATGACAATTTGCAAATTATCTCCTTTTGTAAATTTTGATCGCATCAAAGAAGTGGCTGGTGGGTGTTAAAATCTCTCTTTGCAGATGCTTCTTGTTCTCATTCCTCAAGACCAGTGAGGAAACAGACTGCATTGTTGGTTCAAATATGTTATTGGCTAGGTGCCTTGAAATTATAATCTTAATCCCCATGCACGCTTTGCAATCATGCAAGTGCATGGACCCGATGAGCTACAACAGGCAGAGTTCACTCCAAGAACTTCTTGAGGGCAAAGCAGGACAAGAAATGGCACTAACTTAGAGCTGATAATGTGGAACAAACAGCAGAAGATTATTTTCAAAGAGTCTAAAATTGTCTACTTATCATTTTTATTTATTCCATATTATTAATTTTTATATTTCTTTCAATTATCCCATATTGCTAGCTAGTTAATTTTCAAGGCCTAGAACTATTATAAATGAAGGTCTTCTCTAAATCAATGGAATCATCAAAAAATAATATCTTTAAATATTGTAAAAATTTTCGGAGTAGATTTTCCTCATCCTCCCTTATCAGGTCAGTTTATTATAATCTGTTCTAGTAGTATTTTTTTAATTTTGTTTTTGCTCTATGTCAGCTAACTCCAATGGAATGTTTTGCTTAAATTCATCCTATAATCTGGTGAGCAACCTTTTGGTGAATGTGGAATGTCAGATTTTAGGAATAGATCCATTGTGCACAGCGCAAGGCCATCTTTTAGATCATCTTCTTCCTTGAAGAAGTGTGATTTGCTTCTCCAGATTGCTTTCTCTGTATAGTTTCTACAGTTCATATTCTATCATCAGTAATTGCTTACTCAAGTTGCTAATCTGTAATAACATGCATATACGAGATCTCACAACTGGATTGGAACTGTGTGAGGCTAGAAAGTGAGATTAATTCTCCACGAATGTCATAATCAATTTTGATGGATGACTAGATGTAACATGCGAGTCAAATCTTTAACATACAGAAATGTTTGCTGTGTACCAGTCTGTCATTCAACTTTTTCAGCTTGAAATCCGGCGCATGTCCACTGATACTAGTTTTCCTGATGTATCATCTTTGGGTCTGACTTGGTGGTGTGAAGTATCATCATGGGATATTGTCAGATATCAATGTCAAATGTTCATAATGCTTGCCTCAGCTGCCTTTCACATTAGTAGTTGCCAATACATGATATCTTGGATCAGGTATCACAATATCTCATCTAGCAGATTTTTCTTGTCATGTTTTTTGGAGTGATGATTTCCTTGTCAGATTTACTGTCCTCCAGCAATGGTTGAGGGAATGGAATGATGTTCTTTCCATTTCTTTGCATGTTTATTTAAATTTGACATGTCAAGAACTTTTCAGATTCAATTGGCTGGAAATAGGTTTGTGTTTAAAGATCAGTCCAGATGTGACAAATGGGCATAAATGTGAGTAATTATATCTTTACAAAGGTATTTTGTTTATAAACATGATTTGCTGCATTTGATCATTTATGCCCATTTATTTTCTTAACAAAAGACTGCTTTATTTTCTATTGCTTATAAACTGGAACAGAGGCTTGAAATGACCCCCCCTTTTTTTTTTGTTTTGTGGCACAATTTAGCTGCATTTTCTTCTTAAGAAATAAAGCAGAATCAGTTATGTATGGCCAAAATGTTAAGGTTGTAGCTGTGGCAAGAGTGCCTTGCAGAACTCATAGTACAATGTTGAGCAATTGCCTTGGTATTTTCTGCACCAAGAATCCATTTTTTTCTGGATATCTTCTTTCCTTTGGGGGGGGCTCGAAATCTATAGTCTGAAAAGAGGGTCAGAGGAAAAGATCTGTTCATTGCATGAACATCACTGTACACTTGGAACTGGGAGTTAGAGATGCATTTATGGACCAAAGCCATGACACTGGATCCTACAGAGGGCAATCCCCCTGTCCTATGCATGTGATTGAGCAAGTTCTATATTGTGTGTGTTTCCACATCATGTGCAGCTTCCAAGGTTCTTGCAGATCCACAAGAAAACACTGGAGACATTATGTCTCAATTCCCAAAGATCTCTGGTGCCTTGTGATGGCAACCCATGTCCATGAGTATTTATGTTCATCATCATCTGATAATCGTACAAAAATCCATCAGATATTGTAAATTTAGTGACTACCTTCAGATATTTTGCTCTCTCCAACACCACCACCACCATTGTAGTTTATTCTAGACATGTCTGTGCCAAGTTGAAGCAGTCTCCTTCAACTAAACATTGTGGACACTTTGTTTGGTTGTTCATACTGTTCCACATGGATTCATATCCTTTGCAGGCTATTCCACATGAAGCTGTCTCTAGCAAAAAGCTCACAAAACAATCAAGTTTACCTTACTTGCATGGAGTAGTAAGCTGAGGGACCTATCATCTGTTGTGTTGCCACTACTTAGTGAAGCCATGATATGATCAGCCAAAGTAATCTGGGTCTCAAGTAAAATGGAGGCAGGCAATCCTCTCAAGCTCAGAAGCTTCTGCTAGCTTCAGGTTGAGAAAAGAAAAAAAATCATGATCAATCAATGAGCTGAGCGAGGAAGGTAAAAATGAGCTGAGTGCAGAATCACATCTTTCTAGGTAAGTAAAGCATATGTACAAACTCATGAGCTCGACCAAGTTTGAAGATGGATTGAGAGATTAAAGAACCCAAAACAACATCTCTTTCATTCATCAACACAAAAACATCATTAAGAAAAGGGAAAGAAGGAGATGATAGATCGTAGACGATCAATTAACAGAGGCAAATCTAGCGCATCAAACAGGGATAACCCTGTGATGAAGGGCACTGAGACTTCGGTTAGTCCTTTGGTCTTCGGAAGTCAACCATCTGCATCATAATACCATTGGAAAATGAGAAGATAGCGTTTTGATGGGGGTGAGAAACAACGCAGATGAGGCATTGAGAACTGCACCATTGTAACGCTGAGAGGCAGCCACCGGCTGGTCGTGGTTTGCCATGGGAATGGAGATAGAGAGCTGCATCTTCAAGTCCGCATCCATGCTCATCCAAGAGTCTTCCATCTTCTGCGGCTTCTCATCAAGGAAACAGTGGAATGGCCTTGCATTCTGTGGTTGCTCCGCCCGCTCCAACTTGGCAGACTTGTCCGTCTTCAGATCAGCACCCAACACAAAGTAGTGCTTCTCCTTGTCTTGCTCCTCGGACAAACAGATTCTGGAGTGGGGATGAGCGCCTTGCATGTAGCCAAAACTCTGCTTTGTCTCCTCGACAGAGCTCATGTCCATTGACCCCAACCTGCATGGCATCTCCCTTCCGGCCCTGCAGGCTTCTGAGAGGAAAGGGTACTCATTCACACCCTCCTTGAATCCAAGGATGTTCCTGCTCTTCAGACAGTTCATTAAGCTTTACAACCAAACCCAGAGAAAGAGAGAGAGAAAGAAGATCGATGGCTGCTATGCATACCTGTAATTATCAACCGTGTAGGGGGAAGAGTCTAAACAGAAGCTGGCAGAGTCATCTTTGAGTGAGAATCCCATGGCAGGAGGCCTCGAAGAGGAGGGACAGGGAAGCAGGAAATGGTGGGTCTGAGGTGTTGACAGCGAGAGAGGAGGAGGAGGAGGAGGAGGAGGAGCCGCAGCAGCAGCAGCAGCAACGAAGTTTGATGAAGAGAACTGTGAGGAGGTTGGGTTGGTGGCCAAAGACAATTCCACAGGCTTTCTTGAACGGCTCTTCCCCCTGTGCATGTGCCTCTCACAGTACTTGGAGTCTGGGTAGGCCTCCTTGGAGCACCTCCACTTCTTCCCATCTGTTCTCCTGCACCTCCCAGGCTCCGGATCCACTGGTTTCCTTCCATCACCCAGCTGGTAAGCTCCCCATCCAACTGCACGCGACACACCAACCTTGTCTCACGAAACACGCAGAGTCCACAAGTGGAGGTTTCGAGCGCAGAAGACTTACTCGTGGGAGGATTGGGAATGAATGGAAGAGCTTGAGGATCCATGAAGAGACTCCTCCTGATGCAGAGGATGAGATCAGAAGGTACGGGGATACCTGAGACCATGTACTTGAAGACAAGGGCTTGAAGCTCCAGCTCTTGCCATTGGGATGCTGTGAAGGGATACCTACTGCCCCCTCCCATCATCATCCTACTCTCACTGCTCTGTTTCAGACCCACAGCTGCAAGTCCAAAACCCAAACCCCACAACACCAACAAGGAGAAGCGAGCGAAGGAAGGAAGGAAGGAAGGAAGGAAGCTAGTGGATAGATAGTGGAAGAGGCAAAAGCAGCAGCAAGCATTAGAGAGAGTGACAGGCAGCAGAAGCGGCAGCGGCAGTAGCATCTTGTTAACTTCCTGCAATAATAATAAATCGACTTTTGTCTTTTTATGTGACTGCAATAAAGAAGGGGTTATTTTGTTTGCATAGGAAGTGTCATTCAGTCAAGGGAGGGCAGAGAGGAATCATAAGACTGGTGGGGGGTGGGGAGCATAGAGTTTGAGACTAGAGCTAATAGACCACAGACAGATAACTATTGCTTTAGAGAAGGCTTTAACTGCGTCTGTTCACAAAGCTACTTGGTTTAACATTAATGGTGTCAGGTGCTGCAGCTGATACTTCTGCCACCTGGTGCCAGTGGTCTGTTCTTATTGCGACTGACAGCAGATGGAGGAACAGGCAGGTCAGGGATGCAGTGTGCTCTCTTCACCGACTCTGGCCCCCTGTTGTTGCTGCTGCTCCTCCTGCTGCTGCTGTTCCTCTGCTGCCTTTTGTTGCTGCTGCTGCTGTCTGACTCCCTGCCACCTTTGCAGAAACCCATAAGCAAAAGGGCTGCTTTGAGGCTTAAAAAATACACAGCAAGAGAGGTAAAATAATTGGACAGCATGTGAGTGACTGAGAGCCACTGAGTGACTGGAGGAAAAAAAGGGTTTGAGTGCAGTGTACTCTTGCTGATGCTCACTCACTTTCTGCTGCTTTTTTGAATTCTAACTCACAGACAAAGTTATTGCTGCTACTCCTTCCTCACCTGATGGATGCCCTTTTCCCATTTCTTTCCCTCCTCTATTTTGCGTTTTCTTTTTCTGATCTTGGTGATACAGTTGTTGATGATACTCCTCCACAACTCAAACCCCCCCCCCCCCCCCCAAGTGTGTTGGTCCAATGTAATGCTATCATGTTGAGACAAGGGAATCCAAGGTCTGTCCATTAGTCCAAATGTTCCAAGGCATTCCCACTATTTGGTTTTGAAGTAAGAAAATTTAGGCTACTGAGAATACCATATGTGGATTACCATATTCTTTTCTTTTCTTTTCTTCTTGTTGACAGAAACTAGGCAAATGCATAAGCTTCATGACTCTCAGTTTTCACTTGGTTTGATGTTGTTGGTCATCTCACTGATTCATGATTTAGGATTATTGATCTTTTATTAGTTGATGCAAATGAAAACTAAAAAAGGGTGAAGTTATATCAGATACAGAGGAGTACAAGTTATCCATCTCTTATAATTCATCAATATAAGCTCTAAACAAGAAAAAGAAAAAGCTGAATGAATATAAGCTTCAGAAATACAATCTATGATCCCAAAAAAAAAATTGGATTCAGATATAACTAACTTTGACACCTCCAAATGGGAAAGTTGGATAAATAAAAGACTGCATTGTGGTGCAGAAGAATGAGTGGCAACCATTTCTGGAACTAGAAGCAAATAGCAGCCTTTTCTTTGTGTTTGTGTGGTCAAATGCTTCCCTTCATTTCAGACACATACATTTCATTTCAGCTATGAAGATGATATATATATATATATATATATATATATATATATATATATATATATATATATATATATATATATATATATATATATATATATATATATATATATATATATATATATATATATATATATAGCTACTTTTCATTTCCTTGATCCGAGTGAGAGATGTGACAATCTTTCAATCCAATAAAACCATTTGTCAAAAGGTCCTATGAATAGTAGCTCTGACTTCACAAGGTGCATATAAGATTCTACAGTTTTCATTTTATTTTGGGTGAGCAGAAATCTAGGTAAAGGTAATAAATATAGGAGGAGATATGAAGCAAGACCTTATTGCCATCAAGGATCATAATTTAGTTTTTCTTTCCAATATATTCCAACATTCTCTAATCAGCATTTCTTTATTTTGGGATATCAATGACTGACTTACAAAACTTTTAAGAAACAATTTAAGAGACAAAAACTAGAAAAACAGTAGTTAGCACATATTGCAAACAATTAATCTTGAGTAGACCTAAATTCAATTATTTGGATGAATTATATTTTGAGATCCAAAGTGAAAACACATTAGTCTCAAGGTCATTGTTAAATAATCTATATGTAAAATAAATAACATATAGTGGAAGGCAAATCATGATACAAACTACTGATTGTTGTCAAGGTTTTTCTCATCACAGTAATTGACAACAACTGACAAAGTTACTTGTCACTGATTCAATGTTGAAAGTTCTTGAGGGCCACAACCAAATCTTTAGCTGTCTGTTCTGATTGCCTCCATATATTCATATAAAATGAAAACATTATGTCTAATTAGGAACAACTAATACACTATAAGAAACCAGAATTTCTGAAGGTGCAGAGAGATCTTATAATCTGGTTCAGTAAACTCTTGGTGATGTCTGCAACTCCAAACACAAGAAGGATCTTTATATGGAAGTAAATCCTTGCAATATACTTATCTTGTATTTGAAATTCCAGACCAATATATTGAAGAGGCAGCTGTCAATGGGACAAAAACAAATAGGAGTCACAATAGAAAAAATATAGATCATATATATATATATATATATATGCAGAAGTCTGATACAAGTACTGATGGAATTTGAAGCCTAAGACTGGCTAGCCAATGTCTACTTATACGTCCCATTAAATGGTAGAAACATTACTGACACCTCCCATTAAATGGTAGCAAGCATTGGAAACCCCTCCATTGTCGAAAGCAGGACAAACTCACAGATGAGAGAACATTTTAATTAAGATCCCCCCAGTGTCCCAGGAAAAAGGGAAGGATTGCAGGTGAGAGCAGACAAGCCCTGTAATCAACTCTCATCTGAAAGGACTTTTGAGTTTTCCTTTTGTTGTGGTCAGAAGGGGATGCACAGTTAGATCACATAAGTGATGGGTCTTGCAGATCATTCTTGTTTCTTCTTCTTGGACTTCGTTCTGCACCATGAAATTGGTGCATTTCTAGTAAACATATAAAACCAACTCGAAGATCAAAGTAACAAGGTTCATGTTCATGGCACTAAGTGCTATTTGAAATTTCAATGTAGCCAGCTCCATCCCTCACTCCACTTCCCCACAAGTTGGAGGATGTAATATTCATCCGAGCATGCCTCTGTCTAAACCTTGTATCTTGATTCCTTCTGAAAGGCCAACTCCTTTCGGTTGGTAGAATGTTTTCAGGAAAGGGTATCTGATACTTGTTCTAAGCAAAAAAAATGTATACAAAAAAGCTATCTTTCTTGTTCATCTTACCCCTACGGTTGCTTTGAAGGATACTCGAGTACAGTTTCTGCAGAAAGCATCAAAGAGTGCTTCCTTGTATCACTCGATACAGCTGTGAATGTCTCCCTCAGCTGATTCTTATAGTTCTATTTGGTTTACTGAAGATATGAATTCATAAAACAGAAACAAACATATTAAAGTTATATTAAAGATATGAATTCAGAAAACAGGAACAAACATATTAAAGTTATATTAAAAATATGAAATCAGAAAACAGGAACAAACTTACTGGTAGATAACGGAGAGGAAACAGTTTCAAATGAGCTACACCAAACAAAAGTGATGCTTTACCTTCCAAGATAAATAACTTGTCATTGGAAACTTAAGGGATTAAAGTTGGTTCAAGAAAGGTTCTGTTAGCATAAAAATAAAGATTGCATGCACCCATATGCTCCATCTATCACTCCTTGAAGCTTCATCACTCGCTGGAAGTAGCAGTTTCTGTGTAGTGGCAGAAGGGAAGCGAGAACAAGTGAAGGGAAGGCCATGGCCATCCTGACAACACCAACAAAGAGAGAAACCCAAGGAACAAACATGAGCTGATGTGGCTGTTCTTTTTGACTTGTGTGTTTTATGGGTGCCTGAAGCATTCATTAAATCACTCGACCACTTGTTATGGGAATTGGATGACGACAAACATTCGATCTGCTTGTTTGCAATATGAAGTGTTGTAGAACATATTAAATTCATGTACCATCAGTCATGGTTGAATTACGCAAACATATCATATGTTATAATAAAAAACAATGGAGAGTATAACGTAGTGCTACATTCAAACTCTGCAAAAATGATATGAGATAATGGCTGATAGTAGACTTAACTAGTTGATAGTAGAGCAAAAGATGTCATGATATGAGATAATGCGCAAAAACTGAGATTGAATCATTAAGACGAAAAATAATGCATACGAACAAAGACTTTTTACAGACATTGAACGTTATGCAGTCTCATACAAACAAAGAGTAGTAGGATCATAACCTAACAGACATCATCTGAGTTCTTGGGTCTTTTGCTGTTTATCCTTCTCAGCCACTTTTCTTGTGTCGTGGTAAGGCTAAAAGACCAGTGTTGTTTGCAAGTATTCTGCTGAGATGTTATAGCGCCTGGAAGCTCAGCTGGAAGAGCAGCAGCAGTGCTAGTAAAGGCGTTGAGAACAAGGAAAGCCAGGATGGGGGAAAGATCAAGTGTTCCACCAAGTGGTGGGATAATCCCTCGGAAAATGTTGAGATAGGGATCACATATAGTGCTGAAGAAAAAACAGAGAAAAAATCATAACAAGAGAACACACAAGTACTTTTGTCTCAGAAATTGAGGCAAAAAGAACATAAAGTCATCTCAAGCAACAGGACAACTAACAAATTTGCATTTAAGCAGTACTAAAACTAATATCATTTAAAGTGTTTTGGTTGAACATATTGAAATTGAAATGACATGCCAACTTCCAAGAGAAGCATTTATGTCGCTGACTTACTAACTCAAATGAAACCAACTTGCTTGTTATTGAGCTTAAGGTATGCAAACGATCAAACAAGAAAATATACAACACTGTTGAATTGGCAAAGCATTTCATACATATATGCCAAAGAATCACTTCCAGAATACAGTTTCTGGGTGTATTTTCTTGAACTAAATTTAAAATTTTTAATAAGTGAGATTTAAGACATCAAGACTAGGAACAGCAAAGTTGGTCAATTTTAGACACAAATAGCTAGGCTTCAAAATGCCTTTGGTTACATCCTGGAAGCATATTTGCTCCTGCATACGCTTGTGCTCTCATACTTCTGCATAAAATGAATTCTATACAGAACAAAGAGTATTTGCCATCTTTTATTGCCTCTTTTACATGTTTCAGAGTTTCTGTAAATGGATATGGACTTGAAAGCTTGAACAAATGTACTTATGCTACTTGATATAAAAATACTCATGAAGAACAAAAGATTGGAGAAAAGTCTGTTCCCTGTTTCTAGCAACACTCACCCCTTTGTATAATGTCCCGGACAATTAATGACTCCAACTCACTTATGGTTAATAACTTGATCTAAAAGATAATGCCATATTGATGAGAATAACATAGGCAAATGAACCTTCTTGTGCTACATATTAAAAGTGCTTACATAGTTTAATAAGTTGTCTTGTGACTTGCACAAATAAGTCAACACTTCAATTAGATCCAAAGATGGATGATTTATCACGTCAATTAGTTGTCTTGTAATATTTGTACATGTTACACAGCAATACAAACTTAACCAGAACCAATTTCAATTCTTTTAGAATGGTTATTTGTTTCGCAATGTTTAGTTAATTCATTTACTAAAGATAGACTAGATGCAGCTAAGATTAGGATGTGTAACAAAGTAGATTACTGATGTTCTTCTGAAAAACACAGTCCAGCGTATTTGTACATGATAGTAGATTCCTCAGCACTTAAAAAAAGTTCACCCAGTATATCTTAATACTTCAGCCTTCAACAGACAAGTACCCATCCCTGACACATCAAATAATTACCTTCAAACTCATTTATGTGATGATTAAAATTTAACAAAAACCTACAAGATGCAAAGCGTTAGTGCCATGTATTGCGTCAGCTTTAACCTATAACATCCCTTTTGATTCACCTAAACCAACATCAGATGTCAGTGACCAATTCAGCAAGTCTAGCCGCCTTATGTGCAAATTAATATACTACCCATCCAAAGTCTGATATCCATTAAACTTACAGCACCACAATGCACAAAGAATTGTACCTGAGAGGGCTGACAATGGCCGGAGGAGAGTTGGGAAACCACGTTAGCACCAGCCTTACTATCAGCAGAGTGTTGTATATGTTCAAGAAGTTGATGATGCCATTGGTCACCACCAGCCCAGCTACTGAGTCTCCCGGCAATATTGCTGCAAAGCTGTGGCCAGAAGGTAAACTCACGAACCTAGGGCTTCTGAAACGCATCTGGAAGCAATAACCAAATAACGCAATCACAAAATTCGCCTTTTTATCAAAGCATATAATGAACATTGTTTGTTCTACGCCTGTATTGACACCATTTTCACTTGAATAATCAAAATGCACCAAAGATTAAAGAAACAGTAAGAACAATAGAAGTATCAAATTCTGTTGTGCTCCTTCTGTCAGTATCTCAGTCAAGCTTCAGAGAGCCAGGGAAAGAACTCCGGAGGGTGCAAAAAGGGGCAGTCATTTAAGGTTCTACGTCGATTTCGAAACCGTTACTAGTTATCGAATTCCCCAAATGACTGAACATAGTAAGAAAAAAATAGCGAACTTTGTTGTTCCAAATGGGCTTCGAAAGATTCTTGAAGAAATTCAGGAGCAGCAATGACCTAACCTGGCAGAATCTTTGGAGCTCGTAGTGGGTGGATAGGAGGGGCTTGAAGAACGGATTCTCGGAGAGGGCGGCGGCCAACGTCTTAACGCAGCGCTCGGCGGCGGAGAGGAGGGAGGAATGGGGGCCCACGACGTGGGCCGTCGCCGCATGGTCGAGGCCGGAGAGCTTCGGCGGGGGGAGAGGAAAAGAGAAGGGAAGGTGGTGGAAGGCGGAGGAGAGGAGTCCAGTGAAGGGGGCGGCTGTAGCCTGCGGGGACTCGGCGGCGGTTGAGGGAGGCAAAGGAGCCATCTTTCTTGCTTCGTTTGGAGTCGAGGGGAGATGAATGGGCATTAGAAGGGAGCGGATAACGTTTGTTGGGCAACTTATGGCCGTCCGATGGACGAGTTTTCATATTGGACGGATGGATGTTGTAGTGGCGACGAGTTTTTCCATTTTTTTATATTTAAACTCTTTAAAATAGGAAAATAAGTTGTTCTTCCCTCAGTTTTAATATATTATATAGAGTGATCAACTTAAAAAAGATACTCATTTTAAAATTTTTACGAATGATACACTCATATTTTAATTTTTATTTAATATTTTTATTTTATTCTAAAACTCTAAATATCCCTTATGGCCATCGATGTCTTTCTCCCTATCGTCAACATTACCTTCGTCGAGGTCCTATTACTTTTGTCTCATCATAGGTATCTCTATTTTATATTGATCGTTCGATATGTTTTATCTTCATCTAGAATTCAATGATTTATTTAAATTTTCTAACGATTGAAAATCGAGATAGTAAGTCATAACCTGATTGGGCAATGCAAACTTTACTTTAGCTACGTCGACACCTCAAGCTTATGATACAAGTTGATGTTCATGATTGATCAAGCTAAGGACTAAAGAGTATTAGTCATCTCAATAAGAGTTAGGACGAGGAAGAAATTATCATCATCATCAAAGACAAACTTGGAGAAACTTGACAAACTTAGAGAGACTCTTAAAATATAAGATTTTATTATGTAGATAGAACATTTAGGGTATTATATTAATAAATAAAATTGAGATATTTTTAGAAGAAGCTCAAAAAGATTTTAGGACTCCAATCCCATCTTCATCACTTAGAAAAAAAAAAAAATATATATATATATATATATATATCATATATATAATTAATAGTGTCTTAAAAAAGATAAATTAGAAAACAGTACCATTCAACCAATATCCTTCCAAATGCATTCCTTATAATTATTCAACTACCACTTTCCACATTTAAAACATGTAGAGATGTGAGATGTCTTCATTGGATTACATTTGAGCCGTACCAATATCTCTATCCGAGTCATATCGACCATTCCTGTTTGTCATCTATCTACCCATTATAGTTCGAAGACCAACAATGCGGTATAATGTCCATGTAAAATTAGTGGTCTTCCCCATCATAGTGATCTCGTGGCCATAAAATATATTCTCAGCTAAAATTGGGATTATGTAATTTAATATTCATTTTTTTTTGTCTTGAAGTTTTAGTTTGACCAAAATTAATTAATATTACTTTTTCTACCATCATAATTAAAACCCGTGCTTTTACCTGCCTTTTTAATGGATGACTTTAACGGGCCCTACATTCTTCTCGAACGATCAGGCAGGTATAGTTTAATCTTGCCTTCATTTATTTAATCAGGTCACGTTGTATACCACGTGTTTCGACTAATCCACCCGCCGTCCTCATCCAATATATCAAGCAAACGCATCACCCGCACGACAGACGAACTCGAAGCTCACCATGTCGGTGAAAACCGGTCGGGTATTAGAGAACCACACCCGTATCCACTTCTAAGCTTATATACACGTCGAACAAGAGCTACCAATATCGGATTTAGATGGAGGATATTCCCCTCCACTTTCACCCGTTTAAGACCCGGCAGATCGCAGTAGGCGGTAACTCTACCGGCGATGCTCGCATCCTAGCTGGCTTGCGAACACAAGAAAAATGTGGTCGAAAACCAACGGCCACCAACTACTTAGCGCACCCCTGTCCGTCACCCATCGTCTTACCCAGTGCTTCGTGTTTCAATAACGCACGACACGTGTGCTGGTCTTTGAACAGGTGAGAGGTCTTCGTGTCTCGGAGTCTTCTCCTTTTTCTATATCTTCTTCCTCCTACCTCTGAATTGGACACGGAAGGGACTCTCTCTCTCTCTCTCTCTCTCTCTCTCTTTCCTTCGCTCTTTCTCTCTCATGGAGGCTGCTCTCCTTCGAGTCTCCATTAGCCCGAAACCTAAGATCCACCTCAGCCCCGTTCGCTCTGTCCGGATCACTCCTCCTCACCTCCGCCTCTTACGGCGGCCTAGCTCAGCTGGTCCCCTTCGCCTCCCCCGCCCGAATGCCGTCGAGATCGGCGCCGCCACGTCCGGCGAACCCCAGCAGGAGGAGCAGGTCAAGAACTCCTCGGTCCTCCTCGAGGTCGGCGGGATGATGTGCGGTGCCTGCGCCGCCCGAGTCCGGTCGATCCTTTCGGCTGACGACCGAGTCGACTCAGCTGCGGTCAATATGTTGACCGAGACCGCGGCCGTTCGGCTCGGGACGAGCGGCGACGAACCGGAGCGGGTGGCGGAGGAGCTGGCCGAGAGGTTGGCGCAGTGCGGTTTCCCGTCCAAGCGGAGGAGAACGGGGTTGGGGGTGCAGGAGAACGTGAGGAAGTGGAGGGAGATGGCGGAGAGGAAGGAGAAGTTGCTCGCGGCGAGCCGCAACCGTGTCGCGTTTGCGTGGACGCTGGTGGCGCTGTGCTGCGGGTCTCACGGCACTCATTTGTTGCATTCACTTGGGATTCACGTCGCTCACGGTGAGGAATTCTCGCCCAATACCAAAAATGGAGATCTTTTTGCCTCTGGTGTTGATATTTTGAAAGATGCAGATAAAATTCAGCAACTAAAGTTATTCAATTTAGAGTTTTCTACTTTAGTTGAATGTTTGATATGGTCAATGATGCGTGCATAATGGTTGTTGTCTGATACAGGTTCATTTTTGGATATATTGCACAATTCTTATGTGAAATGTGGTATCGCCTTGGGGTCATTGCTCGGACCTGGTAGAGGTAAATCATAAGCTTACTCTCCTTGGCTCTGCATTGTGCATGTTTTGTAAGGCTTCTCAATATATGTTGCATATTTTGCATCCTTTATCTGAAAGGTGTAAATGATACTTCTGGATAGCCTCACTGCATGCCTAAGATTTATGAAAGCTAGTTGATTGAAATTTTGGGATGACAAACAAAAAATGAAATTTCACTCTGTTAAGCATTTTACAGTTAAGTTCTTTAATGCAATGCTGGTCAACATTGTGCTTTCTGGAGTTTGTATAAGCACAATGCAACTCTGCCATCACCCTTTTTTACGGACAATCACATGATAGATTTTGCTATATCAGCAGATTGCAATGGCAAAAACTTACATGAAGGGTTTTCTGTTCAACAGAATCACAAACTTTTAACTACATTACAGTTCATGTGTCATTGTTTTTTGGTTGCTATGCATGAGAAAAAGGATTGTATATATAAGCACCTATTAGTTGATTTGACTTCTCTTCCTGATCACTTTCTTCTTAGTTTTCTTTTTGAGCAAATTGCAGTTGTCTTTCACTGACCTGTTTCTTTTGGATGTCTTCTCTGGTTACTGCCGGATGAGAGGTTTGTTTAGGAAACACTTATGGGCTACTTAATGACTTTAAAACTGAGGGTGATTTCGGGTGTTCACAAAATTCACTAAAGAGTGCATACACAGGAGAGAGACAAAAAAACTTGCCTATCAAAGCACATCTAGTTATTTTCCGAGTGCCATTGAAGTGGTAGCCTGGATTCATAATAACTCTTAGCAGTTAAAATCTTTTGGGCCTTTAGTTCCGTCACTTTTTCTCTCTCTTTCTTTCTTTTGGTTTTGATTATCTAGACCATGGTGTATATGATGACTGCATCACTTTCTTCTATAGACCCCAAAATTACAGAAATCCATAAGAGTTAAATTTATTCTTCGTTAGTAGGTTTTATTGCATTTAATATATTTTGCATAACTAAATAGTCTTAAAGGACTGGATTATTCTGTTATGGAGATCTACTTCCATTGTCTGAATATTGCTATAAATGTTCCACAACTGTAGAATTGCTTTTGGATGGTCTCAGAGCATTTGCAAATGCCTCACCAAATATGAACTCTCTTGTGGGATTTGGATCCATTGCTGCATTCCTGATTAGTGCAGTAAGTACAGTTTCGGCAAGCGATAGCTGTTGTCTTGATCTATTGGATGATGTTTTTGTCTTGTTCATTTGTTTTTCTGTTGTTGATAATGGTCAATCATATTTTTCTTATCTTTACTAATTGTGTGTTTCTTTTAACTTCTGCAGATGTCGCTGCTCAACCCAGGCCTTCAGTGGGAAGCATCTTTTTTTGATGAACCGGTTAGTTGTATTTTAATCTTTAAAACTTTGTCCAATGATGAAAAGATTTTGATAGAAATTTTTTTTTATGCAAATCTGAACTTGGAAGAATTTCGTTTTCAAATTTCTAATTAAAATTACCGCTTTTGAAGAATTTCATTTATAAGAGAAACAAATTTTATGGAAAAAATGTGGAGAAAGGTATACATGTTGTAAATTTTGTGGGTACACTTCATGTTAACTATATGATTCGGTATCATGAATATCCTAACCGTAGAAGTCAAATGCACAAATTTATTTATCGCAGCCACACTTGTCCTCACTTGCTCTCGTGCCTAGCTCTCGTCCCTTGTGAGGTTCTGTGAAGATACACAAATTTTTTGGCTCATACGGGTATTAATAAGATCAAAGTCAGGAATGTCATGCGCTTTTGCCAAAATGGCCTTAGTCATGTTTACATGGATCCTCGGTTGGCATGGTTCATATATGTTTCTGCTCTTGTATGTGTGTATATCCAGTGGATGGCACAAATCCATGAACTGTGTTATTGCCTTGCCAAAAACAGTAAATGATGAAGGCAGATGTTGATCCCAGGACGTTACGATAATCCAACAAACTCTTTACCAGTCAAGCTAACATATGAACACATCATGTTGTCCTAATTAAAGGTTGGATTTGACCGAAACCTGTATTTAGCAGTCGTTTACACTTTACATTATCTAAAAAGAAATCTTGTGCCACATTTACCAGAGTTTCATAGGTTTTTTCTTTATTGTGTAACAGCATTCAGCAATTTATTTTTTCTACAATCAAATTCAGGGGCCAAGTCTGATTCTTAAACCACATAGTCAAAGAATGCTGACACTTGTGTACTTACTGGTAATATCTCATTCAGGCAGAGTGTCTTGTAGAATGCAGGTCATGCTTCTTGGTTTTGTACTTCTTGGACGTTCTCTCGAAGAAAGGGCTAGACTACAGGCATCCAGTGATATGAATGAACTCTTGGTAAGCCTTGTTTTTGCTATGTGTATTAGCTCCATATTTATCTGTTAATTCATTTCTCATAGTTGTGCATTTCTAGCAAAATTGATATTAGCTTCATCTTTTGTCTAGATAGTTCATTTGGCATCATTATGCATTTATAGTCAAGTTGAGAATCTACTAGTCATTATGCTTCTCCTATCATGCCAGTTGCACTTGACATTATCATATCAGTTCCAGCTAGGAAAATCATCATCATTCTATTCCCTGCATTGTCATCTCAATAGGGAGAAAGATGAAGAGAGATTATTCTTAACAGCTCACTTATATTCACTGTAAATGCCTACTTTAAATTCTACAATGTAGCAAGAAAATGATTTAACTTTTAATTCTATCTATATAAAGAAAAAATGTAATCATAAGTCTCTCAGAAAAGATTGTATTTTTGACAAATTTAATTACTTCCTTGCAGTCATTGGTCTCCTCTCAGTCACGATTAATAATCTCATCGCCTGAAGAGAATCCTACATCTGACAGCTTCTTGAGTGCTGATGCAATTAGCATTGAAGTTCCAACTGATGATGTTCGTATTGGAGACACGATCTTGGTTTTGCCAGGGGAAACAATTCCCGTAGATGTATGTTTAAAATTCAATTTTTTTCACTGTTCTGCTTTTATAACATATCTAGAGACAGACATAAGACACAAATGTTGCCTCCAACTCATTTCATAGTACGTGTCTTTTTTCTTATTATCTAAGTTTACTTGTTAATTAAACACCTATACCTATCATGTTGCTCTTTCTCTGCTTTTTAACATAGAGGCATCTATAACAACAACAGCAAACTTCTAATCAGTTTATTGGAGTCAATTATCTAATTTACAAGTCTTTGATGATTATTTAACATCATAACTCATACAGACTTAAATGTGAAACTTGATTCTAATTAACCATCTGATTTACAAGTCATGATTATTATTTGACGTTATAACTCATCCAGACTTGATTACAGAATGTGAGTCTAATCAATTATCTAATTTACAAGTCAGGGATGATTATTGTGAAAATCAATGGGATTTTTTTTTTTCATCTTTTGGTTCATAACTTGTCCAGACTTGATTGTTGGTAAACCACATATTTATCTGAAATAATTTTGGATGCAGGGGAAAGTTCTTGGAGGTAGGAGCGTTGTCGATGAATCCATGCTCACAGGTGAATCTCTTCCTGTATTCAAGGAACATGGTCACAGTGTTTCTGCAGGAACAGTTAACTGGGTATGCTCATTCATGAAACTATATACCAACTTTAGTGAGTTGTGCCTAAATCTTGAGCAAAAGACTAGATGCTGTAAAATATTGCATGTGATCGATATATTTCTATGAAGTGCTTGATTATAGCTAGGGAAATTTGTTTGAAATAGTTCTTTAAGGTACTCTTTTAAGGTTGAAGTGCTCCTAGTTTCTTTGTTCTAAAACTAAGGGTTTCTAGCCTGATATTTCTTGGTTTCTGAATGCTTTTAATAAAATGTTGTTCTCCTTGAATGATTTCTGTGATTTCTCCATGTTAATGTTAATATAACTTCTATATGAGACCTAGTTGGGTTTTTTATTTTGCAGGATGGACCTCTAAGAATTGAAGCTGTGAAAACTGGTGCTATGTCAACTATCTCTAAAATAGTTCGCATGGTCAGTATCCAATACTTTCTCAAATTCTTGTTGGAATGTTTTCTTTCCTCTTAATTGAATGCTCTGATTTTTGCAGGTTGAGGAAGCACAAGCACATCAAGCACCTATTCAAAGACTGGCAGATTCAATTGCAGGACCTTTTGTGTACAGTGTGATGACACTATCTGCTGCAACCTTTGCCTTCTGGTGTGTGTTTGGCTTTTTAGTTGGTATTTGATAATCAATTATTGCATGCCTATGGAAGACACTTTTGAGTGGTTCCAGTAAGGATACAAATCTGAATTAATTGGCTTATATTCTTATTTGTTGATTGAGGATGAAAATGAATAAAAATAAGTTCTTCAATATCATGGTTTGCATTAAACAGATATAAATAATAGTTTTTTCTCTGCACATCTTTCAGGTATTATATTGGAACACACATCTTTCCAGATGTGTTGCTTAATGATATTGCAGGTCCTGATGCAGATCCATTGCTTTTGAGCTTGAAACTCTCTGTGGATGTACTGGTAAGTATATATGAACAATTCCGTTTAGTCTACAACTATATCATATCAAGGCCACATGAACAGGGTTTTTTTTAAAATTATCTTGATAAATTACCACATAGTTATTTATTAGCTTTAGATGCTATATTTCAGATGAAAAGTTGATGATTGCCCCTTAACTTGCATGCAGTTTTAATTTACTTGACTTTTTAAGTTCACACTAGGTGTTTATTGTATATCTATTTGCTGAACTAATGGCCTGCACTTTACAGGTAGTTTCCTGTCCTTGTGCGCTGGGTCTAGCTACACCAACAGCCATCTTAGTAGGCACTTCTATGGGTAATATATTTAATTTATTGAATTTAGTTATGAAGATACTATGATGAACTGTAGAAAATAAAAAAAAAATTATGCTCTACATTTAGCCCGAAAATGGTGGACAAATTTAGTGCATTATAGATCATTTTGAGATGGATCAATCTCTGATGTGTTCAGTGAACAACATTTGTTTTGGTACATGAACTTGCTATCGAGCATGAATGGCTGTTTGATCTTGCATGTGCTTTTGTTGTTAATTTTGCATGTACATGCATATAGTTGTTACTCTATAAAGACTGTTTTCTCCACATGAAGACTTCGACCATTCTGTATTATCTGTTCTTTTTTAACTGTTGAACAATGTGCTAATGTCCTAGTATTAAAGATCTGTCCATCAATCAATCAAGGCTTCTTGGATGAACTACATTCTATTCTGATAGGTCAATTTCATGAGCAGGGGCAAAACAAGGACTTCTTATCAGAGGAGGTAATGTCTTGGAACGGTTGGCTGGTATAGATGTCATTGCACTAGATAAGGTATTTTTGATGGTTGAATGTTCATTTCGTTTTATAGGTATTATTAAGTGAAGGAACAGCATTTTAACATGTGAGAGTTTTCTCTGCTAAGTGACTAATATTTATCCTGTAATCTTTTGTCTAAACTTACAGACTGGAACTCTTACAGAAGGAAAACCTGTTGTTACCGCTATTGCTTCTTTGGATTATGAAGAATCCGAAATTCTCCGACTAGCTGCTGCCGTGGAGAAGACGGCATCACATCCAATTGCCAAGGCTATTTTGGATAAAGCTGAGTCACTGAATTTTGGAGTCCCTAGTACCAGTGGACAACTGACAGAACCTGGTTTTGGTTCCTTAGCAGAAGTAGATGGATCTCTAATTGCAGTTGGTAGGCTTGACTGGGTTCATGAACGTTTTCAGAAAAAAGCTTCAACATCTGAATTGCTGGATCTGGAAAATCGTGTGGGATGCCTTTCATCTAGCATGGCAACATCATCAAAACAGTCAAAATCAGTAGTGTATGTTGGGAAGGAAGATGAAGGCATAATTGGAGCTATAGCAATATCTGACGTTCTGCGATATGATGCAAAATCTACAGTTAGCAAGTATATTTCCTACACCATGGATTAACATGCTAAAAGATGCAAAATATTGAATTCTGAGTTTTTTCCTTTTTTTGTTTTTTAGCTTCATTTTAAAATAGAAACTTGTTGAAGTTCCTATTAAGAAATACTACTATTCAACTAAAAGTCCTTGAATTTATTATGAACTACAGCATTCTAAAACATACTTAGTGATATTATGATCATATCACAAACAAATATTTGGTCTTAGTTTATGTATAAGATGTTTTAGCATTTCTGTTTACATGCTTAAACGTATTCTGTTTGGTTGAAAGGCTGCAGGGAATGGGAATAAAGTCAGTCCTCGTATCTGGGGACAGGGAAGAGGCAGTGACAAGTGTTGGCGAGATGGTTGGAATTGGAACTATAAATGCAGCTTTGACTCCGCAGCAAAAATCAAGTATCATATCAAGTTTACAAGCTGAGGGCCATAGTGTTGCTATGGTAATTCATTGTAGCATATTAACACACTACCAGTACTCCATTTTAGAACAACGTTAATCATGGCATTAATATTATGATGCAACTGTTTTTGGAATTCAGTCTTATACCAAATGGAATATTCTAATGTTTTCTTTGTTTCTTTTTGAATTTAAGGTTGGTGACGGTATAAATGATGCACCATCATTGGCACTTGCTGATGTTGGAATTGCTTTGCAAATTGAGGCCAAAGAGAATGCTGCATCTGATGCAGCATCAGTTATTCTTTTAGGCAACAGGCTTTCACAGGTAAAAGATCTAACAGTAATACTACAATTGTATGCACATTGTTGCATTTCTGTAACAAAGACAAAACATCTTTTTTCTGAATTTCCTTCGCCTAGATAGCAACCAAATGAAATCTCCCATGGAATAGAAGTGTTATGAAGATTAATAGCATGTTACTGTTTTAGGGCATCTTGAAACAACATTATTGACAATAGTAATAGTTTATCAGTTAAGTCCAATCCTTTATTCCACTATATGTTAGTATTTGCTAATTGCTGCTCGTATTTCTTTTGTCTTGCAATGCATGTGACCTTTCATCTCTTTTTTGCAATTGCATCTTTTTTATAACAACAATGAAACAAGCCATACCATATGGATCTTTTCCACCAATGAGCCGTGTCGAGGGAAGTATCACACTATTGTTTAATGTTTGTCTTTCTACTATTGAGTGCTTATGAGTAGATTGAAATCTTGCAAAATCATCTTATATGCTACCAGCAAATGCTGAGGGGTCTAGCTAGCTAAATTAGATCTTTGCATGGTAGTTTGTCGTGCAAGTGTGGGCATGGTTCAGATCATGGGCGCTTAAAAAGGAGCCTGTTATTCAACTCACATCTTACATAATCTGTATCCAACGGCCATAATGATTCCTGGATACTTCAAACCGAAGCACTGGTCTTCCCTTGCTTTTTTGTTTTTATGCCTAATCGAGAGATCGATGCACCTCAAGTTATCTGTTTGTGAGCTAGCTGAGAGATAAAACCACGACAAACACATGGTGTTTGCTGTTTTGTCACATCCTATTTGCAATATATCATTTTCAGTTTGTTGTTATTTCTGATTCAGTTCAAAACTTGTTTATTTACAGATAGTGGATGCTATATCCTTAGCTCAAGCAACAATGGCAAAAGTTCACCAGAACTTGGCATGGGCAGTGGCATATAATGCAGTTGCCATCCCCATTGCGGCAGGGGTGCTGCTCCCGAATTTTGATTTCGCCATGACACCATCACTCTCTGGTAAGTCATGACAAAACGTCTTAGTAGCATGATCGACACTCCAGTTTGTGATCGGATATAAACTAATTAGGTTGAAAATTCAGCTATTTAGTTGAAGGAAAAACAAATAAAGTTCCTAGGAAAATTTTGCAGGAGGGTTGATGGCCTTGAGCTCCATTTTCGTCGTCAGCAACTCTTTGCTACTACAGCTGCATGGATCTTTCCCCAAGAAAGCGAACAACTACAAAGCAAACGTTGATAAATGACATCGAGATTCGATGTGGTAAAACCCTACAACTGGAGATTTTTTTTGGTTGTCTTGTATTAGAGCATACATCAACTCAATAGCAGCTATCTTAACTCAATAACAGCTATTGACAGAATAAACTATCGTGTATTTGGATTCAGTGTATGTTGTTCCTCTACATTCCATTCATCGAAAGTCGCTGAATTAAATAGATCTAAAGCAAAATACTATGTATATTTCCATTGTTCCCCTGATAGTTTTGCTGAAATGATTGTATAGAAATTTATAGATGCACCTGCAATTTCGTATTACCTACCAAAAATGTAAATTCATTTTAGCATTTATGTATATATCTATACAGTTATAATAATAAGGATATAATGGAAGGAATACATGCAAGAGAAGGTTTGTATTTGGATAGACACGTTTATAACCAGAAGCAACTCAAGAAGATGATGCCATATGCTGCTGCTTGTAGCTTCATCAACCCCAATTCAACACATAATTTCCATTCAAACCCATCTCCCATCTTTGCAAGAAGACTTGCGTAGTATTCCCATACATAACCACTAAAGGGAACTCAAGTCTGAATACCCTGCAGCAAATAGCCCGGGGCTTATTTTTCTAAACAGAAAAGAATCTAATCTACATCATATCTGGACAGTGAGAGTCGTCAAGCACAACCACCATGTAGTAGTTTACAGTGAAGACTTGGGTGCACCTAATAAGAAGCTGAGGACGACCTTGTTGAACCTGCCGGCGTCTTCCATCTGCGGCATGTGACCAGTTTTCTGCACCACCTCCAACCTCGCATTCTCTCCGAAACGCCTGCACTTACTCATTTGGTTCACGGTCATCAACATATCATCATTGACAGAAGCAGGAAAAGAAGGCTTGTTGGCAACTTACTTTTGCATCTCGAACGCCTTATCCACTGGGAATATCTGATCATCCTCTCCCCATATCATCAGAACTTGCTGCGAGGAACAGGGACTGAGAACAAAAGAAGGTTTGGGCTGATGAGCTGATTGCATGCAAAGTAAAGCTGTTTGTTACCTGGGGAAGAGGAGTAAGTTGGAACTGGTCTTTGTTGGCGAGGGAGATGCCCTTGACGAGTTCTAGCTTTTCCTCCAGCTTATCGCTGAACAGATTCTGCACACAGACATGCATATTTACTTTGGTAAGCTTTTTGGCATAATTTGTGTTTCCTTTTACCCCAAACAAGTAAAAAACAAATGTGAGTAGAAAATGCTTGCTAAATTAAACAAAAAATAAGAGTAGGAACATTACAAAGATTCTATTACATCTTCATTACGGAAAATAATAGTCAAGATCAGACAGAGTTTACATTTCTCTTTGTAAGATTTAAGATTCTTCACATATACACATCCCTTAATATTCATCCAAAAATCTCAAGTTAAATAATGACTAGCAGGTTTTAAAGAGGTTCTTGGCCTTTTGTAAGGATGCATATGCTAAACTTAGATTTGTAAGGATGAATGCTAAGATCATGGACTTTGGATGCATATATGGTTTCCTTTGTAATGTGAGAGAACCTCCTATATGTCATCAATACATTGAGATTTGTAGGAGGCTTTGATGTGTGCTGCCACTTTTCTAAGAGAATCAACGCTTTTATCTTCCCATCGGCCTATGATCTCGCCGTTGCCCCTCTCTCGGCCGAGGAAGAATGTAGTCCGTTGGTTGGTAGCTGCGGACACCAGCAGCCAACCAACGGTGGGTCCAACCGTGGGACCCACGCTGCCAACCAATGGCGGGTGAGCATTGGGACCCACGTTTCTTAGAGCATTTCGTTGATTTCTATGAACATGATTTGGGGACGATCAATGTATCTAATAATCTCATCTTTCTAAGCGAGACTGAACTAATCGATCGATTCTAGGTTTGAGGATGTAAGGGAATAAGATCGAGGGAAGTGGAGAGCGCAAAGATGAACGTTTACCCGAAGCATGTCGCGGAGGATGAACTCCGGCATGAATCGAGGCGGGCGGTGGACGGCGACGCGGACGAGCCTCCTCATATCGGCGGTGGTCCGCGGGAGGAGAAGATCGGCGACGTCTCCACGGCCTCCGGCCCGCTCCAGCAACGCCTTGTCGTCCTCCGGCCCCTTGAGCAAGTCGGAGCTGGCGATCACCACTCGCTCCACCCGGTCCGGCCCCATCGCCCGCGCCACATGGTACGCCACGAACCCCCCGTAGCTGGTCCCCATCACCGAAACCCTCGCCCGGCGCGGCGGCGCGACGCCGAGGGCGTCGAGGAGGCGGGCGAGTGCGGCCGCCTGGAAGGCCTCGGACCGCTGCGGGGACCGGGTGGTGGAGCCGCCGAAGAAGAGAAGGTCCGGCACGATGAGGTCGAAGCGGGCGGCGAGGGGCGCGATCTGGCTGCGCCACTGCCACGTGGCGCGGGGCCCGAATCCATGGATGAGGAGGAGCGGGGGCTTCGGCTGCCTCCTCGATCCGCGGCCGGGGTCGGCTCCGGCGGAGGAGGGAGTGGGGAGGAGGGAGGTCGAGATCCAGCAATGGACGGTGGTGTCGGCGTCGACTGCGACGGTGTGGGAGCGGAGGCCGGCGGCAGTGTAGGCGCGCCGGACAAACACATCCATCAACCACACCAGGCTAAGCCCCATCTCTCTCTCTCTCTCTCTGCTGCTGCTGCTGCTATTTGGATCCCCTCGGGGGGCTTCTTATATTTATATTGATGGGGAGGGGTGTTTCCATAAAACATAAGACGGGATTTAACATAAAACGAGAGGGGTTATATGAAAAATCTAAAAAGTGAAGGACTGAAAGGAAAAAGACTAAAAACATGTTGGATAGTTACATTGGCGGTTGGTTTACGTTAATGGAGACATAGAGATAGACACTCGAGGGAGATAAAAATAATCCAATTTAAGGGAGACATAATGAGTTGTGGTTTCATGTTTCATGTACTTGTTCTTGGAAGAATTCAACTAAAAGACTTGCTTATCCAAACAGTTTGGTCGAGAGTCCTCCAAGATTTCCGTAGAAGGAATTCTTCATGAAAGAATGATCCTGTGCTTGTGGAAGACCCCACCACCCCACCAAACCATTGCCTGCCTCTCTGGTAGGACCAGGTAAATTTCCACTCTGTTTTTTTTCTGTGACATCCGAGCTTCCCTTTTTATTATTTCTCTAAGTTAAATCAATTTTACGCAAGGAAAAAAGTTGTTTGATTGATTCATATAAATCTTTCTCTTTCATGAACCCTTTTTATTTGGTTGTTGGTATGAAGTGAAGTGACTCGTCAACCATCGATCACTTCTTCTTACCTTCATTATCTACCAGTATTTGATCTGATCAATTGGATCCAAAAGAAAAGATTTTGAACCTGATGGAGTGTTTTCATTGTGGGCATGGCAATGGGTAGCTGATCGGATTGATTAACATCGATTTGTGCATGCAAATTAGGTCGATATTTAAAAGCATGCATTAATTCTACTTATTGTGTAAGCAACTTATTGGTAGTCCCACCTACCAATAGTACATGTGATTGATGTTGTCACCTTCTCCGCTACTCCTACCCTCTTTTTTGCCAGTAGTACGTGTGATTTCTCCGGACGGATTCGTTAGGTCGGGATGCAATCTTGTAAGTCACTCCGAACCCAACTCAATGTCAACCATCCGATTTCAATCTTGTAATTTTGATCTGATGTATTATTCACATCTATCCTTGTAGAGTTTAATGCTTTTATTATTTATCAAAAAATTCAGATTGACTATATTCCTGATTATATATAATTAATATTAGTTTATTTTAGTAAATAATAAATATAAAATATACTTATGGGATGAGCAGATAAAGATTTGAGGACTTATGTTGTTAATATAATGTGTTTTGAGGACTTATATGTAAATAGGAAACAGAAACCAATTTTTCTGCCTAATATACGTAAATAAGATTCCACGGAGGAATAATAAATATAAAACATTTTTTCTTCTGTATTTTTTTACCTACACGTGGAAGCTGACAAGGCGTCAACAACGGGGAGACGGTTTGTAAGGGAGGGAGAGACGGCATTGGAAGGGCAATAATGAGAGTCCCCAAAACCGCGCTCTCTAGTCTTGTCAGAACCCAACACACGGCGGCGAGAGCCCCCTCGGACGCCTACGCCTCCCTCCTCCGGCGATGCGCCGCCGAGCGGTCCCTCGAGAAGGCCCGCCGGGTCCACCGCCATATGAAGTTGTCTGGCTTCCGTCACCTCAGCCTTGGAAACAAGCTGGTCGACGTGTACCTCAAATGTGGCGCGATCGAGGACGCCCGGGAGGTGTTCGACGCAATGCCCAAGCCGCATCCTGTCTCCTGGAACGCCATGATATCTTCCTGCGTTCGCTGTAGCAGAAGCCGTGAAGCGGTGGATTTGTATAAACGGATGCTGTGGGAGGGCGTCAGGGCAGACGAGTTCACCTTCTCGAGCGTGCTTAGAGCATTCAGTGAGCTCGGTCTCGTGGCACAAGGCGGTGCAGCTCATGGGTGTCTGGTGATCACCGGTGTAGATGCCACAAATGCCTTTGTTGGTAGTGCCTTGGTAGATATGTATGCAAAGTTCGGCAAACTGAGAGAAGCTCGAGCGATCTATGATAGAGTATGTAGCAAGGACGTTGTCTTGACGACAGCTTTGATCGTAGGCTACACCCAGAATGGAGAGTACAGTGAGGCAATTCAGCTCTTCCGGCAGGTGCTGAAGGATGGCTTGAGTCCAAATGACTTCACATTCGCAAGTGTTCTAATAGCATGTGGGAGCATTGGAGACTTGAGGTGGGGGTTATCGATTCATGGTGTCATGGAAAAGTTTGGTTTTAAGCTAGGCTGTTCTTCACAGACATCACTCCTTACCATGTATTCAAGGTGTGGACTGATTGATGACTCCATAAAAGTCTTTGAGAGCATAGCGGATCCAAATACAGTAAGTTGGACGGCTATAATTGGATGCTTGGTATGTAATCACAGAGAAGAGCTTGCTCTTTTGATGCTTCAGAACATGATTAATGATTCAGTTCGGCCTAACGCATTCACTTTGTCCACAGCTCTGAGAGCGTGCTCCGCCCTTGCATTGTTCGAACAAGGGAAGTTGATCCATGCCTTCACTACAAAAATTGGGTTGGATAGCAACAGATTTGTTTGTGCTGCATTGATCGATACATATGGAAAGTGTGGGCGTATTGGAATGGCCAGAATTATTTTTGATGATCTGCCAGGGCTTGATTTAGTTTCTGTGAACTGTATGATCAATGCCTATGCACAAAATGGCCACGGAGTGGAAGCAATTCGAGCGTTTGAGATGATGCAAGTAGCGGGTTTGGAACCAAATGATGCGACATTCACCAGTGTTCTTTCTGCTTGTGGTAATGCAGGACTGCTTGAAGAAGGCCATCGAGTGTTCTCCTTCATCATCGACTGCTACAAGCATGGACCATCTAGTGACCATTATGCATGTATGATCGACCTTCTAGGTCGTTCCGGAAAACTGGAAGAGGCTGAAGGGCTGATAACCAAACTTAGGAGTCCAGACAAAGTTCTGTGGAGGTCTTTGCTAAGTGCCTGCAAAATACATGGAAAACTGGATATGGCAAAGAGGGTTGCGAGAAATATACTCGAGCTTGATCCAGGTGACGATGCAACTTACATTCTTTTGTCGAACATTTATGCATCTTTAGGTCAATGGAATGAGGTGATCAATGTGAAATCTGCAATGAGAAGAATGAACCTGAAGAAAGATCCAGCCATGAGTTGGATCGAAGTGGACAGGGAGTTCCATACATTCATGGCGGGAGACAGGGGCCACCTGAAGGCAGAAGAGATCTATAAAGAGTTGGAAGGGCTGATTACAAGGACCAAGGAACTGGGCTATGTTCCGGACACAAGGTATGTCCTACAAGAAATGGAGGAGCTGGAAAAGGAGAGATCCTTGTATTACCACAGTGAGAAGCTGGCTGTGGCCTTTGGGGTCATGAGCAGCAATGACAAGGGAGACATACCAATCACAATATTCAAGAACCTCAGGGTTTGTGGTGACTGTCATTCTTGGATAAAGTTGGTGTCTCAAGTGGTGGGCAAAGAAATCATTGCTCGAGATGCTAAGAGATTCCATCATTTCAAGGATGGGCTGTGTTCATGTAACGACTATTGGTAATCGAAACTGGACTTTGGAATGAAACATGGTTGAGTTGATTCCTCTCAGCTTATCATGTTGGATTAACTTAAGAATGTGGTCTGGCCGTGGAGTGTTCAGCGAAACTCATTGCAGCTATTATGACAAGTTGATGGTGCCACTATTGCTGAGGTTATGGTTCCGATGATTTTTTCTGACCACTGTTGCCAAAGATTTCACTTCCTCCATAGAGAGAGTGTGCTCTGAAACGTGTGCCAGCATCAACTTAGTGAACACAGAAATCAAGATCTTCGCTATGGATGCTGTGAATTTGAAGTTCGACTTTTTCTTTCCGTAATCTGAAACATCATAGACTGAAGGTAAGAGTGTATAAATATAAAAAGTATCTACTTCCATACATGTGGAAAGAAAGAAATGAGAATATATTCGATGAGTACAAGAGTTATATGCATCAAGCTATAGTCACAACTAGCTTTTTGTGCTGGAGGGAATGAATATGAAGGGAATCATCTATCCAATCCTATTCCATTCAAATGGTAAAAGCCTCCCTCCAAGAGGGTATATTAGACTTATATTTCTGATGGATCTGTGTCTGGGCGTAAAGGAAATACGGGTTATGTATTGAGAAATGACACCAGTATTTATGTTTTTGCAGGATTGTGGGTTCAGAACAGATCGAGCTTGCAAAATGAGGCCAAGATAGGAAGGATACACAAAGACACAATTACTCACAGCTAATGGATGAAATATTGATAGAGCAAGACTTGGCGTTGGACAATTAAGCATAGTATCTTTGGGATGATTGCTTGGGATCGCCTGCAGGCACGAGTGGCGTCGCTTTGGGATGATTGCTTGTACATGTCGAGGACAGACTCTCAGGATGCTCACTTGTTATGTTATCGAGTGTAAGTAAATTGTCCAGCACTGCATGGAAATTACGGGGAGATGGATCATTTGCATGTCCACGAGACTGCAAGAAAGAAAGCTATAGGGAGATCGACCAGTTGCAGAAGCTCCCCTAATTTGCAAATCGCAACAATACCAATTAGCATCCGCAGCGACGACGACGACGACAACAAAAAGAGAGAGAAGGTTTCTTTGTTGGCCTGGAGATGCCAGCCTCATATCATCCAATATTTGCCAAAAATGTGGGATGTGCAAAACCAAAACTTATTTGCAGGAATCGACAGAATTAAAACACCAGGCAATTAACCCAAGCCATCAACATGCCACCATGACCCAATCACCGCATGAAACTGTTTGAGGTGGGTTGACTGTCGAGTGGCTATCACAACTCTATGTTTCCAACTTGAAATCAGCAGTGAAAGAGAATTAACAATAAGCAACCTGAGAGCTGCTACCATATTCCCAGGCAAATTTTGAGCAAGAACCTAAATAGTCCATAGTCCACAAAATGCAGCATGTTTGAGTTGATATAATCACATAAACTGTCTAACCTTAGCAAAATGAGTGACGGGTATCAATGATTTCACAAAACAATAAGCAACTGGAATCAACTTCTTATAAAAATGTTGCCTTATTCCCAGGGAAGTTTTGAGTAGGAACCAAAATAAACCATAATCCACAAAAGACTATGCTTGATTTGGTATGATCACATAAATTGGTTAACCTTGCAAAATGAGTGATAGGTATCAAAGATTTTAGGGCTAATAACATATTATCTAATGCAATTAGTTACCTTTAGCCTTTCGATCCCTACACTATAAAAAATTATATTGACATCCTTATAGTTACGAAAGTGAAATATCTAGATTCATTTATCTGAACGTCGTCGATTTTATCAACGAAAACACAAAAACAAAAAATGAAAAGATAATTTAAATGTTTCAATTGGTGATGACAAACGACGTCGCTAGGGAGCCACAGGTAGCTGTTGTGGATGAGAGCGACGAGAGGTGAGGATTGCTCTACATCTACGTCGACGCTTACATAATTGCCGAGCGACCCTTCTATCGCTTTGTATCTGCATTGGTGTCAATGCAATTATCAAACAACAAAAGGGCCATCGATGCAAATGTCGAGCGATGCCGCATGACAACTGTGTCAACACTAACAAAGATCAAAGCGACACCGCTGGACAACTATGTCAACGCCAACACAGATGCAAAGCAACGAAAGGGTTGCTGGACAACTATGTTGGCGTTGACATAGATGCAAAGCGACCCTCACCTCTCGTCACCACTCTTCTCATCCACAACAACCACCCACGACCCCCAATGACGCTTTCGTCCGTCACCACCAACATCGTCCACCACCACCAACCGAAACAATAAAATTATATTTTTGTCTTTTGTTTTCGTATATCCATTGGTAAAACTATCGATGTTAGAAAAAATGGATCTAAATATTTTACTTTCGTAACTATAAGGATGCCAATGTAATTTTTTTAAGTGTAAGATCCGAAATTCTAAAGATAACTAACTACATGAGATAATATGTAATTAGCCCAAGATTTTACAAGCTAATATAATCTCTAATATGGTCCTTGATGATTTCTTTCTATGGACTCAAAACATATCGACTTGAGCTAAGAACACAAGTATTCCACCATCTGAACTCTACCAAGCCGTTAGAATGGGAATGGATTCCCAATATTTAAGTCCTGCAAATATGCAGAGTATCAAAACCAATTCATATCCACATCAGGAAGCACACCTGCAGCTAACGTAATCAGTTTTTCCAATTAACTTGTACTTCATGTGTCATATATTGGACAAACATGAGATGAACAGTTTCATCAGGTAAAAAGAGTCTCATCTTCATAGTCTATACAGACTCACCCATACCATTGGCAACCTCAAATATAGACAGAAGCTACACATCAAGTCTAATCATTTGCGTTCATATAAACGACAATAATTTTACATAACAAAGACAATAGGCTCATCAACAAAAAAAGAACGAACATAAATATTTCTTCATGCTTGCCTACTAAATTGTACTAATTTTAGATTCATTCACGGAGGCCAATAACTATGAGATCAAAATAAGAATTTTCAATCAAACATGGCATTACTAACTGCATTTGTCTAAATTGCAGAGATTCTCAAGACAATAATTCAAGTCCAAGCAACAACATCAAAGTCAAAAGATCAAACAGATTGGGCTCAAAATAAACATTGCAGATTCCTATTGATGAGTTCAAGCAGATTCAAAAAGGAAAGCTCTTCGGTATAAAAAGAGACCGTCGATCGTGCAGATCAAGCGGTGAGCACGACAGCGCCACCGGCTGCCTTAATCTTCTTCTCGGCGATCTTCGAAATGAGCTTGGCCTTCACGACGACGGGGCGGTCCGGCGGCAGCATCCCCTTGCCGAGCACCTTGAAGTACCCGAACTGGGTTACGTCAATCAAGGGGGCGGCGGTGCCGTCCTTGGCAGCGGATTCCTTGACGGCGTCGGGGACGAGGGACCAGAGGCGGTCGACGTTGACGGCGGGGCAGTGGAACTTGTTGCGGAGGCGGTGGAAGTAGCGCATACCTACCTTTCCAAAGTAACCGGGGTGGTACTTGTCGAAGAGGATGCGGTGGTGGTGCATGCCACCAGCGTTACCGCGACCACCCGGGTGTTTCCGGTGCTTACCGATGCGCCCATGGCCGGCGCTCACGTGCCCTCGCTTCTTCCGGTTCTTCCTGAAGCGCGTCGTCATCGCCGCCGCCCCTCTCCTCCACTCTCCGCCGCTCCTTAGGGTTTGGGTTTTGAAGAGCGAAATGGAAATAAAAACCACGAGAGAGTAACTATTTATAGGGATGTAGAATGCCTATTGGCCGTCCGATCGAAAGAGAAATGGCACAAGATTCAAAGCAACGTTCCGTGGGCTTAATGCGCTATGGGCTGCAATAATAGTCCGTCTCGACCCAATAAGAACTACACTCGACGATCGTAATACTACGTGAGAGTCTACAAAGGGTTTCTGATTTAGATTATGCTACAAATTTTAGTTCCAAGAAAGCATGTAAGAAGATATTATTCAATTATTCTTAGTCATGTTTCTTATATCAATAAGAAGAATAATTTTTCTGACTACCCTCAAAAATACAAGTATCCACCCATCACTAATTAACTTGATATGGCTACGCGTGATAGTTAATTATAATTCAACATATAAAAATTAGTCAAATCGTAAGTGGCTAATTAAAACTCAACATGATAGTTTGATTTATTTTGATAGGTTGGTTAGTCAATAATAATATCGTGTCATATATATATATATATATATATATATATATATATATATATATATATATATATATATATATATATATATATATATATATATATATATATATATATATATATATATATAGCGAAGGTCATTATAGAGAATAAAAGGTGATGATTTCATTATGCAATATGTTTTCCTGACTTATGTTATTTTCTTGGTGGTCATTATAGAGATAAGCATGTATCTCATTAATCAAAAATATTTATTATTGAGAAATGATACGGAGACGGGTAAGGGAGGAAATATATGACATGAGAGATGCCTCTCAAGTGAAAAAGAAGATAAAATTTTAATATTGTAACAATTATTGATGTATGAAATAAAAATAAGAAAAGACAATATGGCCATAAAGGATGATTTAAAATAAATAATAGTAAAGACCCTAAAAAAAACAAAAAGGATATAAAGAGTAGGAGAAGTTATAATAGAGTTTCCCAATAATAGAAGATGATAATGATGAACACAGGGATGACAAAGAAAGAACAGAGAAATTATTTTAGGGCATGCTCATATGTTATCATTGGTGATGGCAATAATAGATGTGATAATCTTAGTATTATAAGGAGGAAATGAGAAATAATAATAGATATTTTAGTGATGTACTATGAAAGATTGAAAAAAAAATAGAACAAAGAGATATTAGGAGAAAATACAATTTGGCACTATGGATGGACATGATGAGAATAAAATAGGCCAAAAATATGGAAAAGGGGAAAAATTATTGGTCTATACTAACATTTCCCTGTCAATTTTGAAATCATAAATAAAAATAAAAAAGAAAAGTAGTGTGTGTATATATATATATAGTAGGAAATAGTGAGTTCATTTGAAAAACGATGTATCAGAAATTGAAGTTTGAGGAGATTATCCTAAAAAAATGACACAAAGTAATTTCTATCATTAAAAAAAAAGAAATATTTTCCTGAATGCAGATGGGTCAAGCATTCATTGTCTCTTGTCAATAATAATTCCTGTTGGACCACTTTGAACATCTTTCTAGCTTGTACTTGAATCACCTTTATCCACATTATTGAATGCTTGCCCAAACTTTGCCCCCCATGTCCATTGTCAGATGCCACTGTGCCTGAGCCCAATGCATAAAAGTTCCACACAAAGGCCAAAGAGGAAAAATGATACAGGCTGATGGCGAGCAACTGCAATCAATCTTTCCCCCACCCTTCATTAGACTTAGATTTCTTGTGCTCAAAACAGCTCCCTTCCCCACCTCAATAAAAGAGAATTATCACACCAACATGATTGCTTAGATTGCTCCATAAATCCATGCATGCTTGTTTATTTCAAATGATCACTTTAGAGGAATGCCACATTTCCACCAATGTAGATGCTAATGTCAAGCTATTGGACCCAAGATGAGTGGTCACAAATCTTCATAATGTTATGTTCTCCAATAGTTAGACCAAATTGTTTTAATCTAGGCAGCATTAGATTAGTTTAGTGAAGCAATTACTAGGTTTGTTTATTAATCTTGCTACACTTGAGTTAGGCAGGTGTAGGCAGAGCAGTCAATGTTTACTTTGTTCTGCAGCATCTTTTTGACCCTTCTAAACTCACATTTGAATGTAGTGCACTTGACATAATATAAGTTTTAGATATGAAATTAACAATCCATCTCCTTTCAGACAGGTGACAAGTGATGCCCATCTGCTGTCCCAAATGCACTCATTTCTTTTGTATCTCTATCTGTCATGATTAAGTAGATGTCCCAGGATGCTCTGTTTCCAAGCTTACCATGTTGATGATTACAAGTCAGATGCTTACAACTCCAATAATGGATTGGAATGAGACTGCATGCAATGCTGCAGGCAGCAGATTAAGTAGGCTGCCTACTTCTGTTCCTAGCTTACCATGTTAATTACAGGTTAGATGATGGCTGGCCACCATTGCTGTTAACTCCAAAAGTGGAGAGGAATGAGATTGCTTGCAGCGCTTGAAGCAGAGGCAGCTTTAATGGCTTCTTGGATTTTTCTGCAGAACCGCTTGTTGCAGTGATGAGCTAGTTTGGAAAGCTGCTGCTCTCAAATGCCCTCAGTGTGTCCATGGATAGACCCCAACTTCTCTCCATGCCTTGTCCTCTTGCAGCTGCAAAGTCCATCTGCTACCAACCTCTGTCATTTGACTCGAATCGGAGCTCATGAACATATCATACATCTACAGGCCATCTCCTGTGATCACAAGTAGCACATGAATTGGCCATTTTATTTTCGACAATAATCAATCTTATCCCACCATAATCTTAGCAATTGTGTAAGCATAAAAATAATTCACAGGCTTGAGCCACTTGATCCATATTTAATACTGGCAGCCCCCATTTAAACCCAACCATGAGCTGTTCTCATTTGACTGCTATAAAGAATTAAAGGACGGATTAAAATATATATCTATATATATATTTAATACATATTTAAAAAATATATATATATATATATATCATCTACTATATTTAAATATTTAAAAATAGGTGTATTTGAAATATTATATATTTTTATAATTTTGATTGTGATTATAATTTCAAGATTTACTCATAATTATCATCCACCTCTCTCTCTATATATATTATATATTTAATATAATATATACGTACGTCAAAAAGAAGGAGAGTTACAATCTCCAGGTCTGCAGTGGCAGCTGCAGAGTGTTGCATATCCCGGAGCAACAGCCCTGATCGCGCCTACGTGGATGTCACGTGCGGTCTGCAGTACGTTGGCTCGCTCCCCCACCCCGACTGGCGCTGCCTAACCTGCAATTCGGATTCGGATCAGATCCATCTAGGATCCAAATACGTGTGATCCGTCATGGAGATGCAATTGACTAGATTTTGATTCGGTAACTTCTAAGGATCCGTAATGAAGATCCATTGGATATTGGGTTATCGGATTTATTCCCTGACGGCCCCCGTTATATATGCTGCGATACATGGATGTTACGGGATTCGTGGTGTTATGTCGTGATAACGGACCGTGAGGATCATTGGCGACCGTTTTATGTGCTCCATATAACGACTGTGAACGGCGGTGTCCATATCCCTCGATCCGGTTACTTGCTTTCCTCCGCCGTTCCTCCGCATTTAAACGTGACGGCTCGCTCCTCCATCCCTTATTGTTATTGTCGTATAGCTAAAGGCGACGCTTCTTCTTCCTTCATCGCCTATCGGTAGATTGTTATAGTGCTTCTGTTACGCTCGCACGAGACTGATGGCGGCAGAGGAGGGGTCCGGTGCACCGCCGAGCCCGCGGCCTCGGTCGCCGCCCCGGTATCCTGACCTCTGCGGGCGCCACCGGTTGCAGGCGGAGGTCCAGCTGCTGAGCCGAGAGATCAGCTTTCTCGAGGTAATTTTTTGTTGTTGCTGCTGCTGCTGATGGTTTTTTTTTTTTTTTGGCTCATGAAGGGTTTTCTTTGGTCTTTTGATTCCATTGAATGCCTGTGAAGATGTTGGCTTTGTCATGTGGTCCTGAGAGTGAGTTCTTAGATGGGACAACACAGTCATAGTTGAATCCTTTTCATCAGTGTGTGGGGGATGCACGTGCAGCACAGTGGGAGCGTGGAAGTCGATAACAATGTCAGATTTTTTCCCCCCTTTTCACTCTTTTTTTTCGTGTTGAACAATAGATACTGGTCAAGCTGAGGTTTTGCATTTTGAGATGAACCAAAAAGATCCGATGATCGGTAATATACTCGTTGTTGTTGGTGAAATGTATGAGAATACTGTTTGTGTGAACTTGAGTTGCAACATTGTACAAAGAACAAAGTGCATAGACAAAAGTAAGGGAAGCGCCCTGTTTGTAAGTACATTGTTCAAGAGTTCTTTCTCAGTAGACAAGAAAAACTATAGAACCCCAGTTACTGCAGGATCTGCTGGTACTTGCCAAAACAAAAAGTGTGGCGGAAGATCACCCTTCTCTGTGTTGGTTATCTCTCTGTGGGAAAATTTAGTGCACTCAAATAAATCTTTTTGAAAAAAGTTCTAATTTGTTCTATTATCTCTTGATATAGTAGCTTTCTTGAATATCTCTAATATAAAAAGTATAGGGGTTTTTCCATGTGCAAATTTTGCAACTTTTTTCTAGATGTCTTGGTTTTTCTTTTGTTAATATGCAAGGGTTTTAGGACCCTAAAATTTGTTGGTTTCTTTTCTTTTTTGTTTTGTGTGTGTGTGTTGGGAGGGGGGGTAAGACTCTAGGTTTGTTGGAGTTTTAAGGAATCTCATCGTTTCTCAAAATTACAATTTTCTTGTCTTGTGAGGAACGGATAGATGCATTTATCATTGACCAATTGTTACCGATACATCATGCTGAACAGTGTCAAGAACATTTGCAGTGGGAAGCATCCCTAATCCATCGAGTTCATAGAACAAATAGCAGACCTTGCATGTAGATGAGCAGGATAGTTTCCTCTTAGCAGAACATGAAACACCAGCATCCTCATACTTCTCCCTCGATATGCTTGTATCCATAGAAGCCGGCCAGCAAATGTGCACATAAATCTTCCACTCCACATGATATGTCTGTAACGTAAAAACTATCAAGCTACATCTTGTAAAAGAATAACAACTGCTGTGGTTATTCAGCAATATAATTCTGTTGTTTGTGCTCTCCATAGTCCATAACTTGACACCAATACGTGTTCTTTCTCTTCTTTCTTTTACAATAAAATTTTCCAGCGAAAAAAGAGGACACATGATTGTTGTTATGAACTTCTCGGAGTAATGACTGTAGATGTAATTTCTTTATTTTTCCTGTCACTCAGGTTTTTGTATGCAGATATGTTCTCTATGATGCTTTTTTTATCAGAAGTTCTTGAATATATGTATATATTTTGAGAAACTAATTACAACTTTATTTAAGCAGGAGGAGTTACAGTCAGTTGAAGGACTCCAACCAGTCTCTGCATGCTGCAAAGAGTACGTTAGACTCAGTTATTGTTTTTCTTCTTTTGCAATCACAATGATCGATGGTTGAGACGGAAAACACGTAATAATGATGTTATTTGATATTATAACAATGTCCCAAATCATTTGAGGCATATTTTCTCTGGCCATCAACTGCATTTACTAGTTCTTATGGAGCCTACCATGAGTTAATAAAGACCAAATTCTTTTTTATTTTGTTACCTTTAATATCAGCAGAGCAAATAATTGTTATCATGATATTGGCAGAATTGATGACTATGTAGGAGCAAATCCAGATCCCTTAATCCCGATGTATGGTACTATAAACTCACTCTTTATATTGGACTTTCCTTTTAACATTGGACTTACAACATTCTCCGTAAATCAGATTTAAGAAGAGAAACAAACACCGCTGCATTTGGAGGTGGCTTCGGTAATTTCCAATTCTTTTAAATCCGCAATTTCTCTATTGGTGAAATGACTTCCAAAGTTTAAGTGTCTTATTTATTAGCTTTTTCATGCATACAATATTTTTTTCCATATTGACCGTATGGATAAGCAACTATAAAATTTAGGACTACCAGAGAAGAGCTTATTCATGTTATTTAATCCTTTTTTTGAGTTTTTATAAGAAGTTCACTTGACAAATTTTCATACTGACTAATTGTTAATTAACATGGATAATAACTATTGTTCTGTGTTTAATAATTATATAGTAAAAAATCTTGCTGCTCATTATTCTTGTTGTAGGTACTTCTTTACGTGTCATGTGCTTGTCTTATCCCAGTAGCTTTAAAGCTTAGGTTGTAGAACCAACTCTTTTAAAAACCACGCTGTGTGGTAATTGGTGTTAGATTGTGTATGTGTATTGGATAAAGAGCACTACCATCATAACTTAGGTACTGTTCTTGAAGATATCATCATAGTTTGTGTATCATGGCAATAAATGTTTATCAATTTGTCAAAATATTTGTTGCTAAACATCATTCATATCATCCTTGATCACAAAAAGGAACTGAAAATCTTGGAGGAGGGAAAGATCCATCTCCTCTTAGAATGCAGTAGCATATGTAAGCATGAGGGATCTAAGTTCCGTCCGAGTTCAGAACAATGGGTTTGGTGGACATGTGAACAAAGGAAGAGAAAAAATGCACCAAAACAAATGCTTTTAATTATTTAATCTATATAATAGAACAATGGAGTTGAGGTACGTGAAACTGGCTGGAGCCTAAGAACAAACTAATTGTTATATGTCGCCTTGGTCATGTGCAAACATGATGGTAAGTGAACTTTACAAAATCCTATGTTGATTTCTTTTAGATTTGTCAAGTTGCATCAGTGTTTGAACATGGTCAAGGCAAGCAAAGAAGCAATATCTTCTTATACAGATAAAAACTGAACTTAATAATTTGCTGTTTCATTCTTCAATTTACTTCTAAGAATGAATTTTGCTATGAGGTCAATATCTGCTTTCTTCTAGCATCCTTTATAACACACACACAGATAGAGATATATATACACACACACACACCTTTGTCATATTGGTGATCCTCATACTAACTATAGTTGTTACTCGTAGCAAGCTTAAGTAATAACATCAAGTAAGTTTGCTTTTCATATTGCTAGCCGTTTAGTACATGCACCGAGAACTTGGTCTTTCCAAGTTTCTGTTTTGTATTGCTGAGATCTTAACATAGGGTGTTCATTTGTGAGCAGAGCAATGGTTTGCTGCAACCCAACAAGGACTTGCTGCTCAGGTGATCAGTCGTGCCGGCGGAAAAGACCAAGTTGCACCTGTAAACAGAATTGGTCCTGCCCCTCATGTTGTGCATGCACACAAAGAAATTGCTGCAAGGTTCCCTGCTCCAGATTACAGTGTGCCGTCCCAACTCTCTCGTGTCCTGGATATTCCTGTGGATGTGTTTGCTCTTGCTCCTTTGGAAGAAAAGTGTGCCTTTGCCCCAGATGTTTGTGTTGTATCAGCTGATGAATATGTGAATAGATTAATTTGATGCTCTTCTCTCAAGATTTCTTTTACATGGGTGTTTTTTCGCCTTTTTGGAATATTAATTATTGTTGTCATCACAGAATGATGGTGTAGTAGCCACTGTCATTCCCATAACAAAAAGTACTGAGTTCATTTTGTTGCCAGATTCACATGATAGTTTCATAACTTGTTTGGACCCAATGCTTATTTTAGAATTACTTTGTAATTCTATTTCTACCATTGCTTTAATATTTTCTGTGGTTAATATTTTCGTTATTAAGTTAATTTCTTGATCTTTTTCTTTGTGAATTAGCTAACATTTAAACATAGAGCTGGTATTTTTCTATACCTTAAATTTATCGTACATCTTGTAACTTCCATGATAATTCGATTGGATTCGAATGTGATCTTTTATAGCCAAGCAAGATCCGGATCGAAGAACAATCCAATGTCAAGATCAAGCTTAATTTTTATTTACATGAAACTAGTCATCTTGGTGACGGCGATCGATGTAATGAAGGAAGAGGGCATGGCAGCAGGCCTGGTCGCACTGCTCAGCGGCGGCCCCAAGTGGGCTGGCTATATATATAGATAAAGGTGCGATGAATGTGCATGAACGAACCTCGGATGATGTAGACGAGGCGTGGTGCACTGGAAAAGGAGGGCAAGAGAAGGCCTTTTGGTTGTCTCGTACGACGATGTGCAACGTCGACAGATTGGAGCTGCTCATTGAACTGGTCGAAGGTGTCTGTGAAGCCAGCCAGCTTCAGTGGGCACACACGCCAGGTGAGCTCAAGGGTGTTAAGCCTGTTGATTCGGCGTTGGCTGTTCACACGACCAAGATGGTGTGCGCTCCTTGCCGGCTGAGGCCAAGTTGGGTTCGAGAGCTGTGGCAGAGGAACAACAACTCGGTGTTTTTGTAGAACCATGAACGAGGAGATGGGCGGTGAAGACGAGTGCAGAATTTGGAGGGTTGTACGGAATTTGGAGTGCAGAACGAGGAGATGCGTGAGTTGGGTTGAGAAGACCGACTACTTCGTGCGAACATCATGTACGGCAGGAACAGCTCGCTCCGGCGTCAGTGGTGCAGAGCAATGGCTGCCTCCATCCATTATCGTTCCTCTTTCCTTCCTCCTGTCGGCAAAATATGGCCGGAAGAACGGAAACGAAGATAGTTTGAACATGAGACGCCAACATCCTCAAAACTTCTCCCTCGATATGCTTGTGCGCATGAATCTTCCACTCGATGTGTCTCTAACGAAAAACCTATCAAACTACTACAACTTGTAAAAGAACAACAACAGCTGTGGTTATTCGGTAATACACTTGTGTTGTTTGCGCTCTTCACAGTCCCAGCCCTCGTGATGCGACACGTGTCCCTATTCCACCACAGCGACAGGCGTCATTTGTCAATTGGTGATAGTTTCTGTTTCGTATTTCACCCGCGTTGCTCTCGCCTCGTCCTGAAACAGCGGCACCGATATTATACACGTAAAGACTTCACACGAATGACGTGGCTCGGGTCTATTGCGGGCGCCACCATCTCCGACCAACGGAATCACTTTACAACAGGCGGGTGCCGTGGAACCAAGTGTTTTTGACATAAATTGCATTACATATCTGTCGTTGAATATAGTGTATTCACTGTTATGAATTTTGAGATAACACATGTGGCCATGTAAACAATGATCCTTTACATATGCAATTATCCACTCAGAAAACACTGTTGGGCCGCTTTTCACTACAATAAATATTAACTAATTAAAACTCCTAATAATATATTATACATATAATAACAATAATTTTCCTTATAATAATGTTTTACAAGTAATATCATTTAGGATTCCAATTAATGTCAAATAATATCAAATCAACATATACTGTATATATTATATATAATTAATTAATTAATAATCATGTAGTCATTGTTTTAGTTGGGCGCGATTTCCGTTCCATCTCCTTTCTTGGCCTTATTTATTGTTTCTGTTCACCGCACGCTTTTGAGGCTTCGACGCGAGCTCTTCGTGGGATCTGGACCGTCTTGAATCGGGCGGACCATGGCCGACGACGAAGCTTTCGCGAAGGCCGTCGAAGACGGGCTGAAGCTAGCGAAGCGGGTCTATGCCGGGAAGGACCAGCGGTTCGCCCCGCCGGTACCGGCGCCGCGGCCGGCCGCGGGAATGGAGCGGTCGCCAGAGTCGCCCTTTCTACCGGCGGCGCCCATGGTGTATGCGGTGATCGCCGATCCGGCTATCGTAGACAACCCGGACATTCCCAGCTACCAGCCGCACGTGCACGGGCGGTGCGACCCGCCGGCGCTGATCCCGCTTCATATGACCGATATTGGGGTGGAGGTGGACTGCATCCTCGATTCGGCCTTCGTAGCCGTCCGCGGCCGGTGGCGGGTCCACTGCGTGATGCGGACCCGGAGTTGTGATTGCCGTCTGGTGGTCCCAATGGGCGAGCAGGTAAGGAAATTTGGCTTTGATTTATCCGGCGATTGGTGATTCCATCGAAGCTGTCGCCAAATACAAAGGTTTTATTTGGTCTTCATTGCACTTTATGTTAGAACGAGGATATATATTTTGTAAATGATGAGTTATTGCTTACGTACAGAATTGCCTGCAATAACTCCGATCTCGAGCTATGTTTGTTTGTCGTTCGGCCAAGCTCGATCAGAAATATGAATCCTTTCGATCAACAATTCGGTTGATGAAGATTAGCGTTTTGATTAAATTGACACGTGTGGCTTAATTAGAGAATTGAGCTGAATGCTGCCAAATGGGAAGACAAGTTGATGGGTTCGTGATAAGTTGACGATGACATCTAGCTCGGCATCAAGCTTTTGTGGTACCATAAACACAATGAGCAAAAAGAAAAACAAGAAAAAAAAATACTGATAATTTTGCTTCTTATATTCTCGAAATTGGCAATGCAATCCTTCAGGGAACTAAGAACAAGTTGAGACAATCATTAATACATGTGTTGTGTGGTCACAAATCTTTGTTAGATGCTTTACTAAGACCAAAGGTGACTGGCGAATGTTATGATTCTCGTGGTTTCTGTTGGAGGTTTGTCTTCGTGAAATTATTTTATCCTAAAATAATTAGGTGGTTTATACTGATCTTACAGGATTAAGTAAACTACAAATATCAAAATTTGGCTGAAAAAGATGGTCCTCTAAGTTATCCTAGGTGATAGTTATTGTTCAATATTTTCTTTACCAAAGGTTTTTGTTTCCATATTAAACATTAAAGGCATGTAAATCACTTGGTAATAAATAGAATAAATGAATACTCTCTCTTGTAGAAATTAAATTATTGATTGTTTAGGCACATTCCTATGCAGATAATTTTCTACAAACTTTTCATAGTTTCCCGTGAAATTCATGCCTTCTTTTATTGACTGGCTTTTTTATTGCCAATATTTTGCTAGCTTTTTCTTTCTTCTCAAGCTAAGTGTCTTTTGGCCACCAGGACTCAGTTCTAGGCGTTGAGGTTGAAGTCGATGGAAGATCATACACTACCCAGGTGATTGAGCTAGAAGATCACAACATAGAGAACACTGCTAAAAGTGAAGGTGGTGGCTTCCTGAAACCACAACTGCTTTCTTTAACAATCCCCCAGGTGATTGACTCATGCATTTTGGTCTCTCACTGATCATCTATTCTCTTCTAAAAGGATATTGTCAATTCCATGTGTGATCAACATCTATATTATTTCCTTTTTGAAGGTTAATGGAGGCTCAGACATTTCCATTAGAGTGAGATGGTCTCAAAAGTTAATCTATAAAGATGATCAGTTCTTTGTTACCATACCTTTTAATTTTCCAGAATATGTCACTCCATTGGCGAAAATTGTAACAAAAAAGGAGAAGATTCAACTAAATGTGAATAGTGGTACCGGAAAGGAGGTTGTGTTGCAGAAATCAAGTCGTCCTTTGAAGGTGAAAATATGCCATATGTTAGTAACATGCAGAGGACATGAAAATAAATAGCTCTGTTAAAGGCATGCTCTCTTTCCTTTTCCAGGAAAGAAGTCGTGAAGTGGGGAAGTTGAACTTTCTGTACGAGGCACTCGTTGAGGGTTGGTCAAACCAAGATCTTGAATTTTCGTTTAGTGTAAGTACTATTTTCCTGGAGTTTTCATTTTATTTAAATTTGATCATTTTTCTAATGAGCTATGCATCTTCTAGCTTATGATTACAAGCTAATGATTGAGTTATGAACCAAATGAAGTCTTTGCTTCCACAAGTGTTTCTACTTATAGGTGTTTCTTTGCCAAAAACAACACAAAATGACACAAAATGCATGACTGCGTGCCAAGTAAAATTTGAAAATCGCTCCTTCTGGTATTTAAACTTATGGCTTTTTTAATGGTAGAATAGTTAGATCTGGAGTATTCTCTCCTGGATATGTAGATTTGCTTGCAAAATTCATTTTCCAATATTTTTTAGTGACGTTGCTGTATATATTTGCACATTCATGTAACTTATTGTCTATTGTCTACTGAATGTATTGTAGTTTTTTCTTTACAAAAACTAATAGTTAGATTATGATCTTAGTTCTTGAGGGATTTTATGGGTGTAATGAAAAAATGACAATTTTATATGGAAGAACCAATGAGTAAACAACTGAGCAAAAGGTACTTAAATGATAGTAGTAGGAATCCTTACCCAAGTTACTGGAAGATTTAAGATGTTTAAACTGTATACATATATGACAAATGAAAAGGAGGATATACAAATCGACATGTGTACCAGTTTACATGCAAAATTTGCTAGAGGTAACATAACACATATGAACGTAACACCTATAAGCTTACTCTTTTTCAATACATGGATTTTATCCAGCATAAGAAGGATGTACATAGCTATGGCTTTGGTGATCAAGCACTATGCTGAGGTTAATATAAATAAGACTCCTGAAGGTTCTGCAGCAGTTATTTGTAATTTTATTTTAATTCTTAGGTAATAAAACAACAGTTTTTCTGTTTAGTTATGAGTATTTCATTTCTTGTCACTTCTATATTCAAACAGGTCTCCTCGAACGATTTGTTTGGTGGTATACTCCTAAAATCCCCAACAGCATATGATGGTGACCGGAGAGATATATTCAGTCTGTATCTTTTTCCAGGAAGTAACCAGAAAAGAAAGGTCTACCAATGTCTCTTCTGCACATCTTTAGCAACACTCTTTTATCCTCAACTTAAGAAATAGATTTTTCCTTGTGCTTGCAACCTTGCATGCCATTTTAGGTTTTGAATAAGTGCACTGCAAGATTTTAAAGCAAAAGTTCTTTATTAACATATGCATAACAACATTTAATATATCCTGTAACTAGGCTAGCTATTTTGAAACAAGACAAAGGTGATAGATATCTGTAACTGAAAAAGCCAAGCCAAGTACTTCAAGTAAGTTCTCCATTACAAATGTTATCTCACTGTTCTGATTGGGTCAGAACTTTAAAAAATGCTTGTCTTCTTGATGGTGTTATCACTATTGCTTAATTTTTTTTAATCAAATATCAAATTTTGTATTGACCATAGTGGACACTGAACCAAGAAGGTTCTGTTGGAGAATAAATATCTTTCTTGGCTGTCAGCCTACAATCACTTTATCTAAAGCGGTCACCCAATTCCTCTCAAAGACCTGATGTCTACTTGGTAATTAGTGAAACTATAACTTTAAACAAGCCTTCATTCTGAATTATTTAGTGTTGGTTTCTTGCATCTTTTCCTGCCATTTAGATTGTATAGTTCCTGGCAATTGTTAAAGCTGCATTTCATGAATTGAGAGTCAGCATGTGTTTGGTGTCTTAAAGAAAGCATGCAGGTTGAGGAATCAGGCATTGGTCTCAAAATTTTCCAAGTATAGACATAGAGTTGATGAAATTTGTTGATAATATAACCAGTTATTAATAATTTCCTTATGCGGAGATGCTTAGGGATTAGTATGTATATTGACATAAATAATTTTCTATAAATACTTGAATAAATTTTATACATATGTTTTTTATATGCTGGACATCTAAAATATATAAAATATTATTTTAATCACCTTATCCATGTACATCCTAGCTGTATCCCTGTGTTTATATTATGTCACATGTGTATCCTATATCCATATCCATGGTTCTTAGCTTAGAAAGTAATTTATCTAGAACATTTAGTATACAATCAGACTCACTGAGCTTGTTAAACTTTTAAAAGTTGGTTCTTCCTTCAACATTTTTTCATTATCTTTATATTATTATCTTCAAAATCCCTGGTTCTTATACATTATGCCCATTTATTTCTTTCTGGTACCCTAATTCAAATATTTCTTTGCTTCCAAAGGAATTTTTGTTGCAACTTAAATGATCTAAGCATTTTGATACACTAAAGGTAGGTGCATACTATATGGTACCTATACATGATAAGAGTCCACTTGTGAATTCAAAATGCATGTAGATATTGTATGCCAGGTTTTTCCTTTTTTGTGAATATGTTCAACCAAGTTACTGTCCTAACTCTGAAAATTAACTTAGTTTATGCAATAGGCCTTCAAAAATGAAGTTGTTTTTGTTGTGGATATAAGTGGAAGCATGCAAGGAAAGCCTATTGAGAATGTTAAGAGTGCATTAACTACATCCATCTTGGAGCTCAGACCAGGAGACTATTTTGATATAATAGCTTTCAATGATGAGTTGCACTCATTCTCATCCTGTTTGGAGCCTGCAACTGAAGTTGTGGTAGAAAATGCTATTCAATGGATGAACAAAAATTTTGTTGCAGAGGGTGGGACAGACATTATGCATCCATTAAATGAGGTAAATTCTTGACCATAACAAGTTTGATATATAGCTACATGTTTGTAACCTGTTGGTTTCTTGTCTACAGCCACAGGATGAATTTAATTTGTTCTGATGTCTACATTAAAATTTCTATTTCTTTTTGTTTCTTATTTATTTCATTTTTATTAACACTGCATTCAAATTCTGTGTAATGATTGTTCTCTTCCTCGTTGTATTCTTATAGGCAATTGGTTTGTTATCAAGTGCACAAAATTCCATTCCACAAATTTTTCTCATAACTGATGGAGCTGTTGAAGATGAACGCAACATCTGTCATACTATTAGAACACATCTGGCAAATAAGGGACATATGTCTCCTCGAATTTCTACTTTTGGCATAGGTAATGGTTCTAGAAAACCTGAATATTCATCTCTAAGTTAAATGTTTCTATGTAATTCCAATAGCTGTTCCTTTGTGTTTCATGCAAGTTCCTTGTCGCTTTGGATCATCGAAGTGTTCTAGGGGGCATATCTTTTAGATGGGTTTTCTCTGTTTCTATTGTGTGGCAACTTGCATTTTATGTACTTTATTCAAATGGATGAAAAGAAACATCTAAGTTTCAGATTAACTGCAAATGTAGCTGCAAATCTTCTCATTTTCTTATAAACAATTTTTGTGGCTGCTCTTGTTTCTCTATTGCTTCCATTACTACAACTATTATATGTTACTAAGAATCATAAAGTCCACTTCGATCAAATATATTCAGAAGTGATCATTCGAACTAGCACCTTTGTATTTTGTTTCTAAAGCTAAAATGTCACCGATTTATTCAAATGGATCTTTCAGACCTACTTTTAAAATTTTACCACAGTATCCTTGCCTTTTGGTAGATAGTGATACATGGTTTCTATGCTTCTTTTTCCCTGTGCACTAGCTTATGCTTGTTATACCTTGATTGAATTGTCAATCTCCATCAACTAATAGTGTGTTGCATAATTATTCTATTGTTTATTTTAATCACTGATTATGGATGCATCAGGTATTTGCTCTGTACTAACTTAGACTCTTTTATTTTCTTGTCACACTGAAAACTTATATTAGGTTCTTATTGCAATCATTACTTCTTGAAAATGTTGGCATCAATTGGGAGGGGTCAGTATGATGCTGCATATGGTGCAGGTCAGTTGCAATTTTTAATATGTTAAAGATCTTCAGGCATCCTTCTGTGAAAATTAATTGTTACATACGTAAGCACTTCTTTAATATTCTATTTATGATTTTTAAGGTTTGTCATGTATGAGAAATCTATTCAATGTTGATTTGGATGTTTCATAAGGCTAGGAGAGTGTGCGGGACTCAGAGGATAAACCTAGGGTAGCCATTTAGATGTCATTTGTACATGTACAACTTGGTAGATGATAATGTTACCGAGGAAGTAATGATTCTTCATTATAGGTGCAAGAGATCTTGAACAGAGGCATGAACTGTGATTTAAAATTTTAAATAGTCATTTTCCTATACTAGTGCTTGGAATTTGAAGTTTGAATTATAAAGTAGGATGCATCTGGTTTGTAGCAAGCCCTATACTTACTAGAGATGGTTGCACTTATTTGCTGGACCTGTATTTGATAGACCTAATGATATGGTAAATGGTTGAATGAATGTTTCTATGGTCAGTGCCTCAGTGATAGAACAAAGAAGACCTCCATATAAGTCTGTTCATTTGAAAAAAAAGTGCATTTTAAGATGGCTTGTGAACTTGCATGATCTCCTACAATGTTTCTGAGAGTCAACTGTCCAAATGGCCCCTAAGTTTTGACCACAGTTTGTACAGCTGTACAGCTAAGTTAGACACATGACATAGAAAATGCATGATTCATTATGTCTATAGTAGCCTCTACTTATTTTATACCTGTGGTGTTTAAGAAAAACGAGTTCAGCCCAATGTACAAGATGCTCATCATGCCAGGGTTTGGTGAGGGTAAACGTGCAGTCTTACCTTGTTTCCATGACTGGAAACTTAATCTCCCAGGTTGCAAAGAAGCAACTTATCATGGTAACAAGTTTTCACTCTCTGTCTGGATGAGAACATGTATTTGTGTCAGGTTTCAGGGCTTAGCTTTCTAATGGCATTATGATTGTATATTTAGTTAAGTTCTCTGGTGACATCAGTTCAAATAGTTTCATTGACCCTTTTTTATGTCAAGCTAATTGCACCTTACGTTTTCTATGTAGATCTGATTGAAAAGCATATGGCAAGATGGTTTCATAGGGCTTTGTCCACTATGCTTGCAAATATCACTATTGACATCTTCAATGATCTTGATGAAGTAGAGGTATGTTCTGGAACTGTGAGCTCCTAGCCTCCTGCAGCTGCAATGTCAACCTTAACTGGTAACATGAGGTTAATGCTGTAATCAATTCATCCACCAGATCAGTTTACCACAAAATGCCACTTTCCCCTTCATTGTGATTCTTTTGTGCTCTAGATCAAGGTCCCCAATACCAGTCCAAGACTTGTACCAATCACAATCGAACCAGCATAGATCTCAGTGTGTGAGGTGTGTTGACACAGGACACCCTCAAATGGGTTGGTATGGAACAAAGAGAAAGAGGCTGAGAAGGAGAAGGAAAGAAGGAAGTGAAGGAGGAGGAAGAGGGAGATATGGCTATGCATGTCATATAAGGAAGCAGTGGCAGTGACAATGTGAGGAGGCAATAGTTATAGCAGACATGGAGGTTGCAACATTGCAGCTGAGGGAAGGAAATAGAGAGAGAAAGGATTCCAGTTAACAGTAGCTTCCTTGAAGGGAAAACTGTCAAGAGATGAGAGAGAAAGCATCATTGCAGTTGAGAGAAGGAGACAGAGAGATTATTTCAGCTATTCAGATTAAAAAACTATAAAAAACTTGGTCTGCAGCCCACAACCTAGTGGGAGTGGTATACTGGTCCAATCAAGGATCTTCGTTTTGGGTACCAGACCCATTTTACTGATCTGGTCAGAGTAGTACATATGCTGGTTAGCACTGGTGTACTATGCGTCAATATGCTAGTATGTATTAGTGTTTCAGAGAGGAAGAAAAGGGAGAAGAAGAGGAAGGGATGGAGGAAGAGGAAGAAGGAAAGGAGATGGTAGAGGAAGAGGAGGAAGGAGGAAGAAGGATGAGAAAGGAAGAGGGAGGAGGAGGAAGAGGAGTTCTCATAGGCAGCTGTGCAAGGCAGAGGTGTGTGGCGAGGTTGTGGCGGAGGCATAGGCAACTGCACATAGCGGAGGTGTGTGGTGATGTGCACTACGAAGGTGTGCGGTTGTGCACGACAAAGGTGTTGCATGGCGACAGTATGCAATGTGCACAAGAAGATTAGGGTTATCACACAGACAATGATTTCCTATTTGCATGGGCAGACCAAACTAGGGATGGTCCATGTACCGGTTCATGCTCAGACCTGTACATATCGGTCCGAGCAAAAAGTCAATCCTTGGGTCCAATAGACATCGGTCTGCCCTTTTTTTTAACCTTGCTTTAGACCATATTTTCTTTTATTATTTATGCATGCAACTTGAGGTAATCATGACTTTTTTCCTTGTCAAATTAAATTGACAAAATACAACTCAAAGGTTTGCCTTTCTGGTTTTTAAAATCTAATTGAGTCTTGGATGGTCCATGCTTTACTCGAGAATAAATGCAGTATCCTCTTCATCACAAAGTCCCATTGCTTGGAAAACATTGTTACTTTTGACTGCTTTCTATTAGCATCCTTTCACAACATGTTTAACTAGTGAAACATGTAGATACTTCACTAAATCCAAACTATCAGATAGTTCTAGCTTGTTGAAGGTGGAAACTTACATCACTGCCAAAGTAGAAAGGTTGGCTAATATAATTTGATGATGGTCATGTGCAATGTGATACCATATCCTTCATTGCTGACCTTAATTATTAAGGTTCTCTTTTGTTTTATGACTCTTGAAATTTGATCGAGTTGTCTTGTGGAGTAATATTCTTGTGCCGTGGGGACTACTTATGTAATCCTCTACCATAAGTATTGATTTTAAAAATTGTGAGCATCAAAAACGACTTTGCAAACAGGTCAGTTGTTTGGACCAACAGAAGGTCTGATTTAAACTTCATTCTATAATGTCAATCATGGTGAAACATGCCATTTACACAATCTGGGTGGTATTTGATACATCTAGAATTATTTTGTGTTATCATTCTCTGTCTAGATTTTATCTCATTATCAAGCAATTTATGATTTACTTGCGTGTTTTCTTAGGCATATAATCACCTTAAAACTTGTTTGCTTTCCTCGCAGGTATACCCTACTCATATTCCAGACCTAATGCGATGTCCATTGATCATATCAGGCAGATGTCGTGGAAAGTTTCCGGAGACTCTTAAAGCTAAGGGAATCTTGGCTGACATGAGTGACATTATTATTGACTTGAAGGTGCAACATACAAAAGATTTTCCTCTTGAGAAAGTAAGATGCTTATGTTTGATCTAAATGCTTTTAATTTCTGTTAGACATCTTACCTCATGTCAATTTGTTATCAAAGATTAAGTATGCCATACATGTCCATGGGGTCTTTGCCACCATATGGTACCTTGTTGGTGTGGTACTGCATGATGCCCATGCTGGTCATGAGCCAATGAAGCATGCCATTGTATTCAGTGCCTGCACCTACCCACAATAACATGTGATAATGGTTTCACTCATATTGATCCCGGCCAGCATGGGATGGCATGACACCAGCAATTTCAGTGCAATATCAATAAACTCTTGTTCTGATAACATATTATGCATTGATGATTAGCACCAGTCTCAGACCAAATGGTCAAGAACCAGTCAATATTAGTTTTTTGGGTGATACCAGGTGACGTATTATGCCGGTCCAGTAGATTACTAGATAGATGTTGGACCAAGATTTGGACCCTTATCAATCAGAATCCATAAGTTCAAATTATTATGACTGTCAACTTCACTATTATTAGAACTGCCTAGATATATTTATGCTCGTGTATTTGACTTTATATTCAAATTGAGATTAGCTGTGTATGCAGGCCACAGATTATTGGTATTGCAGATCTGAATGATATTCTTTCCTTAAATGATTCTTTTTACAGGCTTTTTCTAAGCAACATATTGATCTTCTTACAGCTCAGGCATGGTTTTCTGAAAGCAAACTACTTCAGGAAAAGGTTTGTTGTTACCACACTTAGTATGTCATCTGCAACAGTCAATTACTGTATGCATGGATCAATTTAGAAGTTCTAAAGTGCATAACTACAAAATCTTATTCTGTTCTTTCAGATAAGAGTTTTCAATATATTAGATTCTGTACTTGTATATGCTTTGACCAGAATGCATGTCAGATTCACTTTTCCATATAGGTCATCATTATCCTCATCTCCAGTAACATCTACCCATGTGTATGGCATGTGCTGCTAACTAGTCTTATTTTGGATATGTTGCATATCTTGCGGCAGAGGCAAACCTGCCCTAAATTCTTAAAAGAAAAATAGACCTGCATTTATGTTGGATGTTTTTTCCTTGTTTAATGTAATGTATGAATCAATAGATTCACTATTTGAGGGAAGTATGCATTACAAAGAAAACAGTGGTGGGAAATTAAAACTGACCAGAATGTTTTCTTTTGTGGATCACAGTGGTGGGAAATTACCAATGCAGTGACCTAAAATAGTTGAAATCTCGTGGCTAAATTCTAGGAAATGCAATGAATAATTCACATAATAGATAATAATTTCACTCGAACGACTTTACAATTCCTTAAGAAAGACCATTGCATAGAAAATGTTATTTTTAATTGATTTAACCAGCAAGCTGCTTCAACAAAATCATGCATGACCCTACGACCTCATGTGGAATGGCTTTCTTCCAATGTCATCAATTTTAGACTACAACGCACTGACAAATGCATATCTTGCTTTAGATATGGAGATATGCAGGTTCATGTCAATCGTTTTTTCCTATGCCGAAATTCCTTTGTTTTTTGTCATATATTAAATTGGAAGTGTTTAAATATGCTGAACAATATGCTGAAATCTTTAAAATTCTAGTTTATATTTGAAAAATGAAAATAGGATGATTTCTTCAACGTAGTCAAGTAGTCTTTTCCGTAATTGGCTGTCATAAAATTTGGTATTGCATCTGCTCATAAATAGCAATGTCATGGCCATGTATACTTTGTGTTTTATTTTCTCTTTCATTATATAGGTGACTAAATTAAGCATACAGAGTAGCATCCCCTCAGAGTATACGTGTATGGTCTTCCTTCAAACTGACACTGGAAAGCAGGAGGCAATAAAACAGGTACTGCAGCTGTGCTAGCATATTTTACCACATGCAAGGCAGGTATTCACCTGTCTAATAATAGTAGGTGATCTGATACTAAAAAATTTCAATCCAACTTCCTTGAATATTAACTAGAGTTGGACATTATTCTGGAGATTAAGTTTGCTTTGGCTGAAATTATGTTCTTTATAAACTGGTGCATTGGTATGCCTGCCCAGTAAGCTAAATAAGCATGGAAATGACTTTTAATTGCAAAGAAATATCTGCTTCATTTCTCGACTAATATGGTAAGGCTTTAACATGCATACTTGTGATCCTTCAATTGGTCATTACTGCCACTGTAAGAGTATTTGTTTTCTGGGATTTCTGAACATCAAACAGTTTCTGATGATGAAAAGTTTGTGGAGTCAGATTCATGTATTTAAGATATCATGATCATTTTATATAAGTTGACTCAAATCTCCCAATATAAGGTTGCATCATCAATAGCCAAGAAATCCGGAAAGAAACCTCTGTTATGATAAACCTTGATCGTTTTACAAGTCTCAACACTAAACCATCGCATTTTGAGACTTACAATTTCAACTTTTTGTTATTATATATGTTCCAAATTCCTATGTAAAAGAGAGTGTCTACTCAATTCTCTGTGACTTTTGAATGCAATGGTAGGTTCGTCAGTAGTGTTTCCGATTGAAATGAGTTCTAAGTAGATCAGATACAACATAAAATAAAGTTTTCAAACATCATACTATTATTGTTTGCCTTAACCCAAAACCAACCTAAAACTGGCATAGGATCTCAGCACCGTAATGTCCAAATTATCTGATAGATGTTGCATGGCTGTAACAGGTTAAGAAAAAAGATTCTCGGAAGCATGCCAATCCAAAAGAAAACTTATCAGTTTTGGTACGCAGAACAGCCATTGGATTTGGAGATATAATTGCAACCACGGAAAACCATCCTACTGGATTTGGAGGGCTCAAGGAACCTGAGACCTTTGACGTCTACAACAAGGCTGTTGGCTGCTGCAACGGGATAGCCTACTGCTGCTGCTGCCCGTGCTTCATAAAAACATGTTCTAAGGTGAACGATCAGCTTGTGATTGTAATGACACAGCTCTGTACAGCTCTTTCATGCCTTGCCTGCTCAGAGTGCTGCACCGAATTATGCTGTGATGGCTCCGAATAGTTAGATTTCTCTGGCCATGCCATTGTTGTATATTTTGTTATTTATGTTGCCGGTTACAAGAACATTAGTTCCAGGATGAGTTGTATAATGCCTTGTATTCATGCTTGTATGTTGATATATAGCAATTGACTTAAGACACGAGGAAATGACGATAACGATTCTTTGTATTTGAAGATGTTTTTTCTCTTTTTATTTTTTGTCGAAAGCTATATTAAATATTTGAAAAGATTACATCCATCACCTTTGGCTTAAGAGAGGGATGGTTCACTCTCTTAAAAGTTATCAATTATCAATGCTACTATTTACACATCTTAATACAATGGAAAGGTTGCTTCTTTACAATTTGAGAGATCAAGATACTATATATAAATAAATATATATATATATATATATAATTTCTTAAAGTTCACTTTTTTTTTTCACATAATGCTCCTTTTTGGTTTATTTTGGCAGAGCGTCTCTAATTTAAAAGATAAACTTACCTTTGTTACTCGTCAACGCCACTCTCACTTCTTCGTTCATCATGATTTCTATTTTTTTATTATAATCCATCATTAGCGGGACCTCATATAAGCGGTAAATATCCCTTCCCCTCCCTTTTCTGTCATTAGGATCTCTTTTCCCACTTCTATCACCGTTCAATCTACCAACGAGAAGCCCTCCTCTCCCTTCCTTTGTTCATTAAGTGACATCCATAGTCCTTAGACGAGAAGCCTCGCCTTGGCCGCTCTCCCCTTGCCATCTCCTCCGACGTCCTTATCGACTAGAAGTCAATCAACTCTAACACCGCTCTCCCCTTGCCATCTCCTCCGACGTCCTTATCGACTAGAAGTCAATCAACTCTAACATTCCTTAGTCCTGCTGTGAGGCCTATCATGGGGGTTGGGGGGGGGGGGGGTGCTGTGGGGGCAAAGGTTGCTTCGTCAAATGGACCAAATTCGTGAACGTGATGTCAACATGCTATAATATCGAGTCAAAGCACTATCGATTGAGGCTAGCTCTAGTGTAAGCTAGGGACCCAAGAGCATTAGCCATCTTGATGAGAAAACCGTCATCATATGAGCTTGCTAACACCCACAAGGTCGGAGGAGGTGACAGTGACATGAGTCTCGTGTGGGTGAATGAAACAAGGGTCTCGCAATATTAAAGGTGGCCCACGATGCAACGGGACAAAGACCAAATATAATTTCATCTTAAAAAAAAAATTAAAGAGCACTCTGCAAGAATAAACCAACAAAGGGCGCTATGTGAGAAAAGACAAAAAGTTAAAAAAAAAATTCATATATATATATATATATATATATATATATATATATACTTGAAAAATCTAACAAAGAACTTAAAAGGTAAATTATGTCAACTATTTTTTTTAAACTCGGAGGAGGAGCAAGTTCATGTTTGTTCAGGATGTCACCTAAGACTTTGGAATTCATCCAAATAATATCTTTTTCAACAACTGGATACAAGATACCATAGGTACACTTAGCCCCATGAAAAGAAACATCACTTCCAGTCTGCCATATCATCCATAAGGAAGTAGAAACCATAGTCCTCACAATTAGGATTTAACACTATGGTCATAATAACTCTTCCCTAAGCCATACTCCATCTAAACTCGAGTTATAATTTTTCATCACAAAGATATCACCAGATGGGGCCAACTCTTTCCCTTCCCATTAGCCATTGAAGTGGCCAAACGGAAATCAGCTCATCATTTTTTCCCATCTTACAAACTTCAGAACCATCTTAATATTATATACATTGTATTCAAGTTGTTCTACGATCCTTTCCTCAAAAGAAAGAAAGGAGTTTTACAGAGCTCCCATCGGTTCAATTGATATTATTAAGCAACTAAACACAGGACAGTGTCCAACATATTTTCTAGCCAAAGAAACAAACACAAAGCAACTAATGTAATTTTAGTAACACAGATCTATAGAGTTCTATGATCCAAAATTTTCATCGCTGTAAAATCCTCTTCACGAATCCCTGCATTGTGTTACCCATCCCTGCCCCGACTGCCTCTGCTAGGTATGCAGCCTACAGAAGCAAACCAGCTCAACATGAATGCTGTGGTCAACTTCTAATGTGACAAATGAACTTGAAGCTATAGGTGGAAAGATGGAAGGATAATACTGTAATACCTCTTGAACAGTTTTCTGAAAGTCGAAAGCATCCTTTATACAGCGGTCTAAAAACCTCCATGTGTCTTGAAACTCTGCAGAACAATAAAACATGCCTAGCTTTGTTGGAGATGAAAAGTAACAATATAGCATGCAGACAAAAACATGTTGAGTATCTTCAGCTGTTAATCAAGTGGCATTAGCAGGAAGAGACATGAGAGGAAGGAGCAACTATGGGAGAGGCCAAAGAAAACCTCACAGCAAATGATAGTCCAAAGAGCACCCAAGTCAACACTTTGTGAACCTCAATGACCAAAAGCATGCATAGATTGAAATATGCAAAGAGATGGTTGAGCGTCAATTGAATCAACTATTCAAATGGAAAAAAGATCAGTGCAATGACCTTAACACTATCTTGTTGAGGGTCGACCTTCGCACCAGAGTTAAATTATTCCTTTGTGAGACAGGGAATTAGTTTCACCATATGATGTGATTACTTTGCTTTATGGAAAAAAAGTCTAATCATTTTTTAAATAGTTCTTTATCCGGAGGAAGTTGTTCAGTCAGAAATGATTATGAATAAATTTAGAACAAAAAACATGAGAAATTTAACGAGTGAAAGAACTGAACCTAGAGAATGATCAGTCACCATATACACTTCAGTTGTTGAGTATATACCCCCAAGTACTGTTCGCTTCACATACCAATCTATGTCAGAACCTGAATCTCCAGCCGCATGCCATATCTCATCAACCAGTTCAGCCCGTTGCTTAAAACTGGTTGGGAGGTTTGCTGGTTGTGCCTGACAAAAACTAAGGTAATGAGCTCATACACTGATAACTTGGTCAATAGAAACACAAACTTGCACCTGGATACTTAGCGCTTGTGGCCATTTTGATATATAAGGTGTTTGCATCTTCAACCGGATGCGAATAAGCTTTCCGAGACGATTACTAAGTATCAAATCTTTTAGTTCATCTCCTGACTCAACTTTGTCTATAAGTTTTTGAAGGCAGTCATCCATGAAAAACTGAAGAGATGAAAAAGAGCACACGAACAAGATTAAGAACGATGTGGTATACCATACAGGTAAGATAGGGGCATAAGCTAGAGAAACTTCTGAAACTATGGTTGTTAATATCTCCTTAAAGCAGAGAATATACTGTCAAATTTTAGTACAATTTGCACATAAAGATTCAACTGGGAGAACCAAACTTTACTATTATCTGTGATAGTTGGGTTTCATGCTCAAATCTCATTTCATGAAAAATCTTAGAGGTATCTTAATGACTTTTGCAATATCTTCCTGTTGTAATATCCATGCAAAAATCTTCAAACGATGTTAATGACACAAAGGATACTAGTACAAGCTAGCTGAGACCAGTAGAAATTGCAAACAAAATATGCTCAGAATCAAAGAACATGAAAGAAAATTAGATTTAAGTTCTTGCTACCTATTACTTATTAATACAAAGATATTATTAAAACTCAAAGAAACAAGCTTCATGCAAAAGATAACTAGTAAAAGCTGTTAGATGACTACAAGGCCTGCCAGTACTTCCCACAAGAGAAGTATACCAAGATAAGGTGCTTCAGAGGAAAAAACTAGCCATCAACAGATGAACTAAAATTTAACCAATACGGAATATTACATTCTCATGATGAGTGTCAAGCATGATTAACTTTTGAAGAGTTAAATCAGATCAATTAGAACCTAAGCATCTTCAGCATCAATGACGTTGTCCTCAAAAGTGATTTGGAGAAAAAGAAAACGAGAGCATAAGCATTTATTAAGCCAACTCACCACCATTAACATAGTGCAAGTCAACTGTAATATATTGAACGATAATGCCAACATGAACTGACATTCTACACCAGAGCTACAAAACCTGTTTAACATGTCGCTAATAATGATTAGTCGAATATTCTTGACTCAAGTAATTTTATTTTAAACTTTGTGTAATAATCATATTGCCAAAATTCTATGCCTAAGAATGTTGGGATAGACTTCCTTGAAAAGGAATGTTAGTATAAAAATTCAATCTACGCAATGAATGCCCCAATCATCGGAGATATGTTTACATAAGTACAAAAAAAGTTCAAACTCTAAAACATATCATATAAGATTCTATACATCTAATCCTAGGTACAAAATAAATTTCCAACTGAGATTGGAAGACTGAACTTCTTTATTTACGAATTAAATATGAGATTTCCTCATGTTGATCTCAAATAGGGTTGTACCTCATTTATTTAAATACTATAATAAACCCAAAAAAAAAAACTACTCGGACAGAAAAGTCATTCGGCAATAATTGAATCGGCATGAAGAACCACATGTTAGAGCATGACGTGCCAGTGCCAACAATTTTAAACTATGGCTACATCAAACTTTTGATTTGTCTCAGCCAGTATACAGGGAGTGCCTTGATCTAGATCTTATCCAACTCTTCAAGAACAAGAAAACAGGTGTACATGAATGTCAATTCTATGCAAGCATAACCTAAGCATTGAGGCTATTTTATCGATCAAGAACTAGCTGGCAACCTAGAATTATGAACAATAATCCCAATTTTGTTTTTACCAATTACAGTCCCAGAAACTCTGCAACCTAATCCGAAACCCAGATATGTAGTTTCCATTCAGAAATTCAAACTTGCAATTGATCCATAAGGTTCAGTGGAGTTTCATAACATTCTAAAACAAATAAGGCACGGCAAAACCAAATGCCATCTACAATCACGAATCAGCTCTAATTACTTGAAAGAATGTACAAGAATAGCCTATTTCAGAAGTATCAAACAGAAAAGGGTGAGGTAGGCATTGATCTCAGACCAATCGACAAAGCTGCGTCTGTTTACCTCAACAAGTGCGGCTTCTTTACGAGGAATCGAGCCGACAATCGCCGGGGACACGCCCGCGTCTCTCGCCCCAGCGATCATCGCGGACTCGCTCCATCCCATCCTCATCTGCAACACCTCAAATGTCACGCGAGATCGAGAAACGCAGATCTTAGCACACAGTCAAGAAGCACGAGCTTGAGTGCATCGAAGGCATACGACGTGAGGAAGGGCCGCGCGGAGGACCCGAGCTTGCTCCTCCTCGTACTTCCCCGCGCCATCTGTCGTCCTGGATCCGGCCCTCTGCCGGCGGGCCGAGCCATCATCCTCCGAGGTCTCTTTCTGCTGCCGCGGCTGCTCCTCGGAGGGGGCCGGGGGAGGGGTGGGAAGGGGCGGGGCGTCGGTGGAGAAGCAGCGGAGGGCGGAGGGTGCCGCTGTGGCGACACGGTGGCGGGACGCGAGGGCGGAGAGGAAGCGACGAGTGGCCGCCGAGCTCAACATCGCGTAGAGAGAGAGCGAGAGACGTTTGAGGAAATGACCGAGTGAGCGAGTCTGTTGGTTTCCGCCGCTGTCTCGAGTGGCCGCTGAGGTTCACGAAACGGTGTGCGCATAATGAGGGTATGGTGCGACTGAAGCATTCGCCATTGGTGGTAGACGAAACCGTAAATGAACGGTGGATCCAACGGTTTTGCCCAACAAATTCTGCACGGCGGTCGGGGTGGGCAGTTCGAGCTGGTCATGTGGCTCGGATTTGGGCTTCGATCCCCGACCTCCCACCACGGAAACCCTCCAATAATTCCTAAGCGGGCCCTTCGTTGTTGCGGCGCGGCCCGCCGGCGGCTTTTCTACTTGCTAGAACAGCTTCCAGCATTATGTTTCAGTAATCTCCTTTCTCCTTCCTTTTTATCTCCAGATGTTGATGCTTGATATAGTCATTTCATACAGACCAACACTTCCTCTTTCCCTGCTTACCAGAGTGCCATTATGACAAAGCTTTTGATCTTAATTATTATGACCCGATAAACTTTTTTCAATGTATTTATTGTAACAAAATTTGAATAAAATATTTCTTCATTATTCTCTTTCTGATTAACCTAAAAAATCACTGCAATTGCATACAATCAATATATTTCAGATAATTTGGACATTTGGTATGTTCTGTGCAAAGGAAAGTAGTGATAAATTGTGTAAACTAGTGAATAAGAAAGCTATTTATTTGTAGCTGAGACAGCTTTTAGTTAGGTTTAAATATGAAGGGTTCAAACATCCCAACTTCTCGAGAAAGCCTCAGTGACTGATTGAACTGAGGATTCTAAAACTATCCTGTGGATGATACCATCTCATCTTGCTCTTCTTTGTGTTCCTGCTATTAAGTTCTTTCCAAGGGCATGGGTTCAATCATTGAGCATACAATCTTTTTGCCTATTTTTCATAAGAATTCATCTTCATAAATTGTTATATAAGTATTTTTTTTATTTTAAGATACAAATAATATTGGCCCAAAATATGATATTTCGAACTTAGCTTAGCTCCAACTCTCATCTTTCTTGATTTTTCAGGAGCAGCTTTTTCTTGCATGTATCAGCATAGATGGTAGAAGAATTGGATCAAATTTACATATCTGTTCTGGTTGACCAAATCTATAATTTTCGTTTACCCATCTCTGTATGGTGATCCCAACTCGATGCATCTTTTTTGGCTCTTCATGATGAAAGATAATAGCATGGATTTCTTGAGCCAAGAAACCCCAAACCTTCGAAGAGGAAAAACTGGGATTTAGTTTGCGATCATAACTATCAAAATTTCTCTTACGCAACAGATTACACTGTTCTCATGCTAATTAATATCATCATGTGTCAACATGGTGTGATTTCCGGCAGCTCCAAGCTCTCTGATGCCTTCATTTGATTCCACGTTCACGACACAACGATGCCCGGAGAGAAGATCCGGTCACCGGAGTACGGCGAGCTCGATATCTCGGTCGGTCTCGTGGCTTCTGACCCACAGTTTTCCTGGTACTCGTCACTGACGATCTGCTGGTATCTGCACTCCATGCTACAGAACGCCTTCTCTCCTCTGCAACAACGATTGCATCTCCGTTAGCATACCATCGTATGCTATGCATCTAATTTCACAGAACAGAAAGATTGGTTCTTGATCATCCAAAGAAGTAGATGATCCCAATCTCTTCAATTATCTGAGACTAAAAGATGTGTAATTTACCTATACATGTAGATATCCTTTCCATGGAGTCTCTTCCTACACAGGTGGCAGTGGCTAAGGAAATCAGCCACCTGAAACCCCCCAAATTCTCCGGGCGGCGGCGACAGGGACTCGCAATAGAAATCCATCACCCGCTCCCCTAAATCTCCACCGCCTTTCCCTTTTTCACAACTTCCACCGCTGGAGCACAGTTCAGATACCTCCGGACACCCTCTACGCCGGCTAGTCCTCGACGGAGTGATCGCGATCGGCGACGTGGCCGTGCTAACGACCACGTTAGCGGGACTCCCGCCGCGGGTCCTCTCGAGGGCCGCCACGATGGCTAGTCCGACACCGTCGGGCTCGAGCTTCCTCCAGACTTTAGGCGACTGGGAGTTACGTTCCGGCGAGTTCACCTGTGTTGGGGTGGCGTCGGCCAGCCGTGATCGATCACCGGTTAGTATAGGGTCCGGTAGCCGCCGGATTAATGGCCGAGATTGATGCACCATCTTGGCCGGAGTTAGCCCAACCCTAGATTCACACCCAGAGAGCAATTTGGAGGAGATTGAGAATGGGGATTTGTGCTCGCTTTTTATAGGCATCAACGTCTCCAATTTAGTACCTACTCAATTATTTAGTACTAATTTCTTTATTATTTTAATGGGTGAAAAATATTGAATTATTGAGCAATCATTGCTCGCTGAAATATATGCGGTTGGACGAAGGGAGCAACTCCGCTACACGTAAACTAATTATATAGGAGATTCCGAACAAGAGGAATCGAGCCCGTCGGATGAAGAGATTGGACGGTCAGGATTGGGGATCCTGAGGTTATTGGATATAGAGAACAAGCCTGCGAAAGACTCACATGGATTTCGGGGGGACAGACGGAGGTGTCGGAGAAAGACGGGAAGTCACCTCCGCGGATGGAGACCGGGTAACCGGGAACTGAGGGGCGCGTGCCGGTTGCCCACGATGGCGAAGTGGGGAGGAGGGCGGAGTCGAACGACGGCCACGTGGCTGTGGATTCGTAACCCCGTCCAAATCCACCGTCCGATCAAGAACTGTGGGTCTGCCGGGGCCGCACGTGTACCACGTCTCGTGCCGCGCGAAGCGCTGTGGGCCAACGTGCTTCGCCAGACGACGAAGTGCCAGCATTGTCGGCGGGGCCCCCGACGTTGAGGCCTGGCCCCGCCTCCACACCTTCACTTCGTGGCTGGGGCCGGCTCCCGTGGCTCGGCCAGAGACGAAACCATGATGAAGCCCCTCCGATTGGTCCGAGTGCAGGCCCCACACCGTGGGGCTCGCTGTTTGAGTCAACTATACGGGATGCCCAACCCTGTTGCGGCCGGGGCCCATGACAGCACTCGAATAAAAAAGTGGTTGCTTTCGGGGTGCGTAAGTGAGTGGACCCTCTCGGAGGCATGTGGGGCAGACTGAAAGCGACGTTGTGGGCCAATGAACAGGGAGATGAGTGAGTGAGTGCGTTGAGTGGGGATGGTAGGTATTCTTGAGATTGGCCTCTTCTCCATCCTGTGGGACCCAGTGTGGCATTCTTTTCGTCGTTACTGTTCTTTTTCTTTTGTGGGTCCCCCTCCCCGTGGGTGTGGTCGATGACCAATTCGATAGAAAGTTCTTTTTCACATATATTATTTTGGGATTTATGATGGTATTTGAGTCTCATATAATAGATCGTTTTTATCTTTTTAGAATTACCAAGGTTTCATTTGATGCAGAAACTGTGGAATTACTGAGCTTGGCTCGGTGTGTGATTCGATTCTGATGCAGAAAAACAATAGTAGACAGCCCTGTTAGAGACGAACTGAGACATCATAGCTTCGACCAGCAAAAAAACATTGGTTGGAATACGTCCGATGCTTCACTATGAATCTGCTGAGACCGAGTCATCTCCAGCTCCACCTTGCAAACTTTCTTCCATAATGATGGCATTATTGGATTGGTGGGTTCACGAAGAAGACAACTTAGCAGGTGGAACATCACTTTCTGATGCTCTCGCATTTGTCGTACTTAATTGTGTTCGCATTTCCATGTTAATCTCAGTGTTATGCAGATTACGACGTTCGTCTTTATTGCGAATAAAGTTAGTATTATGGATTAGTGGATTAATCTTGCCCAAAACCCTCTTTTTTTTTTTGTTGTGGTGGCAGACAATGGGATCGCATATGTTCTTGTGCTTTTATGGGTTTATCGAGTACATGTTTGATGAGGAGGAGAACATTCCTAAAGGACGATATGCACATGGTTTGCTAATGAATCCTGTGAAACTAAGATCGCTACCGCACCCATGAACAGATGTCTCTCGATCTCTTCCAAAGTGTAGCACAGCAGCATGGTTCTAAGTTCCGATAAGAAGACTGAACTGGCCATGCAGATGAACACAACTGAGAAGGGAGAAAAATAGTGCATCATGGAGACAGAAGAAGCTACTGAGATGCTATCTGTTTTACTTCTTAAGAGTGAATACGTCAACACCAAGGTGAATGAACATGAACTATCAGATGCATCAGCTTTTACAGAATGTGTAAAGCCAAAAAAATAAAACACTGTTTCTTCATGATCAGAAGATGAATATATTTTCATAGATCAGGCGAAAACAAGAATAGATACCAACTTTTGTTGAATGCATGCATGAGAACGAAGTTCCACTCATTTAACACCAAAACAAATTGTACAGAAGAAAAAAATTGTTCCTTGCCATCAATAACAAGTGGGGCAAATTTTAAAAAGAGACATAAGATTTTTTTTTTCATACAGTATCCTCTTTTTAACTTTTGACCTTTGTACCATCGTGATCGTCTCGGGCTTTCATCTATCGCCTTTGCCTTTATTCTTGTTCGGTGCTCTCATCATCATCATTGTTTGTCACTAAGGCCCTTACCCTCGCCCTCCATCTTTACCCTAGCCTTTGTCATTATTATTATTTACCTTCTCATCTTTATTTCCGGCACCTCTCAAAACGTCATCTTTAAAGATGGTGTCCTCAACCACCTCTTATATTTCTTGGATTCCAAGCCCCCTGGACTAAGGAGTTGAGTAGTTTGGAAAGAAGGTACAGGTGACACATGGCACAATAGGCCATCCGGCAGGCGAGGGAAAAAACCCTACAATGATTATTTTCATTTCTTCTATCGAGATCAATGACCATGATATATTGGAAAAAAAAGTCGATAATCAATGTCACATAAGGCAATGGAGTCTTGCAGTTGCATGAAAGTGACATTGTGATTATCTTTTTACCCTCGATTTTATCCCCCACCTCGATACTCTTGAGCAATCACATGAAGGGGCCTTGTGACGAAGTGGAGGTAACGAACAAAGATCAAGAGTAATCTTATATTTTTTAAAAAATAAAAGATTCACTGTAGATAAAAGTGAAAACTTCATTTTTTTTTTTGAGAAATTTACCAGAGAAAGGTAATCTAAGATTAAAAAGAGAACATTGTTAATACCATTATGTAGGAAACACAACTATCATAAAAAGAAATGAGAAATCGGTATTGCCGTGATCAATCTATTCTCGTACACTAACAAATTGGTTTGTGACAAGTTTAGAGAAGTAGAAACCTTCTTCCCCGGTGGATTCCCTACTGATATGAATCTATATGGATTCCCAAAGTATGCTTACACACTCCATTATAAGTTAGCACCAGCGAGTGTTACATGGATCAAAAAAAGAAAGAGGGGGAAACCATCAGAACTCATTCGATGAGCCATCTCCTGTAAATTTCATGTTCAAACCCACAAAGCTTTTTGTGGCTTTGGACTGCAATGGCTAGATTTGATCATGCAAATAAATAGTTAGCCAATGTCTTCAATCAACAAGTATAAACACCATTCTTATTGATCTTACGCACCTAATAGAGTAAACAAAAGGGATTAATGGTTAGAGCATAATATAAATTGAATCCTTTCCGAATTGTTTAAACCTTTACGATAATAATAAGACATTATCGGATCCAACAAGTTCTGATGACATGCGAGCATCGTCCCAGTCATCAGCCACGTTATCAGACAACTATCCAATCAACAACAACATGCATGATTGGGATCAAACCCCTCTTTACCTCACTTGAATACCAACCGAAGATAACCACATCTTTTTCATTATAAACGAGTACCCTACGCTGATTGGACTGTTTGAGCGGTCAACGAGTGAGAACACCTTAAAAGAAGATTCAAGGATAAAAGTGGTAAAGGATGACCCAATGTGAGGTCAACCAAACACATCCATGGAAGCGGAGTAGCCGGTGACGGCCACATATAGTGAATTCCAAGTTGTAAGCCTCACTCGGCCTGCTGCTGGGTTCCACTTCTGTTGTATTCTGTGACACCGCTGGACACACGGACAACGAACGACGCCAACTGCCACAAGAAAACTCGACAAGGCGCCGCTGTTTCCGCAGATCTACCCACATGCGTCTCTCTCCCGTCTGTGGTGTACACGTGGCAAAGACATGTGGGACCTGCGTTCATACGGTGCTCGTAGTGGATGGTGTGATTCAGGGGCGACGGAGGTGGAGCTACGTAGCTCACCGTCCACAAGACAAGCGTGCCAGCAACATCCGACCGCGTCTCCATGCGGCCTTCCCCCGTCTCTCTCTCCTTTTAAATACGCGCCCATTCTTCCCGCCTCATTTGGAAAGCCATTGCGAATCGATCCGAGAGAAAGCGTAGGACGTTACGGAGGGAGCGAGAAAGACATGGAGAAGGCGGCCACCGGCAAGCAAGCGCAGTCATCGTCGTCGTCACCGCGATACAAGGGAGCGCGGATGAGGAAATGGGGCTCGTGGGTCGCAGAGGTGCGGTTTCCCAACAGCCGGGAGAGGCTGTGGCTCGGCTCCCACCCCACCGCCGAGCAGGCCGCCAGGGCCTACGATGCTGCCGTGTACTGTCTCCGTGGCACTCGTGCGGCGTTCAACTTCCCCGACCAGCCGCCCCAAATACCCTCGGCGGAGAGGCTGAGCAAGGAGGAGATACGGGCGGCGGCCATGCAGTTCGCGCAGGAGGAGCCGAGGCGGCCTGCTGGGGAAGCACAGGAGAGTGGCGGGGAGAATTCGACGGAGGCGGTGGGTCAAGGGAAGGGGAGCTCGGTGACGACGGCAGTAGAGGGATTGATGATGGAGGATTCTTTCGTAGCAGCAGGAGCACTACCGGAGTGGTGGACCGAGGAGGATGAGGATGCTTGGGGTGCTGTTGCTGCTTCTACCGATGACATATATAGCTCATCACCTCTCTGGAATTTCTAATATTAATTCTCAGTCCATTTTATTGTGTCTAAAAATGGAACTCGAGAAATAAGTTTGCAACATCATCACAAAAAGTTATAGTCGTCGACAATAAACTATACGACTGTCAGCTCTCTTGATAGTCTCTGATGAGATATCCCGATGATTCAACTGTTGAGACCAACGGGCTTAACTATCATGATGCTTGGCTTGTGGGCCCATGATATCTGGAATTGCCATGTCAGCACCATTCCTGTCATTTGACTAAGAAAAGGTTGGGCTCCACTTTGCTTAGCTGGGTTAATTCAGAACCCAAAACAAAGTTTCGCATGGCAATTTCTCAGAAACATAATTAAATATCTGAACAAAAGTACTACTGCTATATATACACACATAAAAGAGCTAAACTCATATTATAATTATCATGATTAATTTGATTGGAGTCAGGCACTTGTGCATCGGTTAGATGATAATGAAACTCCAAGTAAGTACAGAATAATATTAGTTTTATGGAAGCAACATCAAACTAAACAACATCAGTGATATTATTATTATTATTATTATTTCAGATGGAAACATACACTTGGTATTTCGACGATGTTTACCGTCGTGAGTTCAGATTGAATTTAAAGGAAAAAGAAAAAGTAAACCCTGTCAAATTTCTAGCATTGAATTCTCATCAAAATGACGTAAATGCTGAGCCGATGTTAGTGTGCACACAGCGAACGTTAATCAAAAATAGTTTCAACGCTCTGTGATCGATGTACACGGACAATCGTTCCGTCCAACCTCGGACACGTTGACTTAGCTCACCGTCCAATAGATGTACGGATGCAGCATCCGACAGCTGACCATTCAACTCGTATCATCTGACGCTTGTTCAACATGGATTCTTCTCGAAAACATTGGTGCCGTGTGCCCGTCCACGTACGTGCACGGAGCACTTGAAGTTAGTTAGTCAAAACCACAAACAGTTGATGGGTCAACAAAAGATGATCGATCGTTCAGGTGGTAAGTAAGATGGTAAGCTCGAGCACGCAAGCGACAAGAAGACAACAATTGATCGTACAGAAGCTTCGAATCCATGTGGCTGATGACACGGACGATGGCAAGAAATGAATCTCGTCATAGATCCATATTAGCAGGAGGAAGAATTTAAATGACAATGACCCAAAAGGCCATTGTGGATCCTTTTTAATGCTCAACTGCAAGTTTAATTGGTTGTATATAAAATATTTTGATGATTCAACTATTTGACTCTTTAGGTAGTCAACAGCAACAACATCAATAATAAGAATGAATAATAATAATAAAGAAAAGATAGATAGATAGAAGGGATGTGTCATGGTCACAACCAGTAGAGGGGTGGCTGGTTCGAGGTCTGACCCAATCCAACATAATCCCTGTCATGCTGGCAGCAGACGATGGTGGATGAACTGCATGCTCCACTTGCTAGAGCAGATCAGTGTCTTGCGTTGGCAATGGTGGGGAATTCATACCACCAAAACGCAGCTGTCAGTTCACTACCAAGTATGACTCTTGTCATTTATGTGGAGATGGCAGTGATTTTGATGTTTGGGCAGCCAGAGCATCATTAAAGAGTCCAGGAAATGAATCACTCTGCCACATTTAAGTAGATGGTGCCAAATCAATGCTTGACCAGTTTTACAATTAATGCTTAGTTTTGGCATTCATCTAACTTTAGGATGTATCATCTCAAATAACCAAAAAGAGACAACTACAAGAATACAAATGTTTGTGTGAGAATGAAGAGAGAGAGAGAGAGAGAGAGAGAGAGAGAGAGAGAGAGAGAACCAGTCTGCAGGATCAGTTGTTGGTACCACATCTTTTAATCTTCCTTCCTCTGTTTTACTTCTTACCCTTGTATGATAAGAAGAAGAGGGGTTTGGAAGGAAGGTTTCTACACTTTGGGGGATTGGTGGATGACCCCCATTTGTCTGCTGCACCTCTTCTCAGTGCTGGTGGTGAAGGGATTGGTGGGAACAGACCTTCTCAGAAGTAAGGCCATGCCACCTTTAGTCTGTCTCATTATACCTCCTCTTCTTCCTTTTCTTTCTTTCGGAAGTTCAAGGCAATGCCCACTTTAGTCTGTTATTATCTTCTCAGTGTTGGGATATGTCTCCTTTCTCATCATGCCTCCTGCAAGATTCACCTTTTTTAATGGAAAAATGCCTCTATTAGGGATGTTGTAAAACCTGAAATTTTCAATATTTCTGCCCATATCAGTTTGATCGAGGCAAAGGCTTTCATCCACTCCTTAAAAATTTACAGTAGAAAATGTGGGTGGTTTTACCTATTTCTCTGTTTTGAGCAAGACTAGTCCATGTAGAATCTTATATCTTATATATAACTTGGTTATCAATTTTACATCTTTGTGATGATGATGATGATGATGAATAGAACTATCTGAAAATTGTTGTGATGTTGGAGAGGTTGTAGTTCAACTTTTGTTGTTTAAAAGAACATGCACCCTTTTTTTGTGTCACAACAAGCAAGTGATTTCATGCACGCAAAATTAGTTAGGTCATATACTTAGGCACATCTCCATGATGATTTGTGCCAAGAATTTTTTTAAGATAAAGAAAGAAAATCAGACACTATGTCAAGGCTTGGTTGGCAAGAAAATAAACATTCAATTTGTTGTTAATTTTGTATAGTTTCTGATATTGTGTGACACTACAACTTCAGTTTGTATGATGCACATACATGTCTAAAAGAATGTCTGCTAACACCATGGGGAGACAAGCTTAGTCTATTAACCTCTATTCTAGACCACAAATCCCAGTATTCTTGGTGGGAAAGTGTCAGTTGATTTTTTCTGAAACAATATATAAGCATTATATAGGTTAATATATTTTCATATGGCCAATTTGAGACAAAGCACTTCCTCTTCACCGACTACAGCTGTAATTTAGTCTTTCATCTCTATATACTTGTATGTCCCCTGATAGACTGCTATTGTTGCACTGAATCTAGCTGCCAAATCCAAAGTTTCATGCTAACATGTAATGATTTTTTTTCTTTCGTTTTCTTTTTTGATTGCAGTTCATTATATTTTTATTTTTGTGCTTAAATCTCAATATGCCTTTCAATATTTGAATTACTAACCTAGGTGACCAGGTAGTAAATGATCAGAGAAGTGATACATAACCAATGAAAAAGAGAGGAGGATGAAAGAAATAACAGTTGCAGAAGCAAATGGAGATTTTTCTGACAGACCGTAGGTCCTATATAGTTCGGTCCCGTGACAAAAGTTTACAGATCTAGAATCGTTTGATTGCCTGAACAGCTACACACCTGACAAAATTACTAGGACACCATATCTTGTCAGAACTCAGAACTAATAATATGCTGAAGGTAGAAAAGTGATCGTCAAAATTCATATGCTCCATTTCTGCAAAAAGTTCATACGCTTGATTACTGGAGAAAAGGCTAACATAAGGGCAATTTGTGGTGAGGAACAAATATGTAAGTTATTTTTCTAATGAGGATACATTTTGATTTGGTCCTCCCAGCAGGATGATTGGATTAGCAAAGAGTTTAGGAAACCAAATTTTCTAACAAGGTTTAAGAAAACCTGCAACTCATCCACATTTTGGAATATCATTTATGTTCTCTAACATTCTCTAGACAACATCAACCACCTTCATCAGTATCCTCTGTTTCATCAGAGTCTGTTCCTACATATCTAGACAACATCAACAACCTTTGTCATTTGAAAATCTGTTTATAAGAAAATGAAGTGAAGGCACTACTTCCTTAATTTGAGATTTTAAGGTTCATGAAAAAGCACTTTTTGTTTCTAAGATCTTTTACCTAATCATTGTTGCCAAAGTTCCTGGACTCATATTATACAGTGTTACAAGAAGAATGATGTCATGAATGACATCTAGCATAAAAAGTAACTCAAATTTCTTTCGAAAGTAGCAGCCACTAGTTTCTTTTCCCAATTACCGCCTCATGTTCTCTTTCATTGTTAATCTTGTCTTCTACTGCATAGTCTTGAAATATGGAAACCTGTTAGGCTTACATTAAATTAGGTGGGGAACGTTTCTGAAATGTTCGTTACAGTATACTTCACGGAGATCATGAATGAAAGCTCATTTTTAGCTTGGACCTTGTGCAGTGGCAATCAACTAGGATTGGCAACCTCACCAAGGTGACAACTTCCTTGACCATGCTTTCTGTGATGATCTTAAGAAGGTAGGTTAAAGTTGAAACTAAATCATAGAAGTTAAAAGGAAAACATCTTGTTGCTAGTAAACTGATTATTGCTTGATAGACTGGGAGGGGGATATAACAAGTGAGTTCAAACTTTTCTTATGATCTTATGAACAAAATTCTTGTAAATATCACAGATAAATTCCTCACTACGACTCTTAGCTAGAAAAATACAATCCCAAAATCATACAAGAAATTTGAGGAAATAAAAAGACGTGCTTCAATGGCTATAATTGTTCAGAAAATCTGAAAAATTCCACATCCAGAGTCTTCTTGTTGGATTAATCAAACCAGATTCAGATGTGGTTAGAATTGATCCTTTTGAATCGAAGATCACAATTTAATCTCAAATGAAACTTTATTGTATTAGAATGGATAATATGTGATATAGTTGAGTTACCTGCTCTACATTGATTGAGTTCTCTATTTTTCTTTTAATCAATTATTCAAATGTCTTAATCAAGGTATGCTCTGTGGTAATCTGAATTTTAAGTCCAGTAGTGTGGCTTATATATAGTCATCAATTTAGTCATTTCACATCACATCCATCACAGTCAGTAACAAACAACAAAAACAAAAACTTTGACATCTCAAAGAAAATGAAACTGTTCCCTGTTACATTGTATTCAACTCTTGAACTTGCCGTTCTATATCTAAGAGAGCACTTTATTTGGGTCATGATGAAAGATTTCTTTGAAAATTGTGAGTCTCATTACACTGCAATCTCCAAGAGAACCTTGAGTTTCATTTTATTGAAGTATTGATGAAATAGCCCTTGTCAAAAATCATCTTTCTCGCTCTGAAAACCATTCTTCTTACCAATATCCAATTTCTCCAATATCCAAGCTGCAAGAGAAAATAAAAACCACAAGCAAAAGACAATAAGTTTCAGCATAATGTGTCAACCGAATAAATGAAGGTCTTTCTGATGATCATGCTGTCTGTGACTTAAATCACATGCAGAAGACTTTGTGGCTAGGCCACATGATGACTAATTTTTTGCAGCTAAAATTCAACGTATGCCAATCTCATCAAATTTTGATCTATCATTGTTTCAGCAGATATTGAAATTCAGAAGATAGATTTTTTTTTCGTGGCTTTCAGAAAAAGTAAACAGTCAGTAAAAGAATTAGGCTTTGTATTCAGCAGATATTGAAATTCAGAAGATAGATTTTTTTTTCGTGGCTTTCAGAAAAAGTAAATAGTCAGTAAAAGAATTAGGCTTTGTATTCAGCAGATAGATTTTTTTTTCGTGGTTTTCAGAAAAAGTAAACAGTCAGTAAAAGAATTAGGCTTTGTATTGATTGTGTCATGGATCGCAATTGATCAAAACTGATCTAAACCTTTGGAAACATAAATTTTTTCACTTACCTTGCCAAGGATGTATCTTGCAAATAATCCTCCACTTGAAAATTGTCATCCAAATCTTGCTGACAAGAGGAAGTCTCCTTTGTATTCCCTTCGACACCATCATTTAACCAAGATGGTATATCTAGGAACTCATCAAACACATGAAGCCTATCTGCACCGACTCCACCCTCTCTCTCCTCTAGGCCACCTTCCATGCTTTTCAGGAATTTACTCCACCATGCTGTTGTTGCCAAATTCACTTTATCATTCCACTCCATGTCGTGTTGTTCCCCAATTGAATGTATCTCTGCCATCTCTTCATCATCCATCGCCAGGTGCAGCGGCATGGATGCAGGGTCCAATCGAACTTGAGAGGCTTGTTTGGAATTGTTTGAGACAGCCGGTAATTCTATACCCAACATGGCACTAGGAGGAGAATAAGAACAAGACGATGATGAAGCTTGTGATGATTCAATTGGTTGTTGATTGCGGTGGTTGTGGCGCAAGGAAATGTCGATATCCTTGAAACTTTGAAGGTTGAGGTTTAGGCCTAATGGCTGATCAGGCAAAGGAAAATTCAAGTTATCAGAGATGGACAAAGGTGTAATTGATGGACAAGCCCACGAGAAGGAAGAAGGGAAAGTTATGGGCGAGAAAGGAGGGCCATGCAAGTAGTTAGTAAAGTTGTAATTCGGCAGATGATTTGTAGTGTTCCTCACAGAACCCATCAGCTCATTCGATGTTTCTTTCGAGGGCGGTGCAGAGAGGTTGAAATTTGATACTGGTGCCGAGTTCTGTTGTTGTTGCTGATGTTCATTTGCTTGTTTAATGGCAGCTCTGTGCAATCTGAGGGCAGCTACAATCTCTCTTCGAGCTTCTGCCATGTTGAACAATCTTTCCTGGTAAGGCCTGGTTGCGTGGAGTCTTCTTCTCACTTGTTTCTTTGGTGGCCTTGACCTTGGTAATTGTTGTTGTTGCTGTGCTCCATGAAGGTGCTCACCATGGCTGTCAAGATCTTGGAAAACACCACCTACAACCTCCTCTTTCGCTGACGATGGATCTGTTGAAGCTCTGGACCTAGAGGAGCTCAGTTGCTTGACAAGACTACGAATGTACGCACCGGATAGATGCGGTTCTTCTTTGTGGTTTGGCTTCTCCACCTCCACGCTTCTGTTGACGGTGTGCTTGGAGCAGGAGTGGCTCCTCATGTCTCTCAATGGTGACTAAAGTACAAGGCAGTTTCCTAGTCCTGGAAGGCAACTAAACGAGGCCTCATGGGGTTGCTATAAATACTAAAAGACATTGTTGCATTTGCTACTGTTTCTGCAGTCAGCAATGTGCAAGCATCCTCAATTCTCTTGATGTTTTAGCATCTGAGTGAGGGTAAAATGATTGGCTCATCATCCTAAGAATCTACAATGTGCCATTTTCACAAAGTGAAAACTGTACAAGTGGTTAATTTGGGTTAGCAGTATAGATCTTATGTAATTGTTGGATCCTTCAGTTTGGTGACTTCAAGTATTCGTCGATGAGCAAACTAATGTTGTCGATTAGAAAACTTTTAAGTCTGATTATGTGGTATTACTCTTATTTTTATGTAAGATTTCTGTTTCATTCAGCAAGAAAGTTGAGCTGTTCATAGACATGGTTTTTACTTATTTCATTCTTTTATATTGAATAATGCTATATAAAAGGTTTGCCTTCAAAATCTTTTGTGATGCCAAACATCATGACATAGAAATGAAAAGTGCTGTATCCATGGGAGACTCCTACTGGTGTCATATTTCACATCAACTAAAGATTTAAGCATACCTTTTTGCATGTCAGAATATATTCTCCTTCCATAGCACAAAACTTGCTGGTAGAAAAAAAGCATATGAATTGAGAATCTTATAATAATTTAGAATACAAAGGACTTATCAAAAGACAATTCACAAAGAAAAGAAAGTGAACAGTCTGAAGTGAGAAAGTCAATAATCAAGATAATGTAGGAAGATCAAACCCAATGCATTCTCATGTGAATATAAGAGTCCTAATGTTCCAAACATATATTTATATATTCCATTTCTCTCTAGTATACAGAGAGAGAGAGAGAGAGAGATGCTAGAATGCCTTTGGGACATCAACCTAAGAATGCAGAACTGATTTAGTGACATTAATAACATATATTCTTCAATCAACTAAATAATACCATTAATATGCTGTGATTATGGCTATATATTGCAAAAGAATTATTTGGGCAACTTGGAAATTACAAGTTCATGGGAACCAACCATGTTGCTTCTCCAATCACACCACAAACCCATTTACTTATACTAAGTGAAAGCAAATGGAGAAAATAATTCCACAACTTAGTTTATTTAAAATGACAGTATTACATATTACAACACAAAAAAAACCTGAATCCAACCAAATGCAAATTCGGTCCGTCGATTGGTCGGTCGCGATCCGATCGAAACAAGTTTTGCTAGATTTTATTGGAAATGGTGTGAAACCGAACAAGATCATGGATCTTGTGTTATCAGAAATATTGATCCGGATAAAATAATTTTCTTCACTATGTTATGAACATAATAAATACACATAACATACTAATATTATATTACATAGAGCTATCTATGTAAGCAAGTAGTTGAGGACCCATTACTGTGGGCTTGTCTTGGAAGGGAGAAAGCACAAGGGAAGGGGACCATCATCACTTACTGATAGTGGACCCCAGAGCTGGAGTCCATGTGATTCACCACCGTAAGGTTCGAGTGGGCACCACAGGATGAGGGGCCCATCCAATCTAAACACTACGTGTTCGCTTCTCTCACTCACTCTATTCATTGGCTACATGCGTCTGTTGTGCTTACTCCCTACGCCGTTCTCTTCTACACTGCCCCTTTCTTGATTGGATTTGGATGTTCTTTTGATTAGACAGAGGGATGAATAAACATAGAAAGAAATATATATATATCGAATTATATTGCTATATAATAAATAGATGACTAGCACTATATTGTTGTTATTGTTATGATCATTTCTATCTATGACAATAAAATTACATTCTAATTCTAATTATTATTATTTGATGAGATGGATCGTTTTGTAATGTTGAGCAGAGCTATAAATAAATGTCATATAAAGTTGTTTGATGCAATTCTTGGTCAGACCGATCGATCATTTGACTTCATGTACCTAATTGGCTAGAAAGTGTGGCTAGCACCTAAGGTCCTAAATGCACGTAGTTAATTGAGTTCAGTGCATTTCTTGCTTCTTTGTTTCTTGCGTGTGTTCTGATGATGATCATGGGGGGAGGAAGAGATAAGGAAGGAAGGAAGGAGGAGATTGAGAATCCATTCATGCTTTTATGTGGAAGACATATGAAGAATGGGGGACCGCTTGATGGCGGTGGGAGGAATGCACCACCACCCAAGTTGGCTTGTGGAAGATGACAAGTGCCTTTGTTTGGTGAATTGGTTTGGTGCTCTTCCATTGCCAACAAGCATGGACTCAATAATGCATTTTAAATAATAATAATAATATATAATTTCAAATGTTGGAATCTCTAGAAACCATCATCTTTTATATATTTATTTATATATGATCTATTCATTAAAAATAATATACATATAGTGAGCATTAGTTATTTATTAGATTGATCTAAAGAAAATAGGACGAGAAGTCAAAGAGTCAATTGTAACCATCGACTCAATATAATATTTTATTTTGAATATTATTGTATTATTATTTTTGGGGGATGCGGTCTAAAAATTGAAATTGACTTAATATGATAAAAGATAAAGAATGTTTGATTCATTGATTTTACTCTTAGGATTAAGTTAATAGGAGCTCTAGTATTAATTTTTAAAACCCTCGTTATACATTCGATTATAAGAGATTAAATGTTTTCAATGATGAATTATTTAGATTGAACAAGGTGTCGAAGAGGAGGGGTAGCCAAAACAATAATCATATCACTTAGAGCAAACATAATAAAAAATATTTAATATAGTATAAACATAGTTATGGGAGACTTTATGGTGTGAAGTGGGGTAGCTGAAGACATGAAGATGGATAAGAAAATATATTTTAATTCTCTTGACTTGATTAAAAAATTATGCTACACAAAAAAATCATAGGAAAAGAAAAATTAGATGTAGCTGGAATTTATGATTGTTGCAAATTTTCCTTCGTCAATAAATTACTTCTAACCTCTCTCTCTCTCTCTCTCTCTCTTTCCCCTTGACAAATACAACTCACACTCTCACCTTTCTCCTCGTTTGGATTAGATTGACCATAGCCTTTGGCTTTAGTCTCATGTTGGCATCGCCTTTGTTTTCTTGTAGCCTCCTCCAACAGCGTAGCTTCATAGGCCTTCGATAAACCGTCATCCCATCTGAAAAGACTGTTATTCATAATTAATAAAGATAGGTAAAGATTTTATAAATATTTTAGTAAATATATTTTTCATAGTCAATAAGGATTATATTTATAATTAGCCATTTTATCCTCTTTTTTTACATCGAATATTTATTTTTTATTAATTTAATAAAAACATCTTTCTCTCTATTAATAACTTTCGATCATAAATATTATCTTTGACTATTGTTGTCTCTGTTGTTGCTGTTATCTCTTGTTACCATCACAAACAATATTGTTCGTTGTCTCTTGCTCCCATCACGAGTGACTAACATCACTCGCGCCTTTTTCTTTCCTCATCTCTCTTTGCTTGTCGAAAGCCTTAGTGAGTAGAGAGAAGAAGGAATGAAAAGAAAAATGATAATGGAGGAAAGAGAAAAGAGGAGAGGGTAGTGCCGGGATGACGACGACGATGATGATTAGAGGCTACTAATGGAGGGAGGGATATTTTCATTAAATTGATAAAAACAAAATCCATAGATAAAAATCAAGTATGGGATGCTATTTGATTAAACCCTCAAGGTTTTTAAGTTAAAATGTCCTTTATAATTCAATATATTTTTCTTGTTCTTAAAAGAACTTGTTGATGTTGGACTCATGTATATCTTTGTTGGGCCTCCACATGAACTTGCCTTCTCGGTCCACTATAGGAAGTTTACAGTGGCCCCCATCTGACGTGGACGATGAGATGCCCTTTCTTACAGGCTTCGTCATCAAACGCGTAAAAGGACTCTTTTCATTAGTCGTTGGATGCCCCGGAAGCGGGTTCCACTCAAGGAACTAATAGTAAAGAGACCTTTCCCTATATGCTGGTTCGGTCGAGACACGGGAGGCGAACTCTTCCACCGCCACCACCTCCTCCTCCGCCTTACACGCGTCGCCTCGTTGCGTCTCTTCGAAGCTGCATCTCCGGCGCTCCATTCCCGTCGTCTTTCCCCATCCGACGAGTGCCGAATCCGACGGTCCACGTTTCGCTATTCCACCCTTATATCTACTGCTCACCGTTCGCGTTGCTGTTTCCAAAACTCCGCTTTTCTTCCCGGAATGGAACTGTTGGAAGCGCCGGCCGTGGTTTCCGCCTCCCTCGCCGGCGCGCTATGGGCGTGGCTCGTAGCCCTCTCCGTGGCCCTCGGCCTCTATCGCATCAGGGCCGTCGCTCCCAACCCCGACAACCCCCACGTCGTGAGCCCCGAAGCCCCGCCGGCCCTGATCCAGCTGCAGTTTCGCCTCCTCTCACTCTTTAGCCACGCCGAGCCGCCTGGTGAAGGACAGCCCGGCGCCGAAGGGGAGGTTCATACGGAGGGCGTCCAGGAAGAGGGCGACGGCGAGTTGGAGCAATAGTTTGGCCCAGTACTTTAGCAGTCATATTTGGCCCAAATAGGCCCAAAAGAGACCCAACCCGTTTAAATTTCAAACCCTCGTTTCTGCCGACGGTCTCTCTCTCTCTCTCTCTCTCTCTCTCTCCTCCAAAGTTAAAAGGGAAACACAGGAAAGACCACCATCGATACAATGGCCGCCCTTCGTGAGCTCAAACCATTGGAAGATGTAGCGGGTCCTCGAGATGAAGAAGACAATAATGATGTTGATGCAGATGAATGTTCTTCGGAGGAGGAGGAGGAAGAAGAGGGAAAGTTGGATTGCGACTTGTGCGGGACGGATGATTCCGAGGAAGATCCTACGTTTGATGTCCTGGAGGAGACGCGATCGGCCCTTTCAAGTATCTCTCTCGAGAAATCCAAGTGTCGGTAGGGGTTCTTGTCTCGTTCGATCAAAGAGATGAATGTGGACTCCGTTTCTTTTCTCTGTTGAAACTGGTTTTGGCACATACAGGAAAACGAGAAAAGGGGATGGAGAAAATGGGTCGGATTGCCCCCTGGTGGAGATTCCGGAGCTCGACGCGAAGGATAGGAAATGTTTCGAGGTTGTCGAGAAACTTATCAAAGGTCAGTCGGATGCCATTCCACATATTTTTCTTCCTGTTCCTCTTGTATTTTTTTATCAATGCGTCTAAAAGCTTAAGCCTATAGTTTTATATTCTTGACAGTTCCGTTTTCATCCTCTATATTTTGAGACACTAATTGCCATTGCATATTTTATGTAGAAATAAAGAAAAAAAGGGGAAATTTTCTTATAACATAAAGAGAAAATAGTTGATTGAACATTCGTTGCGGTTTCAATCTAACAATTGTTTGCTTCTCCTTCTTGTTTAGTCATGTTGAGATTTTTCTTTAATTCATTTTGAAACCCCTGTTTCAACAATTTGTAGTTTTTCTTGTTTAAGAACTTCTTTGCTTTCTGTGTGGTACAATCTCTTTAGAGATGCTCTAAGACGGACTCATGCCAACGCATTGTTGCTTTGATATTCTATATTCCTTCCTGGGTAATTTCCATAGTACTTTTGATATTCTTGAAGACTTCAAAAGGAACAAGTTTTGTCTTTTGGCCCCAGCAAATTTCTGCACGTAAAGATGTCTCTTGAATCGTACTACTTCTATGTTAACAAAGAGTCATCAAGATTTGCTCTATTGTGCTAATTGTTTATGTACAAATGATTTCTGATAAATTATTATCTTCCTTTTGTTGAGACAATACCTAATGTCTAGCCGATCTTCTTGAGATGACAGATGGCCAGATGGAGAAACTTAAAGTCGATCAGTGCAAGGTCTATCTGAGGAAATATGGGCTGAGGTTAACAGGAAAGAAAGACACCCTCATAGGGCGAATCAGAGAGCACCTAGAGTATGTAAATTTTAATATAACTATTATATCTTTCACTATTAACTTAAGAATTTGTTGGAAAGTAAGTGTATGTGTGCCATGTCCTATAGCTGATGGTTGGTCACCCAAAGAACATATTATTTGGTCACACAATGTTGAGTCAACAATCTTCGATTAGCATAAGCATTACACACGAACCAGTTGTCCACTTCTAAGTTGTTTTATCTTACATAATCAATTGCAGGATCAAAGATGGTGGTGGAGAAAGAAAGTATCCGATTTCTAGCTTTGTGGTTAATTGCAAAGGTAAGATTCATGTTTCAGTGCAGTAAAGCATTAAATAAAGCACATTTAGTGGTATAATGGCTTCTAATTATTCTAAGCAAACAACGATAAACTAAGATAGCATAATTAAGTGGGTACAAGATTTAAGGCTATTGTTACTTGATTAAATAAAACAATATCAGCATCTTTTTGCTGATCTATCAAGCACACATTTGATTAACAATCAATGCTTCTTTCTCTATCTATAGGTGATGCCTGCACTGGGGATGTGGTGATGTTTGAGCAGAATGTATATGAAATGTAACATGTCTATATATACTCATGATCATTTTTGAAAATCTCAAATATTAAAAATGATTCTTCATTGTTCATGCTCCATTTCTACGTATCTAACTCTCATATGTTCGTTCTGCCCGACTTTATTTCAGGTTTAGCATTGCATCAAGAAGTGCCACAGGTCCCCCTTGTGGTATAAGGTTAGTAGCCGGCAGGATTGTGAAGGAAAGCTATGGCGCAGCCAAGCAGCAACACACGTTTACAGTATGATATAAACACCATAGTAGAGAAGTTTCTAACCTTTATCAACCACTGCATAACATCTAAGAGAATGTCACTGTCATTCTGGGAGTAGATTGAGGTGCTATGGAGCAAAGGAGAAAAAACACTACCTCTTCTCTACCCCCTCCTTATCAAGGGAAGAAACCTCTACCGTTTCAAGACAATGAGGCAGGTGGGTGTTCTCCAATGCACATAACAAGAAACACGAGTGTTGCTATAACAGATGGTCTAATTTCTTGATTTGCAGAGGTGGGATGATGAAGAGAATAGGAGAAAAGTTTTGCAGGAGAAACATGCAAGAGGATCCTTTGCACGATTTTCTCGAGATAATAGGATCCAGGAGAAGATGCTGAAAAAAGACAGATTGGACCGGTAAAAATTTGACTAAATGAAGGTTTCTTTTTTCCTGTGACTTCAGTTTTTTTCCCCCCTGAGATTTTAACTGAAGTTTTCATGTAGAGGACTATTAACTAAATGACCTTGCATTTTCTGTAACTTCTTCAAGGAGATATTTAGGAAAGAAATAGTTTACATACCAAGCAATTGAGTAAATCCTTTACTCTTGAAATGACCTTAGAAAAAGTTAGAATTCAATTACAAGAGATTGAATGGTAATCTTTAAGTTGAGATATTTATTTCTTATTATTATATGTTGTTTAAGAAGCTTATTGGTCAATCATTTTTTCTTTAAGTTAATGGCATTTTCTTGATCTTTTGTTCATTTGTTATTACAGGATTCAGAAGAAAAGTAGTAGTAAAACGGTAGGAAAAAAGGGAATTCTCAGCCAAGTTGATCCATTTCGAGCAGCTGTTGTTGAACAACATAAGCTTCAACATGGACAACCACCTCAGCAGAGTCTAAACTCAGTCGACTTGAATTTTATGCAGGAAACAATCCTCAAAGAGATGCCAGTAAGTGGGCCTGGACCTCATCTATGGATGAGGTTTGATAAACCAACTACTACAAAGCATCAATCATTTGCTGTTCAACTGCACAAGATTCAGCATCTACGATCATTGCAGCACAATCTAAATTCGGTCGAATCAAATGATCCGAAACAAGCAACAAGTTTCAAGGAAAATCTAGAAGAATGGCCTGGACGACATCTGAATATGAGGTCTGATAAGCCTATCATGCCTGAGAATCAGAACTCTTTTCACCAAGGTTCGAAGCAAACTTCAGGTGGCTTTCAGCATCATCAGATCACTTGTGGAACATTGCAGAAACAGAATTATCTCCCGGACATGCACCAGTTGCACCTTCATGCAGAACGTCATCACCAGTATCGACTACCTCAACAGAGAGCATGCTCCTCCCATCACATGCAACCTTTGGTTAGTGTGAATTCTTTCCACCAGATTCCACCGAAGAGGCAATATCCTACAAGAGACAGAGAATCATGTCGCTTCTATCGCCAAGGAAGGTGTTATTTTGGAGTAGAATGCAAATATGTGCATGACAATTAGATTTATGGTGACCAATTTCTTCTTTGGCATTAGCTTTGTCAAGATAAAAATAGATGATTGCTAACTTCGTCCAAACTCATTTCTATGAGTCCATCATCTATGTTGTTTGATTCTGCAATGGTGTTGCAGGAGCACTTGTGCTGAACTTTTGCATACAACAACATATTGCCTCAGATCATTTGTCCTGCGATCAAATGTTTTGTAACCTGTTTTATCTTTTTGCCAATCTTACAAGGCAAAATTAGTTCGTGTGAGAGAAGTGACATCAGTAGAAACCTTCTGAGCTGACGACATATACGAGGCGTCCATCGGATAACCAAAAAATAAATGTAAAGGCTTGAATGCTATTTAGATGATGAAATATAGGTTGACTAGTAGACTAAATAAGGTCACAAATCCTATTAAATTGTTAGTACATGTATGCTTAATTTTCAAAAACTAATGCGCGATTAATCTTTCGCTCTCTTCGATAATATTTTGCACGAAAAATGCAAAGCATTACATAACGAATAGTTTCATTATCTCCTTTGAAGGTTGAAACATTCATGCCATCTGTAACCAATCCTTTCCATGAAAAGACAAAATACGATGCTTTCCATGAAAAGACAAACAATACACCACATGATAGTAAGCAACACAAAAATGATAAATAAAAAAATAATTTTAATATTCTCTATGTTTCAAATGACTTTACCGATAAAAAATAATTTTAATATCTCACATATTAAAAATAAAAAAAATATTAAAATTATTTTTTAATTATCATTTTCATATCAATCCAATATATAATATAATGTATTATATTCTCCATCAATACATTTAACGATGTTAAAATAAATAAAATTATTTATTTCACTTGTATAAATAAAAAAATCTCAATATAAATCTTTTAAATACAAAAACTATGATATTAATAGAATCCAAGTATAGAAATTAATATATAATTAACTCGCAATTAGCCTATCGCTAGGCCTTAATATATAAGGAAAAAAAATCACTAGTAGCTGTTAACAGGTTCAGAGGTGGATAGTAAAATGGTGAGAAAAGCAAGCATCCAGAGGCACTGAAAGTGCTACCTAAATAAATACAAAAATTGAAACTACTTGACACATTCATGATTCCCAGCCTGAGGAAGCAGCAGGTGGAGCAGTTTCCCAACCAGATGGAGGAGGAGCAACAGCACCATCAGCAGGTGGAGCAGCAGCCACATCCCATCCCCCAGCAGCTATGGGAGCTGTCCATAAGAAAGACAAACATGTCAGATCCATTCCTTGAGAGACAGAATTGCACTATAGTTTCTTTTGCAATGGTTCAAAACGCAGATTGACTAACATGCTTTGTACACACGTAAATATTTTATGTGCCATATTACACTAAACCTTAATGCCATGGTAATATACACCCCGAGAACTGCTCTCTTAAAGATCTACCGGTTGCTCCGATATCAAAATTATCTTATACTGGACATAATTGTTCTCTACAAATTACAAGAATAAAAGATTAACACCCTCATAAATGTGATGACAAGGACTACACTGACCTCAACAAGAAAGTAATCACATCCTGTCAAGCTGCAATTAGTGACAGAAAAAAATTCGGCCACCCCTATGTAACTGATAAATTATAATAGTTCCTGAATTATTGTGTTAATGGTTTTAAAAATAAATCTGGATAAAAAGGTAATGACAAGGGAAACAAATCTGGATGCACCATATTTCATTACTTTGATGCGGAGGGTAAATCCTAAGTATCATTTGCCTATATGTCTGGTTAGAGGAAGTAGTAAGCCTTTGTGGAATCAGGTGAGAATAACCTAAAGATTTCATTAAAGCTTATCATAGGTCAATATAAACTTTGTTGTATAAATATCATCACATCGTGAGTTCGAGTTTTTCTAAAAAAATATATCATACAATTACCGAGACTAACCTTGAGCAGCAGTCCACTCAGCCCCAGGAACCAGAGGCACGACGGCAGGCACAGCTCCCACATCAGGCATCCACTGTTCAGTAGTCCATTGTTCATTTGGTACCATAGCACCATAACCAGGAACTGCACCAAAATCGGGAGCAACTGGCGCTTCCTCTTCCTCCTGTTCCTTGGCTTCTTCAGGGTCTCTGTAGAAAAACAGATCAACCTGCAACAACCTGGCTTAATTAGAAAATAAAGGTATTAAAAGAACACCTCCAATATGTATTGATGATGAACCACCATTAACTTCAGGAACAAACAAAAACTAATTACTTCTCAATAAAATAAAAAGAGAGCAAAGAGGAAAATGATACAGTAGTATGGTGAGCTATTCTTTTTCAACGAACCCAGGGGAATCACTATACAGATAGTTCTCAAGTGTAATAAAAATTTATACTAACAGGCATAAAGAATTTTGGAGTACAAGACTACAATATGTATGCTTTAAGATGCTCCTATTATGAAGCAATGGGGTTCACATAAACTCAAGGCCAAGGTTGCCATTAAAAGATTACCATTAATAATCTAAAAATTTAAAAACGATTATACCAAACTGTATTAAGACTTTCTTAACCCTGAATAAAGGCATATCCATCAATGCATGCCTTGCTAAGGCCAGTAAAAGAAAACTAGAGGTGAACAACTTATGTAAGCTTACCATTACTTCCCATTTACGCCCAAGAGGGATGGTGCCACGCATCTGCAGAACCATCCTTGACAACAACCAAAAGAGGCAGCCAATACTGTGTTTTCCTTTATTGTTTGCTGGAATTCCAATATCAACATATCGCATTGGAGAATCAGTGTCACAGAAGGCAATTGTTGGAATGTTTCCAAGAGCAGATTCCTTGATAGGCTGTTGGTAAAAAGATCAAACAATGTTTTAAATAATCTATCTGTTCAGATATAAAACTTCATTTTTTTTACAGATTTTCTAACCTGGTGGTCGGTCCTAGGATCAGTAAGGATTAAAAGGCGAGGCTCACTAAAAGATGTTTGAAGCTGATTGGTAAAGGTACCAGGTGTATGCCTCCCTGCAATAGGATGAGCACCCGTGTACTGTGCAAACTTCAAAACAGCTCTCTGACCGTATGGTCTTGCAGATTGGACAATAATATCCTGAGGGTTCTCGATGGCAACTATGACTCTAGCTGCTAGCTGAAGCTTCTCCCATGTTTTACCAAGGTTGATGATGTGTACACCTGAACAGTTAAAAGTATAATTGTTGAGAAACAGGGCTTAGCAGGTGATTATATGATTACATAAAGACAATTTGCTAGGTCAACAATAAAAAATAAAAATAAAAATAAAAATAAAAAACGAACAAGGAAATGCAATATGCACATATTAATATGTGAAAAACTACTAGTTAGTGAAAACTAGAACAATATTCCGGAACTGAACTAAACTTCTACAACACTATCCAAAATATCCATCAAACCATAAGACTCTTTCAGATCAGGTGGCCCTTTAATGAGTTCATTCATAGTTTATACATTTTAGTGTTTAATCAGATTGGTCCTTACTTCAGGTTACAAGGTGCTTTGGTGAATCAAAACCAGTCATTTGGGAGTACTATAAGCTCTAGTAAATAGAAAAGGAATATTGGTTGGGATTTATACTCTATTTGTTGTTAGTATTATGGAATTTCATATTTCAGCCACAAAAACACACTGTTCACCAACATACTTTAACATAATGAGCGAAAACAACTAAACATAAATCAATAAACTCTATAAATAGAAACGTGTGATTAACTTAAACAAAAGCCACTATGGTAATCTGTACAGAACACTTGAAAACAATCTGCAAACATATCTTCCTGTCAAACGTAATTGTAATTTTTTTAGGTTCCTGAGTAAAAGATGCTGAATAATCAATAAATTTTGGATTATAAATTCATGAGTTATTTAGAGACAATTGACCAAATGGGGTTTTGATATACAATGTCAACCAACAATTAATATGATGGTGACATAATCGGAGGAACAAACTAGCAATTTCCACTGATGAGCAAACCTTCTGTTTGCAGCAGTAGAGAATACTGAGATATGTTGTGCACATTGTGCTTCACAACGACCACTATAGTGTACTATAATGTATCAAGAACCAATATCTGTTTTTAATTTTTTTTTACTTGCATGACTGCCATGTCATTCACAAGAAACAATATCCATTCTTCAATGTGATTCTCAGCTTACAGAATCCTTAAGGTCCCCTTATTGCTTTCAACCTGCATCTATTTAATGATAAGTAGGCAAAAATGACCTTCAATTACCTTTACATAAGCACATCTTATGGGGCATCTACATGAGAGGTGTTCCTAGGGTTTTCCGATGGAACCCAGCACACTACTCATCTATGTTCTTGCCTATATTATGGACCTACTTCCACATTCCAATGACAACAATGCCGCCATTGCATCACCACAGCAAAATCTCTTTGTGAACCAAAAAAGTAAATCACATCATCCTCAAATATGAGAATAAAAGCCATAAGCTGCGACAACAGTCAACCTTCACTCTCAAGAACACAAACTTATTTCTCCTCCACCACAGTTCGTTGCCATTAACATATCATATCAAACTTGCAAGGCAAAACATGAAACCGGAACAACAAATAGAAAGCACTACCAAACCCTCATAGAACACTACTATCAATTACTCCTCTCAGGCCCGGACGGCCAGAAAGCAGAAGAAAACAGAAGAAAGGATCAGACATCAAGGAAAGAAGAAAACAGAAGAGCGCAGAGGCGGTATCAAGGGGTCACCATCGGATCTGCGCTTGTAGACGTAGCGTTCCATCTGGAAGTCACAGTTCCTGGCGCCGAGGTGGACGTTGGCGGCGAGCATCATCTGTATGTCCTGCTCCTTCGGCGACAGCACACGCGTTGCCATGGCTTCGATCCCGAGAGCTCGCTCAACACGCTCCCGTGCTTTTGATCTCGCGAACGGCGCCGGCTGCGTAGCGCAATGGAGGACGAGTCGATGTCTCGCTTCTTATTTCCTGTTAAAAAGCCCTAGCAGCACATTAAAAGACCAAAATGCCCCGAAACTCGTAGAAAACCGATGCGGTTCGAGCGCGTATACGAATGCGAGTCATAGGGACCGGACCGGGACTCGGCTCGGTATTGGACGTGCATTCGAGAAACCGTTAGAAACCCTATCGGATCAGACATTGATACGGCCAAATCTATGATCGCCATATTATTAGTGAGACTGATCGATCGACGGATCAGAACATAGGTTTTATTTTTTATAAAAAATAATTATATATTATGTTAAAAAAATAAAAAAAATATAGATAAAAAATAATTAATAAACTATAAACCATTATAAAAACATGTCTGTAATGAATAAAAAAAAAAGACACCCCTTGATCATATATAGTAAATTGTAAATTCTTAAGAGTTGGACGCCGATAAGAGAGAGAATAACAGTGAGAGGAAAAAAGAATAACGGTGAGAGAAAATAATATTAGAGATGAGAAAAAAAAGAGAGGAAAAAATAATATTTCTTTTTTTTTTTTATCTGGTCTGAGCCATATAATTACGGTTATGAAACACATCATCCGATATGTTAATATTGATTTTTGATTCATAACACTTGTAATGAATAAATGCATCCACAATATTAGCATCATCCATATCTGTCATGATCTCAAAGAAATACAAATCAAACAATCAATGAGCTGAGGCACTGTATTTCAAAAAGCATCTCAAAGAAACCTGTATACTTACAAATTATGGCCAAAATAAACAGCTTTAGCCGTAAAAGAAAATTAAACAGATAGGTTCTGTTACAAGTTTAATCAAGGCCACCAAGGAATCATTACTACTGTAGGCAAACCCTCCAATGACAGGATTCCAGTACTTAAAAGTAATGCCACGATGTGGTCTCAAGAACAAATTCAGCTAAGCATGGGGAAGATGCGGGTAACATGCTCAAATGGCACGCCTTCTGCCGTGTGCTTCTGCAGCTCCGGGTGGTTGAACTCGTTGCGAGGAAGGACAATCAACTGTGAGCGGCCATGACTCTTCTCGAGGACCCAGCCACTGTTGGCCACATGATGTTCGATAAACTTGTCTAGGGAAAGACCTTCGATGTTGATGGCCTGTCCAAGCATTACAACATAACATGGAATGAGGGAAAAAGAAAACTGGGCAGTGAGCTTAAGCAACTATATTCCTTCTGAGTACCCATGGTTTCATCTTGAGGCCACTGCATGAAGAGTAGCCCAGACTTCTTACAAATGGAGACAAAAAAAAAAAGTTTAAACTTTTGAACTAATCAGTCTCTCAATAAAGGGTAAAATGTCTTACACATGTGCATCAATGGATGTCATATTCTAACCACTGATGTGCCTAATGACTTGTACTGTCGGCCATGTAACATGAAAGATAGCCAATTGGCACCAGATTGGGATATCCATCCATATATTGCAAAAAAAAAAAAGGGTGACCAAATATTGACTATTCTTAAAGGTAATAAACATAATAGTGGCATCAAGAACATTACATTCCTTGGTGGGTGGACAGAGTAGATGCCTCATTACATGGTGCAAGAAGCATGCACTCTTGAACCAGCATAACCAGGGAACTAGAACAGAAAATAAAACAAAAATTAGAAATGTGTGTAGTAAACGACTTCATATCAGAACCAGGTGGCTTTTGTTATTTTAACTGGTATTTATACATGTGTATATATAAATATTGGAGAGAAATAGACTTCAGGACATGTTTATCAATGCTAAATAAATGAAACTAGTATCAGCTTATGAAATATCAACATCAGGATCACATTACAACCCACATTTATGCAGCAAAATGTAACAGCTGAAAAAGCCCTTGCACCGACCAGAAGTTATTACATAAATGATCAGTAACATGTTAATTCTTGTGTGTGATAAAATTATGCCACAGGCAAAACTTGATGCCACAAGATCAGAGAAGCAAAAACTTGTGATTACCATGAATTAAACTCTGAATAAACTAACAAAATTAGCAATCATCATACAGCAAATTGTGCCTCATTTTGGGTAAAAAGGAACTGATATTTTAACATTATACACTGCATTCGAACCACAATCAGGAACATACAGATAAAAAAGGAAAAATAAAGCAACATTACCTCGGCAAGTACAGGCCTTGGCACTTTCTGGTAAGTCAAGGAGAGAACATGAATTGCATAAGCTTGGATAGCTTGTTCAAAACCTGCATCAAATAAGTCATAAGCCACAAAAACTGACCAATCTACTGCCTACAAGTACAAATTCAAAATGTATAACATGCATACATGTATCAAGAAGAAAATGGGACTGAAAAAAGAAGCATTCAACATTCCCTTTTTTCCGGCCATGGAAAGCTTTTAGGAAAGCATAAAATTTAAAAGAAACAGAAAAGGTGCTTGTTGTCAGGAGTCTAACTGTTTGGCTACATTCTCCAAGTGGCATATCTATTTATACACCAAAATTTTCAACAAAGATGACCTTTTCTTTCTCTTTTTTTCCCATTGACAAGCTTATAAGAAAGATTATAATATAAAAGAACCAGAAAAGGTGATTGATGTCAGATATCCAGCTGAATGAATACGGGTCCAATTGGTATATTCCATACTCCAACAATCACAATATGGGTGACCTTTTCTTTTCTTTATTTCTTTATTAAATTACAATATTGGTGACCTTAAGAACATAGCTTGAAGGTAAAAATATCATGATTCCTGTTGTCTTCTTCTCCTCTTCCGTCGATCTGTAAAGATACAGCCTTTCTTCCCAAAAAAGAATTGCCTTATGCATATTATACATGTCCTAAGCTTTTCCTAATTGATCCAAATGAAACTTAATAGAAGCTAAATTAATCCCTGCCATGAAGGGAGAGTTGGCACCAAAAACCCTCATTTGATCTTGTTGAGCTTCAGTATTGTCTTCAAAGAAGTACCCAGTATTATGAAAAATTGATGGAAAGGTCTAATATTTTTCTTCTAATCTCTACCATAGTTATTATCTTCCTCATCACAGATTCATCAAAACAGGGAGTAAGTAGCACATTCAGAACAACAGTATCTTTCTAGATTAAAGATCACTTCTGATAAGGCATGTTTTGCCCCGCGGACACGTCACAGCTGATGCCACACTGTCACGGACTTAGCTGGTTTTGCCTAAGTCGTGCGGCACCCTTGCGTGTCCGTCCGCAAAGGTCAGCCTCCCCGAAGCCTCCCATTGTCCCTTAGGACCACCAAAAGAGAGAACGGGTTAAAGAGAACGCCTCAATCGGAATCCACAAGCAAACATCTCCGAAAAACACTTCATAGACAATGCAAATTACAAACAGACTTTACAAGCTCTGAACAGTGGCACAACAAAGGGTAAAATGGTCCATTACAGACCGAAAAATCTCTCGCACGTGTCCACATGACACAACCTTTATTTACAAGCCTAAAGAGGTCACCAACCCAACTAAAATGGGACTATTAAGCCTTCGGCTGCCCCTCTACATGCTGTACAAGGCATGAACATGCCAAAAGACACGGACATACATAAGCATTACATCAAACACCCTGTTTCAAAGTTTGTCCGTGACATTCTCCCCCACTTATTCCTTCGACGTCCTCGTTGAAGCCTTTGTCGACACTGCAACTCCTCGCCTTTGCTGAGTCTTCAATCTTCTGCTCCAGCTACAATGCGCCTCTTGGCTCCCAGCTGCTCTCCGCTGCTGTTTTTTTTTTTTTTTTGAGTAGTCGAACCTTTGATCCGCCATGCTGCTGCAACTCACCATTGACTCTGACTCTGGTGTGGGGTTGGCTGAGTTGTGTTGATCATTGTTGATTCCTGCGGATCCCCCAGATGAAGGAAAAGACCATCTGCGCCAGTCTCTCAAATTCCTCATGCTGCTTGAATTGGATGGATGCTTGTTGGAGCTTTAACGAGCATCGTCTCGCAAACTTCTGAAGTTTTGGGTCCTTCCTCCACAAAATTTTGCTCATTGACTCTTCCTTCATTTAGTTGTCACATCCCAGTAGGTTCGCATCACTTCCGCTTTCGATTGGCATTTCATTGGGAAATGAAGCGGACAATCTACTCTCAGTAGCACTGATCACCATTGGTGAGGATTTGACAACTATTGTCTTCCATTATCTTCGAAGGGTCTTTGAACTTGTGCAGAGCTCCTCTGCTGGATAGATAAGAGAATTGGGGTACTCGGTTTCGCCCATTCTCTTAAGAGTTGAGAAGGCAAAGGTTACTTGACTTCGCCCGCCTCCTCGAGGTTGTACTTCATGCATCGAGCTAGTTATTGGCTTTCGCCTGCTCTTTGCTCACACTTCTGAAGCACTTGAAGTGTTTGCACTCCTTGCGTTGAGTTAGCTACTGTGATTCACCTTCTCAAAGCCATCGAAATTCTAGAATGCAGGAAGTTTTCACCCCAACTTGGAGTAGTTCTCTCATAGGTTTGGTCGCCTCTGGGATTGTACCGTCTTCTCCATCAACCCTGCCGCCTACTCCTCTGAGTAGCAAAGGTACAGCACCGCGTACTGCCTGCTTCGTTCCTTGGTTATGCACTCTTGCATGACCCGAAGTCCTTCACTTTCGGCTATCTTGATGAGAAGCATATTGACACCGGTCTTACGAAGTTCTTCGGCCTCTGCCCTTCAGCCTTGTCTCAGTACTTGAAGATTGCCTCTACATTCTCCACCTCCTCGGCCCCTTTCACGACCAAGCGCTCTCCCTCCATGAGAGCAAGGGATCAATGACCTTCACGGAAGTCCCGCCTCTGCGGTACCATGGCGCTGCCATGCCCATGACACTACTATCCGTCGCCTCGCATCTACACCCCTTTTCTTCACAATCAGTAGATATGCCTCCGTGACACTCCTCTGAGTCCACCTCCATTCTAACTGATTGCTTGATTTTGGGTAGCTAAGTCTCTCTGGACTCGTCATCGCTTCCTCGCCCCTTTCGACCCCCTACTTCAACACCTCTGTGTTCTCTAAGCAGTCCGTTTGGTCGATGGAAAGACAGACTGCAACTCTCATGCATGGCCTCTGCCATCACGTTGTAGGGTTTGCACCGATTCTGTTCTCCTTAGCTTCCTTGGTAGCAACGTTCGCTTACTCGGCCTTGTCCTCTGACTTGCCGGGCTCCCTTAAGCGAATATGAGCTCTGGAGCAGTCCAACTCTCCAGCTGCTTCGATCATACCTCTGCATGATCAAGTCCCTCCCATGGAACTCACTGGTACTTGCATTCAAACTTTTCCCTTAGTGGAACACAGCCCCCATATGCTGATGACCAAGGTTTTCATCCGATGCAAAATTCGATGCACGCCCGGAAGACCCGCCTCTGCGGTACCATGGCCTTCACTCCTTGAATCCATAGCCCTTCTTGCCGTCGTGTTGTTCACCGAAGTGGAGCTTCTAGTAGCTCCCGATCATACCTCCATATGATCCAGTCCCTCCCGGGACTCACTGTAATTTGTGCACCATTGTCTGGATCCTGGGCCTCTGCCCCCACCAGCACAATCTCCGCTGCGCACTGCTTCCTTCATGGCAACTTGAATGGCAACACTGTGGCAGATTCTTCAAGAGTACCCGCCTCTGCGTCCTCTTGCCCCGTGCTAAGGCCTCCTGAACTCAACTTCGCCTCCGCAAATTGAGTCGCCTTAGTTCCTCCATCAAATGCTACTCCGAGATAAGGTGCATGTGCCCCGAAGCTCCCTTCGTCTTTGGCACCATGCAAGATGAGTCCGCTCCGTCAGAATGAAAGACTCATGGAACAACATGATCCTACTCTTGCCTCTGCAAGAGTACATGTCCTTGACCTCTGTCTAAGGAAAGCACTGTGCCTCTGCTCCATGTTCCAACTTCTATGCTGGCTCCCTTCATGCGGCTTGAGTACTTCGCCAAGTTACACCCAAGTTGCTCCGCTTCTCGTTTTTGCATTGAGTCGATGGTGGCCCTCGCGCCCACCATTCCACGGGTCAGCCCTCCCTTGAGTCCGATCTCCACATCGACTCCAAGTGTGCCTTCATTTAAGTTGCTTTGGGTCGATCCCCCACTTGATCTCGCAATGCATCCACCAATACATTCTCTCAAGCGAGATCATGCGATGACTCCTCGCCGCTTGCTCAGTCCATCGAGCTTCGTGGAGTTGTTGTTTGTTGAGGTACTCCTCCTCAACATGTGAGGTCCTTCCCACTTCTCCCTCTGGAGAGCCGAGACTTATCCCTCCTGGATAACTGTCCCATTGGAGCAACATCTCTCTTCGTTTCGGAGACCACTATCCCCTTGGACTACTCCGATCTGCTGAACAAACTGTGCATTGTTCTGCCTCCTACAAACGCACTTGCTAGATTGCGACTCCACGTCAATACAGCCCCCGCTGCACCCTTCAAGGCCTAGCAACATGCTGAACTCGTTGCACACTTCAACCTCCTACGGACGTATCCTTCGCATGCCGAAGAGAAAGTTTCAATGCTCCATGGCACCTAGTTTCGGCGCCTTGGGATGGCAACGAACATTCCATCGTCCGCATACAAGCCCATGCATGAGTACCAAATTCTTCGAGTTAACAATTCCCCTCACCTCTGTGAGCTTTGCATAACTCTTTTGGTTGTTGAGCAACTCATTCCACCTTGGATGGTCTCATCCTTTACCAAGCGCCTCGCTTGCCTTGAGCACCATCAAGTATAGTTGTCAACGTTGAGCCGTAGCTCAAACTCAGCCATCCCAACCTTTATGTGCTCCACATTCTTCCAAGCTTGCCTGTTCTCGTGGTGCCTCTTGCGCGAAGGGTTGGCCATTCCTCCGAATGCCAATGTCAGATGCCCGCTCCTCCGAGCGACTCCTTTTCCCTACATCTCCATGCCGTTTTCCCTCAAACGGTCGCGCGTGTGCTGACTGCCCTCAACGCAGCCCCGCTAAGTCCCCCACGTTTGCATGCTAAGTGTTTCTATTAGTGCTTGTCCCGCTCTGATACCATCTGTCACGGACTTAGCTGGTTTTGCCTAAGTCGTGCGGCACCCTTGCGTGTCCGTCCGCAAAGGTCAGCCTCCCCGAAGCCTCCCATTGTCCCTTAGGACCACCAAAAGAGAGAACGAGTTAAAGAGAACGCCTCAATCGGGATCCACAAGTAAACATCTCCGAAAAACACTTTATAGACAATGCAAATTACAAACAGACTTTACAAACTCTGAACAGTGGCACAACAAAGGGTAAAATGGTCCATTACAGACCGAAAAATCTCTCGCACGTGTCCACATGACACAACCTTTATTTACAAGCCTAAAGAGGCCACCAACCCAACTAAAATGGGACTATTAAGCCTTCGGCTGCCCCTCTACATGCTGTACAAGGCATGAACATGCCAAAAGACACGGACATACATAAGCATTACATCAAACACCCTGTTTCAAAGTTTGTCCGTGACAACACGCCACGTCTGTTTTGCCCCGCGGATACGTCACAGCTGATGCCACACGCCACGTCAAAACTCGTACCCCAAGACACTATTCGACATGCCTGGTCCCGGCAATCCCAGGACGGCAACGCCCCGCACACCAAGCCGGAATCCGTACTAATGTCGTGTTGTGTCCACCACGCCAATCCACGTACGACTAACCCTCTTACGCTAGTATAAAGACCTCTATCTCAGCCTCCAAAGGGGAGGAGAAAAAAACAATACCACCCACAACTGACTTGCTCGTCGGAGGGGCCAAAGTCGGGAATCACCCGACGACGAGCTATCACCCACAAGCCACGAGCACCTCGCCTGGAAATTGCCATCCAGTAAACGACAGCGAGCTATCACCTATCTCGGGAACGGAGAGACGCAGCTCGACGCAGACGGCGCTCGGACCAAGAAACGCTGACCAACACCCCGTCGCGAAGGCCCGACCTACCTTAGTGTCCGGCTCAGCCGACAGAGAACTCCCGACATCGATCCGTGGACCTAGCCGTGCTGACTCACCAGCCACGGCCCATTTGTTCCCCAACAACTTCCAATTTAGAGACACTTCATTGCAATCTAAATTTGGTTGTTATGCATAATGACAGAAACCATTTTGTCCTTGCATCTCCAAACAATCATCTCTGAGCTACCACAACCCTTCTGCTCAGACCAACCAAGCTATCATATTTGGTAAAACATACATTAATAGGTAGTCAAGCAATTATATAAGGTCCACAAAAGGAACTTTGGAGCATCTAATATCAAATATGCACATGCACCAAGTCATATACATGCTTACATAGTATTGCTATCATTGTAATCTATAAAATTGGCTAAAAAGAATATGCTAAGTTCCAAGAGCACTATAGATGGTAGTTATGCTGTTCTAATGTCAGCTCCTAAGAATAACCCATAAGTTCAAGTATTCTTTTTACCAGGAACAACTTCAAGTATGCTGCGGCTCTTTGCTGCTTCATCCCAAAATTGACGAAATCTCGCAGTCTGCAATTGTGTTCATGAACTCAGAATACGAACAGCCAATAGAAACACATGCAAAAGGAAGACATACTTCTAGATAGTGAGAGAGAACAATCAATGTCTTGAACTTCTCTTCCATTTGCTGACAACAAAAAATTATAACGTTAGAAATGTAACTAAACCTGTGCATTGAAAGAAACAGCTGGATGAACAGTGACATATGGAATCTCAAAATCTACAAATAGGCTCATCGTGAGATGTTTTGAAAACAATTTAAAGTGCACAATCACAGGTCAGTTGAGACTAACAACTTAATAATCATCATTAATTTGCAAATTTTCTAGTATTTCTTCTTGTGGTTTATTATGCAATATAGCATAGGATTGAACAGAATACTTTAAAAACCTTTTTCTATGATGAAATCCATGTGCCCAGTGAGTTTTCCAAGTAGTTCTTTTTCAAAATAATGATTTTTTTTATTGTTAACAAGAAATCTGGCACGAAGAACAACCACAAGATTTTTTTTTCCTAAAAGATGTGTAGATGGATATCCATGTAATTAATCAATGAAGTTGCCAAACACACTATTAATGGCATTTAGACTAGTTCCAAACCATTAATTGCAATATTTTCATGAGTACATCCTTCCCATATGCTAATACTTCCTATCAAGATATCTTAGTTGTCATTGAAATGGCCCATTATTAGTACATATCAGAGTGAAGTCAAGGGCACAAAAATTTAAAATACCACTTGCTCAGGAATCAAGAAGAGACAAAGGCTAAAGTCTGAGGCTGGCATCGCCATAAGAGCCTGCAAGACAAGGAAACAAATATAATAAAAATTCATGAGACATCAAGAAAGTTCATCAAAATTCAATTGCCTTTTCTACTTTTCACTTCTTAAATAAGCCAGACCTTGATCAAAATCTGAACCACAATTGGAATACTCATTCGACCTGGCTCAAACTACAATGAAAAAATAGTCAGCAGAGAAAAACTTATGATGTTCTTCACTAAGTTATACAAATAATGCCTTGAAACCCACACCTGATAGAGTCGAAGAAGGCAAAGGTTTGCATCCAAACTATATGTTTGAGATGAAACCTACAAGATAAACAAACGATGATTAGAAGATGTAGAAGAAAATATACAACAACAAACCATAATGTCCCAGCTATCGGGGTCGGTTTCATGGATTTTGCCCGACTATTGAGCTATGTTTAGGACAGTACTCCTACGCAAAAGTAAGAAAACTCGAATCTTCTAACTACTTACAGTTTCTAATATACTTTTCATAGATCTCCCTCTATCCCTCCTCGCACAACACCACAAACCTAATTTTCTTGTAAGAAACCCATCAAACATCCTCCAAACAACCCATGCTGGTAACGTGACAGATTCAATCGATTCCAAGAGGAACCCGTAGATAACAGTGAGGAAGGAGTTCTTGGCCATGGCTTTCCAATCAAGTGGTAAGCGGAAATGGCGGCGAGAAGGAGATCAAAGAGAACGGCTTCAGGAGTGAATCACCTGCTCGTTGACGTAGTTCTCGAGATCAGTGAGGATATCGGGGTTGTATGGATTCACACTGACAAGTTGCTCCACCGTGTAGGAGACCTGCTGCTGCTCTCTCCCCATCACGCGATTGAAACCCTAGCAATATCGAACGCGAAAGGAAAGCAAGATGCGAGCTTTGCACGAAATAAAAGGGAAAAAGGTAGGCGGGGGAAACCCTAAATGTCTGTAAAGGTCGGGGACTTGGAACCGACGTCAGTGACGGGCCGCAGAAGAACATTTGCTTCAAGATTTACATTTTCTTTTGATCGGATGATCTATACTCTTGGATGAGGGAGGCAGCATCGGTTTTCCTGCAATCTTGGTCGTCAAATTCTCCTGTACTTTAAATTGTGATTGTTCTACTGCAGATTAATTGGGCTCTGCCAGTGGGTGACGGGTTAATTTGGGCCACGTGTTGAAAATGGTCAACTTTAATTAAATCGGGTCGGATCGAATACCAGTCAGATTAATTGAGTGTGGTTTTGATGATCCAATAATCTCATGGATCCGTATTCTTACTCATGTTATCTGATGAAGCGGGTTACGTGCCGTGATGGGTTTGGTGTTTCACTACACGACTCCAGATACGGATCAACTATGCGGCGCACGAGCGGCGATTGCCCCTAATCCACCTTCTTTAGCCACTGGATGAGCGCCACGTTTTTATTTGCTAGTTAAGTGGTAATTAAAGTCGTGCCATTAAGCAAGGAGAAATTGAAGTGGTTATCGTCACGTCTTAAATGACTACAGTTGGCTCGCTCGTATACCCGTCGATTTCTTCCCTTCTTCGCTAAACAACAGCTATTCCATCGAGTTTCTCCCTCGACCTGTTCTAGACCATCGCATTGATCCGCCATCCTCTCGTTATCCGATCCAATTGGTGAGTTCTGACCGATCTCTGTTCTTCTTCTGGTTTCTTTCTAAAAAATCTTTTGCCCTTCTTTCTGGTAGAGTTTCTCCCCTAAATTTCTAGGGTTAACGTCGTTCTTCCCTTTTAATTCAAGATTTCTGGTATTTTCGATTTCGTTGTAAATTGTTAAATCAAGAAACAGGAGATTTCGCGGTTTCTATTTCCATTTCTTGTTGTTCAGATTGATTCTTGGATCTTGATATTGCGACCGCGTGCCCAAGCGTGGGATTAAGTTTGAGAAATTAAGTATAACAATTTGATGTTCCTATTATCATCCATATAACCACATGTTAGAAGAATTATTGCTAGGTAGTATTCTGTTGATTGCCAGAATTGTTCTTTCGTTACAACTATGGTTATTAAGAACAGTACCTTAAATAATAGGTTTAGGTACGTCAAAGACTAGCTAGACCTCTGATAAAAGTTTTTGGACTAGCTAATCCATTTTTAAGAACACGTTCCAATAATTATTTTCTGATGGATGTAATTATGGAGTCTCCCATGAATTTTGGCAATTAGTTAGCCGGAAAGATAGTCAGGATAGGAACTGATGTTCTTAAGGGATATATAGAGGTTTGCAATACCACCCGATCCGTATTGGTATGGGTGGTATTTACCAGTTCGTCATGTAATCTGTACATGAACCATGGTAAACTGGATATTATGCATGGTACATATCAGATGGTACAGGGCCAATATTGCCTGGTAAGCTCTGTACAGGATCCACATTGCTTGTTATGCTTGGTACAGGTTTGGTATTGCCCCGTAAGCTCATTACAGGATCAGTATCACTTGGCATCCTCAAGACAGTTGGCATCACCCATTACAGAGGCTGCATTGCATACAGGCTTTCCTGGCAGTTTCTTTTCTTTGTTTCTCAGTCATTTTTAGGCTTTTTTTAAAGCTGGGTATGTACCAGTATATCAACACTTTGGTACACTGGTATAGTACCAGTTCGAGCCCTGGCTGGTACAGTGTCGATATATAAAATTGTGAATCTTGAGATCGAACACCTGTTGATTTCAACATGCATCGATGTAGTCATTTTAGTGTTAATATCTTTATATTTTGGTGACAGTGTCTTGACAACTTGAAGTTATAAACTCTCGTAGATCCTTCAGTGAAGTGAAAGCATTGTTGAATACTTTATTTCGTGGCAAATCTATACCTAGTTTTAGATAGTTAATAATATCTCAGGCTTAATTTGGCTGAATTATTATGTTCTATTTGAATTGCTACATATAAAGTTCCAAACTCCTTATATAGTCAACAGAGTCAAAGAATAGAACTTGGCCTGTTCTGATACCGAAAGTAATGAAATATGCTATTGCCTTGGAATTATAGCTTGGACAGTAAATTGTCTTTTCAAGCAGATCTTCTAGGAGTTCATCTTTATCAAGCATGAACTTTTCAATATCCTTGCTTCTGATGTGACTACTTGTCAAGTGTTACTCCTCTTCTTGCTAATCCATCTATGCTAGATTGAATTTCTTCTCTTCATCCTAGAAATTTCAGGCGTTTCCTTTCGTAGCATGCTATTATAAGTGATTACTGAAAAGGTTGCCTCACTACGTTTTGTGTTTTATTTGTCAATGGCAACATCCAAAAATAACACACACACACACACACACACACACACACATATATATATATATATATCATTAAAAACATCTTAAATCTTTGCCTGTACCTAATGTCAATGCATAAAGATCATTGAAGTTCCTTTTACAGTAATTTTAACTTTCGGCTTTCATTTGCTTGATGGTTGGACTTCTCTTATTGTAAGTACCAAATAGCTCTTTAAGATAGTCTTGATGCAGGATGATGGAAATGCTAATGAAATGTTTTGGTTAATTGCTATGTCCTGTTTGCAAAAGAATTTACCTTTTATGATTATAATCTCAAATCTGAAAGCACACTGTTTCAGGAAAAGCTCACAAGTTTCAACTCCTGAATGAATCATGGTGACATCTGAAGAAATAACTACGTACTCATCACTCTCTAAGCTAGACACAGCAAATCATGATGATAGAGAGCGAGCTGATTTCTTGGTTGACCACCACAGCGGTTCATTATCAAGCCCAAGAGGGTCTAGACAAGATTATCTATGTCAACCATCATCAAAGCCTGACTTTCCTGACAACAATTCAACTCAGGAACCTTGTTTTATAAGTCAAAATGGAGCCAATCATAAAGGAAACTTGAAGAATGTTTTGAGTGGGTTATCTGCAATGGTTACGAGTCGGAACCTTGTTGATGGTGCTATTCAATCACAGCTAAATTCCAGCTTAGATATATCATTTTTGAGTTCTGAACTGAATGGAGATAGTTTTTTGTGTCCATCAGTTTGTATGCCAAGTGCGCCACCTCTACTTGGGGTAGAATCTGTTAACTATAGTGCATATAAAGAGATACTTGCAGCAGAGCCTCCTGAGTGGCTTCCAGATAGTTATTCTAAAGTCTGCATGCAATGCAATTCCCCTTTCACAGCAATTACTCGTGGAAGGCATCACTGTCGATTTTGTGGTGGTATCTTCTGCAGAGACTGTACAAAAGGAAGATGCTTGTTACCAGTCAAATTCCAGGAGCGAAATCCTCAGAGAGTCTGTGATACTTGCTATGACAAGCTTGATTCTTTACAGAGCATATTGATTAACTCAAATAGCAATGCTGTGCAGTCAGCTAAACATGATGTTACTGACTGGACATGCATGAGAGGGTGGTTAAATTTGCCTGTGGGCCTCTCCATGGAATATGAAATATACAAGGCCACAAATACTTTGAGAAGTTATTGCCAGGTACAATTTTCTATAATGTCTGTGTGATCTCTTTTAATGCAAATTGGAGATCTTTTAACTTATATGAGGATCTTTTTGGTTTTCAAATATCAAGTGACTTCTAATAAGTTCACAACTTTTACAATATGCAGGTTGCTAGATTAAATCCTGAGAAATCTATTCCATGGTCTGTCCTTAGAGGAGCAAAAGGGCTTGCCATACTAACAGTAGTTAAAGTTGGTGCGCTTCTTACTTACAAGGTTGGTTCTGGTCTTGTAGTTTCACGAAGGGTCGATGGATCATGGTCTGCACCATCTGCCATTCTATCTGTTGGTTTAGGATGGGGAGCTCAGGTAAAACTTATATATTGGTGCTCCCCTTCACTTTCATGATACTAACATGCAGTGTTTCATGACTGTTTACCAGCATTATTACTTTGGATTCTTATGATTAACATAATTGCATCAGTTGAAGTTTTCGGAAAGATAGATTGTAATAAATGATGACTTATAAGGTGGTTTTAGGAGGAATGAAGATGGTTGAATTTTAGAAACAACTTGAAGGGTAATAAAATATGTATGTGGTTTATGACAATAAAATAGTGCTATAGAGAAGACTGAAGTGCTTAGGGTATCTGGAATGTAAATGATTTTTGTGACATGGATTGCAGAAGCTGGAGACCTGTTCCCATCTTGTGCAAAAATTTGATCAAAATAATGGAACTCCACTACATACACCATCTGAATTATAAATATCTTAGTGACTATCTACCCAGAAGAAGAAAGAAGTGATAAAACATAGGAAAGAATAACCATAATTTAGTTTCAATGCTTGTGATGTCATAGTAATGAACTTTTTCTCTAAGGGCAAACCTGGTCTTTTATAAGGATTTACCATTGTGATACTGCATTCATGTATTCTAATGGAAGAGAAAAGCTTCACCATGTGCTAGTTTAGTCTGTGTGCATCTGACACTTTTTTTTGCACTGCTGTTGTTGCCAATGGCCTTTCCTCTAGGTATGTGTTTGGTCCAAGTTTGTATCCAATTTTAGACCAAGCTTTCTTTAACAAAAAATCCAAACTGGTGCTTAAAAGGTCCACCAAATGGTTCTCACAGAAAAAAATATAATAATAAATTTTCTTTACTAAGGTGTAGAACATAGGAAATACTAATAGCTAGACTTTTTTGGAGAAAAGTGGACAAAAATGAACTAGAAAGAAGGGATACAAAATTTTATTACAAATGAAATGGAAGGTTAAGTTTTTCTAAAATTTGCGAAAAATTTATTGCCACCATTCAAGCATTGGAAAACTAATTTACTAATGGAAGCAATCTTTTATAGAATTGAATGGAGCAATATTAGTAACTAGTTGTCAATGGAATTTTTGCCCAATTCCTTTCACTTCAATTTCTGTCATGACCATGGAATTTTGAATGTGTATGAATGTATTATCTTCTTTGATGTATTATCTTCTTTGATTCTGATAATCACATCACTATGGATGCTACTGAAACTTTTGGTGGCCCGTGCTGATGCAGCTTCCAATGTTGGTGTCTTGTGATTTGCCTAATAAGATCTACAATCCTTCTATCGGGGTATTTAATTTCATGTTCTTTTTTTCTCTACAATTAAAAGAGGCGTGACTGTTCAATTTTCCTGCAGTGGTGTTATCATGTTATAATGCATGTGCATACATAGAAGTTCATGCACTTGGGTGTGCTTATCCTAGTACTGGAGGTAAATCTCCAGATTCCACATGGCGAGAAATCCATTTTAATATAAATAGGAACAGAGGGATCATGTAACAGAACAAGTCTGGATTTTTCTTAATCTTCCAAATGGTTCAAGATATTCACTCGTATATGTTGGTCACAAGGAAATGAGTGTTCTGCATTGCTGGTCATAATATGCAAGTTAGAATTATTGATGTGTGATACATTCAATACTTCCATTTTAATACAATATTTATGATTGCTTTATTGGGATAAATCATAGTTTGACCTGTGTTACTTAATCACATTTTGAGGAAAAAATGAATTTTAATATTCTTGTATCATCCAAACTATCAAATCATCAATTAAACTCGGTGAGATGATAGTCTACTGTCTATGTAACTTCTGGCAAACTAATTGATATCTGTCTCCCCACTTCCATGCTATGGTCATAGTGCTTTGACTTAATGAGAACATGCCTTTAGCTTATTTGATTAATCTGACTTCATAGGCTAAAATGATACTAATGCACTTTTGATTCTTATGCTTGACCTGGGTACCCAAGCACTTCCATTAACTTATTTCATCAAGCAGACTTCATAGGCTAAAATGTCACTGACTTTTGATTGGTTTGCTTGGTCTAGGTACCCAAGGTCTTCTTCTACACCCATATATTGTTCTTGTAATTTGATCCTTTCCTTCTGTTACACAGATTGGAGGCGAACTGATGGATTTCATCATTGTGCTGCATGGCTCTAAAGTTGTCAAGGCATTTAGCAGCCATATGCATATTTCATTTGGTGCGGGTATCAGTGCTGCTGCAGGACCAGTTGGCAGAGTGTTTGAAGCAGATCTCCGAGCTGGTGCTAAAGGGTCTGGCATTTGTTATACATACAGCTGTAGCAAAGGTTAGTCATTTTCTTAGTGTTGCATGACGGACGAACTTTGAGTCAATAAATAGTCATAGAATCTATGGATATTTTGTCCATTTGGAACACAATTCAATAACGTATAGTATCACTGTTAACTAATGACATTGTTTTGATTGACGACAGACTATGGAAACTAAGAATTTCAATCAAGACTAATATGGACTATTGAGTGTAAATTCAGTTATACTAAATCAAGTGATGACCTGTTACATAAGGCATGTTTGGTTGCTTGCAATTGGGACCATAAGAAAAATTGGGGTTGCATTTCCATGTCCTGACCTACAACTGATACCTGCAAGCTACCTACAGACATGCCATCAAATTCGGTGGTTTTACAGGCCTATGTAATATGAGTTGGTATTTTACCTGAAAAAAAGTTTCACTTGTAAATGCAATGCATCCTCAAATGATCAGCAACCAAATATTGCTTGTCATGGTATAATTTTTAAATGCAATACAACCCTGACTGCTGATAAAATGAAGCAAAATCAACACATCCATGCTAGAAAGAGATGATTTGAATGGAGAGCTGAATCTAGTATGTTATATGACAGTAAGACAATCACTGGCTACATGCTCAAGCCAAATGGATCATTATACGTTTATCATATAAATAGTAAATAATGAAAAATCTGTTTGTCTGAGTATATTTATTGTATCCATGATTTTCTTTCATTGTAAATTTATTCGATGTCACCATGAGTCTAAGAAATTAATTGTTTAATTAAAGAACAAACAAAGATGATCATAAATCAACTTTGTATCCTAGGATAAAATAACAGCACAGTAAGTTCATGATAATCATATACATGCATGATCAATTTAGTTGACAATTTCTCGATACCATGAATCTAGTTAATTGGGAGGTGATTAGTTGCCATACAGGAAGGTGATCATTTAGTGATCAAACTGTTTGATGCTTTAAAATATGTTAAGGAACCAGTTGAATTTATAGATAAGAATAGAATTATGAAATAATAGGTTCATAATGACTGTTATTCACATCAAATGTGTTTCATGTCCTCATGAGTGTGTACCCATCTTTACAATGTATAATGGATTTATTTTGAGATATTTTTTTTCTGAAAAAGGGTCATGTTTTATGTGTTGGATAACTATGAATTGTATATCTAGAAAGACATTTCTAGCTGCGTCAGTGATGATGTTGAGATGGATGAGTAGAGTATCACACAGAAATAAGTCGCGTGTATCTCGTTTTGCTGGTGGTCACTGTGCAAGCATAAGATGAAAAATTTTATAAGCTTATTTAGACGTGGAATGACGGCAGTAACTACATAATGAATAATGGATAAGTAATATCAAATAAGAGTTTACATGATCAGGAGATAAATACCAAAACAAACTTTGGAACGATGTGGAAGGGCATGATACTTTCAGGAATATTTGGGGTCTATACTCCCCAGTAGAGCTAATGGCAGAAAAGTTCCCATGCAGCCAGATTTAGATACATTTGTGTAACATCTACCATGGGTTGGTTATCTGCAAATTCATCAGGAATTGGTGTATTTTAAAACATTTATCTGACTATTTCCACAAGTTACTTTCTTTTTTTCTTATTATCTTTCCAAGTTTGCTCTTGCTGCACAGCTGTAGAAAGGATTATTTGGGTGCATTCCTTAATACCTGTTATGATGATTTCGCTTATGATTGAAGAGTTGTCCTGTAATTTAACTATTATTGCGGGAAAACAATCATAATTGTTGCTCAACAGGTGCTTTTGTTGGGGTCTCGATGGAAGGGAATGTCGTAGCAACAAGAATGGACGCCAACTTGCGCTTCTATGGTGATCCTTACTTGACCACTGGTGACATTCTTTTTGGGACAGTGGAGAGGCCAAAAGCTGCTGCGCCATTGTACTTGGCACTGGATGAGCTATACTCGAAGGTTTCATAGTTAGCTTTTCGTTGGGGGATCTTATGTGTGTACATGATGTATAGTTCCCTCTACCACTAGCTTTATATGGTCTCTCACCTTTTATCATCTTATTGGAGGATAAGAGAGCATGAAAACCATTGCTTGCTCTCGGTAGTTTACAGATTAAAATTGTGCATATTGTAGAGTCGCTTGACACACATTATATACAATGAGAGGTAGTGAATAAAGAGAATAATGGTTTAACCGATTGTGGGTTGCAATTTAATCTTAAGGATGCTTCATCAAATTTTTGAATAATTATTGACTTGGTATTTAATCTGTCATATGGTTTTTTTGTTTTGATGGTGTTTTCTTTTTGATCAAAATAGAGTTGTTTTCTTTTTGAATTGTCGATTTGTTCAATATAAAATAAAACCAATATCCAATATGTTATATACTTTGCATGGATTTCATTTGTCGCTATGTTGCAAAAGTGCTTAAATTCATCCAAGATCATTTCACAATTTGTTCTGAATCAGATCAAATATGTTACCATTTAAGTTCACAACTCCACCGACAGGAAGGTAGAAGAAACACCATCTTGTGCTGCGGTCCGTCACTCTTTCTTTGCGTGGGACTCAACAAATGTACTGCTGAAGAAAGAGATCATCCTCGTCTTCTCATTTGGAAAATATGCAAAAATCGGCCAAATCAATTTCCATTAAATATCTTTGCCACCGAGCTGCATTAGATGGATGCCTGAAATCGCTGGGCAACAGAAGCATAACTTGGAACACGATCAACTGCAGAAGACGGGGGGTGTAGTTGTGAGCCAAGTTTTTGACACTATAATTTACTGAATTAATATAAGACTGTACATGATAAAAAAAATTGAACCAACCATCGCCCCATGATGCCATCGTAAGAGGTGACGACAACATCTTTTGTGCCAAGATGGTGAGATCATCAAGAGTCAACTCATCCAAGCATCGTAGAAAATAATCCACAGGTTTCCTTAAAAGCAATATATCAAAACAATCAATATTAAAAAAGAAAAAAAAATGAAACTCATTAACTAAGTTAGGCACTCCTTTGAGGTTGTATTTTACTAACTTACCGGCATCCATATGTCAGTATTTGCCTCCCAATATCCTCGACTGCGATTGCCTAATAAGCAAAGAGGCAAACTTAAATTGGCCTTGATAAAACCAAACATTAGAAAATTTTGCAAAAGAATATATTTTCATTTACCCTGGATTCCAGATTCAACAATATAGCTAATCTTGTTGCATTTTTGGCTCGGTGAAGTTCAAGCTCAGTCACTAGAAAAACATGTTTAAACAGAAGGATGACTCGTAATGAATTACCAGCATCTGAATTAAACCCAAAAAAAAGAAGAGTTCCAAGATGATTGATTACCCTGGCCTGGGGTAGCAATTGCATGCAACTCATTAACTGCAACATCAACTGCCTTGGACACAAAATCAGATCCCTGCATTAGTTTAAAAAAATAAATGAGTTTCCACAAAACCAACAAGTAAAAAAGATAGAATTAAGTATTTGAATATTGTCGCAGACAAATACATCAGACAGGTGGGATTCACTAGAACATGGACGAGGTCGCTCAAACAACACTAGGACTGGTAACACAAGACAAGTCAATATTCGACATTTATCAACACATCATAGGAAGTCCTCTAGTCAATAGCATTTGATTGTATCTAATATACGAGAAGAAAGCTTGGATTGAAAATATGCAACCATCATGCTATTTCCATTCTCAAGGTGAAATTCAAGCTTACACGAATCGAAATTTTTGACACCAAAATCTGATTTTAATATACCTTGTTTCAGCAAGTGGACAAAGGGCATATCAGGCATTTGGCAGCTCCACAATTAAAAAAAAAAAGTAATAATGAGTTGGTGTTAAAGTCAACCAAATCATTTCAGGTAATAGAGATCTTATACAACAAACACCAAAACTGACATCAACCATGCAGGATCAAGCCCTATTTTCAGATATTGACATCTATAGCTACTATGAGTTTTATATGATGCATTCTTCAATCTAATTTAAAAAATAATCCATAAAACCCCTTCAGATCATCTTATAAAAAAAAGTAATTACAAGCAGTTAGGAACTGACTTCAGCCACCAGTACTGTTGGGCAAATTTGATTAGGCAACTTGCATTTTTAGAAACTGTATTTGTGCAATTTGCAGTCCATCTCCTTACCCTAACAACCATCCCCATCATTTCCACAGCCTGAAGCGTTTATGGCCATTTTTGTCTTCGAATAAAAAGAACTAAAGAAATCAAATGAGAAACATTTTGTAAGGACCCTCACTGAAAAGATGTTGTAATTTATTCCCATTGTTCAGCCCTACATATTTAATGCCTTATCACTTTAGGTTTGACTATAACATGATTTTGAAAATGGGTGCTGAAGAGAGGACATTTGAAACTGGATTTTTCATACGAAGTACATCATATTTTATTGGCACTAAGAATATAGAAGATCCTGATAACAAGATCTACCTAAACTATTTTAAATTTTATACAGTTTCTTCTTATATATATATATATGTGTGTGTGTGTGTGTGTGTGTGTGTGTGTGTGTGTGTGTGTGTGTGTGTGTTATGTATATAAATGTACATCTATATATGTACGAATGTACATATATATCTGTATGTACATATATATATATATATATCTAACAAGTACCCTCTTTCATCAGCAATAATTTGCACATTGTCTCATCCCAAAAGAAGTTGAGTGAAGAAACCAAAACCTGAGCCATCAAAATAAGCAACTAGCAAAAGGTGATACATGTAAACCTTAAAATTCTCGATTTCAAACAACAGAAAGTTGAAGATGATGAAATAAGAGCTTACTGTAATCGAGTGGATGCCAAATAAGCCAGTGTCATTACATATGCTGCTAAAAGCCAAAAAGGACTGCACTTCTTGGTATTTATTTAGCACCCGAAGATCTGCATCAATCACAGACGAACAGTGCATCAATCACAGTATCCATGAATCAAATTCTATATGACATGCACCATGTATTCGGTAACACCTAACACATTATGATACTTCTCACATGCAAATGTCCTAGCATTACTTTAATATAAGAAAACACAAGCACCTGCTTCTAATGCGACAAACGCTTTCATATGATCCACTGAGACAAGTGATCCTGTAATCTCTTTAATCACCTTCGATAACTTTTGGGGTGACGGATGCAGAGAGATGAGAGAAGAGGGAGGGTAAACAAAAGGGAAGATGGAGTGGCGATAGCAGCAAAACACTTTCAAAGAGGAGTGGCAATAGCGGCAAAACACTTGCAAAGAGGAGTGGCGATAGCGGCAAAACACTTGCAAAGAGAGGGGTGAAAGAATGGGAAGGGGACAGAAAGAGGGAAGATATGAGAAGGTAGCATTGCAAGAAAAGAGAATAGAGACCAACACTGAGAGGAGGTTAAATCCCAAAGGAAATAGGTTAGTTAAATGGACAGATTCAATTCTGCCCAGTGCCTCAACTGAGAAGTTCACCTAAGCAACCCCATTTGAAGGCCCTTGCCCTGACTCCATTTAAAAGGTCGAACAGGATCGAGATGGTGTCACAATTCTCTTCAACACTCAAGATCTATCAGGAGTCGGAATAGGATCAAGAGTCATGCTGAGCCTAAGGAGGAATCAGGTGCCCTTGACAGGAATCAAATAGGGCAAGCCTACATTTGATTGCCATCCCCACAATTTTTTTAAGGCAGAGTATCAAGCATTGGAACCAGTCAGTTTACACGTGGTGATGATGACCTTACTAACTAGGCTACTAAACCGGAACATCATCTACATCTTATTTTGTTATATAGTGAATCCAATATAGGATTTTAATCTTCTAAATGAACCCAAATTCTCATCTCCTACCAACTTTATTATGTAATCTCTTACCAGAAAGATGTGTAAAAATTCAACAATAGGTACACTAGGCTGCTTGCGAGATTATTTAGAATTGTCGACTTCATAATTTGAGAATTCTAAATTTAGATTAAAAGTGTCCTTACAATTATATCTGTCACAGCTAATACTTTTTACCATTATAGTCAATATCATAACATCAAAAACAATCATGTACATATCAGAAATTCAGCTTACTATTTTCCAAAAGTAGAAGAATGTTAGTTTGCATGATAGCCATGTTAATAGCCGAGAAATGCACAAAGGAAGTTGCACAAAAAAATGTATGACAGGCAGTTCAATGACTCACAAAGCCGAGAATGCATCCCTTTCCCAGGACCTCCAGCAGAAAACGAACCTCCACCACCCATTAAAGTCTGTAAAAAGGTTCATATTCATACAACTTGAAAAAGGCAACAAAATTCTCAAGTTCCGAAAGAATCAAAATTACAAGTTAAAGAATAAATGTCAAAAGATTATTTATCGACAACAAGAACTTTACCTGAAGAACAGTCAGGGCTGTTGCATCTTTCTCATGCCGCCAGCCCCCTGGAACTTCAAAAGCTAATGCCACATGGGTTTTCTACTTGGAGGAAAGCAAATAAGATAGATAATGTAGACACAACAAAGAGAATAATTAATCTCAGTGAATGTCTACTTTTACCTCTGAATATATTTTATGCCTCAAATCACCACCAGTATAAGTAGACTTTGGCACCTCCATAGCAATCCCTCTCTCTAAGTCATACAACAGAGGTTCCGCAATAGCTAACAAGTGTTCATGATCCACTCCAAATGCGGCCAAAACCATGCGATCAGCAGTATAGTTTTCCTGAAAATTGATTTAGAACATTGAATCATCAAATTCCAGGAAGTCTACTGGCATTTGTTTTGTTGTATAAAAAATTCAGATTTCACAATCATGTAAACCCCAGAATGTAATGAACAATTCTTACTTGATAGAACTTCCCAATCTTAGACCCATTAATTCTTTCTAAAGCAGACTCAGGGGCCATCAATGGTTTCCCTAAAGCACCAGAGAAACCAGCAAGATGAAGTGAGTCCAAGAGAAATTGTTGAGGATCTTTCGTGATATCTCCAATTTCCCATTTGATTCTATTTACCTGTACAATGACATCATAGAATCTAAATAACGATAGCGTTGTTATTCTGCAGAAGAACCAACATCAAAAAACTGGATCTTAATAGCATATAAAACATAAATATATGACTGACCTGCTCTTGAACCTCACTCTCAAGAAATACCGGGTTCCTAACACAGTCAATTAGTAACTCAACTGCCGCAGGCAGGTAGGCTTTTAGCGTGTCGTAACTGTATCCCATCTGTTCACGTGATGCTGATGCCCCTACATTGCCTCCAGTTGACTCAACTTCATGAACAATTTGTAAATGACTACGGTGTTTCGTGCTTTTGAAAGCCAGTCTTTCTAAAAGATGTGTAACGCCAATGGATTCCTCAGTCTCGTATATAGAACCAGAATCAATGTATATCCCTACACAAGCAGCAGGCCCCTGTCATGAGGCAGACTTAGAACAATCTAGATCCAGCAAACAGTTATATCTTTCTATCATATGCCATAATTAAGTTACTTAAGTATACAGATTAACTTATGCAATAGAAAACCACAATAGTATTAACTGGTGGATGAATCAAGTTTCCATATAGTAAAACTAGAGGCCAATATCAATGTTAAGTTATATAAGTGGCAATAGCAGCAATCTTCAGTTAAATGTGGTCATAAGATGTCATGCAGTTGTAATGGTGGCAAAATATGAGGTAAATTAATGAAAACTAGATACGAACATACCAAAGCATCCTCAGAGGCAACCCTTAGACCATTTGGAAGAGTCGTAACCTTAGTAGGATTTTGTTCAGCAGAATCCGGGAGGCAGATAGGAAGCTTGAGCCCAGGTAAGGGGTGAAAAAGAGGAGGGATGCACTTTGTGTAGCTGTCTTCGCTACAGGAGAGAGGTTCATGAGATAGATATCGAGATGCAACACCATGGCCTGATGTCCCATCATGCAAGGTGAGGGCCGTGAGGCCACTCTTACGGATTGCTCCATTCTTAAAAAGCTGCAATAACAGCCAACATAAAACAAATATATATAAGTTTCAACAGGGAACGGACTTCTGTGTCCATGTTGCTTCGACATTTGGAAACAGATATCCAAGTCAATCAAAAAATTTAGGCAAGAAGTTGATTGCTCATCGTTAACGGCATCGAAGTACCGATTCCATCTGAAGCAATGTTGTATAACCTTATTGTTTGCAAAGACAATTTAATAATGCATCCGTGTGCATTACACAATTGATCCAGATCTCAAACATTATCATCTTTTGTATTGAAGTTCTTAAAACTTAAAGACCCTGAAAAATTATCAGAGAGAACCTCAATACAGAGAGGCACTGATCGAGTCTTTCAAGCAAGTTCTACACTGGAGAGAACTTGCTTGAAAGACTCATCACCATCATTACTTCAATTAGTTTAGAACATTTTAGCTTTCTTGGCTCTCTAAAGCGCTGTCTAGGGCAGCATTTGGTATCAAGAAAATCCGAACCGCAGAAGATTAAGACCGAATAGTCTTCGAATTCGCCAAAAACATCCACACGAAGAACACGAGGCAGAAACGAGAAGAGATGATATGAGCTCCACAAGAACGGACTTGATATCAAGATCATAAGATACAGAAACACCGACCTTATCAAGACGAAATCGTTTCGAAAATCGAAACATTTTTCCCGAGGAGACAACCAAAGAGAACCCTCTTTCGCAACCCCGGTGACGAGACGAGGGTTTTGTGGAGGCGGAAGCTTTTTAGGGGCGGGGGGGGGAAGCGAGCGAAAGCAGTCGAGAAAATTACTTCCCTAACAAGTGCTTCGCGGATCAATGACGATCCACCGTCGACTTGCTTTCGAGAATGCAATCCGTCGGTGCTTACTGGTTTTGGTAGAGGCGGCGTCGTCATCACCGAGGCGGACGAACCACGCTCGGTTATCTTGAGCTCGTGTAGGAGAGCGGGCACGGACACGTTGGTTGCGTTCGCGTTCACTTCCGGGGTTCGTATACGAGATTGTACTCATCTTTTCACTGCACGTGCTAAAACGTTCCGTATATACTTATTGTATGCATTAACATAAAAAGTATTTATAACTTGAACTAATTAATGAGAAATATAAATTATGATAGAAACTACAGAAGTTTTACTTTCATCATATTTCCTGCAAACAAAAAAAAAAGGAATTCATGAAAGAAAAAAGAACGAGAAAAAGCCTGTCAAAATTACATGGGTCGGTTTATAAATGATCCAACCATAAAAATTTTGAGAGGTAATCAAGAGAGCCTCTGCTCGAACCAAAGTACAAAGCCAAAGGTATCTTATCGATCTGCTGCTGCGGTAGTCTTCCTCACCAGTGCTTCGCCTGGAAGCCGCCTTTGCGCACGAAGGAATTCTTCGGCTTTGGGATCTCGTGGATATCCATCACCTGAATCGTCCGTTGCTTTTTGGCTTCCACCCATCACGAATCGTAGCAGAAAGAGAAGAACGTTAGCAAATGTCCGTCGTAAATATGATGTTGATTATAGGAAGAGAAGCTTTCGGAGGGGTAGATAAAGATGAGATACCGTTCTGTGCCTCTCGGTAGTTCTCGTGAAGTCGTCTCCTGGCAGAAGCGAGCTTCTCGGGATCGAGCAGTTTTTGTGACGTCTGCTATTAGTAAACAGGAGGAGGAAAGAAGATGAAACACTTTGGTAGAATGCAGAGAGACTCGTATGAATGTAGTAAAGCACATTACAGAGGGAGTGGCGGAGCCGTTGGGCTTGGTGGGAAGAGCTTCTTTGCGCGGCGGATTGACCTTTGCCTTTGGTTCCATCGTTTCCAAGGTGTTCCTGTCTGAACTCGAGTAGTCATCTGCTTGAACCCAGCACGGCTTCAGCAAATAAAAGGAAACGCAAAAGGAAAGGAGGCTACTTCTTCTTGTTCCACTCACACTGAGAATGCGGAGAGCTTCCACGTTCCGGAGTCTGTCGCGATTCGGCAGGGAAATCAACAACTAAATCGACAAATCTCGAAAGGAGAAGAAAAGAATCATTGTCGAGTTGATGGGAAGATTAAGAACCTGGTGGCCATTCTGGTGGTTCTTTCCGAGATGTTCATGCGGCGAATCACCATCCGCTGCGATCAAAATTAAAATGACTAGCTTTTATCTCTATTCTTGACATCATAAGGAGAAACGAAATGATTCTGATGGGGTTTGGGCAACGCACTGAGGATTGCAGGAGATGCCGTGGAATCACCTGCAGAATTCGATTTCACCCACCCGTCCACGAGATCTTTCCACTTCCTGCGCAGACGCGGAGAGGCATCAGAGATGCATACAAAATCCCAAGTTCCTTCTTCTGTTTTTGTTCTTTTCTTCTCTCCCTCCCATGCCCATCATCACCTCACGACTTGCTTCGCCAATCCCCGTACTTGATCGGAAGAATGCTTCCGAAGGACGTTCACATGCCTCCCTATGTCCGTCTCCTGAAGCCAAAACACCGCCGAGAAGATTGGAACTTGGAAGGAAACCGATACGAGTAAGAAACTACAAGCCAAAAGAAAAAGAGTTCTTGGATCAGATTTGTCACCTTGAGAGCTTTGAAGGTGATGTCCGTATCAAGAAGGTCTTGTAAGAGGCCGACCAGAGAATCCTCCGATCGCTACGCCAAAAGAAGAAAGATCTCTTTTATTATTCAATCGAATCAAGAATGACTGTTGGAGGACGAGGAGCTACACCTGATCGGCGTCTTCCAAGGACTTCTTAATGGCGAGTACGTTCCTCTTTTCCACATTCACCTCCACGTCCTCCTCATCCTCTTCCCTGTGCACCGTCTTCATCACCGGGCTGCTACTCCCTTTCTCCTCTTTTTGTAGCGACGCCGGCGGAGCGTAGAGCCTCTCCACGATGCCGTCCCGCCGCGCGCGGAGCTCTTCTGCATGGTCCGCCGCCGCGACCGCAACCGCGGTGTCCAACAGGGCCCACAAATCCACGCCGGAGCCCCTCAACATCCTCTGCAGCTCTTCCGCATCCATGGCCTCCGATCGGGAAGTCGCGCCACCAGATTCAACCCCTAATTCCTCTCCTCCGATCATCCGTCGTCATCGATCGGATCAAATCCAAACGGAAGGGACATGAAGAAAGCTTCGTTTCTCGATTTATTTATTTTCTTATTCCTTTTTCCCTTCTTTTTCTTGATTGGGGATTGGGGATTGGGGATTGGGGAGGACAGAAGCGAAGAAGACGCGATGGGGAGATCAACGTTTGTTGCGTTCAGCAATTGATGAAATAAATTAATTAATCAAAATATTTTTTTCTTTATTGGGATTCGTCAGATATGGGCGGCCGCGCGAGAGGACACAGACGGTTTCCCCCTCCGGCATATTCCAATTCCCCGGTCTTTTCTGATTGCCCCATTTTGCCCCTATACTTTATCATGTTTTACGGTGGGGGTGTACGGGATGCTCGCAAATACCTCAACACCAATTTGGTCTTTAACTTTGACATTTATTATATATCAGACGATGGGTGTATGGCATGCTTGATGGAACACAATGGACATACGGAAGACTATCGATACCTCACCATCATCTAACCAATACCTCATCACCTTTTTGGCCGACATACCATCACACTGTGGACACTAAGCAATCTATTCAGCCTCATAGAAAAATGATATATTACATCATGTTCTTATGATTCAACGCTATATTATAATGTTGAAAAAACCATATAATATAATAATATTTAATCATGATCTCGAATATAACGTCATAAATCATACTATAAAAAAAAAGTCTTTCAAATATATTCTCCGATAACCTAAATTCTATTAGAGCATGTGTTTATCGAAATACTTTATTAAATAATTTTGAAAGATTATAATAGAATATCTTTTAGCCCGACACCATCCTTCTCTAAGGATATTGATTAGCTCCAAATCAAGACTAATCATAGGTTATCCCATAGGTACCTATGCTTAGCTTATAGATTCTTATACTTTTAAAAATTATAGTGAAATATTTAACATTATTTTTCTTTACAAAATACTACAGATGTCACTTGTGCGTAATTTCGATCGTACCTCGTAGGATCCAAAAATTATAAATTTTTAGTACGATGAATACGAAGTGAAGTGTGATTACTCATACCGAACTCCTAATATTGTAAAATTTTCAATATGAATCTCGTATTGTGATTTTATAGACTACGAAAACCCTAATATATATTATTCTGATAATTAAAAGAAATCAAAGGAATATCCAACTTTTAAACAGATTATAATTTGTTAGGGTTGACCACTTATGGTCGAGTCAAACAATTTTTTATGTCAGATTTGTGGCAGCCTAAAGAAATTTAGGTAGTGAAGAAGCATCAGAATTTGATCTTTTCTGGATAAACATCTTCCCATCCTCATCTCGTGTTTGATCTTTTCTTGCTCGCTCAATGACCACATGGTTATATGCTCTCTGGAGATCAGACAACCTAAAGAAGTGGATAGGCTTCAATCACCCAATACCTTTCCCTACCATTGTTGTTTCTTCTTCGCAACTCACCGTAAGTGTCTAAAAGATGGGAACAACACATTGCAGTCTCAACCGTCATATAAAATTATTAAGGTGGATAGATAGTCAAAGTCGGATAAGATCTACTCACTGTGTGCGCTTCACACGCGGATAGCTCACATGAATCTTTATCATCTACCATTCGATACGTAATGTTTCAAAACATATGGTTGGAGGAGCTGTTAGATATTGTTTTAGTTCTATAAAAATTAGTACATAGGATCTTACTCTAACTTTGTTCTCTAACATTGGATATTATATGATCGTATCATTTTTTATATTTAATTATGAATACAATAATAATATATCTCATTATAAAAATATTTATAATTTTTTAGATCCGAATTCTTTCAGTGCATATGCTTTAATCGAAATTAACTAACTTGAATATCGAAAGGATTTTATTGAAAATATCCTAAGGATAATATTTTAAGAAAACCTAAAAAAACTTGAACCAGAGGATGGATGGGGCCCAGATGGGCAAACGGTAGTGGGTATGGCCCACGACACAAAGAAAACAAAAAGGAAGGGAATGGTGGTGGGAGCCACGAGTATCCGATAGCAATTTTAGTGCGTTCAAGAATACTTGCCTTTTTCATTTAACAACACCACCTTATCTAGCATTTTATCGTATTGGCTATGCATGCAAGTGCACGCTTGTATGTCTCTTTTTGTGTTTGTTTTTGGGGGCTGTTCCTCTTGAAATGATATCAAGCAGCAGTAGCACTCGTCCTGCCACCAATGATGTGTGCTTTCTTTGAGCGTTTCCTCAGTGCAGGCCCCCACATCATGCAATGAATGAACTTTGCTAATTCCCTTAGCAATAATCCATTCCAACTTTTTGGAAAGAGGACTTAATCACAACATATGCACGCACAACACAATTAATCATCTCAGCTTTGCTTTTGTTTATGGTCTCTATATAGATCTTTGGCAGATGGAGTTGGAGTCTCTCAGAATCATACCACAGTACAAAGAACTGTGCAGTCATGTCTTCGGCCTCGACCGTCGTCGGACCCATCGTGTTGGACATCTACTCCAGAAGACTCTTGCTCAGCGCTCCCGTGTTCATGCAGCACCCCGCGCCACCATCCCCTTGGATCGCCGGCTCGAACTTCGGGCTCTCCGATCGGCCCGGGAGCAGCAGCACCAACGCCGTCATGATCGTCGCCGTCTTACTCTGTGCTCTAGCGTGCGCGCTGGGGCTCAATTCCGTGGTCCGCTGTGCGCTCCGGGCGTCGAACCAGATGGCGGCGGAGGGCGTGGCGAACCACCCGGTGGCTCGACTGGCCCGGACCGGGCTGGGGAAGAAGGCCCTGCAGCGGCTGCCGATGCTGGTCTACTCCACCGGGCTGAAACTCACCGGGTCGGTTCCCGAGTGCGCGATCTGCCTGTCGGAGTTCGAGGCGGGCGAGGAGATACGCGTCCTCCCCAAGTGCAATCATGGGTTTCACCGCAGGTGCATCGACAAATGGCTGATGGCTCGGTCCTCCTGCCCGACCTGCCGCCGGTGCTTGTTCGGGGCGTGCCGGAAGACCTCGGGCCGTGCCGGAGAGAGCCAGCCGGCCCACGCAGTCATAGTGGCCTTGGAACCGGAAGGTTTAGTCACTGGCTACCGCTATTGAGCAGTGCCATTAGTCATTTAGTGGCAGTCTGTACAGAGTTCATAGAGGCGGAATTGGTTCATCTTTTGTAATGTTTGTGATTTGAGGTAAGGAGATCAAAGATGATTCAACTCCCGAGTGGTTTTCGGCTTCTAAATGAAGCAGAAGCAGCGGATGGGCTATGGAAAGAGAGATGATGGGAATCTAAGTGAAGCCCACTAAGGCATGGTCCACTTTATCCAGTTGCGGCATAGATTTTAGATATCCAGTTGCGGCATCTCATTGGCTGCCACTTTAAAGGATGACGGAGAACCTTTGTGATGGCGAGACAAGAAAAACCAATGAAATTTTACCTTCATTTGTATTCCTACTCTGAAAGATCTCACTGATCTGAAAGATCCCCCCCTTCCTTTGTATTCCTACTCTTCTTCTTTTTTCCTCCCTCCATCTCCCCTCTTTTTCCTTGTCTCCCCCTCCATGTTCCCTCCTCACCCATTGCCATTGTCTCCTCCCTTCCCTCTACTGCTGCTTCATCTTTTCACTCCTCCTCCTATTCTTTTCTCTCTTGTCTCTTCTTCCTTCGTTCCCTCTTTCTTATATTTCTTGTTCCCTCTTTCTCTTCTGCCTCCTCTCTTCTCTTCCTCCTTTTGCCCTCTTAAGAGAGGTAGAGGAGAGGGGTTAAGAGAGAGAGAGAGAGAGATATATATATATTGAATCAGACTATAAAAAGTTGATATTTATTATTATTATTTTTTAACAAACCGATCCACCATCGAAACAATGTCATAATTTAGAAGATTACTATTGGTGATCGTTATTTTGCTATTTATCATTTACTTTATACATACACCTAAGAAATAATAAAAATTATTTTTCCTAAAATCAAACTAATTAATTGCTAATTATATTTTTATTTTTTTATAATCTTTTAATTACTTAAATATCTTATTTCATATGTCAATCAATCGTTCTCATGAACATTAACGTTCACTATATCCCCTCTAATCATCTTCCACGAAAAAATAATAATAATAATAATAAAATAATTCAAGATATTTTCGAGATAATAATAATAAATCAGTTATTTCTGTTTATTCTATGAACCCATTTTAGTTTTATTCTTTTAATTATTTTTCAGTCGTATTTTCCCATCCTATGGGCCCCATGAAATTTTAATTGTTATCCTTTTTTGTTTCGGGTAATTAACGCAGGTATGTTCTCCGTAGCACATCAAACATCGGTACAGGGATTTGACGCCGTCGATTGATCGAGAGCAGCAAGTCAAAGTTCACGCGACATGTGTATCTTTTGGGAAGTAATACAGACTCCCGAAGCTTCTTTAAACGAATCTACCGCAAGCGGACAGTGATGCGATCTTTAGATTGGTATCGATGGATGGGTCAAAAAATATGACAGACAAGTCTCCATGATCCTTTTTCTCGTCGTCGTCAGGTCATGTCATGTGTTTCCTCCGAACAAAGCTAATGTTGATTGCTGTGAGTTTCATCATCTTCACTCTGCGTTTATGATCGATGATACTTCGTGGACTCGAAATAAGAGCGTCTTTAATCTTTCCATCTCTTATTATCTCAATGCATGTACCAAAATTTCCTAGCCATGTACAGCAAAATTCTTCCTTTTTAACTCGGAGATTTCTTCTTCGTTTTGGTGTCGATCAAAATGGCATGATGTGGGTGGTTTTGGTGTCGTATCCCGTGATGCAGCTTTTCGAGCTCACCCTGAAGATCTTAAGCAAATCCGCCGCCATCTGCCTCGCCGCCGGCGAGCAGCCGCTCTGCATCAGGAGGAGCAGCTTCGTCACCACCCCTTCCGCCGCAGCCACTGCCTCCACCGCTCGCCGGTCCCGGAACCGGTGGCACACCCTCCACAGCACCGCCACCGCGGCCTCCGCCCCCGCCTTCCCCGCTTTCACCATCCTCCGCACCACCGCCATCGCCGCCGCTGCACCGTCCTCGCAGATCGACGCCCGTCCCTCGGCGCATCCCGACGCCGCCTCCATCACCCGCAGCGCCTTCTCCACCGTCGCGGCCGGCGACTCGGCCCCTAGCACGCGGGTTACTGCCGCCACCACCCCCATCCGGACCATCAACGGCATGATCCGCCTCGACGCGGAGAGCCCCACCATGCACGCCAGCCCTGCCTCGATCGCCCGCTGGTCCATCGCCGTCCCCTTCTCGTCCGACGGCCCGATCAGCCGGATCAGCTGCTGGACCAGCTCCTCCTCGGAAATCCTGAACTTGCATTCCGCATCGGCGGCGGCGAGGATCGAATGGAGAACCCGGGCCGCGTCGATCCGTGATTCCAAGCTGCTGCCGCCTCTCAGAACTCGTGTCAGAGCGGAAACCGATCGCCTGACGTCGGAGGTGAGCTCAGAGATCGTGATCTTCTTGTTGCCCTCTTCGATGGAATCGAGGGTGAGGATCACGATAAGAACCGTGATCGCCGCCTCCTTGGCCTCCGACACGGCATCCCCGTGGAGAACGGAGACGACCACGGAGGCGCAGCCACCGGCATTGACGAGGTTGTTCTTGTCGAACTCGTCTACTTCGTCGGATGACAAGAACTCGGCGAGCTTGCGGAGCGGTGGGATGGGATCGCCGCCGGAGGCGGAGAAGCGAAGGTCACGGAGGATCTCCCCGGCAACAGGGGCGTCGCCGACGGCGGAAGAGGGGGAGCAGGAGGCGTAGGCGGAGGACCAGAGGCTGATGAGGCGCTGGAGGGTGAGGTTGGGAACGAGGTCGGTGGAGGGGAGGGGGAGCATCGTGGCGGGACACGTGGTGTTACCGGAATCCAGCCACCGTTGGATGGAGGCGCGGTCGTAGGTTACGCCGGTGCACAGGCTCACCGGTGACCGCATCACGTCCAAGGAAATCGGGCACCGGAAATAGCTCGGTATTTTCACCTGCAACGCCTGCCCGAACGTCGCTTCTTTCCTCCCCATTCCTTTCTGTACGAGCTCTTCTCCGTTAGGAAGACACAGGAGAGGGAGTCGATGGGACAAGGAAGGGAAAGCCGGGGAGGGAAGGAACGGAGCAAATAAAGGAGACGGAGGAAAAAGGTGGAGGAAGGAAGCGAAGAGAAAGAGAGAGAGAGAGACGTTGGGGTTTGGGCATCGGAGTGGGGCGCATGGGATACATTTCGTATAGGTGCTTTACGTTTCTTATTCCACTAACACGCAGCTGCCGCTGAATGGGCAGTCAAAGGTGGACCAAAAGACGTGAGATCTCTCTCATTTCTTTCGTGTGGCACGGAAGAAAACCAGCGGAATAACATCATTCTACGGAGACCGGAGAAGTGGACCACGACCAACTTAGAGAAGAAATTACCGAGTACGTCAAGCTTTTTATTTCTATTTATATTTCTTTTTTGGATAGTTTAATGATGGAAATTATTTTTTGTTAGTGTGCCTAAAAGAGACGCTACTGCTGCTGCTGCTGAAATGTTGGACGCAACGCGGTTCTTCCGCTGCTTTCCGGGGTGTAATATTACAAATGGGCCCCAGATGTCGTTGACCGGCTCGAACTCCAACTCGAGAGGGACAGACACGCGATGGCTTCGCCTTCAGCTTCGGCTTCGGCATATCGGTCAGCGGTCGGTTTCCTGTTTGACTCGTTTTGCTGTCTTTTCTTGCAAGTGTGTATTTATCTTTATCTGCTCGACTTTAGTAGCCATAATAAGTCGCTAGAGATCACTTTCGTAATTTGACTTGGATCGATGTTTCGATGTGTCGTTCACATGAGTTTTTATATCTTTTCCAACAGTATTTTTGGCCGAAATCTTCCCATTCATACACTATCTCATCACTTTCCTCGCCGTGTGATGATGTCCTCTGGTGGATGATCGATCTTATACGTTAATTACAGTGTGTTCTCTTCGTTTGTGGCATCAGCACTCATTGCACTCGATTTGGCACAACACTTGTTGGGATAAAGCAAAACATGATTATTGATGATGATAATAATTATCATTATTATTATAGAGAAGAACAGGAAGTGCGCATATTGTCGACAATGGCATTGGAGATAAAATACGTACCCTTTCACACGCTCGATGGTTCTCTCTTAGAGTTAGACAATGTTGATTGTCATGAGAAAGGTGACATAGAAGAGCACTGCTGCTCGGAGTGAGCCAACTCAGGCTACGAAGGAAGGACAAAGTCGTAAGTGGGTGTCTCTCGCTTGGCACATAAAGTCTTAGGAACATGAGATGAACAGAGTCAGTGTCAACCACCGATTTGGTCCAGCCGAATCGAAGCTGCATGGCATCATTAGTAGACGTGGTGGTGGTGCCAACCCCAAAGTACGTACGATTCGATGCATGCTTGCCCACTTTCCAAGTCAATGTTCCAACTCCAAGGAATTCCGATGGTTGCATGATCTCTCTTTCTGTGTATTCCCACATCCCATGAAATTAGCAGATGCGAGAGACACCGATGCCTTCTACTTTGGCCGATACCGTAACATGCGATTGGAGTTGGAGGCGACGGATGCGTCGCACCACATTAATTAAACGCGCACCGAAGTCTAACGTGTTGACTTGGAATCCACCAAATGTGTTAAAGTTAGTGTGTGTGTGTGGGTGGGGTTGTCGTGCGTTTCAAGAAAAAGTCTTCGTTCGCGTCTATTTAATGTGAAGGTGGCTATGGAAGGGGATCAAAATTTCCTACCAAAATGTGTTCTCATTTTTTTTTTTTTTTTTGACTATTTTGATGATAATAATATGAATGGAATACTTGAAATTTGACTATATTGTATCAATCTGACTTAGTTTTGAGTCGTAGAAAATTTGATATGATTGAATAGGACTCAAGTATTCGCTTGATGGTCAACTTGTATGAAGATCGAGGTTATATGTGGTTTTCGATGTGATCAATTTGGTACTCTAACTAATTATGAAACTAAATACGAGAGATTTAATTAAACAATAATTGATCTCGATTACTATAATAACATTTGTTTTATCTACAAGAACATTTACGACGTGGATAAAATATTCATAGGTTGAAGTCCATATAACCTAATTATTGATCGAGGCCCGTAATGACAATGTCGTCGTGTGTAGAGTCATGATTGGGATGAACATTTTCTCATGTCACTAGCCATTATAACTTAAAACTAAAACTCTTTGAAACTATGATAACTTCTTGGAATGATAAATCTATATAGAGTTTGTAGGATACTGATTTAATGCCAAATCTACTACATTACCAAGCAAAATTGGATGTCTCGAAATTATAAATTTTAATATAAATTTTAGAAGAATAGTAAGTTGTCGTGGTTGAATCCCATTTTCATCCCATAATGTTTGTCAAAATTCTAATAAACAATCACAAAATAAAACCATAAAAAAATCTCTTTTTCATAACATTGAGAATGTTGGGAAGGAAGACATGCAATTTTTATCTTCCCAAATTTATGTATTTGGGAGAAACTGTAATGCTATAATAATTAACTATCAAATTAATATCAAGCGATTAGTCGATATGAGCGATCAAGTAAACTAAATAAGTATAAAATAAACAAAATCTCTCCAAAAAAAGAAAAAGTGTTAGAGCAATTTATATTCTCCTTTCATAATTTTTTTGAGTTTTGCAAAATAAAAGCACCTTTCAGCTTTGTATATTGCGACAGCTTTGGTTGTTCTAATTTTGTTTAAGTTTATATTTATCTATTACATTTGTTAATAGATAACATAAACAAAATGTAAGAACACTTAAAATTAGCAACGATGGAGAGTCAAGTAATGACGCCCACCAAATCGAACCAAACCAAACACAAGAAAGATGGTGGGTCAACCAAACCCATGTGAGTGGTTAAGTGGGGTTGACCATAGATACAAATCGATAGGTACAATTCGTCATTAGATTAGATTAGATTTCCTTGGCATCCAAACATATTTCAAGTACCCGAATCGGAATAGGTTATAGACTTTTACCCCCCAACCATCCTTCATATGAAATCGCATTGGCGTTCTCAGATCGATCTCGTCCCATCTCATATGAGTTAGATAAGAGATGCATCGTATCGGAGTTCATCATACTCTCGGTCTACTCTAAATCAAATTGCAATAATGAAAATACAAGTAGAATTCGGACGCCACACTTGCTTTGGAAAGCGTGTAAAACACTCTCTCAGTGGACTTCATGGCAACATGTAATGTTTACTAACTAACATGGGAGGGATCAAATGTTTTACCAATGAAAAGCTGATCATGTGACTTTAATCAATGGAAACCACCATCTGAAATAGGCGTTGATCAGTAATCAATCACCTTCTATGACTTAAAAATGGATGAGGTCTGACTTCCTACTTTGATGTCGAGAGTGTAGAATATGGACAGTGGTCTCTAAAAAATGAATGTTGCAGGTGAGAAACATTACAGGGAGTGTGCCGTGTTCCATTTGGCTTTTGTAAGTGGTGTTTGTCGATGCTATTCGGTGAGCATACAATACATGTGAAGGAACATGAACTTTTCTCATCTACTTTTATAAGGGAACGTTGCTCGATTACACTTGTGCTTGTATCATAGCTAATAATCATCATCATCTATACTATAATGATCATCCTAAATATACTTCTTTCTAAAACCAAAGGAATTGTTATTTCGATTAGAAGGTTATAAACTAACTCTTGAGGATGTCTTTGAATTCATTAATAATGATATGGATTCTGTTAATTGATTAGTATTTGTGTAGTGACTTTTTTTGTTATAATGAGTATCATATCGATGTGATTTTATCTACTGACATATATGAATGGGCAATTGAAGCTGTCATCGACAACTTAGCATCATCGTTTGATCCACATGTGGTCGGCACGAGACTAATAGTTGGATCACAACAACAAGATCGATCAAATCTGTGAGGTGTTATTATATCCTTGATTCGACACTAAACGAACCTGATTAGATTCGAGATAAACATATAATTGCCCAGAACAACAATCTAAAAAGTACATTAGAAAAGGGGTCCATAGATGTGTTCCCAAGATACATTTGAACATTACTCTCAAGCGTCATTTGAATCTTTCGAGCCCTTGACTAACTTAAACATCAAATAGATATTTATTGTGAATACTCTCAACATAGATTTGTAAGATTTGACATCCTCGTAGTCAGACGAGCAAGCCTTTAGTCGAGATTGAACTAAGATAAATATGGAAGAAGATTTCGATTGACTTCGAATCAACATTCAAATTAGATAACTAATTTATGATTTAACGATGCATAATCTAAATGGGCTAAGCAAAGTAAATCTCAATCATTGCCATAATGTGAAGAACACACTTATGGCATATACTCAATGACAAGGTGGGGAAGTGTAATCAAAATGACCGGCTAAAGTGAAGATAGGCATTTGGAGACGGAGCCAAATTGTCAACATTTAGTAGTTGGATAATGATATGACATGATCATATATGTCGAGTTGACTTCACAACTATCCTTGTAGTCATTTTATGTACCAAATGCCAACGTGCCCAATACACTTATCGAAGAGAATGCAATATTTCTTGATGATATCTTATATTTCAAATTTGTTATAAACCGTATAATTTTCTGGTAATAGTTATTCGAATGTCTACATTAAGAGTCATTATATGCCTTGTCATTATGGAGATGACTAATCATCTCCAAATCACAAGAATTAGGTTAAATTTCAGTGCGTGCATACTTTACTTTATTGACACTTATTATTAGTTTTGTCATTTGGATTGTTTTTCTCTTAATTATTCTTCACATCTATCTTTTTCATTTTGCTATGTTCATCTTTAATTAAATAAATAGATTCTTAACATATCATATTCTTTTGATTTCATATGTTAGTCATTTGTACACATAGATTATGACATATGGATGATCGTTAATATCTCAGGTGATCAATTGCGCTATTAGGAAAGCTAGCTCAATCGATTATTACTCTCATGTTTTTCGGTTTCGATACTATATTATCATAGTTATGATCAATGAAAATGCACAAGTGTCCCTAACGTTTAACCACGACCTCATATGCAATGGTTTCGTAGCACCATAATACATTTGTGCTCGTATAGTTTTAACACTTGATCAAATATTTTCAAACAATACTAATTTAAGTATCAGAGCGTCTATATCGAGATGCTCGTAATATAGTCTCACATAATTTTTACATGAACTTTTCTTTATTTGACACCATATCATTCAAAAGACAATATAGAATAGGATCTCCGTTAAATCCGAATCAATATTTGTATGTTATATAACTATAATCTAACTTTACAACTTGGATATTTTTATATATCATTATTATAATATACTTGTCATATTATTACGATACAAATATATTAAGTTGCCAATTACCATCAATAAATCATCTTACTTGCTAAATTAGATATTTCTAATCGGTAAGTTCATTTTATTTATATTTTTACAGATCCGATATACATATTACAATTAGTTATTTCGTTTTATTATAATAAATTGTAAATACAATATTATATAATCCAATATTTATTCTTAGTAAAATATACTAAGATCTAATGTACTCATCATCGTCAGCCATTATCACTTCAATTCCTTTTACAGGCTGTAGCCATGATTATGACTTACCACCCACTTTTGACAGCAAAATTCTAATTTATCTCGACGAAATTACATTGTTTTGTGAAACAACAGTGAATCATTTATATTTTTTCCTTCTTTACTGATCAAAATACTTTCTTTTATATATATATATATATATATATATATATATATATATATATGGAGAGAGAGAGAGAGAGAGAGAGAGAGAGAGAGAGAGAGAGAATGGATGACACCATAAATGGCTCTCAAGCTTGGACAGGACGCTGCAACAGTAGATGATGAATCAAAGATTGGTGAGATCGTCAACGAGGAGAGGTAGAGTGTCAACCGGCCTACAAAGGGTGACACCCAATGGGTAAGCAAAAGTGTTGTAGTTGAGGTGGTGGGACATGAACTCAATAAATGGGGCACGAGGCAGGAGACCAAAGTCCATGATTGCAGACATCATCAAGCTTCACTCTTCTTTGCCCAGCATCATCTCTCTTTCGATTTCTCTTCTCCACTATATTGTGCCAGCTAACATGCGAGTGATATGCTTATTCGGGAGACATCTTATTCCATAGTTTGCATCTTCTCACAAGCATAAGGTCCCCACTGCACCATTTCATCATCGTAAGAGCCTTAATTTGAGGACATGAATGCACTATATTAACTGAAACGATCGCATGAAGTAAGCAGCTTCAGGAGAGAGAGAGAGAGAGAGAGAGAGAGAGAGACGAAGAAGAAGACAGCTATCACGGCAAAGTCCCTGAGACAGGGCAGTGTTCTCATTGGTGCTTGTGAGACGAGCTCCAGATTGTAGTCGGCCATTCAATTCATGTGGCCCCCTTCCGTCACCTGACCAGTCGACAACCCCCTCCTTTTTCTATCAACGCTTGCCTTCTTCCTCTTCTCTCTCTCTCTCTCTCTTCCTTTCTTTATTTGATGGCCATTCCCTCCCATCTCTTGAAAGTTTCTTCAGCTCACTCCAACCCCACCACGCATGCAGCATCAGTAGAAGCTATAAAGATAGCAAGCATTAGCTACACAAATCTTAGTCCTCCCTCGCATTTAATGCCACCTCATCTCCTCTTAAGCCCACACTATATATTTTTATGATCCTACCTTTACGCATGCTTATGCTCACAGCCGCTTGCAGTTCGACCTCTTCTTCTTCCCCACCATTATCATCCTCTTCTAGGGTCCCTGCCAGCCTGCAGAGATGAGTGATCTGTGCAGGAGATCAGTTCTGGTAGTGTGGCTCCTCCTCCTCCTCCTGCTGCTGTTCTCATGCTGCTGCCATGGCGCTCGAGAAATGCAAGTCTTCAAGAAGAAGCCCAGTGCCGGGAGGAGGAATTCCGGTTATTTCACGGGCTTCCTGCCCAAGGCGACGCCCATACCACCGTCGGCACCGTCGAAGCACCACAACTCCATTGGCCTCGACAGAACTACTGCTGCACCATGACGTAGCAGCAGGAGAAATGTGAAAGTAGTTGTATATGAGTGTTTTCTCTTAGCTTCTTCTCCATACATACTATTCCTCCTTTGGATGAATCGTAGAGAGAAAGCGAGAGAGTGAGAGAGCTTTGCCGACCGATACCGGAAGAATGATTAGTATGTCATACATAGTGTTCGGAGTTCCAATTTTGTTGTCGTTGCTAACTTTGGGATTATTAGTAGATTTTGTATAAAGAAATATATTGATACAAAGATATTTTTCTCCTCAACACCCTTTTTGCATGTGATGATTTCTTGTGCTCGAATTGCAGAAATTAGAGTTTTACTCGAATCAAAAATAAAATACAATTCACAATCCCTTCTTGCTTTTTCTTTATTTATTTATTTATTTTTATACATATAAAAACTTCAAAACTACTGCAACTTCTAATAATCTAATTATTTTTGTTCTCTGTTTCTTTAGGTACTTTTAAGTTGTTTTCCAAGTTCTTAGGAATATAAAATTCTTCAGATTCCTAAGCTATGTTCTCCCAATAACTGAGGAATGAAACACAGGGGGAGTTCCTCTGAGCATGGGAGTGTAATCTCGGTATACCCTCAACCTTCTTCCTCACCTTCATGTCGCAGTCCGTTTGAAGCGACGAGCACGCAATCTCCTGCAGCACCGCCGGAGATGGGGAAGACTTGCTACCGAGTAGGAGCAGCTATGAATAATAACAGAGAAGAGATTTGAGAAGCAGCAATAGAGTAAGCTCGAGATTCATGATAGAAGATAAGATTTTCCCAACTATATTAGAAAATCTCTTACTCCGTTGAGAGAAATCCTCTCTCCTAATCTGTATAAATAGGAGAGGGACATGTTAATGTATTCAAGCTAAGTTACTTCAATAAGACTTCTTTACTTCTTCAATAAAGTTTTTTCAATAATTATTCTTATTGTTTGTCTTAGATTCGAATCCAACCCAAGTTTTGCTCCATGGTCATCTCAGAGCGAGATGGTATCGAACGAAGAGGTCCTTAGGTTCTTCAATCTTGTGAAACTACACCGACCTCTACACTTAGAGATCTTTCATGATACATTTTATGGTTGGAATTGAGTGCGAACGTAATAATTTATTTATTTTATTTGTTATCACAAGAATAAATACTCTTTGACAATTTTTTATGATTAATATAAAAGTCAGTCATCCCATATATGGTTACAGTGACGGTTAAAAGGAGTTACATTATTAGTTTGGATATTCTTTCTTTTTAAAATAATTAAGATCTATAATTATACAACTAATGTTTAGATTCTATTGTAAGCGAACTAATTTAATTATCTATCGTAATGCCCATTTGAATTGTTTTTTTTTAATCAATTCAACATCGAAATAAAATAAAATCGATTAAAAAAAAGGGAAGGATGTTTTCGGTAAATTACCTCTTTCTTCCTTAATATTTATTTGTTCACCGTCTTCACAATCCAACGGCAGCGAAGCCACCCGTTTCCCACTCCCTTATCGGCTCCCTGTCGACGAACTGAACTGCGGTGGGACGATTCGGAAGGCCCCCATTGATTGCAGGAGACGAAGAAGAAGAAGAAGGCTTGAATTCTTGCAGCCTAATCTCAAAATGGACCCTAATCCCCTCCTCCTCCTCCTTCCTCCCTACCTCTCTTCCGATCCTTCTCTATCGCAAGATTTCAATTCCTCCTTTTGCAACCTCAATACCCTCATCCTCTCCTCGTCCTCCAAACCCTCCAGCCCTTACAAGATTTCCCCAACCCTTTCCAACCCCTCCTTCGCTTCTGTCTCCGTCTCCAAAGCTCGAACCCCCTCCGTCTCCCAGTACCGGTCCATCCTCAAGTCCCTCTCCAATCTAGAGCGTGCCCTCATCGGGGCCGCGGCCGGCGGTGCCGCCGGCGCCTTCACTTACGTCTGCCTTCTCCCCATCGACGCCGTCAAGACCAAGCTACAGACCAAGGGTGCCGCCCAGATCTACTCCGGTGCCCTCGATGCCGCCATCCAGACCTTCCGCACCCAGGGCATCCTTGGATTCTACCGCGGTGTCTCCGCCGTCCTCGTCGGCTCCGCCACCTCCTCCGCCATTTACTTCGGCACGTGCGAGCTCGGCAAGTCTCTCCTGTCGAAGCTCCCCTCTTTTCCTCCGCTTCTCATTCCCCCCACCGCTGGCGCCATGGGCAACATCGTCTCTTCGGCAATCATGGTCCCGAAGGAGCTCATCACCCAGAGGATGCAGGCCGGTGCCGTTGGCCGCTCATGGGAGGTTTTGGTCCGAATTCTCGAGAAAGATGGCATCTTGGGGCTTTATGCTGGTTATTCTGCCACGTTGCTTAGAAATTTACCGGCTGGTATCCTTAGCTACTCTTCATTCGAGTACTTGAAGAGCTTTGTATTGAGCAAGACAGGCAAGGCCTATCTTGAACCGGCACAGAGTGTGCTATGCGGTGCCTTGGCGGGGGCTATCTCAGCATCTCTTACTACCCCTCTGGATGTTGTCAAGACCAGGTTAATGACGCAAGCTCATGGGGAGGTTAGGAATAAGGTATCTGAGACATTGAGGCAGATTGTGATGGAGGAAGGATGGGGTGGACTGGCACGAGGAATTGGCCCTAGAGTTCTACACAGTGCATGCTTTGCGGCGTTGGGATACTTCTCATTTGAGACTGCAAGACTAGCCATCTTGCATCACTATGTCCACCGCCGGGATGAGATGGTGGTTGGTACAGTGGCATAAGAAAGGTAATATGCATTTTTGAATGTCGATGAGCTTCATAAATAAGAGTATGTTGGTGCATTTTGCACTTGGCTTGCTATTTCACATGTTCTTTATGGTTATTTATATCTGCTGATTAGAAGTTGCGTATACTATAGAGTTCCTTTGTGTGGATTATGATGCAAAATTGGCGCAGACCTACTTCAGTTCAGTGTTCAGTCTTCATCCCCTGTTTCTTATCAGATGCTAACTTCTTATCCCACAGGATGAATTTAGCCAACAGCGTGTGAGGTCATAATTTTCAATTATGGATCCATTAATTTTGTTAACTGGTACCATAAATATTATGTTATTATGATTTGTCTGACAGAGTTCATCCTCTTTATGTTTTTTAAGACAGCAAAATATATATTATATGTGGTATAAGTTGCAGGGATTAAACTAGCGAGAAGTTCTTTCCTTGCACGAGGAAGATTTTACAAAATATTTAATGACTCTATCTGTAAGAACTTCTCACAAGACCAATGTTTTTGTCATGTTAGTGCCTTCCACTTTCTTTTGCTAGGTCTTCGTTCTCAGCAGTGTTACTCTCGCAACACAATTGTCTACTACCTTATGGGTTGAAGATCAAACTCTTTTTTCCTATTTGTTTGTCTTTATAGAAGGAACATTTAGAGCCCTTGTTGTAGTCAACTACTTTAAGCCCAAGAAGTGCATGTAGGGACATCATTCATCATAATGGTGAGAAAATATGCAGGCTGCACAGGGTGGGGTTTCAAACTTTAATTGTGTTACAAAGGATACATGCTTTACCATTTAAGACAAGGGATGAACTGACAAGGTGCCTTCAAGCAAGTGCCTCCTAGGCGTGTGTCCTAATTGAAGTGTTGGTTGTCCCAAACGGTCGTTTGGGTTGGCCCAGATAACCAAACCCTTCCTTCAACCTGCTCCAAGTCCAAGTCCCTTCCCTAATCTGAATCCAATTCTGACTTGATCAAATCCTGATTCCCATGCAACTCAGTTTTTGGGTATATCACTTCCATGTTTAAGAATTGCTGTTCCATGGCATAGGAGCATATGCTGATACCTTGTTGGCACTACATGAAATGGTGTTATGTAAATTGATATGCTCGTATGCTGATCTTGACAATCCAAGATCAACCTGCCCTATGTTGGCATGTTTGACATATGTCGGTATGATTTGTGTTGATACCATTCTGGTATGATATCTATAAGATGTTTGCCTCCTATATGGTGTCATATCCTCTAGAGTAGAGAATAGACAGAAATGAGGAAGAAAAGAGAGAGTAAAGAGATTGAGAAGAGAGGAGAGAGAGAGGCTGAGGAGAACACACATTTATATGCTCTCTTCACCTAGTAAAGCACTAATCTAGTTTGCTTCACCTAGTAAAGCACTAATCTAGTTTGTATAGGATCACTTCAATCAATAACTTATGATCTGCATAGCACACCTACTTATGGTCTCTTCTTACCTGGTAAAAGCACTAATCTTGTTTAATGGGATTATACAGTTTTTGGCCAATTGAACCCTAAACAAGTTAGGAAAATGAGAGTCAACAGCTGTCTGGTTTTCCAAACTTATACATGTCCCTAGCACTTATCCATAATTTTTGTGTGTCCCAAATTTCTCAAAATTCTCTCTTCTGATTTACCTTTCTCCTAATATTTAATCCAGTGGAGAAAATTCAGCCTGAATTGCTGCTATCCCAGTTAAAAACTTCTGCAGTCCTAGGCTGATTAGGACTACGAGTTACCCTTTTGCTTCATGAAACCATTCTTTTCAAACATAATTTTTTTATAAAACTAGCTAAGATGCTGCAATGAGACTCCAATTGATCTTGGCTGTTGATATATCATATGTTCCCTCTTCTTTAGCTGCTCATGTGTTAGGGGCATCAAGGTTGCTATAGACCCCCATTTAAAGGTTGTTTTGACCCGTCTCTTTTCCCATCCTGAAAAGACATGGGCCAGCCTAAATAAGATTGTTATGGGGCCTTTTGGATCCAGACATCAGGCCTGAGGGAGAGGATCTCGGATTATTAAGAAATTACTTCGTAACAGATATTTTTAACTGATTATGTTGTATCGATATAAAAGTTAGGTTTGCTTGTTTCAGAAGCATGTAGCATTTTTGTATGGGCGTACAAAATCAGAATATCTAAGTTCACTGTTTAGAATTATTAGGAGAAGTTAACCTGAAGCATGGTTTGCTGATTTTGCATATTCGACATCTATTTTGGATTTCAAACTTATTTTGGAATAAATGATGAAATGTACGGCTGACTGTCAGATTTTAAAGCAAATTTGTTGTCTACGGAGGGATGAGACTATTGTTCAGTGATTCATTGGGTTCAAGATGCAAGGAGTGGATTATTTGTTTCTTCACAATGTTTGGTCATTATAGTTAGTTTCAACTTGAAACTTTTTTTAGCTTCTGCAATAACTGGCAAGTGGAAGGGGAAATTTTATATGCATTCTTCAAAATATATGAAGCATCATTCGTGCCCCTTTTAAGGTCATTAACAATATCATGGTTGTCATCGTGATTTCCATATTCTCATGTATGACCCATTTTCTATACATAATTGTTTATTGACTTGGAAGGTTATTGATAATATTTGGAACTGTATCTATGACAGGTATTCATAAGTGGAGCCATGAATTTTGTTGCAAAAAGAACGTTTTAAGTGTTATGTTGTGATCTATGCCTTGCATTCTAGTGCAATGATATTTTCTTTTAGCTTTTTTGAAAGTTTGTAGACATCCATAATACAAGAGGAAGGTTTTTTTGGTACCAAGTTGTGGGCGACTGCAGAAAGCATTTTGTTACACTTATGGTGAGCTCAAGTCTTGTAACCACTATTGTATGTGCTCAACTTGTTTGAAGATGCTCTTATGGATTTTGTTGCAGTGATCCTGTAATGTTCAGTGTATTCTGGTGGATGTTGCATGGTGCCAGTGGCGTGAGATGGAATTCTGTGTCCTGCCTGAAACATCTTTGGAGTTATTTGGAACTGAATTAGTGTCCAAACTGTTATATGTCAGTCCCGATCAATTTGATTCAGATTTATCATCAATTTCTAACAAGTTGTTGGAGGTTTAATACTTGTTTTATGAATAAAATTACACATTATATATTAGATTAAAAATAGATAGTATTAGAAAGAGGATGACAGAAAATTATATTGTAGTGAAAGACAAATGATAGAAATGGAATATGCATGAAAGTTTTTTCTCTCATGGACTTAAATTAGCTTAGTACTTTTTGTACATACAGAGTTGTAACGTGTATTTATAGGGCAAAAGTGTAACTTAGTATTCTAAAAATTGATGTTAATTTTGCAAGCAATATAAAGTATATGAGTGATCAGAATACTGGATGTACATATTCTAGTTATTCAAGTTGAAATTATGATTCAAATCCAATTGCGATTAGTTTCTAAGTCAATCTCGCTTTAGGTCACTATTTATAGAGCGTCGAATATGTAAAACTAAGTTGGGAGTATTTCTAACCGATGCTTCTTCGATAATCAAGTCAGTTCTTGAGTTCAAGATTAGTGGGTTTGGTAACAAAATGCATAGCAAGGTCTGATTCAAAGCTCCCTATTCGTTTAATGCGTTCGGCATATTCGGCTCGTTCGACCTATTCGTTCCATTCGATACATTTGGTTCGTTGGGCTCTTTGGGATTCATCCTACATGACCCTAGTTGGGCTCTTTGGGATTCATCCTACATGACCCTATGAAATTTTCTTGAGACATCTTGGCAACTCTTCTTGTAACACCAATTTGTTATTGCATATTCTAGTTTGCATATTCTAGTTGCTCGAGCTAGGAGCTAGGATGTTGATTTAGATTCAACTGAGATATGTTCTCTAGGTCATTATTCGTAGAACGAGCTAGGAGCTAGGATGTTGATTTAGATTCAACTGAGATATGTTCTCTAGGTCATTATTCGTAGAACGTCAAACCAAAATAACTAGGTCGAGGGCGTTCCCAATAAATGTGCCTTTAAGGATCAAGTCAATTTTTGGGTTCGGTTCGATTAGACTAGTCGGCTAATACTAAAGTATTGTCTATCGGAGCATTCTTGGGAGTCTTTTTTAGTCTCTGAGGACGATTATGCTTAAAATCACTAACGGCAAGAGGGGTGTTTTTAGGCAAGAACTTAGCGTGATGTTCGTTGAACTTGGTGCCACGTCAAACACGAGTAGACAATCGATTGTTCAGCCTTGTATCACCATGTGACAAGTGCTTGTCTTGTGATCCGATCGCCACTTATCAATCATGTGTGATCCCTATGTTCTTTGACGGTTAGATTGTTGATCCGTTGGCTAGTTGACCCATTAGGTATAAATGATGTAGAATATGGATCGGATGCGTAACAGTTTTCAAAAAAAAAAAAAGATATATATATATTATGAAATTGATGTAGTAGAAAAAAATGGGAGCATTACACACTTCGCTCTGATACCTGACATTTATCCCTTTAAAGCGCTGATAGGTCTAATATTTAACGCATTAAAATCTTAAATTAGCCTATTAACTTAATATAAGTTAGATTAACACAAATTAAAACTGTTAAGTTGTAAAATAAGATCAGCATATACATTTTTTTTAATTTTTAGTAGTATAAGACTATTCTTTTTAGTGTGTATTCTTGAAAATAGCTTTAAGAATTTTTCCGCCCCAACTTTGAAAAATTCTTGCCAAATACTTTTTTTTTTTTTAATGTACGATCATCCCTACCGCTGGACCACCATGGCTCTCAACTTGCATTTCTCTCATCGTACTTGTCCATAGTCTTGCTCAAGGAAGGAGGGGGCACAAGTGCTATCGTCACCTTCGTAGACCCCGTCAATCCTCGTTGGACTCGCCCTTGCATGTGCAGAGGCAACATTAGATCCAACAAGGTCCACGGAAGTTGTGGTAGTGATCCTCGTGGCCCCTTCTTCCTCGTGCGAGAATCATGGGTGAGCAAGGACCAACAGGCAAGGTTGCCTGGCGTGGGTTTAAGGTCATAGGTGACGACGACGATGAGCCCTCGAGCAAGGGTTGCAGGAGATGACAATGGGTCCTTGCACGAGGATCGCGAGCAACAACAGTGACTCTTATGCCCCATCCTTCCTTATGTAGGTAAGACATGCAGGGGGTAGGGCCGACAGGGTCATCAGAGATGACAATGGCCATCGTGGCGAGGGCTACAAAGATAAAATTATCTTTCTAGAAAAATTTCAAGATTGTGATGCTTTGTATTAAATTCTCAAAGTTAAAGTTTTTTTTCTAGAAATTCACCGCAATGATAATTTCATAAATGAATTTGTCAAATATTCTTTTGTTTTCCTTTTGACTCAAAAGTCTATTTTCGGTGTGTTTTGAAAAAGATGACGAGTTACAGAAGGTTCCTGTGTACCGGTGTTTGCCACAGAATTCTGACCGGGAATACAGCGAAAAAGAAAAGTAATTGTAGCAACCGCTAAATATGTCAAAGGCCGATCGGTAATAGGAAAGGTCAAAACGCGAAGACATTTCCATGGTCAGACCCAGAAGCCGTCCTCCTGGCCGTCTCCAGTACATAGATAGATAGGACTGCGTAAAGTTGGCAAACGTTGAGCCACTCCATGTCCTTCCCATGACCGGCCGCAACAGTAGAAGCTCAACTTTAATACACCGCTTCCTAAACCCTATGCAATACTAAATGGCTACCATCGTACGACTTCTTCCCATTTGAATCTCTCCTTTCCTCTCTCCTTCTGCTTCTATATATCAGCCACCACCTCAATGCACCCTTCATCATCACCATCGACGAACACCCTTCCGTCTTCCTCAACCTTTAGGTTAGCCTTCTCCTGTCATATACACAAAGATTAGCCTTGATGGAAGGAGCCGAAGTTCCACCATATTTCTTGTGTCCTGTATCTCTTGAGATCATGAGGGATCCGGTGACCCTCGCCACCGGCATCACCTATGACCGGGAGAACATCGAGAGGTGGATTTTCTCCCACAACCACGAGATCTGCCCAGTCACCAAACAGCCACTGCCAAACCTCGACGTCACACCCAACCACACTCTCCGCCGCCTCATCCAGGCTTGGTGTGCTGCTAATGCTTCCAACGGCGTCGAGCGCTTCCCGACGCCGCGTCCGCCGGTGGACATGACCCGGATCGCTGCTCTGCTCGACGAGGCCCGACTCCCGCAGACTCAAGTGACCGCCCTCGGAAAACTAAAAGCCATCGTAGCAGAGAGTGATCGCAACCGACGTTGCGTCGAAAGCTCAGGTGCTGTTGATGTTTTAGCTTCGATCATAGAGAAGAGCGTTTCCAACTCAACAGATCTCGAAGAAGAAGTCTGCGACGGAGTGGGGTCTTCAAGTGTCACTGATGAAGCCTTCACCATATTGTGCTCTCTCCAACTCTCAGACAAAAGCTTACTCGGTCTACTTCAAAGGGATGACAACGTCATTGAATCGTTAACGAAGGTTTTGGAGCGATCGAGCTACCCGTCTCGAGCTTACTCGTTGCTGCTCCTCAAATCTCTTCTCTCCGTTGTCGCTCCAGCCCGTCTATTGTCCTTGAGGGAAGAGTTGTTCCGAGAGCTCACGAAGGTGTTAAGAGATCAGATCTCATACCAGGCTACGAAGGCAGCACTCCACGCCCTCGGCGCCGTTTGTCCTTGGGGACAGAACAGGCTAAAGGCAGTGCAAGCCGGAGCCGTAAGAGTCCTGATCGAGCTACTGCTCGACGAGCCAGAGAAGAGGATGTGCGAGATGATCCTGGGGATTCTACACCAGTTGTGTACGTGCGCGGAAGGGCGAGCCGAGTTGATCGGGCACGCAGCAGGGATTGCAGTGGTGTCGAAGAAGATGCACAGGGTGTCGCAACCAGCAAGCAGGATGGCAGTGAAGATTCTGTACACGGTAGCGAAGTCTTCGCCATCTCTGGCGGTGCTGCATGAGATGTTGCAGGTCGGGGCTGTTTCCAAGCTGTGTTTAATGCTTCAAATGGACTGCGACATGAAGGCGAAGGAGAAGATTCAGGGGATACTGAGGTTGCACTCCAAGGTTTGGAGGAACTCCCCCTGCTTAATCCCTCGCTTGCGGGCTTCCTATCCCTCTCTATAAAAACAACAGCCAAGAATATCCGCACTTTGTTCGTGTCTTCTGATCTTATACAGTTCCTTATTTTTGCGTAGCCAAGCAAGTGAATTATTATATTGTTTTGGAAACGTATTCAGCAAGTGTCATGCCAAGAATGTCTTTCGAATTAATCAGGTCAAAAACCTAAAAGATCGATATGACGACGGTGGATCAAAGCCACTTACTTGTCATCAAAGTGAAGGAGCAAAGACCGTATCTTTGAAAACGATGGAACTCCATATGAAAAGTATTTAGCACCTATTTTGAATGTTCGTATGTTTGAATATTCGTACGAAAGACCGTATGTTGAGCTTCTTCGGACACTTTCCAAGTAGCTATTTAGCTGGAGAGTATTCAAATAACTCTTGAACTCGCCTCTCTAATTCACGCAAACATCATCATACCATGGATTCATGTTTTACGTATTTATTGTTGGAAGTAAACTTGTTCAAGTATCATAAAGAGGTTTATTTCATCAAAAGAAATATTAATTGTATCAAGAGAGAGATTCATTACATCGAGAAGAAAAAATGAATTGAAAGTTTATAGAAGGATAAGTCAAATTGGTTATTGGTTCTTGAAAGGGTTTCTTGAAAGAGAATGATTCATCTTGAATATAATTAATGTAATATATCTTTGGGGACTATATAAATCCCATATGTTGGGTCATGAGAGATAGTGAGTTTCTGAAATTGTAAAGTATTTTTTTCTTAAGAGAAATATAGAAGATTGAAGCTTGTCATACTCTTCTTCTGTTTGATAACTTCATCCCCTCTTCCTATCAAGTTCAGTATTTATATATTGATCATCTGGAACAATTCCGTGTCTCTTGAATATGATTATATGAGACTCTGAATGTAACATATTAGGTTAGTTTCTCTCCGATGATGGATGACCATAGCAACTCCGCCCATTTCAATCCGATGGAAAACAAAAGGAAGGGGGAGAATTTTCTTGAAAGAGACTTTGATTTTGGACTAACAAAGCAAGCTCTCTTCGGCTAGAACCGCTCGATTTTTCTTAAAAGTCAATGGTTAATGCACATCGAAAGCGAGAGGTGATTATGATCAGTTTATAAAGATTTGATGTATGTATTACCAATACCTTAATTTTAAGTAGTTTTGATCAATAACTTAGGCTCTTAGATATAAGTTTATGAGTCAATTATTTCATCACGATAAATAGTATCGAAGATGATCTAATATTGATATTACGAAGGACTTAACCGGTCAACTAACTCTGTCGGGTTGGATGATCGATAGCTCGTGCAGGATTGATCCCAAGCCGGCCATCTCTTTGATCGACTCCCAATTGCTATGGTTGACATCTTCTCCCTCTAGAGAACTACTAGCGGTACTCAAACACGACGGCTTAGATTTGTGGAAAAGTGGGATTACGATGAAGACAAGGTGGAGCTTTTGTGCAAGATGATGATGATGACTTGGTTGGTGCAATTAAGTTGACTTAGCTGCATGTTTCGTGCCGGTATTCCAATGGAAGAACACGTCCAACTTCTATCCACCGCAGACGAAGCAGCACCAAGTGAGCTCTCGTAATTTCGAAGGAGAAAGAGATTGCCACATCGCTACGCTTAATTTACAATCTCACGACACCATGTCTCATCCTCTCTCTCTCTCTCTCTCTCTCTCTCTCATCCAGAAACACCGGTTACAAAGATGATCTTATGAACTCACTTTTCCCCATAACGTGTTTTTTGTTTATTTTCGTACAGCATTTATTATTATTTTTAAATAAAATTATTTCTAATCTTTACTATGTCGACTATCGTCTCCGTCTCATTAGTCCATTGAATCTCGATACTATTAGCTCTCCTCCGCATGTCCTCTCTTATGATACACCGAGGAGTAGGAGTGATCGTAATGAGAAGAAAAAAAAATGATAATAAATGTGAGATAAATATAACATCAATAAGACAATGAACGGAAAGAATCTTATTTTTTAAAAAAATAAAAAGTACTCTCCAAAATTAAATAAAAAAGAAAGCATTATATATATAAATATATATATAAAGTGGTGAAGAGCCACATGACTTGGCACGCAACACCCCACCCCTACTCTTTTCTCCCTTGCATTGCCTTTTGATTAGTGCAGAGGGGAGAGCCACTATTTTACCTCCAACCACGGTTAATTGTACTTGTAAGAATCCCCGACAGCTCGAACATTACAAGCTAAAAAGGAAAAGGAAAGGAAGAGAGGCAATGTGTATGTCAATATGTTACTCCCCAAAGTAACACCTCGCAGTGGCTTACAAAAACTTGTTCATTCTTTCTTCTCAAGTAGGACAGTTCTCAAGCAAACTCATCCGAGCATCTATTCTCATATTCTTCGCCGAGCATAATCCACATCAGTCATGGAATAACACAAATCATTGGATAAGGATTGAATGAGAGGCGAGGAGGAGGAGGAGGAGGAGGAATGCAGGGAATGGAAGGCAAATCTTACGACTTGTACACATCACTCTTATGTCCTACTCATGAAAAGACTAAATCTTACGTCAGATTTGCAACCATACGAAGGGAGGAGATAAGACAGATGTGAACTTTATTCTCCAACTCTTGCTTAGTTGCCCATTCAAGTTGATGGTGAATCACCACAGTCCATTGGTTTGTCTGTTCGTGCATAATGGATCAACTCACTTCTCACTCTTTAGAATACCAAAATATTCAAATAATTTGTTGATTAAATTTTATATGCTTGACTCACTTACTAAGACCTCATTCGATAAATTATAAATGTATAATATTAGTCCGATAATAATAATGTGTCGGATTCGGATCTTTATCTAACTTTTTTTTTTAATATTTAAAATATTAATTTGATGATGATATAATCGATCTAAAGTTTAAAAATTTATCCAAAATATTTTTATATATTAAATATTAATCTGATATTTTTGTATATTAGTTTCTGAAGCTGTGAGGAAAGGAATATGCTGTATTCCTAATTCGCAGATGAAGATTTTGGCTAGATTTGGAAGTCCAAAAGCGGATGGTACGAAGTGTTGTGTCACCTCATGCACTCGAAAGATAACCTTTGTAGAGGATGGATGGCCCGAAGACAAACAGCAGGGAAGGATGCCTTATTCGCATCCGATATGATCTCTGTTCTCTGTCTCGGCCTCTCATCGACTAACAATTCAATCCGTTGCTGCAATTTGCCATGGAAATAAAATTCTTGCATTCCTTATAGAGGATGGATAGAGTTAAATCGTTTCCTTGCGCAGCTGAGGCTTAAGAACCAAAGGTAAAAAAGGGTAGAGAATAATGTAGTCTTGATTCGACCTTCCATACTAGCAAATAAGAAAACACTCACTCCACTTCCTCTGAAAGAACAAAGAAAGACAGGGAAAGGAATATCTTGTAATGTACTACTTATTCTACCCTTCCTAACAATTAAAATGGAGGATGCAGAAGCAATTTGCTTCAGAAAGCTGATTCTTTTAGCTTCTGCACAGCTACAAACTAAATTGAACTCATGTTGAGCGTCAGAAAAAGCCACATATATATTATTCCATTAAGCCTTATCCAAATTAGTAATTTAATAAAGCTAATATATATATATATATATATATATATATATATATATTCTGTTGATAGAAGATAAGATTTTCCTACGAGGAAATCTTATCTATTCTGTTGAGAAAAATCCTCTATTCTGATGAGGAAAATCCTCCTTCTAATCCTATAAATAGGAGTAGAACATGTTAATGTATTCAAGCTACTTCATTTATTTAATAAAGCTTCTTCAATAATTTTTCTTATCTTATATTATTTCTCTCATGGTATCAGAGCCGTTTGCCTAGAGCAAGTTCTCTTCTCGCTGCCGACTCATCACCGCGTTGCTTTTCCGCCTCCGGCGTCTCTAATGTTGTGCTCACCAGTACTGCCACACCTTTCTTCCTTGCTACCCCCTTCTCCATTGCCACTCTATGCCAATGTCTGTTCCATTACACTGCGGCGTCCTTAAGCTACCTCCTAACTCTTTTGCTATAGCTTTCTCCTCTGCTATAGCAGCATCATTGCAACATTACTGTAGATTTCTCCTCTACCGTCGTCGTCGTCGTAGTCGCAACCGTCGCAGTTGTGGCCGTCGTAGCTATCGCCATCGTAATCCTCTATTCTGATGAGGAAAATCCTCCCTCTAATCTTATAAATAGGAGTAGAACATGTTAATGTATTCAAGCTAACTCATTTATTCAATAAAGCTTCTTCAATAATTATTCTTTATCTTCTATTATTTCTATCAACGGTCACAAAAGTTCTGAAGCTGGCATAGCGACGGCCAGTTCGATGATTCAAAGTGAGACAGGCAATACATACATCGGTCGCAATCCTGTTTCCAGGGGAATCCTCTTGTCACCCACGTTTAATATGCGATTGGACATTCCCACGTCTGTCTCCTTTCTTATATAAGCACTTGCAGCCATAGGACGACCATCGGACCAAGCAGGAAAAGAAAAGCCCGGTGCCACCCTCCACCATCGACTTATTTCCACTGCTGCACCATGGATCTTGGAGTTGAGATCAGAGAGAAGACGAGGACAATGGTCGTCGAGTTGTCGAAGAAGGTGAAGAAGATCGGAGAAGACGACCCTCGACGTATCGCTCACTCCTTCAAAGTGGGACTTGCACTCACGCTGGTCTCCGTCTTCTACTACGTTACCCCCCTGTTTGATGGCTTTGGGGTGTCGTCCATGTGGGCCGTGCTCACGGTGGTGGTGATCATGGAATATACAGTCGGTACGTGCATCTCATGCTTCGTTAGTCTTATTCCATGTACATGGGAAGGAAGAAGTTGTACTGAAGCAGTGCCGTGTGCTCTCCTCAGGTGGAACTCTAAGCAAAGGCCTCAACCGAGCTGTCGCAACACTTGTGGGTGGTTCACTGGGAGTTGCAGCTCATCAGATCGCGGTCCTCTGCGGCGAGAAAGGAGAACCCATCCTTCTCGGGCTCTTCGTCTTCATACTCGGTATGCCTCACCGCTGCTCCCCGTCGAGTGTTGGTATCACGTGTTTGTGCCGAGAAGCGCACTGATGGTGCGCTGTGTGTGCTACATGGCATTACTTGCAGCTGCGGCGGCGACGTTCTCTCGGTTCATACCGGAGATCAAGGCGAGATATGACTACGGGGTGACGATATTCATACTGACGTTTAGCCTCGTGGCGGTGTCGAGCTATCGAGTCGACGAGCTGATTCAGTTAGCTCTCCAGAGGGTGTCCACCATCGTCGTCGGAGTAGCTACTTGCCTGTGCACCTCCATCTTTGTCTTCCCAGTCTGGGCTGGAGAAGATCTCCACAAACTTGTGGCTGCCGATTTGGAAAAGCTTGCAAATTTCCTCGAAGGTATATGATTCTAGATGTGATGCTTGATGCCACAGCGGTATTACTGCTTGAGTACATCATCATCTAATTATTCCTTCAAAAAGACAACAGATGATGATGCATAATTTGCATTACATCAATATTACCCTTGAAATATAAATTGGAGCTGTTAGATTAAAATCGGAAGCCTAATTCTGTCACACACTGATATGACAAAAGTACATCTTCCAGAACATGTTTGGTGGTACTAATTCCGGAATCGAATTTGCAGGACTGTCAACAGAATACTTTGCAGAGAAAGGGGAGGTTGAAAATTTGGAGACCAAGTCCTTTCTCCAGGTGTATATTAGTGTCCTCAACTCAAAGCCCACAGAGGACTCCTTGGTGAGGCCATCAGATACACTCATTCTTCTTCATAGCTTTACTTTCTTCTTCCATAAAGTGATTGGCTAGGCAAGCTTTAACTTGCTCTGTTCTTGAAGTTATCATCATCTGGTACATGGATGACCTTCGAATGGTGATCACATGGGGATACATAAGTTTCTATTGCCTAAAGTGCTTCTGTTGTCGCAACGTAGCCATCTTCATAAGCTAGCAAACAAGATGATCACAACAATAATGAAAGATTTATGATTCTGCAGATGAGTCTTGCGAGATGGGAACCGGGCCATGGTCGCTTTTGGTTTCGCCACCCATGGAAACAGTATCTAAGAATTGGAGCTTTGAGTCGGCAGTGTGCCTTCTCCATGGACGCTCTTGCTACCTACATCACCACCTATCCAAAATTCAAGGTATAAATCTCTCGACTCATTGTAACTCCTTCATTTCAATGAAGAGTAAAGTTGTACGCTCTTTCAACAAGAACATCTTCTTGAGCAGCCAAGCTCGGATCCGGACCTCCACTTGAAGATCCGAAAGACGTGCCAGGAGATGAGCTCCGAATCGGCGAAGGCATTGAAGGAGCTGTCGTCCTCGATCCGGGCCATGACCGTGCCTTCCTTGGCCAGCCGCCACGCGTCGACCGTCGTCGCGACGGTCAGGAAGTTGGAGGATGTTCTGTCGGAGGGCAAGGCGACGTCCGATGTCCTCCACTTGGCGACGATCGCATCCCTCCTCACCCAGTTGGACGTCCGAGCCCGGGAGATCGCGGGTTCGGTCGAGGAGTTGGCTCGGCTCGCCCACTTCAAGCGTTTCGATCCGATGCATGAAGTCAGGGTTAAACCATGAAGGCTCACCACACTGAGCATCAATTTGGAAGAGTAATAAGTGCGGCTAAACAGTGAAAACTGATAGAGGATTATGATCTAAATTAATATGAAATGATAAATTTACATATTCCTTATATGTTTTAATCTTTAATTAAATTTGAATGATTGAAAAAAACTTTTTCTTAAATTTATATAAATATATTATATCTCAATGAATAAATCATCAAGTTTTTATATTAATTCTTCCTTATATCCACCATCTCACTACTAGCCACAACAATAATCAATCATTACTGAGTTCATATAAGTATACCTTGTCTTCAAGTGCATCTTTTATCACATCAACTAGCAATTTTCTTCTAGACATGTATTCTCTTATTACTCTAGTTCAATAGTATGTTACCCATTATATAATTTCTCTATCCATCTCTCCATCAATTAATTTCCCAACGCCTAATGTACAAGTGATACCATAAATGATGTCTTTGTCTTATTCTCGACCAAGTGACATCGAAATACATTAGAATCAAGTATATGTTACTGACTTTTCGCTAATTCTCATACTATCAACATAATCTAATATTACCATGGAGCCTAAATATCTCATGACAACATGTTCTAAAAATAATATATTTAAATCATATCAAATCTTTAACCTTCACGTTACCATAAGCTCTCCACTTGATCTTATTAAACTCATAAGCATTACCCAAGCTAAAAAATTTTCACATTAGCGTAAAATCATATGTGAGGAATTAACTCTTGAATTTTTGTATTATTTCACATCACACAAAATGTTATCAACTGTAAGTGAATCTTTTGAATTAAGCAAAATCCAAATGAATATATTACCAAATGCAAAGCATGTTTAGTGGGCAAAAAAATTCACAAATGATCAAGTGTTAGTTTCATAAAGACTTTCAACTGGATTGTTAAACTGATGATAATTTAACTCACCCTGAGTTTGACTATCGCTCAAAGTTAACATGTACGCCAATTAAATGTTAATAATACTTTCTTATATGAGACCTTAATTAAATAGTATTTATATAATTATCTTTGACTTCATCCATTCTTAATATCCAAATCATATTTATAAATTATAAATAATTATTTATAAACTTTACCAAGCTCCAAAAGCCTAGTATACCAAACTCTCACTTTTCACGTTAGTCGACTTTCTCACTCTAAATTTGATAGCTCTTTATTCTTACAATAACAAGAAAGATATATCATATATCTAATGATTTATATAAATGACATTATCATCATAGATAATAATTTTATAAATATTAAGTAATTCCTTAAGTAATTAGCAAATTGATTCTCTATTAAAACCTTAGAAATCTTAAATTATTTTTTAGAAGTAAAAATAATATTAACATCTTCTAATTTTTTTTATCTAAAAAAAAATACACTCGAGATCTATTATCAAAGACGAACATACATAATACCAAAAAAGTTACTATCATATTCTCTGGTGGATCTCATATATATAATAACATTCATACTCTGGATCTCATATAGTATAGATAAATTCTTGATTCTTTGGAGTATTTATCTCTTACATATTTATAAATTTTATATATAATTAATAAATTATCATAATTTATATATTGATTCTCTATTATACATTAGTTTGTACTAAAGCGTATCTTGCAATATCTTAAAAGGACTCTTAATTATAATTTTTGTTTTCGTAAACACTCGTCACTTTATTTTTATGTCTATATTGATACTGATTAGACATATAATACTGATGATAGAACATCTACATCAGCATATATAGTCTTCCTTGGAGCAAACTTGATCATTTGAAGTTGTAAGAAACCTAATATAATTGTAGGATCCACCACTGAAACTAAATACCAAGCCATCGCCACCACCGCTGCAGAACTCAACCGAGTCACCAATCTACTATATGAACTTGGTATCATATCATAATCCACTCTAATAATATGTTGTGATAATGTTGGTACCACCTATCGATAATGTTTCTTTCTCGCATGAAATATATTATCATAGACTCTTAAGATCAAATTGTCAAATGTCAATTAAGTGTTTCTTATATTCATACTTTTGAAACTGACTGACTCCCTCACAAAGCCTCTCGCTCAAGATTGACGTATTTAACGAAAACTTAATCTTACAACAGCATGATAGATATAAATATGGAATTACAACTTTTCATTTCTTATATATTCTAATCCTCAATCATGATTTGAGGATTATATATATATATATATATATATATATATATATATATATATATATATATATATATATATATATATATATATATATATATATATATATATATATATATATAAGCATGATTTGAACACATAAATAAGAAAAATCTCTTCCTCAAATCTATATAAATATAATCATCTAAATGAATAAAATTATTAAGTTTTTACGGTACTTCTTCAAGAATAATCTTAATATATATCTCAAAATTAATTTTTATGAATATAGATACATTATGATAATCATTAATTATATCTCATAAGTGTAGAGTAATTACATATTATCCTTTATAATTAACTATTTTTAGTATTTTAATTTTTATACTTTTAAAAATTATATCCTACACGTTTAAAATGATATTTTTATATGATTAAAAATAAGAAAGAGAGAAATGTGGTTAAATATTTTATTTTTATAAATATAAGAGTCTCAATTGAACTTTTGAAAGTATAAGAATTATGTTACTAAAGTTATCTAATTAGAAGGACTAATGTATAATTTGCCCGTAAATGGCAACCTCTGTTTCAAATCTATTAAAGACGGCAAGCAAGCGTCAGCTGGACTAACCGAGCACTAATCCGAAGTGGCAAATGGAGCTCACAAAAGCACCTCGGTCCACATACGTGCGCCGGACCCAGTCAAAATAGTTGCTGACGTGGCATACTTCTGGTCACCTGCCGTAGACCGAGCCCACGGAATGTGGACTCGCTCGTTCACGTGACCCTACCCTCACGTGGGATGACGCATCTCCCGTCTCTCGCTCACGTGGGAATCCAGAGATGCGACGCGCCGCACGTACGAGTGACGCGTCTCTCAGCCATTGGATCGACACCGTGTTTCGCAACCCACGACTTTTGACGACACCCCTTAAGACTTCGGACTCCGCCGCTGCCACCATCATGTCTCCGGCGTCGAAGATCTCGCGGGACAACTCGCCGCATTCGGCCCGCTCCATCCTTCCGCTTCAGCCACGTCTCTCTTCCCTCTTCTCTATCGTTATTGGGTTTTGCTTCGGTCCATTGTCTTCGCACCTTAAGCCCTTTCCTTTTCTGGTGGCAGGGGTTGAAGCCTGGTGGAGTGGCGGCTCGGTTTGGACCGGGCTAGTTTACAACATGTTGGAGATTTCGACTAAAGGGGCGTCTCCGGGCGGTGACGACGGGGGGGGGTTCAGAACCGGTTCGAGGCCGGGGGAACACCGGTTTGGTCCAGTGGTGGTGGCTCAGCGACAGGTACGGTTCACTTTTCTTTCTCTGAAAACTATTTTCTGCATTTTCATCCTTCTCAGAGGTGTTTGGTCGGGTTCTGCAGAGGGAGCTGCGGCTGTTCGGCACGGTTCGACCGAGTGGTCTGAGAAGGGAGCACGGTGGGACAGGCGTGTTTCTTCCCCGTGTGTTCACCAACCATAAAGTCAGCAAGAAGCACAGTGTGCCTCAGTAATCGATTTGTTCTCAGACGCGAGAAAAGGAGAGCAACATAAGCCGCAGCCAACAGGAAACACAGCGATGGTCAAACGAGGCATTCCATAACAGCCTTCCCTTCAGACGGGTCTTCCTCAGGAATGGACTTACCGAGTCCGGAGACCCAACTCCACCTTCCTCCTGCTCCATGTGAGACTTATCGCATGCTTTCTTTTCGTCTCGAGGAATAAGTGTAGGAAAATTAGATAGATAGATAGGTAGATAGATAGATAAAGAGAGTGGAGGATGACGCAGGAACTTTCGAGAGGTGGAGGGGTGGGGAAACAACATTAAAAATAATCCATTAGCTCCTCCTGCAATCGAACAAGAACAGGACTGACGTATCTATCTTTCTTCTCCGTCATGTGTACTTGGGTTTGGCAGAGGATACGCATACTTCGACAAGGGGTTGCATGTTCGGTTTTGGAAACACAATTTTATTTTTAACATATAGTTTAAAAATAATAGATGAAAAATTATATATTTTTATTTTTTTTTTAAAAAATATATATATTTTTATTATTTTTTATCATACAGTTTAAAAAATTAAAATAAATAAATATATTTAATCTTTTTAAAAAAATTATATAACCCAAATTTATAATAAATAAATTATATAATCATACAAATAAATAGAAAATGATTTTTAAAAAGAAAATAAATAAATTTTTATTTAAAAATAATAATTTTATAATTTTATAATTTTAGATAAAGATAAAGATACTTTTGATTTGTATTTAAAATATATATATTAACGTGTTTTAAATGTGTTCCCAAAAGTAATTGTTGGAGACTTGGTTTTTCTTTTTATTTTCCTCAGAAAAATCTTTCCTGGTATCAAATTACTTTGGAAAGAGTGGTAAAATATTGAAGGCTTCTTAATTTTCTTTGGATGAATTATCGAAAAACACTCATTCATTTTGACTTTTTTTCTTTTTAATGAACGTCTAGGCTTTTATTTTCCTTGTTCTGATTTCGCACCAAAGGAAACCCGTACTCGAATACTTCGTAGTTAAACAATCAAGAAAAAAAGGTCTTATTCTAATGATAAAAGATTGTGAAAGTTGAAAGTTTAATTAATGATAAAATGTTCGATTGATTTAGCATATCTAATTTAGAGAAGATTATGATTGGTACTAATATGACAAAGTAAGTATCATGAGTATTGATTTATAAGTAGGGTGTGGTGAATGAAGGAGAGACAAGCAGCAGATGGTTCTCAAATCGATTTGAGAATTGTCGTGTTTGATGATTCAATCAATCAAAAGAATCGTGTTAGATAAGTAAGAGGCCTATCAGCAGGAGGAATACATTTGTTTCACGAATAGGATTCCGATTCCTATACGGTGCCTACTTTAAACGAGGTGAAGTATATATATATATACAAACCTAAATCCCACGAATACTGTTTCTTCGCAATCGAAGCCCACTGCGATGGGTTTTCTCCGATTACTCAGGTGCTGTTGTTGCCATGGCGATTCCGGTGATGAATATGATGTGTTTCAGAACGGTGGCTTTGAGATGGAAGGAGGAGGGTGCGATGCCGATGAAGAAGATAACATGCTTCGGAACGGTGGCTTTGAGATGCAAGGAGGAGGGTGCGATGCCGATGAAGAAGATAACATGCTTCCGAACGGTGGCTTTGAGACGGAAGAAGGAGGGTGCGATGTCGATGAAGAAGATAACATGCTTCGGAACGGTGGTTTTGAGATGGAAGAAGGAGGGTGCGATGTCGATGAAGAAGATAACATGCTTCGGAACGGTGGTTTTGAGATGGAAGAAGGAGGGTGCGATGTCGATGAAGAAGATAACATGCTTCGGAACGGTGGTTTTGAGATGGAAGAAGGAGGGTGCGATGTCGATGAAGAAGATAACATGCTTCGGAACGGTGGTTTTGAGATGGAAGAAGGAGGGTGCGATGCCGATGAAGAAGATAACATGCTTCGGAACGGTGGTTTTGAGATGGAAGAAGGAAGGTGCGATGTCGATGAAGAAGATAACATGCTTCGGAACGGTGGCTCTGAGATCGTCGAAGACGAAGACTACGGAGACGAAGAAGACGACGAGGACGACTACGACGGCTTTTTTCCGGCAGAGATTGCAGAGCTGCCAATTTACGTGCATGACGGCGGCGATGCTGTTCCAACCGCTGTGGCCTCCTCTGTGTGCTGCATATGCATGGAAGGATTCCAAAATGGCGACCGATATCGACTTCTTCCGGCGTGCAGTCATGCCTTTCACGTTGACTGCATCGATCAATGGCTGGTGCGCGCGACTACTTGTCCGATGTGCCGATCTGAGGTGGACCCGCTTGCGAGCGACCAATATTTGATGTAATAAATACAATACATACGTATACATACATAAGTGTAGACCAAATCGATGTAATGAACGTTCCTTTTCATGTTCGAATAATTCAAGGACTATTTTCTTTCATATTGCATCGACCAAATCGATTACAGGATTATTTTCTTTGATGATTCAATCAACACAAAAGAATGTTTCCATTCAATGAGAATCTCAACTCAAAAACCTCCTTGTGCTGTTAAGTAGGAGCCCGATTAGGAGGCGGAGTAAGAAGAGATATACGTTCACTCCTGTTTTATTTCTTTTTATTCCTACATATTATAAGTCGGACTTAGTTTATTTTGATCTTTATACTTTAAAACATTACATTGTTATAATTACGAAAGTGAAACATTTAGGTCAAATTATCATAATGACATTAATTTTATCGATAGAAATATAAAAAATAAAGGGTAAAAAAAGAATTTTAACGTTCGATGGCAACGGTAGAGTATGACGGTACTGCTGGCGTCAATGCCGACGCAATTGCCTAGCCACCTCCTATGATAATAAGATTTACTCTCACTACGATGTCATCCGCCTCCATGAGGAGTGTGCCCCCGACCTCATCATTGCCTGCCCACGTCGCTCTATTGCTTGTTCGGCATCGACGCAGATGGTGGTGGTCGTCATGGCATCTACAGCGAAAGATAGTAGCTGTCCCGCCTCTAACTCGTCTAGTGGATCCCAGCCTCAAACCCTCACCCTTTGCATCTATGTCGATGTCGATGTAGACGTCGGGCAATCATCGCCCTTCGATCTATGCTCTCTCAGCAAGCTCTGCACCATGTCCAACCACCTCCTTAGCAAGTGGTCGCTGTTATTAGACTAGACTATCACCTCCACCCGCACCTCCCTAGTCATCTATAGCACTCCCGCATTGGTGGTCGGTTCTCTGCCTCGACTGCTAATCATGCCACCATGATGTTCAGCAACGCCATTAGTTTCTCCTTAGATGCCTTATTCTCTGATGACCTGGGGTCCTCATCAAAATTGTTTTGCTTCTTATCAAAGTTATTCTCGATAAAACTAACGTTATTAGGGTAAATGGATCTAGATATTTCACTTTCATAATTATAGGAATGTCAATATAATTTTCTAAAGTATAAAAATCGAAACATTAAAAATAACTAACTACATGGGCCAATATATAATTAACTCTTATACTTATAATTATATATGCATGTAGGATTCCAATTCATATATATATATATATATATATATATATATATATATATATATATATATATATATATATATATATATATATATGTGCTGACTCCTGTTTTATTTCTCTTTCTCCCATCATACTTATAATTATTTTACAAGTAGGATTCCGATTCCTATATATTTGCTCACTCCTGTTCTATTTCTCTTTCTCCCATCATACTTATAATTCTTTTACAAGTGGGATTCCAATTCCTATACAAATGCGACATTTCTTACCTCTATATATACGAGATGGGTTATTGTCGATCATTCATCTCAATCACTGCGATATGTTGTTTACTGTCACTCGTCTGCTGCTTTTGCGGAGAATACGATTCCGATGATGTGGACTATATGCTTCGTATCGGTGGCTTTGTGACCGACGATGACGAAGACGAAGCCGATGAGGAAGAGGAAGCCGAAGAGGAAGAGAATAGGGGGCTTTCTCCGGAAGAGCTTCGAGTGCTCCGAGTTGACGTGCTTGAATACGACGCTGTTCCAACTGCGGCCTCCTCCTCCTCCTCGTCCGCGTGTTGCATATGCATGGAAGAGATCCACAAGGGCGATCGATGTCGACTGCTTCCGCCGTGCCGTCATGCCTTCCACCTGGACCGCATCGATCCATGGCTGGTGCTTGTCCGATATGCCGGGCTTTTGTCGAGCTTGGCCGTGACAGCATCCCAGATATATGATATAATACATACACATAACACATAACACATACGTAGCGGTCTTGCTCTCCATGCTATATCTTGAGTCGATGTAACATTCATGAACAAGTTCTTTAGATATGGAGATAGTGATCATCGATGGGAACCCTGTGGCCGACATATAAGAGAGATACTTCGTGACGATTATAATGGAAGAGCGACAAGTGGATTCATATGAATAATGTCTAATGTGATGGGTCATATACGAAAAAGTAGGAGAAAATTGATCCTCAGTTTGTGAGGAGGGGCCATGACAAGAAGGCAACAAGGCCTAATGATGGGGCGAAGACGATCGATATTTAGAATATTAAAAAATATAAAAAATAATAATAAATGAACGAGAGAAAAAGCTAGAATTAATGATTTTATATATACCAATTTAAATTTTAGTTTAGCATGCAAAGCTCCAAAAATTACAAATATATTGGTGTAGTTGATCGCTGTCAAATGACCGATAAATACGATGAGTGGAAAACTAATTTGAGTCCGGTCAAAATTAAAATTAGCAAAAGAAATCAATATTCAGAAAGAGAAATTGTAGTAATTAGGAGGAAAATTATGAGCAAGAGAAGGTGGATACTTGATTTGATAAGGATTTCTTGCAATTGCTAGTCAAATCCTTGCTGACCCCAATCGAAGGGCGACATTTATTGCATAGATAGATTAAAGTAAAATATTCTGACTTAGTAGGTAGGACCAAAGTAAATGTAAAATATCATCAATATGCCTCGCTAGTGTTGTCCTTTAGAGGGATCGGTAATTTATTTATTGGTTTTCGCCTTTTGTCTCGTACGATACCCACTCGTGGCCTTCACTTTGGTTTTAAGAAAAAGGATTTGTATCCCCTATTCTCTCTAGCATGCATTGATTCTTTTATTGGCTTTTCGAGATGCATTCTCCATGGTTTTGGATGGATATATAGTTAGATATTCCAACTCTTGGTAGTTGGATCACGTTAATATAGATTTTGATTTCATTAAAAGTCAACGATTCGATATCAACTCAGGTCAAGCATCCAAGTTTGTCCTAAGTTTAATTTGATAGTATGAAAGGATTGACGAGGGATCTTACCATATTATATTAAAGATATACTTAGGGAAGATCTCTCCAATTTATAAGTTAGTAGAATGAAAGAGTTTGAATAATATAATGGGGTTGTGAGCTTAAACCACTTAAGAAATTTATGATGTGTACTTACATGAAGAGTTTGGATAATTATTGTAGTTAAGTAAAAAATTAATCAACGAGATAATTTTGTGGAATCATTAGTAGTATTTCCACCGTGCAAGCATGTGTCAAGTCATCAAATATTACGATTGGTATATTGATATATGAAGATTTATATTTGATAGAGGATATTTTGATACCATCCAGTTGACAGCCACTTCATATCACATATAGTATCACTCTAGTCAAAATAACGTACATATTTTAAAGCAGTACGAAACGACACAGATTGATTCAGGAATAACTACATCATGAAGCGATATAACCCAGCTCAAAAGTGATGCTGCTTGGCTCCGAAGTGATGCATAGCAAATCCACATCATTCGGAATCAAGTGACGCTTGCCAGCAATGATACAACTCAACAATGCATGGAGTTAAGAGGATGACCCCGAGACAAACAAATTGCTCGTCGAAAATATCAACGAATGTTAGAAAGCACAGAGGGAGTTGACCCCTTATGAAAAGTATAAAAATCACTCCCAGGTAGATGTCAGGGGATAAGATTTACTATCCACAAAAACTGACTTAAGCTTCAGATGAGTTAAGCCGAAACTCCCTTCTTTGGCATTGACCTATTGTGTAGGGACTTAAGATCAGAAGCCTCTCATGGATCCATCAGAAAACACCCTAGGAAACGATGACCATAATTCTTCGTTCCTTCTCCATGAAGTATTTCTTCCAAGTAATCACACGAATGACCTTACATTATTGGAACTGGACCAAACAGTGTACCTTCTTGAGCCACGATATAAAATATCACAATAATATCGATGTTTTCAACTTGTGTTAAGATGAGTGAGCATTTAATACGTATCGAGTCATTATTGATATTGACGAATCATTCAATCGTAGATATCTATTCGAATATAATATGTTATCGGATCATCTCAATCATATTTTAGACTTCTTAATTAACATTAATCGAAATATATTAAGTTATCTATTTATACTTTTTTCATATATATATATATATATAATCTCCAAACACACCTTTTTAAACAGTCAAAAAGATATTTAAAATTTTTATATTAACATATCCAGATGGTTAATATACTTTTTATAAAAAAAAATCCATCTAAGAGATGAAGTACTATAATCCAATACAATGTAATACTTGTAGAAAGAAAAAAAGAAAAAGAAAAAGGGTGCTCGGAACACATTCACTTTTGTCACTATCTAAGCATCTGCCACGTGGCTGTCACACAGTTTTTGCGGCACGAGTGGCGAGTGCGGGTAAAAGTTATCCTTCCATCGTAAGCAACGCCACAGAGCACAGCCACGAAGGCGAATCCCCTGCACGCGTTTTAGCCTAACGGCTCACGCGGCTTCTGCCTTTAACCGGTTCAATGTCAATGGAATTTGAACTCTGTTGGACCAACCCACGGGTCTTATAGTCGTCGTCGTCGTCGTGGTGGGAGTCGTTGAACCAACCCTCCACTCCCCACTCCGCTTCTTGCGGCCGTCGCCATGAGTTCCTCCTCCGGCGATCCTAAGCCCGTCGTTACCGGATACCCCGCTCCCCTTGCCGCCGCCGCCGCCTACCCTTACCCCGCTCCGCCGCCCCCCTCCTACTACTCCAACATCGCTCCTCCCCCGCCCCAGCCGCAGTACTACCCCCGACCCTACGCTGCCGCCGCTGTCGCCGCACCCGCCTACAACCCTCTGTTCCTTCGCCGCCTCCTCTCCTTCTTCGTCGCCCTCTTTCTCCTCGTCGGCCTGGCCGTCTTCATCGTATGGCTCGTCCTCCGCCCCCGCCTTCCCGAGATCGGGGTCACTTCCGTCGCCGTCTCCGGCTTCAACCTATCGGCTTCCGAGCAGCAGCTCTCCGCCGACTTCGACCTCAACCTCGCTGTCCATAACCCCAACAGAAAAATGGGGATCTACTATGACCACGTCACCGCCGCCGTCCTCTATGGCACCGAGACCATATCGGAAGCCTCGCTGGCACCTTTCTATCAGGAGAAGGGAAACACCATCGCCGTCCGGGCTCGGTTCGTGGCGGTCGGTGAGTACGTGGATCCCGATGCGGTGAAAGGGATCCGTTCGGACCAGAGCCGGGGTGATGGGGCGGTGGGCTTTCAGGTTACGGTTTTGGCCTGGGTGAGATTTAGATCTGGGGCATGGCGAACGAGGTGGCACACCATGAGGGTATACTGTGATGATGTCCCGATCGGGTTGAAAAATGGGACAACTTCATCGGCCTCAGGGTACTTGGTCGGATCGACACCGAAGAAATGCGTGGCTAATCTCTGAGTAAGTTCGTGAACAATCATCCTTGTTTTGGACTTCTTAACTTCTTTAGGATTATCTTATAGCGATACGAGACTGAGTTGCTCTGATACTGTAACTATCTACCTATGATTTGATTGTTAAATCCTTTTCTGACTTTTTCCTGTCCACTATTAAATTTAAAGAAAATAATAACTATGATAAATTCTATATAAAATGTATTTTTAGTTCATATGGATAAACTTTCTTATTGTTTTTGTTCTTCTCGAGCCATGCTAAGTACATATTATGCGATCTCTGTTTTGTTTTCGAATTCTTGTAAATGTTCTCAGCACGTTGTAAGTTTTAGGTTGATTTCTGACTCATTGCTAGTTTACAACTATATCTGTAGATAAAAAGCAATTTGGAGGCTTTTTCCAAGAAAAGACAACTAGTTTGGAAAGTAGTAAGATAGAGATGAAGATTTAAATAACAGAGATCTTCTTCTTTTGGCTTAAGGAATCGTCTCTTGTCTAGAAATTACCAAGCAAACCAACTAAAACCATCTCCACAGTTTTCTAATCCAAATCATAGAGAATCGACGATGTTCAGGACTTCACATTAACTGATTGGAACCTCAGATTTCTCATTTTTGGCAAGGTCCCAGCAAAGTGGTTTTAAGCTGAATAATTGAACTTGATTAAAGGTTGACATGACTTAATTTAGGACAGGATCATATTCTAGTAATTCCCCCTCCCTCAACGTGAGGTGGAGGGCGGAGTCCATGTTGTTAGATCACATTCTTCACCTTCGACGTCTCCTTTTATTTTTCACATGCTTAGGCATGACGTCAATGTTATTGTACATGCTTGTGGATTTAAAGAGTGTATTGTTTCACTGCATTGCACTACATTATTTGTATATTGTCACTAAGAAGGAAATAGTTGATCAATTTAACGTTGATTTATAAATTTCAAGTAGCTAAGTTTCTTTCTGTTGTTGCATAAAATTAATTCTTTTTTGCCCTAGTTTGTGAACACTGCAAAATTGCAAGTGCCAACTTGGTACCCAAATTGAGGTTTGTGGGCACTAAAACTTGATAGGGTACTGTATTTTAAAGTATTTGTTTTTTTTTTAGCAAGGTTTTAAATCTTTGTGATGATGCCTTTATTGGTCCCTGGTTAGGCTGCCATTTTGTTACTGTACCCAATGGAACTGCCCTCTGTATGTTGGTACCGATAAAAAGAAAATAATGAACCAATAATAAAAGAATTCAGTTCAAGAACTTCATATGACGAGAGAAGGCATCCTGAGATATGGTCTGAGATATTTTACAAAAGTGGTTATTTATCAAGGCTAGGTAAATGTGAGGATGATTATTAAAATGAAAGTGCTGGCTAAAGGTGCCGTAAGATGAATTCTCTGACGCTGTCTAGTGCATTTAGTTTATCAAAGCTAGTTAGCCAAAAGCACTGGCAAAAAAGAAAAACAAAAAACTGTTCACCTTTTTCAGATGGTAGTAGAATGAACAATGATTTCGGGAACGGTGGAACTGATGAAAATCAATGGACATGTTTGAGCCTTCTGCAGCAAAAAATATACGGGAGCAAAATTTTTAAGATGGGATATAAGGTGGTATGCATCTGTGGCTGTTTAACCCTAGAATTTACTAAAGGTAATCAATATGTGCTCTTTCCAGTAAATGTAATTTTGGCTCTCTCTGTGGTATAGAAATATGCAAGTAACAGCCAGATAAATAATGTATTGTTGTCTTTTGGAGTTCAGAATAGTAGACATTCCTGGTACAGTCTGCAGTATTTGCCAGTCTGGCATGGGATGGTACTTGGTATCAAGTATTAAACCGCTCAATATATATGTTGAGAACAATGATTTTCTTTGCAATTTTCCATCAGGTTATTCTATTAGTAACTTTATTAGGCTTAAAAAAGGACGGACCTAGTGCACAAGGCTCGCTCCTGCTAATGTTGAAGCCGGGGAGGATTAATATACACAGTCTTAACTTTAAGTATTCAAAGAGATTGTTTTCGTGACTCGAATCCTAGTCTCTCAGCTTAGTGACTTTATTAGGCTCCATTACCGAAATGTATCATATTGGTTGAACGGAAGGAAGAAACATGGTACAAAGTACTTCAATTCTTAGCTTAGATCAGTAATGGCTGTCTCAGTACAGCTTAACTTCTTGCATCTTTCCTTTTCTTTTAGTATTAGCTTCTCACTGCCATGTTGTTTACTTGAATTTTCGTAATGGTTAAACCATTGGATAGAGTTTCGAGAACCATCTTTGTACAGCTTGATTTGGGTCTTTCTGCCATAGCAGTATTGGCTTCTCTGGCTATGTTTGAAACTTGAGGCCCTCACGAAAGGACGCTTGTGATGACAGTAGTTATGATTCCTAGATTCAAACGCTTTACTTAAAAGTTAATTATGTCGATGATGACAGTAGTGTGCAGTTGAGATACAACTGTTATATTATCTAGTTGGTAGGTTGTGCACTGTTTGTTTCGTTTCTGCTGAGTTATTGTATGTGGGAGGCATCTGACCACCTTCATTCATCACTAGGGCATGTGATGTGTTGTGTTGGTTGTGTACCACTGAGTTGACAGTACCATTTGACTATAGGGTAAAATTTTGGTCATAGGTGCTATCGTGTGTCACTTTCCTGGAATATCATGATTATGAATATTAGGAGAAGGAAGTTTCTTAGACATGAACGTTTAGCTTGGAAGCATGGTATGGACATTGGCTGATGTGCCTATCATATTTGCACCATGTAGTTTGTGATTAGTATCTTGTTACACTGACGAAGCACATCTCCTTGGTTCATGTTGTGCAGAAATGTTGGTGGAAGCTCAAGGATATTCATGAAGCTTTTATTGACCTTGCTGAGGATGAAAGCTCCATCAGAATCACCTTATACAGGAGTGTTTTATGCTTAAAATGTCTGGAGCAGTTGTGCACAAAAATACCAGTTCTTGGACTATATCAAGAATGTAGAAATTTTATGGTTTAGCCACATAATGGAAGATGGACCATGGTTAATAGGGAAGGGACTGTGCATTAATTTGTCCTGCAAGTTGTTTCCTTTCTATCCATTTCTATTATCGTTGCATCCTTCTTTCGTAAGAAGGGTGAACAGATTTGATTGTATAATAATAATAGTAATGCCGGCTATGCAGTAGTAGATGATTAAAATAGATGAGTTTCTTCTCATAGTGGCACGGAAGATGTCTGAGATCGTCCTTTAGTAAATGTATGTTATTCTCCGTGGCATTTGAGGAGATATCCTATTGGTTAAACCGTAGATTACATAATATTTGTATGAATAAAAAGTAAATGATAATTTTTCTTCTTTTCTTTTTTCAGAAGGTACTACTAATTTTCAGTTTTTATTTTTTTATTTCATATTTTTTTCTTTAATATCTTAAATATATTTTTATCATCATTCGTTTGTCATGCTGTAAGACCCCACCACCTTTGTCCCACCTCTTCGACGGGTCCCGTGATGGGCCTTGCAAAAGGGCAGGAGGCCCTTATGGTGGGGCGGAGATATTTAAGATATTAAAAAAATCAAATAAAAAAATTAAAAATTGAGCACCATTGAGATCCGTAAATGGGCCGATTGGGCCAAGCTCGGGGAATGTAACGTTAAGGCCCGGTCAACGTTTAGGTCGACCCAAGACACGCTATTATCCTCCTATCCTACATTCTCCAATGTCGTAGCCATCCACCACTAAAACACCATCATTCCCCAACGTTGTCATTCTTCATGCGATGGCATGCAACTTGTATCTACCACTACTCGCCCTTTTTGACCAGCCCACCTCCTCCTCTTACTGAACGTAAAAGGAAAAGCCAAAGAAGAGCACATGGATCGGTGCCCTTCTTCTCCATGGAACCGAAGCATCATCACACATAGACACTCATCTCCTTGGATCCTCCAATCATCACATTGAAATTAAGATATGATCAAAGACAAGGATATCTGCATTGGATAGACAAGCCATCATTGCAGGTTGCAGAGCTTCCAGATCCGAGAATTCCCTTACTTCCATGCAGGCATTCTCACATGCAAGCTTAGAGGAAAGACGAAAAAGTTAAAGGCTCGGATGGAGACTCTTAGCAAAAGAAGCCAGTGCGAGCTTCCTTTTCCTAAAGACTGCAAAAGATCATAGGTGTGAAAACTTTGTCTCCATGCTTGTGTTTCTTTTGCAGATGCCGATGGGGTGTTCTTTTTTCCTCGAGGGCTTTGAGTGAACCACGGGAGGTTTGGCAGCTGCTCTTCGTTATAGACTGAGCAGTCGCCATGGAGAAGATACATGTTGCTTTTGAAGGATACCAATCGGATGAACTGTGGCTGACAAAGCTGTACGACTTGTGGTTCTCAAAGAACATCCGTATCTTTGTTTTGTCTTTTATCTGCTAGGAAATGAGTAGCATCGTTGAAGGCTGCTCCCAGTTGAAATGATCTTACGATGCCTACGGTACGATGCTTTGCATTCTGAAATGTCAAGCTTTTGATGCGCAGATGCCGTGGCTCTTCCAACGAAAAGAACTTATCTCAAGCCTACGTAGGTCAATAGTCTAATGATGAATGCCATAGCTACTGTCAGTCGTCGCACATGGTGTCACCACCCGTGCTTTACGGTGCTCTCATCGCGAGTTCTACCGCAAGCTTTCTTCACCATCCAACTTGTGATCTTGCACTGCACTTTGTTGGCTGCACAACTATCACTGTTTGATCCAGTTTAAGTTACAGTCTGCGCAGCCTATGTTGGCCATCGAGGATCGCAGCGCAGCACTCGATTAAGTTCACAAGGCATGCAAAGTACCTCAACGAGAAGAAGCACAACTGAGAAAGATGATAAGAGCTAAAAGACACCCTCTCTTTTCGTTGGGCATTCGTTCGGCTTGAAAGGGACGTCGAGCTTTAGCAAACTCATAGGCTACTGTGAAGTGTGGACGACGTTGTCGTCATGAGTGTGCTTCTCATCCTGTACAGCTAATCATAAAACTCTTTGTTTCTTTTCCTCCTTTATCTTTCAATCCGCTGATGGGCTGTCACTTAAAGACCGTGCATGCCTACAGTGATGTCTCTCTCTTTATCTCCTGCAAAGCTCGAGGCCTCGTCTTTCATGTCACCATGAAGGCCATAAAGAAAACAACCCCTGCAATATATAGCTACCCAATGAGACGCATTAAAGCCTTCTGATTTCGGAAATGTAGCCTAAAATAGAAAACAAAGGTGGGAATAAAAGAAATCCAAATTCTTTACGTGATCCAAGACGCATGCATGAATCTTTTCTTTTCCACACTGCCTCCACTGTGATGACCAGTGCACTATCAAAAAAGACCAAGAGGTGGTGGCAATGTGACATGTCTGAAAACCACCATGACATTATAGGACGCATCTCCTCCTTAGTACATAAAACTCACGAAGATTGACAGCTTAAAGGAGACCTATGTTCCATGGTTATCGAAGAAGGAAGACGATGGTCTGCCTTAGGTAAGGCATCTTGCTAGGTTGGCGTCAAGAGAGATGGTTCATAAATTAGATAGGTTATCCGTTTCGAGTTTAAGGTAACATATGATGCCGAGAATTAGGTCCGAGCTGTAAAGACCGACAAGCAGGCCACTCTAAAAGTGAAGCCATGGGTGAGTCTCCATTTGCAGCACCTGCACACATGATGATGCTGTTTAGATTGGCTGTAAAGATGTATGACTGATGTGGTTTCGACTTGGTTCTCTGCACCGATGAGACAAGTATGTTTAGCATTTGTCTGATAGTTAGTGATGGAAAGGTGCACTGAGATTATGATATAACCAATCATTAAAGCTGAAATCCTTTACATAATAAATCACTAGAGTTTAAGCTAAAAATTCAATTACACTTCCGGCAGCGGTCTGTGGACGATGAATGAATGATTCATCATCTCCGAGTTCTTTTTTCATTGGAAAAGGTGCTGCTTTCGGCTGGCCAACAAGACATAAAGTAGCTTCACTTGTAGAAGAAGTAGCGTTCGAATTCTCTTTCGTTAGATTGCGCATTACCAGCCACAGCAGATACCGAATGAAAACAAGTTCATTAGGATTTGGCTACGATGCGACGCCTTTGTTTATGATGCGTTTTGCTTGCAAGCCTTTTCTTATTCTTTAAGGGCTTAAAATTGGTATGTATTGTTGGTGAACTGATGTGTCGTGGCTGATGAGTCAGCACAGCCTAGTCCACGGGTCGATGTCGGGAGTTTTTGGTCGGCTGAGCTGGATGCCGAGGTCGATCGAGCCCTTGCGACGGGGTGTTGATCAGCGTCTCTCTATCTCCAGGTTGGTTAGTGGCTCGCGTTCGTACACTGGATGGCAACTCCCGGGTCGAGACACTCGCGACTCGAGGATGATCGCTTTCCTGCAAAAATGACCTTCGTCGGGTGATTCCCGACTTTGGCCTCTCCGACGAGTAAGTCAATAGTTGTTTTTCTCTTTTTTATCCTCTCTCTTAGTCGGATGCCGGCCAGGAGTTTTTATACTACTGTACGAGGATCGATCGTACACGAGTTTGGCATGGTGGCCAATCCTTAAGGGATAAGATGGTATTTTTATGCGATCGCCATCCCCGGATGCACGGAACGACGCCAGATGGCGTCGTCCCGAGCTTCCGGGACGGGACATACCAAACAACACCTTGGTATGGATTCTGACTTGCGTGGGGGTGCTCCCCTTACTGACTCGACTGTAGTGCGACGTGACATCGATTATGACATATCTTGGATCCAAAATATACCTTATCAATCATATAAATATTTTCAACATCCATATCTTAGTGGAGTCGATCATTTGTATAATAATATAATACTCTTTTATATTATACGTTAAAATTATTTATCTATAATTTATTTAAGAGAATAATTCTACACTATTAAGAATCCAAATAATTCTGACGATTCTGATTGATCAATATTTTATTTCTAACATGGTATTCGATTGACTCCGAATCAACATCATTCATGTGGATATCAAATCCTCTTGAAACATTAAAAAGTGCCTATCCATTGTTTTACCAAATTGAAATATTTAGATCATATGCTCCACGAATTGAATCTCCAATGTGCCCAAACATATTCGATTTAGTTATTTACTAAAAATAACCGATCAGGAAGGTGTTTATGTTGTAGAAAACGAGGGTGTCTTTATATCCTATCCCTCGGTATTTGAACCGTATCTCTCTACTTCTTTACCTCCTCTTCCTTTTGTCATTCTTAATCTCGCTTGCACAACACGTTCTTTCTAAGATGAGAGAGAGAGAGAGAGAGAGAAAAGGAAGATTAAAAGAGTGCATGAATCCTTAAATGATGGTACATGATTGATAAGATAAACTATTTTGTAAGATTCGTTCGGCCTCGAAGTCTGTAAAGGGAGACAAGAGAAGATAAACTTTTTAGGATTCTTAGAGCACCAACCTTAAGGTCGGTCTAAAGAGTCGATAGATGCTTATCTTTGCTTGGTTAATCTTTCCAAGTCCCCCACTACTACTACTTTTTGGAGAAGGGAATGTTGAGTTGTGATATCAAAAGCAGAGAAAAGAGGGTTCCTTTTCAAATGCCATGAAAAGTAGTGCACTTTTGATGAGGAGGAGGAAGAAGATTGTCGTGCTCTTCTTGCTTTCTCAAGTGCCTCCTTTGCATAACCATTAAGTTACGAATCGTGCCTTTTGGTCCTTTTGTGCATATGTTTCATTACCTCTACTCCATCGTTTGCAGTCTTTCATCACATTTAATCCCATCTTTTACGACTTGATTAGATCATATCTTTAATCCATTAACTTTTTAAGCCTAAACTACTTTTCTAGATGTTTAAGTTTAAGCTTATGATTATCCGCTCATCGATTTCTTTGTTAGCTTTTGGTGTCGGTAGCCTATGCCGAGGTGAAAGGTGAAACGATTTGATTCAAAGTGTGAGAACTTATCACCCTTGTAAAAAACTTGGAAGGTTTTACTCATTTTCAATGAATTATGGATGTTATATAAGCAACGTTTGGGGTCATCAAATGAATATGTTGGGTCGACTCAAATGTTTTGATGTTCTTTTACAGTATGTAAAATGAGTGTAGTCGATTTTTGTGTCATTAAATCAAACTCCCTATAAAGTTGAGTTTTTGGTATTTGAATTCTTTCAACTTCATAATAGTATATCTGTTTGAAGGCTATGATTATTACTAATTTGGAGTTATATTAGGCTTTTACTATATACGTGCGAGAATGCATCTATTGGTTTACATTTGGGATCGTGTCAACGCATCACAAATTGCTAGTTGACATTACCTAGTACAACCCAAAAGTTCTCACATAATATATTTTATATATTATTTACGCGATGTGAATTATACATAACACAACATACGAGTTGTATATATGTTATGAGTCATTTATCTATGAGTATTCTCGATAAATATTGTTTCAATGATTAAATTAGTAATGAGTTTAAAATGATCACGCTAGTCAGATAATACTAAATAGAAGAATTATTTAGTAAGTCTAGACGCACTTGGGGTCTCTTTTATAGGTGTCTCTGAAAATCATTACATCAGGGAACATCGACAATCATGTGACATTGTCGATCTGATATGCTTCTTAACTAACTTAATCTAGGCTATAGACCTATAGCCACAACCATGTATGATCGTCTTCGAGCTCCAGCGATCGACATGTTGGCTATGTGATGTTGGTATGCTGCCTGTGAATCGCATGTGGTTGATGTGGCTTTGAATCATTCGTCATCCATCATCTAATACTAATGTTCTTATTTTGATCTCATAATCAAGCAATCTTGAAGATATTGAGTGGTCACTTTAGCTAGGAAATATTGTAAGCCGATACATAGAGAATGATAAACATTATAGCTAAGCCAATATTATGTGATATAGTGTTTTTTTGGAAAAAAAAAAAAAAAGAGTTTGAGTTTCCCTAGTTTCTTTTATTCAAATCTTGTATAGTGGTATATTATCCGAAAAAAATACATGATAAACGCGTACGTATACAAATAAATATCTTATAAAATCACAACCAATCACCATTGTGGTAATAAATAACATTTTTCTCTATCTTTCTTCTTTGTTCATTGTTCCATATCTTATTTATCAGGAAACAAAAACCTTAGTTTAGTATTAAAACTCACCATTAACTTATATATTCTCTATCGATATCGACTCAACATGATATGTTATTAAAAACAATATTCATATGTATGAGAAAAAATAAATAGACCAGAAGATAGTCTCGCGTTAATAAATATTGGATTCCACCTAAGATCTAAAAAAAAAATTAATTTTTACATTAAATTAGTATCAAACTTCTGATGACACCCAAACTCTATGAGACTTAGGGTTTATGTTAAAGTGGTTGGCTGCATGCAGTAGAAGCATTCCATTCCAAGTTTCTGATGACACCTGTAACGAGGAAACCTCAGCTAAAACAAAGGCCGATATGATGATTTGACGAGTAGAAAGATAAGATCATCAAGTAGACATTAAAATTAGCATCAGAAAGAGCTCATCAACCAATTACACACTGTGTTCCCTTCCCTACATGCAGACTAACCCATCCACCCAAACCTTCTCTTCCTCTCATCTTGTATTTCACTGAACAGTATTAAACGACAAAAGGTTCAGAATGAGGAATCAAGAAACTGCGGATCTAATAATCAAACAAATCATAGTTCCTCAGGCAACTCAAAAAAGAATGCACCGTCCACAGACTCGAGAAGCCCCATGTCATCCGAGAAATGATCATGGAGATCTTCTTCGTCTTCGGCACAAAGATTCAAATCTAACCTGCACGCCTCTTCCTTCTCGTCTTCGGTGTCAGCCTTGTGCTTGACCGGAGGAGAGCAAGCTCTTGACCTGGAATCAAAGCTTTCACAGCTCAAGATGATGATGGCGTCACAAAGCCTGACTTCCTCACCGCTGCTGCTCTGTATCTTCCCTCTCTCCATCGAGGTCTTGATGCCAGACCGAGCGTGGTAGTCCGCTTGCTCGATGTCTTCCATCACGATGACTCGGTGTGGGTTTTCGCGTATGGCTTCGAAGAGGCTCTCGAGATAGCTGTTTCTGACTTGTTCCCGCGACCTTTTATTTCGTACATCATCCGTGGAGTCCGACGGTGTGGATGAGAAGTTACCGAGTCCAATGGTGATGAAATTGGCGTAAGAGGCAAAGACAATGCCGGCGAGCTCTCTGGCTATCCTCTCCTTGCCTTCGGTGTCACCGCCTTGGAAGAAGAGCCATGTGTCTTCCTTTTTCTCCGAAGAAGAACTCGACTTCTCTTTCCTTGTTATCAATCCTGACCTGCACCGGAGGATGGTGCTCGCAATCTCAGGAATGAGATCCTTCTTCCGGGTGACCCTTCTCTCCAATGCGTCGCAAATGGTCTTTAGATTCTCGGCGGTAAGCTCCTTGAATCTCGAAACGTACTCCATCTCCATCGTGCCACTTGTAGTAGCCGAGTTAGGGTTAGACCGAGTTTGCCCCGCATGCTCTGGACCACTGCTTCTTGACTTGTGCTCGGGGCATTCATCAGCCACTTCTGATATCCAGAGGTTTTGTTCGCTCCGTTGATGTTTTGCCTCGAGAGACTGCAGGCAAGCTTGCTGCTGGTGCTGGTGTGGGTGCAAGCTCGGACAGCCATGATCGTAGGAAGAGATAGAAGAAGAAGATGGAGAAACCGAAGAGAAGTTAAATGTTATTTCAGATGGATGGTTATGGGTTTTACGGGCTGAAGTAGAAATAGAGTTACACTTCCTGCACACATCTTTCAGCTGGAGGGAGCCCTGCAAATAAATCTATCACGCGTTGATGTTTATGCACAAAAAGAAAGATAATTTTTGGGCAAAATTCATCGGAGATTTAATTACCTGATCATCGCTGATCGCTCCCCTCTTCTCTTCTTTGTATCGTCGGAGCCATGATGGTAGGCTCGAGGATATGGATGCGTAGCGACCATAACAAGTTCTATTCGCGCTCCGAGCATCCGTTTCGAAATTGATAGCAGAATCTGCGCAGCAAGATGGATGACTTCCGATTTCATGTTCTGTTTTTGTCAGAAATTGGGAGCCTCCGCTGATCTTGATTGGCATTTGGCTTAAATCACTGAGCAAAAAATGAATATAACAGAGTTATTCTCTCTTTCGTAACGCGTAGAATGCTGAGGTAGGATCTCTTCTTATCGAGTCAGAAAAGAGTTGGAGCGCATTAGTTTCGGTTTAGAAGAACAAATACCATCGAAAGAAAACATCGAGAAAGCAGACAATCCAAGGAATAATCGGTGATTAGGCTTCTGAATGGACTGGCAATCAGAGGAAAAGATCTCGAGGAAGGAAATTAGATGTTGATGAATGCTGAGGAGGAGATGCGTTAATACCTGTCACAGTTGAGGCTTAATCCTAAGCTTCCGGTAGGAACGGTATGAGGCCGAAGGCCCCATAGAGTCTCCAACGATGGATTTCCAACCCTACACCTTATGTAGGTCTGATATGTTGCGCTCCCCATGAGCCAAAGTCTCCCACCGCTATTCTCTCCCTCGCAGAACATGTTCCTGATCTCCAAGATTGCATGCTCCAGAGGACAATAGATATTTCTTCCCTTCTCCCCGCTTGCCCTATATTCCGCAGCCCAGTTGAGATCCTTCAGGTACAAGATTGCCCCCCTCTCCGCGCCGCAGCTCTTCACGAGGCACCTCAGCTCCCCAACCTTCTGATTCACCTCCTGCAATGGCATGTGGATGAAGGAGAAGAGTGGGAGTGGTATGAACTGTACGTTCCTTAAAACCTCGGGCACTTCTCCTTTATTTACTCTGTCCATCACCCCTCCGACCACAGCCTCGGTGGTAGCCAAGCACTCTCCCACTATCACAAGACTCCTCTTCCTCCTGGTGGCCAAAGTCTCGACGACGCTCACCACATCCTCGTTCTTCACTTGAACCAGAGGCTTTGTAGTGATCGCGCGAGGGATTGTGAAGGGACCGGAGGCATCCTTGGGCTTGCTAGGACTGCGATTAGGTGGGGTGGATGCGCATATGTCCATGGACACGGCCTGCTCCATGTTGCTCTTCACTTGAGTGCTGGAGAAGCCAGCCTCCCTCATGACCCTACTCACGCTCGGGTCGTCCAGGATGGAGATGATGAGCTGCTCAAGCTCGATCTTAACCGCGAGCAGAGGCTGCTGCTGGGTGTCGATGCATCCCCGACGCTGGTGCGCCTGAGCTCTCTTGAAAGCAGCAACGAGGGCGTTGGAGAGGGACGGCGGGTGGTGGGCTTGGGGAAGACCGAGCACCGGAGCGGACAAGGTGGAGGCGGGCATGCGGTTGAGGGCGACGTTGAAGCAAAGCTCCAGGGCCTTGCACTGAAGCGGGTGGGAGTGACAGCGGAGGCAGGCGGCGCGGAGGAGGCCAGTGGACGACGAAAGCATGGTGTTGGCCACATGGAGGGGCGTCACCTGTGCATGGCCTCGTCGTCGAGCTAGGTTTATGGATTGCTTCACGACAGTGGCTGCTTCGGGGGTTAAGCCTTGATGCACAGTGCAACCTCCCGCTCTCATCTTCCGGGATCTGCTTCCACCTCCGGTGATTCCAATTGTCAAAGGGAGAAGGAGAATAAAAAAGGATCAAGTGGTTGTGTCGATGGATTATGTTGAACTTTGGAAGACAGAGAAGAAAAGAGTGGAGAGATGACAAGGAGGGGGAGTTGTTGGAGAATATGAGGGAGCTGCTGTTGGCTTGTCAATCTTCATTTAAGCTGAGTGAGAAGGTGATAGGAGAAGTATTCTTCTTTTTATGGTGGAGGAGAAGAGTGGCATTTAATTTGATTTTGAGCTGTGCTTTTCTTGTAGGGGGAGGTAAAATGGAGGGGTCCAAAGTCCATTTTGTGATTGGAAAGTGGAATGCATGTGATGACAAGCGGCATCCAAAGGCACATTACCTTTTCTTTCTTTCCATGTAATTAATATATATATATATATATATAATATATATAACAGTCTAATCGATATATAATTATTAATTAAAATTTAATTATTTTAAATTTAATAAAATTAATATATTAATTATTTAATAATAATTATAATAATATATTTTTTAGATGAAACTAAATATCCTTATGAACAATAGGGAACGGTAGAGACAACACAAAGGCTTATATGAAATTATCTTCGAGGTCATACGGTTTTATCTTTTCGGAATGAATCTTAAAGGACACTCGTAAAAATAAGGGTGATGTTAAAGGTTTATAAGTTTTTGATTCCTCTGTTCTTCGATCGACATGAGATTAAGTGTCTTTATCGGTCCCGTGATAAGGGTGATCAGATCGAGCTCAAATTCATAATCGAAGTCTTTTCTGGCCTCAAGGAATTGGTAATTTGCGTACGTACAGCTTCTTTCTCGAGGACATCAAGAACAACTTCTTTTATGGTGGCCAAATAGTTGTTTGAAGGGATACTTAACTTGTTTGGGGCAGTCTGCATATATTGGTCTTTATTAGCGTGCCTTTGCATGGAAAGCAGAGCTCTAAGATCGCTTTAATGGTGGGGCGGAAAAGAAGATGACACAAAATTCACCTCACACTCTTTCCGAGAGATCTCTCTTCATTCCTCAATCATATTCCTTTGTTGTCTATAACTTCGAGACCAAAAGAGAGTTTTAGGCAGAAAATTTTGATCTGAAATATAATACGAGAATCATATTGATAGAGAAAATATTCTATCTCCGATCACACGGTTCTACACATGACAGTATAGTCAGTAAGTACAAAAAGATCCCCATCAATAATTCAATCAGATAGATATTAGTTTAATATAAAATTAAAAAAAAAAAATATTTCGTCTATATCATAGAAATTTTTATTTTTTATTTTAAAATTAACTTGAACGTCGGAAGGATTTTATAAAAAATTACATCCGATATCGATCTTCGTATAAGTCGATTGTTAAAACCTCTTGTCAAATTTTCTATGCATACGAATCCGAATTGAATTGTGCTGATTTAGATGTCACCGATATTGCTGCGGCTGCTGCTGCGGTAAGATTTAACCCAACTCAGAGAAACAAGCATTAATATATGCATTTGTTCTGTGCATCCCAATTCGAAATGATTCAGTACACTTTGCCAATAAACACATATCGATCAATCATGGGTTTAAATCTCAGTTTGAATTCTGAAACTTGTGCTTCAAACGAGTCCGGGCCACAGTCAAAAGCTGGGCATATAATGGTCCAAAAGACACGCGCAGAGGACAGCTCTAATAATTAGAAAGCCAAAAGGAACCTGAGATGCAGCAAAAAGAAGGCTCGAAGGAAGAAATTGCGGTGAAGGAATGCAGAAAGTCCTCGAACTGACCAAGAGATGCATGTTGAAAGTGAGAAGAAATCCACTGCAGTTTTGCACCTTACTTTTACATCTTCTTCCCTTTCTTCTCCAATGGAATAGCCTTCTCATCTCACTGCCCGTCTTGAAAGTAAAGCAGCGATATAAAAGCTTTATCAGGCATCATCTGCCCGGAAGTTCTCATTGCGATGCCACCTTCATTCTCTCTCTCTCTCTCTCTATCTATCTATCTCACATATATATATAAAGAAATTATTAGTTCGAACCCTACTTGATCCATATAAACAAGTGTCTCAAGACTTTATAGTATCTATTCATTCAATCATGTTGTTATTAAAGTGTTGAGGATAGACTCTCTTTCTTATATATTTCTTTAAGCATTTTCTTGGAGATGGTATAGTTTAATTAGACAACTCTACCGGCCGGAATTGTTTGGATAGACACCGTAAAAAAGAATCAAGTTCTATCTTAGTAGAAGTCCTAATCTAGAATATTGACCATCTTTTCTCCTCTCCGGTCTGTAGTCTTTTTGAGATTTGTCTGGAACCAAGATTTTATTGGTGGTGAATGATGAGTGGGGGGAGACCAAAGGTGGTTGGAAGATTAGATTTAGGAGGAATCTTAATGGCATTTTCGCTATAGGATTACGACAGCCTTCCTGTAGTCTGACTATATGTTATTGCACGCTCTCTCTGGTTCTAATGATACCCCCAAGGATGAAGCTGGAATGCGAAGGAGATATCTTTCCTGTTGCTTCTCCCCACAACATCTGAAATCATGGTGAGGTGACATTATAACTTCTTCCCCTCCATCTTTAGCTTTTGTTTTTGGCTCCAACTAAAGTTAAAGCTTTTGTTTGTTTATTCCCTAATAATAGAATCCTCTTTTCTTTTTTATTTCTCCAATTGTTGAAGCGGTGGCTCATCATTTCCCTGCAAAATTTGTTGTCTGTTTAGAAGTGGTTTTGTTCTCTGTTTGCCATTAGAGAAGGCCTAAATTCTATTATTTATTATTGGACAACAATCTGCAGTGACAAAAAAAATTAATTCTGCCACTTCCCCAGACAAGCAAGCAATACTTCTCCTGATAGAATTCTTCTCAGAATTGAACTTCTATGTTCATCTTACTGCTGCTCAGACTGATACAAATAACTTAAGAAGCTACAAATGAGGTCTATGTTATTGCAACTTTTGCGTTTACATCACTTTTATCTTGGTGCAATTTTGATAATAGCAACTTCAGACTTGACCAGCCTCGGCTGCATCCTCCTCTGTTCATAATCATATATAGACTGACCACTGTCACTTCAAACAACTTTTATGTGTATAAATAAGCGTCTTTTAACATGAAACGTTTGATGCTTCTTTTGCTTATTTTGGAGAAATGCTTACAGCAAACTTACCAAGAGGTGCACTTCTTGAGTTCCTCAAAACCTAAATAACCGATGAGGTTACTATAAATGGCATCAGAGAATACCAATTTTAACTCCAGATATAAGTGCTAAATAGAGACGAAACAACTGCTTTACAACTGCTGTCTTGCTCTCTTTCGAGTTAGAAAACGCTCTCTTGCTGAAGCCAATGCGTCATCACCTCTCTTGTAACGTTCAGTTGATTGATCCACAGCTGCCAATTTATCACCATCATCGTTATCTTTTACAGTAACATCTGATGTTGTTAACTCTGCAGCTTGCTCAGAGTTGTTCTGTGTATGACTAGAAGTCTTGGCTTGAGTATCATCTTTCTCTGTATCCTGAGTATAATCTGTCTGTGCATTCTTCTCAGTAGGGCCATGTTCAGGTACCGCTGAAGTGCCTCCGGGTGGCTTTTGTTCCTTCCGTTTTGTGGCATCTTCTGACTGAGCACCAAAAGCTACATTCTCACCGAGCCCAAAGTAAAAATCGCTCAAGTCACTCTTCTTGGTTACCTACATGAAGCAGTCATGTCGGTTACATTAACTGATTAAAGAAAAGAAATGGCTGCTGCATAATGAAATTTAATGACCATGATAACCAACTAAAAAAGTAAAAGCATCGAAGAGAAGTGTGATCACTCCTGAGAAATAATGAAATTTCTAGTCCCACTTAATTGCATCATAAAACAACTTATCACTCAAATACTAGTCAAATTTGAATTGTATCATTGCTGAAAGCAGCCATTTGAATTGGATTCGACATACAATAACTAGAAGCCTTCACTCATAATGGATCTTCTTGCACTATGGTCGATAACATAAAAGAAAATTCACATTAAGTTTCGGAACATTAAACATGCGTATTGTCACCAGAAGGACCAATCTTACTGGCTAAGCGTAAAAAAAATATGGTGATCCATGTTTCACAATAACATGAGAACCATCATAAGTCTTGTCCTCTCCTAAGTCTTGCCCTAACTGATGTTAAAGACATGAACCATGCTGATCATAAGTTAGCCAGGTTGTCAAATCCACTCAAAACCTCAAGACACCTCACTGTGCTTCATAATTGGAAGATTATAGTTTATAAGACTACAAGTGTCGCATATCTTAACACGATGTGATCTGATAGCCTATCTGACTAAACTGGGTATGAATCAAACCCCTAACCAAAACTGTCCAAATTCTGATCTGATCAAGGTTTTAAAAATCGAGATGAAGGTCAAGACTGGTAAACAAGAAGGGGATAATAATGCAACAATTGGTTGGGACAATATGGTTGGAGTATTGGACAAAGATGATGATAGGATAAGGTCACAGAAAAATTAAAATCAATACAAAAAACCAAAATCAGATAAATTCAATTTTTATGGAAAAAATCAAAATTACCACCAAGCTTATATAAATAGATGACTAAGATGTGAACCTTGGATGCAATACTTTTACCAAGGTCTCATTCCATGTGGCCAACACCAAATAGCATCTAATACTTGATAGCTAATATTACAATTCATCAATTAGCTAATAGATAAATTCAATAATTATGCTCACAAATGCAATACTCCCGAAGGCGAAATATACACTTAATAACTTTCATCACTATAAATCTACAAAAGTTATCAAAAGCATTTCTATCTGATGTTAATACCAAAAGGATTTAAATTTAACAAAAGAAGATGACACAAGTATGTACAACAGGACTCCAAATTGGAAGCACATTCAAACAATAAATTGATAAGTTCTAATAAAAGTATTACCATGTTTCATGACCCCGACAAACTCATGGTTTTGGCTTCTCAAAAAAGTCCAGATAAACATACAAAAGGCAATTGCTGATGAGCTGATTCTACAACAATGAAGTGATTTTAAGCTTTTATTCTTCCACCAGAGAAAAACAAAATCAATTGTCGAATACACCACATTTTGTTGAACAGTGGATGTTTTTTATGCACAAAAGGTTGCATAAATCACATTACATATGCAACAAGAAAAATAAAGCAAAGCAGCAAAAAGAAAGATATGAGCCACTTACATCATCTCTTTCTTCACGAATTTGGTGCAGCCTCTCTTCGTCCAACCATTTTGCTTGTTCTGCTAGCTTTTTCTTGTAGGCACTGGTTACAAACTTTTCCTTATCTGCAAAAAGGTGATCATCCTTGCTCCTCTCTTTCAGCAGCTTCCTCTCATATACAATTTCATGTTCCCGCTCACGTTGTTTTGCTTTCTCCACAAGTGTTTCTATATACTTTGACTGCAACCAAGATCAAACACAGACATAAAATTTTTAACTTGCATTCTTAATCGTTAAGCACTCAAAAAATAAGGTCGATCCTCTCCCACAATTTAGGTTTAATACAAAAACGATGCCGCCGAAAAAGAACTGCCGAATTAGGATTTTTGAATTCACATCATACTTGAACAAAGCACAATTGAAAATTAAAATGCTAATTATTGTGCCAAAGCAAACATACAAAGTCCACAAAGCTTTACTTTGTATCCTATTATTCATCTGAATTTCAACCAAAATATAATTCAATACTCTTTGTCTTTGTATGAGAGATCGACTAACTTGAAAAAGAAAAAAAAACTGGAAAAGGTATCCCATGTTTATTTCAAGAAAGGAATGGAGAAGATGCGATAAATAATCACTGTCACACCTGCCCCACCCTGAACACAAGAGGGAAAACCAATTTCAAAAAGAGTAATAAGGTGAGTTCGTTTTGTAGAGTATCCGACTTTGGGTACATATCTACTGGTTTTCTTCCTCTGAGAAATCTTCTTGGAGCCCAATTATCACCGCCATAGTCTCATCTAAAAGATCACTTCTTTCAATTTGATCATTCAAAATGACCATGAAAGAAGGGCATAAAGGGGTCTCACGTAAGACCGAAACGCAATTCCATGCGATCATCAGCGTAATCAAAAGGATCATGTTTTCATCCAAACGTAGGCAAAAGTGAAGTACCTTTCTCTCCGTTCGATCCTGAACCTTGGGGCGCGCAATCTTCCCCTTCATCTCGTCGTAAACTCCGTCGTAGTCGAAGACCGAGGGATCCTCTTCCATTGCCTTTTTGTGCTGCTCCTCGATCTACCAAATTCCACCATCAATCAACCAATCCGCAAGTTCATTTACTCATCAATACCAGGAATAAGGAAACCATTTCAACAAACCTTCTGGAGAGACTTGTTCTTGGACGCCTGCCGTGAGATTTCCCTCTCGATGTCATCCTCGTCGTCGCCGCCGCCGAAAGCGAAGGCAGGAGGGGGAGGGCGAGGAGGAGCTGGCTTCGAGGTCTTCTGCGCCGGCGGAAATCGAAGCCGGAGTCCGTACTTCTTCATCCCGCTCACCGGCTCTTCTTCCTCCCAATGACGAGCTCCGAGCTCTTAAACAATTAGGGCTCAAGCAAAGCCCTAATTCTGGTTCGACGAGCACACCATCGCGTACCGCAGCGTCGTCCCCATCCCCCACCTCTCTCCCCTCTCACTATCCCTCTCGTCCCCCAACTCCACCGGCTCTTCTCCCTCCCAATGACGAGCTCCGAGCTCTTAAACAATTAGGGCTCAAGCAAAGCCCTAATTCTGGTTCGACGAGCACACCATCGCGTACCGCAGCGTCGTCCCCATCCCCCACCTCTCTCCCCTCTCACTATCCCTCTCGTCCCCCAACTCCCTTTGCTGAGGCTTTGGTTCTTTCTAGTCGCTTGCTTCTTGACTCCAATGACCGACCTGCAAACGCGTCCCGCCTCCGGTCCGATCAAGATCTACAGGGCGTCCGGCCGACCGTACTTCTTCATCCCTCGCGCTCACCGGCTCTTCTTCCTCCCCTTCTTGCAGAACAAATAAGAAAGTGATGGATCGATCTCCCAATGACGAGCTCCGAGCTCTTAAACAATTAGGGCTCAAGAAAAGCCCTAGTTCGCAGAACGAATCAACCGTCGCTGGGCTCCAATCCGAAGGAGTCACGGATTTGGTTGGATCAAAAACCCAAATAGACGCCGAAAACCCATGAATCCCGCGTAGAACCGCTCAAGATTCAGCTGGATGGCCCGGGGAAAAGGTCAAAAAGCCCTAAAATTCGACCTCCGATCGTTCCGAGTCCGGTCTCCGATCGAAGCCCCACCAATATCGAATGAACCGAGGAAGGGAGTTAGCATACGCCTCGGGATAGGATAAGTAATCCTAGGCCGACGAGGTGTCTTGACAAAACTCTCTTACTCTTTCCGATCAACGTGTTCGATTACCTGCCTTATAATTGGACAAGTAAAAGTGAGCATCGTGAGAGAACGAGTACAACTCCACGACCTATCGGTTTTCCTGGCGCAGATACGTATCAAAGGAAGGGTGGAAAGCATACGCAAAGACTGTTTCATCCCACACGTCATGTCAACAACAACATCAAAAGAAAAATCGCCTTATTTGGATTTTTTTTATAGTCGTTTTTGTGTTTCCATGTCATAAAAATCAATTTCTAAATAAAGATAAACTCTATTTAATCTCGGTTGAGTTGATTGGATCGTCAATTTTGTTAAGTTGAAATCACTATTTAAAATTTTAAATTAAATTAATAAATAAAAATTTAATTTTTATAAATTATATTAATTTTATATCTAAGATGAGTCGAGATATTATAAATTCTATATAATCTAATTATGACATGATGTATGTGAGGTATAATATTATGTCCTGATGAGTCGTCCGCCTTCGATATAATTAATTATATAATTATTAAAAATATTTTAATAAAAAATATATTATATCATTTAAAAATTTTCTAATATGGTGAGAAAAAACATTATAGAAGAGCATATCTTGGTGATTCACGTACATTTGCTTAAGCAGAAATGGATCATTAACACCATATATAATAACATAACATAATTCTTCCTCTTTAATATGGAGAAACAATCGTGATTTAGTTTATATTATAAGTCCCCTCATCCAACCAACTCCCAATTTATATCCAGCAAGTGATGAGTATAGTAATTATGATAAGACTCGGCTAACGTCAGATGACGCCTCATGCCTCGATCGACGCGACGGCCCCTGGTCAAATAGACCAGAACGTCGGCCGAGGCGCATTAACTCCTGCTCAGGTTCGGCTCTTCACGTCATGCTAACACCAGTGTCGAACGTTACCCGTGTGCCCCCTGGAAGCGGGTATATCAGGAAACAGTAGACCTCCCTATAAGTACCCTCGCATTCCGAACGAAAAAAGGGGGAAAAACAACTTCTTCATCTGACCTCCCCTTTACATCGATTAACTTGATCGTCGGAGGGGTCGGGCTGAGCACCCTGACCCGACCTTTGTGCAGGAGCGAAGTCGAAAGTCCCTGAGAAACGCGAAGGCAAATTCTTGCTCGGAGGAGACAACGACATCGTCCCGACCACCACAGACAATCACCTCGGCGGACTCAAAGGTCGTCTCGGAAAGATTCCTATCATTCGGACCCGAACCAAGCCGCCTCGGTCCTAGGGCCACGGCTTAAGGTTGTTTACACTAACAGCAAGCTATAGTAAAATTCAAGATAACCCTTTGTGGATATTATAAAAACAAAATCAAAAGAAAAAGAAAACAAATTGGAATAAGAAATTGATTCGATGAGAAATATTTCCACCTTGTGATACAAGAAGCTGCAATGACCATATAGGATTACAGTTCGGATGATGCTAAGGCCAGTGACTAATCGTGGACTCTCCTGCAAATGCAGGATTAGACTATGATAAGATATTATTTTTATCTCGGTTGATCAACGATCGACCTCTAGCACCATTACACTAAGTGATTCTTTTTAAGATTTTAATAATATAAAACGATTAAAAAGTACAAAGCATCGCCTGACACAAATTTTAAAGAAATACACCCGTTATTGTTGCACGTGATAAACCGGCGCTTATTTGGGGGTAATAAAACACCAAATTATCGAAGTAGCATAAGATGGATCATAAAGGGCATAGATACACATATAGCGCCCTCAAAAGAGGTGGTGGTGGTGATGCTTCTGTCCGCTCGCCTCCTCGGCCTCTTTCTTGGCATCCTTCTTCTCGTGGTGCTCATGGAAGGCATACCCTCCGCTGCCGACGCCCACCGCTACAGCGATCTCCTCCTCGATCTTGTGCTTGTGGGCGTGGTCAGGGTCCTTCTTGGCCTCATGCTTCTCGTACTGTTGGATCAACATTTACTGTAAGTTCGACTTAGTCACATGTAGTCGATTACATAGTTCTTTTGATGGTCTCCAAGAAAAAGGAAAAAGGATCAAGAAACCGATGTCCATGCAGTATGTGAAGAAAGAGGAGTACCAAGGCAAAGGCACCGGCGGCGAGGGCGCCCATCTCGCCGAGGTGCTCCTTGTGCTTGTGATGCTTCTCTTCCTTCTCGTACCTCTCGAACTCATCTGAAGCGGACTCGGCGACGGCGGTCTCCGTGTAGCCGGAGGTGTAGTCATCGCCGCTGGGGTTATAGACGGTCTCCGAGTAGGCCACCTCCTCGGAGGGCTTCTCCTCCTCCTGGCGGTGGTGGAAGAGGTGGTGGTGGTGCCTCTCCTCGGACATCTTTGGCACGAAGGGCTGTTGCTTGCGAAGTGAACCGAGTGGGATATGACCGCTGCTTGTGCACTGCGGATGGAGGGAGGGGGTGGGATATATATAGTGGGGGCGAAGCCGTGGGAACGGTCTGATGGAAGCAAGTGGGCTTCTGTGATCACGGATGTGGTTCGACCTTGCCGTCAAAAAGTGGAGATTTATCGAAGAGTGGTGGTGGTTGGGTTAATCACGAGACTTGCTGTTCGATCGTTGTGAGTTTTAGATGACGACGTGATTGGCACCCCGATCACCCAATGATCTCGTTCTCGGGGCCGACGGGAGAAGCGTTCTTCCACGTGTCACGGAGAGGGACACGACACCGTACGACCACGGAAGCCGACGCTGTGATCTGAGACACGACCAGAGACACGTCGAATTTACGTGTTATTCGTGACGAATTATTATGAGATCGTTTTTTTGTGAATGGAAATGAAAGAGGGTAGATATTTCGTGGTCTAATCCGTGGAAATTATGAACCGATATATCTGATAAAGCGGGGCCCAGGAAGACGACGGTGGGTGGGGTAATCCACGTCAACGATAGCGTCCACAAATAATGGACTAACGGATAGTGTCGGCGAGGGAATATCCACCGGCATCTTGGGTCACATTCGGGTCTTCGGATTCGGGTAAGGATCCGAATCATCATCATCATCGATGATCGATCTCAACCGTTCGTTTAATATCATCGTGCCCGTGACACGTCTCCCCTAACAATAACAAGTGGATCCCGTAACAGCGATCGATTAATTAAAATCTAGCGTGACGCCAACGGATCATACTGTGTGTTAGATATGTCGTTTCGTTTATGGATTTGAACATTTAATTTCTTTTCCTTTTTTGACCATTCATTCATTGGATCCATGCAAAATGAATAGAATCCTAATTCCCTGTTAAATCAAATAATATAAACACTATTCTCTATGGTTAAAATTTCTTTTGACATATTAATCCCCAAAAAAGAATAATTTATAGTCAACTGTGGAACAGGGACCACGAAAAACATACAAAAAATCTACCACCTAATTTGAAAGTTGTCTATAAAAAAAAAAAATCTCATGTCTCAAAAGATGGGATTTCTGAATTTTCATCATCTAATAATTTATTTGTGTGTTTGGGAATTCTCACCAGCAAGAACATGTCGGCAAGTGAACCTTTCGCAGATGAGGATCATGTCGGCAAACGAACCTTTCGCAAATAGAGGAAAGATACAGCTTTCTGCCTAATTATTTAGATCTAGAACTCTGTTCATACCAATTTCAACCTCTGGAACAAAAGTCTTAACTATAAATCATCCAGATATTGTTTTAATGCATATTTCATAGCAACTTATAAGATAATCTTTTATATAATTGGGTCATCCCAAGAACAGAAAATAGTACAAGTACAAACACATCCCCCCAGGCCAAGTGAAACCGTATCAGTCTGTTGTACAAGTAGCTGGATGTAACCTAGCTCGGTCTACCTGAACCCTACCGGACCAAGGGGTCATGCTGTGAATGTTCTACTACATGAAAACCAACAAAATTTAGGCAAGAGATAAGGATTAATCTTCTTTTCATTTCGGCCAACCTAATACACTTTCAGAAGGTTTAATAGACCCACTACACATCTAATAGAATGAGATGGTGTAGAGTAGTTTTCGCTTCTGTTGTCTCTCAAATGCAACAACAATGTCATCGATTGCATCCTCCCAGCAGTCTGCAGATTCAATCTGCACCACCATATATCTCTTATTAGCTTAATGATATTGCAAATCTCCATCTGGCATTTTCAAATGTAGGCATCAGTAATATTTTAAAAAATCTAAGCAACAGATTTCGATACAAAAAAAGGTAACAGTTATCACGCAGTCTTTTCCCCGTATAGTAAGGAAACATCTGGTAGCTAAGCAAAAGTAAAAAAAAATTATCATTGAACCCATAAGGAGAAACATTTTTTCACTTCCTTTCCAAAAATCAGTTCTAAGTTCTCAAGAACAACTTTTTCCCTGAAATTACTTGAAACTGGCAAATGTACAGGCATGCTTACATGAAAGAGACATGGATACAAGATTTCAAAGGCATTTTTATTAAAAGAATCTCTTATGTTGATATTTTAGCTTATCTTTGGACAATTTTTGTGGTTCTCAGAGGCTCTTCTCCACTTTTGCATTTCTAGCAGCTCTTTCAACTGTGACACATTGTAAGTTCATTGAATTGTTTTTTTCATTTATTTTAAGAAGCAAATTTCAACCAAAAGGATTCTTCTGGAGGCGATAGTCAAGTATATATGAGACTACATTACTCGTAAACTTTTGTCTTGTAAGAGAGACATTTATATGTTGTCCCCAAAAAAAAAAGAGAAAAAAGAAATTTTGTTTGAACCACTTTGTGAATGTTTCTTCTCTATTTAAGACAACATGGGTCTACTTGTTTAAATAACAGGCCAATTTTCAATATGATTTTTCAAGAGGTTCTTTACTTTTTGCCTTTCCTATCCCCCTCCAATCTTCCTTAAAATAGCAAAATATTGTCTACTTCAAATTATTTTTTCCTTTTATAACAACAAACAAGACGAAGTATAAAGTATCCTTACAGATCTATTTATTGACGGAACCATGAACCTTAGCAGTCTAAACAGTCTCATAGACTGAAGTACTAGCCCAGTTTCACTCCTATAAATAAAAAAAGAAAGATGATAAATTAAATATGTCTTCCATAATACCCGAGTCATTCAGGCCACTAGGAATGAATTGTAAAATGCAATACATTTCTTACATATACACAATGGAACAGATCACAAGTACCAAAGGAAGTTCTCTTTTAGATAAACAAAACTCTTTAGTTGATTCTGTGCAATGTTGAAAATTTTCTCAAAGTTACTATCAGCTCCATCTTTATATCCTAATCACGTGCACCTCTTCTCTGACTAGGATAAGAAAAGGATCTATGTGGAATAAGTAAAAGGCCTCCTTCTAATAGGATTAGGATTAGGTGTAAAATAAATTAAGACAAGCTACTTTGACATAGTAAAATGCACTCAATAGTTGAATATTTATGCGCTCTTGCTAATAAAAATGTCATGAATTAAATTTATGGTTTTAGGTTCTTGAAGTACGAAGGTTTTTGGTTAACTTGTGGAATGGATTTTGGCATGCTGCTCGTCAACACAAACAAGTTGCTGCCATAGCAGAAAGAAGAAGGAAAAAGAAAAAGAAAATAACTCCAACAAAAAGTACACAGTCATGGTCATGATATAAACAACAACACCTCAAAGTTAAATGACTGATTTGGTCATTTTCAATCTAAAAGTGCCAGTTCAGTCTATTAAAAGACTTGTCCAATTATAAGGTGTGAAATAGGCCTCAAACAATCCTAAACATCACAAAACATGGAAAGACAGGCCAAAATGCACTCAACCAATGAAGAAGTCCTATTTAACTGGAAGAACACTTATAATGAGTGCCAGAAAACTGACACATGAGAACTTTTAACTCAATAAAAGCCAAAACATCTGGAAATTATATATTTGATCGTAGTTATATATAATTCAAACAAACATAACTCTATACATGGAATATGGTAGCTTATCAGGGACCCCAGAAAGGCAATTGGGTTCATTGGAAACTTAACCAGAATTTTCTGAAAGAAAATGAATAACATAGTGGCTAATTAGAAGTGTGAAATGAGATTTAACTGTGACCTCAGAAAGATAGTACTGGTTGCCTCAACGAAAGTAGTTCGGTAATCAACAACCCATTAGTATAAGTTCCCTAATATATCATTTGTCCTCGAGTGGATACAGAATTCAGGTTGTCCATTTTTTATTTTGATAAGAATGACAAGGGAATACTTGAGTGAAGATTTTATGTGAGAACGGATAATTTTCAAAAGGAGACTTGCATAATCTCTCTCAACATAGAGTACCTGAACTTATTAAACTTCAAAAGGAGTATATCCAACACAGAAAGATACAAACATCCGGACATCTTTGGTAGCGATCAACATAAGCATGCATAGATCATTTGATATGTAAACCTGTGCAAAGATACTTACATCTTGACATAAATCTAAAGCGAGCTTGGCACCAGTGGCAGCTTCTTCATGGTTATCTTTTACTTCCAAGTTGATTATCAGAACACTTCTTATCACCTTCTGTTCCCGATTATTAAGATCTGTATGACAATAAAACAATGCAAAAGACTACTTTAATATGTTGCACAGCGATACACATTTATTATTTGTCATTAAAGCCAAAAGGCATTGATAATCGAAAACCCTGCTATAGTTCAATTGATCGTTAAAATCATGATAGATTAAAATGTAATTCTTAGCGTAGTGCTTGCAGTTGCATCATCATGAATTGCAATGTTCAGGTAAAGAAAACCCCCAAATCCGGCAATTTTGAACTCTTAACCCTAAATTCTTAAGCAAGAGGGCGGCCGTAGCAGAGAAAAGAGGAAAGACCGACCTTCGATGACGGTATCGAAGACCTTCTCCTCGAAGGTCATAACGACGTCGAAGCAGCCATCAGCCGCGTTGTCCTGCCACCGCTGCGGCGCATTCTTGACCCCGAGGTTCCTCTTGAGCATCGGCAGTATCCCATTTCGCTTGTACCTACACCCGACACCGACATCCAAAATCAGGGCTTCGCGATGGGGGTAAGGAGAGGGGGCGCGGGAAGGGGAGACGTTTACAAGTCGGGGTCTTTGCGGCGGAGTTCATCGTGCATGAACTTGTAGGGGGTGCCGAAGTCGTAGACGTTGGGCTCCCGCAGCGAGGGGCCGGGGAGCTTGACGTGCGCCCCAGTCCCGTAGGAAGAAACGTCGAAGCCCTGGCGCTTCAGCAGCGCGTGCGCCTCCATGCTCCGGTTCTGGTTCGACGAGCACACCATCGCGTACCGCCGCGTCGTCCCCATCCCTCACCTCTCTCCCCTCTCACTATCCCTCTCGTCCCCCCACTCCCTTTGCTGAGGCTTTGGTTCTTTCTCGTCGCTTGCTTCTTGACTCCAATGACCGACCTGCAAACGGGTCCCGCCTCCGGTCCGACCAAGATCTACAGGGCGGACCACGCGACGGCGTTACTCCTACAAATCACCGTTCGATTTGCTTCAAAATTCGGGAACCCAGTTGATGACGGATCAATTCGGGTTCGGTTTGATCGCTTTGAGTACGAAAGAAGGCGACCGGTCCGGATGCCGAGTTATTGATCGCATAAGATAAGACCAACAGCAAAACATCTGTATTCAGATATATATTTGGATTGGTGATCTGCATGTGTTTTATGATCAACAACAATTGACAAGAAATACTTTCTGATAGTGTTCGTAGCAGCCATCAATTTCCTACGGTCTTTTACAAGTTGCCGAAACCATGTTAAGCAACAGTGATGCTGCAATACAGGATTTATGGGTCGCAAAAGAGTCACAGGTCCATGGAGACCAACACGATCGCTAGCAACGATAAATACTGGAGCTGACTTGCAAGAACTGGAGAGCTTAATCTGCAGGAAGCTGAGGTTGCTGCAGCCCCGGGCTTCGCTGGATCATCACATACCCCGAATGAAGCATTAACCTGCGGAATAAGATATGGAGGAATTAGCTATCTCTGATACACAGAGTTACTGCTCCAGCAGACATATTAGTATCGTTTGGCACTGTAGATTTGATCTTAGATCACAATCATCATCAGACACTGTTCCTGATCGTGAATAGGAGATGTGACTTACTTTGCAGTAGGCTATACTGTTGCATCCGCAAACCAGGTGCCCATTTGCTATATCTGTAGCTTGAGGGGCTCCACCTCCATCACTCCTCTGGAACAGAGATCACGAGGTCAGGGATAGCCACTAAATGATCTTTCCAACCCGATAAATGACATGCAGCACTTGCCTTATAGAAGTCTACAGCAATAAAGTTAGGCCAGCGATTAGCCGACGAACCGTGGCATGTACTCAGCATGCTCACAAGAGGAGCAGAATTGTGCTTGCACGCTGTTGCCATGTCTGGATTGGAAGGGAAATGGTTCATCAAAACCAGAGATCTCGACATCGCGTTCATGGGCAATGACTCGGCTCGGTTCGGGCAAGAACCTGCTTCCATTCCACCATCTCCGTCTGCAAAATTTCAAGCACCAGCATCCAATGATACAGAAGACTGCTGCTGAAGAAGACGAAGGGTTGGGTGATGATTCCTCACATTGGTTTTCCACAACGTATCTCCACTCGTACGCAATGCCTTCAGAGGCCTCTTTGGCAGCTTTAGAAGTGAACACCAGCAGGCGTTCGTTCCTGCTTATCATGTCACCGAGCAGTGGCCAGTCTCCTCCATTCTTGGGCATTCTTTCAACAGGGAACCAATATTTCATCAGTCCGGAAGCATTGAAGACCTTTGTGAGACCCTTAGGGGATGTGACATAGTCTTCGATAAAGATTGTTATGACTTCTGAAGGGTTTGCTTCGAGAAATAGCTGGATTTCCTTGAGCACATCGATAGCAGGTTGCTGGCCATGGATCATCTCTAATGATGAGTATAATGAATGCACAAAAAATGGTTTAATTCTGTAACATCGACAACTTACAAAGGCAGTGAAGTTGAAACAGTTGCCACCGAAGGAATGGCACAACCAGATGTCGTTCTCAAAGTCATACAAATCCAGCATTAAGCCCCTAACACCGTTCTGTATTGGTAAGAGTGCAGCATGCATGAGCAGAAGATGCATTAGCTACAATAGCAAGCAGAACTGAAGTATTCATACAGGTCATGCATGCAGAACACATCCGAACAAGAGCTTAATGCATTCACTGCACGTTCTAATTAGGTTCATATATAGGTCATGCTTTCTGTATATAAATTACTTGTATCAGCATCACGCAATTGCTTAGTGGAACGCTGTTAATCTAATTAGAACGTTGGTAAATGTCATGTTACGTGCCGATCATTTTGGCACGTCTGAGCGGTGGAACGAACGAACTCGTCCCACGCGCTTCGACTGGGCAACGGGGGAGCGGTTCCGGGCCACGCGCGACACCGGGGAGCGGGTTGATGACGACCCGCATCCGTCAAAGCAAAGCAAGATAGTGGCGCTTACGTTGAGCTGGCCGGTGACCGAGTCCTGCTGGTTCTCCGGGGCAATGACGGGCGTTCCGGTGCGCGATTGCTGGCCGAGTCGCGCGAACGAGTTGTGAGTCGTCAGCCACGCGTATCTATTGAACGGCAGCCCATTTCCCTGTGTCATAGTAGAGGAGAAAGAACTCGTCACCCATCGCCAAACATGTAAAGGGTGGCAACGAAGGATCGGTAACTGCGGTGGCGAGAGGGAGGAGATCAGGACCTTCGATTTGGGATCAGAGGGCTGGATTCGTGTACACCTGGGCCGGAGGTTGCCGTTGGCCAGACATGTCTCGCAATGCAGCCCGGCGTCGCAGTTCCCGTTGGACAAGCAGATCGAACCGAGCTGTGTGTTACGTAGAAGAAGAAAACCCAAAGTGAAGAGGAGAGATGAAGAAAGGTGACGGAAGAGAAGAGGGTGGCAAAGAACCTGAGCAGCAGAAGATGAAGGAAGAAGGCGTGAATGGAGCAGTAGCAGCAAAAGCAGTGGCAGCAGCTGCAGTAGAGGGCTGAAGCTCTGAACCAAGATAGATTTGAGCGACAACAGAGATATAACAACATACCTGCATCACTGTGATCAACGATTACTGGATTACAGTCTTCTCTCTGCCCTTACGGAGCAAGATGGAAATGGAGACGATGGAGAGCGAAGGAATGGAGTTTTTGGGAGGATGATGGCGTACTGCAGCTTTTGTCTTCCGAGTCACAGAGATGTCAGAGGGGAGAACATGTAATGAGATAATGTATGTCGTACGAGGGTGGCCAACCACATTACCGAGATCTACAAAATTTGAACTAACGGGCAGGAGTTTGGTCCCAAATGTAGCAGAATAGGGCGAAGTCGAATCAATGACACGTTGATCCATACAATTGTATCCAACCGGTAGTGTACAAGCACAACACACCACGGTTGGTGGACGGTTCGGAATCCCGTTTAAGGAAAGAAACACACGGTTATGTCGCGTAGATACTACACGTGAGTGTACTCTGATGCGTGACGTTAAAGGTCATATATGTATATGTATATGTATATGTATATATATATATATATATATAGTGAGGACAAAGATTTCCACTGTATTGGTTGAACAATGCGTTGATCGAACCATGCAAGACCGACACGGGTGAACAACGCGGTGAATCCGAAGAGGAGGAGAACCTTCGGGCTCGGTCGCCGGGGCCTACTCTCCGGCGGCGGCCTTTTATTGGCGTAGCTGTAAAGCCTGCGAGCGGTTCGCCATGTGCTCGGACTGTGGCGACACAGCTTCGTGGACTGTTACGAGTCCACGGCCGCTGTAGGAAGGCCTGCGGCCTGCAGCTGCCTACAGCCTGTGGCTGATGCCTGCAAGTTGTCACGTCCTGTAATGGGATACTGTTCGATCGAGGATCAACAATTCTAATACGAGGGAAATTGATTTCCCCATGCATTGACAATTGACAGTGTGTGTATGCAGGCATGCAAGGAAAGAAGTGAATGGACACTGTTAGTGGCCCTCTCTACAAGGTCGAGTCTGCTCTCATGTGCAGCATTGACTTCATCGCATATAGTATGCAGAATCAACTCCAATCGCGTTCGTCGATTCACTTGCTATCAGTTCCACAATCTACGGCAGTGCTCACATGCTTCGATCACCGTCGCAATACAAGGAAAACAAAACATCATCTCCTCGTAGACCAAATAAATAATGTGCTGTCTGTCACAAGAAAAATGTTTCGTGGGGCGGATGGGGGGGGAAAGAGGAATACAGCTAACCTGTGACCTGTCACCGAATAACTCCACGTGGGGTGTCACGCCGCGGTGACGGAAGCTAAGAACACAGACTAAATTACCAATACACCATTGCCACTGTAAACTAATGCCAAAACCCACAGTAAGGCACAAAAAGCGACAAAGTCCAGCGTTGGCACGCGGAAACTTCTCCGGCCACCGAAGAGGAGGGTAGAAATAAAAGGAGAAAGGAGGAGGAGGAGCCAATTGTGGGTTGCTGAGATCCAAAGATGCACGCCAAGACCGACTCCGAGGTCACGAGCATCGCGCCCTCGTCGCCCGCCCGGCCGGTGTACTACGTACAGAGCCCGTCGCGTGACTCCCATGACGGCGAAAAGACGGCAACGTCGTTCCACTCCAGCCCCGTCCTCAGCCCGGCCCACTCCCCCCCGCACTCCCACTCGTCCGTCGGCCGCCACTCCAGGGACTCCTCCTCCAGCCGGTTCTCCGGGTCGCTGAAGCCCGGCTCCAGGAAGATCCTGCCGAATGACGGGGCCGGAAGGGGCGGCCGCCGCAAGAGCGACAAGGCGTGGAAGGAGTGCGCGGTGATCGAGGAGGAAGGGCTGCTCGACGGCGAGGCGGACGACAAGGGCATTCCTCGCAGGTGCTACGTCCTCGGATTCGTCCTCGCATTCTTCGTCCTCTTCTCTTTCTTCGCCTTGATTCTGTGGGGCGCCAGCCGGAACCAGAAGCCTCAAATCGTCATGAAGGTGATCGCTTCCCCCTCATGTCTGTTCTTTTGATTCTCGTTTTAGAGTAGGAGAGAAACCGATCGCTGATTCCTCGCTCGAACACAGAGCATCAAATTTGAGAACTTCATCATCCAAGCCGGCACCGACGCGTCGCTCGTGCCGACGGACATGTCGACCCTGAACTCGACCGTCAAGTTCACGTACCGCAACACCGGGAGCTTCTTCGGCGTCCACGTGACCTCCACGCCATTATATCTCAACTACTACCAACTCACAATGGCCAACGGAGACGTAATCACCACCGCCACCGCCACCGCCCATCCCCTTTCTCTTCGCGCTTCTCTCGCTCATGCATCTTATACGTGTTTCTTCTGCGCAGATGAAAAGTTTCTACCAGTCAAGGAAGAGCCGCAGGGACGTCAACGTGGTGGTGATGGGCAACAAGGTGCCGCTCTACGGCGGAGGGCCGAGTCTCAGCAGCACCGGCGGCAAGACCGCGGGGCCCGTGAACATGACCCTGAGCTTCACGATTAGGTCACGCGCGTACGTGCTGGGGAAGCTGGTGAAGCCCAAGTTCTACAACAACGTCCAGTGCTCGGTCCTCATGGATCAGACCAAGCTCAACTCACCAGTCTCCCTCAAGAACTCTTGCCAGTACAACTGAGAGCCGAATGTAGATGGAGGCTTCTTCATGGTTGCTTTATTACTATTAGTTTCTTTCTTTCTTTCTTTCGAGTTTGGATCGTCAAAGTCTTGCAGATCTCCGATGAGCTCACATTTACCAGTCCGCTGCTCTCTCCTTCCTCGAGTGGGAGGACAGCTGTGGGACATGAGCTGTTCCTCTGCAGGAGGTCAGGGCTGAGGTTCCGTGACTTGTTGGCAAGGGCTATATCGAATGAGGTGGAAGTAACACCGAGTTGAGACTTGGTGGTATTCATGTTATGTGGGTTGATGTATGAATTATTTTTGCTAGCTTATGTATTTAGTATATAAAACAAATGATAATAAAATATACTGAGGAGTAATAATAATCTCGAGAAGGAATACCATTTTGTTGTTTATTTAGTTTTTTGTGATGTGAATTGAAGAAGAAGCCTTCCCACATATGAGTGTTAAATTATTAGCGTGGGAAGGAATCCCAAGTGCCATATACTTTAAAAGGCATAGGAAGTGACAACATCACATGTGCAACTTAATGCACATGTCATGAATTAAGCTTTTTCTTTTTATTCTCATTGGTAGGTGGTTGGATCTCCTCGGCCCAACCTCATATGATGGAACTGAAATAGGCTAAGCTGACATCGACTTCAAATTTCTTATATATATATATATATATATATATATATATATATATATATATGAAATTTTCAAAAAAAAAATCCTTTTTTTGGACTCTCTTTTTTGGGAAAGAGTTCTCCATTTTAATTTCTTTTAATAATATCATCATTTTTTTCTTAATAAATGAGATATTCTATGTCAATGTATTAACGGGTCTATGTTTAATTTAAATCATTGATTAAAATACTTAAGTTAAAATTAATAAGATATTTATAAGTCAATATTAATCTTATTCGGTGGGACTAATTGTTATACTCTCGGTCTAAATAATAGTATTTTTACATTGTGTTATTATATTTTCAGTAATATAAGAAAAATAATATACTATAATATAAAAATATTTTGTTATAATACTTTTGTATTACTTTATAATAGTCTTAGTATTATTTAAAATATATTATATTAGAATAATTTTATACTGTATTATAGTGTTTTTCTAGTATTATTGAGAACACTATAAACTATAACATGTAACATAGTTTAAAAATACTATAAACATAATATTTTATAAAATTTTACATAAATATTATGTTGTAATATTTTTATAATATGTTGCATTGTTTTTCTGATAAGCTGGTTTAAGAATTCTAAAAATAAGGAGTTCTGATTAGAAAACCAATCTTGAGTGAGGTGAGAAGATAATTTTGTTCCATCCATTAGAACATAAATTGTCTATCCCGAGTGAGTTAACTGGTCAATAATTTTATTTGGTCAAAATCATTGATCAAAACGCTTAAGCAATATAACTCGGTGGCTCGCATGAGTTCTTTAAGTCCAATCCACAAGTTTAATGAGTTAATTAGTCAATAATTTTGTTTAATTTAAATCATTAATCAAAATGCTTAAGTTGAAATTATCATAATATATTAATCAGGCGTCAATCATAATCATAGTTGAGTTGTGAATTTTTACTCGTCTAGAATTTTTACTCATTCGCTTCCAGTAATCTGTATCTTTCATCTGTTTTCCGGAGTCCATGAAGGTTTCCAAGGTGGAAGACAACCCTGTTGTTGTCAGATGATGAACTTCCATGTCCTTCGGTTCCTGTTCTCAGTTATTCACATGTTTCTGATGCATTCTCGCGTTGCGGGTGACCTTACTGAACTCTTATCCATTACGTTTCTGTCATCGATGTTCATCCCCTACCTTCGGGATCGCATTCATCTCCCTTACCATGACTGATGACCACATGCCTCTGTCCTATAAATGGATTCAGAGACTTCTGTGTCCTCTGGTGAGCACGACATAATGTTAATGGAGTCATGCCAAAGGGGCAGCTGGGAGTTGGGTCTCTCTTCCCATCTTCCCCGCATGACAACCCAACAAGTGTACTTCTTACTCTTTGGTGACAGCACAATACCACATCTCACTCTATTCAAATTTACTAGCCGTTCTGGATTTAAACCGTGGGCTGCTTTTGCTTGTTCGAAGGCAAGATTTGGGGGCTCATTGAGCTAAATCTGAGTGATTGATGAACGATAACCATGGCCTGTCCTGATGCAGAAACAGTAGTTCTGAGGAAGAAAAGCTTACAGTAGATCTTTTGTTGCTACCCATGTTTAATGCAGCAATAGGTGAGCACATGATCCCTTTCTTTGCAGAAAAGAAGGCTATCATGGCTCATGACCAATGACCATCATTTCCTGGTCTCAGTCCTCACATTCTACTGTTCCTTTTGCCGGTAGAGTTGTCACAGCAAGCAGCATCACAAGGTATGCATTTTGATCGATACAAGCAACACTTACCTCTAAAATACAAATACCATCTGATCCCAAGGGAGTAGAACCACTTCAGGCCTCTTCTCCATGGGAGAAACCACAAGAAACCAAGCCCCTTGTGCGATGGCAGAGACAGGTGAAGCCAGGAGGAAGCTCAAGAGAAGCAACAGAAGCAAGAAGCAAGAACAGAGGAGAGCCAAGAAGTCACCTGCTTGGAGAGCCCTGAGAAACTTATTCTCGTGTAAGGATCAGAGAGATGCACGAGGGAGGAAGAAAGGCAAGAAGAGGGACAGCACGAGTGAGACGAGTCAGGAAGCAACCACAGCCGCTGCAGTGAATCCTTGTAATACTTCTAGCAGATCCCTGAGATCTCCTTGCAAGGATGTCAGTGGGGATATATCCACTTCCTTCGCTTCTTATTCATCCGCCTCTATCGTTGCCTCTGCTACTGCGTCTTCTTCATCATCATCCTCTTCTTCTGTCGGAGGATCTCTTACTGGAATGCACCTGAGGAGGCTTTCTGGGTGCTACGAGTGTCATGTGATGGTTGATCCCATTAATGGACCATCCAGGGATCCTTCCATGAGGGTTTCAATCTGTTCTTGCCCGCACTGCGGGGAGATATTTGTGAGGCCTGAGTCTTTGGAGCTTCACCAGGCGGTCAGACATGCAGGTAAAAACTCTCTTCTTTACATTTCATTACACCTTTTCTCACAAATCTCTACGATGTATGACCTCTGCGTTCTCCTTTCTCTGCAACAGTATCAGAATTGGGTCCTGAAGACACCAGCAGAAACATCATCGAGATCATTTTCCAGTCAAGCTGGCTCAAGAATCAAACTCCAGTTTGCAAGATAGACAGGATCCTGAAGGTCCACAACACCCCGAAGGCCATCACAAGGTTCGAAGACTACAGAGACTCCATCAAGACCAAAGCCGACAACAAGCTCGCCAAAAAGCATCCGAGGTGCGTCGCCGATGGGAACGAGCTCCTGAGGTTCCACTGCACCACCCTCGCGTGTTCCCTCGGCTTCAACGGCTCCACCAATCTGTGTCAGTCGATGGAACGCTGCAACGTGTGCAGCATCATCCGAGACGGGTTCAAGCTCGATGAGGCCGGGAAGGTCCAAACCATGGCGACCAGCGGGAGGGCGCATGACATGGCTCGCGTAAGCTCGTCGGACGAGGAGAAGAGAGCGATGCTGGTTTGCAGGGTGATCGCGGGGCGGGTGAAGAAGAAGAGTCAAGATGCCGTCGATGAGTTCGACTCGGTTGCGGGTTCTGCAGGAACGTACTCCAACATAGATGAGCTGTTTGTGTTCAGCCCCAAAGCCATATTGCCATGTTTCGTGGTGATATATACAGGTTTTTAGTGTCATCACCGTATGTCATGGTTCTTTGCTTGGATTCATTGTCTTGTGCATTTTGTGTTGTGATGTCTAGAGGTTTCTGGTGTCATCATCATTGCAAGTTCTGCTTCTTTATGTGGATTCATTGTTCTGCTGCTACCTATCTCGATAGGCAGCTTTCTTCGTCAGTAATTATATATGGAGATGACTCTGGTGACACAACTGACCAAATAATCGTGAAATAGGAACAGAAATCTAATTTTGTTGGTGTTGTGTGGCATTAAAAGAACCTCAAATATAGAGAGAGATTGGTCGGAGAAGCATTAGACGGATGTGGCTTTCCAAGTGTCTTCATCTGAACAGTGGTTCTACTTGTGTGTTGGTGGAGATAAAGCAGAGGCCAACAAAAAAGTATCAGACAGACATCCAACTCGTTTGTCTTGTCTCTGCCCCTCTGTTCGACCGAACAACTGTGCTCGTCTAATTTATGGTACAAGCAGTGACTCCATTGCTGCAGCTTGTTTCAGAGAAAGTGAAACAAAGTGGGGAATCATCTGATAAAGAAGTCAAAGAACAGGCTGCATACTGTGCGCTGCTAATCTGGCTGGGTAAAAGGAGCTGTGACATGGTTAAAAGACTTGCATGGTCTGAGAGCTCCGTGTATGGGACAGCTCAATGTGTGCAAGCTTTGGTTTTGTTGGACCCAAATTTGCTGGTGCTACAGAGGCCATGGTCTTCACCAACATTTAGAATGAATATTTCTCTTAAATATATATATAATTAAAAGGTATTCAGGGATATTCTTTTTTGGCAATATCATCACATTATCGGATCTCATCGAAAGAGAATAATATAACCGGAGAATGAACATGTTCACAATAAACGCAGTTTCTGAAATCAAAGACATGGCTTGAATGCTGCATAATGAGAAACGAGACACAGAAGTAGGTTTTACTCATAGCACATGAAAAGTTTCTGTTAGTGAACTAAGTCTCTATTAGTGAATTCACGTGTCGTGGCCGAAAAATCAGCACGGCTTGATCCATGAGTCGATGTCCAGAGTCATTGATGTTCGGATGTGTGTGTCTCGATCGATTGGAGATACCAAGGTCGGTTGGATCAGAGGTCGGGGTGGCTGCATCTCCAACACGGGATTGAGCTGGCTTAGGAGTGGCCACTCCTTGCACATAGACTCAGGTAGGGGATTCCCGACTTGGGTCCCTCGTACATTAAGTCAATGGTTTGTCCTTTGTTTTCTTTCCTCTCCGGCCAATTGTCGGTCAGGGGCTTTTATACTGTTACCCGAGGATCGGTCGTACGTGGATTTGGCATGGCGACGAATCCCCCGACAAGTTCGTACCATCATGCGATCATCGCTCGATATGCGTGAAATGGTACTATGCGACGTTGTCTCGAGTTTTTTAGAACGGGACTTGCCGAGAGGATGCCTCTCTGTAGAGGCTTCGGCTCGGTGTAGGAGGAAGGTGACCCTTATGCAGAATCTGTAGGGGTGTATCCGACATGGTGTCTAGTCCATGTCTCGAGGGCCTATGTTTGTAATGGTGCTAGAGGTCGATCGTGGATCAACCGAGATAAAAATAATATCTTATCATAGTCTAATCCTGCATTTGCAGGAGAGTCCACGGTTAGTCACTGGCCTTAGCATCATCCGAACTATAATCCTATATGGTCATTGCAGCTTCTTGTATCACAAGGTGGAAATATTTCTCATCGAATCAATTTCTTATTCCAATTTGTTTTCTTTTTCTTTTGATTTTGTTTTTATAATATCCACAAAGGGTTATCTTGAATTTTACTATAGCTTGCTGTTAGTGTAAACAACCTTAAGCCGTGGCCCTAGGACCGAGGCGGCTTGGTTCGGGTCCGAATGATAGGAATCTTCCCGAGACGACCTTTGAGTCCGCCGAGGTGATCGTCTGTGGTGGTCGGGACGATGTCGTTGTCTCCTCCGAGCAAGAATTTGCCTTCGCGTTTCTCAGGGACTTTCGACTTCGCTCCTGCACAAAGGTCGGGTCGGGGTGCTCAGCCCGACCCCTCCGACGATCAAGTTAGTCGATGTAAAGGGGAGGTCAGATGAAGAAGTTGTTTTTCCCCCCTTTTTTCGTTCGGAATGCGAGGGTACTTATAGGGAGGTCTACTGTTTCCTGATATACCCGCTTCCAGGGGGCACACGGGTAACGTTCGACACTGGTGTTAGCATGGCGTGAAGAGCCGAACCTGAGCAGGAGTTAATGCGCCTCGGCCGACGTTCTGGTCTATTTTACCAGGGGCCGTCGCGTCGATCGAGGCATGAGGCGTCATCTGACGTTAGCCGAGTCTTATCATAATTACTATACTCATCACTTGCTGGATATAAACTGGGAGTTGATTGGATGAGGGGACTTATAATATAAACTAAATCACGATTGTTTCTTCATATTAAAGAGGAAGAATTATGTTATGTTATTATATATGGTGTTAATGATCCATTTCTGCTTAAGCAAATGTACGTGAATCACCAAGATATGCTCTTCTACAAGGTTTTTTCTTACCATATTAGAAAATTTTTAAATGATATAATATATTTTTTATTAAAATATTTTTAATAATTATATAATTAATTATATCGAAGGCGAACGACTCATCAGGACATAATATTATACCTCACATACATCATGTCATAATTAGATTATATAGAATTTATAATATCTCGACTCATCTTAGATATAAAATTAATATAATTTATAAAAATTAAATTTTTATTTATTAATTTAATTTAAAATTTTAAATAGTGATTTCAACTTAACAAAATTGACGATCCAATCAACTCAACCGAGATTAAATAGAGTTTATCTTTATTTAGAAATTGATTTTATGACACGGAAACACAAAAACGACTATAAAAAAAATCCAAATAAGGCGAATTTTCTTTTGTTGTTGTTGTTGTTGACATGACGTGTGGTATGAAACGGTCTTTGCGTATGCTTTCCACCCTTCTTTGATACGTATCTGCGCCAGAAAAACCTGTAGGTCGTTGAGTTGTTCTCGCTCTCTCACGATGCTCACTTTTACTTGTCCAATTATAAGGCAGGTAATCGAACGCGTTGGACGGAAAGAGTAAGAGAGTTTTGTCATGACACCTCGTCGGCCTAGGATTACTTATCCTCTCCCGAGGCGTATGCTAACTCCCTTCCTCGGTTCATTCGATATTGGTGGGGCTTCGATCGGAGACCGGACTCGGAACGATCGGAGGTCGAATTTTAGGGCTTTTTGACCTTTTCCCCGGACCATCCAGCTGAATCTTGAGCGGTTCTACGCGGGATTCATGGGTTTTCGGCGTCTATTTGGGTTTTTGATCCAACCAAATCGGTGAGTCCTTCGGATTGGAGCCCAGCGACGGTTGATTCGTTCTGCGAACTAGGGCTTTTCTCGAGCCCTAATTGTTTAAGAGCTCGGAGCTCATCATTGGGAGATCGATCCATCACTTTCTTATTTGTTCTGCAAGTGATTGGTACAAGAACCGAGAAAAATGCAGCCCAAGTATCGGAACCCCAGGGATGGTTTCCGGCCGGGTTCGCCGTTCGGTCGTAATCGTACTCGTGGCGGCTTCAGCCGCAGTTACTCGAAGCCCCAAAGCCCTCCTGCAAGCAAAATGGAGATCCTAATGGAGGCTGGCCGGCTTGCGGCCGAGTACCTGGTGTCCAAGGGCGTGCTTCCCGCGAGCTCGCTCCCCAGTACCATGTCCAAGAGCGGCGTTCAAGAATTCAGAGGCCAGGGCCGGGAGAACCCATCTGCTCCTCCGCCGTTTAGCGTAGGCAGGACCTCGGCCCTTGCCCGGCTGGGGGACGCGGGTTCCGATGTTGGGTATGGAAGGAAAAGATTCAACGACGACTACGATCGAATGGGGTCAAGGAAGAATGGTAGAGGCAGGAAAAGATCAGGGTTCTATAACAGAGGGTATGATGGTCCGGATTGGAGTAGAGAGAGGAAAAGAAATGGGCCGTGGAACGAACGAAGCAGAGACTATTCTGATAGTATGGAAGAGGACAACGATGACTTTGCCCCTGGGTATCGTAGAGATCGGCTAAGTGGGTACGAGGAAGTGGGAAGCAGTATCGCTGAAAATGAACAGCACTCGAAGGGAGAAGTGGTGGGTGAATCGGGTTCAGAGCTTGATGATGCTGGATCGAAGGCGAGCTCAAACAGTACCAGGAAGGATGTTCCCGCGGAAGTGGATGCCGATGAGAACAAAGGGGCAGATGAAGTGTTGGCTTCAAATTCAGAAGCTGGAGGAGTTAAGAGTGGTAAGCATGATGAGTTAGAGAAAAAGATTTCCACGGAAGAGTACTCAACCGTGAAGCCTGATGGAGTCGAGGAAGGCGTCTCCTCTGTCAGCAATGATGGCAGTGATCTATTGAAGCTCAGTGGTTTTCCAAAAGTGCCAACGCGACCGCGGTCATCACTGTCACATAAAGGTCCTACAGATGACCATTGCCTCAGTACTGATGGTGGAAACAAGATTGAAGTTGTTCCTAAAGGAGATTTTGAGATGGTTATAGATGATGTTCCAACTGATGGCTTCTTAAAAGAATCGCATGTGGATCACTCTGACCGTTTGAAATGTGAAGAACAAGCTAATTCTGGTGATGTTGATATCAAATCCTCTAAAGAAACAATAGAGTCTCCCTGTGAGCCACAGATGAACCTCCTGCGTTCAACATCATCTGCTATGATGGTAGACGTAGGGAAGGAGGATAAGTTTGCTAATCATGTGAGTCAAGAGGAGGAACTTGAGAAACAAATTAACTCATCTTCGCCTACTGCATCTCAGCAAAATCAATTCTCTCAGCTTGATGGCTCTAGACAAACTCAGGCTAGCCTGTTCATGGAGATGCCACCTCAGAGTGAAGAAATGGAGGCAATCGATCAATTGAAACAAGTCACTGCCAATTTACCTCCAAAAGTTGAAGCTCAATCATTCATGGAGATGGAAGATGTAAAGCAAAACCAACCAACTTCATTTAAAATCTGTGATCTGAACCTAATGGAAGCTCCTGAGATGACTGAGATTCCCAGTGATCCTCTTTTGAATGATTGTAATATTTCAGCTCCTCCTCTGGAAACTGAGAAACAACTTTCGGTTGATTTTGGCCTGTCGATAAATAGCAAGGCCAAAGTTACTTATGACTTCAACCGTCTTTCAGGTGATGACAAAGTGATTCCAGTAATTGATTTGGAAGACGATTCTCCAATTGAAGTGAATGCCTGTAATCCTTCGAAGGCCAAGTAAGTTTTTTTCGTATAGCTGGTCAATTTGTGGAATGTTTGATATTTCTATGCCATTTGTTCTTGAATTTATTAGACCTTAATATTTGTGCTCTTCCCTCACTAGATGAGTTATTCCTGATGTGGTAATAAAGCAGGAACGAATTGATATATCCTGTAGAGAATGTTATGAACCACACAACACATTCAGATGACCTTCCTGTCATTCAGGACAGCTACAGTCTAGCCATTTCTGACTACCTGGGAGCTGATATGTCATGCAGCCCATCAGTACAAGCAGACCTTAATAACCTTCAAGTTGGAATTGATCTTCATGGTGCTGAGGTATATGCATGGCTTGTTAACAGAAATCCTGTTCTTCAGATTAAATTCTTCTTCTGCTAGTTAGTCTCTTGAAGAAAATCTTTCTGTTCTTTCATATAATCCTGTTATAAATATAAATCTGCTATTTTTTTTTTCTTTTTTGTCTGTTTTTAGGGGTTTCCTGGTGTTGATGATTCAATATATGGATCTCTTGGAGATATAGGTTTGTATTATTTGCTGCAGTTTTTGTTGTTTTCTATACAAATTATCATTTTTCAGAAGTTAACTTTGATTAGTGCAATTAATTCACTGCTATTTTTTGTTCCCCCCCCAACAAAATTAGCCTTTTCTTAGCAGTTAACTTTTTATTTTTGCAATCATTTGAATTTTGAAAGTTTTTTAACATATTAAAATTCAAAGTTATTACTACTGTTGGATGTTCATGAGATTTTTCTTTTCATGAAATAGAAGGCAAAGCCATTTAAATTTAGTAGATAAGATTAGAGCTAACATTTTGGTACAACACAAAAGCTAGGGAAAAAACTTGGAATGAGAAGTAGTCCCCTATGTCTTCCTTCATCTCAGTTCCAGTGCTAAGTGGGACTTGGGGCTAGATTCCACTTTCAAATCCAAATATGAAAGTGCCAGGTGCTGAAATTGTATCTTGAGCCTTGCCTAATCCATCTAGAAATCCTGGTTGACCTTGGAACACCTCAAATGCCTGCCATGCATATTAATCTTCCTACCATCTGAGTGAAAGTAAGCCTTGTCACATGCATCTTGTAGCGACACACAGCAGCACGAGGCTGTCCAAATGGCCAATCATGTAGGATAGTCATGATTGGAGCTGAAACCCACCTTGACTTAGCCAGTTACATAGTCGATGCGGGCAGTTCAACTGGAGAGTCTTTTCCTTCGCAATAGTCTTTTAGTACATGTACATAAACAACCCATATGTTAACTAAATACATGCAAGACTAACACGAGTGCAACTAAGTGCTGTCAAATTCTGGTTCACTATCTGTGTACAGTATCTTAGTAGGAATCAATTGTGAGGTTGGGTCATGGATTACAGTGAGGTTGCTCTTTTCACAACCAGGTGACCACGTTTCATGAAAATAGCAGCTTGAGGGGTCCCTAGACCCAACCTCGGTATAGAGTCTCGTATACTAGGCAATTTTCAAAATTCTTGTCATTTGAAAACCTATGTCAAATGTTGTAAAGATAAGCCATGCCAAAAACATGTCCAAGTATGTTCACATCATAACACTAGGTATGCCAGATCATCTGAATTGGGTTAGGCTGAATTTGCATATTGGCACAAACATTTCCAAGCTCAATTCATAATGGTTTCGAAATACTTGTTACGGTAATAAGCTAGTGAAAACGGAGTGTATTTACTGTTGTACTTTATTATTTATTCTCTCTCTTTTTGCTTGAGGATTCATCTGATGTGTGGTTGTATTCATTGCAAATTGCTTTACATGAATGATTAAGTTTGGATATTGAAGAATATTAGATAGTTTTCCAAGTTTGTTTTAAATGTTTGCTACACAACATTTTGTTTTATAATTTTAACAATATTTTTCACTTGTAGGATTCATGGAGGTCTGGGACCAGCCAACACAAGATTACGAGAAATTCTTTTGAACCTTTAACTGTGTTGTGGCAATTTAAGTAAGGCTGCTTATTACTTATCCTCCAGCCAGTATCTGGATTTCAAACATCTAGGATTTTAGACAATAAATAGCACATTGATGTATCAACTATCAGTTGCTGTGTCCAGTATCTAAACCACATGTCACAAAGTTGTGTTCTGCTTTTGTTGTCTGCTGCTTTAAATTCCTGCCATTAACTTTGTCCTTACCTTGTGAGAATGGTTGTTTTGTACCTTGTTCAGTAACTTCTGTTTGCCTGTTTGAGGAGAGGCTTTCATCTAATTCAATAGTCTATTGTTTGATGATGAAGGTTAACATTGATTAACTTAATTGTGCTCTATGTAGCTAATGTTGCTGAAGTATCATTATCAGTTGATGTTTTATCTCATTATATTTCCAGATGTTCTTTTTCCCACTAATCTTATGTTTAGTGCTAGATTGGCTTGCAGTTGGTAGATCCTTGTAACACATCTAAGTTCGATTTCTAGTATATTTTATCAAGATAAATTAGAAATTCTAGAGGTTGCCTCTTGGCTTTCCAGGGAAAGGAAGTGAGAATGAGACGACACAAGTATGAAAATTTTGTAAAGAAGTGGACGACTAGTGTTCAAAGAATTGGCATGCGAAACCATATAATGAAGAGTGAATGGAACTTTTTATTGCTGTTAGAAAGGTCCATGAAATTTGAACCAAGTCTTTTACTGGATTGAATGCTCAAGGATATAAAGATTTGTGTTGCATTAGGTTGGTCAAATTGGACAATGTGTAATAAAAACATCAGATTTGAGATAAAAATAATTAAAATATTAAAGGAACCTAAATTTGGGGAAAAATTAAAATTTAAAATAAAAAATACTTAAAGCTTGTTATTTTCCTCAACTTTTGAAACTACAACAGAAAGTTCAAGAAAAACTACTCAATTTTCTAGATAAAATCCCCTAAATGTTCAATTTATGAATTTTGAATTTCACCAAAATTTCCAACTTTCTATTTTCATCTTTGATTACTTGTGAAAAGAAACTCTAATAGTCTAGCTCTGGCTAATCATGTATCATATATGGAAACATCAGACAAAGATCATCAGGAGCTACTTATTGTCATATATAAAATTTATGCCTAAAGATTACTAAAATGTAGTTTTTTTATGACATTACTGAAATCTAGCCTTCTGAAGATGATTATATTTTTCTAAATCTGCCTTCATTGTGTACCATGACATATACAAAAATCCTTGATGTTGACATGCTGATCAGTAGTGCATGCATGTTTTTTTATTGTGTTCTTAACCCTGTTTTATTTGCTTTTTTCTCTTTAAAAAAAGAATAACTGAGTACCTCCTCCATTTTTGGCAGCCATATGGAGAGGTGAATCTCTTATAAATAATATCACCGTCCACCTTCATTGAAGAAGCCATCTAACAATTAACATCTGAAGTGTCAATGAGTTGTTCCCATACTGTGCTAAACTTCTCGAGCTGATTGGACCAATTCAGGATAAAACCAATGATCCTGGAATCAATTTGCTGAACTAGTGTAAGGGTTCACCAGAGGTAATATTTTGTGCCAACTAAATTGCCCAGATCCATAAAGGAATGGGACCAACTTAAGGACATATACATGGTAACAAAGCAACAGGATGATAACAGAAGAAAGGGTAAGACTTAAGAGAACGTTATTCGGACAGAGTAGAAGAATTTGATGTGGTAGACATTTCTTTTTTGTTATGATGGATAATTATGTCTAAGGTTTGATAAATTGTCGAAGAGGATTGGTTAATTGAAGCCTCAACCGATAAGATTCATGAGCTGGCAACAAGAACATTTATATTCCATGAAGAGCTGTCGGTACCTAAACACATGGTTCGGCTGAAGGAAGTGGTCTAGGATCACACATTTGACCATTGTTCTTAGTTGTACCATGTTGCTTTAGAAATTGAAGCAGAACTTGGATGTTTCACAAGACCAATTGTTATATGTTTCTACAATGGAAAGTCAGACATGGTGCATAATTAACCTGAAAGGCAAATAGTTCTTGCAGAGGACATTCCTACATCTATTGAGCATGAATGTTGCCTAGGCAATCTACCTAGAAAGGATTGATAGTATTTGAAGGCAAAGATAGAGAAGCTTGGCTTACCAGGCTGTTTGCTCTTAGCATTACTCAATAGCCAAAGGTGAAATAGTTTTCTTTGGGAAATAGACTTGGATTGGATGTGGGTTCATAGTTTTTATGAACTCAATGGTAGTGGTTGATTTAATCAATTCAAGGGTAGTGATTTAGAACAACCTAAAGGGTGGTAGGCTTAAGAATTTGAGAAGAGAGTTGATGAAAGGTAAAAAAGGGGGACAAAATAAAGGGGGAGGATTCAATTTAACATACTTAATTCACTAAAATTTCAGTCGAAACAATGAAAGAACAAGTAATGTAAATTCTAACACATACCAGTTATGAGGAGGAAGAAGATACTTTATCACCCTTCTTGACCAGCTTTATTTTGATTTGAGCTTGGTTCAAGAGACCTATTGATAGTTTTTCATTTGGAACCAAACTCTTACAAAATGCAACCTGCAGGCTTTTTTGGGTGCCTACTATAGGCTGATTAGTGATTTTTCTCCCTTTCTTTTCAGAATCCTAATTAACAAAAAGTGTCTGAATTGCATGTAATTTTGTTTTAAGGAGTATCTGTTCCTTAGATAAAAGATAAATTTAAAATGCAAAAAAATAATGCTGGGTTTTCTTAGCATGTTCTTTATGTTCATCTATTTCCTGATTTTTCTATGTTTCCTTCTTATTTGTCACATGACCCTGCATTTGTTTTCTTTTTATAATTTTAATGTGACTTAATACAACAAAATTACTCAACCCATCTTTCTCTCCTCCCTGCCCCTACTTTTATCTGCTGGTGAGCAATTCAGCAGTTGGATCTGTTGTATTTCATCACAGCAACGAGACAAATTACCTCATCTGAAAGCCTGCTGTTGTCAGACTTCTTGTCATGATGGTCATTGTGCCATCAAGCATTCTTCTTCAAAGCCATCAAAAGACAATTACATTGTATAGCAGGTATGACATGAGAAAAGGTGAGATTAGATGAATCAGGACTTGAAACTTGATTTTTGATTATAGTTGTCTTTAAAGCTTATGTATAAACATGATTGTTATGCTTTAATTGTTGTTACTTTGGTTGGCATTTTCACCTGAAATTAGTGGAGGTTAATCATGAAACTGCTTCCCCCCATTAACTAACTTCATATCATAGAATAACTTGTGATGCTGCCAACAGTGGCAAGCGATCTGTGAACATAGAAGAAGCTATCTTTTTTTTTTTTAATTTTTGGAAATTGAAGAAAAAGTGGACATGTTTCTTTACAATAATGTTCTTAGTGTCATCTCTGTATTATATTTGGTCTTTAGTTGCAAAATAATCTAGAGGACCATCTTCAGTGCAAGTATGCCATGTACATTAGCGAGAATATAGGTGTAATCTATGTTTTGCTGTAAACCGGAGCATCTGAATTCATAATAACTGTAGACTTTCTTGCTTGCTAGAATGGTAAAAATATGACTTGTTTATTCTCATTTTGAGGAAAATAACGGTTCTGTGTCAAGATATAAATGTCATCTTTTGCATATTCAAAGGTTTTGTTGGTCAATTCTTGAAGGAATCTTCCATTAGAGACATTGTGAGCTATTGGTAGTTAGTTCTTTATCTTTTTAAATTTTTTTATCAGGACCGTTTGCAGTAAAAAAGTTTGTTATAATAAAGTGAAACTGCTTCCGAGTTATTGAGGTCTACTAAAGTTTTGGCTTTTGGAAGTTCAGATGCTAATTGTTTATTGTAAGAGTTATGTGATATTATTGCACTCCTCTAAGTAATATTTCATGCACTTAAACCATGGTACTGTTTCTTGGGATACCTCAGAACAAACTTGAGCACCTCCGAATGATACATTGTGAACAAAAACATCGATCTTGATAAATTTAAATGCTTCAATTTTTTCTTGCACAATACTTACCATCTCAACTGGTTCTATTGCTTTGTCATTGACCTAAGGTAACCCCTGCAACTCGTAAGTGTATTTCCTTTATTCCTCTTTAGTTTCTATTAACCATTACACTTGCATTGATTTATTTCATTTCTGTCATGCTTGTCTTGTTTGATAAGACTTGCCTTTACTCTGATACTTTTACCAAATATATCATTAAACAGCAGCATTCTTAATGACAAAAACATCAGAAGCAAATTTTCAATTAAGAATCCAAAAGTTTCTTATGTTGGTAATGTGGATAGGGAGAGGGGATGGGAGAAAGGAGGGGATTGAACACCTGGCATTAGTTAAATTTAGGACAGTAATGGCCTGTTGGTTGATAAGTAAATATTAATTCTTATTCTTGGACTTTGCTTCTGGAAAGATTTTAGTGTTTCACTTCTTGATGGGTTTGACTTTGGAGTTTGGCTTGGTGTGGATGTGTCATAGTATAACATAATGTGCTTCATTTTCTGCCGGTGCTACTTGCTGTTTAAAAAAGCGTCACAATGATGCTGGGTAAACATTTCCTCAGAGATGTCATTTTATTAGGTAAACATGGAAATTACATCCAAGATCCACAATATCTTTCTTATGAAAGTGAAGCATGAATCAGGAAATAGCAATTCAGCTTATAATTTAAGTTTGATGATCTTGGGATTTTATTTTTGAGCAAAGGTGCAGCATAGCTTGGTTTGTAACTCTTTGCTATCACTCCTCTTTTATGCTTTTGCAGCTATACTTTGGTGCCAGTTTGTCCGGTTTCTTTTGGGATTTCATGGTTGGTGTAATACTGGTGAAGAAAATTTCTTTTGGATTGGTGTTGATGGTTGAGTGCCCGATCATCTTCTTTGGGACATGGTTGGTTTTTGTCCATTTAGGTATCCTGATGCTTTGACTCATCCCCATTTTTCGTTCTAGGAAGCCACTACAGCTTATGTTTCACGTTGTGGACCAATTCTTGCTCAAACAAACTTGGCCACCTGAAACATGCATGGGTCTTGTTTAATCTTGATTGTGTTACCTCATCATCTGTTCTTGGACGTAATTTGACCAATTATAGCCTATTGTTAATGCATCACTGGGAAATTACTCATGGGGCGGGCCATCTATAAGTTTTTTTTTTGTGTTTTTATTTTTGGTTAAAGCATATTTTGGTGTGTAATGTGTAGTAGGGGAGGATTGGGAGCTCGTGTGTCCAACTTTCAAATACGTCGTGAGCCTCAGTAGTAGTCTTGAGTTCAATCGGATTGGATGTTCTATAAAACTATGTTGGGGGTATGTCTCACAAAAATTGTGTTGAGCATGTCTCCCCAATACTTAAGGGATTCTGAAGATTCAGAATAGAATATTCAACTATTAGGTATAGGTAGAGGGTCTAAGAGAATGCGAGAGGTTAGATGATGCATCATATAATGATTTATCGAAACAATTAATTAGATCTTTGATTCGTAAGATCGATCGATCGATCGTCCGAATGTTATATTAAAATGATAAATTATTTTGGCCCATAAGTTGAGATGGGGTGGTCAATTGTCAGACCAAATTGCATTTGTTTTTCCAACACCGGTACGTTTATGATTGGGGAACCGGATTAGGTTATCTACCCAGGACCAAGATTTAATCCAAGGAAAAATCATCGCAACACAATCAATCAATCCTAATTAAACCTAACTTCAATCGATTTATACTAAGGTCCACACTTCACCCGATTTCTAATTCCATATAGAAGGATTTGCTCTAGCATTTAGTGGGGTTGTGTGCAGACCAACTACTACCCTCCACTAATCTAGCTTGATTCGGCCAACTCATCTCTAACGCCATACTACCTTCAACTCCAAAAACCTAAAATAAAAAAAATCTTAATTATCTATCTTCTTCACTTTATGTTATATAATCCTTTTAATATTCAAAAATGATATTTTCTAGAAAAGACTCATAAAATCTATAAAAACCTGGTCCAAAATATATTAACACAAGCACCATCTTGTATGGTCCATCATAGATCTAATGCCCATCTACATCGGAGATCATTAATTAAGTTTCGAGCAATGATCATGGATCAAGAATATATTCTATTATTTTTGCTGTCTTCCAATAAAATATACAATGTCAAGTTTTATATGATTCATGTGTATACAAATATAAATATATATTTGGTAAAGGCTTTAAACAGGTCAATATGGCTGGGGCTGATGCAATTAATTCTCGTGGAGTCTGAGAGTACAGCTCGGCCTTCGTAAGATATCTGAGCAGAAACGATTACAGACTAGCAGGATCCGTCAGCGAATGAGAAGATAGGGAGGACCTGAGCGACATCAAACCCAGAAGGCCTCAATAAATTGACGTCGTCTCGCGTTCTGAGATCTCCGCCGCACAAATCCTCGATCCCTCCGCCGTCACTCCTTTCACGGCCTCTTCCTTACACCCATCCATATCAAGAGCCCCTCCGAGCCCTAATCCCCCCCCAACTGATCTGCTATAGGGCTTTTCTTCTCTGCATTTTGCTGCTGCCTACGAGGTGCGTACTTCTGTTACGGTCGCTTTGCTACCTTCTCGGCAAAATTTGTTTCAATAAGAGAACACCGATCCGATCACATGAACCATTGTGGGTTTGATGTGGCCTTTTTTATCCCGCGATCATGTGTGCTTGGTGGTGGTCTAGATGGATTTCGAATTGATGTCTTTTCTCTTCTCTCCGAAAAGGATGACAGAAAGTGTTATTCCCTGTGAAAGGGAATGGGGAGATTTTTGACGGAAAGAACTTCCAGAAGTTCATATATGTTTCTTTCCTGTTTTGATGATTTTAGTTCGTGAATTTATAATGTTTGTATAGGATGTTTCTGTTTATGAATATGTGCCGAATACAATCCTCATAAAAGAGGATGATGATGTTAGCAGTTTAGCGGAGGGATAAACATGATAAAAATTGAGCCATTTTACTTATTATTAATTAGATTTTTTTTAAAAATTTCATGAACGAAAGTTTGTTTCTTTCAAGAATTTACCTAAATGTTTTGATTATTGATGTTATAGATGCTTTTTTTTCTGAAAATAACAAAATGACAGGTTGGGTGGGGCTATTCCCTCTGAAAGATTCTGCACTTTCTGAGAATTGGGTCACACATCATTTGCTTTTCTCCAAGGATGAATCCGTATATTGTTGGCATTTTTGTTCCACTTATAGCTTCACTTATGTTCCGAAAATCGAATAATGGAAAGAAAAGAGGGTTGCCTGTGGATGTTGGTGGAGAGCCTGGATATGCAGTTCGCAACTACCGATTTACTTCTCCAGTGGAGTCTCTTTGGGAAGGGGTTACGACGCTGGCTGAGCTATTTGAGCAATCCTGCAAATGCTTCGCATACAGGCCTTTACTTGGATCTCGAAAGCTTATAACAAAGGCAATTGAAGTAAGCCAAGATGGGAGATCCTTTGAGAAGCTTCATCTGGGAAGCTATGAATGGGTTAGTTATGGGGAGGCTTTTAGAGCTGTCTGCAGTTTTGCATCTGGTCTAGTGCAACTTGGCCACAAAAAAGATGAGCGGATTGCCATTTTTGCTGATACACGAGCCGAATGGTTCATTGCTTTACAGGTGTTTTTCTTATCTGGAAAGAAAATATTTGTTGCATCTGGAACATGTTCATGCTGCACGATGCTCAACCTATGTTGTCCTCCTGTTGATCATAGTGGAAATTTTTATTTGTTGGAGATAAAAATATAGATTAGATAGCTTATTTTGATCATAATTTTGCTTTAAAAATGGGAAATTAATAGGTGAGCTATGAGATTAGCATGTCATCTGTTTAAAAGGATCTATGTGTCTTGAGCTGTTGATGATTATCTTGATATTGGAACTGTAACAGTTGCTTAATAATTAATACTAAATGCTAAAGTCTTACCTATAGCATTTAACTATGGTAAAAGAAGCTGCACACCTTTTTTTGTTTTATATCTTGTCAAAAGATTGTATGTTAGCTCCCTAACACATTTGGTCTATTTTCATAACACAGGGTTGCTTCAGGCAAAATATCACAGTTGTTACGATATATGCTTCATTGGGGGAGGATGCTCTTTGTCACTCACTAAATGAGGTTTGATCTTTCAAGGCTTATTTACATTTAAATCATTGTTTTCCTCTTATTTGATTTTAATAATTCTACAGTTTAGTCTTGTAGAAAATGACTACCAGGCATTTCATCTTTATATAATTCCTTTGGTATGTTTTTCTTGTGATTGCTTAGTGTATTCTTAAAACTGAGTATGCAAGATATAATTTTACTAATATTAAGAAAAGGTCTGAGGATGTAGTTAGCTAGGTGAGCAAGTTCTTACAAGTAAGTTTTAAGTATCTTAGATGTATTTTTAAATAAAATAGAGAAGTTGATTAATATATTCATAGAGTAAAATTTAAGTGGTTAAAGTGGAGAGGGGTGTTGGATTTTTTGTGATTGTTGAGTGTCTTTTAGATTAAAAGATATATTTCATAAAAAGTTGCTAGGCCAACCATGTTTAATTGATTCGTGTGTCAAGGGTCTAAAAATTTGTGAACTTATATTGGTTATAGATGGGAATGTTGAGGTGGAGGTAAAAATTTACTATGTAGGATAAAAAAAAAATTGTGAACAATTAGGTGTGGCTCCAAGCCTCCAAGCATCCAATAGAAGGTAAAGTGAGAGAAAATTCTTCAGATGGTGCAGGCATGTTTAAGTACTGTGGTTTCAAACTTTCAATTAATACTAGTGGCGTGACAAGAGAAGACTTTATTATAAAGTAGAAATGATTAAAATAGATATGAGTACTCCCGATTTAACTTGAGATATTGCTTTTTATAGGGTTCAATGTCAGGAAATGGTTTAAGTTAACAAAGAGACGATATTCTATATATTATTTTGTTCTTAGGTTTTCTATCTGTAGAGAATTAGTTATGATCTATTAGTCAGGAGGCATCTCTGATTTCTTATGCTGCAATAAGCTATTCGTGAGATGGCTTTTGCGATGTTTGGGCTTTGTCTTTTCATTAATGTAGCTATTATTCTATCTTCCGTTTTAGTTCATTTACGATCTAGAACATGCAATCAACTACTTTCAGCATTGAGGTCAAACCACACTAAGATTTTGGATCACACCGTGCAAACATATGGAACAGTAGCTGGTTATTCTTAAGTGATGTTATGATGCATAAAATGTAGATTTATATTGTGTGAAGTGACCCTACTTAAGTTCATTCAGTTCCATCAATCTTTTTCTTCATCCTCACGGGTAACCATGCTGATGATACAAATTGCATTTTCTACATGAATTACTTGTGTAAGATTAGATGGGGGGAGTGATAATCTCCTTTCTTTACATGGCGTTATTTTGATCTGGATGACTTCTGTATCCTTGATGACTAATCTGTAACCACTAAATTTTTTAACTTGAAATACATAGGTCTAGAATGGCTATCTCATTCTGAGTCTCTGACACTAGTGTCTTTGACTGGGGGGAACATTCACAGCTTACAATAAAGTTACCCAGTATTTCTGAGTGGTTCTGCAGCATTTGATGTACATTTGTCTGAAATATGAATGATCAATTCTTTACCTGTGTGAACTGAATGAAAGATCATCATTTTAGCTTCTTGAAATTGCTCAAAAGAAATGCCATTTTTATGAAATTCCAAATCACATCTTCTAATCTCTTCCTTTTCGAAGGATGCTTATGCACCTCAGACTTCTTGGTTAGCTTGGTGGACAAAACCCCTGAGCAAATACAAAATGGTGCAAGAAAATTTAGATTTGATCATCTCATCCTTTTCTTAGTTCTTGGTAGGATCTAGCATTTTTTAAATTATGCTTAGTTCTTTCTTATTATTGATCTTGCAATTTTTTTGATATCTTAATGAGCCAGTTTAGTGAACAATTATACTGCACAATGACCTGAAAATATACTAAACATATTATAATCCTAACAATAAATACAGCATTATTTCGACAATGTGGTTATGTATGAATTTTGTTTCTTAGTATTTCTTGTCAATGGAGATGATCATTTTGTTTCAATCTCTCGCTTATTAATTTGGTTTTCGATTGACCCAGACAGAGGCATCGACTGTAATTTGTGGACATAAGGAACTTAAAAAACTGATTGATATAAGTCAACAATTAGACACTGTAAAACGTGTTATTTATATCGATGAGGATGGGGTTTCAAGTGAGGTTTCACTGGCCAAGAAGAGTACCAGTTGGATGATTGCATCATTTGGTGAAGTAGAGACAATGGGCAGGGAAAAGCCTGTGGATGCAGTTCTGCCTCTTGCAGCTGACATTGCCGTGATAATGTACACAAGCGGTAGCACTGGTCTACCAAAGGTTTGTTGAACTCATATATAAGTATTGTTATTACTATCAATTGCATTGGCCTAAGCTTTGTCTTTTGCAGTTTGCCTGCATGTCCTCAATACACAAGCGGCTTTGTTGTTGTTGTTGTACAATTGTGGCAACTGAGGGGTTTATGCCATAAAATTGATCATACTAAATGGTAGCATTTGTTTTGTTGAGTTCTTTCGATTCAAATGCTATCCGATCCCCCAGTATTGTTCTTTATTCATACCTCCAGGAATGGAGTCTGGAACTAACTCTGATATATGTTAGGATCTGATCTTGACATGCCCATATCAAGTGGCTTATCTTTCTGTGCATTATAGTTATCTACAAGTTCACCTATTATTATTTCATTAGGTGAGTTATTGCCATGTAACAGGGCATATGTCATATACTCTCATGAGCCATACATGAGATATTGTCCACTCTTGACAGGGACAGGTGTGGTATCTGTTAGACTTCTTTTGAATCTTGTTCCATCCTATTATTCAAAGATCCTTTCTGAAAAGTCTTGACTTTAATTCCTTAAAAAATAAATGATATGTAGTCTAATTTTTATCATTAAAATAGTACTTCTCGATGTAATCTATTGAGATAAAATCAACCTTTACAACTTCAAAGCACTAGTTGGCTTCTCCTTGTGTTTGGGATGGACATTCAGGATTGCTGGAGACCACTTAATTTGATATCTTGGTATACAAGTGTATCTGTTGGAGTTTTATTGATCTCCAGTCAATTCATTTCAGTTTTTGAACAAAATTGATCTAATAAGTGGACTAGACCGGTTGATATTTCTGGTTCTCAGTTTTTCAGATCCAAACAATTGGTCCAGTTTGGTTTTTATGACTACGCCAACCATGGTTATTTGAGCGTCGGATAGATGTAGTAAAACTCCATATTGGTTTTGCTAGAATCAGACGAATTGTGCATCATAATAGTTTGCATTGGTTTGGTTGAAATTTCCCTACATTAATATATAGGATAGAATTACAGAAGAACAGAAGCATGAATCCCGACAATGTAATAAATGCAAATTTGGCCATCATAAATAAAATCACAGGTTTTTGAATTAAATGAAAAACCAAAATTTGATATGATAGTTTACTTCAAATATGGTGGTGATAGAAGTAATTTGATTTTATATTGACTTATCTAAACCTGCGGATTTTAGATGATTGATATAAAAGTCACTGACAATGGAAATCCTCGAATTAAAGGATTCAAAACACAAGATGAACAACCTAGGAGGGGAACAAAATGAAAAACTATTGCCACCAGCAGACACACAAAGGCATAAACAAACCAATGAAGACACTTATGAAGCATACTCCCGGCTTTCTACTGATACATCTGCAGTGTATGTTTACATTGCATGTACCTGCATATATATCATTGTACACACTACCTCTGTGCTAATGATTTGTGGTCTCATTATTAAATTTAGAATGTTGTTTGTTGATGTCTCAGAAATTTTGTGTGTTGCTTATCTTATGCCAATTCCCTTTATAATTCCTTCAGTTTTCATGCAGGGAGTAATGATGACACATCGCAATGTTCTAGCTACAGTTTCAGCTGTTATGACTATTGTTCCTTCCATTGGGACTAAAGATATATACATGGCGTACCTGCCACTAGCCCATATTCTTGAGTTGGCTGCAGAGGTGCGGGGCATTAGATATGTTTACCTCTAAATTTAAACAGGATCCACATCATAACTTGCTGACGGTCTAGTTTCATTTATCTGTTCTTGATTCAGTACTAATTTTGTGTATAATTCATATGCAGAATGTAATGGTTGCTGCAGGGATTGCTATAGGATATGGATCACCTTTGACTCTCACTGATACGTCAAACAAGATAAAGAAAGGAACCAAAGGTGATGCTTCAGTTTTGAGACCTACACTGATGACTGCTGTCCCTGCTATCCTTGATCGTGTCCGTGATGGTGTGCGGAAAAAGGTCTTGACTTTTCCTTGCATAGAATATCATAATTTCTTTGACATGGTTTCCATGAGACTAATTATCTTGTATTATGTTCTTAATGCATTTCAGGTTGGTGCTACGGGTGGGTTATCGAAGAAATTATTTGATGTTGCATATGGTCGTAGGTTAGCTGCTATTAATGGAAGTTGGTTTGGAGCATGGGGTTTAGAAAAAGTTTTGTGGGATTTGCTTGTCTTTAGAAAGGTTCGAGCAGTTTTGGGAGGACATGTACGATTTCTACTCTCCGGTGGTGCTCCTTTATCTGGTGATACTCAAAGATTTATCAATATATGTCTCGGGTTAGTATAACCTTTATATCATTTCTTTGCGGTACACACAAGTAAAATAAACCTGAATTTTTAAGTCCTGGATGCATAGATGCAGTTGCAGCTGCTTTGATTCTGTTGTAGGTTTCACAGATGCTGTTATGCTTGTTAAGATATCTGAGTGACAGTTCCTCTGCCACTTCATACATACAAAGTGCTGCACAAACCTTTTTTTCTGAATTCTAAAAATACATTTTGATGATCAAACTTATTAAATCCTTTAATTGATGTACATATGTATTCTGTGAACATCTCTTGGTCACCTAACATTCTACCTCATTCTAGACTGAGAGTGTAGTCAATATCTGTCACCTAATTTGTAGAAGATTTATATTTGTTTACCAGTCAGTTGGATGCTTGAATGTCACTGTACACTATAGTGGAGAAATACATGGGAAATGGCACCATAGTGTAGTTGAGAAGTGTGTTTTAATTTCTCACTTCTGGTTTCTGTATTATGTTAATAGGATAACTCTGGGTTCCATTCTATATATGATGCAACATTCAAATGTTGAACTCATTATTTTGTTTGAGTTGTATTTCTTCATTAGTTTTATTGGCTTCTTAAACTTCTCATTGAAGTTAAAAAAGCTAGTTCAATTGTTTTTCCGACATGTTTTTCTTTAATAACCTTCCACTATTGGTGTCCTTATGTCTCTCATTTGTTCAGAAAGCATTTAACTTGAGTGATGGTAATGCTTGACATTTTAGTGGGACTCCAGTATGAAACTTCAGTTTTAGCTAGATGGACTTGATGCTTTAACTTCACCAGACAAAGCAAAATTGATTTTGAGAGTATTAAATGAGTGTCAACCTGTAAATATATGAAATTGAGTTTGTTTAAATATTTTTTACCGAGGGCAGGCTATTTTGGTTGAGAGTGGACATTTGACAATGATACTTCTGGGAAGTTGTTTACTTTGGAATGTTTGGTTGTTGAAAATTAGCTTGGTGCTTACTTTTGCTTGAAATTTTGAAATTTTGACCACTGTGATTTTTGAAGTGTGATAGGACCAATCATCAAAGGAGTCAGAAGATGGAGGTGGGATAAACTGCAATCCCCTAACTGATATTTGCAAATTTGATGAGGGACAAACTTGCAAATTTGATAGTTTAAGGACTAATACATATTAGTAACGTTTTTACATATTGACTTTCCTGAGAATATAGAAGAAATTGTATAGTGAATGTAAGGTTGTTTTATGGTGATGTACATAGATAACTCCAATATAGTATAACATCCTCACGTATCAGAATTTTAGATAATACTGTGATGTAACATCTAAAAGATATTATATTAGAGTCATTTTATCTTTGCTTGATTTATGATTTATTATTTAACTCAAGATTTCTGCCAACTAAATGGTGGGACCAATGATCATTTTACCATTACTTTGAATTACAGACAATTAAGTACTTGAAACAATAAACTATAAAGCATAAGTTTTCATTCTTGACTTTCTTGACAAACCATACAATAACTTTTGAAAGACAAGTTTTAGAAGGTCAATATTTCCTGTAGTAATAATTTTTTGAGTTTGATGTTGGTCATTTATGAAATCTAAACAGGCTCTAAATTCCATTGGTCGAATTTATCAACCAAATTTTCTTGATAGACCTGCAGGTTTCACTAGTAAAGATAGCAACACAAGTTAAAAGAGTGTCTTAGCAATTTATTCATACCCAAAATATACAAGAAACTAGCTGAAGTTTTTGGTTACATAGGCTACTTTGAAATTATTCATAATTTTTTACTACATGGTGCTGCAAATGTTTTCTGATTCATTCTAGTGTGGCATCTGGATGTTAAAGCATAGAAGTGCATGAGTGGCATCTTGGATTAAAAGTCGATTTTTGAGATTTTTTCTTCAAAATAATTCCTAGACATGCTAGTTTGTGACAAAATATTCTTTTTCCTGTGCCAAAAGCCATGGCTTTTCTTAACCACATATAAGTATGTCTGCTTATCCGATCAAATTTGTGGATTCATATGATAATTTTAGATAGCAAAAGCCATTCTCACATTCAAGTGGATCAAAATACATTATATTATTATAAATGAAAAAAACCAATTGCAATTTTTAGATTTAGTGTTATTGGATTTGAGATTTTGGAGATTTGAAACTTTAATTTAATATCATTGATAGCAACACATTTTTAAAGTATGGTAAAAATCCATTGTTTTTTAGTTCTAGATTTCTTGTACAAGTACCAATGTTTGAGGTTTCAGTCCATTAACCAAAAATAAAAAGTAAATAAATACTGCCCTTTATGATCAAGTATCAGTCTTTGGTCGGATTGTTAAATATGGGCAGGTACATATTGGTTCAAATCAAGGATCGTAATTTCGTATCGTATCGACATTTTGAGCTTTGCTCGGTACGGTACGATATAGGCGTATCGAGCGTTATGCTAGGGTGTACCACTCGGTACACGTGTGTGTGTGTATACATATATACATATATATATATATATACATATATATATATACATATATATATATATTATAATATAATATAAAAAATTTAAAAAGGAGGCATACGTTGCCTTGGCGACGTCGCCTCCTTTTCTTCTCCTTGTCAGGTCAGATGAGGAGAAGAGTGCGATCTTCTCCTCGTCTATGGCGTTCGGCGAAGGTGTCGAAGGTTACAGACGTCTTCGGCCTTCAGCGAAGAACGTGGCAAAGGTCATAGGCGTCTCCAGCCTTCGGCGAAGAAGAAGCCGAGCTGCTGCCTCTCCGTTACCTCCTGGATCAGGATTGTTGAGGGAGGGTGGTGTCGAATCGGAAAGTGTCGAGGTTTCCCCAATTCTCCCTCTTCTTCCTCGACCCTTCTTCTTCCCTCGTCGCAGCTAGGCTGATACCGCTCGATAGCAGGCGGTCTGAGTATTGGTCTACTGGTGGACTGGTACGTACTACCCAGTATGGGCGGTATCATTCGAAATTAAAATCCTTGGTCCAAATAATATCGGATTCCTTGATATTTGATAAGTAAATAAAAAAACGAAAGAGATGTAAAGATACATCAAGAAATATTAACCAAAATAATTTTCCATGGCAAGGAACTATTGAGACTGCAAATGAAGTTGACCCTTGTAAACACACAACATATTTATTCTTTGTTGTAGATCATTTGATTCTTTAGCTATGAATTGTTTCATTTTACAGACATCTATAGATCTGTAGAAGCTTGAATGCCTTAAACCTTGTAATTGACCTTCTCATATATCTGCCAGGGCTCCAATAGGACAAGGATATGGTCTGACTGAAACTTGTGCTGGTGGAACATTTTCCGAATATGATGACACTTCTGTTGGTCGTGTTGGTGCTCCACTTCCATGTTCATATATCAAGGTAATAAAGAGTAAACTAGTCCATTGTTATGAGAAGTGAAGACCTTGAGGACATTGGTTGTTTGACTGGTGTGATATATCACCTCTTTTTTTTTTTGTCTAAAATCAGATGTAATGTTGTTCTTGTTGCTCCTTTTTATCTTTATTTGCAAAATTTTTCAGAGTGCTTGTTTAAGATTATTCTTTTAGTTGCAGTTAATAACAATTTTTCTGTAATTTTATAGATTTGTGGACAATAGCCATCCATGGCATTGATGTTACTACAAAGTTTGATTTACTAACCGCATAAAATTTTGTACACCTATTCATGATATTAACACTTCAGATATGCTACTGTGGCTGCCAATAGAAGTCAATGTTTATGAAGAAAAGTTCTTTCAGAATTCCGTGTAGTTATCTTTAGTCTTTGCTACAATCTTTTTTACCCGAATGCATGATGTAACCTCATTCCTGGTGCTTACTCTTTTAACCTTTGCGTATGAAAACCTTGTCATCACACACTTGCTTTGCTAATGAAATTTGAGGGTTTTCTATCTACAGTTTGTTCCACCTAGGCTCATTTTTTTATGCTGTAAATTATTTTATACCTTCTCAGACAACTTTTTTTTTCTTGTCTATTTAAAGTGATAACTTTGGAGTGAACTCCTATGCTGAACTAATTTAGACTTTTATAATTCTATTAGATCTTGCAACTTTAAGATTATTTCTATTGATATAACATGGCATCAGTTATTATTCTTTAGGTTAGGGCTCTAACATTTCTGTACCGTATAACCATGATTGTTGAAGAATTCATTGTTCTATCAAATGCACATAGGGTTTCTTGTTGGCTTATGCTTTGCTGCTATCTTTAGTGATGGCTTGTACCCTTTACCAATCCCTTTTTCCCACAATGTCCATGTTATTTTGCACTATTTTCTAGTATCAAAGTCAAGTAGAACCTCAATGGTTCAGAAAAGATACTTTCCTGAAATCTTCTTCTGCATTAGATACAAGCAAATTTATATATTAATAATTACTAAAACATTCAACAGTATCCTTATCCTCTTTAGCTACTTTGAAGTTGCTAGCACTGTTGGGTTCTAAAGTTCCTATATATATATATATATATATAGGTATTTTATTCTTTTGCATCACTATTTTAGAAAAAGAAAACATGTGTCCATATATTTACATAGATCTCCATATGAGGTTTTTTATGGATAGTCAATGACTAATTTATATTACCTTAAGTTTAAATGATCTCTTACATATTGTTATTTGTTTTTTTATATCAGTTGATTGATTGGGCAGAAGGTGGATATTTAGTTACAGATTCACCAATGCCTCGTGGGGAGATTGTTATTGGTGGTCCAAATGTTACACTTGGGTACTTCAAGAATGAAGAGAAAACAAAGGAAGTTTACAAGGTTGGCACTTTAAATATTGCTTGTTACCTTAAACATGGTCTGTTTGAGACTAATCAGGTGCCTTGATGTCCAACTGACAAAAGGTTGATGAGAGAGGAATGCGGTGGTTTTACACTGGCGATATTGGAAGATTTTACCCTGACGGTTGCCTAGAGATCATTGATCGCAAAAAGGATATAGTGAAACTTCAGCATGGTGAATATGTCTCTCTTGGAAAGGTAGGACTGTTCATGTCTATTGGTTTAATTTTCAGTTTTAGCAAACTTACCTTCTCTTTCTCAGGTTGAGTCTGCTCTAATCGTGAGCCCCTATGTGGACAACATCATGCTGCACGCTGATCCTTTTCACAATTTCTGTGTGGCACTTGTTGTTGCTGCACCCCATGCCTTAGAAGAATGGGCTTTAAAGCGAGAAATAAGTTACAGTGATTTTTCAGATCTGTGCCAAAAAGAGGAAACAGTGAAAGAAGTGCATGGGTCATTGATTAAGGTTGGTGTCCCTTTTGCCCTTCCATCTATGATACATACGCAAGTTTTGTCTTTTTCTACCTGAGTGATTCATCTACTTCACCTTCTTGGAAGATATTTTCTGATTGGTTGATTCTGTTTACCAAAAGATGTCTTTGTGTTTGGAACGGTAAAATTTTTTGTCGAAATATCTATTCTTATATAGTTTCATGATCTGAAACGATCATAGAATGTTGTTTTCACATGTAGAAATTGTAAGCCCTCTCTCCTTATTCTGGTTGGTTCTTTGCAACCTATGGTCCTTTCAAGTTAATGCATGTGATTTCACATTGGAAGGCTCCATCATATAATATAAGATCAGCTTGTAGCTGATCATCGAGTTCATTGAATCTGTAACTCTCGACTCTGATGCCCATGAGGTCCATCCGGACAACTTGGACAAACAATGTATATACCGGGTGGTATTTGATTCTAATAGCTCAATCAATAGTCTTGATACAAGTAGAAAACAGTGGACTGATTATTAGTTGTGTTATTTTACTTTACAGGCAGCAAAACAAGCAAAATTAGATAAGTTTGAGACTCCAGCCAAGATAAAGTTGCTTCCTGAACCATGGACCCCGGAATCTGGTCTGGTCACTGCTGCACTCAAGCTCAAGAGAGAAGTTATTCGGAAGGCGTTTGCTGATGACCTTGCAAATTTATATGCGTGAATCTGAGTTACTTTAAGAGAGGAGGTGCGTAGAGCTGCACCTATTTACCACGTATTAGAAATTTTATGTATTTACCGTGAATCTGAGCTGCACCTACCACCTATTTACACAGTGACAAAGCTGGGCCATTTCTGTTTTTTTCTTTCTTTTTCTCTGTGAATGATGCTCCAGAAACAATGCTACGAAAGGCCAGCGATGAAAGATCATTACTTCAAAATGACCCCCTTTTTTTTCACTTTTTTTTATTAGTATTTTTTTTCTTTATTCTCGTAAAGCATGCATGCTTTATATCCTAGAAGATAAAATTGCTCTTGGCCTTAAGCCTTCTCGGTCGTCTATCTACGTCCCATCTTGGTCTGTATGCTTCCGTTATTGTTTTTTCTTGTTTGTCCTCAGCATGATTTTTAATTTTGCACCCTAGTTTTCATTATCGTCCCTCGCTTGTCATCATCCTCACTTAGACACTCTACTCTTAACTCTGTACCCATCGAGAGCTAGAATGCATATGCGAGAATGATTCTGCAGGACAAAGGTGTGCAAGCGAGATCAATAACAAGGGATGACAAGAAAGAGGTGGGGCGGAGACCAAGGCCAATTTCACCTTGTAGAGTCAATGGATGTTCTCTGGGAATAAATAGAAAAGAGAATGCTGATTAAAAAAAAAAAAGAATGAATAGAAAAAGGATGCTAATAAAAAAAAGAATAAATAGAAAAGAGGTTGCTAATAAAAAAAAGGATTTTGGCAGCATGTTGCCACCTTCGTAGAGCAGAGCTAGCTAGTCTTGCAACAATGGATGACATGGCACAGGTTATACTTTCTAATAATATGTGCCCTCTTCCCCACAGACTCGACATAGGTGGCTGACAGGCGAGGTCGCCACCCACGTGCCAGGTCTGTGGGAGGAGGCTAACATCCTCTTACAATGTGTTCTTGATGGAATCTTAGAAACTGTAGCTTAAATCTCTGTGACTATTATTACAGATGGAAGATTAACTTCAACTTTATGACAGGTTAGCTTAAGAGTTAAGATAGGGGTGCTAATTATTTGTCAGACGTAATCGTCAAGAGTTCGATACATTTTGGATACCATAACACGGAAAGAATCTTTAGTGACAAGTACAGCGGAAACATAGAATTGATGTTTGATATAAATAGAAAATGAGCATGTAACACATACAACTTTTGTTTCTCACTCGGCTCGAGATTGGCCAGCACGAGAGGAGAGGATGATGCCGACGATAAGGCCATATAGCGCAAGGGCTTCGGCAAAAATGAGGATGAGAATCATGCCTACAAATAGCTTTGGCTGCTGAGCGTTGGCCCTGAAACAAAGAAAACGCCACTTATGATCAAACAATGAAGTTCAAAATTAATCGACTGCATAGATTATTAAATATACAGCACGCTAGAAACTGATTTAGATTGCATCAACAGAATTTTGAACATGCTTCAGGAAAAACACAATTAAAGTAACCAATTAAATGAAATAAAAAAGGGAAAAGAACAAAGAAATGGTTGTAAGATTGCAATAGGAGATTACTATTTGCACATCTTTTTTTTTTTGTTATTTACAACCCCATGTTAAGAATTTTGAATATTCCTAAGTTATTCCTTTGTCAAATAGACATATATACCCTCAATTTATAATTTAATTCTAATAAAATCTGTTTACTTCTTACTCACAATCTCTTTTTCTCCCTTTTTTTTTTTTCCCTTTCTCTTAATCGTTGGAAATGACATAAGATGATGAAAAAAAAGACAAATGATGAAATGCATAAACTGAAGATCAAAGAGGAGGAGGTGAGAAATAGTTTTTGACGTTTATTATACTAATTTAATGTTATGTACATTCTATAATAGCTCAAAAGATAGAATCTTCTAGGTTAGTTACATTAACTCGGAAGATTTCATGTTCCGAGCCTTTGGAAATTGTCCAATAGGGTGCACGGGAGATGGGGAGAGCTAGCGACAGTAGAGGGCACAACAAATGAGGGCCGTGGGGAAGGAAGAAAAGAAAAAAAAAATGGTAAAAGCAAAATTATAGGGGTTATGAATAGTAAATTATTATTTTAATAATTTCTTAAAAGATTGAAAATCATAAGAAGGAGACTATAAATAGTAAGGTCCTTAAAATATCATGTAGAATACAATTAAGCAACGAATGAAATCTAAATTATCATAGATCGAGAATATGATGTGTAACTTTCTGAAATATGATATTTTGATCGTCATGATGTTCCACACGTAGATCTACATAGGAAGAAGTTGGGTTCTTCTTTTCTCTTGCTACTTTTCTCAGGACATTGATGTAGTAGGGATCCATCAGGGAGGTGAGACAAAAGATCTCAAATGATATTATGGGATTCCTAGGGTCCTATCATTATATAAGCGAGAGTACAAGGCCTAGGAAATGATAATTAAGAGAGTCTCTCCCATCAAGATTATCTTCTAAGATTTCTTAAGATATAAGCTTCTTTTCCATTAGTCAATAACTTTAATCAAAATCCAGTTAGATCTATAAAATCTAATAATAGTCTCTCGAGCAAAATCACAACCATATGTTGGAGCATAGGTCAACTCTAAAGAAGATACTGATAGTAAATTACCACCCACTTCATCCACAATATCAGATATCTAAGTCATAACCACTTGTCTGAGATACCTGAAGAGCATATTGAGAGGAGAATACATTTCCTACTGTCATCGTACCGAGGAAAGTTGTCTTCGACACTTCAGTTAAGGTTAACTCAGAGTACAATCTGTTTCAAGTACCTGTTCAGACGCAGTAGTGACATAACAGCAAATCACATTGGCAAGGGAATGAGCCACTGGTTTCTGATGAGGTGAGTCTGACAAAGATGAACCATCTTCTCCTTATTGGATTGCAAAGGAGAAAAAGAAAAAAGCTTATGAGTCAACAAAATCAATCAAGTTGTGCCAATCCATCCAATTTTCGACCAATTCTGGTTGAGTCAAATTGATTTTGGATGGTTTCTCACAATAAGACAAGAAATCAGTTAAAATCAATTGGACCCCAGCCAATCCTAACGAACGGTATCCTTATCATAATCAGCTCCTCAATTTTTGTTTCACTACCCTCCTAGCCCCTACTTACCTATTATATGATAGTTCTCTGCTAACATCACTTTGTGTACCTCACTCATTTCCACCTTTACGATAACATCATTTCGATGAAATTTAGTGCTCGAGTAGTGCTCAATGTGGTGCAGTTCTGGAGAAAAATAATGAAAGTGATACATCTCATGAGGATCAAATGCATTGGCCAAGGATCATATGAACCAATCAGACACTTAATCTAAAGCCAGGAAATGATAGCGAGCTGCTCGCACAAAGAGAATCAATCTTCCAATAGAATCATGGCTTGAAAACTAAAGCTCATGGACATATTCAATTGACCAGCAGAAACCTAAAGGAGCTTATGGAACGCAAGACAAAAGATCACTCATTTACCTACATTGACACATACACTTACACACGAGGGTAGATAAATGACTATATAAAGCTCAAGGACCTATCTAATTCAACAGAAGAAATCAGCAAAATAGCAAATGACCGTACGTTCGAAACAGAAACTATAGCATTGTAAAGGTTATGTCTATGCAAAAATGAAAGTGATGACAACAATATGAGTGCATCTTGCATAGAAAATGCCATTTAGGAATCAAAATTAGCAAATGACCATAGTGGCCATAGAACAGATGAAACAGCCTGCTAACTTTAGAACAATTTAGAATACTCATGCTCCTAATTATGGCCTTCCCTGATTTCAGTGGGCACTACGTATCATGAAATAATTATATAGGCCAGCTAATATGTCTAAAGCGTAGATCAAATAAGATCAGATTTGTAGACTACTACGATCCACCTAAAACCAAAAGAAGCAAATCATATTTGTAGACTACTACAATCCAAAAGATCAGATTTTTAGACTCCTACAATCCACCTAAATCAGACGAAGCTATTCACCAAATGTACGGTATTTGTTCTCGTATGCCTCCATATATCAACGCATTGCACAAGCACCCTTGAAGACAAATTACCAACAAGTGCTATGATCCAAAGAATCCACGAAAACGACAAAAAAATTAAAATGTAGGAATTCCGAGAAGCAGCAGAAGAAGATCTATACCGGACTCCGGCATCACCGACGATCCCGATAGCCATGCCGGCGGACAAGCCCGCGAGGCCACAAGCCAGGCCGGACGATAGATGCGCATACCCATCGAAGAGGTAATACGACTTGGCCTTGGGGTTGATCCCGGTGCTTATGATCACAGCAATGATCAATCCGTAGATCCCGAGCACTCCAGCCATCACCACGGGCACGATCGACTTCATCACGAGCTCCGGCCGCATAACCCCCATCGACGCCACACCGACCCCGCTCTTGGCCGTCCCGTACGCAGCTCCCATGCCTAAAAAGACCGAAGGACTTCGTCAAAACCACAAACTCCATACCTAGATCGACGAAAAGATGAACGGGGAGAGGGATTACAGGAGAAGACGAGCGCGGCCGCGGCGCCGAGGAAGCCGAAGAAGGGGGCGGTCTCGTCTCCGCTGAAGGTAGACATCTCGCCGTCGACGAGATCGATCGATGCGATGCTACCGGTCCGTACACAAACCGTAGCTTTTTGATCTCGATGGCTTCCTATTTCGCCTTTTATTTTAGTCCGCCACAAGAAAAAGATGAATCGGATGGCTTGCGGACACTGGTGCAATATTACTGCAAAGCCCTTAAACTTTGTCGTAATTACGAGTATAGACTCGACAACTGCCGAAAGAGGGATGAGATGGCGAGGGCGTTTCCGTCTTTTGAGTGCTTTGTGTCGAATGGGATCAATGAAATGACCAAATTGCTTTGACTTAATTTTTTTCGTTTATATATTACAAAAAACGAATGGAAATATGATTAAATCCTTTGATGAAGGAATGAATCTAAAACGCCTTGCCACAAATAGTATGAAATTGATCTTTTATATCACTGTTAGTGAATAAAAGTATGGATGAGTCACCATGATTAGGTCCGCGGGTTGACGTCGGGAGCTTCTTACGGAGTGAGTAGGATGATGATGTGGTTGCACCCTCGGGAAGGAATGTTGGTCGGCGTTGATCGAGATCCGGGCGTCTCTTTGCTCTCCCTTGTGTGATGGAAGGTATCTCTTGGGTCGAGATGCACGTCACTCGGGGGTGTTTGCCTTCCTGCAAAATGATCTTCGTCGGGTGTTTCCCGACTTTGGCTCCTCCGACGAGCAAGTCAGTAGAGTATTTTTATATCGAGTTCTTTTCTTCCCCCTGACCGGGCATCGGTCAGGGGTTTATATACTATTGTGCGAGGATTGGTTGTGCCTAAGTTTGGTGACTGTTGATCTTTATGGGATGGGATGACTTTTTTGACGAGCTGGCGTCTTGGGGGATGCTTGAGCGGTGTTAGACGGTACCACCCTGAGCCCTTAGGATAGTCATATCGCATAGTGTCTCGGTACGGAACCTGGCTTGACATGTGTCACGGGTGACGTGCGACGTCGGATTCTGACACTGGTTGAGACGTGGCGTGTGACATCAGTGGTGACTCATCTGAGGACCAAAATATATGTCTTATCGGTCACATAATAATGTGGTTTCTATACTTATTTTTGTATTTACTTTTATGTATATGTATTATGCTCTTTTTCATTCATTATTTATTTAATTTGTATGTTGCCTTTTATATTATTTGGGTACGTGTGTAGGTTTTTTTTTTCTATTTTTTTATAATTAAAGTCGTTTTATGTATTATGTTGTTTACTACCTACATTATCTTATTCTTTGCTATTATTTTTGTGTTAGAAGATAAAAAAAAGAAAGAAGAAAAAATATACCCTATTGATAGGATGAAAAAGAATCTAATGAATCTCATAAATTGAGAAAAGAGGGGATATGAGATCCCTTTTATTATATTATAACTTTAAATTTAAGATAATTTAATAAAAATCATTAGAAACTAAGAAATCAAATTTGTTATAAATCGATGCCAACTATGCTCAGTGACAAAAATGAAAGACTGTGCTTCTGCTTCTTGGATCGAGAAGCCATGGTCTGAGGGGAAAGGAAGAAAAAAAATATGATTTATAATAAAGAAGGTCTGTGTCAAAGTAAGAAAGACTAACAATAGGGGAAGATCGTCGATGCATAAAGAAGGTCACATTAGGAAGATCGATCTGAGTCACAGTAGAAAGCTTTAAACATGATGGAAGATAGATCTAATTTACAACAATAATGTATAAATTATATATTCAGTTGGGAACTTATAAAGATAGAAGATTCGATTATAGTACCAAAGAAAGAAAGTTATATATATATATATATATATATATATATATATATATATATATATATATATATATAATACGAAAAAAAATTTATGTCATGATTAAATTCAAATAACGTTAGATCGGATTCTATGTGATCTACAAATACATTATCCCTAGATTCAAAAACCATTGTCAAGGAGGACTAAACACATCTTCTCATATTAGAGAGAGCGTAGGTTGAGAGGGAAATTATAATCTTATTTATAGACAACAGAGAATCTATGATAAATCATTATGAGAGTTATTAGTAGAGGGTCAATATATGTCATCAGAATCTAATTAATTCTGTTATATATCTTATTCGATTATAGTATAAAAGAAAGAAAGTTATATGAGGAAGATCAATCTTTGGTCAAAGTGAGAAAGACCAAAGATTAAATTATATATAATTATATATATTTATTATATATATTGTAATCAAATCAAATATTTAAGTTAGGAATTGATTTTCTTTCCTTACTTGTTATTATAATTTAAGGAAATCCTAATCTACTTCCTTGTTTGTTGATATGAATTAAGGAAATAACTAGTAAGTATTCCAAATATGATGATATCATATTTGGTAGTATATTAAATAGAAATAATCTATATTAAATAAATACGAAAATTAAAATTTATTTCCCTTAATAGAGGCTCACCTCCTCCTATTTAAAGGGGAGGGATCTCTCTCCTTCGTTCCTCACCTAGTCGAGCCTAGCAGCGGGAGGAACGAGGAGTTACACCATGTTGACAAGAGAACGAGGAGTTACACCCTGTTGACAAGAGGTAGGTTTCCCTACCTTTCTTAAAAGTTTTAGCTTTTATTTTGATTCTTTAAATGTTGAAAGTTTTATAGTTTGAAAAATGTGTATCAATTCTTTAAATGTCAAATTTTTATATATTAAAGTAATCAGTTAAAGTTTTCAAAATATTCTTTGACCCATGATTAAGGTTTTTATTGTAGAATTAAATATGTTAAAAAGGTATATGTTTTATATGATATATTTTCTGTATTACAGTTTATCTTTAATCTTATCTGGATTAAAATCTTGTTAGACTAGAATATGTTATCTAAAATCCCTTTTTGATATTCTTTTATCTGAAATTTAAAATATATTATTCTGAATGATTTAAAATATGACTAGAATATGTTGAAATTTTATGTGTTGAAAACATGATTTTTATTTGAATTTAGAAAGCTATTTCCTTGTGTTAAAACTTATCTCCTAGTCCCTCTTTTAATGTCTTATGATTTCTAGTCAAATTGAGAATGTTATTTCTTTGTATTAAAACTTTTCTCCTCATCTATCTTTTAATGTATTATTATATTTTTATATATGTTGTTAATGGGTATATGCTATGACTAGTCCATGGGCTAAGGCTGGGCCAGTTTTATGTAATGCATGCTCAATCATGTATAATGCATATGACCAATAGATGGACTGGCTCAATCTAGCCCAATATTATTGTTGAACTTGAGCCCAAATATTGATTGAATTAAACTATACTTGATTAGTCTAGATGGTGATTCCGAATTGATTGACTTATTCAAGTTAGTTTAACCTAAATTGAACTTAATCTAGTCTAAATTATACTAGTCTAGGGTGGTTCCAGACCAGTTAAATAAGGATTAGAGGTCAGTTCAGTTAGGCTCTAGTAAATCGAGTTCAATTGAATCGATTAAACTAGAGTTCAAGTCAATTGAGGGTTAATTTATATTATTTGATATTGATGATTTTTTTGAAAGAGATGTTTTAAATATGTTATTTCATCCCGAAATGGATATGACCAGTGTGAGATTATATTCCTGCTAAGAGCAGGTAGGGCGATTCCCTTCGGGGATTAGCGGGCCGTCAGACGTGGCGGCTGGACGGTTCCTCCATCCGCTGTTGGGAGGAACGTGTCCCCACTTTGGCGGGTGTGGGACACCACTCCATCCGCTGTTGGGAGTGTGATATGAGTTTGCCTCCATCCGCTGTTGGGAGAACACAAACTCATCCCGTAGGATAAAGCCTCTTCATTCGGGTACTTAGTATACGCCAATGGGATGATTGATTAAATTTTGGTCATGTATTTATCTTGATTTGACTTTTGGGGTTCCTACTCAGCGTTGCTGAATTTTCTTTGTTTTTGATTTTCAGAGCAGCCTCCCTCTAGTACTAAATCGGATTCCAATGGAGAGCGAACCTTCCTCTACCGCTAGGTAGAGTCACTTGGATGACTCTTGAAGTTAACTTTTCTATTTGTAATTTGATGAATAAATGAATTGTAGTAAATGGTTATAGATGATGAATAAAGTGATGTTTATTTATTTGACCTGTGTGAAAATATATGAAAAAAAATATTCAGGATGTGACATATATTATGTTATATATAATAAAAAAAATTATGTCAAGATTAAATTCAAATAACGTTAGATAAAAAAATCTCTATGTTAAAAAAATTTAATAAGATGCATCGTTTAACCCCTTGTTTATTTATAGACAAAAACAAAAAAAATCTCAGAATGAGAGTCTTTGACAAAATACAACGTTTTTTTCTTTTTTCGCTGCTGAAGTGCTGATGATTCCTTGCAATCTTTTCGAGTAAATGGTGACTGGTAATTTAGATGCTAAAGACGAATTCTTAAGCTTGACCATCAATTGAGAAACTTGTGAATCATGAATAATTCCTCATCAGTGTTATTTCTTTCAGAATCACGAAGATATAAAAGTTGCAGATCAGATTCCAACAATGTGATGCCGATAGAAAACAGCCATGGCTGCAGGCAGTGTTGACTTGGGGCAACGATGAAGACAATGGCAAAGGGAATCCAACCCCACCACCTTTCTCATTTTCTTCACAAGTTGAGGAGGGAGGGAGGGAGGGAGAGTGACGCAGTGAGAATGAGCTCTAACAGGTAGTCTTGTCGCCTGCAACAACTCACACAAGCTGTTGCCATGGCTAAGAGTTTGCGTCGGCAGCCTCACCAGGCATGTGCATGTGCATGTACATGTGCGGTCCCCATGGACGACCTCATGCTCTGCGCAATTATCCTGTCGAATTGGGTCATGCTTATCTCGTGGGATGTTCACCAGCGGAAAGCATCCGAACACTATGCATCTGTATCTATCTACAAGTTGTTAGAAGTGAAATTATCATTCCATACCACGGTAAGAACATAGAAAAAATATCGTCAGGAAATTATCATTCGATTCGATGTATAGTATTCATGTGATGATGTTCGAGTTGAAAAAGATAAAAGATATAATTTACTTATCTATCCATGTGGCAAGGGCAGATGATTATTTTACCTTTATTTTTTATCTCCTGTACTGTACGAATAAAAGATACAGATAAGATCGTTAGAAGCAGTTAGATATTATCATAAGTAGAATATTTATGAAATATTTTACCTCTTTACGATCAGATATAAAAAGCTCATATTCAACACAATAAAAAAAATTCATCTTTTAAACACTCATGTATACACTCACTTATCTCATGATACTAAGATTAAATCAAAAGATCTTTTCTAACCTTGATCTTGGTAATGTACCTTGAACAATCCTTCGCACCTTATTGGATTGATCACGACATCGATGATATTTTTTTTTTAACATGAAAACATTTAAGATCTCGAATAAAGTGGAGACACCTTAGAAAAAGACTCTAATAATTGAACAATCCTTATTGGACACAATGTACCTTGAACAATCTTACACACGGGTTCGCACCTTTTGGGATTGATCACGACATCGATGATATTTTTTTTATAATATGAAAAAAACATGAGATCTCGAATAAAGTGGAGACACCTTAGAAAAAGATCCTAATATGATATATTATTAATTTGGATCATAACCAAATAATTGAACAATCCTTATTGGACACAATGTACCTTGAACAATCCTACACACACGAGTTTGCACCGTATTGGATTGATCACGACATCGATGAAATTTTTTTTGTAACATGAAAAAAACATGAGATCTCGAATAAAGTGGACACACTTTAGAAAAAGACCCTAATATGACATATTATTAATCTGGATCATAACCTGATAATTGAATAAACCTTATTGGACACAATCTACCTCGAACAAGCCTACACACACGAGTTCGCACCTTATTGGATTGATCACGACATCGATGATATTTTTTTGTAACAAGAAAAAAATATGAGATCTCGAATAAAGTGGAGACACCTTAGAAAAAGACCCTAATATGACATATTATTAATTTGGATCATAACCTAATAATTGAACAATCCTTATTGGACACAATATACCTTGAACAATCCTACACACGAGTTTGCACCTTATTGTATTGATTACGACATCGATGATATTTTTTTCGTAACATGACAAAAAAAAAAAAATAAGATCTCGAATAAAGTGGAGATACCTTAGAAAAAGACCCTAATATGATATATTATTAATTTGGACCATAACTTAATAATTGAATAATCCTTATCGGACACAATGTACCTTGAACAATCCTACACACACGAGTTCGCACCTTGTGGGATTGATCACGACATCGATGATTTTTTTTTGTAACATGAAAAAAACATGAGATCTCGAATAAAGTGGAGACACCTTAGAAAAAGACCCTAATATGACATATTATTAATTTGGATCATAACTTAATAATTGAACAATCCTTATGGGGCACAATGTACCTTGAACAATCTTACACACACGAGTTCGCACCTTATTGGATTGATCACATCGATGATATTTTTTTTGTAACATGAAAAAAATATGAGATCTCGAATAAAGTGGAGACACCTTAGAAAAAGACCCTAATATGACATGTTATTAATTTGGATCATAACCTAATAATTGAACAATCCTTATTGGACACAATATACCTTGAACAAGTCTACACACATGAGTTTGCACCATATTGGATTGATCACGACATCGATGATATTTTTTTTGTAACATGAAAAAAACATGAGATCTCAAATAAAGTGGACACACCTTAGAAAAAGACCCTAATATGACATATTATTAATTTGGATCATAACCTAATAATTGAATAAACCTTATTGGACACAATATACCTTAAACAAGCCTACACACACGAGTTCGCACCTTATTGGATTAATAACGACATCGATGATTTTTTTTTTGTAACATGAAAAAAACATAAGATCTGGAATAAAGTGGAGACATCTTAGAAAAAGACCATAATATGACATATTATTAATTTGGATCATAACCTAATAATTGAACAATCCTTATCGGACACAATGTACCTTGAACAATCCTACACACATGAGTTCGCACCTTATGGGATTGATCATGACATCAATGATATTTTTTTTATAACATGAAAAAAATATGAGATCTCGAATAAAGTGGAGACACATTAGAAAAAGACCCTAATATGATATATTATTAATTTAGACCATAACCGAATAATTGAACAATCATTATTGGACACAATGTACCTTGAACAATACTACACGCACGAGTTCGTACCTTATCGGATTGATTACGACATCGATGATATATTTTTTGTAACATGAAAAAAATATGAGATCTCGAATAAAAAAAAATGGAGACACCTTAGAAAAAGACCCTACACACATTATTAATTTGGATCATAACCTAATAATTGAACGATTTCTACTGGTTTGTACACAATGTTGTCAGCAACAAACATCAACACAATGTTGTCAGCAACAAACATCAGAGTCATTAGATTATGATGACTGCTATTTCAAAATTCTGCTCAAAATTGACAAAAGACAAACAATTATCTTCATATTTCTTATCTTCAATTTTCTCCGATCTTTCAAGGATTTTGCCGACTCTTGCAACGTCGGTGACCATTGAAGTATTATGATGTGACATGAATTTTATGCATTAAAGTTACAAATAAAATATTTATATTCGTACCACATGTGTATCATGCGTTTGATAATATATTTTAAATATGTAGGTCAAATATAAACTGGATGCTACATTAGAAATATTTAAATGTTGACGTTACTTCGAGATAGTATAAATATTTCAGCATTAGTATATGTTAATATATATATATTTTTTAATTTGAAAGTGTCTTGTGGTTTTATTTAAAATTATAAGATTGTCAAAATGATTTAGCGAGAAATCAATATGATTTATATTTAAGAATTGTTTTTATATTTATTTATATGATTATATTTTTTATTTATTATATATTTGGGCCATTGAAATTTTTTATAGGATTATATACATTCATTTTTTATTTTTATTTATATAATAAAAAAACATGTATTTATTTTTAAATAAATATTAAAAATATTAAAAGTAACTATATAATAAAATATTTAATAGACTTTTGAAATATAATTTTACTAAATAACACTTACTTATAAATACTAAAAGCATTCCACAATTATATATTCACTCAATCTTCTTTCTCCAATTACATATAAAAAAATATTTTACAATTGTACATCTGAGATTTGTTTTACTTATTTGTCAAACAAAAATAATTTTATATTTTTATATTCTTTGGAGGGTTTGTTTTTTAGTAATATTTTTTTGAAAGATCTTTTGGGGGTAAGAAATAAAATAATCTTATTTATTAAAAAAATAGACATTGCCATCTCTTCGATAATGCTATCACCATTAATTATTCTAGTCATTATCAACGTTTCTGTTATTATCGTCACCATTGTTGGCATCACTCTAAGACCTGCATTAATCTATTCTTAATATATATATACATATATATATATATATATATATATATATATTTATATGAATGATAAAAATAAAATCAATAGTGAGATTTCTATCTCGTCACTATCATTGTATGTTATGTGGATAAATGATGACATGTTGTTGTGACCTATAGTTTTATCATCCATCTAATTTTATAGTTGTTTTATAGTTGATCGATCGTCCGATAAGATTATGATCGATGACATGAATAATAATAAAAATTAGGCAAGAAAAAAGGTACATTTATATAAATCCAAGGGATTGTTTCCATTCCATGAATAAGATTAACATGTCTCGTGATACCAAGAGCAATAATTGAACTGACAAGTGAAACATCATCTTCAATCACCCGTAGATGTTGAGGCAAAAGCACTAAGTTGGGACACAAGGAAGGCAAAATGCTCCACCGAGAAACGTCGATCGAGACCAAGCGACTCTCGCGTATCACGTGTAACCATTGCTGGATGTAACGACTCAAGTCGCGAGCGATACGGTACAATCGCGCTTCCGTCCGATCGACGTGACAGGTGGAGAGGTGCCGCGTCATCCCTTCTCATCCATTTTGTGTCCGACTTGTGCTCTTCTCGTCCGTTTTCGGTGACCGAGTAATAAAAATCTGGCTTCCAGTATTGGAACGTCGACGCGAAGTGTGTCCCGCCTTACGACGCGATGCATGAGCGTAGCTCGTACTACTTGCGTATTTCTACTTCTCACCGTACCTCCTGCCTGTATAAATCCATCCCCATGCCCGACATATAGTGCCCAACACAATCATACGCAGCGCTTCCACTGTAACGCCATCACCTTCCCTTCTATAGCCCGCCCTCAGAGCCCCTCGAAGCCGTCGCCTCCGATGGCGATTTCCCAGTCTTCACTCCCTGTCTGGTTCCCTGGCGTCTTTCACAGCTCCCCTTCTCAGCCCGGTCCACCTCTCCCGTCCCTCTCCCTCGTTAAGCCGTCTCCGGTGCCGGTGCTGCGCACCCTCAACCGGGGAGTGAGAATTCAGCCACCAAGGGCGGCCAGGGAAGATTCCATGTCCGCGATCATCTCCGACCTCGAGCTCCAGAAGACAGCAGAGCAAGTGGATACCCGCCAGCCGCAGGACGGTCTAGCCAACCGGTGGCGCGTGATCCACGGCCGCGACGACTGGGCTGGCCTGCTGGACCCGATCGACCCCCTCCTTCGTACGGAGCTCATCCGCTACGGCGAGTTCGTGCAGGCCTGCTACGACTCGTTCGACTATGACAAGTTCTCCCGCTACTGCGGCAGCTGCAAGTACAGCCGCCGCCAGTTCTTCTACAGCCTGGGCATGGAAAGCGCCGGCTACGACGTTACCAGGTACCTCTACGCCACCTCCAACGTCAAGGTGCCCAAGTTCTTTGCCAAGTCCGTCATGGGCTCCCGGACGTGGAGCGAGCGCGCCAACTGGATCGGCTACGTCTCGGTGTCCAACGACGAGACCACCGCCCGGCTGGGGCGCCGCGACATCCTGATCGCGTGGAGGGGGACGGTGACGCGGCTGGAGTGGATCCACGACTTCATGGCCAAGATGCAGCCGGTGAGATCTGCGGGGATCCCCTGCCCGGACACCCGGGTCAAGGTGGAGACCGGCTTCGTTGACTTGTACATCGAGAAGGACTCGACGTGCCGGTTCTGCAAGTACTCCGCTAGGGAGCAAGTGCTGACCGAGGTGAGGAAGCTGGTGGCCCAGTACACCGAGGCCGGGGAGGAGGTGAGCATAACGGTGGCGGGGCACAGCCTCGGCAGCGCGCTGGCGACGCTGAACGCGTACGACATCGCGGAGATGGAGCTCATCAAGGGGGCCGACGGGAAGCAGGTGCCGATGGCGGTGTTCTCATACGGGGGGCCGAGGGTGGGCAACGAGCACTTCAAGGAGCGGTGCGACAAGCTGGGGCTGAAGGTGCTGCGGGTGGTGAACGTCCACGACAAGGTGCCCACCGTGCCGGGCGTGCTGATCAACGAGCACATGCCGGAGTTCATGCTGAGGGCGATGGACGGGTACGTTCACGTCGGGGTGGAGCTGCTTCTGGACCACAAGCACTCGCCCTTCCTCAAGGACTCCCTCGACCCCTCCAACTACCATAATTTGGAAGCCCATCTCCATCTCTTGGACGGGTACGATCCCTCATCGCTAGAGGTCCCCCGCCCTGCTATTCTCCTGAATGCAAGAGTCGTGTCTTGGTCTAACACCTGCTGGTTTGGGCTCGCAGATTCCAGGGGAAGGGTCGGAAGTTTGCACCGACCACCGGGCGAGACCCGGCGCTGGTGAACAAGTCCTGCGACTTCCTACACGAGCATCTCATGGTGCCGCCCAACTGGAGGCAGGACGAGAACAAGGGCATGATGAGGTCTCAGGAAGGGCGATGGGCGCAGCCCGAGAGGCAAAAGATTGATGACCACCCGGAGGACATCCACCACCACTACCAGCAGCTTGGACTGGATCGATTTGAGTAGTACTACTACAAGCAGAAGCAGCAACAAGAAGAAGAAGATACAAGGATGACCTGCACGCACATGCTGATCGATGGATGACTTGGTGTGGGCCGTGTCATTCTCGATCGTATATACATGTATTGAATTCCAACTAAGTCGTAGTTTTAAGTAATGCAAGATGCTGTGTATAGGTGTGTTAAGACGAGGACATGCAGCTGTAACGTCCGATAGTAGATGATTACGAGTCTTGGATTTGATTTCAGATACTGGTCTTGTGTCGCCATTGGCAAATTGGAAGCTGCATATTCTAAACCTCAGACTCTTCCAACGATGCAATCGTATCATTTGCTCCGTACTTTGTATTATTATGGTCAACTCACTCGAGGAGAAAAGAAAGAGAACCGATTGGCCCCGTCACGCTGCGGCATTCCAGCGATTCTACCACGTGCCGGCTGCGTCGGTTGTAAATCCCCGTTCCTATCCTCACGTGATCCGAGTCGGTGGCGTCACGTGCCACCATGTGCCTCCCCCTGTTTGAAACTTTCAACCCCTTTTTGTTTTCTGCTTTCCCAACTACCGATGCCCATATCACCACACAGCTTCCTCTTTCCCTCTTCCGAGTAAAAGAGGGCACATCTCTCATCTACCTCCCAAAGCTGGGCGCCACGGCCCACTTCCCATCATAAATGTGTCGCTTTGCTACTCTCTTTCTTCCTCTCTCTCTCTGAGACACACAGGCAATCGCTTTCTTCTACCAACCAAAGGCGGTGAGGGGGCAGCGAGTCAGGAGCAGTGGTGCAGTGAGGTGAGGTGAAGAGACGAAGGGGCGCAGAGGAGTACCGATGCTGGATCGGGAAGGGCAGGGAGCTCCGCCCCATGGGGTTCTGCTAGCGGTGGTGGTGGGGGTGGTGGTGGCGGCGCCGTTCCTCGTCGGTGGAGGCGGGGAGGCCATAACGGGGGCCATCTCCGACGTCCTCAGCCCGACGGGGCTTCTGCTGCTCCCGGTCGTCCTCGTGCTGGTGATTCGGTTCCTGTCTTCCGACCGCGGCGCCGTCCTCTCGGACATCTTCGCCGCCGGCTCCCCGGACTCCATCCACCGCGTCGGGGGCTCCCCCGTCGGCGTGGCGCTCCTGCTGCTGCTGATACTTTTCCTCCTCTACTACCGCTTCTCCATCTTCGGCGGGGAGGACGACTCCGACGAGTAGCAGCAGGGGACGGACCGTGCTAAAATTACCGTAGCACCCCTGGCTCTTCTTCCGGGATCAGAGTTATCATTTCGTGTTATTTGCATGAGTGTGTGATAAAATAGATAGATGTGTATTTATTTACTTACCTACCTGCTGCCTTCTTTTTGTTTGCTGGGATTCGGTGGGTTTCTTTGGTAACGTCACAAGCAAGGCTGAGGCAGTTTCTTTACATTTGGTGTCATAAATAAATTGTTCACTATACTATCTATTAAATGATAGATGGATGATATAATAAATATGTTGTTGCACTATTGTTACAGACCTACCGTATTTTGTTCCCTAGATGATATAATTCTATTAAAAAAAAAACAATTCTGTTAAAAACAATGTTCTTTTGTCAAGTCATCTCATCATTTATGTTTTTAAGCCTAAAAAATGGATGCGAGGCATCACGCTTGTGTAGATCTCTTCTTGAAGATGCAGTAGAGCTGAGTGGGTCTTCTCACGGTGATCACTTCTTGTGCATCCTAATGCTAGTGAGCTGGAAAGCTAAATGTTTCCTTTTAAGACCTAATAAAAAAAGAGCGCTGACCACTGATGACATATATGACATGAACTTCACTAATGATAATACAACTCCAAAAATAAATGCATGTTTGGTGATAAGATGTTTGGTGATAAGATTCCGTCACTGGCAATTCAAACAACATGATTTTAGTTAGCTAAGAAATGAAAATAAGTGATGCTGCACCTGAACTAGAACGTATGGGCTATGATGTGTGAAAAGATTGTGAATTATACCCTTACCAAAGGTCATGAAGGAAATTGTAGTGACCACCAAGCAAAACAGCATTTGCAGAAAGAATTATCTCATGCAATGGGGACAACTGTTCTGCTATATCCATTACCAAGAGCACATCTAAGTTCAATCCCAAAGAGGCAACCCTGTCAGAATCCAATTTGACAGTGTGTGAAAGCATTGCATAAGAGATATCTACTTTTAAAGCAAGGTGCAACACAGGATGCCAATTGCTTGGATCATGTCATGAGTATAGTAAAAAAAGAAATGCCTGCAGTATAGCAGTTAATCGAGTTTAAGGCTATAGAGATTCCAGATTAGCATGCTGACATGGTTAAAATGAGTTTTGTAACATATGGTTCTCACGTCATACATCATACTACTAAAGGCTGTGTAAAGCTGCTGCCCCGCAGTGCTTGTTCGGAGACGAGGTCATCCACGGTTCAGGTCTTTGCCCTACTGAATCAGTCAACAGTGAGCTTCTAAATAAGATCAGTGAACCACGTACAACAAATTGCAGAGGACATTATTTTATTTTCAAACTCCGTGCAACAGACAAATAAATCAGAGAGTGCAAGTAGAATACAAAAGGTTGTACATATCTGTGAACGATGGGTATTTCTAGGTGTGAAGAGAGGCAAGTCTATCTTTACAACGATCGTTCCTGGAAAACTTGGAAAAAGAATTAGAACTTCATGTCAGCAATAAAATGAACTCTGGAGTTTAAAATACAAACAAAAGATTTCCAATCTCATCAATGTCTTTTTACCTTCACTGTCCAATTTCAAGTTCCCTTGTTATGTCCCTTGTAAGGCTGAACTGCAAAGTACTGTGCCATGGGAAAAGCGTACGAGTAACTGGAAGTTTCCTTCTCAGATCCTGTATGAGGATAACATATACATATATAAAGATCATTAATGTTGGTAGATGAGAAAGTTTAAACACAGAGAAAATTTAGGATTACTACAGATGACGGAATTGGAGAAAATGGGATTTTGTTAGCACCAAAGATGAGGATTAAATAAGATGAGTAATGAATCAACATGAAATGAGTAATTATATCCCTTTTAACCCTGTGTATGTGAAATCATGTATAGCAAACAACTATCTTCACAGCTTAATGACCAAAGGAAAGATGTTTTATCACCATGATTGATTATCGAAGCCTTGCATGCTATTGTATTTTATATGGAGATCAATTTATTATCCCATGACAGCACTAACAATATAAAAGTTTCTTGGAAGTCTTGATCATCGTATTATCTCCCAGCACATCCTATGGCAACTACCCCCGGACAGTCCAACTAGCATATACCAAAACCACACATTAAATATAGAAACTTATGAGGCACCTCTAATATGCTTCAGCAAAAATATGAGAACTTTGATTTTAATATTTTAATATTCTAATTTAATAGTAAAAAATTTATACACATATATATGTGTGTGTGAATATGTATGCTTAATATATTTATATATTTATTTTCATAATATTATTTACAGAGAGAGCTACCGATTCAGTAATAGAAGAATTCCATCGACATACAACCATTTAAGTTTGATCTTCACCCTCTAAAATATTCCCGTTCTCAAATCATGAGACTTCAAATATGTTATATTATCTAAAAAGTGGGCAAAAAGGAATAATGTTACAATTTTTTTATTATTTAAGTAAACAAAATGCAAAAGGTTCAAATTTGATGATTTTATTGTATGGGAACTTCATAAGGTATAGATCAATTTTATTGTTGTGGATAATCATAATTTGGAAGGTGATCTAATTTGCCTAATCTCATGTCAACATGATCATATATATACTGACAGACATCAAGTATGAATTTATGCAAGGATATGCATACGGAAAAATTCAAACAGATTCACGTTTTGAATGCCTGATGATACCTTGAAAGTGGTGTCAGGTAAATGCACATACGATGCCTGCATATGCCAAAAGTTAATGCTCTGTTTTCAGTTGACTGAATATAAGAAACAGTGAGATAGGACATAGGATAAAACCTCAAGAGATGCCATAAATTCAGTTTCATGGTGGCAAATAATGTTGGTTATTGAGGCAGCACAATCTTCAGGAGACTGAAAATGACAGTGATGGTGTGAGTAATACTGATGAAATTCATTAGCATACGAGAACATGATCTTCCAGCAAAGGCAACCTCAACTGAGAATATTAAGCAACAGATAGTGTTGCCTTAAGGAAAAAGGAGAATCATACTTGAATAGCTACTACTCAACACATCAATTATGTGAACAATGGCATCAAACAAAGATGCATATTGCATGGATCTAATTATGCAATCTCCATCCATAGAGGATGCTAAGCAGCAAGGAATTTTTGGTCCAATACCAATTTCAGCAACCGATCAGACTGGCACAGTATTGGTATATGGAGTGTTAAGCAAACTGTACCACCGGATATCATTGAAAAAATAATAAAAAAATTAAATACTGATCTTGATCAGACCAATAGTTGAGACCTTGCTGAGCTTCATAGCCATCAGCCTTATGTTTCTACAATGATTTGATGTAATTGTGGTTCCATAAAGCTAAGGACCAGTGGGATAATGGTGCTTGGTTAGTACCCTATCTGAAAAATGCATCTGAGCTAAAAAGACAGAGGGAAAGAGCTGCATCATGAAAAATAAAAACTATTAGCCTCACACAAGGTTTGTGAATAGGTGATTGTCTAATAATAAGCAAGAAATATCCGTCTTTCTGCTAAACAAGATCTATTGAACTCATAATTCATTAGATACTTTTTATGAATGTCAAATATGTATCATAAGTAAATTGATCCCGGTTGTTCAATCATATAAGTATGTTAAGTGGAAGAACTGCCAGAAAATTTAGATCTATAAAATCAGCCAAGCAAAGGTTTGTCATTCTTTCAATGTTTATGATTATGCTGACATATAATTACTAGTTGCATGCTAGGGCATTAAGTAGATATAGACCAAAAGATCAGGAGAAAGGAAATAACAAACAGAAAAAAGAACATTTTGGGAAGTTTGATATGTAAAAGCATGCTAAGTGGAAGAAACACCAGAAAATATGGATCTGTAAAACCAGCCAACCAAAAGTTTGTCATTCTTAGTGCATTAAGTATAGGCCACGAAAGTTAAGCAACTAATTTTTTCAGATAAACTGTTCATTCTTAATCACCACAGTTAATTGTTTATTCATATCACCTGGAAGATGGTGGAGTCCTTGAATTCATTTTTAGCATCCAAGTGGACATTTCCTTCTTCAAAGTAATGGGATCCTACCTGACAGGGACATTGAGTGTCAAACATACTGCAAATTGAAACAATAGTAGCAATCATCAACAATTATTAAAACCTCAACTCAGTGTGGTGGTTGGGATGAATGACCTACTAGTATCTTTCCTTTTATTTCCACAAACTGCAGATCATCCTTGAAATCCACATTCCAAGTTGACTGCCATCTTCCATTGCTGAAAGTGCAACATGATAGAAATTATGGGTTGAAGTATCAAAGAATCTGGTGTCACACCACTAACACATTATGAGGAAGAGAAACTATATTCGTTCACTCGTTCATTCAATGATATCCTATGTTACAATCTCTTCCCCTTTTTAACATTCCTCTAGGTACAGAAAAATAAGAAAAAAAATACAATCAAGAAAATTACATCAATAAATATCGGTCCTTATTACTTTCATTCTTTAGAAAATGAACAATTTTTAAATTTGTTTTAATGGAAGATCTTCCTTCTTGATAAGATATTTGTTTGATGGACCTCCTTTTTGAAACTTCGTTATAAAATTATGAAAAATGAAAACAGATGCAGTTGTTGTCTTTAATGTATACAGAACTCTGTTAAGCTTCTTTCCAACTTCCACTTGGCTCAGTGATAGCAGATACACACAGGATGCTTTGTGTTATGAGCCATATGAACAGAATCTTTGGTGACATGTGAATATAAAACACAGAAAAACTAGCATAACTAGGATTGTTTTATATGTAAGTTGTTCAGCAACAAATGTCTTTCAACTGAGTCAAACACCCTAGAGAGCAAACCAAAATGCAATCATCAGAAGATTGGATCTGCATTATGTAGTGGAACAAGCATGTAAGACAACATATTTACCACCACTTATGGCTTCATGGTCTGCAGAAATCTAAGAATTTTTTGGGTCAAGGGACTGATAAGGAATATCTTCATTTTCTTGATAGAACTAAACCATGTTTAACATGATTATCTACTGCACGTTCCTCACAGGAGTCACCAAATAAAAGAACATCATGTAACATAAAGAACAATAGTGAACAACTGGAAAAATTATGCCAGAAGATAACCAAAAAGATGACGAACTTCAGAATCCAACTAATTGAACTACTGAAGATTCACAAACCAGAAATTTTGTGGGCTATACTTAGTAGCAGAAATCACGATTACAAACTCAAAATCAGCTCCTGGTCCTTCTGCATCTTTACCACTAATGCAGTAAACTGCACAGGTTCCCTTTGGATAAGTTTCTCCAACATATTTGCTGAGTTCATCAGCCAGGGTACTCCTGCATGGATACCAAGATATTATATAAAAATGATACACTTGAACTAAAAGTATGTAGGTTTTAGGTAATTCACGAAATGGATGGAAATCTTAGGCTTTTTAGCAGGTATTTGTTTTATTGTTGACTTACATAAATTCTGCAGAATAGCAACATTGAACATGTTACCAAAAATGATTATCCACTAGAAAGCAAAAACCTACACTTATGATGAGTGTCCAAGTATTTGACCTAAATATTAATAAAAGAGTGTGAAAAACGCATTCATTGACAGTTGGAGAGCCAAATGAGTTTCTGACCTACATTACATGCTTGGAGCTGAAGTATAAATGGAGGATGTTATGAACTAGTTGATTAATTTGGATCACTGCCTCTGGTAGGATAGAGAACATGGGATGAAGCTCAGATGAAAAGCCAGGATAGACATACATGATGACTTCCTCCCAATAATTAAATGCAAATGCAAATTACTGAGGCTCAGAGGCACAGATTTATCTTGACACATCTTATTTTGAGAAACAATAAACAAATTATTCACACAGCATACATGAAACATGTGGATAAAGAAACTTACAAAAAATTATATAATAACAGTATGCTTATGACCTTATTCCACAACCTCAACTTTTATTTGTCAAATGGACAAAAATTAGCAAAAAAAAGCAAATAAGGATGACCATCATGGTGCTATTGGAGCAAACAATGATTTGGACAGTTTTACACTGAAAAGTGAAGCTCATTCCTCAAAAGTCCACAACATACCGGAACTCCTCAATATATGGAGATGGGAGCTCCTCATCACTAGCAGGTCTTACATTTGTACATACCTAAAGAAATTCACAACAATGTAATCAGTTCAAAGATTAAAATTCTAAGATAGTCTACAACAATAATGATTGTGATAGAACTTGTTTAGTACTGTTATCAAGACAAGGCCAGTTACAAAACAAAATTACATTATCGAAGCTTGTTGCAAGAGGTCAATATGAAAAAAAAAAAAAATTGATGCATCAGATGAATAATATTCAATTTACTGATTGTACTGACAATTCAAGAATGAATATCCAAACCAGTAAACAGAACAAAAATTTTTACAGAAGACACTATAAATAACACTGGCAGCCTAGGTGGTGGATTTTAACAACACTAGGCCACATGACAACTATGTCAAATATTCAGGGAGAAACAATGAATGACAAATTGGAATTCACAAAAAAAACTAAGAGTACTCAGCTCCATGCAGACTAAGGATATTACTTCAAAGAGAGGAGAAAAACAGTTGCATACTATCACCAAGAATGAGATCATGAAATTTAGTTATCATCCTAGATGCTTTACCAATTTTAACTTTTAGTTTGATAAAGACAAACTTACTATAGCATAAGACTGGCATTTTAATAGTTGAATTTAATGCCTTCCTAAGCTCATCAGATGTCAGTCATAAATAAATATACATGTTGAATCCCAAGAAAAAAACTACCAAAGAGAGAGGAAAAGAGTAACCACAAGGAAAAAAGGATTAAATAACAGGACCCTCTTCTGTTCATCAACCTTAAAGATTACAAGTTTATGTAAACTTGTATGAACATCAAACTTGCTTATGCAACATTGCTTGTTTTTGTTGCCACCAATTCCTAATAGTTAATACATCAATCTTTACTCAGTTCACAATAACATTCTGAGCTAATTATATCACGATAGCTATTCTTCTATACAAGAGAAGGTTTATGTTTGGTTTGTATGCTTATCCTCTTCAACACTGTGATGTGAATGAACAAAGTTTCTCCGTGTGATCATGACTCATGATTATAACCTCTGGATATCTTTTGAAGTGAAGTTTGCTCAACCTTTTGTAGTCTCTTCACATCATTTTGTCCATGCTCTTATCTCTCTATGGACATATTTAACAATCTGCTAGTATATTTTAAAGTTGGATGTCTGATTTTTGACATAACAAACCATGTGCAGAAAGTGAGAATCAATGACTCCAACAGATAATCAGAACTTCTCACCGACTCAGGACAATAAAAACTTGTCTAGATCATACACATGAACATATCAGATGGCAAATCACATATCCTAATGTTTCACAAAACCTGTAAAGCCACTTTAAGCTAAAACAAAAAAAGTAAATCTATCATTAACACTCGGAAGTGAGCAGGAACAGATAGAAAATATATGAGATTACTTGTTTGACATGATCCACTGTAGCAACTTGAGCAGTCCTGGGATCAAAATAATTGTTTTTGTCAAGTTCTCCATATGCCGTAATAAGTACCTAAATGTGAACAACAGAATTAATAGTCATAAATACAATTTTCAACAATCAAACACTCAAGCATATGAAGATATCACTTTTCTTTTTCCAAAACAGCAATTTCTTTCTCTACTTTTTCAGTCAGACATACTGCAATTTATTGTTAATAGATTATAGACATATTGGAAGTACAATAATGTTTATTTTTTAAAGATTCTATAATTGATATCGTAGTGCCTCCACATTAACAATACTAAAACCAGCAATATATCGTACTATGCTTTTATACATGGGCGGGCAATCATATGTGAAACTAAGATAACTTTTTACTATATGACCTCATTGACAGCTGTGCTTATGGTATCTAGGCTAGCATACAGTTTATCCTCTATGCACCCCCAACAGAGAAAAGGAAAAGGTACAATGTGTGGATAAGTTCTAAAAAGGAAACTGCTAAAGCTTCTATTGTCTAAAGAGCTGAAATCCTTTCTTCTGGAGAATTAGCATTAGAAAACTATAATATAATGACCCCTAGAACAAAAGATTTATTTTGGGGGACATTAGTATCAGCTGAGGTAGTAGTATCAGTCCAACATATTATATTAGTAGATGCAACAATAACAACAACAATCTGTAAGGTCCCAACTGATAAGTTGGCTGCAGTCACATTTCCCTTTCCTTCTATATCTATCCTAGCATCCCCAAGCATTCACCTCAACATCCTAATCATGGTGACAAAATTTGTATATGTTCTAATAATTCAATTTTCTAACACACAAAGCATAGCTGGACTAGTACATATTTCGAGTGTATAGTTTCGATAACCAAGTGTGGCAAGAACTTTTACCATGTCTTTTGCTTTTTAATCACAATTTTTATATTATGTAGAATTAACCTCAATATCAACCATATGTATCCATGTGAAATTAAAAGTCGACTAAATAGTAGTTTGAGTATTCAGTTCATAGTCAACATTGTGCAGTAGGACACTTGATTTACATATAACACAATGTCATTGATTTAGTCATGCCTACATATTATAAATGTATGGACAAGGAGATTTTTCAGCATACAAAATGACAAAATTAACTTAATATTTTCAATTCTCCAACACTTCCTCATTTCATTTGCTTTAGTCACTACCACTCAGTGAAAGTCAGCTTGGTGGTTATACCGAGGATATACCCAGACATAGTGGCATAGCTAAATTCATACAAGGAAGCAGATGTCCAATGGTCACACCATCACCGACCATGTGTGTACCGTCTCCACTAAAAAAAGTAGCTACCGGTGGTCACACCATCACAGCAAGACGTAACACCACTACAACCATGTCCGTTGATCTAACTCATCTAAAGCTGCAGAAAGCAAGAAAAATTGCGCCCAAATTACAAGCATGCAATGGAGCCATCATGTGGACCAGCTACCTTTTATCTCTTTGGCTAGTTTTCTTCAACCCAAAGGATTTAGAGACAGCCCAGATTAAGAACCATTCTATCAATAGTATATCTTCAAACTAGCCACATCATAAAAAAGAACAGAAGAAAACTGATCGACATGTTCAACTCATATAGAGACCAACGTACGATCGCGGTTTCAAGAAATCGATGCGAATTAACATAGGGGACTCACATCACCACTCCGATCAGGCATCTGGAGAGCAATCAAATGCGCCTTGTTGTAGACGGGGTAGGCCTCTGCTGCAGCCATCTCGTAGATTGCGTCATCCCCAAGGATCGATCGCATGTCTGCAAAGCACAAACGAGATCAAAACCTTCTCACAACGGAGAACAGATGGGGGAAAATATAAGAGAAGGAAGATAGAGTGGTAGCACCTTTGGCGACGTATTGGATCTCCCCGGCGGGGGCATTGGCGAGGAACCATTTGGCGATCTCCGCCTTCTGCCTGCCGCCGAGCTCCTCGGCTTCGTCGGGCTCGTCTCCTCCGTCCGCCATTGGAGGGGACACGACGGTTAGTTAACCAAATAATACTACCTAACATTTGGGGAACAGATCCCATATAAATATTGATTGATGTGAAAGGCGGAGGAAAATAAAATTAAATTTAGTTTAATCGAATAACGCAAATGTAAATACCCAAAGGAATAATAGAATGGCAATAGATAAAAATACCCATAAATCTAATTAATTATCAAAATAATCATACGCAGCTAATGGATATCAAAACTTGATTTAAGAAGCTCAGATAACTTACAATGTCAAAGGAAAAAAGAATTGCGCTGATTGTAATCCCTATGTACGACATTTCTTATTTTTTATTGTGACTCGGTATCCTTCAAGAATTAGAAAAAAAATACTGGTTTTCAAGAAAATTTTTTTTTATGAACCTCTTTAATCGACATGTTTCTAATATAACTATTTTTATATAAATTAAATTATGATATATATTAAAAATAAAAATTATTAATAAAGGGTTACGGTTTATTTTAACCCATGTGATTTTGATTATGAACCACTTAAACTCTTATAGTTTACTCATATTTAAAATAATCTTTACATCTTTAAAAACATAACATATAAGTCATTCTCATCAAGTCTGAGTTAATAGATATTAGAATATGCTTTCGTGACATGTTGACTCATATTATATTATTAATATAATAACACGTATAATTTATGTTTAAAAAATATTCATTTTAGACTTAAGTCCTTGTATCTAAAATAACTCATATATTTTCAAAAACATAATATATAAGCTCCTTCTATCAAGTCTAAATTAACAAACGTTCGAGTCTGTTTACGTGACATGTTGATTCATAATAAACTATTAATATAACATGTGTAATTAAAATTAAAAAAATTAAGACTATCTCCTCCCACTATTGATGGTGGTCTCGTTGTGGAACCACCACTAGCAACAACACCGAACTGCTGCTACTTAATACGGTGTCGTAGGCATACAACTTCTCTTGTGCTAACGATAAGATTATGAGCTTCCGGTCTTACCTCAAGTGGATGTGTATTGACTAGTCCGATGCTAAGCCGACAATGATCTCTTGGTCCCTCTTCCTCCTCTTGGACGTCTTCGGCTATACCGTCTCTTACTTCATTCCCCCTTGCACTCCCACCTGTCGCGCCTAAAATGTGGTGGTCTAGTTTTCTCTCACCTTCGCCTCTGACCTCTCCTACCTTTGTCTCTCCGTTTTCGTTCGCCGCTAAGATCTCCGTCGCTTTTTCTTCGTCGATAAGATATATTTTTTTAACTTAAATTACATATATCATTATATTAATTGATTTATTATAAGTCAACATGTCACGTAAACAAACTTTAACGTCTATCGACGAGAGATGCTTATATGATATGTTTTTTTAAATATAGGTTATCTTAGGCTTAAACAAAACCATAAGAATTTAAGTGGTATTTGACGAAAACCATAAGGGCTAAAATAATTTTTTTTTAAAAAACTTAAATTATATATATTATTATATTAATAATTGATTATGAGTCAGTATTAAAATCAATCTTAACCCTTAATATAAATTTAACTTGATCCCTTCATGGACGACACAATTGCCTTGCTATTGGCACGTGAGATGCTACTTATTTCTCATGAAGACATTATTTTGATAGGTGGGTGCCAAGTGCTCGTCAATGACAGCAACCATTCCAAACAACCATGTTAATATTCTCGAGAACCATATTTCCTGATACCAATAGTTCAAACCAACCATTCCGAGACCAAATAGTCAACCTGTTAACTAAATAGCAGGACTCGATTATTATGCATAAATTGAAGTCAAGGATTTCCACAAATATACTCATTAATTTCATTCCTGTTATTGAAATCAACAAATGCAATCTTCCTTCTTATCGTTGATAACATACGAGGAATCACGTGGAATATTTCCAAGTAGAACGATATTTTCATACTCAATTCGTCATTTAGCCATGTGATTGACAACATTTTCTACAACAAGCAACCTTTAATTCGGACAAATTCTATCCTATCCTACACCATCCGTTGGTTTCGATAGCATCGATACTTATTCGTATTCGGAGCACAGCACACCAAATACGTATTCTTTCATAGTAGATAAACTATTAGGAAGCCGCACGCTTTCCATCAACAGTACCACCGGTCACTCTGCCGCCGCTACAGCTTTGGCGGTGCGTTCACGCCTTGCCTTCTCCGAATCCTCCAGGAAGACATTCGTGATCCTCTCGATAGGCACCGTCGGTAGGTAGTGTGCCACCGCGTAGCCCCTTCCCGCCGCGGTTCCCACCTCGCTGTTGTACTTCGCAGCCCAATAAGCCGCCATGTGAACGAGGACCTGCGCCACCCGCGGGAACAGCGGCAGGCGGTTCAGCGACCGCCAGGCCGCGACAGCGTACCGCTCCGCCACCAGCTCGCAGCGCACGTACACTTCCTTCGCCACCCCCGACGCCATTGCCACCGCCCCGGCCCGCGCCTTCTGGATCGCTTTGTACGCCTGGGCCGACGCCGACTTCAGGAGTGCCGCCACGTTACGTGCCACCGCGGTGAGTGACTCGCCCGTCTGACACGTGACTGGTAAAGTTATTACTCACATCTAAATTAGGTATTTTTCATTTAAAAATATGCGAAAAAAAATCTATAACGCTGGAATGACGCCGTAAGTTGACGGAGACAGAGGGTGTGCACGGCTGGTAGTAGTAGACGGCGGCCGTAAGAAGTTATTAAGGTTGATTAGATGCGAACATAACGTTCCGGTGAAGGGAGTAGATAGGTCGTCACCCCGATATCACTATAACGGAATCAAAGGCCAAGGACACTGTACACACACAAAAAAACATGGCATAGCAAACGAGCGAGAGAGAGAGATGCATACCTTGCGATCGAGGAACTTGAGGAACTCGAAAGGCACATCACGGAACCTCTCACACACGGGGCCGATCACGACCTTCACGGTTCCCTCCGCGAGGTACACCCCCGGCTTCAGCGGCCCCGAGCTCATCTTCGCGAACTGGTACAGCATCGCCAGGCACACAACCGCCTGCATCGCCGCCAGGTGCACGAAGTTCAAGTACTTCAGCCCCTCTCCCTCCCGGCTCTACAACCATCCACACAACCCGAGCAACAAGAAATCCCTCGTCAATCCGAACCGAAACCAGATCAAATCCAAAAGACGAAAAGAAAAGGAAATCCTAAATGTATGAGATAAAACTCCTTACGATCTCTTCAGTTTGGGCATGGTAGTCTGCCATCGTCGCAGGGCTCCAACGATCTCGATGTGCAGGACAAAGCAAGAAATCTTTTGCTCCACGGCCTCTGCGATTTCCACCTTTTCTTATCGCTCCCGCCCCGCTTTTTAGGACTCCTCCATGTGCTTCCCAGAATCAAAGAGGGCGGGGGGGGGGCCTTTGGAGGACGTCGGGCTCGATGGGAAAGCTATCTAGACCTTACGGGTGACGACGTGGCAAAATCACGAGCGTTTGCAGAGATGGGGTGCTGAGGTGGTTACAATAGCGAACGCGCCATGGGAGCGAATAGTCTCCGTGTGGCTTTGTTTCCAAAATTAGCCCTGCGAGCATTTCACGAGCACAAGGCAATTTCGAGTATATCCAATACATCATAATAACAACATACATCATAGTGGACAATCAATACATTTATCTTCTTATGTCAAGTACGACAGCAACATCGAAACCCCTCGGACTGCCTATGCATGCAGAAACGAGGATTCCCCTACGGAGCCAACAGTTCTCTGGCGATCGTTCCGTTGCCTCCTTTGGGGAGGAAACCGCCGGGCTGATGCTCGTTACCGGTTCCATACACCACCCTGAGCACCTCGGCGGGCGTTCGCCGGTAGGCGAGGGAGTTGCGGTTGGCGGAGATTACGTTGGTGGCGATCCTTCCCTCGGCGCCAAGCACCGGCGGGACGAGGAGGCCTTCGTCCTTGATGCCGCACATCGCCAGCCGGTTCCTCAGGGCGGAGATCCGGTCGGTGAACTCGGCGACCGTGATTCGATACGGCGGCACGAATTCGTGCATGTGCTGGTACAGCCGATCTCTGATGATTGCATCTTGGCCGGCTTCCACGGCTAATAATCCCGCCAGAAGCTGTGTGAGGAACTGATTAGTCTCATACTGCTACGAGATAGATAATATTAGATGATATGTAGGAATTGGCCCGCAATTTGTCATTACTCTTTTTGAGACGTAGCCGTTGATGTTAGGGTTTGCCCCTACGTAACCCACAAGGCCCATGTATGGTATCACGTAAGAAGCCAGGAGGAAGTTGATGGTGTCGATGTAGGGATCAAATGGAGGGTCGAGATGGTACCCAAATGCATCATTCATGATCTTTGCAAAGTTGTGTGAACTCAAGTCCAGCAGAGGCCTCGGGAACCCACCTACAGTAGTCTTGATAGCCCTTTCTCATTCACAACATACGTCAAGCAGTCAGTACATGGTATAGTGATGATACATTCATGTTGAAATGAATGAACAAAGGTGTTACAAAGAAAGATCTTAAGGATTAGTCATCTAGTAAAGTGAAACTCTTAACTTCTGGCTAGTCGAATGAAGTTGCAGTCCTGTTTGGTAGTGAGAAGGTTTGAAGTGTTGAACGGTGACGCAAGAATATGTATGCATGGATGCAGAAGTGTTTTACTTGGGGTGCAAGTTTACGGAGAAAGAAAGAGAGAGACCTCAAATGGCCAACTTCTTGGTAACCAAACTCCTCGATGAAGAGCCTTGTGGTCTCGTCAAGGTTTGCTTTCCTGGCACCGATAGGAGGCGGACCGCCCATGGCCAGCTCCGGTGCGATGGAATCGAGCCCCCTCCCGAGAGCGGCGAAGAGGAAGAAGTCAGCCTCTATGTGTTCCAAGTTCAAGGCAAACTGCAGGAGATCGACATCTAAGCGAAATATGGGAATCGCGATGACCGGAGGCATCGGGGCACAAGTCGGATTAGACAGTCCCAGCGACACAATTTCCGGCGAGAGGAGGAGGAGAGTGAGAGGAAGGAAGGGAACCATTGGAGCTACGTTTGGGGTAGAAGCAGACGAGTATGAGCTACAAGGAGGTGAATGGCATCTCAATTTATAGATGATCGAGGACTAAGTCCAGCACATAAGCATTAAGATAAGTAATCTTGTAACGAGGTAACTGATGAGGTCAAGACAGACTCAGCTGTCCAATTATGTGCAATGAGAAGCTCATTGCACGCAACTTCAAGACGAGCTTTAGACGACTAAACTTTCGAAGCTTCCCAGATAGATTTTAAGTGCTTTTAGATCATAAAACTAGTGATATTCTACAATAATACTTCAGTCTTAGAATACATTAAACTCTCATGTCATTTAGGACTTTTTGTATATTATAAAGTAAGGAGGAAGAGTAGTAGATGAGAGATGGGTAAGTTTTACACTCATACGCTATTTGTGTGTCAGGTTTTGCTGGTTTCTATGGCAATTAGGTGAAGGATTCAAGTTGTGGACCTGCAGCAGTTCCATTCCTTTCATGGTTTTTGATGTTGACGCTGGCATGGATTGACATAGAAAGATCTCTCTTGTTTTCTGCCAAGTGGCTGAAGCTGTTAACAGGAGAAATTAATATAGACATCTCAACCTCGAGAGGAAGTTTATCTAAGAAGTTATTCTCGCCCACTCAGACGGAACGAATGCATAACTTGCGACAATCTCAATCTCAAACAAACTTGAAGACAAAGAAATGGAGCAGAAATCTCATAGCATACTTTTTGGGCATTTTATCCAAAATTATTCTTAATATTTATCAAATATCAATTTTTACTTAAAGATATTTTTTATCAATTTAATGAAAATATACATTCCCTCTAGTAATGTCATCGCTATCACATAGAAAAGGAAAGGAGAAAGGGAGGCGAAAGAGAAAGTTCGATCGATAGGTGATAACAAAGACAACAACAGTTAAGACGAATGAAGAGGATGAAGGAGTATTTTTATCAAATTGATAAAAAAGAGATATCGAATAGAAAAACTAATTAAGGAGTATCTTTAACAAAAACTTAATATTGAGAAGTTTTTTAAAGATAAAATATCCGATACTTTTCTTTTTTTATTTATGTGAAACAATAATCCGACTACTTCGAGATGACTGGTTAGGTGATGACTGATAGATTGAGGCTTTTAATGGCCGTGCAAATTGGTGGCAAGAAGGACTCAGCTCATTTACTTTTTTTTGTTGAGGATATATATAGATGGATGTGGACTAAGGTCTAATCTTTTCCTTTCAGGTTACGCTCATCCTTTTAGGTAGATGACAAGTGGCTATGGCTCAGAATCAATGTATCTACCAGCCAAAGATGTTCTTTTCCTTGTCAGGAACACAACTACGAGGAATAGCAGAAGGTGAATTAAGGTACAATCTTTTCCCTTTGAGATTATATCAAATTTTTAGCTATGTTCTGTCACCATAAACTATGTCTAGGAACTGCAGATGCTCTTTTCCTTGGTAGAGAAGTACACCAAGAAAATTAGCAGAAGGTGGATTGATATCCAATCTTTTCCCTTGAGGTTAAATGCAGGCTTTCAAGCTTGCTAACTGCAAGTTGGAGAAAGCATGGATAGATGCTGATGAACTAAATGCAGAACAAAGGAATTGACTCCAGGCAGATTATATCCAACACAGTGTGATTGCTGGATACTGCAGGAAAGGCCCAAAGCACTCAACTTGACAGCTACAATGGAGAAGGAATCGAATGTTTACATGTGTAACACAATGGCTTGTGGACTCTGCAACCCCAACAGGATCAGCAAAGTTACCAATCTTCTGCATGTTATGGTTGAGAGAGGTGAAGTGGTCGAGGCAAGGAGGGATTATTAGTTGCCACAAATATTCCACACCACAAGGCTCTGCATTCAATCAAACTTCCTCATGCATGCTACAACACCAACTGTTGAATTGAGGGTTGAGCAGCCTATCACTCACTATACCATCTAAAGATTAAACTCTAGTTGATCGACTAAGAAGGTGAGGAGTCCTTCCCCATGGTAATATAACTCTAGTTATTCTTCCTGAGCATTGTTCAACCTCTGTAGGAACTCAGGACTGATCTAAAAGAGAAAGCATATGCTGAGCAAGTATTAATTGTTGAACCAAGCATGCCAAATTGAATGATAATTCATGCAAATCTTGACTAACTTTGTTGACTCTTGTATAATCTGACATACATATCCATGGAGTTATACAAATGAAATTTGAGGATTGTGTAGTGAGATGGGTCACCAATTGACTGCTCAAGGTATAGGACTTGGTGGGCTTGCACTTATATATGGTCATTGGGTTGTTTGGCCCCATAGCACAGTTGGGCATGGCAAGCTTCATCAGAAACTTAGCACACTTTGGTGTTGAACAAGATGAGCATCTTTGATTTCATTATCCTTTTCTTTTTATCTTCAGTCCAAAGTTAAATGTGGGAATTAAGTCATTGTAGTAAATTAATTAGAGGAGGAGATATAATAATGGATTGTGTGCAAATTAATAGCATGTTGTATTGATCAATAAACAATGAAGCTTTTTCTAATAAAAAAATAATTATGAAATAATATAATATATTCACGAGTCTTATCATCTCCTCTCACGAGTATTCATAACTTATTTTAATATTAATACATGGATATAATCGATATTTCAATGTATATGATTGATATCTTAACACCATGTGACCAACGTATGATCGATATCTCAACATGAAGTAGAATTAGTTGGATGTTATTTTATTATAGATTTAACGTAGCATAATTACGATTAAGCATGGGAGAGACACACAAATAATTTCTTATAATTAGTATTGATCACGAAAGTAATAGTCATAGACCTCAAGTATATCTCTGAAGATATTCTCAATACGATTGAAGGCTAACTTAAATATTGGAGGAGTATTATCGAAAATATTCCCTATGTAATTTTGTAATGCGTGGCATCTTCGAAGATGGACTGATGTATTATCAACCGAGATCGAGTGACACAAAAAAAAAAAGATATCAATTGGCTCTGAATCAACTTCTATTCGAATAATCAATTTTTGACTTAACAAATACGATGACAAATATGATTTTGATTGATTGACCATAAATCTTAAGGATTTAGGCTATTAAGAAAGTATCCAATACATTTATAAGCTTTATCAATTGAATGGATTAGGATGACATAATGCCTAAGCTTTTGAATTGCTAAGCCCAGATTCTCTAATGTTTTTTTTTTTGACCACTTTGGAAGTATGTAATCTGAGGACTTTGCAGAAAAAAGAAGTGTAGATAAGTCAAAATCAAACTAAAAATACCAGTATACTATTATGATCCATATTAAGTTAAACATCTAACCTAACTTGCTTAGGTACCAGCATCTATATGATCATTAGGCAATTATATAAGATGGGGCATCACACCAAAAGAGCTTTGTGTCTACATGAAAGCAAAAGGCTATTACTAACTTAAGAAGCAAGCTTCAGCAGTACTTGTCTGACTTCAACTCTAACTCTACATTCTCAGGACACTTGCCACTGTGATCTGGCTTCCAAAATAGCAAAAGAAGAGTCTCCAAAAAAATATTGTGGGCAGCATAAGATGAGAATCAAAACATGCAGTACAAATTGATTACCATGGATGTCAGGGGATAGATTCTTCATTACCATACCTTTATGTAGATTAACTTGTGGTCTCAAGAATAAAGTTAACCAACACTAACTTATAATGAAATGTACAAGATTCTAATAACATTGGAATCCCCAAGTGTGATGAGCATCTCACCTAAATAAACACATACATCTGTACCTTCTTGTACTAAAACTTGAAGGAATCTGTACCTTCTTTAGAGAATTCTGTGTTAAAAATGTTCCAAGGATATCTGATTGCTTTCTGGTGAAGAACCAAAAACTTCTATGTATCTTTCCAACAATTTAATTAGAAAAGCTTGAAGAGATAAGTTAGTTTCCTTTTGGTTTGCAAACTAGACAATGAATGCTGTGCCTTGAGATGCCACTGCTTCATTCTGTGTCTCAGTCAAAATATGGATGATTGATGTGATAGCATTACCTGATGACTTGAATGTGTCAGTTCTGAATGATGCAGTTGCTGCTGATCAAAAAACAAAATGCATGCAGAAAGAAAATAGCATGTTTATTTATGTAGACAGAGTCCTCATGCACTTCTGTTTATGCTACAGTCAAAAAAGCATGCATGGAAGAAGACACAAAGTATGCAGCATCAAGTTACTCCATATCTTAATCACCAGTAAATGATAATTGCAGCAAAACTACCCAAAAATAAAGCCCAAAGGCTATTAAGACTAGCATCTCCACCCTATACTTGAGGATAGGATGATGTTTGTCTCCTCCACAGGCAAGTGTGGAAGTTCATCAGTTGCTTTCTTTTCATCATAGGCATAAGATATGTAGGGGGGCACTCCAGCTTCCAGGGAATGGGGGCTGAGGCTGGAAAGAAGAGGGAGAAGAAAGAAATCCTTGACAGGCTAAAAGTGTGGACAAGTAATGAATGCCCTTATCCAATCCAAAGTTGGTACCTCCTTGCCCATACCAGTAGTAACTCAGAGATTCCTGGTGGCTGTGCTTCTTCTGCTAAAACACTTGCAACACAGGCCATAACTCCAGCATGTTGAGAACCAGATCCTGAAGGAGCTTTGTTGGATCATTCTTGCAAATACAAAATCTGTCATGGCTATGGAGAGACATTATTTTGTCCCATGATGCTAAATTGTCATGTATGAAACTATACAAAATCCTAATTGGATACTAATTCCTCTTGCTAGGAGCTTGTCCTATGTCTTCTCTTTTCCAATTCAATTCCAAGCAATGGACAAAAGCAAACTTGGGGGCTTCATGATTGAATCGTAGTCATCTTTACCTGAATCAAATCTTAAGCACTGAATTCAGGTCTACCCCATAGAAATTTATGGCAGTATAAAGATTTGACTCCAACAAATCTGAATATTGAACAAGATAGAGAAACATTTATTTTAGAGTCAGCTTTCAGGATAAGATCTCATGATAGAAACCTAATAATCACATAGATCAAACCTTTGGAAGGGAATTATAAAATCATGCATTTTGGAGATGAGGAATCGATTAACTTTTTTAATATTAAAGTCTCACATTAGTTGAATAGTTGACAAGCAAATATTACACTCACATAGGGAGAGCTTCATCCTTCAAGACTGAGAACAAACACCCTGGTCTCTCATGACAGTTCATGTGGCCACTGTGCAGAACTTCTAGTGTTCTTTACAGCAACCAGCAGAACTTCTAGTGTTCTTGGCCCCTTTGACTCTGTTTTCTAAGATCCTTACTATGTGCAATCTATACATCTTGATCCACTTTGTTATTTCCATCTGCTTAAGGGCCTCACTGAAGCCTCTTCTGTATGCTCCCATTACAGAAGCTACAATAAAGCAATACATCTGCTGCATTGCCTCTGAACAAGTTTATGGAATACTGTATTTTCTAACCATTAAGTATAAAACGTTTGACAAGAGACTGCAGCCACAAAAAAGACTTCCATTGAGACGATGGATAGGAGAGGAGAAAAATATTCCATCGTATCAGATTAGATGCCAAAAAGATGACCTTTTAAAAGCAGGGATTCTTCTTCTTCCCCAAAATTCAATTGGATTCTTCTCCTGCCTACTAGAGAATAATACGTTGAAATAAAAAAAGATTAAAATTCCATAGAAATATCTCTCTCTCTATCAGTTTTTTGAACGCATTCTGAGACAAGAATTCAAGTTTATGATTGGTATTGGGACGTTAGCATGCTAATGTACCAAAGAGAAACAGAGAGAGGAGAAGAGGCAGATCGAACACACAAGTCCCACCCAGTTTCTTGAATGTTGGATGTACAATATGAATTCAACGAGGATTCAAATCCTCCTCGAGTTGTGAGAACGAGACCAACTCGTTTGGGTGTACTTCTGATATCTAATCGATGTTAGATTGATAAGGAATCAAAACACCACACCGATATCTCACATAAATCTGAAGGACAAGCTGATGCGGGTGACTCAAGAACTTGTAATCAATGCAAGGAATTGAGGTTTCGATCATCAATAAGACGGTGTGTGACACAGAGCATTCATCTATATGCTTTTATCTACTGTGAGAACCTTCGATGAGGTCTAACACTTGCAAGCATTCGTCGGACGATTCAGCAATGAAAGACTCGTGACGTCAAGACGAGACAGAAGCGATAGTGGCAGAATCGTCAGGTTGCTGCTGCTATGAAGTTTAGGGATGAAGCATCCGTGAAGGCAGGTACATCACGGCAGTGGTCCTTATCCTATTCGTTGTCCTAAAACTATGTATAAGAATCTGCTGCACTGAGCATTTTGTTTACCATAACGTGGAGAACTTGGCGATCTCTGTGAACGATGGATTTGCAGCAGAAACCAGTGTCGCTATGTCCTGCCAAAGATCGTTTAGATCAAAAGAAAATGAAAAGGGAAGCGATCACCAAACTATTCTGATTCCCTCCATTGCATTTCTCGGAGCATCAATATTGCTTTAGTCTTCGTCTTTGTTTTCTGTCGCTGAATATGTCCTCAATCAGAGGTGTAGATGAATCCGAGCATATGTGATGCAAATAGTTTATGTTCTTCCTGCCTGCAAGCTTTCATTTGGTAGATATACAGACTGAGATTATAACAACAACAATACTAAATCCTCCCAATCGCAATTGAGCACTATGCTTGAGAATGCAAGTGACTGTGGGCATGGAGAAAGCTTGGCCGGGCTCGGAAAGCTTTGAGAAGGACACGGACGAATGATTTGATGCTCTTGCTATCCGATCTTTTATCTTGCCCTCTTGCGATCTTGATGCCCGTCGCCGCCACACGTGGAACCGCTCTCCACCGGGATCCCTTCACGTGGAGGTTGCACCCTTTTGTCTCTCCCCCACCACCCCCCATGCCCATGCCTCTTCGCTCGAATCCTTCTTCCCTTGTGACCTGCTTCATCTCTTTTCCTCCTCTTAATCCCCGATCAAGTCGGCTAACCTTAACACGATCGTAGAAGCTTCCGCAACTCCCCCGCTTTCTTGTCCATTTCACAAGTTGGACGCAAATTGTCGAGCAAGACAAGCACGATGAGCACGCAAGAATCACCAACATGAAACCATTACTGCACATCACAACATACGACCCGAATATTACAGGAAAGAAGCACACCAATACAATTCACCATGCAACAGCAACCCATGAGAAGATTCACACAACACGGTAACGACGGTAGTAGCAGAGCGGAAGCAGCTCGGGGTGGGGTGGACGGAGAGCCGGTCCATCCATCCATCCATCTCTGTGCACGTATCTACATGTCGACGACTCTGAAGGACTCGCGGTTCTTGACGACGATGTCGTACATGTGCATCGACTTGAACCGGCTGAACTCCTTGGGGAGGGAGATGAGGTCGACCGACGACCGCTTGTGGAACTGGAGGAGGCCGGGGTCGTCGTAGTACCGCTCCCACCCCAGGCTCATCAGCTTGCGCTCCAGGTTATCGTAGGAGGTGATGACTTCGTTGGTGGGGATGTGCAGCAGCACCTTGCGACGGATCGTCGACGACTGCTCATTGGCGGGGTTCTCGATCAGCCGGACAACGCCGTTCTTGAACACCCAAACACCTGACATACTGATCTGACCTCCTTCGTGCCACTGTTCTATCCAAGTGGAGAGGAGCTATGGCTGCCTGGTGGTGTCTTGGAAGGAGGCCTTCCTCAGGTATATATAGATGGAAAAGACTGGACATGTGGGGTACTGCATGCCAATAAACATATCAATGGTGTTAATGCTCGATGTTGCTGTGTCTTTTCGTGGGTTCTTCGGCCACAAAGATGCTATTTGGCTGCTCATGGCAGGCAGGCAGGCAGGCACACATATATGTTGGCAGCAAAGCAATTGTTGGTGCAACCCTACCAATGGAATCTATCACAAAACTTAGTCCATAGAAGAGTAAGTCACATTAGATCGAGCAATTCTGCTCAAAATGACCGACTGTTTAGGCTCCTAAGCAATGGCGTGCACAACTCTCATATATCCGGGATCGTACGTTCCATGAGATTTCATCTGAGTTATTCTCTCACTATCTTGCTTTTCGTTATGCTGTAAGATCATCGATATGAGAATAGTTGTAAAGTGTAGTACGTCTTTCGTTTCAGTGTTTTTCTTTTGTTCTCGGTGATGGAGGGAATCAGTTCAAAGTAAACAGCAAGAGAGAGAGAGAGAGAGAGAGAGAGAGAGAGAGGATGCATGCATGCATGCATGCATGTAACAAAAACACACGATATCTCAGTACTAACAGGGAGAGAGTCAAACCGAATCGAATCATAATTTTCAATTCGATTCAATATCTAACCAATTCAAAACTGATTAATTCGGTTCGATTTGTACACCCTCGTTGAATCGATAGTTATTGTGGTGTTTCTTTCCCTCTCGTGTCACTCACTGATGGGCTACGCAAGAAAGCTTTTTGCTGAAGAACTCCACCACTTGGATGCATGGATTTATTGGTGGAATTCTTTTAACATGAAAGTTATAACTCAATCCCTGCTTTTAATGCGTGGGAATAGTAATAGGAAAAGGAGATTCCTGGGACCTTTCAAACACCTACGAATTGAATCCTAGCTATGTTGATTCTCATCATCTTTTTTATGCTTTTTGTCACTCTGTTTTAACTTCTTGTTCTCTTCACTTTTGCTTTTTTTTTTTTGTTTGATTGAGAGAGAGAGAGAGAGAGAGAGAGATAGAGAGAGAGAGAGATGCTAAAGCCCTGCCATCATCTTTCACCTCACACACAAGTTTTGGATGAACTGGCAATCAGTCAAAAAGTAATTTTTGTCATGCAAAGGGATTGCCCTCAAGTTTAAGGATGGAGATGTCTCATCAAAGTTGATGTCAGGAAGGCATTGGATTCAGCTTCATGATCTCTCTCAGAAGAAATGGTGCTAAAAATGGTGTCTTGGATCCTTGCACCAGTTCCCCAACGACTTTCCATCAATCTGAATAGCAATATGCTTGGATACTTCCTTGGTAAAGCTTGCTTTTGCCACCTTTCCTTACTGTCATTGAAATAGAATTCCTCAGGATTAAGACCTCAGAATATTGCTGGACAACAGGGATTTGGCTTTCATCTTGGACGAAGAAAAACAATTATTATCCAACTGTGTTTTGTGATGGAAGCTAACATTCTTTTATGAGAATTAATCATGATCCTGGGAGAAACTTAATCTTTTCAAGGACAAGATGGATTATTGTGATGAAACTGTTAAATATCATGGCATTTTTGGGTCCATCAAACCACCTTTTGCTTGTAGTTGGCTTGACAGAAGGTCCTGCCTCAGACACTAAGAATTGGTGATGGTAAATAAACTCAGCTCTGAAGGTTATCAGATTTCAGACTTTCCTGATATAAATGATAGATGGTAAGAAACACAGTTCATCAATATTAGACAAAAAGAGGTCAGAGTGATCCAGAGATCAAACCTGGAATCATGTTCAGAAATCCTTGTTTGGCTAATCACACATTGCAGGCTGTACATGCAGTATTTTTCGAAAGGAAAAGAACAAGTAACAGATTATGTATGTTCCATCCTTTGCCAGAATAATCAAGCATATTTATTGTAAATGTGATTTATCAAGCTCAAACAGGGGAAAATTGCTTGATGAGATTGATGGACAGACTATGTTGTCTAAATTTATGATCAAGTGCTATTTTTTGCTGCAGCTTTTTCTACTTGGTTGGAGAAAAAGAAGTGCATCTTTATGAAGACTAGCAACTCTGTGACAGCACTAATTTGTACTATTTGAGCTATTTGTTGCAGATTCTCAAAAGAACAGTTTTGTCTAAATAAATTCAACCCACTTCCAAGATATGATTATTACATTCTAAATCTTTCACAACATCCCAAGTTTTTGATTAGATATATCAAGTTATAGATTCACATATAAAAGTTCAGAAGTTTGATCAAACATAAAATAAGTATATTGTGATTCTGACCAGTGAAGAGAAGAGTAAATGTAATATCTAAGAAGGTATAATAAGCCTTGAGGAATTATGTTGTCTTTTCTCTACTTGATGATGCATGTATTGTTGAACATGATCAGAGGTACAAGAAAGGACTAAAAGATAGTGCTTTTTAGGTTGTTCTGAATGGAACAATCCATCACATACTTGTTATTTGGTGTCTTGGGAAGCTAAAAGGCTATCCCAACTTGATCAATAAGGATTGGGTGGAAAAAGTTATAGATGTCCCTTTTCAATAGTTACAGTCCAAAGTGATCACAAGTTTTGAGGTTTCAATTTATCTTCTCATAAAAAGTCCATTAGAATTTCTCTTTATCAAAATGGAAATTGTTTATAAAGAAAAAAAAAAACATGAAGCTTAAAAACTATGCTTAATCAATGGTTGAATCCATGGAGTAAAATAGGATATTGATGGGTCCCCTTTTTTCTTTTTTTGAGACATTGAAGGAAGGGTCCATGTAATTCTACAAAAAAAAATAAAGTTGGAAAAAGATGATTTTGAAGGAAGGAATATGACCTTTCAAATCATACATGTACAAAATGAGCTCCATTATACTCATTAGTGATGTCACCATGTAGGTTGGCTTCATACATCTAAACCCTTAAAGTGGGATCATCATCACATAAGTACCTTTGATGATGTAGTGATAATAAGCATGCATGTAGAACCATCATATCAAGAATGTGTTCATGGCATACCAATATCTATCATATTTGGATTATTGTTCATGGCATACATGAAATATTATGCACAAGTTAGGAGATTTGAGAGATTTCATCTACTAAAACAATAAGATTAAGAAGTAGTGTGATTTCTGGGATCAGAAAGTATGCTTGCTATAAAGAAAAGGCCCCCAATCCTTCAACCTTCCATCATCTCCTTTGTTTCTTGTGCTGCAAATCAACCTCAATTCCCTATTCATTCATTAGTCTCAAAATCCACATTATGATTCATACCTAATTCATTAATGCTAGACAGCAAGAAAAGCTTGAACCAACCAACCAGCAAACAACTGTGATCTCATAGTCAACTTGAGATCACATTTTCAATAAAATTAATGGTTAGTAAAACAAACTTTAGTAATTTATGTATCTTCTCCTTCACATGACAGTCTTTTTTTCTGTATAGAATAAGGATTGCCCTACAAAAGGAATATTCTCAGGTTAAACAAGAAGGAAAAGCAGCTAAAGTTATTTATTATATGCATCCAAGATAATAACAAAAAGGTCAGCACTTCAGCTTATCCTCTTTAATAACCCTCCCCCCCCCCCATCCAAAAAAAAATAAAGAAAAATATTAATATTACTATCCTATTATCATCTTTAAAAGATCTTCCAATTAATTCTATTATATGCTTCATTTTCATTTGGAATCAATTCTTAAGCACAAGATACTGCCATTTTCCTAATGAGTGTTCCCTTTTCCCTCCCTCTTACCTAAAGACCTATGGCCCCATGCAAGCAACAAAAAAAAAAAAAGAAGAAAAAGAAAGAAAAAAAATCCAAGCTTTAATCACCACTACTTAATGGTGTTAATTCCACTAATTGGCACATCCATTGGGTTTGCATTAGCATTCATTATGCTTGACTCATCAAAAAACGATGAGAAATGTGAGATCAGAAAGAGCTCATGGAAGTTGATGATTAAGCAGTAGGCCAAGTTTTGAGAGCCTAACTTTACCTAAGAAGTTGATGACAACAATGAGAACAAAGTCGTGTGAGATTTATAATGTTGGATCGATTCCTTTACCAAAACGTCGTAAAGCTTTGCATGCTACGAAAGGGGGGATTTATTCCTTCCCATCGAGTGTGGTGAGGATTCGTCATCGCATGTGGATGCCACGTGGGGATGGGGAGATAGCGAGGCTCACATCAATTCCTCTCTTCACGTGAAAAGAATTAAAGATAATGCACCAACTTTTGGTTTCTTTCATCAAATTTATTTATTGTTATATATGTACATGTATTTTACTTTTCCGAATACTTGTTGTGAGTGCTTATATTTTTTTTCAATTTAGTATAAATCCTTTTAGGGCAATTTTAATGATTAGATGGTAATATCATTGATGTTTCAAGAAGGAAATGTATCGAATTTAGAAAAATATAAAAAGTTATTTTTAGGATCAATTATTAAAAAAATTAGTTTTCATTATTTCTCACAAATCATCCCTTTTTACTTTATTTCCTAAAATACTTCTTTTTGATCATTTTTACTATTTTACTATTGACGTCTCTACCCTATCGTGACTATCTTCGTTTTCTATGATTGTTTCCTTTGTCATGTCATTATTGAGACCATTAAGGTCCTTGTTTATCACTATCGCTCGTTACCAGCATCACCCCAATCCTCGTTGGGATGTGTGAGTGCTAGCAATTAGAAACAACAACATAGCGAATGAGGTCGATGCGATAGTAGTGATAGACGAGAGTGAGGAAGTGATCGAGGACTTTAGCAGCCTTCATGAGGATACAACAAAATGGACAATCATAAGGGGCGAAGGCGATCATAGGGGCAACAGGATGAAAGCAACTACAACAAAAAGAGAATAGAATGGGCCAAGGGTAATCTTATCATTTAGAAAATAATAAATACTATATGAAAATAAAGTGAAAAAGGGTATGAAAAGAAAAAAAATGAAAACTTCAATTTTTTTTAGAATTTGCCCTTATTTTTATCATATAGAATTGTAGACTCCTCTTGGGATAAACTTGAGATAATTGATTAATATATCTTATAAATAATGGATGGTTTCAATAGATCTGACTTTACACCACTATGCAATTACTACTCTTGAAAATAAAATATTAGCAATAGATAAAGATATTTACAAGTTATCGTGCAAGTTAAGTCCCATTTATATATTATATATAATTTTTGAGATAATCTCTTATTGATCGGTTAAATTTTTGATATGATAGTATTTATACATGATAATATTGTAAAAGTGTCAGCTAATTTGGCTAGTAAAAATCAAATCCTAACAAGTCTTGAGCTCACTTAAAAAAAATAAAAATAAAAATAAAATTTTGATATGATAGTATTTATGCACGACTTTCAATTAAAACAACAATTGTACCTTATAATCTTTATTTTAAGAAATTGAGATTGATAATTAATTCCTTGAGAGCATTAACAGAGTCACCAAGTTGTTAAGGTACACTAAGAAATGAGAATGTATCAGGTCAGAAAGAAAGACAAAGAACCAAATCCATTACAAACATGACAAGTTCTGATTCTACCCATCCAATGAAATCCTACACATGGAACACTGGCACGAAACTAGAAGAGCAATCAGAAATTTTGGTCCAGAAATAGGTGGTACATTCATCATCATAAGCTTGAGAGCATAATCGTTGTTTCCACAATCCCATATTCAAGAAAATAAAACAGGATTCGAATAACATATCAAAAGATTTAAGAAGCATATACTATCGCACACTATTAGCTCCCTCTAAGGGTCAAATTAGGCCTGACGTTCGGCTTTTCTTCTTGGTAAGGTTTCGTTGATGGATCAGTCACACTTGGAAGTCGTTGGACGCTCCCCTTCCCTCTCCTGGCATTAGGGCCTATTACCTCTATCATGTACTTCCAACCATCGACAGGCCGCCTCCGACTAAAAATATGAGTTTTGATGAAGCTAGAAATCTGCATTAGGCATCGACTTGTTTGAGAAGCACAAAAGATTAAGGCAAGATGATTATGATTGACAATAATGATAGAGAAATTACTTATGAAGTTTGTGCATCCATGGGTATGCATGCATCAGCGAAAGTGATGTACATGAATCCAAATACAGATTAAAAAAAAGTTACAGCAGAGAGAGAATTAAGACAACTTGAGTCATTTCAATCTCAGGGTTTTGACAGCCCAAAATTTTTGTTACAGGATATTACCGATTGTGAGTTGGCATACCTGATATTTGCTGAAAGCAATCCGGCGCTCGAATTCTTGGAGGAGAATATCCTCTTCCCTTTGAGATATTTCCCATATATTTCCATCTTGACTTTTTGACGTTGTCTCCCAACCATCGGGCTTAGTTTTGAACTCTGTAGTGCTAGGAATCTTAGAATCATTCAGCCCAATGTTCCCGGAATCAAAAATCCTGCATTACAGTGACAATCAAGATAAGAAATGCTAAGTGTTTGAGCTGCAGCCTGAAGCAGATAGGACAGCACTAACAATTCATATATAAAGACAAAAGATACCGAAACCTTGGGGAATACAGGTGATAGTAGAATGCATGAGAAGACAAAACTTCTTAATCATCATTTATTAGACTGAAATTGGTTTTCCTATTGCAAAGGCAGCTCTGATGACTTATGATTTTCATTAATAGTTATCCTCAATCAATTTAAATAAACGAATTTGTGACCTCTAATTCGCAGCGATCTTTTTTTTTTGTTTTGTGAAAAATCAGATGTTTAGTAACTCAAAATGAACCTTCTATCAGCAAAATGCAAATGAATTAGAATATGGACCCTTCAAGGCTCACACTATACTATAATTAGTCATCAAATTTAAGAAAACCTTTTTAGTAGGCTAGACTTCACTAGTGTTAATGTCTCTCTATATCAAATAGAATAACGTAAACCTCCTTGAATGTTTTTTTTTTGTCTTCCTTAAGAAGAATAGCCAATATATTGGATAGTGTAATTTTCAAATTACCAAGCCAAGGTGGTCCCATTTCCTAGTCCATAAAATTCATGAAGACAATTCATATGTTCCTAAATAATTTAATTCTCTTAGTATTTTGTCAAGGAAATTAGCCATAGCAAACAAATTGAAATGGATAGGGGGAATAAAACAAATGGCACTCAAAAAGACAGGAACTGTTACAGCAGTTTGGACTTAAGACAATATAGAGAAGAAACAAAAAGCAACGACAAAGATTAGAATAAACATCACAACCAACAGAAAGAATCTTTTAGTATGTACCTAAAATTCATGAAGACAATTCATATGTTCCTAAATAATTTAATTCTTTTAGTATTTTGTGAAGGAAATTAGCCATAGCAAACAAATTGAAATGGATAGGGGGAATAAAACAAATGGTACTCAAAAAGACAGGAACTGTTACACAGTTTGGACTTAAGACACTATAGAGAAGAAACAAAAAGCAACGACAAAGATTAGAATAAACATCACAACCAACAGAAAGAATCTTGAAAAAAATATACTCCATAGAGCTGAAAGCTTGGTAGATCATTTTCTCGATCATCATGTTGCACCATAGTATGCTTGTAATAAATCATGGTATAACAATTCAAATCTGGTAACAAAATTACACAACTATCTTTTCTCTTGGTTTTGCATAACAAGGTAGACTTTATTTAGACTAAAAAACAGACATTAGCATATAAGGGTATCAACCAGGATAGCAACACAATTCAATCAAGGAACTATTATATCAATATGCATAAATATGAACGTACAGATCAAACCAAGACAACAATCTAAAAGGAGCCTTGTTTGCTAGCTACATTTTTTCAAAAGATTTGTAACAGAATTACTGTTTAGAATATCTTATGATCACGAAGGTATAGAGTTAGAAGAAGAGACAATCCAAGAAGTTAATGCAAATGCATGCCGGATAGAAATAGCTTGATCGAACACAATGACTGTTAGTGTTGCATTACTCTAATAAGAAATATAGATTGATATTCCAACCAACCATCTGATTACACTCGACAGAGAAAGATAAGTAGAACCAAACATTTGCCATGTCAGCTCGCAATACTAAGATCTTGCTTCATACATAAACTAACTTAACTGTACATCCATTGATGGTTCCCGAATAAGCATTCCAAGCTAGGGCACAAGCAGAGAGATTGATTCAAGGAAGAAGTTGTTCTTTCAATATAAATTGCTACTTTACTTTGTTAAATGGCTGATTGTGGATAGTAAAAAGGTCTTCTAAGCTTAACTAAACTGAAGTTAGGGATACCATAAGAATGAAATCAAACACAAGATTAAATAAAAACTACATGATCCAATAGGTCAATGCATGATGTATTTAGTGACCGTAGTTACTTTGTGGAAAATTGTGGGAGCCTGCTACTTTTAAAAAGTCTAAATCTTTAACTAACACATTTATCTCACCAAGTCCTCTCTATTACCAAAAAGGAAAATGGGATCCAACAGGTACATTGACTTTGGTTTATGTAGAGGGTCCGTAAAGAGAAAGCTAATGGTCTGTGTAGAAACTCGCATCAATGTTGCTGTGCCACATCCCAATTAACTACTTGATTGATGATTCCAGCACAATCCTATATCCCATGAATTTCTTGTATTTGGCCAAAAAACCTATAGTTCTTCTCTATTTTTATCGCACAAGGCTGCATTCCTATCCAGACAAAAAGTTTGAAGTATAAGAACTAGCAGATATATATATTCTGCTCCTGTATTCGGCCTCTAGATCTAGTACACATCTAAGTTTCCTTCTTGCCCGAACTGCATAGATATTTAGTTGGGAGCAAAGGTAGCAGCCATTGTTTTATTCCATGTGGCTTTCTGTACTATTTATGGTCCATTGATACAAGATGATACACTGTATGAAGTCAATAGAACCACATATTTCGTTTTCCATGATTCCTACATCCAAAACATCCAGATGAATATTGGCAATATTTTGTTTCTTCGGTATACACAACACAAACAAGTCTAATATTTTCGATCAAGATCAGAACTTGGACTAAATACTAGCAAGATTAATTGGCATCCAAGAGTGGAAACATGAGAGACAAAATCCAATTGCCATCAAAATTGATTGATCCATGTCTCGAACAAAATAAAATTCGAGAGAAAGAACAAGTTAGAACCAGAGGCAACGATATGCATCTTCCAAAAACTCAAATCCCTTATTTAAATGCACTTACTCGGAGCAGGAATCAAGAAGGCGGTCGATGTCGTCGCTGGCGTTGGCACCCCCCAGCTTGGCTTCTTCCAACTTTTCGATCTCCTTCATCCACAGGCCGGAGTGGATCCTCTGCTTCCGAACCCTATACTCATCTGCGCCCTTCTTAGCGCCTCCCTCTGCCCGCTCCACCGACTCTGTCCCCTGCTGCGACCTCCTGGCGCCACGGCGCTCGCTCCACCGCTCGTTCATCTCAGCGACGAAGGCCTGCGTGTCGGCGTCGACCTCGGCAGGAGGGACAACATCAGCGCCGGCGGAGGTGTCGGAGGGGCTGGCAGGCTCCCAGGGAGCGCGGTCGTCGGCGGGGGAGAGGTCGTCGGGGAGCCAGGCAGTCTCCCAGGCGTCGTTCCACTCATCGTCGCCGGTGGCGGAATTGGGGGAGGAGGAGCGAGGCCGTGTGGAGAGAGACTTTCTTGATCCAATTATCGCAGTGGCGACGGTAGGAGGACGGAGTTTGGGAGCGGACTGGGAGAGGAGGCGTTTAAGGGCGTGCATGCTTCAGGTGTTCGATGAAAGGTTTGTGAGAAAAGCTGGAATAGTCGTCCGTTAATATCACTCTATTTCCAAGCTTCGCGAGGGGTAGTTATGTAAAAGCACTTGGCGGACGGACTCCCCAGAAAGCCCAAAGGCTTGAAACGGACGACCCAAAACCCAATAAAAAATCCGCTGCCGGTTCGGTTCGCTTCGACCGGTTCCGGGTAGATTAATTGTCTCCGCGCTCAGGATTAGGGTTTTGGGATCTCGTATATAACAGCGCCTGCGTCCCCGTTCGCCGCCCACTTCGCACTTCTGTTGATCTCCGCAGACGAGCGCCGGAGGCGGCTGAGGAGACGAACCAGCCATGGTGCACGTTAGTTTCTACAGGAACTGTAAGCCTCCGTCGGCGATCTCTCACTCAAGAACCTTTGGATCTTCGGTTTTTTCGATCTCATTTTCTCTCGTTTTACCCTCATGAAGTGGATCTAAAACCCGTCATGTTTCCTTGCTCTCCTTCTGATTCTTGGCATGTATGTTTCATTTCTTCTCTAAAACTTGTTTATCGTGATGGATACCCTCATTAGGGTTTTGATTTTGGTTGAGCGGATCTTGTCTCTGCTGTGGTTTTTTTGTCTTCCTTATGATTTCTTGGTGCGTCGATCGTTTCTTCTCTCAAAATCTAATTTTTGCGATGAGAACACTTCTGGGTGTTGTGATTACGTCTCGATCTTTTCAGATGGGAAGACCTTTAAGAAGCCCCGTCGTCCCTACGAGAAGGAGCGGCTCGATGCTGAGCTGAAGCTGGTGGGCGAGTATGGGCTCCGCTGCAAGCGGGAACTCTGGAGGGTCCAGTACGCCCTGAGCCGAATTCGTAACGCTGCCAGGGATCTTCTCACGCTCGACGAGAAGAACCCTCGTCGGATTTTTGAGGGAGAGGCCCTCCTTCGCCGGATGAACCGCTATGGGCTCCTCGAGGAAGGCCAGAACAAGCTCGATTACGTCCTGGCCCTCACCGTGGAGAACTTCTTGGAGCGCCGCCTGCAGACTCTCGTCTTCAAGTCCGGCATGGCGAAGTCCATCCACCACGCTAGGGTACTCATCAGGCAGCGTCACATCAGGTATCGATTATTGCTCTGTTCTTTTTTCTTTTCCTTTCTATGTTTTTGGTTTATTCGATAGTTTTACATGCATTCTAATTAAATGAGCAGAATTTGTATGCATCAACAGTTTTTAATATGCTTCATTTTTATTGGCATTTTTTAAATACAATACTTTCTTTAGATTCTGTGGTCTTTCATTGAGGCAGTTAACATCATTGCTGGGGTAGTACATTCCTGTAGTCAAAAAGCTAATTTCATTTGCTTTTGTTGGTCTATGTATATTATCATGGATTTGGTGTAATTTCTGCATTGAGCTATTCCTTGAACAGTATTATTTACAATAATGCTGAATTAAACTATTCGGAAAGTAATCTAATAATATATCTAGTTATTCTGCCAAATTACAGTCCTCATAGTGTTAGATGGGATTCTTAAGATAATCTGTTTTTAATATCTAGTAATCTAATATCAATCTGTTTTTAAGACACTCCTTTCTTTCTTTTTCTTGAGCTTTTACCTCATTTAAAATGAAATTTTTTTTAGCCACTATTTTCCTCTTTGAAAAAGATTCTATAATTTTTGTTTAATCTGTTGCTCCTATTGTGATGATCTAATATGGTTGATCTTGGTAAATACCTCTAATAATTTTGAAGTCTTCAGACTTGTAAAAGATTATGTTAAGTGACTTCTTTAAACCATGACCAATAGGTAGTGTTTGCATATATAGATTTCTTGTTTATATTAGTAGTCCAGAGAATTAGCATGCCTGGTATTATCTAGGCTGCTAAGACCCTTGTGGCAGGCTTCCTAAGCAGATTAGGACAACATGCAGGCAATTCCTTTGTGATCTTAAAAACAGATTGATATCTGACATTTTGTTATTATTTTAGAAATAGATTGGTTTAACTTGTTCTGTATTATGTATTATCAATTTTTCTTTGAACTCTTTCAAATTCCTGATTATTTTTGCAGACTTGTCTATCTTTATGGCATGTCTTTCTATACTTAGTTGCTACATTATCATTTCTGTGGGTTCGCCTTATCATGCTGTTCGGTATACCATATTTTCTACTTGTCATATGTTTGAACTAAATCTGCAGAGTTGGGAGACAAGTGGTTAACATCCCATCGTTCATGGTGAGGGTGGATTCAGCAAAGCACATTGATTTCTCCCTTACTAGTCCATTTGGTGGTGGACGGCCCGGAAGGGTGAAGAGAAGGAATCAGAAGGCAGCAGCAAAGAAGGCAGCAGGAGGCGATGGTGATGAGGATGATGAAGAATGAGCAACATGCATTTGTGGTAATGGAATTGTGATAGCATTTTTTCTTTTGGATGAATTTATTTTCAGTTATCTGAAGGTTTCGTAGAAGTGAGAACACATAAATTTATCCCTGAATGACTTTTAATGCTTTTAGAGTTTGAGATGATGGCTTTTGACAGATCAATTTTATTTGGCTTCAGTTGGTAGGTGTTTTGTATGTTGTGGCGAAGAAGCTAATTCCAGAAAAAAATCCAACCTGCTATTGTCCCTAACGTACATAAGGAATAACACTGATCCCAATTAACTGCTTAGGTATGTGATCCAAGAAGGCTACTTGAGACCAATTTTGCTATCCAAACCTGTTCCAAACACAATTAAAGGACTGTTTAAATAGGTTGGGTAGACAAAAAAAAAAAAACTTGCTGCTGTTCCTGCTGTGCTCTCTAATGAATTTGGTCATAGTAATTGACATTTTGTTGGTCAACTTGATTTTGTTTATCTATGGTCAAATCATTCTTTGGGGCACATGCAATATGCAGATTTGAGACTTGGTTGGTGCTAATGTGTCGTTTGTTATCTGAGTTTTGTTTTTGTGTTGTGCCTCTTGTTGATTGAGTTGTGTTTTCTGTTCAGTTTGTGTGTAAGCCGTGCAAAGGAACGGTTAGATCTCTATTCATATATTCTATTACTTTTAAAAGCATTTAAATTATTTTAAACATTTTCTCATATTTTATCCTTTGTTTAAATTACGAGGTATTTAAATTTTCTACCATCTTAACTAGTGTTCTCTGATTGCATCTTCAACTAACTTTTCATAAAAAAGAATTATCAGTTATTAGCCAACCCCATGAAAAATTCACTTGTTTGGGGATATAATATGGGTTTACCCCTTAACTTCTTCGTGTACATTATCTTTTATGTTCCTAACTATAGAATGAGGAGGAAAGAAGATGGAGCAGGAAAATACAAATAGATAGCTAAGCCTTCATTTATCAACATGTCTCTCTCTCTCTCTCTCTCTTAGCAAGTTAGGTTGGATCGTCTGGATTGGGAGTTTCCTGGTAGAACATACACATGAACGTGATGTTTACTTCCTACCCACCTACACTATGCATGCTGGTGCGTAAACTGCCCCAAGTTGCAGCATGTCCCGCTTAAAAATGAACATAACTGTATAATTGCAGTAGAAAACTAGTATTGTCAAAGGATAAATATCTTGCATATATAATCATTACAGGGTTTGACAATGGTACCTGCATAAATGCTGCCACAAATTTGTAATCGATGCCCACGAAAACTGGATTTAGTGAAGGGCACATTGTGTGATAATGCATGCTGAGAAGAGACATCATGCCTCTAGCGACGATCCAAATGGATACCAACTGCAGTTTCAATACGGACATCATCATCATCATCAAGTGCCAAATGCTGCATATAGTCAAAGAAAATCTACTTGGCCACTTTTGAAGTTCTTGCCATCGCTCTTTGTAGACCGGATACTGCTACTTGAAAGTTTGGTATATGGTACCAGACGATGAAACAAACCAATATGAACAGCCTCTATCATGTGACCACAAGGATGAAGAATCTGTGGAGTCAACAGAGGTGTCGTGCCTTCAGGATCAACTTATTCTTCTTATCCAATGAACCTTGCAGAAGAATCTTTCTCTGTTATTCTGATTCTCGTTAATGGGAACAAGTAAATCTACTAGAGGATGCTAACTGACCAGAAAAGCATGGTGTAGAATGAACACATTCTCGACCACCTGTGTGAGTGGCTCCCGTTGACATGGATCTATTATATTCCATGGTCAGGTACTCACTGTAAGAACCAGCCTGCTGCTGATGACGCCAACAGTTGGGACACATCATATATCTCCTTGGCCAAATGTAGTTCTCATTTATGATGCCAGGGTGATGCTCATGCTAAGAAAACCTAAGCAGATTATGGATCCCATCACCATCAGGCTGAACACAGGACTCACCGGACGTATGTACCTGGTGAATATTGACCTTGTGCAAGTCATCAACTGTGGTGGCATTTGAAAGTCCAATTGCGGAACTGATGGTATTTGTTGGGGGAGCTGGAGCTTGAGCTGGATCTGGGGCCTCCACGGTCTTATGCACATGACGGGAAGGTCTTTTTGTCACACTACCTGGCAATAAAGCCCTCGTGTCTCTTCCCCTCCGCTTTGTTCCGAGAAACCCACATGCAAGAGCTTCTAAAGCTTTGGTAGTTGGAGGTCGGTTCCTGGTACTCTGCCTCCGAGAATTGACCAGAGGCTGTTGATCACCAGGTTCTTCAGTAAGATTCTCCACTGCCCCAAAACCATCAAGCTGCTGCTTTGTTTCTGTGAGGTTTACAGCTTCCACTTCATTCAGATCATGCTGACTGCCAGCCAACTCTGAGTTGAGATGTTCGCCATTCTCAAAATCCAATGGTACATTTAGATCAATCAAATTTCGTGATCCAGGCTTTCCATCACAGAATGTTGCCTCGAGTGTAGCAGCATTACCGCAACATTCTTCCTTAAAATCACATTTTTCCAACTGACCTGGACCAGCATTGGTTGAAATTTTGGGATGCATGTCTCCAACAATATCATCACTTGCTTTCTGTGCACCCAACTTGGGCTGAGCTCCTTCCTCCATTAGTTTATGGCTATTCAAAAGAGAGTAAGCACGGTGACCACTTTGTTCCTTGCAGGCAGTCAACCTTCTTCGTTTAGGCATAGGTGCTAAATAAGACTGTCGTTCAGATTTTGCCCTGCGGCTGAATTGAGACTTGGTATCTTTTATGTGCAGCTTTCCATTTAGCTGACCAAGGCATTGATCACTTGAAATGTAACCATTCGTTGGTACTATTGTGCTTGATAAAGTCAGTGCATTCCCAGATGGAGCAGCATGCACTGCCTTGTCAATGATGCCCTTGCTGCTCACTTTGGGCTTCTTATTGTCAAATGCGTCTGAATCATAGTCTCCTTGATCATCTGATGAACTATCATCTGAATCTCCTGAACTATCACTTCCTGTTTGTCCTGTATGAGTTAAAGGACTGCAGTTACTTAAGGCCTCAATGGGTAGACTCCTCAGTTCTCTCACCTTAAATGGTTCATCACCTTGCACCAAACTTGTATCCACAATAGTGAACTTCATAAGTTCAGAATTGTAAATTGAAACCTTAGGACGGAGGTAGCGGTGACGTTGACGATCAAGCAAACCATTTTGGATCGATTCAGTATCCATGGCACACCCATTTTCATCCTTAGTGCCATCAGCTCCTTCAACCTCTAACTCCACAAGGCTGGGGTCTGATGCTACTTTATTTAGGACATCACTAACGGAATCAAAGTAGTGATGACCTTTGACAAGTTTTTTTCTCGAGAATTTCTTTATACCAGGGATAAGAAACACTAATGCATGCTTGGAACTAACATCTTTCGGTTGTTCTGAGTGCCATCCCCTGGCTAGCAGACGAGGCCAAACAGCTTCCCAAAACAGATCATTTGACTTTGCCTTGCTTAACCTAAAATCACCTGTTAGAATCTTGATGATGTCTCCAGACGTAAGAGAAGAACATGCTTTGCCAACAGGAATCTCAGACCGAATAGATAGTGACTGATTTGATCTAACTGGATCCGAGATAATGGAAGTGAGGTCATGTCCTTTTCCAATTCCGATGGCTTCAACTATAGCTTGCAAACCAACTGTTGTCTTTAAAGTACAAACAAATTCTTCCAAAGAAACCCTGCCCTCATTAAGTATATTTGTGGCCTGAAGAAAAAAAGAGTTGCAACTTTAAACAGAGAATATCCAGAAATGAACACAAATGTAGTATCTGTATAAAATGTAAAGCTTGTTTCTAACATTAAACTAATCCTTGTTCCTTTCAGGTTAACGAGATCAACAGAGAACAACAGAAAGCTACCTCCAGAATGAAGTGACAGAAACAAAAATGTTATACATAAAACTGGAGATAGCATTTATGCAATTTTTAGTCACCAAAGAACAAGATGAACAATACACTTTTTAAGGGTTTAAAGAACTCTAAACCTTACACTAATCAGGAACTAAATATTTTTGACAGTTGTGTCTTCAATCAAGAGTGACTCTTGAACTGTTGAAAAATTTTCTATATAATCCTTTCAAGCTGAGGCAACAAAACTCTTCTTATATAGTGCATCTCTTCTTTGTTTGTTAAAGCAATTATATTTTCTAGAGCAAATTATATATAAAAGAGAAACTTCAACTCATGTTCTTTTTTGTCATACTACTATAATCTTCAAATCATCAGGTTTCTATATAATCCTTTCCAGCTGAGGCAACAAAACTCTCTTCTTATATAGTGCGTCTCTTCCTTGTTTGTTAAAGCAGTTATATTTTCTAGAGCAAATTATATATAAAAGAGAAACTTCAACTCATGTTCTTTTATAGTGCATACTCTTATAAAGGTTTTGTCATACTACTATAATCTTCAAATCATCAGGTTTAACAATGGCCTTAAATATAAACCAATTCCAACAGGCTGAAGTTTAAAAATAGTGCATTTTTTGCTTTTTCACAAACTTCACCACCCATCAAAAGCAGACAGATCAAATGCGAGGGAGAATAGGATAAAAGCCACAAAAGTAAAAGTCCGAGTCCCACAGTAATCATGAAAAGGCCACAGGAGAGATTAAGTTAAAAACATAGACATGGATTTCCTGAGCTTTCTATTGTATCGTATAATCATGAAAAGGCCACAGGAGAGATTAAGTTAAAAAAGCTGCTTAAGACAGAATGAATCCTCAAACAAGCAGGAAAATCCGCTCCCACAGTAAAAAAAAAAAAAAGATTATCTAGAACAGGATGTACTCAAAATTCCAATAAAAAACTTTCATCCTTTGATGTAAGGCACTACTTTCACAAAAGTAATCATGCTGCAAATTGACCAAACTTAAGGGCTAGAACCAAAAAATCTACTGTTTTATGGGTGAAATCCATTCCCCAGAGTTGACTTGTATTTTGCATTATGAACCTACATTGGTCACTTGTAGATCCTTGAGATATTAATAAATTCCTCTTTGGCAAAAAAAATCCCAATCAAACGAATATCAGATTCCAAAAGGATGTTCTTCGTGTAGACAATTCCTATTGAGGCCAAATAGCAACATTTAACAAAGTTCAAAAGGCTAATTTAATGATCATCATGGTTCATGTCTCGAGAGGAGGCTCATCAACTAGTATACTCAAAGTGGTAAGAAACGCAAAAAAGGCTTTCCTTTATTCGTTGACCAATAAATTACAACAAAAGATCATTCAAGATGTATGAAGAGTAACTGAAAGTCTGAAACAAGAAGTGGGGGTATAACCATAAGATAGATCTCAATGGAGAGCTAGCTTAAGTAATGGGATATAAAACAAAGATGCTTTAAATTGTGTGTTGTCTCGAATTTAAATATGTGCCAAACACTGACATTTGTAGAGTATTTTTTAGATGAATGTCAGATACTTTTTAAGAGTTTCCAATTGTTAATGTTCATTTTCAAAATTTACATTCAAAAGATTCGATAGATACTTTGTCAATCTTTATTTCATAAGGTCTGGTTAAGTTAGATCAAGCTTTTTCAATTCTAACTTGACTTAATATTGTTGGCGATTCTACTATCAGGCCTCATCCTAGGGCAGTCTCTGACCAGTGTCCTATATTAATTTTTTTCATGGTATATGAACAAAATTAATAGTCAACTTGTTTTAGAGGAATAATAGTCAACTCGTGGCCTCATTGATTTGAATATACCAAGCTATCCTATGTTTAGAACAAATTTCATGCTCTACTTAGGCAAATTAACTTAAAATGGTTGGCTAACTAAATGGATTAGTAAAAGGAACTAATATACCAAATATTGTCAAAATTTGATTTCTCCATGTCATAGATGTGATTTTATTCATCACGTTAAGATTCAAAATGACATTGCCAAGAAACCAAGTCTTACTATGAATGAATTTGTCTCCTTTTACTACAACTTGTCAAATAGTAGTGAAACTGTTGATGAGGGAGGGATGGGACGGCCCTAGGTGGTTGGATATCCAATTCAAGAAACAAAATATAGTCATTCTCCTTTTATTAGTATTGAGATCTATGAGGTTGTGAGGTTTTAGTCTTTTCGAGATGGACAAGAGGCTTGGACATTTTATACGTACTATTAATACTAATAGGCTATTATTGAGGGTCCATGTAAAAGGTTCCTAAGCACTTCTATACATATCTTGGACTAGGACTTCCATTGTTTTCATTTCCAAATACAAGGTTCATTTAAAAGTAAGGATTTTGGACTGATTTCCCTTTGTATTTTTTTTTTTTATAGGATTTTTTTCTAAAGTTCTTTCCAACAATTCAAAACCTCTATTAACTAGTTTAATATCTTAAGAGCAATATGCTTTTTATACTTTTATGTTTGAGTGTTCTTTTATGAAAATTACTAATTCATAATACGATTAAGGGTTCTTTTATGTTTATTTTTTGAAATATTATAATATGTAAATTGTACTAGCTGTTATTCTTGTTCATATCTACAAAGGCACTATGGTTACTATTCTTCAATCAGGTAGTCTATTTCTTCAAAGAAAAAAATATAACACATTTTTGTTTCCCTTTCATAAGTATTATATAAAATATTGACTTTTAGTGAGTTAATCTGATCCTGAAGTATCTTAATTTTAGCATGATTTTCATTAACATAAAGCTGAGACATGCTTAAAATGATCATCATCATAAGTGTGAAATTATGATTGAGCCCACATGGATATGGAATGGGGGGAATTCTTTAAGTGACAATATTGGCGGAACTAAATTTATGAAACTAACCATTTCATCCACTACTGATAATTTTAACAGGTACCATTCTTGCAAGTTGATGTTCTAAATCTAATAGCTAATCTTGACAAAATCTGGTTTCTATAATAATAGAGGGCAGTGACACAAATTCTCATTCTCTGGTTCTCGTCTGTCATTGGGCATGAGCATGAGTCTTCGAAATAAAATTGAACAGCCATAGTACATATATGTTGACAGTTTATGAGAATTTGCAGAACTTCCTTCATGCTCTAGAAGGATTTCCAATATACTCGAAACACAAATGTCTATAAGATTTCCTTAGTTGACAGATGAGACTAGAGGGTTGCCACTACACATGGACATGAGTTTAAGCTACTGCACTTCTCAACTATGAACCTTTAATATATTACAATCAACAAGAGATAGTTATATAATTAGGAAAAAAATGCTAGAAATAGATGGAAAGTACCTCCATCAGAGTGTGTTGGACATTCTTTGGTATTCTAGGTAGCACACGGGATAAAAATTCTTGTTGTCTCCATCCAGTAAAAATACGGTGTCCAAGAATGCACCTCCTGCTTCTTATCTTTCTACATTCTGACCATCTACAATAGGCCTCAGATTTGTAGAAATTTCCATAATAATGGGAGAGTATATCTCCCATCTTCTTACATTCAATAAACCTTTTCACTTGACCTAGATTCTTTCCAAAAATGTAAAGACCAAGGAGAAAACTTTGCATCTCATCCTCACTCCAAGAGGAAGATGGTGAACCAGGCAATGCACTGTCACCATTAGCTTCACTAAATCGCTGCAGAGGAACACCACTATCCATTCTCCTCTTGTTTATAGATTCACCAAATTCTTTGCAACAATTTTGTGTGCCAATACATTCATCTTCACATGTAAGGCTACAAAGATTTACACAATTATTTGAACTTTTTTCTGGTGATTTAGTCATTATCTTGTGTACAGAATCAGCTTGACTTTTCTCAGTGTTTCCGTAGTCCACTGACTCGCTTTTAATAGAACAGCTTTGATCAACTTTGACATCATCAGCTCGAATTTTCTCAGTGTTGGTACCAGAAAACTCTTTCTGAGCAACTTTGGTATCATCACCTACACGTTGAACCCACATAATTGAAATGGGTAATCCTACTCCAACATGATGGTCAACAGCAAGCACGTTGCTGGTACTAGTTACGCATGCTTTTACCGAAAGGCATTGTGATTCTGTTGCTAGTGGCGGAATCTCCACTTGGTACTCATCTCCTATCCGAGGACATAGTTGTGGTTCATCGTAAATACCATTTCTGCAAACGGGATCTGGCGAAGGAAATTGGTCAGGAAATGTCCTAGCAGTTTGCTCCTCCTCCATGTAGTCCATTTCAACAGTATCCATCTGTCAACACATTGAATTGAAAGATAAAAAACAAACCTCTGCATTGCATCCCAAATTTTAAAGAGAAAAAAAGCTCAAACGTTGAATCAACAATTAAGAAAAAAGTGGTCGGATCATCCTTGAATTAACGTGCTTTTCCAGATCGTCGGTGCGCAAGTATACTTGCGTCTGCAAACAGCTATTCCCTGGAGAAAGACATGGTGTCCCAAGTATCAAGAAGGAAAACCCATAAACGATCGGTAAGCACAAAGATATCACGCCTTCGAACTAGTCGAAAGATTGATCAATATTGAACAGGTACGCTCCACCAAAAATGTTGAAGACTAGTCAAAATTAAAAGGTTCTGGATCGGGCGATCAAAAACAAGTAGCCGGCCCTAAATAGCAAGCACGAAGCAGATCCCGACGACCCCTCACATCGCGAAAAGACCACACCAGAACACGAAACCCTTCTTCAGTTTTCACCTAACAACAGCCTCGAGCAATTAGCGATCCCGCGGCCAGCGAGCAAATCACGAGGCGACGAGCCAAATCATCAACCTCCCGACCTTACACGCTGCGAATCCTCCGAAGAAGGAACACATCTCGACGACGATTTCCGTGGTGATTCACCAAATTGTACGCATCACCACGTCGACGGCCGAGGTAAAAACAAGGCGTTCAAGAAAGCTAACGAACGGGAAAAAGAAGCGAGAGCAGTACGAGATTCAAAAGAAGAGGACGCACCGAACGCTGCCCGGAGATTGGCGTCGCTTGCTGTGACTTGGACGAAACAAGGAAGAAATCAATCGACGACAAGACGAGCGAAGCGAGAGCGACAGCGAGAGAGCGAGCGGAGAGGCGGAGGTCAGAGCCAAAAATAGGTGAGTCGCTCTTATAGTTAATAGAAAAAATATATTTATTTATTTATATTTCCGAATGATAGAATGGGGGATAAAATAGAAGTGTCTAATAATGCACAGTCATTTTCGGTTACCCAATCTGTACCTGCCTTTGGACTGCAATTCAAAACCAGCCCGCGGTGATCCCCAGGTGGGTTCCACAGATCCTTCCAATCATAAGTAGGTGACCGAGTGCTGATGTCTGACGAAGATCACAAGGATGATCTAATTATAAATCAATGTTATACAGAATTTTCTATTGGACAAATAGTTATATTCAATATTAAATCTAAAAATTATTTTCATAATTTGATTCATAATAAACCAAGCAACAAAGAAATAATCTTATGATGCACTTCAATTACATCTTCTTCCGCACGGGAGTGTAATGTCTCAGTGGGTTAGGCAGACGCCAAACGACTTTGGACACGAAAGCTGTGTGCATCAGTATGGATCAGTAGGAACAATAATTGTTTGTATATTAGATATTGTGATTTTGGACTGTGGCTTTGTGAACAGATCGATCGGCAGGCATCAGAGTCGTGACTTTGGCCGTGAACAAGAACCATTTTATTCACGTAAGACAAGGCTGCCATGCAGGTTGCGACGGGTGGGTGTTTGCTGTCGGGTCTCACGCAGCGAACAACGGTTGGCCGACTACCGAGAGGGATCGGGTGCGAAGGCTCGGACGCCCCAAGACGGTTGGCGGCGAGGCAGGAGGTGTGTGTCCAGCCAGTTTCGGACACGTGGAAGGTGTTTGTTTGCTGAATTTCCTGTTTGCTGTTTGGGAAGTCCTCTTTTTTTTGTCATTTTTGCATGCCCTTTGGTTCTTGCAAGAAAAATTATTATTATTTTTATATTGTAAAGGATGGCATGACCTCTCTTAATCATTGTCTAACAGTGACATACACATGTCTAAATAAAGAAATCTTTTTGACCAAAATGTGTGAGATAGGCTTCTTATCCCGTCGTAAGCCCATGTGGTTTGGACTCTCTACAGAATGATGAACTCGATCGAGGCCCGACTTATAGATGCCCAATGTTCTATTCGATCCAACGGGCACGTTAAGAATGACGCTCTCTCCAACCATGATGAGGAGGTGTTATTGCGATTACGAACAGATCTCTCTTTCATTCGGCTGGTGGAAGAAGCCACCATGATTGGGTGACACTGGCACAAAGTCCATCGGTCCAAGCCATGCAAAAGCCATTAGCCACCGGTCCAAAACTCGACTTGACGGGAAGATCATTTGCTCCCACACCATGTCCCATTCCTCCCTTCACCTCCCCCTCTCCCTACTCTCTCTCTCTCTCTCTCTCTCTCTCTTGGTGGAAAGCAATCTATTATTCCTCCTACGTTTCTATGGCAGACGCAACACGGATACGGAAGTGAACTTGCTTCCCTACCTCGGTGGAGATCGAGAGAGTACGTACGTACGTACGTACGTCCAGTCTGCAGGATGTAGATTTCCTCGTCTCTACCTGCCTATACAACGTAGGAGAATGCTGTCTCTCCCTCGCTACTGTTCCCTTTCCTTCGGGTGAGCCATGTTTCGGAGATGGTAGACGACGGCAAGTACTCAGAACAGCAAAAGATCACAAGAGAATATTGAAGTGTGCTACAGTGAACACACGCCACTGTTCTCCCCCTCTCCTTCCTCCTTCCCTTCAACGAGTCACGTTCCGAAGATGGCATGAGACTTCGAGTACGCAGAATGCAGGAGATGAAGGGAGAATATTACGTGTAGAACAGTGAACACTGTTGTGTGAGATACACCTCTAAGAACACTGTTGATTTAGGTAAGAAGTGGATGATCTTAATTTCGATATACACATCGAAAAGATTGTTGACACAGAATTTTTCAGCTGTGAGGAATGGAAATAACAGTAGTTGACAAGCAGAATATTTGTACTCGTACATCTTTTCCTGTGGACTTGCAATGGCCACTGTTTTAGGTACACAGGGAACACTACTGCCTTTGGAGGCGACGTGCAACTTCTTCGTCACTCTATTGTTCTTAGTTCGTTCTTGGTCTCTTCATGGGGTATTATTTGATTGACAGTTGATGATTTCATTGTCATTTTAACTCAAATTTACTTTGGTTTAATGAGAGAAATATTAACGATAATGTTATATAACATTGGTTTAACGAGAGAATATTTCTTTTATATGTTTTACCGATGTGGAACTGAAGAAGTACTTACGATTTAATGAGAAAAATATTTCATGTGTCATTGATAAAAAATAATGTTAATATCAAGGTTTTTATAGTTTTGACCAACTTATTAGAATTTGATTGAGATAGTAAGGATGACAAGGACAAAGGTAAAGGATTGAGATCAGAGGAATGGGGATGTCATGGTCCACGTACACTCGATACATGTACTTACACATGATACATGTATGTACATAGTTTAGAGCCAGTAAGTATAATACTTGGAAGTAATCATCATGAACAAGAATCTTATTATGTGGACAATATAATGTAAATGGATAAGTGAAGCCATCAAGATAATCTTGAATGATCATATGAAATCATAATCAAAGTAACAATTTCTCTCTATCGTCACTATCGTCATCTTCTCCTCCTTCTTCTTCTGTCTCCGTCACTTGTGCGGCACAGTGGCACTGTGCGGCACTCGCAGCATGCGGCGGAAACCCACTGCACACACCCCTCTCTCTCTCTCTCTCTCTCTCGTGCACTCGCAGCAGCAGCAGCAGCACACCACACCTCACGTACAGCCTAGTGTCTTCGCTCGCTCACCCACACAAAAAGGCCACTGTTCTCCCACCCCTCTCTAACGCTACTCCCTCACCCGCGCGTTGTGAACCCAAAGTCAAAGTAGTATAAAGACATCCCCCAAATCCCGGGCGACCTATGCTGTGGACAAAAGCATATGTGTTTTGGGTGTCGTGCCACTTATATTTCCGCTACACTTGGGTGTGAAGAAGAACTGTCCGCTTGTTGTCTATTTTCCTCCTCTATTTTGTTGTTGTTGTTGTTGTTGTGTTTTTTACTGCACCCATCCAAGTTATCCCCCTACTCACACCCTATTTCCCTTCTCTTCCTTTGCCTTGCATTATATCAAACACTTGTAGACCACCTTTTCCTCACACCTTTTTAGATGGGCTTGACTCTCCTGTGACTGCTAAACTCCTTCGTTCCATTACCGATGCCATGTACATGGTGTTTATCACCATTATATCCCAGAAAAAATTCCCCGCAAACCATGCCTTTTTCTAAATATGCGTGTGTTCTTCTGCTTTGTTCCGTCGACAGGGTTAAGAGTGGGCCAAAAAGGTCATTCTCAAAAGTAATACTGTAATTGCGAGTGGAGCTGATTTCTTATCCTATAATGGGAGAGAGAGCTCATCATATGCATCAAAGTTCTCAAGACCTGAGTGGGGAAGTCAATGGTCATAGATTCCAAGACCGACCGTGTCGTATCATGCGGGATTTAAAATGCTAATGCAAGCTCCGGTGTGAGCTGTTGTTGCAGCAGCTGCTGTTGCTTCTTCTTCTTCTTCTTTTGCTAACCCAACACACACACCTGCATGGCGTACTTTTTGTAACAGTGGCAGGACTGAGATAGGGAAACAAGGAAAGAAATGAAGTGTTTTTTTTTTTTTGTTTTTGGTGATTCCAGCAACAGTTGTGCGAGTGAGACAGTGAGTAGGGACAGTGGCCTTAATTTCGAGTCCGGTGTTCTTCCATCAAATCTCTTTTATGTTGGGACAACTCATCTGTTTCCACTTCTTGCCTCCATGTACTTCCCAGGCTCTCTCGTCTGTCCCACATTCCCATTCTATATGTCGATCCTTTTCCTCTCTTTTTGACTGAAATGTCTTCACGTCTCCTTTCCTAATGGCTTTTGCGAGACACGAAAGCTCAGCTTCTGTTGCTTACCAATGTCCGAAATGATTATCTTCGATTAGGAACTAAGATATCATCAGCACAGTTCCACTTCGCTCATCACATGAAGCAGACAGAAGAAAAAGGGGGGTGGGGGGAAGGCAGCATTAAGGTAGTCAAAGGGAGGAGACGCATGGGGCCCTTCTTAGCATCCTCCTTCATGTGACGGTCACTTAAACCAGAGACTGCCCACACATAGCAAGACAATGCCATGGAAAGAATGTCTTGATGCAGCTGAAGGTTTCCCTGAGATGTCTTGACACCATTCTAACTGCTCCATTTCAAACTTTAAAGGAGCAGACAAGAAAGTCCACTGCAATTTGATCCATATATAACACCCTTAAAACGCGGAAGCACATGTGAGATTTTGTGTTAGGAACGATGATGCACCGAGACCATTGGTTTAAGTTCAAACATGTAGAGAGAGAGAGAGAGAGAGAGAGAGAGAGAGAGAGAGAGAGAGAGAGAGAGAGAGATCCTTCACGAGCCTACGACGACGCAAAATCTTATGATGATTGATATGTCAACCGCCATAGATTATCAAGTCTAGCTTTGGATTTGGCTTTATCAGACATCTACGCCCTGCTACGACACAGTCGTTAGATCGTGGTGGTTTGAACTCGGCGCAGATTTCTCATCTTTGTCATCTTAAACGAAGCCTCCCGGAGAGCTAAAGAACAAAAGAGAGTAATCAAATAAAGCAGGCGGGCATCATAAACTATCCCATAAAACTGCATGGATCATCCTATGCTACTTGTAGACGACATATGCACCCATGTTCGGATTCATTAATCTAATCACACCACTTAGGATGAGAACAATGGAGTTGATTGTTTAGACAAGGATGAGAGAACCTGAGAGGATTAGTTGCTCGATCTTGGTTACTCCACTGTGTGCTGTCTGGGAGCTCAACAGTTTAAGCTTTTAAGAAGCAAGAGAGAGGAAATTACAAAGGATAAGAAAGCGAAAGATCCTTATGGTTTTGGAGAATGATTTTAAGCTTGTCAAGATGGGGGTCAGGAATCCATGACATCCCCACCCCACCCCACCCCTATCACATCTACAGTGTCCTTTTCCCTCCCAACATATCCAACATCACTCATTTAAAGCCCCCCCCAACCTCCCTCCCACCCACACCACCCCGAGCTGAGACACCCTCTCATCCCTCGAACACCTCTCTGAACTCCGCCATCTCCCTTTCTGCTCGTATCCACCTTTTCCCACTGATGTCTTCCTCAAAGGCCTCGGACAATACAACAGTAAAAGCTCAAGGATACACCCCACCCATGATGGACTTCTGCCAAGGTAAGCCTTATCATTCATCGTCGTTGTCGTCGCCTTCCTCGTCGTCGCCAGTGGCGGGGACCTCCTCCGGCGAGAGGAGAGGGAGGAGGAAGCCCACAGAGCCAGGGAGGTTCCTCGGCGTGAGGAGAAGGCCTTGGGGGAGATATGCCGCCGAGATAAGGGACCCTACGACTAAGGAGAGGCATTGGTTAGGAACGTTCGACACCGCTCAAGAGGCTGCCATGGCGTACGACAGGGCAGCCCTCGCCATGAAAGGCACCCAAGCTCGAACCAACTTCGTCTACGCTGACACCCCTCTGACCACATTTCACGCCGTCACCCCTTTCCACTCCCAGAGCTTCATCCCTCAGCCGATGCCACCGCTTCCCGGCCAGCCTCACCAGCTCGTCGGTGCTGCAACCGCCATACAACCTTCCAACCACAGCAACTTCTCGATTCAAAGTCATCGCCATAGCATCTCCGCTCCGAGTCGCCGTGATGTCGACAGCCTTCTCTTCCGATCAAGTCGGGACGCCACCAACATGCCCGCATTCGGATCTCCAGCAGAGATGGACATGTCTAATGACTTCTTATTTTCTGATGACACTAGGTCGGGTTACTTGAGCAGCATCGTCCAAGAGAGCCGCCTCAGGTCCTCCCGCAAACACTCTTCTGCGAACAGGGGTAACAGCAGCTCGAGTGAGTCGAACGCTCAGGTGCTCTCCCCTTCCAACCAAGTGCAGTGTCAAGTATCCACCAGCAGTTGCGGTGCAACGAATGGAGACCCGTTGGGTGGTGGAGTGGGTTCGATGAGCTCAGAGGACTTCCCTTGTCTTGCAGAGATGAGCAAGGGGTTCTGGATGGACGAGCCTGTGTGGGAACTCAGTGCATGCGGATTCCCTGACGCCAACGACATTAATATGGACAACCTTGGCGCTTCACTGCCGCAGGTCTCCGTCTCCGTCTCCACCTCACCATCGGTGTCTTCACTGACTGATGTTTTCGACTTAGGTTACCCACTTTTCTGAGCGCTCATTTCCATGAGACACAAATGCAGCATTCCGCTCTCACTCTTCACTGAGACATCACTCATAGGCTTTAGGGGAGATTCAGAAAGCACACACACGCACGCACCTGTGGGCTTCCTTTTCTCCGTGTCTTTGTGGTTTCACGCAAGTCGTCAAGTCCTCCAAAAGGGCTTTTTTACCTATTTAGAAGAAGAACAATGATGATATGTATTAGCTGCTTTTCCTTGTGCAACATTCTTCCTCTTTGCTTCCATGGGGAGTTCTAACTGATATATATATATATATATATTTGGTCTTCTATCAAGGCATGCATTTTATTTTTTGTCTTTGGAAGGTAAAAGGCATCAGCGTAGATACTTAATCTGACAGACAATCTCATATTCGTACTTTCCCTGCTGCACATACTGCTCCTTCTCCTACCCTTAAAAGAAAGGGAAAGATCATGTACAGTCTTAGATCATTAATGCCTCAGACATGATCAGCTGGTTGTGTTCCTAAACTATATCACGATGCACGCATGCATGAGAATATTTAAAGTCTGATTAGAAGTTCATGCTTAGTATTTTACTGGTTTAGCAGCTACTTAAACCACACTAAACAACTGCTGTGTGTTGAAACACAAACCTGCAGATGCAAAGCTCCTTCACAATTTAGTCAGAGGTATCTGCAAATGATGCACATAACTTGCCAGCTCTTGTGGTACAAAGCAATGACTGTGTTGGTTTCATGCCACTGTAGTTTATTTTATTTCTGTTCATTAAAATGGTTCTACATATATATAAATGCCTACCTCTTTGGTGGACACACTGGGATGTTATTTGGGTTGAGTAAGTCCTTATCCATGAAGACGAAGATGCAGGAGCAAGACACATGCATGCATGATGTTGGGGAAACCTGGTAGAATGGGCTTTGGCTGCACAAAGGTGCACGATCTAAATGAGAGTAATTAGATTCTCCACATACACTATCTCATAAAACAATGATATTATACTATCTCAAAAACATATAGGTACGAGGCATTCTTCTTTGTATGTGTTCTAGTCGAATCTTGGTCAAACACTTACTTGATCTATTCTGGGAGTGTCGAACCTTGTAAGATGCAGCAAAGAGCATTTCTAACAAGTGTTTATCTTTTATTTTACGATAGATTCTTTGGATCATTGTTCTCATGATCGACACACAACATGTTTATCTCGGAGTCAATTACATTTGTGTTGCACCAAATCTATGATACAATAATACCTTACAAATTCATTTAATTTTATTATTAGTTAGACCTCTTTATTATCGGGTATATTTATTTTGTTGGACTTTTGAATCCATATATACCGACACATTTGATCTGGTATCGTAAGTTCAATTTCAATAAATCTATTGGCTTTGTATCAATGGAATCTCATCATCCATACATAACAAATTGGTACATTATATTCATACCATAACATATGAACAGTAACAACTAAAATTCTTATCGGGAAGAAAATAGATTTATGGATGGAATCAAATATGCCTTATCAGCCTCCATTTGCACCGGTGTCTCTGAACTATTCTGCAAAGAGCTTATGATATGGAGTAAACAGTTAATGCTACATTATATTGATTAATCAGAAGCTAATTTGATGTAAGGCATGTAGACGAACAAATCTATCAGCTACAAATTAGTCCATCACATTAATCTATCGGTTAATGCACCCATAGGTCTGTGCTCCGTTTTCCCTACTTAAATTCCAATTTCATTGCATTATAAGTTAGGAAATATTAAGAGATGAAGAGTGAAGTTGGACTGACAATATAATTTCACATTCGCAAAAATTAAGAAAGTCGATTTACATATACAATCAGATAAATTTAAGTTTTTGGATTAAATTGATATTAAATCTGATATACATATATATATATATATATATATATATATATATATATATATATATATATATATATATATAAATCCAGATCAATGAGATAAATTCAATTGGAAATATTTTAACTTGAGATTGGTTTTGGATTTGGGTAGATAGTCAAGTTTGATGAGAGTAACAAACATCTTACCACTTGTCATTTCTAAACTTCTTGATCAAACTCCAAAAGATGTTTCTAATCTTCAAGAATCAAAGCTTCAAAAAATGATGAGATAAATCAGTCTCGAAAACATATAGGTACTAAATTACTCTACAAGAATCAAAGCAAGGAAACTAGAACACACAGCTTTGAAGTTTTACTGAGTCTGCAGCTAAGTTTGACATTACCTGAACATTTCTTTCTGCCAGCACTCAGCCTTCTGACTCACTCAAGTAGGATTGCTGTTCACTATAATGGTTACCATACAAGAAGACCAGAGATTCCTTTACATTGTGCAACTTCTCTCATGCTATGCACAGTGCAAGTCCCAACCCCATCATCAGCTGCTGATCGTTCCTTTTCCGCAGGGCAAAGTGCTTATCATGTCCATCTGACACACCATAACAATCAATTTGATCTGTTTCATTGTGCTCTGCATCCAGTCTTTTGAGTACCCTGTGAAGTATTTGAGAGTTCACCCATTGGGTGTTCTGATCCAATTCTAAGTCTGCATCTTTATCCCCTCATGAGCTTTCATTTTTTAACTACTATTTTCCATAACCCTTTGCTCTAAAGTAGAACCAGCTACTTTTCTCCCCTTTCTTTCCAGTTCATTCACTTCATGTTCATTAGCTCCACAATCATCTGTTAGAACTATAAAATGCCAGTAAAAAGTGTCAGATGATGCATATCTTACAGAGACCATACCTTTACAATTACATTCTCCAAGCAAAAGTTCTGATTAACCAGCTTTAGAGACTAAGGTAGCTTCCAGAAATTTTGAAGTTCATGATCATGATTCAGTGGCTCAAGACTCCCAAGACTTGCAACAGAGTTAGGCAGCAGTTAAAAAGCCTCTTGTGCTGAAAGCCTGGATCTCAAAGTAAATGGTCTTCTTTACTTTACTATGAGCTAACCTGAGCATTAATAGCCAGCCAAAAGAGGAAGGAATTAGGAGGGATCATGGAGGCTGTTGATCTAATCATCTCGAAGAACCTTACCATGATTTCACTCATATGCTCATCCAATATAAACTATGTAGGAGACAACATAAAATCAAGTGAACTTATCATAATAAAAGAACCCCAGTATATGAGAATATATTGAGCTGTCATGACTCATTGCAGGTCACCTTTTGTTGGATTGGTGGTACAAATCTTAGCAATTGTGTATGCATACCTCCTGCAGTCCTGCAAGGAAGAGAACATCTTTACAAACATGATGGTTATGTGAGAGGTTGGACCATCTGCTTTTAACATGATGCACAATCATATGGATTAATTGAAGTCACTAAAAAAGATTAGGTTTTTTATGGGCCCAGACATTTCATAGTCGTTTCTTTTCGATTTGCCATAATGAGGGTCACCAGCTTCAACTGTGCTAATGATTCTTGGCTTTACCATCATGTCATGGAGAAGAAATGCACACTCTCAATTTTTTTCTCCTTTTCCCCATCCCTATCCCAATTACTTCCGTTCATAATTAATCAATAGTTCAGAGAAAATTTCTGATCCTGTCTCACCAATAAAAGATCAAAAGATCAAACATCAATTGGATGGTCAAATCTAAGTTCCTTGGGGTAACGGGATTATTTAGGTAAGTAAAAACTGCAGCTGTAGAATGAGAGCTAGATCTAAAGCACATAATGTGTCTCACACTAAACTATTTCTTGTTCACCTTCATCATAACCTGCCAAGCTTTCCAGGAAATTTGCTTTAAAATATACCTGTTTTTTTTTTGCTCACAGTTGGCTTGGCTTTCACTTTTGTGTCTGGTTCTTTTCTTTTCTCTTCTTCTTCTTCTTAAAGAGACAATGCACACCCTACCAGAGTCCTGAAAACTACAGCAACATAAAGCAATTAATATTGAATTAGGTTTCATGAATGGATCCAATCACCCCACTAACCTCAAACATTACTTTTAACTCCAAAAGACAAGAGAAAGGCACAGCTGTCTACTCCTTTATTAATCAGCCATTTGCAAATAAAACCCTACCAAACTTGTGCACTTATTACTAAACCATTCAGATGTTGATCACTCTGTAGATGTTTAACTCATGACCCCTACAATCCAGAAAGGCTACCATTCTTTTTTGCTGTACAGTTTCTCATGTCACTAGGTACTCGTAAAGAACCCGTTTCTTGTCCATTTGAAGGAGAACCTAATTACCTTCAAACAGTTAAAATGCACCTTTGCTTTCCTGGGGAAATAAAATAATAAATTTGAGACCACAGATTTATTACTGTCATCATAAATGGTGGTTTTGCTGCTACTGGAAACTGTATTCAAGCTTATGATTCTAACTTCTCTGATCAGCTTCAGAGAACAGTAGCGTTTTTTAGTGACCAAAGACATTTTAAGATAAAAGCATCAAGCATAGCTTATTATCTGGGGTAGGATTTCCTATAGGGCAGCATCAATAATGCCAACATAGACAAATTTTTGGATAAATAGATAGGAAAAAAGGAAAAAAGAACTCCAGCTCATGTCATACTAAAATAATCATCTGCATACCATCTTTTATCATGAATCTTTCAGTGTACAGAGAAGAGAGTAAAGGTTTTTACCTCCAGAGTTTTGACTAAAAGACATGCATCCCAGTATACGTTTATTCTATGCTTTTTTATAACAATGCTGCTATAAATTCTACCTTTTGCACAATGTAGTTGAAAGTGTCATCCAAAAGTGCAAATCAGATCATCAACTATCTCACTGTTCAAATAAATTTACTTCTCATCAAGCCTATGGCTTTTCTCCCTGCCACCACTCCACCCTCATAAAGCTCACACTCCCTTCTCTCCTCATACATCCACCAAAACTTGGACTTTCTCCTTCCTTCCTTACAGCAGCCTAGGAACATACAAGAACAGCCTCATTGTTATCAGAGGCAGAGAGAGATGGGGGTGGCCACTGTCACTGAGCTGAAGCAGCTGAGTGTTGTTCCTGCAAAGCGAATTTTCCGATCCAGTTTGAGCACACGGCAGGCCACCGAATGGTAACAGTGCTCTTGTAACCATGCATGAATTCATTTCTATTTGAGTGTTCTACTGATAGTTGTATTGGTATTCCACATATTTGCTTTGGTTCATGAGCTTCTAGACATCTGACAAAAAGAAAAATCTTATGATGGACATCTAATTTCTACGTTTCATCACAAACATTTTCTTCTCCCCTTCTAAACTTTACATGATAAACCTTTATGTCGCCTCATGCATGTTCGCCGCAAAATTCTGCATATTAGTTATCTTTTACGTATCTGTCTCTCTGCTAATTCACAGTGTAATACAGGAGAAGAAAATAATTCTGTCTAAAAGATGCAATACATATGAATTTTTTGCTGCACATTTGAAATCAAATTGGCTTGGCTAGCATGCTGTACATATTTATCATTGCTGGTGTTAATTGGTAAAACTGAAGAAAGCTGAAGAGAAGGAAACAAGAGGATTGGCGACTGTCAACTTCTGGCTATTTAGTGAACTTTGGCAGCAACATAAATGCCATACTACTGTTAGCATTACAAAAAGATGGAACTACTTTTCACCAATGCGTTAAACCTAAGAAATGCACCTGAGTAGATGAGTATTGTCTGAAATAAAGTTCTAGTGAAAAAGATAGGAGGAAAAATGAAAATGTAAGTAGGAATGCTATCTGTCATCAAACGAAAATTTTCACTGCATTAGTTACATCTTGTTCCTAAAAAACATGTCAAACATCATGCTCGCAGAAGACTGTTCTGTTAACTAAACAAATTTCCATTGTGTAGTTCTAACTCTTAAACTTCCTGACCTGACCTTTCAGGCCACTTTCTGATGTTTCTAGTGATCTCACAGTTGAAGTTGGTACATCAAGCTTTGCACTGCACAAGGTGAGAATAACTCGATTTCGAATGACTTAAATCTTTTGGTAGACTATGGTCAAATTGTTGTGTTTCTATCAATTTTCATGAACAGAAACACAACAATTAAAAACATCAGCAGAACATTTATAAAAAGTTCCATTTCATAAATTAGCTCTTCGCTAGCTAGCAAATTTCTTCCTTTTCTTCGATGTTCTTTATCATGATACTATGCATAAACACTTCATAAACAAATGTGAAATGCTTACTTTTAGCAGTTCAAAGCTCACCACATAGCCATCGATCTCTGCAGTTCCCTCTTGTTTCCCGGAGTGGAAGGATCAGAAAGCTCATATCCGACGCAAAGAACTCAAAGGTGACGCGCATCAACCTCCATGGCACGCCGGGCGGAGCAGAAGCATTCGAAATCGCTGCCAAGTTCTGCTACGGCATCAACACAGAGCTCAACCCATCCAATGTTGCCATGCTGCGGTGTGCAGCACATTACCTGGAGATGACCGAGGAGTTTGCAGAGAAGAACTTGGAACTCCGAACAGAGATCTACCTCAAGGAAGCAGTCATCCCCAACATCGTCAACTCAATCACCGTCCTCCACCACTGCGAAAGCCTCCTTCCTGTGGCAGAAGAGATCAATCTGATCAACAGGATCCTCACAGCGGTGGCAACCACCGTATGCAAAGAGCAGCTAACCTCAGGCCTCTCCAAACTCGACCACAGTTTGCCTCATAAGCCTGCAATGTCAGGGGTGGAACCGCCAAAAGACTGGTGGGGGAAGTCGCTGGCAGTGCTGAGCTTAGACTTCTTCCAAAGGGCTCTCTCAGCAATGAAATCTAAAGGCCTGAAGCAGGAGACTGTGAGCAAGATCCTGATCAATTACGCACAGAGCTCTCTCCAAGGACTCACGGTGAGAGACATGCAATCATCTAAAGGTGGCTTCTCAGATGCAGACATGCTGAAGCAGCAAAAGATCGTGGTAGAAACCATCGTTGCCCTGCTCCCGAGCCAGTCAAGGAGGAGCCCCGTGCCGATGGCGTTTCTTTCAGGTCTCCTGAAAACTGCAACCATGGTCTCGGCGTCGACCATCTGCAGAGCAGATCTGGAGAGAAGAATTGGGCTCCAACTCGACCAAGCCATCCTCGAGGACGTACTGATCCCTGCCGCGAACGCTCACGGTGGGTGCCAATCCTCGTTGTACGACACGGAGTCGGTGGCGAGGATCTTCTCCATCTTCCTGAATCTGGAGGAAGAGGAGGAAGACGGCGGTCGTTTGAGAGAGGAAAGAGACGGCTGCTACGAGTTGGATAGCCCGAGATCTCCGAAGCAAAGCGCGATAGTCAAAGTATCGAAGCTTTTGGACAGTTACCTCGCCGAGGTCGCACTGGATTCCAACCTGACTCCATCCAAGTTCATCGCTATTGCGGAGCTACTCCCGGATCATGCTCGAGTTGTGAACGATGGTCTATATCGAGCCGTGGATATCTTCTTGAAGGTAGGTACATATTCCTGTTCCTGATCTTCCATTCGATTGCTGATCATGCGAGAGAAGTGGAAGCGTCTCTCATCATGACGGATCGGATCAAATCGCAGGTTCATCCCAACATCAAGGATTCGGAGCGCTACCGCCTCTGCAAAACCATAGACTGCCAGAAGCTGTCTCAGGAGGCGTGCAGCCACGCAGCACAGAACGAACGGCTGCCCATCCAAATGGCGGTGCAAGTGCTGTACTTGGAGCAGATCAGGCTGCGGAACGTCATCAACGGAGGCCATGACCAGTTCTTCTTCGGCTCCGCAATCGGCCAGTGCGCTCAGAGATCAGGCAGTGGGGTGGGGAGCGGCGCCATCTCTCCCAGGGACAACTACGCGTCGGTGAGAAGAGAGAACAGGGAGCTGAAGCTGGAGGTAGCGAGGATGAGGATAAGGCTGACTGATCTCGAGAAGGATCATGTTTCCATGAAGCAGGAGCTCGTGCGCGCCAACCCTGCCAACAAACTACTCCGATCTTTCACCAAGAACTTGAGCAAGCTGAGCGCTCTGTTCCGGATGAGGGTCGACGTCAAGCCCTTGAGCGCCAAGGCAGCGTCCGATGCCCGTCTCTTGTTTCAGAAGAGGCGGCGCCAAGCCATATGGTGAACCCCGCGGTGTGTATATTCGATCGTGTTTGCGATGACGATCTCGGCATAATGGTTTTCCATAAATTTTGTTCCTCTGTCAAGTCTCCTTCGGGTTTACAAGATCAAATGCAGTCGGTCTTTTCCTGATGAAGACTGTGCATGAAAAGGATCAAAAAGGTTTGAATGTTGTGAATATTTGGAACTTATGACTAGCTTGTTAATCGTGGGAAGTGTTCAAATGGAAGTGCAATCAGCAGTGAAATCATAAGAAGAACAAGCTCTGTGATCCCAAGGAACGAATAAGATAGATGCAATCAGCACTTCCACCAGGAAGACCATGAAGCAGGACAACATTACTTGGCGACAGTACAATCATATGCCATTCTACATCATCCAAGGCTCAGCAAAATCCTATTTGAGAATCAAACCTTGGCTTTCCCAAATGGCTACTATAAGCAAGCCCATCTGGGATGCCATGGGAGATTCGATAATCCATCTAATAACACCTTTAAAATCACCTTGATGAATAATGTGAACAATGATGTTCCCTCCACATATGGGATTTAATGCATAAATAAAGCTTTAAATAAATAAAGATTACGTTATGGATTATACTTTGCTAAAGCTAACTGTCAGCAATTGTGAGAGTTGCTCAAATGTGGCAGGAAAAGAGAGAAAAATAAAAATATCAATAAAGGAGTGAGAGAAATTGTAATGCCAACTATTCTAGCAGTACAGGAAAGCCATATATTAGTTTTTGTGCATACAAACAATTTGAACTAATACTCCTTTTCTCACACATGAAGACGTCAAAGTCCGTCCTAGTAATCGCCAGGTTGAATATATGAAATGTTATGAGAAGCAAGTTATGGTTAGACTCATATGCAACTGCAACAAACAGTTCCTACTCCTTTGAGGTTATAATGAGTAATCCCAAAGCACCAATCACCAAGTACTGCAAGAAACAAAATGAAGAAATCATGGTATACACAATCTAAATTTGATATTTATTCATCTGACAAAGCTTTGGTCTGCAAGAAATATAGATTTTATTTTTGCTGCAAGGCAAAAAAAAAATCTAAATAGGAGAGCAGCCACTATATCTATGTTTGTCATCCCTTAATACTGAAGTGCAAGATTTTCACAATATCTGAATGACAGCTATTTGGTAGAAAACATACCTTAAAAATTGGCTTCTCAGTCATGATGATTGTAACCCAGCCAACATATGGTAAAAACCTGTTACGATTAAGATGTAAATGTCATTCATTGAGACAAGACTGCTGCTGATGATTAACAAAATGGGCTAATGCTGATGGTTGAAGCACAGTTGTGCCAAAGAAATCTAGAAGGAGGATGCAAATCTTAAGCTGAGTAAAATTGGTCTCACCCTACAGCCCGCCCCATGATGTGGTGCTGCTCGAGCCAGAGCTGACCGTGAGCATACAGAACTCGATCATCTTCACCATTATTATCCCCTGAGTATTAGATCAGAAAATTATTAGAACTGTAACCTCTCACCATACCATGCCATTGAAGGAGACGAACAAGGTGGAAAACAAATACAGGAATTAATGTAATTTGGAATCTTGCAAGTTGAAGATACACAAGGCTACATATTACATATGTTAGTTCAAAGGTTAAGCATCCTTTATTACCCAGAGAAATTTAGATTTTACCTTTTGTAAGAATCTGAATTTCTCCAGTATTGTGCCGCTCATGGACCTGGGTATATATAAAAAATAAAAAAAGATAAGAAAATTCAAACCTGAGAAATAGAACCGGAATCCTATTTGAAACACACAAAACATGGGCTCAAGCATATGAAAACTTCATGATCATAGAAGAAAGTGACAATATTAGCACAGGATAAAAGCACACCTTAATTACACGATGAACAATTGGAATATCACGTCCCTGCAAAATTAGATAATAGAATTTCACAAATCAATATTAGTAAATTGCAAAAAATATATGAGTAGGCCTGTGAAATTATCAGCATGAATTGTCAAAGTGTCACTAGTTGCACAAGTATTTGACATATATAAATGAGCGACAAGATTTGTAGAACTATGTAGGAAACTCTATTTAAAAATCGAAATAACAGAAGTATCTCCATATAGATTTTATCAACACAAAATCAAATCAAGCACAATGGTGATCCAGGTGAAGAGCGTGCATATAACAACTGATTACAAAATTTAGCACTCATCAATCTGATTCTACTGTTTATTTCCTTATCCTCGTACCTTGGAATTACATGTCTGATCAGGCAACCAATATGTTACATTTATCTCCAAAATAGAGGTTGAACACTGTAATAATTGTTTTTTATTATTTCTTTGTAATCTTAAAGAAGAGTCATATCGGTTACACTCTTCAGTCATGTATTAACAGATAGGTAGGAGCAAGTTTAAGGATTCTATGAGTGTCTCATTATGATCATTTGACATAATTAAGTATTCTGGGGTCTAATGCCTAATTGTCTTTCCCTCTATTAATCTGTCTCTCTTCTTCGCTTGCCTATTTAGCTCTGCCGCCAACTATCAGTAACTAGTTTCATAAAGCATCTTTATGACCGCATTTGCATGCAATTAACTCATTGTCAAACTCAAGGGAGAAAAGAGCTTGTTAGACCCACAATACAAAATTTACTAATTTAACCATGTCTTTGAGTTTATCGAAAAACTAAATGTTAATAAGATATTAGAATGGATCTTATTAGTTGCAATGAACTCATGATGGCCGTAGAGAATGTAGAAATAAGAATATAATCGATTGTCCCAAAATATTCGCCAAGCATCTTATCTTTTAGTCAAATTACTAGTAGAAAGAACATATGTTATATGGCAGCGGCAGCAAATAATCTTTAGAATAAGAAAACAAACTGAAAACTGAACATACAACAAAATTTCAGGCAATTTTCTGGTTTAGTGAAAAGGGAAGAGCTTGGGAGAAGAAAAACGGTGTAGCTCTTTTTTCCATAATGAAGGGGAAGAACTTAACACTGAAACAGCATGTTACGTTGCTAAAGCCTAAACACAGATCAATAATTAGCATAAACGAGAGGCACTAAAAGTCAGATACAAACTTTAAACTAGTAAATAATTTTGCCAATAAAAAAACCACAAGATGATAGACATGGAGGGGAGTTGGTACCAAAACATAATAAACAGAAGTTTATGGTAGTGTCCACAGTCACAATTGTACTTACATCAACATTGAATACAACTATTTCTCCAACTCGAATAGGATCCTTATTCATCTGCAGGAACAGAATGTCTCCCTGCAACAATAAGAAAACAGTTTCATAGCATAATAAACCTCTGGAAGTTTAAAAAACATACTTCAGCATAGATGCCTAAGAGATTTTTTTTGTATTTAAACAGATAAAAAATATAAAATAATATTTAACATAAATGAGAACATCGTGGAATGAAGATGTCAATTAAGTGTGCTGCAATATCAACTAATGGATACCCTAAAACAAATTTTAAAATCAAAACCATGTTCTACAAACCTAGAACAGTGCCCAAGAATACATTATTCTAAACCAAACCAAAGTCAGAAAAGGGCAAGCTAAGCAAGAAGTGGTTCACAGATCATGGTGCATAAGGAACAAAAGAAAGCTGGAATCTCACAAAATCAAATCACATGAAGGGTTTTAGTGTTAAAATATTTTACTGGAAGTTCATATAACCTTCTTTTTTTTAAAAAAAATATGGGTGCCATGTTTCTTCGTAGAACAATCTTTGAAGAACATTGCTTTGAAGGCCAAAAGTTATGACATATAATATGGGGAGAAAGTAAGCAGTACATACAGCGAAAATAAAATGAACAACTGGTCAGCTTTTCATTGTAATAACCCTTCGAGCCAAGGGAAGGTTCTTTTTGAGTGAAGGATGGCCCCGTATGCTGTCTCCTTCTTTGAACATCAATTTCTACATCTATATCATTCACCCTTTTTCCCGCCCCAACTATCTTTCGTGATATATTCAACTATCTGTTATAGTACTAACAAATATACAAACATTTCATAATAGCAACAATTTCTAAACCAAACATGCCAACTGTTCTGCGTCAAAAATACATTCAATTAAAAGAAACGGGTACCCAAAGGATCTCACCCTCTTGAATCCAGGCTCCATACTTCCCGACAGAACGACAACGACAGGCGATTCGCTTCCCGTCACACACGTCAAGCCTTTCCATACGATGAGGGCCGAGGTCACGATCATACCTGCGACAAATAACCCCAATTACAGCATCAACAAGAGGATTTAAATGATTCCAGTTCGTGCTCCAAGGCTACACAAGGGTTCGGTAGAGAAGACAAGAAAATCAAAGAGAACAGGAAAACCGTTATTCAACAGCGTCATCTCCCAATCTTGGAGAGAAAGAAATACCCTAAGGGTGAGATTATACGACGGGGGAAAACGAACCGAGGCTGACGATCTGGGTGAGTACGTGCCTGATCTGAGTAGATCGGATGGAATCCAAGCTGTCGGCAACCCACCCCATTTTCTTGGTCGCTGTTGCTCTCTTCACGTGATCTCCGCTTACGCTGGCGTCGCCGGCAGCCGGAAGGACCCTTTATTTGCGCCGTTAGCGAAGTCGAGGTCGATACATGCATCAGAAGGGGGGTTACGTGTATCAATTGCCGATTGAAATACTTGTGTCCAAAGGGCGTTATTTTAAAAAATTGAATTAATAATGGTTATTCAAAAGGGGGTTATTTAAACCACCATTCATAATGGTTATCAATAACTGAATTAAATCAATATATATATATATATATAAACTCATGAAAAATCGGATTCTCGATTATTAATTAATATTTTTTAATAACCGACACCTGATCATATCATTAACAAATCCTAACAATAGAAATAGCAAATCCTATATTTACATTAGCAGTCAAAGCCAGCTAAGAAATATTTATATTATTTTAATAATTTTCTTCCATAAATATTATATTAAACTACTGTTGGGCCAAGTATTATTTCGTATAGTTAGTTGTCTTTCGTATATCAGTTCTTATACTTTAAAAACTTTAAAAAATTATATTGACATAGTTATAGTGAAAGTGAAATATTTAGGTTTATTTACTCTAATAACGTCAATTTTATCGATGAAATATGAAAATAAAGGGTAAAAAGATAATTTTAACGTTCGATGATGGAGTCGGTCGTGATGGATGTCGACGTCACTCCCAACTCATATGCTCCAAATCAGTAGCGCTATATGCTCAAAATCCCTAGCATTAGCCTCCTCCAAGTCTGCATCGTGCTCGTCAGTTGATCGCTAAATCTCCTATCACGACTAGTGGCTCCCAAGCATACCACAACGCTTAGCCTCATAGCGAACGGTGAGGACCTCATCGCCATGAAAGCGCTTAACTATGGCTAGGCTTAAAAATCTCCTATCATGACTAGTGGCTCTTAGGCATACCACAACGCTTAGCCTCATAGCGAACGGTAAGGGCCTCATCGCCATGAAAGCGTTTAACTATGGCTAGGCTTAAAAATCTCCTATCACGACTAGTGGCTCTTAGGCATACCACAACGCTCAGTCTCATAGCGAACGGTGAGGGCCTCATCGCCATGAAAGCGCTTAACTATAGCTAGGCTTAACTCATTAAAATTGGTTACATATGTGGGTGTCGGGGGTTGATAGCTTACGAGCACCGACTTGGACTCCACCAACTACAACGATGATTGTGGCAGCGATAAGAGTGATAGGAGCTCTAACGACCCCAACTTCGAGTTGAGGTTGGAATTTGCCTAACGTTATCGTAGCTGGTAGAGTCCACATCGACACCCGTCAACTGTTAACCACCCAAGAGTCGTTAACTGCAACAGAGAGATTTGGTGGCCCGATCATGACAACGAATGGAGAGGACCAACGTTGAAGATTTGAAACACATGAGCTAAGCGCGACATCACCATCCACCACCATTGAGTCTACCACTAAATATTAAAATTATTTTTTATTTTTTATTTTTATATTTTTGTCAATAAAATTGATACCGTTTGAATAAATAAACCTAAATATTCTATTTTCATAATTATAAGAATACTAATATAGTTTTTTAAAATATAAACATCTAAAAATAACTAACTAGATAGGACAATCTATAATTAGTTAGCTCGATGCTCTTACCCGGACTTTTAATTCGATAATTGTCTACCAAGTAAAAAAGATGTATCTGCTGCCGCAACCAGCCAGAAAATGTTGATCCACGTTGGTTGACAAAGAATGCAAGTCCATTAATGATTCCACAAGTTCAGAAGCTTTGGCAACCCAAAGCCCAGCAAATTATGAAGTCAATGACAACAGATGAAACGCAGGAATTTCACCAAGAGTGTAAGGATAACTGCTTCTCATACTACCAGATGATCCTGATGGATATATTAGCATGATCTACGGAAAAGCAAGGCACACAGTCCAATCTAAAACATAACATAGAAGTCACATTGTTAGCCACACAACATTGCTGAAGAGTATATCCACGCCAGCCATAAAGACAGACCACTACTCCAAGCCAAAACACAGCTGATCCAATTCCTTCCAAGTTCTTGGTCTGTTGGAAACTATGAATTCTCCTTTACTGCCTCATCAATTTCGTCGATGTGGTCCAGCATAACTTTCCACTACACAGAACAAGAGAATAATGGATCAACTTGACAAGAGAACACATAATGTAATTAATTATCATTTTATCATATTGTTAATAATCCTATCAAGCTTGTTTGAACTCTTTTCTTGTCTTTTGACAATAAACAGGGGCAGACTGCTGTCCTCCAAATTCATGCATAGATGTAGCAAAAATAGCACTGGTGGATTCAGATTAAGTTTCATCTCATGTTATTGTATTCCTTGGGTTTGAGGCAATCAGCAGTAAATGGGATGGTTTGCATAAGTAACAAGAGCTCAGAACAAAACTAAAGAAGATATGTATACACATACCTGATCCATTGGAAGTGATATACCTGAAGGGCGAAAGCATATAGCTATAATTAGTGAAAAGCCATATGATAGACTTAACAGTTGAAGAATTCCACAAGTTTATACAAAATATGCTCAAAGAAACATAATATTGCTATGTTCAAATGCTAAGGTAAAAAAACAACATGACATGCTAGTGTTGTAGTTTAAACATTTTAAACATTTGTCTTGAAAATAATGATGACAGGAGTTGAATATATATAGAAAAATGACAGTTCACTGCATAAGGCTCCTGGGTTTAGGGAGGCTCAACTTTGACCATACCTGCTGATCCAAAATTGTTGGGACAACGTTTGTTATTGTTATTGTTATTGTTCTAATGCCAATTATGCCTTAATTACACTCTGCTAAACTTAAGTACATATTATCTAATATGTTTAGTTTGCTATATAAAAATATTTATTCAGAAACCAGCATCAATTACACAGAAAAACAATGTTAAAAAATTAGACTTGAAGAAACTACAATTTATTAACACAAAAACATGACCGGTATAATGATATATGCACATGCAAACCTTTGATAAAATACATTCGAAATTTGTAGGCAAACTACCACAAGATTTTGTTTTGCAACACGCCTTCATCAAAAACAAATTTGTATCTGAACTGTTAATTAAATACTATAAGACACAACAGTCACATTCTAAGTGTGTCTTCAAGATGTTACTATCACTGTTGTGCAATGTATTGCTTAATAATCCTAACTACTAAGAAGTGTTTAACTTCAATGATTCAAGGTCTTCAACCTTATAATGCTACAAGTTGGAAACCAATGACAGGCAAATGAAAAGCCCAGACTCTAATAACATAAATGTATGTATAAGTATCTCCACTAAATGAAATATCAACATCGGAGTCATTCAGGCACATATAAGCTATGACAATAGGATTTTCCATTTGCATACCAAATCACATTTACACAAAGAATTGATTTTCTAGTGTGTATACATTAACTGAATAATCTAACTCTGTGAGGGTTAGATAATTCTATCCCACAAATTTATTAGATGAAATATCCTACATCTTGTCATGACAATAATATTATGAGCTTCATTAAAACTGCATTCAGATATACACTAGTGACATTCAATTGCACAAACAAGTACTCTGTAATGGGCCCAGCTTCCTAAGACATTGTCACAGGATCTACCAAAGACCAATACCCTCTCAGAAAGCAGCTTCAAAGTAAAATGAATCTAATCCAAGTTACTTTTCATTTCTTTTCAGATGAGATAAGCCAATAACACAAATTATGTCTGACAGAAATGTTGGATTTCCAATGGTTAATGGCATCATTGGTTCATTACTATTACAATTTTATGTGCTAAATCAGCATTTTTTTTCATTCTACCAAATATAAAGTTTACCACATGAAAAATCTTCAACTACTAATACAATATCTAACTTAAACATTTAAGTCTGTCATCATATTCCTGAATTTTCAAGAATACATTAACAGAGTCTCACAATAGTGGCAATGAATTGCTCCCTTCCCTCTTTACAAATACCAATTGTCAAAAATTTATGTGTATCGATTCCTTAAAACTGTTTTTCCTTCTTCATATATGTAACATATGAAGTCACTCTTCCAAGTTTCATACCCACAAGTTCACCACATTTTTATATCTTTGAACTAGTTCCAACTGGTTTCTTACTATCAACAACTATCAGTTAAATTGTTTTTTAATATTTAGAAAACTTCATACTTTATGCAGGTAGTGATCAGCATTTGAAACATTTCTAAGGACCTTCATAGCTTCATCTACTAACAATATATACAGATATTTTGGGCAAAAAATAAAGGCTAACATAACCCTACAAAAGCTTCTTTGCTCACCCAGCTATCATTCCCTTCATGATAATATTAGGTACAATATTTTTACTTATTAAAAAAAATTAAACTCGAAAAAAAAAATTTCACTGTCCTATATACAAGGAACAAAATTCAAGGTTCCTATGAGAATGAGCTAGAGAATTCTAAATGTTAGATTCACATTGCAAATTCTACCAAACACAAGCAAAAGCAAATTTGAATCAAGAGTTCATTAAGGAAAGGCAAGTAAATAAAAAGTAAAACTTGTAATCAAATTACGTAATAAGAAGTATAGAGCAATCTGTTTTAATATTGCTTAAAGAAAACACTTCAACATCCTTTCCCAAGGCAAATCACACAGTTTAAACTCATAGTTCAAACAACTTGATAAATTTGTTTAAAGAATAAACATGCTTAAGTTGACTATATCGCTATTGGACTCCATCAACCTTAAACTATATTAACTAATATTTCTTTAGTTGGCCATAGAAGACTAAAAAATTGGACTTGAAGAAGACTAAAATTAACTAACAAAAACACTTGATAACAATTGTATGAGTGCATTGGACAAAGTCACGAATTGCAAGCAATCTCTTGCATCTTAACCACTGAAAATCATTCCATAATGTGTATCTGTTCAAAGCAAAATTGAATCTCCATTACTAATAAATTATTCCAAAATCACCAAGATATCCTGTCTACTGTAGCTGATCCTCTATTAAATAGTCCTTATTACTTAGACGTAAGAAGTCAGAAAAGCAAGTACTGCATGATGCATCTTACAGGTTATAAAACTGAAAATTGAAATGCAATTGGTGGCAAATGAGAAGTCCAAACTTCAAGACATTAGCTTTGATTGCAAATAATAAAAAGTATAAAACATAGAATCACTAGGATTTGATCAATCGTGCATGATATAAATCACATTTATTCAAAGAATCAAGTTCCTATTGTATACATCAACTTAATAATCCTATTCCATTAATGCTTGATAATTCTACTTCCCCAGAGTTATAGTTAATGAAACACTCCAAATGTTGATTAATGCCCATAAATCTATGAAAATATAGAGCCACTTCGAATGTAGCATATACACTAATATATCACGAACCTGGAATAGTTCCAATTTCCAAAGAAATTGTTTCAGGAACTATCAGAGAACCATACCCTCTTGGAGGAAAGCTTTGGATTCAGATAAACTTTATCCAAGTTTCTTCTCGCTTCTATCTAAATGACATATCAATCAGATTCATCATGTATAAAAAAGATCCCGGATTTCACAACAGGAACAATTTTGGCACCACAGAAATCTGAATTTCACATCGGTGAAAATTTCATAACTATAGAAATCTTTTATGGTAATTTCTCTTTGCTCATTATCACAAGCTTGAAAGTTTACTACATGAAAGGGCTTCGACTCCTGAAACAATAATTAGCACTAGTTTGGTTAAATTGAAATGTGAAAATGATAGAATGTCTCCATCAAGCCTCACAATAACAATGATAAGTACCTGGAAGGCTTCGTCAAAACTAGCACTAAGCTCACATTCTATTGCCTTATATTTATTGAATTAAATGGCAAGAGATATATCTAAAAACTTTCTACTTTATAACATTCCAATCTTCAAAGTTTATTGGCACCTCACAGCTCATAGAATTATGTCTTTATTCTACACCACCCAACTTCTTCCATCCTAATGCAACATATGAAGTTATTATTCCAATCTTTCATGCCGCCAAATCAACTACTTTTTATATCTTTAAACCAGTCCCAACTAACTTCTTTCCAGACGTTGCTACGAAGTACCAATTAATTTGTTTCCATGTCATTCAAAAAACTCCATACACTTATCAATGCTTTGTACAAACATAATAACTGAGTACCTTAAACTACTGAACATATACTATAACTTTTGGTCCAAAACTATTCTTAGTATGCCAAACCCTATCGAGATAGTAGGCTAACATGATCACGCGCCCATTGTTCCACCCTCCCGATAAGCTTCCATGGTGGTCCAACTTCCACTCCAACAACAGTAAGCACAGTGCATCTTACTTATGAAAAAGGGACACATATTGCACAATAACAACCACCAAATCGATATGACTCGATGCAATATAGGCAATGCTTTCCCTCGTCAAATGGCACAACATAAAACGATAGCCTGAAGGAGGCCGAAAGAAAGAGATAGAGAATACGAAAGGACCTTTCTTCCCCGGCAGTTCCTTGCCATCTTTGACATAGAACTCTCTGATGTCAACCACGACCTTACCCTGCCACAGCCGTACCGAAACCCTCCGGTTCTTCGATATCTACCACACGAACAACACACGTAAGCAAATCCACGACATCGCGATACCCCAAGACTAGAAAAATAAAAGAAGATAAATCTAGGGTTTGTGCGCGGTCCAAACCTGACAGACGACGATGCCATCGTCTCCGCCATCATCATCCGAATCCTTCTTGGCGAACTTCCTGGAGGGAGCAGCACCATCGCCTCCGGCCCCCTCCTCGTTCTTCCTCTTCCACCCCTTCTTCCACATCTCTCCTACTCCTGCGCGCTCGCTACCGCTCCTTCCTCGATGGGCTTCGAACAAAAGCCGCGCCCCAACGATACTTCTTCCATACCGAGAAAGGTCTCCCAATTATGTCATTCTCGATCAAGTCGGATCGGGTATGGACTGGATATTGAGAAACCCGCATCCGAAACCACCTCTAAAGGGAACTCAGATGGGATGTGTTAAAGTAAACATATTCAATATGAAATTATTATTTTGGTCAGATAAGTATTATTTCAAACTTATTCAAACCACCTATATGTAATCATTGAACAACACAACAACCCAAAAAATTTAATTTGTAGTTAAAATTAGCATTTTCATACCACTCCAACATTTTATTATTTACACAAAAAATAATAAAGGCTGAATATTGTGACACCTAAAATTTATTTCTTACTTTCTTGTGCCAATTTATTGTCATAATCCTTTCAATTAACTTCTAATTAATTACTTGAGAGCAGCCAATAGCATATTTAATTTAATTCAGCTTACTAAATGATTCATAAAGGACTCACTGTGCATGGTCCCAATATAAACATCAAATCCCAAGAATTCTCAACTGTGTGATTCTACAATCCACTCAGAATCACAAACCATTGCCTATCCCTCTATTGTCAACAGCAAATGAACACAAAGAAAAGAAGAAGAAGAAGAAGAAGAAAACACATCTGAGATTTACATTTGCTCTAAGACAATGATGACACAGTTGCCTCAACTTCTTCTGGCCTCCACAGTGTCTTTTGAACACACAACAATCCTCCTTTTTCCTTTGAGTAGCCCATTCTGACTTCCCAGTTCAGTGATTTTGCCATGCTCTCGACCTCTTCAAGTGTCTCTGCATTATCCCTTACGATAAGCTTGCCTTGCGGTCTCAGAATCCTATCCACTTCAGCGATCACCGGCAATAGTTTGCATCTGCATATTAACAGTCCCTCCGAGCGAGAGACAAATTGGTCAGTGATGTGATGTATGAACTCCACAGGAGTGCAAAAAGGATATCATGATGCCGACCTCTTCTTTGTTTTGGAGAAGAGATGATCCGCGTGAAGTAGATCATATGATCTAGGATAGGTGCTGAAAGATTCACACCAGTCGTGATACATCCCGAAAAGTCCACGCTCATAAATAACAGGAAGAGTGTCCGGTGAGTCGATGGTGACGATGTTCATCACCCATGCGTTCACCTCTTGCAAAGCTGCAGCAAAACTGAAAGAAGCAGTGATGAGAAACACCATTGTTTGATAGCATGGAAACTGTGTTCAGAAACAAAGGATGGTTCTTAGCTTCACATATATCCTTTCCGATAGCAGAAAGAGCAGCTTAACAATGCATGGTTTTCACGTACCCTCCGTAGACGGCTCTCATGTCCATGACGTTCCTCACACCAGACCAGTCGATCCCCAGTCCCTTGAGATACGAATTGCTTACAACGCGTTTCCAGTGCTGGAAGTCTGCCTTGAAGTCCTCTGGTGCAGGCTTTCCATATACTCCAATCTGTGAGCTATTCAGCCAGTACGGTGGATTCTCCGACCTCTGCGGCCATTGCTGCGGCCACTGTGATCCCCGGACGGCCGAATCCAAAGGTACTTCGTGCATGCACGCTTGCAAGGGGACGTTCCTGGAGATAGACGTGCCATGTGCAAACACGTTGATTCATTGAACTCATACTGCCATGAAATGGAAAGACAAGTAAAAGAGTTACCAGGCGGCGTTGGGGTCATCAGAGCCTTGGCAGAGTGGAGGGCTGCTTTCGCTTCGTTTCGCGTAGCATTCGTTGTTCGAAGGCTTTCTGTATGTTACGATGCCGACCTTGTTGATTTTATCCTTCGTCTTGTTCACCATCTCCCAGCACATGGACTTGGTCAATTCTGTCATGGCTGCAACCATTCACATTCACAGCAGAGGTTAGTGATCATACTACTACACAAAGAATTCTTACAAGCTGATACTAGGAAAGTTCATGTGGATCAAAGAACAATTACCATTCCAGATCTCAACGTCCTCCTCAAGTTTTTGGTAAACCGGTGTGGCAGACCATACAAAGTAACCACCAGGACGCAGCAACCGGTTCAACTCGAGCAACAGCATTCCACCTGCAAGGTATTCCAGCAGATTACCTGTGAGTCACCTCTTCCATGGCATGAAGTTTTGTTCTCGGGTTGAGCTACCTTCGATATGCCAGGGGACCCTACAGCGGGCACAATGGATAACATCAAAGACGATTCCAGGGAAAGGAAGCCTTTTGGTACCCATGACTGCTGAGAAAGCTGGAATTCCTCTTTCAAGAGCAAACTGCACTTGCGCTTCATGCTCATCTTTAGGAGCAAATGACATGGTGAGCACGTCTCTGTCGAATAGATAGCCTCCGAAACTGGCCACTCCACAGCCAACATCCAATACAACACGGCTATTTTGCCCCCAGGCTATTTCAGGCACAGACTACAGACCAGAGTAGCACAGAAGAAATGATCAAAATCATGCTAAAACTGATCAAACAATTTGCACTAGGAATCCATCTTTCATAGAGTAAAGCATAAAATACTAGAGAAACTGATGAGGACTAAAGAACTATTTTGATTAGGAAAAAATTGGAAGCTGTAATCAACATAAAATAGCAGTTCAAGCATGCCATAGAGCTGATGATAGTAATGATACAGCTTTAAACAACAAAAGGAATTGTATATGATGACACCTGATCTGACATTTGAGGCTCCATAAATTGACATCATGAAGACAAAAGTACTTGTAAGCAAGGAGCAGAAAAGAGTAACAAGCAAACCTCCTGGATGAAATCAATGTAGTGCAGTGCTCCGTGCTTGAACTGAGTTCCTCCACCGGGAAAAGTGAGGTACTCACCAGACACTTTCACCCAATTTTGATGCCCCTTTATGGTTGCAAGCTCTGTGTGAGGTACATTATGATACCATATCTGCAGTAACATTAGAACTGTGAAAATGAATTTTCTCTGACATAGATGCAATGAAGAAGAGGTACCTTGTTCCTGCTATTTGGCCACTCGATTGGCTGTTTGTATCCTTCAGGAAGAGGAAGAAGACAGGTGGGAGCTTCATCAGGGCAATGCCTCTCCCGGTGTTCATAGTGCTTAGTAGTCTTGAGCTTCTTGATGGCGTCCTCGTTGTCAAGGCAAGGAATGTAGTCAGGCCCAGTGGAAACATTGCAGAGCTTCCAGTTGTACCCAGTACCATCTTCCTTTGGTGTAGCTTGCACTTCTTTCTCTTTCTTGGACTCGGCAGCTTGAGTAGACCATGCATCATTCTGAGTTCTGGCCGTCTCATTTAGAAGCTCCGACTGAGCTCCGTCGGGAAACAACTCGCTGGAGACACTGTCCTCCGTTTTGTTCCCTGTCCCTGTAATGGTCTCGTTGGATTTTACTTCGGCCTCCTTGTCTTCGTTTTGCTCACCTTTCTCCTCTATCTGACCCTGATCCTTTCCATCTTGCTCTGATGTGTTGTTGCTATCGGACTTCTGTTGCTCATCTCCCTTAGCTTCATCTGAATTCTGCTCGGAAATCTTGTTTTGCTCACCATCTGCTGTTTCATTAACCTTCTGATCTGCTTTCTTTTCCTGTTCACCATCAGTAGTTACTTGGTTAGGCTCCTCTGTGCTGCTCTTGTCTTGGCCATACTCCTGAACACCTTCTTTGATCATCTCTCCACCCTCTGGTTTCTCATCACCATTAGTAGTTTCATCTGAACTCTGTTCTGAGCTTTTGTCTTGCTCACTTTCTGTCGGTTCATCAAACTTCTGGTCGGCTTTCTTTTCCTGCTCACCATCCGTAGTTTCTTGAGAACTCCCTTCCCTGCTCTTGTCGAGGCTATTCTCCTGACCACCTTCTTTAATCATTTCTCCACCCTCTGCAGTGCCATTCTCATCACTATATGTCTGCTGGTCTGCTGTATTTTCCTGCGCACCATTTGCAGATTCTCGAGGATTCTCCTCCGAGCTCCCGTCTTGAGCGTTCTCCGGATCACCTTCTTTTCTCTCACCACCTTCTTTGATCACTTCTTCACCTTCTGTATTCCCGTTCTCATCACTATATGCCTGAGCTTTTGTGGAATCATCATCCTTCTTATCCTTGCCATCCTCCCCAAGCTCGCCTTCTTGGGTCTTTTCTGCCATGTTTTCAGCTGTTTTGTCGAGCAGCTTCTGCTCTTCCGACGACTCGGATTTGGTTTCAGTTGTAGGATCGCTCACGCTGGTGTCGGCATATCTTCTCGTTGCTTCACCGGAGACCTCCGTTGAACTCTCTTCGAGTGGCGTCGAATAAGTCTCGGAAGCTTGTTGCTTCATCTCCGAGTTGATCTCGGTGGCAGACATGTCGACGGGGACTACAGTGGACGATGTCATCATCCAAACACCGACCAAGCAAAGAGCAACGAACACAACAAGGGTCGCTGTCGAGCACTGCGACGACGACGATGACGATGATGACCTCCTAAAGTCCATCGTGGAGCTTTTCCCGAATGGCATTTCGATTCACACACCAATACTGCTCGATCTATGTATCTAAAAGCAGAGTCAAGTTTAGAGAGGTACTCAATTTGTCGATCATCAGAGCGGTTGAGAAGTCCAGATTAAAATGCCAAGAAATCAAATCATGATGACTACAAACTAGCAGGATAACTCACTAATTTATCTCCTGGAAGCGAGAAATCTTCTCCAGTTCAAGCTCAGGCATCCAGTAGCAATGATTGACGCATAACAGAGGAAAATAAAGAAAGCATTCGGGCAGAGAGAAAGATCGCACCTTTTTGAGCTCGACGGAGCATTGGATCGCAAACGAACTAGAAGAAGAGAGAAGAAGATGACAACGCCACACGATTATGAGAGACGAGGAGCGGATTTAGGGAGCAAAAATTACTCCTTTTTGCCGGATAGAAAAGAAAGCGGTGTTTACTGCTTCCAAGGCGAGGAAGCGAGCGACGAGAGAGAGGAGGGTGACCACACGAACCCCGGCTTTGAAGGCGAGCGCCAATATGTGTGCCTCAACTCATTCATCCATTCCCATCTTAGTTAGGCCGGTTCAAATCGAAATCGAACCAAATCAAATCAGAATCGAACCGAACCAAATCAATTTGGTCCAAACTGGTTCAGTAATAATTTAATTTTTAATGTTATAAATAGTTTTGATTTAAGATATATTCTTCTTTAAGTTCGAAGAATCTGTTCAAATCAAATCAAATCGAATTGATTTTAATTTAAAAAAGATTAGTTCTCTGAAATCTAAAATTTCAGTAGTAATATTGAGCTAATTTTAATATCAAAATTTATAAATGTTAATTCATGAGCTAATTTTAATATTACAGTTTAAAATCATAAATTAGTTTTCAATCAATTTGATTAGGTAGGTCGAAATCGGTTCGAACCTATAACGATTCGATTCAAACCTATTCAACATCGTCGTGATCCGAGTACCGATTTAAATACACCTATTCATCGTCATCATGATCCGAACAATTCGATTCAAACCAATTTAAATGATCAGAACGATTCGATTCAAACCAATTTACCGGGTCAAATTTGACTCCGTTTAATCGTGGTTAGGTCAAAATTATATTTTTTGTAAAAAAATATTTTGATTAAAAATAGGGATAATATGACCTATCAGTAACTTAAGCTTTTGAATCAAGAGGCACCCAATCAAAATCTTTGGAAGGAGACCATCATAGCTTTGACAAATGCATGCAACTCATCTTTTCATGATAGTTTATGTTACTGAATCTGAGTAATTTGATCGTACATACATACATACGTAGGGCATGGAACAGAACATCTCATACATACATACATACACACATACATACATACATACATACATATATGACCATCAAATAGACAATATGCTTAATCTCGCGGAAATCCAAGTATAGCAAGAACAAGTGCGATGATGCTGCCATTGATGAGTCCCCTAAGAATTCTCTGCTTTTGTGGTGTATATGGAGGATATCTAGCAGGAGCTTCCCCGCCAAATCCACGATATAAGATGGCTTTCTTGTGACTAAACGCATCAAATGAGAATTTGCCATGGTAAGCACCGATTCCACTCTCGCCTACGCCACCGAATGGCAGATGTGGGTTTGCGAGCTGCATGAACAGAAAAAGAGTTGAGTTGCAAAAGAATTGATAGTAGCAGTGGACTAGAAGGCATAACTGCACGTAGAACATATATTTTTCGGAATCGGATAAGGGAACTCACATGCAAGGCGACATCGTTGACGAGAATTCCACCAGCAGAGACGTTTTTTACAAACTGATCTTCTATTTTTCGGTCTTTGGTGAAGAGATAGGCTGCAAGTGGCTTTGACTTTGAGTTTATAAAGTCAATACAATCTTCCACCTCGTCGAACTGACAGATCAAGATATGTATCCTTTATCAGAAACTTTGTGAGTCTACAAAGGATGGCTTCAGAAGATCATGCATTGTGGTGTTGAGAGTATCTTACTGTAACAATTGGAAGGAAAGGGCCAAATATTTCCTCCTTCATTATTGATGAATCATGTGGCACATCTAACAAGAGCGTAGGAGCTATCTTCCTGCAAGGATATATGGTGATGTTAAGGTTAAACAGCTTCGATTTCATTTTAATAAAGAGCGGTAATAATATTTGAATCTTACAAGTGCTGTTCATCCCGCTGGCCTCCGTAGACGATCGTGCCAGAAACGTTCTCATCATCTAAAAGGCTCATCAAGCGTTTGAAATGGTTAGAGTTTACAATGCGAGACAAATCTGCTGATTCCAAGGGATCCTTCCCGTAGAATTTTTCCAATGTTCTTTTCATAGCATCCACCTGTCAATGTCGTCAAAAGATAAAAAATAGAACAAGCAGGATACAACCATCATCAAATTTCATGCTGAAACTTCTACCAGTGTCGGAGCAAATGACTTCGTTGTAAGGATGTAATCTGGAGCGATACAAGCTTGCCCATTGTTGCATCCCCACTTGCCTACGGCAATTCTCTTTGCTGCAACCTTGAAAGATCAAGAAACAAGGATACATCAGTTTTGAAAAAACAGACTCAGATGCAAGTCTACATTGGTTTCATGAGTAAACCCTCATTAATGCCAATGCAAGGAATCCTACATCTGTAGCAAAGAAGAAAACAAAAAGATAATTACTTTAACATCGACACTTGAATCCACAAGAGCAGGACATTTTCCACCAAGCTCCAAGGCTACTGGAGTTAGATGCTTTGCGGCTGCTGCCATCACAATGCGGCCCACTTTGCCATTACCTGTGGAGTTTCCGCTGGTTAAAATTGCAAAATCCAGGCTCTTTAAAGTCTAAATGGATATAGAGCAATAGAAAAATATGTACATAAAAATCATAGGAATAATATGCAGACTCACACTTTAAAATGTTTGAAAAATCTATAAAAAACTTTAGAAAGTTATATTAAGGTAAGAAGCATGAAGTAGTCGGTCAGTACCTGTATAGAATATTTTGTCCCACTTTTGCTCCAGAAGTGCTGTTGTTTCAGGGATTGAACCCTCAACTATTTTTACACAAGAGTTATCTATGTACTCAGGTAAAACTTTTGCAAAAAAATATGATGTGGCAGGTGCAACTTCTGATGGTTTTAGAACAACAGCATTGCCAGCCACAAGTGCTCCGATTACAGGGTCAATAGACAGCACTGGGAAAAACAAAAGAAAAGAACTGTTATTTCTCTTGAAAAAGAGAAAATCAGGGATGTACAAGAATCCAGGTCGCGACAAAGTACCTTAAATTTGACAGTGCCATTTTAAAACAGCAAACTGGAATACAGTCTAAACGTAATTACAGCAAGAAAATGAACGGCAATGACCTTGACATCAACAAACATTGAGAAAAGTACAAGTGACACTAACAGGACATTTTAAGTGCATTCACTCCATATATTATAATGGAACAACAATTTCCCAACTTGGTAAGTTAAACGACTGAAAGCATGGTTTTAAAATTTTTTGACAGATTCCAGAATCCGACAGATCTTTAACATAGCAGATTTAGTTGATATTCAGGTGTAGCCAAAAACACAGTAAAACTTAAAAGACAAAAATTAGACCCAGCTTGCATACATTAATCTTCCGATATGAACCAAAGATATCTACTGTTGCATTTTAGAGATGTTGCATACATCGATCATTTTTATTGGTTTCTTGCTGAGTAACTTGGGACTGACTATTCTATCAAAGAGAAAGACAAAAGAATTCTGCATTGAGTTCAGATTGAAGAAACCCATGCAACCCAAAGAATAGAACAACTAAATAAAAAACACTCGAGCAATGACACATAAAGGAGAAGCAAAGATCGAACATCACTACCGTTACTTATTCATGTCAAGTAGGATCCAAGCACCATAGAATTGTGAACTAGCAGTATAAGCCAAGACAGATCTAATACTCTCCAATTAAGGTAATAACATAAGATATATAAAATGGAAGCCGTTCGGGAATTATCAAACTATAGCTATATATAGATACCAAAGCTAGTCGGTGACAATATAATAGGAAGAGCCCTTTTATTCCACAACCAACAAGCCACCTTCCGTCCACACACTTATAAAATGCACATAGTTTGCACTTACGAAATGGATAGTTCCAAGCTGAAATGACCAGCACGACACCTAGGGGCTCTGAAATGATCTCTGCTGATGATGGAAAAGTTGTAAGAGAAGTTGGCACCTGAAGAGATTTAAAGATATTAATATTACAAGGCTAATTTAAAGAACGCCAAACAGTTATGTGACTTTGATTTTTTAGCAAGAATGATATTGAGGATACCTTTTCAGGTTTCATCCAGCGTTTCATTTCTTTCAAGGCAAAGGTACATGCTGCTTTTGCAAGTGAAATCTGCACCATGAGCAATTGGTCATATACAGATGACAAGTTTTCTCAGAATACTCACAAGTAGAAAGGCATGAGAGAGCATCAATTTTCCCAAATAAAACCCTTTCAACTATAGAAACAACAAGAGCTTTTTTCTATGCCTACGTTGCCAATTGAATTCCATGTTAGAAGGTCATTGATGTTAGTGAAAAGTATGAGATTGTATATCCAAGGAGATTCACAGCACTTCAAACAACAGCTTTCAATCAAATTAACAAAGTCATGAAATGGTCGTGACACATGCTGTTGCTACTACTTTAGCTTGTCAGAAACTCAAGAATTTGTTGAACTAAACTAATTTGTTAAAGTTAGTCTTATTTATTTGATTTGCAGGTAGTCTTGCTGAAAATTTTGATCTAGTCAATGTACGTAAAGATATTGATGGTGTTTTAGCCATTGTGGACTAAGCCAGTTGGATATTTTTGTTCAAAACACAAAAGTCCATTGACTTACAGTTATTTGACCATCCTATATCAAAAGGTCTTGACAATTCCTAACAAGGAATAATTGATGAGAGCTGACTTCCTCATCTTCCATGTACTTTATGTCAATCTTCTGTTCACATTCTTTAGTCCTTTACTACTCTGTATCTTTTAAGTTAGGACTTTTAACAGTCCTAACTGAGTGTACCATGCCAATCTCTAGATAAGGCTAAGACAGATGAGGCTCTGGTACCTCGGAAAAATTCTGAGGCATCACACTGCAAGAAGGGTTTGAATTATTTGCTTACCTAAGCTTGATTTCATTATTATATAATCTTATCGTGTAAGGCTAACGGTGCAACAATTCAATAAACTTCTACTCCATGCATAAGTACTGTCATTTTCGAATTATGCTAATAATGACAACTGTTAAATTCTGTATGAATTTATCTTTATGGTTAGTTGAATGCTAATTTATGATTATTTCGGTGTATTACTGCAAATTTTTTAGTAACAATCAAATCCGAGGATACGAGCATGAATAATTGAGTCATTATATCCACCATAACCAGACAAATATCATATAACACAAGCAGACAGGAGATAGTATTTTGCCGCAAAGTGTCTCTGCTTTGACTAACCATTTGTGATTTGATTACAGAACTAAACATATATATATCTATCACTCTCCGATGTAAATTTCTTGATTGATTTGAACATTGAAATAGATTTAATAATTGATTTAACAATTGCTATTAGAACTTGGAGGTATCAAGTAGAAATCAGCTTAACATAACTACAACATCCCAAGTTGAAACATATGCAGCAATGACAGAATGCAAAAACCAAGAACTGTTATATCGACATCTTACACTCCACCTATGCCTTAAAGCTGAATAGGAGATGTTCTCATCAAGAAAACTCTGATCGACTCCATATGGCTTGTTATCGAGACAAAAGATATAATTGTGTTAATCGGTCCATGATAAATTCACACAAAATTAATGACTCTCGGATAGCAATTAAAGATGCAGAAAATAACTAAAAACTAGCTATCAAATTATCATTTGTAACCAAATAATGGAGGACATCAGAGGACTAATCCACTAAATTCACTGTCTCGCTAATTAATCCGATTGCATAGAGAAGTTTTTTTGTATCAAGACTCCTACAAGTTCGTGCAGACAATAAATACTACGGCAGCATAAACATGTAGCTACAAGTAATCCAATTTGGTAGGAACATCACCATGTACCTACAACAGCACAGAAATACTAATTAATCCATCCAAGATCACAACTTTGCAGCGGTCGAAAACCGAGGGCTAGAAAAAGACAGAACAAGGATGAGGATTCGGGCACCTCGTGGAGGTAGGACTCCATCTGGGGCTTGGCGAGGTCCTCGTGGAGCGCGGCCATGATGGCCGACTCCTTCTCGTCGATCATCCTCACGATTCCCTTCAGCTGCGCCGCCCGCCACTCGTGGCTCCGCGTCCGTCCGGACGCGAAGCTCCGCCTCAGTCCCGCCACCAGCTCCGCCGCCATCGCGCCATCGAAGCCCGCCCCCTTCCCCCTCTCCTCCCCTCCACTCCCCATCGCTCCCGATCCCCAAAGCTCCAAACTTCACGCTCCAAAGACGCCGACAGCGAAAGGCCAACCCCAGAGGCCTCAATATACGTAGGAAAAAGACAACGAAAAAGTCCACAAAGTAGATCTGAAACCGAGGTAGGGGAAGGGACAACAAAGGAGATCTTTTCTTCTACGATCGGACACAAAATCGCCACGAAATCTTTTTGGCACGCAATCGGCGGAGACTCGAGAGCTGTGTTCTTACACTGCACTCCGAGTTCCTCGTTACGTGTGTTCTTTGTGCGTCGGGCTCCGTCGGGGTGACGGTAATCACACGGTTACGGTGGACTTGGGCCACGTCGAATTCAGATCATTTAACAGCGCAATCCCAAGCGCGTCTCTCACGTCGATGGCGAAATGCCTTAACTGCAGCGTTGTGGCCGGCGACGTCTTCACCTCCTCACTATTATTCCATACAATAATAATTCTGAAAATATTATCCTAATTCGTAGTACTTCGTCTGTGTGTGTGTGTACTTTAAGGCCACGAAGGGATAGGAGACACAGATGTGGTGGGGCCCATAGTCTCTCTTCCCTTGTCACATTGATCATTGCTTCGTAACCTAATTCGTATCGTCAATAATAATAGTAATGATGATGTTGATGATAAGGATATTTTATTTTTCAATATATTTTTTAAATTAAAAGATATTTTCATTATATATTTTTAGAAAAATTATATATATATATATATATATATTAAATAGTGAAAAACATCACGTTCAAATGCGGATAAAATTATCATATATACAATAATATACTAATAAAAATTATAAATCATATTAATTAGTGGCCGGCACATATATAATAATTCGATAAATAAAATAGGTCATCCGAGTTGTAGATTAATGTAATATTAATTTTAATTAAGTTGTGTGTTCGTGGTGATAAAACAAGTCAAAGTAATGACAATTGTTTTGCAAATGAAGAATTTGATGCCATCGTTGTGTAAACTATGAGAGGTAGTCAAATGAAGATGGTTTATTATTCGAGATTTACTTACCTTCTATAGAAGACTATGTATGAGAGGGTATCGGATCGGACGTTGACCATTTGAACCTTTGGATGCATGAGTCATTGATTGAATTGAACCGATCGATGGACGGGTTTTGACTCATAGATTTAACAAAATTATAAAAATAATATAAAGTATATATTATGTCAAATAAATTATAAGATATATGGATAATATCAAAAATAATAATTTTATACTCTAGTGTTTATAGTGAACACATTCGTATCTAATCGAAACTCAACACGTGGCATTCGTGCAAGGAGATAATAATAATTTTATATTAAGTGTTTATTAGCATTTATCAAATAAAAAAAAATTTAAATGAATAAAATATTCTTTTTGATTGATAGCAATAAAGAAATGATCGACTATAAGAGATAAATCAGGATATAATTATCTAAGTCTTATCAGAATATCTATCTAATAATAGTCTTAAGTATAAATTGACCCCACATCAAATATCGAGAGCACATCACCAAGGATCTTTGTCAAAAGTCTAAGTTGGGACCGATTCAAATAAGTTGAGCATTCTAATCAATATTTTCTCCCTACCAAATAAGTATAATGAGTATAATATGAATTTTTTTTTTCTATTCTTATAAGAAAAAAAATTATAAAATTTAAATAGTCTATTTTTACTTTTTTGAATCCGACAAGATGATTTGACTTTTTATAATTATTAATGATAGTGACTCATCAAACCTATGAGTGAGCAAACAAAGAGGGGGGTTTTTGCAAAAACCTAACCTCAAGTTTCTTTCTTGAAATCAAATCTCATGCATATTTGATCTTTATTAAGCCAATTTTTGTTCATGTGAGTTTACATAGATCCAAATACTTATGGAAATTCGATAATTAGAAATTGTAATGCAATCCCTTCCATGGTATTATTTTGCAAGAGAATTTACTCAAAATCATCTATCCATTTTTCTATTTTAATCTAAATTATTTGTTTTTCCTGATAAAATCTTGTACATAATATTTAATTTGTCTAATATGAAATCCAATGTGGGATGTAAAAATCCTCAATGACTTTACAATCATATATATCATCACAAGGAAGAAAAGCATCAGATCAAATTAGGGTTTAATATCAACTTTTATGTAATCTCATAATATCTGTAACATTAAACTTACAAAATTCTCCTAATTAATCTATGACACAAGTAACTGATTGGCCTCAAAATATGTCACACTGTCATTTTGTTCCAAGTTTGCCACAAGTCCTTATAATAATAAATGAACATTTTAAATAAGCATTAACTACAGCATGTTATGTTGTCACATTCTTAATACAACATCTTAATAAATTGTACAGAGACACATAAATATTGAGATAAAGCTTATTATGGTCTTAATGGCTGTTTTATGAATGAAGGATGGGTTGGGTTCCATCACCACTTGACCTGAAATTTTGAATTGGACAAGTCCAAGCAGCAACAGCTTGCATGTTAATGAAGGAGGATTAGAAATATTGAGAGACAATGACCAGTGGCCAAACCATTGAATTAGGTGGGGGATGGATTCATCACCTTTGGTAAGTTAATCTACACAGGAAGGGAAAGGAAACAAAGAGGGTTTAGCCTACCCTTCAAGTTTCTTTTAAGAGACTTAATATAATATCTTAGCCTGACCTGAGTCTATAATCCAATATCTTTCCCATGAATGCAAAATTCCATGTAGGTGGATATTCTATGCATACAAGTCATAAAAACTTCATTCACAACCTTCCATCTCACTCCTTGTTTTATTTGCCTGCCTTATTTGATCAAGTCAAGTTGATGATAATTATTTTCTTTCACAAAGCATGCAAGTAAATGGAATAATAAAAAAATGTAAGTGGGATGGACAGTTTTGTAGGAATTCCTTCGAACTTTCTTAAGCAGCTAATAAGAGAAGGAAAAGAGGAGAAGGAGAGGAAGAAGAAGAAGAAAAGTGTAGCAAAAGAAAACAAAAAAAAACAGAGGTTGATAAAGAGAGAGAGTGTGTGTGTGTGTGTGATTATCCTTAAAATTCACCATAGGCAGCAGTGCCAATTTATTGCAGAGTTACTACAAGTCCTTTTTAGCTAAATGAACATTTCTTTTAACCTCCTAATATATTCTGATAAGATATCTAACAAACCATGCTTTGTAAAATCATTATATATAACCATTAATTGGACTCCATTACATCAGTGTGTGGTATTATTATATGTAGGACTTCTCTTTTAGACTCCTTCCACAAGTCTCAGTCGCGTGGCTTGCATGCCATAGAGAGAAGGTAGGAAATTGGCAGACAGTTAACTGCCCCCATCATATTACATAGAGAAGGTTTGGACTCCATTAATTGACATGACAGTGGACAAACTATATCAATGAAATAAGGGGTTCATTAATTGCTATGCCAATTTGCAAACCAATGGCGAGGAAACAAAGATTGGGTTGACAAAAACTTATACCTTTTATGGATTACTCCTTTGATGAAGATAGAACTCGATCGTATTTGTCTCATGTGAGTCTTCCCCATGGCGTCCCGAGCTTTTTTCCTTTGTGATTGTAGCAACAAGCTTGTCTTCAGAGTTTGCACTCATCAGGGCTTTTAGTATGGAGATTGAAAACCTGATGTGATAAGTACTGAGAAATTGATTGGCAAAGGCCGAGTTTTCGTTAGAACCAACAAGTGGATGTCGGTAGGTCAGCAGAGGAGCTATGAAAGCTGGAGGGAAGAAACTAAGTCAAGCAATTCGACAAAGACTATTCTGACGATCAACTCACATTATCTGTTAAAACTATGCTCAGACACGTTACAATGATCAACATGAACAACAGAATAAACATTTTTACCCTATTGATTATTCCCCGATGAGGGTCTTAACAATGGATGATGGTTAGGAGTCGAAGTGTTAGGTACACCAGAACTGAACACAACATTTTGAGAGGGGGCAGGAGCAGGGTGGATTGCCGAGAGAGGTAACCGCGGCCCAAAACCAAACATTTGCTGCCGTTGCAGGAACTGCATCTGCCGATGGCCGGGAAGATTGCTGCCGTAAGTAGCTGGCACATTCGCCTGCCCAACCGAGGGTGACATGGTAGGCGGCACGGTATTTGCACTGACAGCGGTTGGCGCAGCCGCTGCTACTGATGATGATGATGATGATGACGATGATGATGATAAATTGTTTGCTGCTGATCCAAATCGGGTGGACATCATTCGGAGGCGTTCAGATGAAAGCCTTTGTCTCATCCTCTCAGCCTGTTCACATTCCTTGAGCAGTAAGGTTTCCAATTCTGCAAACTGTTTCAGCTTCAGCTCCAACCTCTTTAGCTGCACATAACCATGATTTTTGGACACGAGTTCAAATTCAAACTTGCAACATTACAAACACAATTTTTGGACGCATAAGATCAAAATTAACCTTGGAATTTTACAATCATACTAAACATCATTGCATTACGACAAGCAGGACTACGCTAAGCACTATTAAAATCACTCCAAGTATATCCTTAGTACTCTTTTCATGACAGCCGATACAGATATGGAAATGGTGCTAGGAATTTAATAGATTATAGTCGAAATGTGATCGATGAAGTGCAATGTCAGTAAAATGCCACTTTGAAGTTCATTGTGTTCAAAGTACAGCACATGTCAACCCAACTCAAGAACATGAATTTCAACATTAACAATATTTCAAGCATATGTTCCTAGCGTCAATTTATTTTTGTTCTTGTTCAGGTGGTTTGATATTTGAGGAATCACTTAAATGCTAACATGACTTATAAGAAATATTTAATTCAAACATTATGTTTGCTAGAAATCACAATTTACGCCTTTCCTAATTGTTAACTATAATTTGCACCCTATGTGTTCCTAGATAGTAACACTTTGCTCCCTGCAACATCGGTGAGGCCCTAAATATCCATGATATATGATTACCTAAAGAGTCCAATTAACTCAAGCTTGACATGTACAAAAATACCCTTGAGTTAATCAAAGTTTTAGCAACACAAGAAACTTCCATTATGAGAGAATTACAACAAACACCTCGGTGATAGTTTTTTTCACCAATAAAAGTTTTAACCAATAAGCAACAAGTTAAGCAAATACGGATAGAGGATGATGAAAGGAGAGAAAAAAGAAAAATAAGGATTAGGTTGATCCAAAAGGAAGAAAGTGTGGGAAAAAAGAGAGGTGAAGATAAAGGAAGAAGAGAAAAAAGGGAAGGGGAAAATGTAACCGTTTTACTCACTAAGGAGCTTATTAGTAATAATTAAAGGTAAGGCCAATTTCATCATCGGGGTTGTTGAACTTTAAACTCTGCTAATTGATTACAGGCTGAATGTAACTTAAATCTACCAAATTTATAATACCAAAAAGTCATTACTGCTGTAGGGGGCCCCTGGGTTTTATTTCTTTTTTTAGGTGAGAAAGCAAGAGGCAATAATTTATGCAGATCATGATTGTCAAAGAATATTGAAGATGAACCTTTTCGTAATAGAATTCATTAAAAATGTCAATTTTTTCCTCGAGAAGCTTTAAAAAGAATATTGGTTTTTCAGGAGTAATTGTGCAGCCAAAATTTTGTATATGCAACTTGAGCTGCCTTTGAGCATGGGTGCACCTACAAAAGTGAAATTTGCACATATTTACATAAAAACTCTTTCGATCTGTCATACTTTAAAGTTTAAATTTCATCAAAGTTTACAATCCCCATGCGAACAAACCAAGTGGTCAATTAGGAATGGAAACATCATTAATGCGTTCCATATCCATAACTGTTTCTGGGAAAATAAGTGGATCTAGCCATTTCACTTTCTGGATTTCATTACTCATTTGTAGCATGTGAAAAAGCATCATGGCAGTATTATTTGAAAAAACACCATTAGCTTGCTTAATTGGATGTCCCAGTTAATTAGGAATATTATTAACCTGATTGTAAAGGACTTCAGCATAAAAATTTACACTCTAAAAGTTTAAACAGTAAATTGTGAAGAAGGTAACAAGCAGAGGCAAGACAACCAATTCTTTATCTTGCATTGGAAGCAAAAGTTGTGAATTCCTATTCAGTGAATTATTCTAAATTCTTCCATCAAATTCACCCAAGAACTTGTTTTCAGTTTACCCCTGTCAAAATTGGCCAAACTAATCAAACGACCAATTATCCATCTCAAATGTACCATAAATCATGAAAGAAGCAACAAACACTAATAAAACCTGGTGATTTATGATAGTTGCAGCCAGTCTCTGAATTTCACGCTCCTCTTGATCTGCAAATAATTTTGCTTTCACTGCAGCTGCAGATAGGCCACACATGGCAGCATATTTCACAAGTTCAGGAGCAAGCGAAGTAGACTGTGGCACTTGACCTTCTAGAGTTCCATCTGACAGTGAATTAAAATATCAAGGGACAACTTCCACAATCATGAAATCTAAACCAGAAGAATATCAGCAATATACCTTTGTGAGGACCCAAGTTTCCATGTGGCCCACAGATGCCAACTTCGGAATGCCAGCTCTCAGATCTGATCCTTCAAACATGTAAAAGAAGTGAAATATAATTAATTGACAGCAGAAACAGTGGCCTCTAAATGTGTATATAAAGCAATAAAGAAAACTAGAATGATATGCTAGATTGGGCACCAGGAAGAATATAAATGTAATCCTAAAACATGTACAACTGATTTTAGCATGTCTTGTATCACCTCACATCTTTTGAAGAGAAAAGTAACAATTTAAATTGAATACTAATGTAAATACTGAGCACCATAATACGATTGCAATCATGTACCAATCCCATGAAGAACTGAAGCATTTTAGCACTAACCTGGAGTCCTCTCTAGTCAGGATAGACAATGCTGCACTTGTACAAGCTGCAGCAACTCTTGGTCCAATTGCGGAGGTCAAGAAGGCAACCTACAAATTTCACAATGTTCGAATAAGGTACTGAAATATTACAAGCAAAATATTTCTACAAGAAGCAATCAACATCTAGGTAATTTTAAGAATTCAAATGCAAAGTATTTGACATTTGCTAATGTGATTTAATCGGAAACAATTGTCATTTTAGTTCTTAAAGTTTTCCTTGGTTAACAATACTTGTTTTGCCGATATTCATCAGCTCTACCATTTTCTCTCTTCCTCATAAAGGAAATAAGATGTTTAGATGGTATACTATATGCATATGCTTATTAGAACTCCTAATGACCTATGTATTCGGTTATCATTTCCAATCGGAAGATCCGTTCATCCAATTGGAAGAAGATTTAAAATGGATAGATATTTTTCATCCTTTCCTGTCTTACGAAATGGTGAACATTATATTTGTGATGATAGCAACAAATAGCAAATTTCATAGTAGTAGTATTACTTTGTACCATAGTCGGTCATATTTCTTTCTTGTCTTCCCCTTCTGCTACCTCCCCTTCTTTCACTCTTCCCCACTCTTTTTTTTTTTCCTCTCTGTTATGCTATCAAATTGGTTGGAATTGCCCAAAGTCAATTAACTATAACCGAGCTCAATCGATGTGAGCTGATTCTGGTAGCTACAAGACTGAGAAAAAGACTAAATCAGACCATACTAACACAATTGTTTCATATAGGAATCAGCCAATGTTGTGAAGCTGGCACAGAACCAAGATTTCCAATTTTAGGTACCAGACCAGTAAAAGTCCTTTCAGGCACCGGATCCGCCAGGTCCATTTCTGCATACCGATACATGGAATGCCAGAACATCCTACAGTACCCAGCGGAGGGAAAGAGGAGGAGCAAGAAGAATGAGGAACGAAGAAGAAAGCAAGAAAAAGGATGACGAGGAAAAGGAGGACAAGAAGAAGAGGAGAATTACCGATGAAGAGGTAGGCACAAGTACAAGTGCAAGCGGAGGGTGGACAAGTAACAACAGGCTGTAGGTGGATGGGTGGTAACTGACAACAATAGCAACACTTGGGTGAGACCAAGAGGGCTTGCCAGCCCTAAAGGCATCAAGGGTTTTTAGAACTTGTTTTTCTTTAAACCAGACAGGACCATCAGAAATGACCAGTCAATGTCACCCGATCGAGGCAGGATCAAGAATCTTGCTCAGAACTAGTTTAAGTCATTCCCTGGAGCTAATCATCTTAAAGTAAAATCAGCTAGGACATAATATCACGAATAATTCTGTAGGTGTTCAATGTAATGTTTGTGTATGTTCATATCTTTCAATTTTATTCATGCTTTGCACAGCATGTAAAGGGCTTACAGTAAACTTGACAATTCCATTTTGGTTAGCTCTTATGGTCATTTTAGTCCAATAAATACAGGTTGTGTAGTCATCGTGTAGAGGCAAAACTACCCAAAAACAGTTCATCAAGACAACTATTTTCAAGGTTTTCTAGCTCCGCAGCGTAATGTAGAGTGTCAACCAGCATTGCACCCAAGAGCTACCCATGTGACACATGGCTAGATGGGCCTTTGGGGTAGGTAGTGTCTACGACTAGTTCGCTGTCTTGTTTTGCAACAATGTCATATGGGCACTTGTGGAAACTTTTGACCACAATGGACCACCTTGGACCCTTTGTCGTGCGACTATTTAGAACTTACGAAATATATGTTTGTAATTTGAATTTTCTATCAAATGTTTAATAAAATATCTATTTGTGAAATTCCGAGTGAAATGTTTTCTCTCACTCGTCTTCCCTTCTGCAGACCCTTAAGAGACCATACGAGGTTTTCGGGAGGTTGACCCTTTGCGGATGGACACGTAAGGGTGTCGCACGACTTAGGCAAAACCAACTAAGCCCGTGATAAAAATAGATAGTGTTAGAGCGAGACAATCACACTTAGGAACACTTGACATATAAACATGGGGGACTTAGCGGGGCTGCATTGAGGGTAGCCAACACGCACGACCATTTGAGGGAAACGAACGTAGAGACGCAAGGAAAGAGTCGCTCAAAGGAGCAAGCATCCGAGACTGATATTCAAAAGACTGGCCAACCCTTCACGCGAGGCACAATGACGACAAGTGAGCTAGAAAGAATGCATAGCACACAAAGGTTAGGATGGTTGAGTTCGAGCTATTGCTCGATGTTGACAACCAAACTTGACGGTGCTCAAGGCAAGTGAGGCGCTTAGTAAAGGAAGAGATCATACAAGGAGGGATGAGTCGCTCAATGATTGAAAAAGTTGTGCAAAGCTCATAAAGGCGAGGGAAATTGCTAAGTCAAAGAATTCAATACTCATGCAAGGGCTTATATGCGGACAATGGACTATCCATAGCCATCCCAAGGTGACCGAAACTCGACGTCATAGAGCATGAGAAAGATACGTCCATAGAAGGCTCAAGTGTGTAGTAAGTTCAGCATGTTGTTAGGCCTTGAGGAGCGTAGCGAGGGCTACATTGGCAAAGAGTCGCAATCTAGCAAGTGTGTTCGTGATGGCCAAACATTGCACAATTTATTTAACAAGATGGAGTAGTCCAAGGAGATGATGGTCACTAAAACTTCCAAAGGGAAGGATCCGACGAAAAAAGTTGTTCCAACAAATATCCAAAAGGGATAAGTCCCAGTTATCCAAAAGGAGAATTATGTGCAACAGACTGCACATGTTGAGGGGATACCTTAAGATAACAACTCCATAAAAATCAATGGTTCAAGCAAGTGGCGAGGAGTTGTTGTATAATCTCCTACGATGTAATGTATTGGAGGACGCATTACGAGATCAAGTGGGGGAGCGACCCTAGGCAATAACACTAAACGAAAGCACACTTAGAGAAAATATAGAGATCGAACTCAATAGAGGGCTGACACATAAAATGGCAGGCAAGAGGGCCACCATTAACTCAATACAAACTGAGGAACATAGCAACTTAAGTAAAACTTGGTGAAGTGCCCGGGTCGTATGAAGGGAGTCGACATAGAAGACGAAACATGGAGCAAAGGCACGAAGCTTTCCTTAGATAGTGGTCAAAAGCATGAACTCTTACAGAGGCAAGAGCAAGATTATGTTGTTCTATGGATCCCTCGTTTTGATGGATCAGACTCATCTTATATGGTGCCAAAATCGAAAAGAGCTTCGAGGCACATAAACCTTATCTTGACGAGGCAATTGACGGAAGGATTAAGACGACTCAACTTGTAGAGACGAAGTTAAGGTCAAAAGGTCTTGGCACGGGACAAGAGGACAAGAAAGAAGATACACTTGAAGAATATGTCGCACTGCTGCCATTCAAGTGCACCGATAGTGCAACAGATTACGATATCTCCATTGCATTCGATCTTGGTCATCAACATATGGAATTGTGTACCACCGAGGGGGATTCCGTGTGCAAGTACTAATGAGTCCTATGGGGGAAAACTTGATCATACTAAGGTATGATCGAAGCGACTAGAGAGTTAGACTGCTCCAGAGCTCATATTCGCTTGAGGGAGCTTGTAAAAGACAAGACCAAGTGAGCAAACGTTGCTACCAAGGACGTAAAGGAGAACAAATCAGCATGAGCCCTGCAACATGATGGCAGAGGCTATGCATGGGAGTTGTAGCTTGTCTTTCCATCAACCAAGAGAAATTGCTCGGAGAATACAAATGTGTTAAAGCAAGTGATAGAAAGGGACGAGAAAACAATGACGAGTCGAAAGGGACTTGGCTAACCAAAATCAAGCGTCGGTTAGAATGGAAGTGGAATTAGAGGAATGCCACAGTGTCGTAGAGGCAAATCCATCAATCACAAAAAAACGACGCAGATGTAAGGTGATGGATAGTAGAGTCATGGGCATGGCAAGGTAATACCATGGTACCGCAGAAGCGGGGAGTTACGTAGAGTCATCGATCCCTTCCTCTCATGGAAGAAGAGTGCATAGTCGTAAAATGGGCCAAGGATGTGGAGAATGCAGATGCAAACTCTAGATAGCAAGACAAATCCGAAGGACAGAGACTAGGGAACTTCATAAGATCGATGTCAATGGGCTTCTCATCAAGAGAGCCGAAAATGGAAACTTTGAGTCAATGCAAGAGTGCTCAATCAAGGAATGGAGTAGGCAATACATGATGTTGTACCCTTTCTACTTAGTAGGCAATGGAAATGATGGAGAATATGGTATAATCCCAAAGGCGATCAAAACTATTGAAGACTTTCTCCAAGTCAGGGTAAATTTTTACTTTTTTCAAGCAAAATTTCTAACATTCCATAAGTTTGATGACAATGAGAAAATAGCTAACTCAACATGAGGAGTACAAATACTTTAGGTGCTTCAGAAGTGTGAGCAAAAAGCAGGCGAAAGCTAGGAACCGGTTTGATACATGAAGCACAACCCTCAAGGAGGCGGGCAAGGTCAAGTAACCTTTGACTTCTCAACTCTTAAGAGGATGGACGAAACCAAATACCCCAATTCTCTTATTTATCCAGTAGAAGAGCTTTGCACATGTTCAAAGACCTTTTAAAGAAACTTAGTCAAATACAACAATTGTCAAATCCTCACCAATAGTAGTCGATTTCATCGAGAGTAGATTATCTGCTTTATTTCCCAACAGAATATCAATCGAAGGTAGGAGTGATGTAAACCTACTTTGAGGCAACAACTAAGTAAAAGAGAAATCGATGGACAAATTTTATGGAGGAAAAACCTCAAAACTTCAAAGTTCGCGAGTCAATGCTTGTTAAAGCTCCACCAAGCATCCACCCAATTCAAGCGGTGCGAGTCGTTTAAGAGACTGGCGCACAATAAGAATGTCCTTTTCTTCATTTAAGGGATCTGCAGAAACCAACAAAGATCAACACAACTCAACCGACCTCACCACAGAGTCATTGGCGAGTTGAAGTAGCATTGGTGAATCAAAGTTCGATAACTCAACAACAGCCGAAGAGCAATTGGGAGCCAAGAGAAGTGTTGCAACTGGAGCAAAAGATTAAAGATTCAGCAAAGGCAAGAAGATACAACGTCTATAAAGGCTTCAACGAGGACATAGAAAGAATAAGTAGGAGAGAATATCACGAATAAATCTGTACACATGGTATTTAATGTAATGCTTATGTATGTCCATATCTTTCAGTTTTGTTCCTGCTTTACACAGCATGTAGAAGGCTTGCAGTAGACTTAGCAGCCCCATTTTGGTTAGCACTTGTGGTCGTTTTAGTCCTATAAGTGTAGGTCTTGTGCAGTCGTCACACAAAAGCAAAATTGCCCAAAAAAAAGATCATCCAGATAGTCATTCTAGGGTTTTGTAGCTTTGTAGAGTGGTGTGAAGTGTTAGTCAGCACTGCACCTAGGAGCTACTCGGGTGGCACATGGCTGGATGTGCCTTTGGGGCAATGCCTAAGCCTGGTTCATTGTCTTGTTCCACAACAATATCATGTGGGCATCCGTGGGAACTTTTGGCTATGGTGGCACCTTAGACCCTTTGTCGTGCTACTAATCAGAGCTTGCAAAGTCTATGTTTGTAATTTGCATTGTCTATCAAGTGTTTGCTGAAATGTCTGTTTGTGATATCCTGAATTAAACGTTTCTTCTCTTTTGCATGTCCTTAAGGAACCATAAGAGGTTTTTGGAGACTAACCCTTTGCGGATAAACACGAAAGGATGTTGCACAACTTAAGCAAAACCAGGTAAGTCCGTGATAATAAGGCAAATTCAACTACAATGTAAAAGTTCTTTGCCCATGAAGATGAAAATTAAAATAGAATGTCACTAATATGATGCGGACAATTCACACTAGAATAATAAAGAAGCTTGAACAATGAGGGCAAATACTTGAATCACTTACATATTTGTATCAAATATATGTCCAATCTAATATTTGTAAGGTACCTCTTGGATATGTATTATGAACTTTTTTTCTCATAATATCAAACTTTTTTCAAATTAATATTGGAGATATGAAATATAACCTTTTTTTCATTGATATTGCTTTCTATATTTTTTATATATTTTCATTCTTTTATAGATCAAACTCATGAATTTGGAGTCAAATTATTAAAATTGATATCATTGAATTGAATCTCCATATCCAATTGGGCAAAAGCAAGATTTGAAACTTTGAATGAACAAAAACCAAGCTATTTATCATAGGTTTCATTATAATGCATTAAGGTCAATGTATAAATCAATCACTAGGAGGAATTTTAGGTTCTGAGGAGGTAAAGCATATCAAGATGAATGTTCAAAAAAGGATCAATAGCTGTTTGAGCATTCACAAATGGTTCCTGTAGTTCAATCTCCCTGATCTAGGGCCATAGCACCATAAGGATCCATAGCTGTTTGAGCATTCACAAATGGTTCCTGTAGTTCAATCTCCCTGATCTAGGGCCATAGCACCAACATAAGCAAAGTTAAGACCACCCATTCCAAGCACACATACATTGTAGTCCCTGAGCCTTTATTGTTGACCAAGCAATCAAACCCATGCCTTCATAAAGGTTCTGTAATCACAGCAGATCAGAACCTAAATCAACTAGTCCATTTAGTCCGTCTTCCCTCTCACCATTAGAACATCAAAATGAAAGGTCGACATCAGCATAAATATACACAACCAACTTCTACATAGGTCAACAATATGAATATTAACGTTTATGTAAGGCTCCTGGTTTGTTTGAGCATTCTCTTCAGTACGTCTGTCCCCAGATTTATGGCCTAATAGCACCAACATAGGCAAATTTAAGATTGCCCATTCCCAGGGCACCTATTGTAGTTATTATGTTTTTCCAGTTGACTAAGTGATAACAAAGTTTTGTAATCACAGTAGATCAGAACCTAAATCTAGTCCACTTGGTCTGACTTCACTCTCACCAATTACAACATGGTGCAAGGTTAATATCAGCATAAATATACGCAACCAAGAAGTCTGCTTGGAGCTAGATTTATGTGTTGCGTTCATTCTGTTCTTTTGCAATGAAATGAAAACACAAAGATGCAGAAACTCAACTACTCACCAGGGACAGAACTGGATTGGCAGAATTTGAAAATGGGAGCTCGCTACCATTACAGAAATCTCGATTGCCTAATCATAACACAATTAGCATAAGAAGGTTTTAGACCAAAGTACAAAAGGTAATTAGTTCAAAATAAACTTTTCTTGTAGTCTCCAAATAGATTCTTTAAGAATTACCTACGATATTACCATTAGAATTTGAATTTTGAATCACGGGATCAGGTACATTTGATGAATCAACTGAAGTGGGCATATGTGGAAGTTCAATGTTTTCTAGTAGACCATTTTCCATCGGAAGGCGAAGAAAATGCAAAATACATTGTGCTTTTGTCTTGCTGCCCACATATTCTGCAACTTCGTTCCAGTTTTCATTATATTTTTCTAAGGCTTCAAGTAACAGCAATGTTTCCTGATCTGTCCAGTTATCCCCATCAAGATCTGGATGATCATTTCTCGAATCCATTCTTATAAAATCTAGGCTCGAATGGCCCATAACAAATTTTGCATCATGGAAGCAGTCCAAGCAAAGCATAATATCATCCTGTTCAAAGGATTTCACAGCTTAATATGATAAAAAATCAGAATTTAACAGATATAAGCAGTCAAGGGAGTTGGAACTTGTCCATTATGGTTGGCACTCCATAGCATTTGCTAGGTTTATGCTGAAAATATAGAAACTAAATGACTAGTGAAATCACCATCACGAATCAATGATAAAAGTTGAAAATCAGATAATACCACCTAGTTCATGGACTAGTAATCAATGGCCAGACAAGTGAAGAAGGTAGAAAAGAAAAGATGATATTCTCATTTATTCATATTTGTTAGTAGACCATGATATATATGATGCATAGTACATTTTAGTTATATAATATAGAAATCATGATCGGCACATGCATGAATGAAGCAGAATAGAATATAAAGGGCCCTTCCCTCCCCCTTCTCTCTCTCTCTCTCTGTGGTAGTGCAAATTTTGATAATCATGTGAGAACATGTATTCCTCAGTTTAAGCCACTAAGCGGATCAAAGCACTTGCCAATCTTAATCATTTTCAATGTCTTAATGAGACTGTTTATAGTGAAGATATCCCTTATCATAGAGAAAACTAATATTAGAAGCATGAGGTGGACTTGTGAGATAAAGCATGAAAAATGATTTAAAAATATACAGCAAAATCTACAAAGTATGCTACTGATAGTTTACCTCTATTTAATGATAGTAAATGGAAAGAGTAATGAAAAATAAAAAATTATGGTAATGCAATGTAATTACTACAATGGAGCAATATATGATCCAAAATGATGATAAGTTTTGGTGACATTCACATTAGTGAGAAACTAAACAAACAACAACGTAACAACAAACTGCATTGTGCTAGGACATTCATTATTTATATACTATTTGTATGTATATGAAGTAAGAAGGTAAAATTAAAAGTAAACAGAGCAGATAAAAGAAAAACATACCTCTTTTTGTGATTGATAGTGCAAATTGGTGAGTGGGCAAGAACAGAAATTGCATGTATGTTCAGCAAACCGTTCCCTAATTCTACTATCCAAATCACCAATGCCAGCATCAAAATCTACTGATGCAGAATGAGAAAGCAAAGCAACATCATCTAGACGGAGGCTACATTTTGGTCTATCAAACAAGATCAAACTGTCTATGGACCTCAGTGGTGCAGTCTGAAGCTGAAGCTCCCCACTGACATCCTCCTTAAGAAGGGAGCCAGCCATCCTAAGACCACGATGCACAGAAGAAGCTGCAAGATAATTAATAATCCCCCAGTGATCCAGAAACCTAACTATTCGACTAAGATCATAAAGCTCATTGTTTGGAACCAACGATTGGCAATCCGCAAAAGATAGCCTCTTCCCGGGATTCTCCAGGTACTTGGAAATTATCTTGTTTCGAAGCCCTATGTACTTTTCTGGGCTGTGATCGCCAGATTTCCCTGAGAAGAAGTGCGGCACAACTTGCCTCTCCAGCCGATGCACAGTGCTTCCAGAAAACCAATCTAAAGACGTCAAAGAAGAAATTTTTAGAATGAAAATGACCTCAAAGCTTCTAAGAGCGGAAAGAAACGACGAGCAAAAAATCCAAGCACTGCTACTACGGACCGGAGTGCATTGGAACAAGGAGAAGCTGTTCTTTGCCGAACCGCTTCACCATGCCCTTCCCTTCCATGAGAGGCGGCGGTGTACAAACATAAGCCGAGGGCTTTTCAAGGTCTGACGGCTGCAGCAGCGAAGGGTTATCGGGGAGCACCGCTGAGAGGGCCTGCAGCTGGCCGTAAGAGATGTTCTCCAAAAGGGGGGGAACCCACGGGCGGGCTGCAAAGTTGGAGCGCTCGGCGGCAACGAGGGCGAGGACGGAAGGGTGGGGGCGATTGACGATGTGGCGTACGGCGGCTGGGAAGTCGGAGATCCGGTAGCCGCCGTCGGAAAGGACCTCAGACCCGCGGAGGTCGAGGACGGGATCGGCGGTGGCGGGGTTGGCGGGGGAGTCGCGGCCGTCCTCCTGCGCCCCCTCCGCGGCGCGGCCAGCATCCTCGTTGTCCTCGTCATCCTCGTCGTCGTCCGGCGGCTTCTGGCGCCTGGAATTGGCGTCGCGCTTCCTCTTCCGCCATTTGAGCCGCGAATCTACCAGAGTTTGGAGGCGATCTTGGCGTCAAATGAAGTGACATCGAAAGATTCGAGGAGGAGGAGAAGGAGAAGAAGAAAAAAGCGAAAACCCTAGAGAGAGAGAGAGAGAGAGCGAGCGAGAGTAAGCGTTTACCTGAAGAGGGGAGAGAAGGGGAAGCGGGCGACATAGGCGGAGCTGGGCGAGGAGGGCTCGGAACGGGAGAGAAGTGGGAGCTAATGGCGCACGAGCGGGGGGGGAGAGGTGGGGCGTAAAGGGGTAAGAAGACCGGGAGTGAGCATATCCTTACGCGTGCGAGAAGACATTTTAGGTTATACTGTTCCCGCGGTACAATTACACACGGAGTTTCTTTTTCTATTATTCTCATTTTGATAGCCTTAAAAAAATGAAAAAAAACATTTTTCCAATTTTTGAAATATTAAATATGTTCTTTAATATTTAATTTTTGCTTTAATGTATGGAAAATCCATCAAATTAAAATTAGTAGAAATTTCATACTACCTCATAAAATGGAGATAAACAATCTCTATTTCTTGAATTTCCTAAGTGTTATCTCAATAATGGGCACAAAATAATAAGATATAAATTATCAAGTTCATCAAATTACAGTTTTTCTCATCAAGCTATAATTCCATAAATTCTCAATATAATGAGAGACACAAAATTGGGTGATTTGACATCCTAAAAAGGATCAATGTGAGAATTTCTTCATAACATTTACTATGTGAGGATCTTCATAGTGGATTGTCTATAAAATCTCATGCCAAATTGCACACACCCAATCTCTTAGTTTTAGGATTATTTAAATTTATGATTAAATATAGAATTAAAATTTTTGTTAGGATATGAGGTTCACTAATTTTAGGATACAAATGGATATAACTAATCTACCTACCCAACTATTATCATATTTTAATATGATAATAGGATACAAATTGATAATATATTTATATAAATAAAAAATTGATAAGCCATCATTTATTTTTATTTTAATATTATCATATTTTAATATAAAATAATATATATATATATATATATATTATCATCATTTTTAATATTTAATATTATCATATTTTTAATATTTTAATATGTTAATATTATCATCGTTTTAATATTTTAATATAAATAAAACCCAATAGGCAAATTAGGGGGTCCAAAAGATGGGTACTTATCTTATAAATTCCTTTTAGATATTGTCACTACTTAGAGCATAAAGAAAAGATATATATATATATATATATATATATATATATATATAATTATGATGAATCGATTCTCTTGATAAAATTAGATTGGAGAAATAACTATTTTATTATTGCCAACAAATGTTGCTGCACAGCTACATGTGTTTTATATTTAGTGTTGAAAAAAAGACTAAGAAAAAAAACAAGCAAGTATATTTATTTCTTCTGATGAACAACAGAGAGCCTGAATTATTCCATTATCAACCTATTTATGGACTTTCTATATCTATTTTTGTGTCCCGGATACTTATAATGAGCAATAATTGTTTCATTAATAGAAAGCAATAATGTACCTTTTGAGGTCTTCATGTAGTTGATCATGCATGATTGGCATGTTTGTCCTATCATTTTCAATTGTATATATAACTTTATCAAATACGGTGTTATGATGTATTATTAATGTAATTTAATATATTAGTATTTCAACAAAAATAATACTATTTATCTACTGATTACCATTTATGCGTCATAGATGACAGATGGTGGTTTTTTTTTTAGATAATGAAATGGGTAACTATGAATTCTTATGCTACTTCGTGTCAAAAATAAGTTAAGATAGTCAACATAAAAATCATAATATATTATTATTTTACAAAAAATTTTAAGATAAAAAATTAAAATTAAATAATAATGCATCTCTAAATTAAAATTAAGTATTTAACTGATTTGTAAGCATATTGTCATTGGATCTGAGATCTCTAGTAATATCAATCTATAATGAGAATTATACTCGTATTCTCTTGGATTTAGGAATAATGAGAAGATAAAATAAATATATAATATCTCATTGACTAGTTTATATGACTAAATAAAGATAAGATAATATATATAATCTATTAATTATATCACATGTCTATGTATTATGTGTTTAGTTCCTAAGAGTTTGTATATGTTTTTATGTGAGAATATAAGGTCTTGAATAAGTAATTAGGAGAATTCCTCACATCAAGATTATCTCATAAAATTTTTTTATCATAATTAAATTTTTTTTATATTAATCAATGATCATCATCAAAATTTAATTATATTTATAATATATATAATTTAATTAGATAGGATCATAAAATCTAACAAATGTCATGATCATGATAAGTCATGCTAGGTAAATGCCAAATAATGTGATGTCCATGTCATTTTACATTATGTTAAGCTTGGAATCACGTCAATTGATGTAAACCTGATGTTATGTTTAATTTATGGATTAGTTTAATAGCTAATTACAACATCTTACAACTTAGATATTGCACCTTTCATGATATGCTCTAAGTTTCACTCATGTAAACACCAGGATTGCTATCTCGTTCAGCTCAGAAGAGCAACAGCAACAACATATGTCTCCAATGGGGTGAAAGAGATAAGATCAGTCAATGTTTTGTTCATGAGGATGTTCTTGAAGTATAGTGTTGTTGAGGCTTTACATTTTGGCATATCTCCATTCTCAAATTTAGAATCAGTAGTTTCAATTATGTCGAATTTTGAATTAGAATAAAATTGATTTTAGGCTATTTTAGTTTGATTCAGATTCAGATTCTATTATTTATGATTTTGAATCAAAATTATTTTTTTTCTGCAAAATATCTCTCTGATAATAATTTATTTTTTATCTGATAATTCTGATAAAAAAATTACTTAGTAGCAGTATAGCAGTGTAGGTTTATTCTTAGTGGCCATAATAAAAAGGCCACCCATCGTGCCAATGCTCATTAGCCTCCACTTTCCGATGAGATATCAAAAGACCAACGTGCTCTCCCCAATCTCTCCTTCCCGTTCTCCAAAAACCCACGGGCACATCCCTCCTCTCTAATCAACACACGAGTATAGAGAGAGCGAGAGAGAGAGAGAGAGAGGGCGGGGGAGGTGGAGGTGGAAAGGGACCTCAAAAGAAGATTTGCAGTGTGGACTGATGCAATGGAATCCATCATTCTTATTCTTCGTCAAGTGGTGAGCACAGATTTGGGCCCTCGTACGGAGCAGGCGCAGTACAAGGCTTTAGGGTTTTGTATGAAGACGGGTCAAATCGCCATTGCCACTGAGCTAACCCTGCTGACCCACCACCATCATCTCTTGCCTTGAAATGGCCTCACCACATGAGCCAATCATTCTCGACACCGAACCCAGTTTGACATATGGCAAGCTTTAGCTGGACTGGAGACCAGAGGAACCCGCGCACTGCTTGGCCAATTGGAGAGCACCCACGGCCTCCAACCATCGTCTCCTCCTCTTGGAAGATGCCATGACCTGTTCCAACCCAGTGAGATTGTACATGAACCTCACATGGAGCTGCAGCCCTCAGGAAAAGAAGCAGAGATGCAGAGAGCAGTCAGATGAGAATAACAAGGTTTCTTTTCTACGTTTCGGAAGAGATACCGGTCAAGTCAGTCAACATAGATAGGATTGCACCCCCAATCTCCCACGAAGAAGCTGTGAAACCAACACTCAGCTCAAAGCAAGAAGAGGAAGAAGACATCCTCCCCTCTCTTGAAACTAGGAAGAGGAGGAGAAGAAGCCATGGGAGTAAACAATGCCAATGGCACAACTCCATTAATCTTTTCCCCTCAAAAGGAAACACCCATGATTGCTCCCAAGCTGTCCTTTTCAGCTTAGGAAGTTGAGCTTCCAAGCCATCCCCCTCTCCCTCCCTCCCTCCTCCTCCTCCTCCTCCTCCTCCTCCTCCTCCTCCTCTTTAAATCTCCTCCTCTCTGCTTCACCCAATTCACATCCCATCTGCTCCCTCGGTCACAGTCATACAGACCTCATGAAGCCTTCTTCCAGCTCTGTCAATGGCTTCTACGCCTTCCTTGCGCATGGCCTCGATGATCTTGAAAGCTCTTTCGAGTCGAACAACTTCATGTCACTTCAGTTCCTTGAGAAGGCCATCGCGCTGCTGCGGTCGGTCCACGCCAACCTCACCCACCTAGTCCAGAAGCTCCATCTGCCTGCGGGTGAGAAGTGGCTCGACGAGTGCATGGACGAGAGCTCTCGCCTTTGGGAGGCTTGTCATGCCCTCAAGACAGGCATCTCGAGCATGGAGACCTTTTACGCTACCGGTGCCGGCATGATCTCCGCGCTCGACGATAGCCATCGCAGCAATCCTCAGCTCACCCGACAGGTCCTACTTGGAGAAATCCTCACTCGTTCTACGACCATTTCGTTGCCAAGAACCATCTGAATTGTCCTGCTTCTAAATGTAACAGGTGATGCGGGCGATCTCAGTCTGCCGGAGAGGCCTCGTGGGGCTTGAAGGGGAGAACAGAGTGATGGTGGAGACGAGGATCGCACCTCTGTCTCTCCGGTTCGACGAGAAGATCCCTGCCGAATCTAAGCTAAACGGGTTCAATGGATTCACAGGAGTGCTACTCGCAAGCAGAAACGTTAGTTGCTTCCTCCTGACGATCCTTGTATGGGGTTTGGTGCATTGGTGGCCGAACTCGAGCTCCACTACGTCTGCTGCTGGCGAGGGCTCACTGTTCTCGGGCTCAGGTTTCATGGCGTCCACGTCGAGATTGCAGCAGAGGGTGGAAGCCGAGGTCGAGAGAGCGGGTGGTCGGCCAGGAATCCTGTTGTTCGAGTTCCAAAGGGTGAGGGCTTGCTTAGAAGAGCTCAGAGAGGAGCTGGAGAGGAGTGGAGGGCATGACGCAGAAAGCGGAAGCATCCAGGAGAGGGTGGAGAGCTTGAAAGTTTCGTTTGGCCTACTCAGGAATGGAACCGAGAACATAGCTTTGCAGCTGGACGACTTCCTTGATGAGATAGTAGCAGGGAGGAAGAAACTCTTGGATGTCTGCAGTCGTAGGTAGAAGAAAGGTAAATATGTAAAGAGAGAGAGAGAGAGAGAGAAGGGAGGGTGCAATAGACTTTTGAGGTGCTCTTTTCTGCTCTCTGTTCTCAGATCAATCACCATATGGAAGATTGAAGTGGAGAAGGACAATATAAATTATACTACAAACTATTATTGGTTTGCATGAAGAGAGAGAAGCAATGAGGTTTGCAGTTCTACAAGAGAAGAGTTGACATGGGAACGGTGGAAAAGAGAAGCATCACATCTCCAACAGCAGCCCTTCTTCTCACTGTAAGAACTTTCAGACGAAAGGTGGCTTTTGTTCCTCTGCACAAGCCAACCACCAGGCCATACTTGTGGAAACTGCGAGCATTCAGTGAATGCAAATGATATCATAACCTTTCTTACTCTCTCTCTCTCTCTCTCTCTCTGTTTCCGAGTCTCCCACCTTCCATCACTTCCTGTGTCACTTCATCCTGTCACTAATGATTCCACTGGGACAAGAGGAGGAGGGGAGGGAGGGGCCTAAAGATTCCTTGATCTCGGAGAGAGGAAAGGGAATAGAAACATAGTATTATGGAAGCTTTTGTCTGCTTCATTAATGCTCAATGCCAACATAGAATCAAAGCCTCAGCAGGCACTCTGACATGTCTGCTGCTTTATTCCCACCTATACCCAACCTATGCAGAATCAAAGTTGCCAAAATAGATCCACAACTTGTTTATATTTTGTTTATATTTTAGTAAATGCCATCCTCCCAGCTAAGTGCCAACCTATTGATACCTAATTAAATTGGAATTGCTTAGATGCCAAAGGTATATATTAACAGGGCATTTTGTTCAAATGCTTAGAGATATTTTACCTAATATTTTTTATTATTAGAATTTTACGAATGACATCGTTTCTATCTTGAGAATATTTTTTAAGATATTTTCATAATAATATCTCTGTGTTCTTTATCAATCATTAGCATATCATCATCACCTCCGCTTATCGTTCCTTTCTTATTTCTTTAGATAAATATAATAATAATATATTAATGATCGATGATAATATATATATTCTCATTAAAATGATAAAAAAAATATGTTCGTAGATAAAAATCATTTTGGGAGATATCATTAGATAAAAACTCAATAATTAAGATTTTTTAGATATAATGTTTGATATATATGCTAGAATATAGATAGAGAAAATATAAAAAAAAGTTTTAGAAAATCTGGAGTCCTCCAATATATACTTATCTTATTATCCCTATTCTTTAATCAGCAGTATGAGTACTTGAACATGTACAAATCAACTAAAATGATGTGAAAATATTATTTAGGCTGATTAAATCACCCTATAATTTTTTATTATATAATTCTTTTCCATTGTTTTTATATAATATTTTGTAATATTATTAAATTCTTTAGTATTTTAATACATGTATAATCATATTTTATTTTTTATATAATGTATCAACCAATAACCCAAACCCTATTTATATTATCAAATTCAAATAAAATGTATGTATTTTTATATAATAACAATAATAAAATCATAAATCCCTATGATTTCATATTTAATAGGATATACAAACAAACATTATTTTCTATTTATGATAATATTTGAAGAGTAATTTCATTACTCGTCTAATTTGCTCGCACAAAACTATATAATTGACATTTTGTGTGTACCACTTACGTATTTTGGACCTATTTGGGATCGGATCGGATTTCTCGAATTGGCTCCGCCCCGGACCCAATCCGATACCACTAGCCGAACCCTACACCACCTATCGGGTCTCTCATCGAGCAAGTTGCACTCAGGATCCGACCCGGCCTGTTACCACCCTTAACATGGGACGGGAAGCCAAGAAAGGGACGGAGAAGCAATCGGCGAGCGCGAGCCTTCGGCGAGGGCAAGAGGGAGGAGAAAAGCAAGAGGAAGGAGGTCGCCACCAAGCGATGGCGCGGCTCCACCGCCTTCTTCGTGGTGGTGGACGACCTCCTTGTCTTCTGCCTCCTCAAGATCTCAAGATCTGGCCGGTACCCGTATTCTGTTTACCCTAAAAGCCGGTCCCGTTCTGTTCTAATCCTCGGTATTATCCTCTGTTCCTTCTCTCTTTCCTTTCTCCGTGATGCCCAAACCCCTTTTCTTCGATGAACTTGCGTCGCGTATGTTCATCTAAGAATTTGGCATTTGATTGCTCTCTTTTAGTCGTCATAGATCTGACTGACCCCTCGTTACAAAATTCTTCCTTTTTCCCTCGTAAAACGTTCGCTTGAATGCATTCGTTTTAGATGATTGATTGGGTTAGCAACTCCATCGCTCATAATTAAGGGGTTTGGTATCGAAACGAGACATTGAACCGTGCGTAGATATTGGCCTTTAGAGGCTTCTTCCGATCTTTCAATTAGCTACTACTTCTAATTCATATAGACGGGAAATCCTGTAGTTACAAGGCTACCATCTTCGCAATCACCGAAAGCTTTTCAGTATGGAGTACACCGTACTTCTGTTAGCTCAGGAACTGTTCAGACTTGAGTTCACAAAGACCCCCGCATCAACAGCTCACCTGCAACTGCCGTGCGAGGTGCACCAGGTGCCAGGAGAGACTCATCAACGTTAGTAAATTGAGAAGGGATGAGTAGGTGTTGAGCTTCTTCAGCCTTCTGTTTAGATGCACCAATCCACACTTTACCTCGTCCTGCTCCACCGACGCTGACGGCGCCCTCGCCCTCTTCGTTGCTGTCGTCGTCGTCCCAACTGGGGCCGATGCCATCACCGGTGGCTCCGCCATCACATCTGCCATGTCCCTACCCCTCCCTTCTTCTTTCTCTATCTTCATTCTCTCGAACATAACCTGCCAGTTTAGACAAGTTAGACAGGCAGCGTAGCGGCAGAAAGGCGACTCGGTAGCAACTTCGACTCACCTTTGTAGCTTTAGGCTCCAGGAAGAACATATTAATCAGGACCAGCACCAGAGCACCGAGCAAGTTGTAGCCCTGCACTCTTTCAGCCAGAATTCTCCGGTCACGACCGAAGAAATGCGCTACAAGAGTAAGGGCGGTGCTGTATGCCACCAGTCGGAAGTACACCGGATACAGCTTGCTCTGTACCAACCCGAACTGCTGCCTCGGTAGCGCCGTCGCCAAGACGTTGCCCGACACAAATGTCACCCACACAGAGGCCCCGTACGCGGTCGCGAAGCCAAGAAGGTGCAGAATCGCGGCCGCAGCCTGCCCAGTCTCCGGCGCCCAAACATAAACTGCGGCGTCAAAGGCCACTTCTTTTGCTCGTCTAATTATGTCTGTTAGGTTGCCTCGTGTTTCTCTTGCCGTCTTCTCGGCTTTGTGCTCTGCCCTCTTTGCGATACCCGAGATGTTTCGAGCTATATCCTGCCCTGTTTCTTTCGCGGACTCCACTACCTTCTCCATGGCATCCTTGGTATCCTCCTTGATCTGTGAAGCTTTGTCTATGGTGCTCTCCACTTTGTCCCTCGCCATGGAAGCCTTCTCTTTGGCAGCGTCTATAGTGTCCTTGACAGTATCCTTTGCACTCTCCTTGAGTTGCGATGCTCTCTCTTCAGCGTCCCTCACAGCGCCCTTCGCGCCTTCCTTCAGCTGGCTAGCTTTCTCGCCTGCCTTCTTAACGGCATCTTTCGAGATATCCTCGATCTCGGTCGTTTTCTCCTTACTTTTACCGATGAGAGCAGCGACCTTCTCCTTGCACACGCCATAGGCATCACATATCATGCTCTTCGCGGAACCGGCTGCTTGCGCTTCATCCGGCCGCGCAGGGGGTGTCGAGACACCTTGGCCGAGGTTAGGGAGGACCGAAGCGGCTTCCTGAATCTTATCCTTGGCTTCTTCGATGAGCCGGTGGGTGGCGGGAGGGTGAAGAACCTGTTCAGCGAAGTCAGGAGGGACTTGGCGCTCATACTCCACGACGACGACGCGATGGCCTTCTCGGAGGACGTGGTCATCGGCGGGGTGGCGCTGCTGGTGATGGCTGGGCTTGGGTTCGTGGTGAGGCGACCAGACGCCGGCAGCGGCGAGGGAGGAGAGGAGAAGGCCCAACGTCACAAGGTTCATCATTTTTCCTGGTTGGCGTTGAAGGCTTGGTGTTCGAGGAAAAGAACAGCAACCAACAAGAGGAACGGGTTTATCCGGTCGCTGTTCCCGAAGATCAGCTGTAGGCGAACACCACGTGGCTCGTTGGCCAAGCGCGGGACAAACACGTGTGCGTCTTCTCGCCACGTTTGGTTGGACGTGTCTGGGTTCCGCACTCACACGGTCGGCAAGACGGTAAGCGGTACGAGTTTGCTGAGTCGCGAACCGGATGGTCGCCGGACCCGGTAGGTCCGGTTCAGTTCGGTAGATGCTCGACCGGACCGTGGCCCTAAAATTACAAAGACATTGTTATCTCAGTTATATATATATATATATATATATATATATATATATATATATATATATATATATATTCTCTTAAACCTGTTACAAGATTTGTATTGGTGTTCGCAGGCGTCGACGGACAATGGACGCTGTCATGGTGACGCCTCCGCACTTCCCTCCGTCTTTCTCGCCTCCCCGCACTTCCCTGACCATCCGTACCCAAACCCTCTCAGTCTCCTCTTCTTCGTCCTCGACCCCTCCCCTCGTATGGCCGCCTTGCCCTCCCTCCGCCGCCTCCGCGCTCACGCCGACGCCGCCCGCAGGCCCGAGCTCCGGCGCGGAAGATGAGGGCCATCGGCCCTGGCCCCGCCTGGTTTCTCCCCTTCCGTCGTCGCCCGGGGATCCCCCCTCGCCCGGCCTCTGTCCTCAACCACCTCCGCCACCGGCCTTGGCGGCCACGCCGGATCCTCGACCCCGGAGGCGACGCTGTCCTCCGCTGGAACCGCATATTCCTTGTCTCTTGCCTCGTGGCCCTTTTCGTTGATCCTCTCTACTTCTACCTCCTCTTCATCGGCGGCCCTGCCTGTGTCCGCATTGACTTCAATATCGGCATCATCGTGACCTTCTTTCGCACCGTCGCCGACCTCTTTTACCTGGGCCACATGCTACTCAAGTTCCGGATCGCCTTTGTGGCCCCCAGCTCCAGGGTCTTCGGCAGGGGCGAGCTTGTCACGGATCCCCATCAGATTGCTATGCGCTACCTGAAAGGCGATTTTTTCATCGATCTTATCGCCATGCTCCCCATCCCCCAGGTAGGTATTTATCGCGATCCACCTATCCGATTGTCTTTCTCTTCTTTTTTTGTGTTTGTTTCTTGCATTCCGCTATATTCTTGTCATCTTCCTTTCATTCAAAGAGCAAAAGCATATTATTATCATACACATTAATTGTAGTTTGTGCATAAATCATTAGCATAAGAATCCTTTACAAAGCGACTATTCAAGACTGCCCAGAAACCAAGGTGCTTTGGAACTCTCAAATTACAATTATAAGTTGTCTTACTCTATGAATGTTTCTTGCTTTAGGTGTGTATATCAAAGATTTCTCTGGTCCTGAACAAATTTTGGGCCCAAATTCCCTGTTAGCTAATTTACAACCAATTAGCCTGTTTGACTAATCAATCAACATATGAGAAAAATCTTGAGCTGTCTAACAATTTTGATCCTTTTAGACAGTGAGGGAAAGAAAAGAAATTCTTACATACTGTAGCTTAAAGTTGGAATTTCTATTTTTTATTACATTTATGAATTGGGGAAATAAATTACATGGAAAGATGAAAAGATTATCAAGGAAAGACAGGTAGACAAATGAGATGAATTGGATTGAGGTTGTGCTCGGTCAATTGCTAAATTATGAATTTGGCTTGGATTTCTGTAGCTAGTTCCAGAAGTTCTAATTTAACTTCGATGTTGACTAAGATATTTTCTTTTTCTGTTTCCCACTATGGTTTATTTTGTATGTTTCTAGTTTACTTTTGATTTCATATCTGTGGTTTGGTTGGCATGATTTGGTTGGGACTATGATTTTGGATCCTTGATAACTATCTCTTTTCTTTTCATACCACCAAAGGAGGTTTAACCTTCGAATGTTAGAAATCCAACATGTTTTGTATGACATCTAAGGCCTTCAAATTCCATGATTTTGAATTTCCTGGTGTTTCTTTGAGTTTCAGATATTTTTATTGTACTAATTGGCCCCATATCGGCATAACACATGTTGACCAGAACCAAGTCGTTGTTGGATACTCTAATTGATCTCTACATTCATGAAAATAATCTAATATGTTCAAATGTTGTTGATTTTCTTATTCATTCACTTTAGGGAAAATATGACAACTTCTTTCTTTTTTACAGATAATAATCTGGTTTGTGATTCCAGCTGTGAGCAGCTCTTCGGCTAATCACACTAACAATACACTTTCATTGATTGTTTTCATCCAATATATTCCAAGGTTATTTCTCATTTTTCCTTTGAATGCACGAATCGTCAAGGCCACAGGAGTAGTTACAAAAACTGCATGGGCAGGAGCTGCATACAATCTCCTTCTATATATGCTGGCAAGCCATGTATGATTCTTTTTTCACTTATCCCTACTCAGTTACCACAGTATATTTTCCTGAGTAAGAAAATTGACCATTTTTTCTCCTTTACAGGTTCTGGGAGCTTTATGGTATCTTTTGTCCATTGAGCGCCAGTACACCTGCTGGATCACAGAATGCCTGGCAGAAAATGTCAGCACGACGACAATGCCAATTTGCAACCCTAGTTTTTTGGACTGTAGTAGCTTAGAGCTGCCTGAACGAAAGGCCTGGCGCAACAGTACCCTTCTGCTTAGTAATTGTGATGCCACGAATGATGGTATCAAGTTCAATTTCGGCATGTTTGCAGATGCTTTGACTAGTGAGATTGTTGCAGCAACTTTCATCGAAAAGTATCTGTATTGCCTCTGGTGGGGACTAAAAAATCTAAGGTGAATTTGATGAAGCTATATTCTGATTGCCTAAATCATTTTTGATAGGCCAAATCTTGTCTCATATCTTGCTCTTGAATTTAGATGGCTCTTTTATTTTCAAGTTTAGTGTAGCAAAGATGTGAAAAAGAACATAGTTCAGAGCAAAAAATTCCATTGGTGTTCAATAGCTCTATGTTTATGTTGATTAGAGCTGATAATTATACATAATTTTGAATAGTTCCTTGTACAAATGCATTAATAATGGGCCTCATAGTGTTTGGTAATGTCGACGTCTTTTCTAACTTTTGTGGTAAAACTATGCACACCCAAGTAGATTATTATAGTCTGGAGTCCACTTCATATTGTTATAAAAAAGAACTTTCATGCTTGACAATGACAGTATGGTAAGGCATGTTCATCCAATCATTTTCTTGAGTCTTATGGACTTTGCTGAAAAGAAGACAGGCTGTAGAAGGCAGGCATGTTCATCCAACCAGCTATAATATCAGATATTTGAAATTTGACACTTTGTATTTAAGGGATTTATAAATCATGAGTCTGTCTTCACAGTTCACTAAATAATTCATTTTATTTTGCTTATGTTTTAGTCAATTGACAATATTATTTTTTTGTCATGAAACTCAACTGTCTTTGCACTTCACTAGATAATTCATTTTATTTTGCTTATGTTTTAGTCAATCGACAATAGTATTTTTTTTGTTGTGAAACTCAACTGCCTTGTGACTTCATTTTGTGCATTAGTGTTCTCTTTTTCATTGGAAAAGATTGACTAGAGTGCATTATTGATTACATTTTTATGAACTTAATTAGTGCTTTATCTTGTTTCTGTTCAGTTCATATGGACAGAATCTGGGAACAAGCACTTATATTGGAGAAACAACATTTGCCATTCTCATATGCATTATGGGTCTTGTTCTGTTTTCACATTTAATTGGAAACATGCAGGTACCATTTATTATCACAAAAGATGATCCATTTCTGTTAACTTTCTTGAGCTACACATGCTTATGTACTTAATTTAATTGCTTGCTATTGGTGAATATATTTGAGTTGATAAGGTTGTTCATTTTTCTGTAAAAAGATGTTAAACCTGCTTATCTAAATATGTAGATCTTTTCTCATTACTCTGAATTCGCACATATTTATGCATTTGACATATGACATATCAGTGGATAGCTTTTGGCCTGCATGTTCATTTTCCTTGTTCCAGGTCTGCAGCATCTAGTTATCTGTGTTTTTGATTCTTCATTAGTCTTGATAATTCATATGTGGATATATGTTATGCTTCATTTTGTCCTTTTGCATTGTCCATAAAGTTGGCTTTAATTAATAGGAGTCACTTTGTCCTTTTACATCTTTGTCATAATAATAAAGTGACTCGTTTTACATTTTTGGCTTTAATGCATGCTCACTTTGTCGTCAATTTTTATCTGTCATAGATAACAATTGAACAGAATGTTATCAACTGAAAGTATTACTTTGTAATACAGAAAATATTTCATTTGGTAAATATATTTCAGTTGGTGATAAATAAAGTATTTCTTACCCACAAGGTATTACTAAATTTTTTATGGAGTGGCAAACCTGGTTCAATTATTAATGGGATAAAGAAGTGGAGGACACATTTCTATATGAAAATTATTTTGATTCTGCTGGATGTTGTAGAATCATTCAGAAAGCTAAACTAAGGTGAAGTTGTGTCACATCATTTTATATACTAGTCTTTGAATATGTGGGGTTAATTCTCAGATCGAGGATCAGATGTAGAAGACTTGAAATTATTTCATCATTAGGATTAAAGCCTCTTCTAGGATATACTTATCATCAAACTTGGTTCTTCTAAGATCACAACTATAAATCTGTACAGATCTTAGCAGAATAACATTTCTGCCCAACAATACGTTAGAATGACTTCTCAGATATGCACTTATTTTTTTGTGTTCTTGATAGTTTATGTGACATTGGTATTGTAAGCATCAGAATACTCAAGGTCTAGATATCAGGTCAACCAATTTGCTTGCTTACATTATGGTTTATTGGAGAATCTCATAATGGTTTCAATTCTTTTGTTTCTTTCACAGGTTATCTATTTTGTAAAATAAAAGTTATTTTTGTAATGGTCAGTGGCCCATTTCATGTAACATTTAAACTTCTGCAGCTGAGAATGATTATTCTGGATATGACCAAGTGAAACCTGCTTTTCTATTGCTGGTATCTCATTGCACTGAATTCACTTCATAAATTATATATTTTCGTATCAAGTTTATCGATAAGTTGTTTAGTGTGAAGATGATAATTGCATATAAAGTCCTTTATCTATCTTGTTTCTTAACTAATTTATGTTTACCTAGTTGCATAATCCATTGTTCTTTTTTCTTCTTCTACTTCCAGACATACTTGCAGTCTATTACCGTTAGACTTGAGGAATGGAGAGTCAAGCAAAGGGACACTGAGGAGTGGATGAGGCATCGTCAACTTCCGCCTGACTTACAAGAACGTGTTCGGCGTTTTGTACAATACAAGTGGCTCGCTACTAGAGGTGTAGATGAAGAATCGATTTTGCAATCTTTGCCTTTGGATCTTCGTCGTGAAATTCAACGACATTTATGTCTTGCTCTTGTTCGTCGAGTGAGTGTGGCCCTTTATTCTTACATTTTTCCCCGTTTTCTTTCATTTCATCGAACTATGATAAAAAGTTTCGGCTTTATGTTTAGATTACAGGCTTTCTACGGGCACATAGCTTTGTGCAGTTCTTCGACGATCAAATATAGACAATTCATGCAAAGTGGAAATAACCTCATTAGCAAACCCTTCTGCTGCAGGTCCCATTTTTTTCACAGATGGATGATCAGCTACTAGATGCTATATGTGAACGACTGGTCTCATCCCTGAGCACCAAGGATACCTACATTGTCCGGGAGGGTGACCCAGTCAACGAAATGCTTTTTATTATCCGAGGCCAACTTGAAAGCTCTACAACCAACGGCGGTAGAAGTGGTTTCTTCAACTCAATCACTCTGGGACCTGGAGATTTCTGTGGTGAAGAGTTGTTGACATGGGCTCTGATGCCCAACCCAAGCGTGAACTTTCCCTCATCGACTCGAACAGTCCGTGCCCTCAGTGAAGTTGAAGCGTTTGCGCTTCGAGCTGAAGATCTCAAGTTTGTAGCAAGCCAATTTAAGCGCCTCCACAGCAAGAAACTGCAGCATGCTTTCAGGTTCTATTCTTACCAATGGCGGACATGGGGAGCTTGCTTCATACAAACTGCATGGAGGCGGTACAAGAAGAGGAAATTGGCAAAGGAGCTGGCTGCACAGGAGTACCTCTATTATGATCAAATGGTGGATGATGATGATGATGATGAGAGCCTGGTCATTGAGCCTGACGGGGCTCCTTTGCTTTTGGATTATGCTGATGGCGTCGAGGCCCCGTTAGCTGAAACAGAAGCTGGGAGCAATTTTCAGCATCTGGGGGTGACGATACTTGCTTCAAAATTTGCCAAGAACACAAAGAGAGGTCATCAGAAGGTCACTCAGCTGACTCAGGCTGCCACTAGCATCAAGTTGCCAAAGCTGGCGAAGCCAGATGAACCTGATTTCTCCATGAACAACAACGACGGCGACATGTGACATCTCTGGTAATGCTGTTAGATTGTAAAAAATGTCCATAATTAACTAGGAAATTTTCAAGGCATTTTGATGTAAAAGTAGCAGTGTATCCAAATCTAAAATTGCTCTCTCTTTTGTGTTGACTATGAGCTAACATTTCTTTTACTTCTCTGATGGAAAGACTACCAATTCACTGTAAGCTTAGGTTTTACATGAGAAACAGATCAACAGCATATCAGGGGATCGCTCACATTTTTCACATGGTGGCTGGCTTTTGTATTCATCTTGTATCTTGGAAATATTCCACACAAAGTATTAGATTTATCTCTTAAATCTCGGATGTATCGTGCATATTCCTCTTAATAAGTGAAAAATCTATCGGCTTTGTGATAGGGGCTGTTAGGTTTTTCTGTTTGGATCTATTGGTTCGTTCCGAGTTTTATAACTATGATATGGTTATCTCTCATATTTTTCAGTTAAGACATCAGTATGAAGTTATTAGATGACTTGTGCCAAACAGAACAATCCTCTGATAGCAACACACCGAACACCAACATCTTTGTTTCCTGTTGTTTCTAATGACTGATGCTCCTACTGTGAGGTAATGATCTCACAAACCCAGACAAACTCGAGGATGAAGATGAAAGCAAATAGAAAGAAGACTGGAGGGGGATGCTTTCTTTTCCATCAGGAAGAGTACAACTGCCTTCTACCTCTGATGAGTCATTGTGGTGGAAATCTTTGGCTTTGCTACCACCAGGATCTTGCAAGCTTCCATCATGTTCCAGCTTCTCAGCTCCAAGCATGAAGTCATCCAAATCTGTCAATGATTTCAACTGCCGGTTCAAAGAGGCTATCGTCTTCTGGCATTCTTCCAATTTCCCAGCAGCCACAGCAAGTTCTTTCTCCTGCTACACATAACATGATAACATCTACTAGTTAGTTAATGAGGTACAGCTTTAACCTGCATATAGTAAGTGAACAAATGATTCACCTGTTTTATCTTCAGTTCTGGATTGGGGTTTGCAGCTCTCCGGAGATGAGCTTCTTGCTTGATCTTCGACAAATCAGCCTCCAATTTATGACACTTAGCTGCAAATTCTGCAGAAAGGGCTCTTTCCTCATCAATTTTTGCTTCACACAAAGCCACCTTATCGCTCAGCTTCCCGGTTTCTCCGAGTGCTGAATCAAGTTGAATTTCTAGTGCCTTTTTTGCTGCTTCTATAGCCTCTGCTTTAGTGGCAAACTCATGTGCTGATTGAAGCTCAAGCTCCAGTTTCTTTCTTGCTGCCTCTGTAGCTTCTAGTTTAATTGCAATTTCTGCAGATAATTTAGTCTCCTCCTCTGCTTTCAGTTCCCAAAAGTTAACCTTCTCCTGTAGCTTACTTGCTTCGGAATGTGCGTGTTCAAGCTGAGACTCCAACGCCTTCACTTTTGATGCCAACTCTGAAGAAAATGCCCGTTCCTCCTTTACCTGTTGTTCTAATACTCCAATAGTCTCATTTAGGCTGCTAAGTTGTGAATGAGCTGATTCTAGCTGAGAGTTCAGTGCCTCTCTAGCAGCCTCAGTATTATCTATTGAAGCTTTGAGTTCGAAAGATGATTCCCTCTCAGATTTAGAACTTTCTTCCAACAAAGATACCTTCTCGCAAAGTTTTCCATTTTCCAAGTACGCTGACTCCAGCTGAGTCTCCAATTCCTTCCTCTTTCCCTCCAAGTCCATAAACTCGCTCATGGCAGTTTGTTTTGATTCATTCTCCATGTCCAGTTTGGTTTGCAGTTCAACCACTTTGCTCTCAGCTGCTGTCACCAGACTGCGAGATGCCTCGAGCCGATTACGTGATTCAGTCGAAGCTATCTCCAGTTCTGCTTTCTCATGTTCCAGTCTCTCAACCTTTTCTTCTAGTTCGATCAACATATGATGCATGAACTCTTTGTCAACTTCTAGGAGGTTATATCTCCTAACAAGTTGGTTGGAATCAGCTTCTGGTTCAAGATCAGAATTTTCAGGATCAGTCTCAGGCAAAGCAACGAGTTTCTCCATCTCAAGGAAATCATCCATGAGCTCAATCTCTACAGGACATCTGGTGAGGATCCTTGAATCTGCCTTCTCACTCTTGAACTGATCAAGCTCAGCAATTAATGCAGATGCCCATGAATCTGAGCATCCAGGTCCATTATCTATACCACCGAGGGACCGCTCCCCGCTATCTGATTGACTGTCAGTGAGAGATTCCACGCAAGCTAAGCTTGAAATGGGCTTGTGAACACTTGCAGAAGATGATCTACGGTTTGCAATCTGCAACCTACTACATTCAGCTTCAAGCTTAGTGACCTTTTTTATGCTCTCTAAGTGCTGCTTGCTAGCTGTTTCTGCTGCTTTATTGCTTAGCTCCCTCTCCAACAATAAAACCTGGATATCTTCAGATTGAGAGCGGAGCTCAGTCTTCAGAGCCATGTTTTCTTTCTCAACAGCTTCAAGTCTTGCTTTCAATCCATGATCAAATGTTCCAGCTTTGGTCTTTGCAGCTTCAAGCTGTGCTGTGAGTTCCACAAGTTGTTTCTCAAGCACATGCTTCTCAGATCCCCACATTTGTGTCTTCTCGGATATGGAATAACGAACTTTCTCCTCCTCCTCTTCTCTCGATTGATGGAGCTGCCTGACACACTCCTTGAGTGCTCCATCCAGTTGGCTAATTTTATCTTCAAGGGCAGAGTTCTTCTGGAGTGTGGTCTGAAGCTGCTGCTTCAGGGCTACAACTTCGGCTTCCGCCTGTTCCCAACCTATCAAATTTCATAGTTCAGAGTACGAATCAGTGAGATATCAGTAAACTTAGTTGTTGATGTGCTTCGATCTCGTAAAAGCACAGAACTTGATAGAACTTTTAGTAACTTTGTTTGTTCTTATAATAAGGAAGAGATCGAAAACATGCTCAGTGACTCATATAGTCTTGATGCCAAAGGTTGCCATAACTTCGTATCATTAGGTATCAACTAGTTTATTCATTATAGAGTTAGAGATTATGCATAGAGAAAAGCTAATGTCATTAGATCGCAAAACATGTCACAACACCTGCTTCATTGTCAAACTAGAAAATAAAAATTGAAAACAACTCTTTAAAACTTTAAAACCACGATTAAGGGAACTAAGACATCGGTATATGCTAAGAGTAAACCTTTCCTAACATAAAATGAGAGTGCGACTATGGGAGAAAAGCAAGGAGTACAGAACTAAGTCTAGCCTATCCCTGTATGATGTGCATAAGTTTTGTATCTTGATTAGCATTCTTAAGCAGGCATAAAATATTGCAAAAAGCATGGTTGATCTTTCTGTAAACCTGAATCAATAGATATCTGTTTTAAGGAGGCATTCTTAATTTATGTGCTAGTAGTTCACTATGTCATTTATCTTAACCTCTTCAAATCTACAGCAGTAGCTCTTCTTACTTCAGGGGACTGCTAGATCTAGAGCCAATTACCTGAAACAGCTTCTTCTGCAACTTTAGCATGCTGCTTGACAAGATCCTCTTTGGCACTTATCTTCAGAAGAGCAACTGATAGTTTCTCTGTCAATCTCTTCACAGTTTCATGAACTTCACCATCAGAGGCATTGCATAAAACCTCTCGCGACTGCGCTTGGCTGACTGAAGCATCATTCGGAGAAGCCCTCGATAGCTCCTGTTTTACAATCAACATAACAAATTATTACTTTGAGATTTATCCCCAAGCACACAAATCCTTAGTTTTCCGAAGCACATATGAATAATCTAGTCGGTTGGATTTGCAAAAACATTTATGTAGAGAGTATGAAGAAATTCCTCGACATCTTTCATCCTAATTTTGAGACTTCAACCAACATACCTACTAGCCCTAGGTTGCTTGAACTTGGCCCGGCTAACAAAATCTAAGCTCTTCAGCTAAAGCTCGAGATGAGAGTGTTCAGTCACAGATCGGTAGGCCAAATTACATGAGTTTCCTAACAGCAGAAAAATGTTAGAAAAGCTTTGTAACAGCTTGATGATCGATCGCGATTAGTCTTGCGGGGAAAAAGTGACCTCATCAATGGTGAACAAATTCTCTTTTCCAAGAATTACTAATGATTATATGCTGCAATCAGTCTATTCTGAATTTTTGAGTCAGCTGTCAAAGGAACAATAAGATCCTCTAAGATCCAAATCACAATAATTTCATAGCACTCTCATATTGAGTTTGCCTTCATGATGATACAAACCTTTCCCTGTTCACAAGGAAGATCTACAATGCAATATTTACTTCAGGCACTATTCTGGATTCCTTCATCATCTACAGAGTTCGGAAATCCGTAAACTGAAAGAAAAACTAGAAGAAGAATCAAAGAGGGCAGCAGACGACAAACCTGGTCGTCCGAGTACCTCTCAGAATGAGAGGATACAGATGTCGAACTCTCGGTCTCTCCGGGGCTCTTCTCCGATGACTTCCGCCTCCAGAGCCAACTCCGGCGATCCATTCTACGATGTCAACCGTCTAATCAACCATGTCTGAATGCCACCTTCCCAATTCTGTAGTAGCTCCAAATCCCTAGAAATTTAAACACATGACTCCTGCGAACAGAAAGAAGTGCTGCTCAAAGATTCGAACATGGAAACTACAATATACGTCGCAAAATGCGGCTCAGAAGAATCAAACATTAACATCCTTGAATTTAATTGCCCAAAAGTTCAAACTTTCTTGACACTCGTATCTAACGACTTGAGAGTAAATGCCAGAATCATCCAAGATCGCATCTTTTCTACACATGATAGAATCACAATACAAGGAAAAGCAAACAATCCATCGGAAAGTAAAGATAAAATCCAAGAGAGATGATGATCAAGCCTGAGGAAACCTGCACATCATCCCAAAATGTCGTCTTTCGGGACCAATATAGTCACGTTCAGAATGGACGAGAGAGAACGCAAGAAAAAAGTAGGGCACGAAATCGTCGTGGGTTCTCGATATTTACTCTCTGTTTTCCTGAAGTGTTCTCGATCGCGTCGTTGTCTTCCCCAGATTCGAGATCTTTCCTGCATGCAGAGGCTAAACTCACCTCTCCGAGGCAGCGCATGCGATTGGGAGAGGAAAGTAGCGTCCTTGGCGACACTCCGCAGCTCTACTCCACTTCGTTTCCGAGGATCACTCCCGTTTTCCTAAACCCTTTCAAATCGGCGCCGGCACTATTCCCGCCCTCGGGCGCAGGGATTGCACCCCTTGCCGCTGTTCCTCCCCCGCTGCTTTGTCCTTGTATCATTAGCTCTAATTATAAGCTTAGCCCAAAGCTAACAGCTGTCAGTCTCAACTCCTCTGCTTGTCTTGTTTTGTCGCTCTCCTAATCTCTCTGTTTTATATTGGTTAATAAACTACAATTAGAGGAGACTGCTAACCTGTTGTACTGTTCCTAAACAGGGTTTTAGATAGCTACATGAGACTTGCAGATGAGACATTAAGGAGGGAGGGCCAATATAAAATGTCTGACACCAGTCAGCACTCACTATGATCTGTGTCTTACAGTCAAGATTGCTGTATGACTATTTAAATTGACAAACAGGCCATGATCTTTGTTTCTTGGGATCTGCTTTTTTCTCATGTTAAGCATGAGAACAAAGAGGAGCAGATGTCAAAGTTTGCCTGTTTGTGTCACTACATGTGTCATGGATCTTAAGAACTTGATCTTAATAAGAAGAGTGTACTGTGTAAGGTTTGGATGTTTATGAGCTGCTGCTAATTGGTGACAGGCAAATCTTATCTGCTAAATCAACTTTGTGAGCACTGAAAAATTGCAGATAGCATTTCATTTCCATATGATGGAGACCATTATGGCATATTAGATACACCTTGCAGATCTGACAACTCACCTCTTTCTCTGGCTGAGATTTCCCCTTCCACCTAACTCATCATGTTGTCAGCATAAAGTTTCAAGGCAAGTAGATGTGTTCTTGCTGGATCTGAATGTTCTTTCTCCCTGGCATCTTCTTTTACTGCACATTTGGAATGTATGCGTCTGTTTGGTGGTTCAGGCATCTCTATTCCCTCCTTTTCTACCTACCAGTCACTTCAGGAGGGTAAAACTGAAGCTAAGAACAGGCCTCTGCTACACTTCTTCCACACAGAAGAATAATTCCTCTCTGCAGCTTTAAGATGGCATGAATGTGATGCAGGTAAGTAGCAATAGAGCTTTGTGGAGCCAATGTTGCAGTGGCACCACTGCTGTAGCCATCATTGGATGGCTGGCTGGTGAACTTGAAAGGTGGCCCTATCACTAACAATGGCACTTGTTCTACATCTGTTTTCTTAGATCTGTTGGTCTGTGTTATGGTCATGCAGTCTCTCTACCACCAGAAGTTGATAATGATGAATGTGCAGTGATCAAGTGAGATTTCAAGAGGAAAAAGTCAACAAAACTATGCATGAGTTATGAAAAACCTAAGATAAAGTGGCTGCACAGTCAACTGCACTATGATTTCATACACAAATATGATTTCTTGCTCCTTATTCCAACATTGCAAGATCTCATGATTTGTTCGTTATTGAATTTGTCATGAGAGTCAAGCAGATAGATATGTACTGTAGGAGTTCAATGATTTGGAAAGTTTCTCTTCTTTTTTCTGAAAACCTATTATGACAAGAGCAGAGTTGGTACCAGTGGACCTCTATGCCAGAAGAGCCCCCAGGAACTTTATGGTTGCCATGGCCACTGTGAAATGGATATGAATGTACTAATTTAAGGATCACACACAGAGAAAAAGACACTGAACTTTATGTCCCCACAATCACCTTTAATAGTAGCAAAGTGGTCTACACTTCACACACATCCATCCAAGTCAATAGCAAAGTAGGTTGTGTGGTGTCTTTAAGCGAATTTATCCTTCAAAGTAAAATATGGGATTGAGAAGGACAAATGTACACAAACTTATCATTGATATTGAAGAGATTTACTTTTACTACTCAAACTCTAATCAATTAGGTAGTACAAAAAAAATCTTTTATTCTCATTGAAGTTACAACTGGTAAAAAGATTATTATACTCCCCAAGTACTTACCAACTGGATTTCAAAGATAAATCTTAGAAAAGACGAACAGAGTTCCAGCCCCCTACAGTCACTAAAATTCCATGATGTGAATGACATGAATTGGCATGTCTTAGACATCACTTGTTTCTCCGAAATCATTCAAGCATGACAAATATATCTAAACGATCATCATCAGGTTCCAACTACACTAGTTTGGATCTTCATCTCATCGACCAAGTCAAATATGTTAAGATGTCCAGCCTCACCCAATTACTTTAGATGCATAGGCTCCTTGTTCAGCCTGACATCAGCTGGAATTTGCTTGATTTGCTTAACAAGCCAGCAATTCTTTTAGAGATCAGATTTCCTCGTTCTTCCAAGTGCTCACAAGGGTCGACAATTTTTTTTTGGACATGCTACTTACTGCTCAGCAACAGCCAAAATTGATACAATGACATCAAATGTTGTATGGCTGTGTGCAGTTTCTCACACAGGCATTAACGTATTATTGATCAACCAAATCAGCAACAGCAAACATGCCACTGATTTAAGCCACAGTTTGTGCTGAAAATGGTATAGGATTACTTGAGATGTTCTTGGTTTGAAGGCATAGATTCCTTTTCTGGTGCAGGTTGGCTGACATTAGTACTGTTGACTTCGAGTTTCTTCTGTGCCATTTCTCTCTGTATCATCGCCTGCTCCTGCATTACCTTCAACATTTCTTTGGCTTGCATTTCGTCTTTCTGAAGTTGCATATTCATGATGATCTCCGCACTCTTGTCAATTGGTTTGAAGTACTCTTCTATCGTGGCTTCCTACAAAAGAGACATTTTAACAAGGATTATAGCTTCTACCATCCAACCAAGAGAAGCAATGAATATTAGCTATTCTTAATGAATTTAGCATTCCTTCTTTCGGCAGCTCAGTATCATAATCAACCAACAGAAAAATATAAAGCAGAAATATATATAAGAACAAGTATGCATGCTTAAGTAAATCCATGCGAGTTCTCCAGACATGAGATTTATCAATTCATCTTGTCAACTTTAGTCCATCCTCTAGGGCTATCTTATTGTTCAATGGTTTGTCATTACGTACTGTCTGGAAATTAATAAGCTATATGCACCTACACCTGTGTCATATACCTAAAACCTATGTGCCGTTATATGTCTGTCTTTTTCCATCATATGTTTTCGGTTTATCAGAACTGTTGCTGCTTACTATTTTTCAACTTTAAATAAGATATATTCAAGTTGTTTATCATGTGCATTTGTAATCACGGTGTAGTATGTACTGCAGCATTAAGTATCTAATCCAGTTGCAGCAACATGACTTATTAATCTTTAGATGAGACTTACATTTGAATGAATGATGGTAGCCTAGACTAATTCTCCAGATGGAAACTATCCAGACACTTACGCATCTTATGTAGGTGAAATGAAGGGGCCTACAGCTTGTTCAATTCCCCAAAGCAAAATGAATTTAGAATGGGGCTAAGGTAAACTAAGAAAAATAAAGAGGAAAAGGAAAAGGGTCTGTCTCGTATCCTCAAAGTCACATATAAAAGTCAGATATTTCATGAAGTAAACCCCTTTTATGTCCGATTACAATATCCATCAATCAGCACAATAAACTTCTTAATGCATCTTAGCTGAACATCACTTAAGATAAATTTGAGTACTACTATCACTATGACTCTTTTTGGAACTAAAGGCTGCTAAATGGAGTTACATATAGAGCACTGACCAACAACTTTGAATACTTTTTAGGACCTAAATTAAATCTAAAACAGAAAACAAGAATATTAAAAAATTCCTACATAAAGACAGCAACTGGAACCGGAGGGATTATAATCTTGTCCAAAGAACATAGTCAATGACCACCAACGTGAAAATAAACTACAGCTAAACTGTATCCATTGGCATCTACCGCATAGACCAAAACCTCAAGCCCATATGGATTTTTTTATAAAATGATCCATGAAGAAATCATAATGGTTCAAAGATCTTTGAAATCTACATTTCTAGGATCTTTGAAATTATAGAAGAAAAATATTATGGTAAAAATTTATTGCTATCATTTATTTGTAGCTTCAAAGGTGTTAATCTAACAAAAATATTTCCAACCACAATTATTTTATCAAAGTGAAGTGAGATCAATCAGTAACATCGTGTAATAATTGCTTCTTGAACTAATATACTATCAGGTCACAGGTGGACAATAACTTTTTGATAGCATTGTATCTGAAAAGAACTTCAGATGCACCAGAAGCCCATTGTAAGAATATTTTATCACCAAAGCTATCAACAAATGCATTTTCAGGAAAATTCATCTAATATAATAAGCATTTTAGTCAGTTTTCACATGATGCCTAAATGAATGCTTCCAGGCATGCCATCCAACACAACTGCTATCTCAGACGTATTATTGAAACTCTAGAACTAGAAACTTACGCCGTGACCAGTGTGCTAGAGTATACTATAGAGCGGAAAACAAAAAATACTTTTCCAACATGTTTTTAACCAACCTGCCTTGTCCACCAACCTTGTGATTGGATGTAGCAAATGACTCAACAGATAGGTCCTGCATGGACCTCATCACTGCCTCAGATCACATGACAAAGGTAGGCAAGAGAGGCACGTGATAAATGGTTAGAAAAATAATTGCTCAAGAAAAAAGAAAATACAGCAAATCTCTGATGTTTCCTATGACTTAAGGATACTTGTTTCTAGTAGTGGTTATTCTTTCTCTTTCAAATGTATGATCAATAAACATTACTAAATACATGAACACTTTGCAACAGAACATAATTCTTGAGCATATGTGAAGTTGAAAACTTCCCTTGATGAATCATGCATTGGAAGAGATGTTTAAATGCATTCGAATATCAAAAGGAATAAAGGATAAATATGTCAAAGTATGACTTACAGTTTCTACCAGCTGACGATTGAGTGCTTGCATCTGCTCAACCATGCGCCGAACTTCTGACAGGATGACCTGCTCTGGAATTGTTCTCAGATCTGCCTTCCTAGCTTGCGCCTGGATAATATAATAGATGATAAGCATTATGGAACAAGTAAATCTATAGAAAAACTACAATGATCCAATAAGAGAATTCCACTACTGTTAGTTATTCATATCAAAGGTTGAGAATCAATCATACAACTCCAAATGGGCCCCAGATCCTTGTATAGCATATTTAAAATTTCTATTTCTACACCTTCAGCATCTTGCTTAATGAAACTAGTCAAATAAATGAAGAGTTAAGGTTGCAAAGTCATATGAACTTATGAAGCATTCTTTAAAAACCACTGGCAGGTGGTGCAACTCAGGTTGAAAAATGGCTCTTGACTACACTAAGAGCGTATGTATTGGTAGCGAAAAGATTGAAGAAGATGAAAATCCATCTATGTTACATCCTCCAAATAACTCTACTCTGCCATCCCAGTATATGACTTCTGATGAGAATTATGTCATACCATCAGCCATTTCTTGAGCAGAAAATCACTGAGAATCTGTGAATGCGATGGATATTTGGGAAACCAGTACAAGTCTAAGTCCACCGTGAAACTTGAAATTTGGATATATGTAGGTTTGGTAAGCCAAATACTTGTATCACTTAATTGACAGGCCGCCATATTGGTCTCCTATGCAGCTGTGCTTAAATCAAGATGATTTTAACCTGGCAGTGATGACATGCGTACACCTGCCAAACTTGCCAAAGCACAACCTAAAACGTAAACATGCAAAATCTGATCATTCCTGAAAAGTAAGTTAGATCAAATTACTACTGTTAATCAAATGGAGCCGTATATAATATATGCAACAAAAACAACAACCAGAAACATCACCGGCAATGACTAGTGCTTAAGCAACCGAAAAATGTCAAAAAACCTGCTCGATTCGCTTTTGGAGGTGCAATCTATATGCTCGGATTCTTCTTTCTTCATACCCTGAGAGGACTCTCACCAGAAACCAAGCCTTTCTTCCAAATTGAAACAATTTATCCATATCCTCGGACCGTATATACCTCTGCAACACATAAAGGGTCTCATTAGAAGTTCTAGGTCAACTACTTTTTCCTTGTTCGCAACAAAGATCCCTATCGATGATACCCCATGTTGAATCTGAAATAAAAGATAAAGATCCAGTGCTAAGAAATATTATTTGGTATAAAACACGATCCAACACTTACCGGGCTCTAGCTTGCACGATCTAATCTAATAAACGAATTAGGGAATCATACAAGCCGGGCTATACTTATCCACAAGGAAGAGAGGACTGATTCCACAATGACTGAGGAGGTTTAATAGCGGATGCGGACGCCACCCGTAGGATCTCGTGCGACGACGACGAAAGGGTTCCAGCGGGAATGGGAAAAGAGGTAGGCGCAGACGGAGGCGGCGGCCGGAGAGATAAAATAGACGGTCTTCAATGGCCTTCTTACATATATATCCTTGCTAGTATTGAAAAATCTTAATTATTTGGGATCAATTATATATATCATTCAAATAGATTAAAAAAATCATATATTAGTTAAATTCAAAATAATTTATAATTTTTATTAAATTTATTTAATTCTAAAAATATTTTTTCGTGAATAAAAATATTTTTTTATCTTTTCTAATAACTTGAAACCATGGTATGTCATATCGAATGGTACCGCATGGTACAGGCGATACGTACCAGTCCGACGACATACCGATACGCGGATCATCCGGTATCGGATGGAACCTGTATGTAGCAGTGATACAGGAAGAAAATATATTAAACTATTCAATCAACCTGGTATATCGCTCGGTATATTTTTATTAATCATTATATTTTTATTATATGAATAATATCTTTATTAGTCTCTCAATCATATTAAATAATTAATCTAAGATATCCAAATTTTTTTAACGTTTTATTCATCTAATTTAATTATATCCAGTTATCTATTTCTAAAATCACTAAGATTATATTTTATATATTAAGTTTTAATCATATTTAATCTAAAACTTTTAATTTCTAAGACATGCCTCAATAAGTTTATAATTAATTTCATCTCAATTCTCATTAATTAAGATAAAATCATTAACAAATAATATTTATCATGATAGTTTATCATATGACGAGTAAATTCATTCAAGATGTAGAGATTTGATACGGAGCCTTATATTTATCATTTAAGGAGGAATCATGAAATAGCGTAATCGTTGTTGCTCTTTTATTTTTTGAGCTCTAAATACATTATTATACCTCGTTACATTAAGAAAAATAGCTAACCAACTCGCACATCCATCAACATATCTAAATTCACATATCACTTTATAAGCCTGAAACTTGTTCAAACCTTCAAATAGATTTATAACACAATTAGAAAATTTCCTCCTTCTCCCTCTATTGGTAGCAGTTTTGCACCCAACCAAAAGACAAATCCTCTCAGTAGATCAGATAATGCTTATCAAAAGCTTCATAAGTATTAATTTTTAACCTAATTCTATATGGTTACCAAAATATATTATTTTTTTTGTTTTGTATTTCTTCTTATCAAATATAGGGTTCATTAAAAGAATAGCCAATGAGTTAATTGTAAGATAAACCTGCCGCGACACCTCCCGGATCCATCTCCGCCACACCCCCAAATCTGTCTACCGAACAACCCTAAGGGTTGATCACGTCCTCCAAAACCTCATCGCCAACCGCTGGCTTCGCCTATCGGATGTTGGTACCAACTCCTCCCTCTCTTGCACCCCTCCCCGCGAACGTGCCTCCGACGGCTGTTATGGCAACGAGGACGGTGACCACAAGGAGGACGAGGAGTATACCAACAAGGAGGACAAAGAATACACCGACGACGAGGACACCAACAGGGAGGACGAGGACGAAGACGACTACACGGATGACAAGGACAGCGACGAAGGTCGTGACTTAGGCAAGGGTGCCTCGTGACTTAAGCAACGCAAGCTAAGTTCGTATTGTGGCCGCAAGGGTGCCTCACGCCTTAGGCAATTCCAGCTAAGGTCATGATATTGTTGTATCAAAGTGGGCAAGCACTTCAAGCAAGCAGCGAAGGAACTTCGCAACTTTGCCATGGCAAAGCATCGTGGAGAATCAAGTAAGGCGGGGCAAGCTGGATCCTGGCCCCAAGCAGCAGTAGGTGGGTTGCATGTGCACACTCGCTCTCATGCTGTTGGAGCCGCTCAAGAGGAGCATGACAACGAACATGATGAGTAAGAATTTGGCTACTCTCCACGAGCTAAGGAGGTGCAATCTGGAGCGCCAACCGGGAAAAAGAGTCACAAGGAGAGACTTACAACGACGGAAACCCACTTGGATGTTCTCGAAGCGAGCTTGGAGAAACTTTACCATGACCAACAAAGGCTTGTTGGGGTAGAGAGCTCGCAAGAGGAAGTAGAGTCCAGGATCGACAAGGTCGAGGCCCTAGTCGACCGACTGTCAGATGACACCAAAGACTCCGTGCAACACCTATAGGAAGTTATGGCGGAACTCACTTCAAGGGTGGTCATGCTCACCAGAGCACTAAATGCGGGAGGAAGCAACACCCGTGTTGTACCATCACAGAACTTGAGGGCACCCGAGCCTCATGGTTATGGAGGGGCAGAGATGCCAAGGAGCTCGAGAATTTTCTGTTCGACATAGAATAATACTTTCAAGCTATGAGGCTCGATTATGAATATACCAAAGTTTCTATAGCAACAATATATTTGAACAGAGATGCAAAACTTTGGTGGCAAACCCGTTGGGAGGAGATCCAATAAGGTCGGTGTCGGGTTGACACATGGGAGGACTTGAAGCGGGAGTTGAGAACTTAGTTCCTACCGGAGAACACAGAGTTCGTCACAAGAAGAAAGTTGAGACAACTCCGTCAGAGGACTTCCATCCAAGACTATGTGAAACAATTTTCTGCACTAATGCTGGACATACAGGATATGTCCAAGAATAACATGTTGTTCAGCTTCCTCGATGGTTTGAAGCTATGGGCTCAACAAGAACTAAATCGAAGGAATATCACCGATGTAGTCGGGGCAATTACTATTACAGAAAGGCTCACGGACTTTGTTTCCTCTGAAGACTCGGGAAGAAGGAAACAATCTTCAAGCAATCGCCCTCCAAAGTATTCTCGAGGGAAGGAGCTCGGGGGTGAACAAAAGAAGAAGAGTTCCCACAAACGGCCAAGCCCGAAGGGCAAGGTCTCGAAACCTTTAACAACTTCCATCCACCCCCCCCGACCCGATCGAACAAGGGTAAAGCTGTTGCTCTTAGTTTGAGCAGTTTTGAATCCAGCAACGATGAGGAGTTGCAAAGATCCCGGATATGAGCAATGCATTTGTTGAATGTCATATGGGGTCAAGTGGGGAAGAACACGAATATAAAGCTACAAAAAGCAGGAAGTAGTGAGCTGATGTATGTAGACATCAAGCTAAATGACCAAACGACCAGTGCAATGGTGGACACGGGTGCTACCCACAACTTCATAGTCGATCGAGAAGTAAAGTGAGTTGGGTTGATCTTGGAGAAGAGCCCAAGTCGAATGAAGGCGGTGAACTCGGAGGCCAGGCAAATCTTCGGGTTGGCAAAGGGAGTTCCCATCAAGATCGGAACATGGAGCAGGAACACCAACATGATGGTGGTGCCATTGGATAACTTTCAAGTGATTCTTGGAATGGAATTCATGCACACGATGAAGTTGGTTCCCATGTCGTTCCTAAACTCCCTGTGTATGATGGGAGGTGATGACCCCTGCGTGGTTCCCATCTCTCGGAGAGAAACCAAGGAACCCCAACATATATTGGCATTGCAATTGAAGAAAGGGGTGCGAAAAGGTGAATTAACATTTGTGGCTGCTATGAAGCTAGAGCCACTCGATGAGAAGTTCATTCAAGAACCTGCTGTGGTGGCGAACGTCCCGAAAGAGTTCACTGACGTTATGCCACCCGAGTTACCGAAGACTCTTCCACCACGCAGAGGTGTGGATCACAACATCGAGCTGGAGCCAGTAGTGAAGCCTCCAACGAGACCACCCTACCGCATGCCCCCACCAGAGTTGGCAGAACTCAAAAAGCAGTTAGGTGAACTGCTAAGCGGTGGTCTCATCCGTAGCTCTAAAGTACCATTTAGAGCTCTAGTTCTCTTCCAGAAGAAACAAGATGGGAGCCTCCGACTATGCATCCATTATCGAGCCCTCAACAAAGTGATAGTGAAGAACAAGTATCCCATTCCGCTCATTGCAGACTTGTTCGACCAGTTGGGCAAAGCCAAGTATTTCTCAAAACTTGACCTTAGGTCGGGGTATTGGCAGGTGCGCATTGTTGAAGGCGATGAAGCGAAGACTACTTGTGTGACCAGGTATGGAGCATTTGAGTTCTTACTGATGCCTTTTGGCTTAACCAACGCTCTGGCCACGTTTTGCACTCTTATGAATCAACTATTCAAGGAGTATTTGGATAAGTTCATGGTTGTCTACTTGGACGATATCGTCGTCTACAGTTAAACTCTCGAGGAGCATGTCAAGCACATTCGGACAATTTTCAAGGTTCTCAGGGAGAACACTTTGTTCGTGAAAAGGGAGAAATACTACTTTGCCCAAATGGAGATTTTATTCTTGGGGCATCGAATCGGTGATGGCTCCATTCGGATGGACAAATCAAAAGTGCAAGCGGTTGCGGAATGGCGAACTCCAAAGAAGGTGCTAAAGTTGAGATCCTTCATTGGTTTCATTAACTACTATTGATGCTTCATAGCGGGGTATTCAAAGCGTATAACTCCACTGATAGAGTTGCTGAAGAAGGAGCAGCCTTGGAAGTGATATGACAAATGTGAAATAGCATTCCAAGATCTGAAGGCTGCTATTCTAAAAGAACCGGTACTCAAATTGTCGGACTACGGAGAGCCTTTTGAAGTCCATATAGATGCTTCAGACTTCGCTATTGGGAGAGTACTCATGCAGGAGGGTCATCCGGTGGCCTACGAGAGCCGCAAGCTCAATGAGACTGAGCGACGGTATCTAGTGCACGAGAAGGAGATGACAACGGTGATGCACTGTCTACGAGTTTGGTGACACTACCTTCTCGGATCGCGATTTGTGCTAAGGATAGACAACATCGCTCTGAGCTATTTCCAAACACAAAATAAACTTTCCCCAAAGCAAGCACGATGGCAGGACTTTCTGGCTAAATTTGATATGGTAATGGAGTATAAGCCTAGAAAGGCAAATGTCATGGTTGATGCACTGAGTCGGAAAGTGGAGCATGTGAATGCCGTACAATTGGAGGGCGGAGGCAAAGCAAGTCAATTGCACTTCAACTTCCTTTTCGGGATTAGGGATGGACTGTATAGTGACCCCCAAGCAGTTATCCTAATGCAACTCATCAAAGAAGGCAAGGCATGATGATTTTGGGTCCAGGAGGGACTCGTATACATTGAGGTGGACAATTTAAGGTGTGAACTCTTAAGAGAGTGTCACGATTCCCTTTGGGCTGGACACCCAGGTATTCATTGAACGTTGGCTCTCGTGGAGAGGGTCTTCTACTGGCCGAAGATGAGAACTAATGTGGAGGAATACGTTCGAACGTGCCTCACTTGCCAACAAGACAAGGCGGAGCAGTAGAAGCCGATAGGACTTTTGGAGCCATTGCTCGTACCAGAAAGACTGTGGGAGAGTATTTCCTTAGACTTCATATCAAGCTTGCCACTAGTAGGGAGACTCGGATCAATACTCATGGTAGTTGATCGATTTTTAAAGTATGCAACTTTCATTACTGCTCTCCTATATTGTTCAGCAGAGGAGGCAGCCAAGCTGATGATGAAGGATGTAGTGAAGCATTGGGGAGTCCCGCACAATATCATCAGTGATCGAGATGCTCGGTTCCTAGGACGATTCTGGACCGAGCTATTCAAACTGTTGGGATCCAAGTTATACTTCTCCATAAGTCTCCACCACCAGATGGATGGCCAAATCGAGAGGATAAACTCACTCCTGGAGTAATATCTTCGGCACTACGTGAGTGCCAATCAACGAGATTGAGTGAAGCTGTTGAACATTGCCCAATTCTCCTACAACTTGTAGCGGAGCTCTGCATCCAACAAGAGCCCCTTCGAGATCATTACAGGACAACAACCGTCAACTCCTCACACCATGGCAATTGGATATACTGGGAGTAGTCCGTCAGCCTACCACTTCGCAAAGGAGTGGCACCGAAATGCAGATATTGTACGAGCTTACTCGGAGAAGGTGACAAAAAGGATAAAGAAGTGCACATACTTGGGAAGGCGACCACAAGAGTTCAAGGTTGGCGATTTGGTGTTGGTAAAGCTCCAACCAGCATCACTCCAATTCTTTAGGGAAAAAGTCCAAAAAGGATTGGTGCATAAATATGAAGGGCCCTTCCCAATTATCAGTAGGGTAGGCAACGTCTCCTACAAGTTACAGTTGCTGGCGTGGTTCAAAATTCACAACGTTCTTCACGCTAGCAACCTAAAAGCCTACCACTTGGATTAGCAAGATGCTTCCCGAAGTGTTCCAACTCGGCTACCTCCCACTATAGCCTCTTACGAGAAACGAGTTGAAACTATTCTAGCGAACCGTAAGATAAAGTTGCCCAATGAAGATGAGCAGACAGAGTACTTGATGAAGTGGTGAAAGCTTCCCCGAACTGAAGTCAGTTGGGAGCCTAAAGATGCCCTATGACATGAAGAAGCAATCATCAACAACTACTAACAAGCGTCGACGAGGGCATCGAGAGTTTAAGTGGGGGAGAATGTCATGAACGATTATCATGCACCTGCAACAACTCTGTTCAACGAACCGTTCATCACTCTCATCGACATGTACAGTTGCTTGACATCATGTTTTGTCTTGATTTTAAGTCATTTTGCTTATAAAAATGTAAGTTCGAACAAGTTGCAGCACTACAAAGCGACCGCTCACCGAACCGAGCAAAACAGCCCCAAAACAGCTCCGTTTTCATGTGCCACGGGCTGTTTTCTGTAGTCCGCTTCCGCTCACTAAAACGTTAGCCATCTCAGCCCCTTTGAACCCCCCGAGTGGCACAAGGCTAGATGGGGCTTCAGTATAGTATCGGGCGTTAAACTTTTCGTAGGTTTGTACGTTATCTTGACGGGAACTTGTTGTCATGCACGGCACCTAGTGAGCAACTGTTTGTGAATTTGCAATTATTCGTTCAACCCTCTAAAGTCCTTATTTTCCCCCTCTCCCTATTTTCTCTTGTGCACGTAAGGTGCTCGCTGAATTGCTTGTAAAGCTTTCCCTTTTCGTGAGACGTCGAGACTTGTCCATCGCTCGTTCTTCAAACTAATCAACTTTCTCTTTTTATAGGTCATTCAGGACATACGAGAGGTTACAAGTGGGCTGATCTTTGCGGAGCAATATCGCAAGGACGAAGCGTGACTTAGACAATGCAAACTAAGTTCGCATCTTTGTCGCAAGGGTGCCTCGCGACTTAAGCAACGCAAGCTAAGTTCGCGTCGTGGCTGTAATGGTGCCTCATGCTTTAGACAATTTCAACTAAGATCGTGATAGATCGTTAACTCCGGCGACGCCGTCGAGTTCCTCGAAGCCAACTCGGGCCATTGCGTGGTCATCAGAGGGCATGAAGTCCGTGCCACGATCAGCGAGGAGCCAGAATGCAGGCCCCGGCTCTGGCGTTGGGACGACTGCATCGATCTCTACGACGGGGAGGATGCGTGCTCACCTAATTCCTTTCGTGGGTTTTACATCGAGTCGCTGGATGACAATGATGACGATGAGTCGGAAGAGGAGAAGGTGGAGGAAGGTGGGAATTTGGGGCTGGACGATGCAGAGGAGGAGGAGGAGGCGGAGGAAGAGGCCAAGGAGGAGAGATTCGACCGATGGCTGGAAGGATTCGATAGCCTCGTGAAATGATTAGATAAGGCCCCAAATATGGATGCAAATTCGCCGTAAAAAAGCTGTGGATGTGGGAATACAAATAATAAAGGCCACAAAATAATAAAAATTATTGAGAAGTTGGATAATCTTTTTCCACGGAGGCATAAAAATATCAGTCCTAATCAAACACGTCAAGACATTAATCAAATCATTTAGATATGATCAAGATCTTGATGCACTGATTAGACAAATAATGCACTCTATTTAACAAAGGATTAATGGGTAATGAGTTGACCAGATCATGTGAAACAACCATCCCCCCAACTCTATTTACCATCGAACGAGGCTTTTTGGTAATAACATTCCAATGAGAAGGATTAGGAGGACTTTTGGCCTAATCGGGGCATCGTATCTAATGATTCGATCGGAAGAAGCTATTAAACATTTCGAAAAGACAGGAAAGCCCCAGTTGGGTCTCACAAATTACACGCCATCGCGGCTCGCTCCAGGAAGCACCAATCGAAAGCCTTTTTAGGGCAAAATAGTCATTTCGGAAGTGATAAAATTACGTTTAAGCCGTTGGTGCTCCAAACTCGATACAAAATACCCCTCCCTTCTCTCCCCTCGAGAAGAGCGCGTCTTCGTCGCCATTGTGCTTACGACTCCCTGTAAGCCTTCGGTATCGCAATCCCTCTGATCCGCGATGGGCTCCGAGCTCATCTACCGCGGTCACGACGGCCCGCCGGCGGAGGACGGCGGCGAGTACTCCCCGAGGCCGGAAAAGCGGGTCGTTTGGCTCGCGCGGCCGTTCCGCTACCTCCTCCGCGAGCAGCGCCTCCTTTTCGTGCTCGTCGGGATGGCTCTGGTCTCCGTCTTCTTCACCTTCGCGCCCCCCTCCGCCACGCCTTCCAGCTACGACTCCCGCCTCATGGTTGACCGCGCCCGGCAATTCTCGGTGCCGGCGGTGCACGGCGGGTACCGGACGGCGCTCGAGAGGGGCTTCGTCGGGGCAAAGGTGCCGCTGGGTCTGAAGCGGAAGCGGCTCCGCGTCGTGGTCACTGGCGGCGCGGGGTTCGTGGGTAGCCACCTGGTGGACCGCTTGATCGAGCGGGGGGACAGCGTCATCGTGGTGGACAATTTCTTCACGGGGCGCAAGGAGAACCTGGTGCATCACTTCGGGAACCCCAATTTCGAGCTCATCCGCCACGATGTGGTGGAGCCGCTTCTCCTGGAGGTGGATCAGATCTACCACCTTGCCTGCCCGGCGTCCCCTGTCCACTACAAGTTCAACCCCGTTAAGACGATCATATCCTTTTCTCAACTTCTTCTCCGATTTGGTCGTATAATTCTGTGATAAAGATCGCTCCTCGGCAATCGGTTTTCGGTTTTCTTTCATAGAATCTCATAAAGTTGCGATTTTTTTTCCTCTTGTGTCGCCATTCAGATTTTTTATTCCTTCGCATTTGCAAATTCCTATCTTTTATTAAGATCTCTTTATGGGTTATTGATCTTGATTCAATTTAGAATTTTCGGTGTGGACTGTTAATCCTAAGGATTTCTGTAAATAGAGTCACAACTTCTTTGTCTTTGATTAAGATTCGTTGCTTTCAACAACATCTGCTGTTACTCTGGTGCGAGTTCGATTCCTTGTAGCGAACAAGATGACTTCTCTTGATACTATTTAGCTTGATTTGGACTCTTCAGTTTGATTAGTGGTGCTTAATGGTTGGGTGAGATCTTCTACACGAAGCAGATGGGAAAAAGAAGTATCACGTTTTGCTTGTTGAATGCCTTGATTCATCTAGCTCCTGTGCTGTCGGTGCACAAGACCAACGTGGTGGGAACTCTCAACATGCTCGGCCTGGCCAAGAGAGTAGGAGCCAGATTTCTCCTCACCAGTACCAGTGAGGTCTATGGTGATCCCCTGCAGCATCCACAAACTGAGACATACTGGGGCAACGTCAATCCCATTGGTATGACTCCTTCCACCAATCTCTTTCATGATCCATCTTTCCAGCTGTTTGCCTTTGGAAAGTCTTCTACTGCAAATGCATGCCTCCTGAGGTGGCAACTCCATCATCAGATTTGCTTTTGCAAGGAACAGCTTGTCTTGGGGTGGTTGGGACTTTGGAATGGACCAGTTCCAAGGTCTGCTTCTCTTCATTTGTGGGACAAAGCATGGGATATCTTATGGCTCACGTTGTTTTCTTTATGCTTGACGACTGCAGGGGTTAGGAGCTGCTATGACGAGGGCAAGCGAACCGCAGAGACCTTGACCATGGATTACCACCGTGGTGCCCAAGTCGAGGTCATCGATCTCTAACCAAACTCAATGATGCAAAAACTTTGTTGTTGACTTAATCTCTTTGAACCAGTCTTTTGGAAGAGTAACATAAAATCTTGTTTACAGGTGAGAATTGCTCGCATCTTCAACACTTACGGGCCTCGGATGTGCATCGATGATGGCCGGGTAGTGAGCAATTTTGTTGCCCAGGTGTGCTTCAGATTGTATTTTAATTTATTGTTTATAAGCCTCCACCATCTTGTTACAGGTTATTGGCATCTAGTTTTGACATGATCTCTTGTAGGCCTTGAGGAAGGAGGCTCTGACTGTTTATGGGGATGGAAAGCAAACCAGGAGCTTCCAGTATGTCTCTGATCTGGTAGGGCCTTCTTCCTACTTTAGCAACTGTGAATTAAAATGGTTTTTCGGATTTTACTTTTGGTATAAATGATTTACATTTGTGTTTACCAACGAACTTAGCAACACTGGAACTTTGGATATTTCATTCCTGTTTGTAATGTCACCTGTGCCACCAATACGGACATGTAGGTCCCAAAGTTCATGCAATTGGCAGGGATGGGTCCAGTGAGAATTTGTATATCTAACAACTACATTCATGTATATGGCCAAACTATTAGATGTAGATAATTAGCCGATGCTTCTTTTTGCTTCATTGCCTCTGATTTTCCATTGAGTTAGTTCATGGTATCATTAGTCCAATATTTTAGTGTAAAACTTCATTTTCTATCTAAATTTTACCTCATTTTTGCAAAAAAAATTTTGTTGAACTTGTAACACCATACTCCGATATCGTCATCGATCGATTAGGCAGCATCCTCAAGGTTCCCAGCATCCCTTGTATTTTGATCCCGATAGAGTTGTTTCCGTTTGTTTGATATGTCATTTATATTAGAGTTGCAGGTGGTATCCCCAGAATTATTTTCAGGAAAAAAGGATCCAGTAGTTGTTGAAGTTTTTTCAATTATGAGGGACTTAAAGGAATAGATGGAACGTAGCTTTGACATTTTCCTATGATTTCCTGAGTTGAATTTTAAACACAAAACGCAGGTGGAGGGGCTGATTAAGTTGATGGAGGGTGAGCATGTCGGTCCATTCAACCTGGGAAACCCTGGAGAATTCACCATGCTGGAGCTTGCAAAGGTGGTGCAGGACACGATCGACCCTGATGCCAAGATAGAGTTCCGACCAAACACAGCAGATGATCCCCACAAGCGCAAACCTGATATCACCCGCGCCAAAGAGCTGCTTGGCTGGGAACCAAAGATCTCCCTACGAGAGGGCCTCCCTCTTATGGTCTCTGATTTCCGCAAGCGTATTTTTGGTGATCACTCCGAAGTTGATTTAACCACATCGGGCACCGCCACCATCACGGACAATGGATCTCCTTAAGACACATTGCTCATGTTGCTGTTCTGACTCTCAAACCCGATTCATCCTATGCAAAGATGAAAGGCCCATACAGAAGCACAATGGAAAATCAGCTTATATTTCATTGATATTCCTAATGATTGAGCATGTTTTTTCTTTTAAATTCTTCGTGCTGCAGTAGCTCGGCTGAGAGCTAGCTGCAATGCACTTTTTCTCTCTCTCTCTCTCTCTCTCTCTTTTATGTGTTTTTCATCATAGTTTTTTATCTTCCTTCTTCTTTTAGAGATTGAACCAGCTGTCCTTTTATTGTGGTTATATGAATTTAATATAGTGTTTAACATAGTTTATCAGTTTTTTTTATCTTGCCTCTATATCAGGAGACTGCATGATAAGCCTATGAGTTGAGATATATGTATGATGCATTTGTAAACAGGGAAGAAACCATTTTGGATGGCACCATCATTAGATTCACTATGTAGATGTCAACATTTGACTTTGGTAAGTGGGTGTCATATCATTTTACTCCTTTTACTAATAATTGTCATATTATTTGGTTGATACCATTTATGAAACTTAAAAGACTCTGAGCTAAACAATATCTTGGTGATAAACTGTTCTATTTTTTGTTCTATCAGAACTTCAAAATAAACATAATTATTTTTTATCTAAGTAATTAGTGTGGTAATGGTTTATCCAATTTATTTATGTTGTGAATCCTTATTCAAGTTTTAAAGATTTAGGCAGGCTTACTGCTGAAATAACTATCCATGTGCAAGAATAAATTACTATAGAAAAAGGAATGAAGACAACATAATTTGTGACACTAATGAGAACATTTTGGATTTATTTTTAAAATTTATATTAGCTAAGGATAATCGCAATTATCAGTTTGAGCTTATTATATATATTTGAAGATATATACATATATATTCGAATTTATAATTACAAAATTGATATTTTCATTATGTAAAGCACCGAAAACACACTATTTGTTCGACAAATTACTAAAATTGAAAATACTAATAATTATTGTTGTTGTTATCGTTATTTCTTGTTCGTCATCACATGACAATCTCTCTCACATGGCAGAGTGATGCTGCGTCCGCCCCTTCCACCCGCAGAGGAACCTCCCGGGTCGCCGCGACCACCGCCCCCCTCCCACCGGCGAATCGGGGCTGGCGTTCCACGCGTCCCCGTTCGCCTTCATCGGCCACCGATCGACCCGGTCGTGCGCCCCGCAGACGCTCCGCCGGTCCAGCCACGCGATGATGTCGGCGAACACGGCCTCCACGTTGTCGTCGGGCTCCCCGGCGGTCAGCCCGTGCCACATCCCCGGGTAGAGCTTGATGGTCTTGTCGCCGCTCCCGGCCCGCTCGTACAGCGCTCGGCTTACCTCCGGGTCGGTCACCGTGTCGGCCTCCCCGTGGAGCACGAAGAAGGGCAGCGTCACCTGCCATTTCCGCGGCCGACGCCGCCGCCCGAGCAACGACATCAGATCAGCGTAACCTCACCGCCAGTAACCGACTCCCGGAACGGCCTTGAGTGTATCCGAAAACCCGCGGTAAGTTTATGGTGGTAAAAGAAGGCATACCATGGTTAAGCTGCTCTCGAGGTTCATGCTTGTCCTAAGCAGTTCCAGCGCGGTCTTGAGCCGCGGCTTGTCTTGGTAGATCAACTTGTTGTTCCTAATCTACATATAATATATATACATATATAGTTAGTAGATTATTATTTCGTATTAAGATATAACATATGGAAATGTCAATCAATACATAACCTCTTCACGCTTGATTGGGTCTTTGAAGGCAGAGTCAATGACGTCCTTGGTAGGAACAATCTTCCATTTGGGTATGATCTCCTCTATCCGAGTTAGAAGATTGACCACCACCGGATGAGGCTTCACCTTCTCTGATATCTGCACGTAATGTAAAGCAACACAGTAATCAGGTATGTTAATCTTCCTAGAATATCAATCATAAAGACTTTATCATATTATCATATCAAAAATACATTCTACATATCACCACCTTACACATCGGCGCCAGGAGAACCGCACCATCCCAGAAAGTTGGGTCCTTCCGATGGAGGAGGAGCGCCACCGCGCCACCCATCGACTCCCCATACAAAAATCGACACTTGTCTTGGTTCTCCGACGATCCTGTACCACAATGATACATGGTGATATGATGATGATGATGATACTACATATCTCTATTTGCCACCATGAATTCAAAGGATTTATTCGAGATGTGCATGTTTGGCCAAGACACGTTACATTTAGCATTCATGCATGTCTAGTAACCCTTTTTATCGACAAAGGCATTTTACTTCTACCAATCCATGTGAGAACAATAAATAGTGTCTAAGATGACAAAGAACTGTACGCACAAAGAAATGACAATATCACCTTCACACCCTTTAAGTTAAAGATGTAAGAAGCATTTTCCATGTCGAATACCAATATTATGATAAACATAAAGACTTAAGAACATAGAATTTACCGCAAACAGATTTGAAGAACCAATCACAATCGGCGACGATATTATCGAACTTTTTAATGTAGCATCGGGCACCCATCGACCTCCCGTGTCCCTCATAATCGAGGCCGAACACGCCGAATCCGGCTGCCGCCAACTTGGTGCCGCAACCTAACACCACCATCATAAATCACTGTCATCAGATCACACACAATGGACCCAATCCTCCTCCATAAATCTAACCACATTAATTTCCCTGCTCATCAAACATTGTTCATAAATAGGACATTGTTCAGTCACCAACCAACGATACTTGGTGGGCCTCACCAGCCCAAACAAACAACAACTAGGACGACCACAATTACTACATGGGCCCCCACATGGAACCAAATCACTCGTGGTCGTCCGATCGTTTCGTCGACCGGAGTCGGTCCCCGATCGGACGACCGAGACGAGACGCCACACCTCGAGGGCAATGCAGCTGCATAATAAATTCTCAACCTTTGCTAATTAGTGGTGTGTTTACTTGGAATAGATTGGAAGAGGTGGCTTTCTTGTTTGTTCACCAAACTACAACCATTAAGAGTTGTGTATTATCGAAAGTGACATGGCCTCATGGAACTGACTGTTTTTATAAATGCTCATAAATAAGTCATTAAAAATGGCACTTGAAGATAACATATACATTGCTACAATGCCACTACTAAGCTAAAATATATAACATTATGATGTCATAATCATCATCATTCTTTTCATTTTTCCACATCATAAGTAGTGAAGACACAACTTATTATCAGCTAAGCTAACTAACATTCTCATAATTAGCTTCACTACTCAAAAAACTAATTTTTCAAATACATAAATGATGATTGTAGTAGACAACAATGGCTTATGACTAATTAGTAGGAAATAGCAATAACAATAACAATAACAAAAATCATATGAATTTTTTTTTATCTTTGTTGAGATCTATAAAAATTTATATATATTTAATTAAATTTAAAATACTTAAAATTTTATTTATAATTTTTATTAAAATCTAATTAGTAAAATGTAGCATGGAAGGAAGTAATTCATGCCATATCAAGTTGAAAACATGATGACATCAAAAGAAATAAATAAAGTAAACGAAGAAGGCATGGGAAGAAGCAAAGAAAATAAATGTCCCCATCCTCCTTCCCCAACCGGCCAAGCCCTCCATGTTTTACCCTAAAGTTCTTAGCGGACATGACTTTGGCTTTGGCCTTTTCTCCAAAAGTCACAGGTTCTCACAAGAAAGTCCATGCAATTAATACCCAACCTTCCATGCCCGCACAAGCAATTATTAGCCTTCTGAAGAAGTTGGAACAGAGTACTTGCTGCAGTCATGGAGTCCAGGGAAAGGGGACAGCAGCACCCAGCATGCACCAAAGAACCCATTCCATTCAACTTGGGAAGATGGATGTGATGATCTCACCTTTCATGAATCCACTGCATTCCATGCCGTATCCTGCAACCAAGAATGAGATGATGTTATGTATGGACCGAAGACAACCAAGTAGCCTGTGAAGGAAGAGATCATGACGACCATGACAGAGGAAGACGAGGGCTTTCGGTGAAGAAGAAGAAGTGGGCAGCCATCTGCATGTGAAGAGCCGCACACCTCTTGAGTTCCTAATGTACTCCTGCCATCATCATCACCATGAAAGAAGGAAGGATCAAAAAAAGCAAGAGCTAAAGGAAAGCAAGACACACAAACAAGATGATGACAGAAGAAGCTTGGCAGAGATCAGAAATATCAAGTTCTGGATCACCTCCCGGTACTCCACCTCCATGTGTTCGGCAACAGCTCCAGCAAGCATCAAAGCATGACCTTGAGGAAACGAATGGTGTGGGAACCTGACAACAGGGGACTCGAGAGGGATTTCTTGAGCAAGTGAATGAAGGGGGAGATCAAGACAGGGACAAAGGAACATGGAGCAGAGGCATGGGGTGGCAATAAATATACCTCGATGGGGATGATGATACACGTGCCAGCAGTACAGCCACAGGAGGTGGTCAGCAGCCACCCGCTTTCCCCTCCCCAACCCACACCCATTCCCTCTATCGCAAGAAGATTTGATCACATAATAAACTTAAGTCTTTGGATATTTCTTCTGATCTGAAGATTGATTCCTTCGATTCCCCACTCCATCGGTGCCCACTTCTGTTCCCATCATCCAATATTTAATTGCCACTTGTGCCCACAACCTGATCTAAAGCCAGCAGTACAGACAGAGAGAGAGAGAGAGAGAGAGAGAGTTATGAACTGCTCCTTGATAGGATAATAAGCCAACTTGAAACATAGTTTTTGATGTGATGTATGTACAAAGATAACTCGAGAAATTGGAGTCTGGAATCCTTCCTGGGGAGTTGCATCAGTACTGGTCCCTGATCCATGCTTCATGTAATGATGGTGATGATGGATCTTGCTGACCCCATGATTCCTACTTGTTGTATAAGGACCACCTCCTGCTGCTCCGTCTCAGTCTCCACAAAACATGGGTTGCAGCTCAACAACTTGGCATCAAACCTCGAGAAGATGGAGAAGCCATTGACAGTTTGATGCAGACCTTAATGGAGGTCGAACGCTGAGTTCAGACACCTTTAAAGCTTGGAGCTTTTATTGTACCTTCAATAGCAACTGTGGGATGCAGTCATGTCGCCACTCTAATTCCTCAGTCCCTTCAGAGCTTGTACAGTAATCTCACCTCCTCAATGCAAATGTACACAGTTTCTATGTGTACCCAATTCCCTCAGCAACCTCTGCAATGTGACTTTCCTCTTTCTTACGATTTCTATGCAGAATGACCATCAGCATTCATTCCTCTTTCTTGCATGTTGGACATTGAAAAGCCAATGTCCACTGAATTGAATTCAAATGCTTCCTATATTTCTTTTTGGCATCTGATGGGAAGCCCACTACCTTTAGTTGCTTACATCTTTTCTTGGCTGCAATCCGTATGAGAACAAGAAATAATTTCAGAACAATGTTTCTGAGCTTTTAGGTTCTTCCATCCGAGCCTCTCTCCTTCGTATTGGCGAGACGGAATCGATCCTTGTGAGAGGAGGCTCGTGGCACTGAGAAAGCTGCGTTGGCGTGCCAACTCGGCTCCCCGCTGGCGTCACTTATCGCAAAATTGAACCGCGTGGGACACCAACTGGGACCCACTTGATTGAGAGCCCATGATCAGCCACATCAGCGCCACGTCGGTACAACTGCGTGTGCTGCCGCACGACGTCGGCGAGGGATCCTGTGTCTCGGGAGAGGTACCAGCCACGAGAGAAGGAACTTGAAAAGAAAGCCACGTCGGCCTTTAACCAATGGGACGCCTCCCTCGTCTATGCATTATCTGGATCGAGACTCGGCGGCGGCACCCGATCCACGAGTTGCGGTGAGAGTTACCTTACGATTACATCGGGTTTCCCCCATCCGCCCCTCTCCCTATTCTTGGCTCGGAGCTTCGCCGTGCTCTTTTTGATTTCTCCTCGTCCATTCACAGAGACAGAGAGCCGCGATGGCGGAGGAGAGCAAGAGCGGCGTAGGAGCGGTGGCGCAGGCGGCGACGTCGCCCAAGATCGTCCTGAAGAGCATCGACATGAGCGAGAAGATGCGGAACGACGCGATCGACTGCTCCCGCGCCGTACGCCTCCTTCGATCTCGAGCCCCTTGTTTGCGTTTCATCGATCCGTGAAGAACTTTGCTCACCGATCTTTGGTTTCTCCCTTGATTCGTTTCTCCGTCTTTGTGTTGGCGCAAATAGGCGTTTGAGAAACACAGGTTGGAGAAGGAAATCGCCGAATACATCAAAAAGGAATTCGATAAGAAGTATGGGCAAACTTGGCACTGCATCGTCGGGCGCAACTTCGGTATCCATCCTTTCCTTGCTTTCCTTTTTTTCGCTTCGTTCTTATCCTTCGGACGTAAATATCAGTTTCTCTTTTTCTTTCTTTTCAATTTATAGTGCTTCATGATTCGTATTGTTTGGTCTACTTGGGCTTTACTTCATAGAGATACATCCATCGAATATTTGTAGTTATAGCTGATCGACTGGTGAGGTTTCGAAGGGATATTGTTTTCTTCCATAGATTATACTAAGTTGTAGACTGATGCGGAAGGATGATGTCAGAGGTACTTATTTAGTTTCAGTGGTTCTGTGGATGGACGTCAACTATCGGAGAGTTATGTTGCAGTATCATAGTCATGTTAATTGTAGCATGAAGTAGTTTTTGCGTTTGAATATTTTGCTGTTTTGGACGTAATTAAACTTCCAACTAAGTGCACCAAGCATCTGAATGTCTATCTTTTATGATTTGTATCCTAGTAATTAACTTAACCATAAATGCTTCATTAATGGGTTTCTGCAGGTTAGTGCTTATAGTTGCTTTACAGAACCTTTCTTGTTGCTAGTTTACTAGAAAATATTCGGCCAAGAACTTGCCTCGCCTTATTTCATGTTGTTGGTTTTTCTGTGCACAATCTATTCTTTCTTCGATATTGTGTTTTTAATATATGTTTTTTCTCTCATCTTATATCGATAGACACAAGTTTTGTTGACCGTAAGGTATCAGAGTATAGTTGTCAAACAATTTTGGTTTGATTGCATACCACATGAAAATTTCCCAAAACAGTTTTTACCTCTGTAGTTCTAGTAGACGGCAGTCAATGTTTTTAGATATTCCGGCTTACCAGCATAGCACCATGGTTCTTCTGATATACGGATGCATGCAAAGGGCAGACCCCCTCTGTTCCAAAGGAAAAAAGAAAATAAAAATATTTTGTAAAAATATATTCCGTGGATTAGCACATAGTGTAAGAGAATCTGTAGACCTGCTATTGGGTCACTGGATTGGTGCATTGACCTCTCCAAGTCACTTGTTGTTTTATGTTTTTTCTCATCATATGACTGATTGTCCTGTTACCTATATAAATAAATTCTATCTATGGTACTTACGGATTCCATGTAACCTTTTTCACATAATTATTTGACTTGCACTGATATTCAAATGTGTATCTATTCTCTAAGTGCACCCTAATAATTATCTCACTCTACTCTTTTCCATGACAATCGTTTAGTGGCTCAAAATCATTAATTTCTTCATTATGGAGACCTCTCTGTTTTTTTCATGTATGCTCTTACGATGTTCTTTCCTTATATCTTTACCAATCTCAAATCCCGGTTTTCCTGTGTCATCAAAGGAATTTGGATGGTTAGCTAATAAAGAAATTCCTTTTGGTTACATATTTTAATTACATATTTGACCTAATATGTTAAGTTTCTTCTAATTCTATTTCAGATGTAAAGATATTTTCTTTTTGATGTTAAGTGGATGCTTGTTATATAGAGGAGATTTATTGTAGGTAATGGGAAGAAATCACACATTTTTTAAACTTGCTATCATGCTTGGTTGACTGGTAACTTTCACTTTTTTACTCTGATTTCACTTAAACAGAAACAAGAATAAAATAGCTATTGGAAGTCAACCATGAAGAAGGGTGGCCCCAATGCTTTTGAGGCTTTTTGCAATTACACTGTTTGGAGAGGGCCATTGGTTGTAGGCCTACTTCAGTAGATAGAGAGACAATTTTCCTAATCTTGACTTAGTAACCAATATCACCACTGGAAATTGAGTCATAGTGACTAATTATAAATGTGCTTCCTTTGGAAGATATGTCTAAATTTTGGATATCAAAAAGTTCAGTTATTCTGCAACAGTCTAATGCCTCGTCCACCACCTGTGTCACTTCCTTTTCATCTGCATAAGGTGACATGAAGTGAGACTGCTGTGACCTGTTTATCTGTGTGATATATATTTTTGAATTGTGTTTATGTAAGTTGTTGAGTATGTCATGGAAATCTTGGATCACTATCCTATTAGTGTTGCATATGAAAATATGATCATACAGGTAATTTTATTCTAACAAAGGGTACTTCAAAATTTATGCTTTCTGATGGCAATTGTTGGCAGGTTAGCTCTTCTATTCCCCTAACAATAGAGAAGTGTTCATGAGATGCATACTTCCTATGTTTCTATTGCAAGCAGAGGAAATTATCAAAATTGTCCAATACTTTATCTTCTTGTCTACTGCATTTCTTGATTGCTATGTTACCTTGCCACCAAAAATCTTTCAATCCTGTGCCACATTTTGATGTGCTTCATTTATTTTGAATGGAGTATATTCAGTGGAAGCAATTAGGACACACATTACCTGGAGATGTTGTATCTCTAGGACCAGCGGCCACAGAGAATTTGTTGCTACACGTGCACTGGGGCATGTAGATCATAGTAGCTTACTGTAGCCATAGTTGTTCCTGCAGTACTTTCTGTTCCATTTGGTAATTGCCACATACAGGTTCTGCATGACATCATTGTTCAGATGTGGCATGTTTACGCTATGTTGTGATGTTACAGTGACTTGTGAACAACAGTATTGAGTCTGGTTTTCAGTTATAACTTATAATTTATTTGCACAATTTTGTCAATATCCAAAATTTGATTGAGATAATAGTAAGGTTACTGTCTTACATGTTTTCTCTCCGTACAGGGATAATCATGCTGGATAAAGCTGTATGTTAGAAAATAACAAAAGAGTGACATCTTAGATTTGTATTTCCAATCACAGTTTTTGAAATTAGTCGTTAATGATTCTTTATTTGGGGAGCTGAGGGGATGAGGGTTCAATAAGATACAGTGACCTGGCCTCTGAGAATTGGAATGAACTGGCTAGTCTGATCCAATATGTTGACATTTCTGTCCGTTTTATGATTAGTTTTAACTTTTAAAGACCTGTTTAAAGAGACCCATATAACGAATATAATAGCCCCCTAATTCAGTCTCAGAAAGCTATGGAATGCCAACATACGTCTGTCTATTCTCTAATTCACCCGACCCGATTCATTTTGGGATTCCTCATTACACTGTTTTTATTGTACATAATATGCCACTGAATTGACATGCAAAAAGCATTTAACATGAATCATCCGTCTGACAAAACTTCTCTCTTTCCTTCCCAGGGTCATTCTTGATGTAGGGCGTGTGGATTGTGCTATCCTTTAAGATAACTTTGTGTGGTCTTTTGGCTTCCCTCATTTGTAATATAAAAGAAATTATCGTAACTGTGAATCATAATAAAGCAACATCAAACAGATAATGGACATAAATTCTCCTATGAAGTGCCTATATAATATGATGAATCAATCTGGCAATTTCTGTTATTCAGATAGATTGGCACTTGTTTTTCCTTCACTGAATTAATTATTTTCGTTATTGTCTCATCACAATTCTCTTCACTGTGTAAAGTATTCTTTCTAATCTGGCTTCTGCCTTTGCAGGATCATATGTAACACATGAGACCAACCACTTCCTTTATTTTTACGTTGACTCGAAGGCTGTTTTGCTATTCAAATCTGGATGACTGTGAGTTCTTCCTGCTAATCCGATGCCTGGATTCTGCTCCGAATCTTTGGCTTGTCTATCTTATTAAGGATCTTCTGCACTCCCTGTATATCTCATGCACATCTCCGCTTTCACCTTGAACCGCTTTGAACAATGTATTTGTTGATCTATCAGGGAAATATCCTAACTTTTGGTTGAAATTTGTGCCATATTAGCAAACAGATTTCTCTGGGCCATCGAAAATGAGCAAGGTCAACATTCTAAGGGCAGGAAAATGTACGACTTTCCTCTTCTTTAAATCTTCTAGGATTCACATGAACTTGTATATTTGGATTCTGTGTCGCCCGCAATCAATCATTATGCACCTTTTTTTGTCACCGACTTGCCTTTTAGTCGATCAGCAATTTGTCATGCAGCGCTTGTCTTGACATATATTCTGAGTGGTATTGTGCAGGGAGACTTGTGTCTGTTGCAATGCATTTCTAGTTCGTAGAATGTGTATAACTTGTAGATTTGATTGAATACTGATGTGGTCATATTATGTTGGACAAGTAGGATTAGTGACTATAAACTCTACTCCGTCTTGGGTCCTGGAAAATGCAAGCAACTATGCCGATTAACCAGATTGGTTGTATCTGTTGGTTTTGATGTGTGAGGCCATGTGATTAGAGATGTTTGTGGAGCTATTATGAAGGCAGTCTGACCTGCTTATCTGCTGATAAACACAAGCAGGTCTCTTCTTTGAGTTAACACCATGCAAGGAGGCTTTTCCACGACTGATACACACCCCAAGGATCATCCAAGAATCTTTGGACTACCTTTAAGAAAAAGAAAATAAAGGTGAGAAAAACAAGAGAAAAAACCTTTCTGATACTGTCAATCCAGGATCTTGTGAGAACTAAGGTAGACAATCATATTTCCTTTTCTGATACTGTCGAAGTCTTTCTGATTGACCAGTCCAGTTAAGCCAGTACTCAAGTCCAAAGATGTGAGTCTTTTTCAAGCAGGACAAATAATGAGGAAATGTAGAACATTTGTTGTTGGCATCTTTCTTATGTAGAACCAGCAAAGAGTATGTATCAGTGATTTGGTATGCCAATTTTAAATGAACAGTAATTTGATGTCAAAAATGTGTAAACATTATTAGAGAAAAAACGAGATGAAAAAAATAATAATTTGATGTGTGAAAGATCTACACTATGACATGAATCTTTTATTATTTTTAATTAAATTCAGCATAGCTTAATTAGTAAGATCTTTGATTAAGATCATAGAATTGAATTTTGTCTTCTTAGTTTATCTTTTAATGTAAGAAAAAAAAACACATAAATATACCGAACGACGACATTATAGACAGATAGATTTTAGAAAACACTATGAACATCATGTCAAGATAACATGCAAGGCTCAGTAAAGCTATAGAGGAACAACAATCGAAGGGTAAATCCAACGATGCTCCAAGTGTTAAGATGAAACACAAGTTAAAAGGAAGTAAAGTAATGGAGTTAGTTGTATGAGAAATTTCATTCTTTATCTGGGAGGTTTTACCTTTTAGAAGCCTCCTTTCCATCAACGTGTAATACTTTCTTGTCAGGAGATCATGTGAATCTTTCAATAATAGAAGAAAACAAAACCCACTTACATTGATTCGGTGAATCCTTTCGTCATTGATTTTGCCTCTCTCGCAAAGCTGTGATATTATAAATTTAATTAATTCATTTATATTTTAACAGAATAAATATAATAATTTTATTTCATATATATATATATGGATAAGTTTTTTAAAAAAATCTTAAATCTTTATAATTTTTTTTATAGAGCACTCTCTTTTTGGTTTATTATCGAAGAACGACTCTTGGTATCTAAAAGATGAGACTACTCTGGCCTATATCTCTTGTTGTCATCCGCCACTTGAACCTCTTCCTAAGACCTTATTATGAGGCCCTATTACCTTTGCCCTGTCACTCGTAAGTTTTTGTTTCTACCCTATCATCCCTATTGTTAAGTTTGATGGAGAGGAAGGAAGTGATCACAACGAGGCTTCTCCTCCCTTCTCCCTTACATTGAAAGTATGTATTTGTTTATGCTGAAGGAGTGACAAGGGGCGAAAGCATGCTCTTTTAGTGTGGGAGGCCATATGGGGGAGGAGGGAGGGAAAATTTTGCCTTGGCTATCTCCTCCTTTATCGAGGTTTATGACGAGGATGACAAGGCTTTAACAATATCTCGATAGTGACAAATGAGATTGAGGGTGAGGGTAATGGGGTGAACATGGTCATGAGAAGGCGACGGAGCCTCATTGCGAGATGAAGGCAATGAGTGGCCATAATGGGGCTATGGGTTAGAGGTACGATCGGTAAGGTAGAGATCATGGTCAATCTTGTCTTTTAAAAAATAGGAGATGTTATGTGGAAATAAACTGAAAATAAAATCTTTTAGGGAAAAAATAAAATTATTTTTGAAGTTATATATATATATGTGTGTGAATTTTTGAAAAAAACTCACAACTTTGAGAATTTGCTGTAAGACATCTCAATATTGAAAAATATTCTTATAATTTTTTTTTTATAAATGATCGTTTTGCCCTTAGCCCCATTAGACTTGTCATCGTCTTCGTCCTTGTCATGCTTGTAAGTAGCCATCGTGTGAGGAATGAAGGGCCATGAGGGTCATCGTTGTCTTTGCTCTGACTCTCGTCAAACTCGTCTCTTATGCCTGTGAAGGCAATAGTGGGATCCATAGAGGCGACGATGGCCCTTGCGTCCTCTCCTTCCTCATACGAAGGCTAATGGGCAAGATAGAGGATGACACTTAGGCTTAGGTTTAGGGTCATAAGCGATGACGACGAGAATTATGAGTGAATAATAATGTCTCTCACACCCCTTACTTCCCTGTGTAAGGGTTGCTGACGAGGCATGTAGGGATAGGGCTGGCGAGGTCAACAATGACGATAATAACGATCCTCGTACGAGGGTTATGGATGATGACTATTATGGATACGATGGAGGTAAAAATAAGATGGTATTTTCGTATAACTCGAGCTCAACAATGACGGTAATATATATATATATTTTTAATATATATATATATATATTATATATTATATTACAGCTTGTCGCTAGAGAGAAGCCCACGCGGCAGCTTGTCAGTGCCTTTAATTTCTCCCCATTAAATTTCACGATCGCATACCAAAGAACGTGACGCACCTCGGTGGCCGTGCTCCCGCTTACCCTCCCCGGAATCCCTCGAGCTTCTCGATTGCTACGTCGCGATGGCCTTCTCGACGTCGGATCTCCTCCGGTCGGTGCAGCCGGCGCACCGCTTCGACGAGGCGGCCCTTCTCCGCTATGCCGCCGCCAACGTGGCGGGCTTACCCGCAGCGCCGGCTAAGTTCAGCGTCTCCCAGTTCGGCTATGGCCAATCCAATCCGACCTTCTGTTTGGAGGTCGCTTCCCATGGATCCCCCGGCGTCGTCAAGCGCTATGTTCTGAGAAAGAAGCCTCCTGGTGCTCTCCTCGAGTCCGCCCATGCCGTCGAGAGGGAATTTCAGGTATAGCTTTCCTTCTGCTTCGTTTGTTGGTTAAATAGGTAGATCTGTTATTACTAAATATTAGTAGGAAAGGAGCGAACTTTGCCTTCGGGATGAATGCGATCTGCTCGTTTATGCTTACGTTTCGTTGTAAGATTTATAGGATATGTTGGCATGGGCGTGCAAGAGCAATTGGGCTTTTAAAATGTCTGATTTTTGGAAAAGAAGAATCTTGCTTCATGAATTGGACGAGTGCGATTTATGAAGAGAGTTCGTCTGTCTGACGGTTTATTTCTGGAATTTTTTGAAAGAGGGTAGATTTGACTTTTAGGGTTAATATGTTCATAATATTGACTTTTTGTGCTTCTTTATTTGATAGTTAGAGAAGAAAGAAAAAGGAAGGAAACAAATTCTCGCAGGCTGGTTTGATCCGCCTATTATGCCTGTACTTTACGGAAGCTCTATGAGCATGAAGAAACGTTTGAATAGTTGTAAATCACACACAGGATGATTTTTTAGCTTCCAATGCATGTGTTTTGGTTTTTCTTTTTCTTTCCGTACAAGATTGAATGGTCCAATTTGGATAAATCTTGGTTATGGCTAATTAATTATTTGAGTGGAAGTTGTTTATTCAAATATTTCTTGTAAATAGATATGCTCACATGTCTCTAAGAGTCATTTACTCTTAGGAAACAAATTGTTTTAAGAGCTGTTTATCTAAAATGATTTCTTCTAATGCTCTTCCTGCTTTTTCAAGTTGTTTCCTGGATTTTATAGTCAGAACACAATGTCACTGCTGCAAGACCTTACTTATTTCCAAACTTTGTCCATGTTAATGGCTAGGTATTTTTGTGCATCATATTTAAGAGATAGTTGCTAAGTGTGTGGGCTTTTGGATGAACTGGACAATGATATCTTTGAGTGTTTACTTTTAACTTGGAAAGTTTTACTTTTAGCAATATGTTCTAGTGCCATGCATTGAATGGCCATTTGTTAGTTGGCTGTTCTTTTTTTGTGTTTTGGAGGATCACCCAATTGATTTTCATCAGTCTTTGTTTTTGCTTCTGTACAGGTTCTCAAGGCTTTAGGTGTGCACACAGATGTTCCTGTTCCAAAGGTTTTCTGCTTGTGCAATGATACAAGCATAATTGGTACATCTTTCTACATTATGGAGTACTTGGAGGGACGGATTTTCATGGATAATAAGTTACCAGTAGGTTAACTTTCTATTGTTGCTTAATGTGTAGTTCACATAATTATCTGTCACTTTCAAATATTTTCTGAGGGAAAAAAATAATTTTAACTGTTTCATGTATGCATCACATATGAATGGAACACCTGGGTTGTGCAAGCAGTATCTTGTGAATTTAAGTCTAAACTGCTTCCAAGAATGGTTGCAGGCTTGCACATGATGATCTTCTTCGATGTTTCGATTTGGGGAGAAAATTCGAAAAGCACCATCTATCTTTATCTTTAGCATTTCGTGAGTTGCCTTATTTTTGAATTTTTATATCAATCTGCAACTATTCATGTTCAGGGACTGAGCCCAGAAAGGAGGAAGGTTATATATCAAGCTACTGCGAAAACTCTAGCTTCTTTACACAAAGTTGATGTGGATTCGATTGGGTTGCAAAAGTTTGGCAGGAGAGACAACTATTGCAAGAGACAGGTGATGTCATTTGGCTGGTTTAAATAGCTTGAATATGGAACTAATACTAAACCAGATCCTTGAGCATTCAAGAAAAGTTTCTACAAGATAAGCTAGTCTGCATGTTGTGCAGGAATTCTTTTTATTTTTCCCTCAAGGTGTCGTTATTTCTCAGAATGATATGCTTGCTCGTACAACAGTTGTTAGCTTTACATTACAAAGCACTAAGTTATGTTCTAAAGATGTTAAGCTTTTCAAGTTCAATTTGATATGAATCAGAACCACTTGTCATGCTGGATACTACCTGTGACAGAAGCTGCAATACATACTATAACATCATAGTTGTTCCAACCTGCTAACTTAGTTGCAGGCCTAAGATTTTGGCTTGGTGCCTTGAGGACCTCTTACTGCTCCATGGTTCTAACAACTCTGTTCATTTTTCTGTTCTTGAGAGATTGTTATGTTTGGTATCTTTCCCTTCTAAGATTAATGAAGTTTATTGTTAGATTGAACTACATAACTGTAAAAATGAGGAAAGATGTAAAACCTTATTTATGCTTTGATGATGTTTTTGTCTGTTAGGTGGAAAGATGGGGAAAACAGTATCTCGCTTCAACTGGTCAAGGGAAACCTGATCGAAATCCTAAAATGCTTGATCTGGTTGTTTGGCTCAGAGAAAATATCCCTGCTGAAGATTCTTTAGGAGCATCAGGAACTGGGCTTGTTCATGGAGACTATCGAATCGATAATCTAGTTTTTCACCCTGTCAAGGTTCTTAAAATTTGTTTCTGATCAGCTAGAATATATGCATTTTAATTCCAATTTGTATCACAATTTATTTATACAACTATGCTAGATCAACAAGTTGAAAAGTAAGCCTCTAGAGGAAAGATTTAGGTATTTGCTTTACATGACTCTTGGTTCTCGTAAGGATAAACATGATATCCTTTATTCTATGGGTAGCTGTAAACAGAGCCCTGTTATTTTAACTGATATTGTTTCGGTCCACCTTATGCACATATATGTTGTAAATATGATTGTTCTGGATATTTATTTATTTTTTTCCTTGTTTTATAGAAAGATACTGCATTTCCATGTGTTAAATTCTGATGAATCTGCTCACATAAATGTAAAATAGAATTCATAACTATATAAAAGTACTTATAAGTAGAAAGGGCAAAACCAATCCACCAATCTCGTGCCAATATGATATCTCACAAGAGTTAATGTACACAATCTTAGGTCTAGAAGTAAAGAGGTTGTTTTCATGACTGGAATCATGTTCTCCTATATTGCATAGGAGCAACCTTATTATTGTGCCAAGTCTTGCTTTAATTGAATCACATGAGCAGCATGAATAAATGTGGGATTAGTAATAAAAAGAATCTTATCTTGTGCACATACATCACATAAACACATTAACATTTTAAACAACCCCTTTTAACTAGGGATCCTTTGCTTTGACAGAGTAAGGTTGCTCTGGAAGGCCAAATTGAAGATAGAAGAAAGCTTTTTCTGTGCTCGAAATAAAATAATCAAGTATTTATATTTGTTTACTGGCCACATGCATATTCAGATTTGTATGTTTAGTCCTAGATTTATTAGGATTAGACCTGTACGAAAGCCTTGCCTGTTGTCCTGCCCTAGATGAACCCCTTGTCTTCATCCCTTGTAACATGGCTTGCAATCTTTACAGTGCTGGTCGACCTTCCAAATCAAGGGTTGACTTTTATCAATGCATTGTGTTCAGTTTCTTCCCTACAAGTCAAGGTCTTGCTGTTGGCCTCCAAATCTTCAGTTTCTCTCAGGAGTGCTTTCAGGACTAGGAACAGTCCATATGGACCTACAAATCTATCATACTGCTACCAGAGTGTCAGGACCAAATTTGGACTCTCTGGTCTTCAATTGGCCCTTTCTGGCCCTTTCTGGGGTAGGTCGAACCCAATAATGGGCCAGCCACCAAGGGGCTGATCTCAGAATTATAAGGGATGAAATTAGCATTGTAACTCATGTATGGTCGATGTACTGATCAATAGTAAAGCATTAAAGAGAGTTAAAAAAGTTGTGTAACTTTGCGTGCATTGTAGCTACAATATAAAGTAGAAAGACTGATTTTTCATGTCATGCCTTGATCTTTTCTACAAACAAAAACCAAAGGATGAAAAGTTTGTCTATATTATATAGCTTCATAACTAGCAATTTATTGTCCAATGTTTCATTTTTGTTCAGAAAACACGCAGCATTCAACAAATTGCATAATGGGTTAAGAATGAGTATCCTCTTTTTTTGCAGGATCAAGTGATTGGCATTCTTGACTGGGAACTATCAACTTTAGGGAACCAAATGTGTGATGTTGCATACAGTGCCTTGGTCAGTAGCTTGTTACGAACATTATATTGTTAAATCTCTGTTATTTTGTGCTTTTATGAGCTTCGAATGTTTCATGAAAATGGTTTTAACTCAGATTGTATAGTATCAGTTGTCACAGATACAAAACGGCTTACACATCTTGTACTACTAATATAAACCAGGGGAGCTAGACATGACAGGGACATATATAATCTTTAAGTAGCAATACAATATATTTCTTTAAGCTTCCTGAACCATTTGAGTCATCACTAAGGAATATGGGATACTTGGAAATTTTGGATTTAAAAGATTCAAAATGGGTACAAAGCTTGACAATGTCATTGATTAAAATCAGAAGTTATTGATGATAATTGTACAGCTGTATATTGTTGACGTGGCTTTGGGAGAATGTGAATCATATGGACTTGAGTTTAGTGGCATCCCAGAAGGCATTCCTTCCTTGGTGGAATACTTGGCAGTATATTGCTCTGCAGCTGTAAGCATTACTTTGACAGTTTTTTTCTACATGTTGTAGGCTTGTAGCTTCATCGATTTTCATTGCATTTTTTTGAGGTATCATTAATTTGTTTGCTCACCTGAAATCGATGAAATTCAGAGAAGGCCCTGGCCAGTTCGAGAATGGAAGTTCTATATGGCGTTTTCTTTGTTCCGTGGTGCATCTATTTATGCAGGAGTATATCATAGATGGACTCTGGTATTAGCATCAGAAATCATTAAGTTTGGACATTTTGAAAAATAAGTCTGTAATAGTTTTGAACAAATACAGGGTAATGCTTCAGGTGGAGAGCGTGCTCGGTATGCTGGAAAGATGGCTAATGTCTTAGTTGATTCTGCCTGGGCATATATTACTCGAGAGTCTGTTCTTCCTGACCAGCCTCCACTGGGTAATTTTGATATGATTCCCTCTGCATGAATGAATAGGACATTATTGACTACCAGAATCCTACTGTCATAAGGAACTTATGTTAATATGGAAATTTGTCATACTGCATATTCTATGATTTTGTTTCAGGATGGTCACATGTGGCTTTGGGAGAACATGAATTATATTATTGAGACGTTTAAGTTTGTATGGACTTTAATGATTATTTGAAGGTTATACTGATTTTTCTATCTTATAAATAAATTCTATTTTCGAAAAAGAAGAAAGGTGACATGTAGGAGGCTGGCAAGAAGGATGCCAAAGAAGAGAAATAAAAAACATATGACTATATATATGAAATAGAGGAGACGTGCTATTGTTGTGTTTGTCATTTGCCATAAGCTATAATGTTGGGTGTTCACTGCTACTATGTTAATTATCACTGTCCTCTACCACACAATACAAAGGGGAGAATATATAGTAGCCCTTCATCTCTCAAGGGAATCATCACAAAAGGGGAGATGCTTTTGAATTTGAGATTAATTCCAAATCCAACGGGTGCTCTCTTCAAATAGTCATTTTCATGTCATCGTTTCATTGTCCAACATGTCATCTGCATGAAGTTTAGAGAAGCACAACTTTAGACCCATTGTTCTCTTTAAAACTACTAGCAAATTTGTTTTGGATCTTTTTGTGTGCCATATGTATGATAGATAATTGTTGCAATAGAAAATTTTAAGGTATTATTGAATATTAATATTTACTCCTATAATGAATATATCGTATTAATCTTAAAGTTGGTGATAGTTATTACAGTTGAATAGCTTATTCTAGAATAAATAATAGATTTTTAATAGAGGCACTTGCTTGAATCTTTCTTGTTAGTCTGCAAAATTCCATACCAGTATCCCGTTAGCTCTAAATTTATTCCTTGCCATTATGTAGAAGTTTATTTGCATACTGTCTTCAGGAATTTTGAGTCAAGGAGCAACTCAAAGGTTAGAAGATGACCATTCACTGTCCATGAAGGAGCAGGGATGTTCTGTGCCTAGTCAAAAGGTTTTGGAGCTTAGGAAGAAATTGTTAAAGTTTATGCAAGATCATGTATACCAAAATGAGAGTGAATTTTATAGACTTGCACAATCAAGTCAGCGTTGGACAGTTCATCCAGATGAAGAAAAGTTGAAAGAGTTAGCAAAGCAGGAAGGCCTCTGGAACTTGTGGATTCCAGTAAGGCTTTATGTTCTATCTTTTTACTTCACTAATATTCTTAAGAATATTTTCAAGAAATGTGATGCAATTTGGTGGTCAGGATCTATTGCTTTCTATTATTGTTAGATACCTTCTTTTCTGGTTTCCATATGATTATTTAGTGTTTTGTTTCAGTTGCATATCACATTGATGCATTTGCAGTTAGATAGTGCTGCTAGGGCAAGAAAGCTGCTTGAAGAAGAAAAATATTTTTCTACTGGAGCTTCGAATAGTAACTTGATAGGTGCTGGACTTTCGAATCTTGAGTATGGATACTTGTGTGAGATTATGGGCCGTTCAATTTGGGCACCACAAATTTTCAACTGTGGTGCGCCGGACACAGGAAATATGGAGGTAGTGTGATACTCATCCAGGTTATTTCCGTTCTATAGTCTTATAAATTTTCCTTTGTTATAGTGCGAATATTTTACTTCAGTCTAATCAGTATATGCATACATATTTTTGCATGTATATTAGTAATATATATTTATATATAATACTATTGGATCTTTTTTGCTTTGTTACTAATTTTTTACTGTATAATGAAGCACATTATGCATTACATCTTTTAATCTTAAAGAACGCTGCTGGTGTAAGTCAAAATTTATGATTTACTGTTAGGTGGCCAACGGTAGCCATGTTTATGAAGAAAATAGGTGTTAGGCTGGAGGTTACAAGATTTAGGGTCACAGTGAAATTTATTAGACCTAAGAATGATCAAGAAATACCTAAATGTAGGCATGTCAATATGGCTTTAGCATGGAGAAACCAAGATTGACGAATGATGGTAACAGAAAAAGCAAGATTGTTTTCATGGAGAAACCATGCACAGTACGGATGACTCATACCAGATAATCAACTTAATAATCAAATTAATTATGATATATAATCACAAGCCAGCGCACTAGGTACGCCCTTTACATCATCACAAATCAGCATATCGAGATGATAAATTATGAATTTAAGGTTGAATCCTTGACTGATGAAGGGACCTAAGTTGTTGGAATTTGTTAAATATCTTGAATTTTTGAAGGTGAATGTTGAGATACTTTCTTAATATTTGCTTATCAAGCATAATTTGCTCTGATTTGAACTTATAACTTGCTAATAATAATTCATCATGGTTTATCATAATTTCTTTTTCTATAATTGTCCATTATGTATTCTGAATCAAGAGGCCAAGAAGCAAACTCATCTAGTGTTTATGGTAATTATGCAGTGTCATAATAGTATTTGCATAATTTCTGAATGAATGCTGTCAGCTTCAGCTGTCCTTTCTTCTTAACAGGAAGATGTATTATAAGCAGGCAACAATAATTTTAGCAATATCAAAAACTTTGCTAAGCCAAAATATGGTTGACAATGCTATGGTAAGAGACCAAGGTATTTATTCTGTTCCAGTATTGTCTTTTTTCAGGTTTTATTGAGGTACGGTACTAAGGAACAACTAATAGAGTGGCTAATTCCTCTACTAGAAGGAAAGATTCGGTCTGGATTTGCGATGACTGAGCCACAAGTTGCATCTTCCGATGCAACCAACATTGAATGCTCACTCACTAGGTAATATTCACTGGCAAGTTTTTTTCTGTCCAGACTGCTTATTTATTGTTTGAACATGTTTTCCTCAACAGAGTGCTCAGTGTCTTTGTTGGGCTTGGCTTTTTTTGTCTCTAGCTAATGCTACATGCTTCTCTTTGTTATTGTCTTTTGGTTAATTGCCACATGGCAAGTTTACATTCTCTGTTAAAGAGCCATTCATCTCCATTTTTATTACAATCAATGTGTATATCATCAAAATCTTATTAGGATGAATTAGTCTGGAAAAATATTGACATTCAGTGAATGAAGAAGTTGAAGCAGATGTGTTATGTCTTACAGGAAAAAACAGACGTACATCATATCTATTCTTGTTTTCGATTAATAGTATGTGATAGAGGATGTTGGTTGAGTATTATACAGAATGTAGAAGCACGACTTCTTGTTTACACAAGATTGCTTCAATGAAAGGTGTGCTTTGGTGGATGCTGCCTTTTTCTTGTTGTGTGTGTGTGGAGAGAGAGAGAGTTTCTACACCAGAATACCTCCCTGTTATTCCTTGCTTTTGCTGTCTTCTGCTGCAACTGTGGTCATATTGTTGTTTTCAGTCTTAAAAGATATATGTAAAACCCTTTGAGTGTTCAAATCTGATCTCCAAATTTTATAGTATTTCTACTTCGATAACAGATGTATCAAAAGAACCTTTTATTTATTTCTTATGTGTAAATCTAGTACTGCATAACAGATAAAAATAGTGCAGGATTAACCATTCGTTTCATATGTTAGCTAATTGATATATGGAGCTTAATTGGGCTTTTACCATAGTCAATTGTTACATGTAAGAATTAAGGAAAAAGTTCAAATGTGGTTGAAGCACAAAGTTCGGTTGGTACAGGAAGGATAGAATCGTGGAATCTACTTCAAGATAGGGTAGGTGAATTCACAGCCCACAAGAGGTCGTGTTGTATATTCAAAAGTCTGTCGAATTTTGAAATCATCCACTGCTCTGCGGAGCGCCCTTTGGTCAATCACTTTCATTCATTGAAGGTAGTTGACAACAACCTTAGACAAGTGAGTGAATATATGGAAAATCCTTTCAACAAATCACTTTCTTGTCCTCAGAACTGAAAAAAATAGCCTCCAAACTAAACAATTATACAGTATCTAATAGCTTGTAGTTAGGCCCTGCAATTATCAGCTTCTTCCAGTTCAGTGACTTCTTCTAGGTTAAAGATTGTGTTCCTCTATATTCTATAATATAATTCATGACCTGGAACATATATATGCAAGTAATACTCATATGGGCTTTCCATGTTATCCTTAAACATTACTTATCTTTAAGTTTATGGTCATCTCTTTCTCTTGCTCCGAGACCATGCTTTTCGTAAATTTTATCATCCATTTTTCTTTCCATCTTCTTGATTGGCTATTGTCTTAAGATGTATTTAACACGAAATGATGTGTTTTGAAATTTCAACTTTGAACTGATGTTTCCAAAAATGTGACATAGGCAAGGTGACTTTTACATCATAAATGGAAAGAAGTGGTGGACAAGTGGAGCAATGGATCCTAGGTGCAAAGTTCTAATAGTAATGGTAAGTTTTGATATCACTATCATGTTGTTCAAGACTAGAATGATACTATTATTCTTTTTATGGTATCTTAATATTTGAAACAAAAAACCATGTAGGGAAAAACAGATTTTTCTGCTCCTATGCATAAGCAGCAATCAATGATCTTAGTGGATGTCAATACTCCAGGGGTGCATATAAGAAGGCCGTTACTAGTTTTCGGTTTTGATGATGCACCTCACGGGCATGCTGAAATAACTTTTGAAAATGTCCGCGTGCCAGTGAAGAATATCCTGCTTGGGGAAGGCCGGGGATTTGAGATAGCACAAGTAAGCATCATTCCATCATGAATTTGTCACAGAATATTCACATTTGCATGATATCTTCACATCTTCACATTTTCAGGGTAGACTTGGTCCTGGCAGATTACATCACTGCATGAGACTCATAGGGGCAGCAGAACGTGGTATGCAAATGACAGTTGACAGAGCACTCAGAAGGAGAGTCTTTGGAAAGTTGATAGCTGAGCAGGGATCCTTCTTGTCAGATCTTGCCAAGGTACTTTCTCCTTGATACTCTTTTTTGGGTTAAGAATTGTATTTGTTATATGATATCTTGTGCCGGAGGAATGAAAATTCAAAAATATAAAAAAAGGATGTTAACTGGATTATTGTTGTGAAGTTGCTTATCTTGAAACAAGTATGACCACTGTTAAGATGTAAGTGCAAGTGTCTTTATGTGAAAAAAATACTTTCTTTATGGTCACATACTTGCATGTACTTTAAGCATATGGGCATGTAATTCACCAAGATGATTAAACATAGGTAGATTCAAAGTCCATTTACTTTATTCATATTATGTGCAGGAGGATTTTATATGGCAGTGGATTGGGTATCCGCAATTTTTATCCAACCCCAAACCTGAACCCAACCAGCTATCTAGGTACCCAAACCTCAATGTTGACCCAACTTGGATATACACTTTCCTCCCCAAACTCATTTCAAATCCAATTAAAGGGTATGTGTACCCGGTTTAAGTACATAAGGTAGACCTGGTCGCTCAAAAAAACCTGATCCCTGCCATCCCTGCCTGATGATAGAAATGACAATAGGTAGGTTATTCTAACCCAAAGCTGGACCAGAATTTGACTTGGATATATCTTTTGCACACAAATTCTGTCTCGTACCTGATTAAAGGGTATCACAATTGTTTAAGTGTTACCTGTCGCCATCCCCATGCAGGATCCTTTGCTTCAATACATGGACGAAACTAGTTGCTAACCTTGGTGGTTCTCGAGTTCATTAAGCATGCCATTTGTCATAGAGGACTACCTTTACTATAGGATAAGATTTTCAAGCCCCTTCTTCAAAAACACCACTCAATTTAGTGACTGTATTACTTTGATTTTGAAACCTATCGATATTTATTAAATCCTCATTCACATTGTTATTTAGAATTCTTTTTGTTATTGTGGATACTTCTTAGTCACCTATTACAAAATTGTAGCTCATGTTCGTGCTCTTGTGATCTCTGGGAGTAGCTTATTATAAACTTTCCAGCATTTTAATTATCAAAACATTATAAAACTCATCTTGTTGCCCATCAGTTTGGCCCATCAATGGTCTTTGTCAAAGGTTAGGTTCAAGCACTCACCTGCAATTATGTTAGATATAATGGTTTCTGCTGGTGCCTCATGTGCTATACTAAAACATACAAATTGCTTGTTACTTTGTTCGACAGTTATCATAACCGAACCGGATTATCAATGCATTGAGTCTTGGATCACTTGGTCATTTGTGGAATTGGTGGGTCAACTGGTCACGTTGTAGGTTTATAATTCTTTTTGAAAAGTGACATATACTTATAGGTTATGTAAAAATATAAAATAGAAAAATAATCTTTAATATAGTGAAAGAGGATGATAGGAACAAAACATACACATTGAAGGGATGAGAGGGTAATGAATATAATATGGTTTCCTTCTCTTTCTTTTTTTATATAAAAAGACTCAAGTGCCCTTGGGTTAAATTCAAGTATCTTTGCTAATAAATAACAAGTTACGTGATTTTCAGGCTTTTCAAGTTTTGGATGGCGAACCAGTTCAGGGTACTGTTCCTGATTTTTTCGGTCCAGCCGTCCAGTCCATTTGATTTTATAAGTTTGTTTTATCCTATATATATGTAAAACATGTAAGCTCTTCCAAATACTAAATGAATTGTCGGATCGATATGTGCCAACCTATGCTGTCATTATCATTGGGAAAAATAATAATTAAGAAATGGAAAAAAATCATCATTGCTAATGTTTGATCCGACTGACAATTTGCCAAGCCAGTACAAACTATGTTTTTATTTTTGTGAAAACTATGTTAAAAAAGTTGTTATTGCCATTTTCTATCATTTTGGACATCTGAGATAAAATGTCCTTGTCGATGCATCCCTAAGATCTTACAAATTTGTCATTTGTTTTTCATAGTGCCGAGTAGAATTGGAGCAAGCGAGACTCTTGGTTTTTGAAGCAGCAGATCAGCTGGATCGACTTGGGAACAAGAAAGCTCGTGGAACTATCGCCATGGCCAAGGTAGAATGATGACAGCTACCTTGGAATAATTTGCATCTGGAATGACAAAAGTATAAAAGTACTGGTACTACTCATCTTTGTCGCAGGTAGCCACACCAAGTATGGCCCTGAAAGTGCTGGACTTTGCAATGCAAGTCCACGGTGCTGCTGGTTTGTCATCGGACACTGTTCTGGCACATTTATGGGCTACTTCTCGGACTCTGCGGATTGCTGATGGCCCAGACGAAGTTCATCTGGGAACCATAGCCAAATTGGAACTTCGAAGAGCCAAGCTGTAGGAGTTTATAGAACTGCAACTCATGCCACACAAGCACAGCTGCAAGGGATGTAGTCTACATAATATCGAAAAGTGGCCACTAGGTTTGATGCAGAGATAGTACTCCAGTTGCTTGAGTTTGCTGACTACTATCCGACTACATTTAAGAATTCGGAGCTTGTGGACAATGCAAATAATTATATGATTTGTAATAATTGGAGTAGCTTTCAGGTCCATTTAGTGACGAATATTTCCAGAGAAACTTTACATGATTCCAATGACAGACAGGGAGGGTTGTGGAGGTTGCATAGATCCATTACCATATGCATACATGTATTGTTGACTAGTTCAGATAAGTTTGTGATGTCCTCAGTGTTTTGCTGCAAGATTTGCTTCGGCTTTCATCAACACGAGCAGTAGCAATTCACATCGCTGCCTCCAGCTTCAATATATTACTGGTTATTATGAAGTCAATTTAGTTCTTATCTCACCAATAACGTCATACTTTTTGTTCCAGGACGAACTGAGCATCTCTTCTTGTCCTCGATGCTTAATATATGTTCTTAGTTTACATGGTTTTGAGCCAACTTCTTTGCTGTCTTTGGATTCTGAATCGTTCTTGTCGTTCATTCTTCTGCGACCTCAGATTATGGTGCAGGCATTTGGGTTCTCGTCACTGAACATAGTGGCAATCTGGCTTCCATCTCCGCTGCCGTACCTCATGTCTCGTGCAGCCGATACGTAAGGATGCGGCCTATGGCCGCTGCTGATACCGTAGCTGTGCATGACAAAAGGCTCCTCGTATCTGATCTCATGCGCGCCCGAGGGGTCATGGCTCCACGGCTCCCTGTGGACGAAGCTGTACGGGTAGTGATGCACCATATGGATCTCCGCCGCGCCTTCTGGTTCTGCTGCTTCGTCTTTGACATCCGCGGATGGGGTCACTTGGGGAGCATCTTTAGGTGGCTCTTCCGGTGTTTCCGGAGGAGACTCGCTTGGAGGCTGGTCAGCAGCGTCGGCCGCCGGCTCGGACCCGCCGGGCTCGGCAGCTGGTTCCGAGTGGGAGCAGATGGTGGCGAACTTCCCCGCCTTCTTGATGGCCTTCACCACCATCTCCGGATCAGCACTCCCCACCACCGTCAGCTTCTGCCGGGCGAAGTCTACGTGGATGTCATGCACTCCTGATCAGTGACACAAGAGTCAGCAACCATCACCCCAAACCTTCTTCTCTCTCACCATCGACGTGATTCATTACCATGGACGCTGTGCACTGCCTTCTTGACCTTGTGCACGCAGCCGCCGCAGTCCATCCGGACCTGCAACTCCGTGACCGGCGATCTGGCCTGCGAGTGCAACACAGCACATCTCAGTGCATGAATCCTTTCAAGACACCACGAATTTGAGCTGACCTACCTCGAGTGCCGGAGCCATGTGAGAGCTCGTTTGGAGACCGAGGAAGAGGACGAGGGATAGCATCGTATTTGTACCCAAGAAGAGGATGCCACTTGGAGAGGCTCCGAAGCTCGAGTGGGGCAACCTCGAGAGAATTTGCTTTGGCTCGGTCACTGTATTATCTCGGCCGACCACAAAAGTAAAGCGAGCACAATAGAAAAAGGCAAAGAGCAAGTGGCAATTCTGAGAGGCAATTGGGCAATATCCATTGCTGGAGGAATGAACACAATATTCTCCCCACGAGTCATTCTGATACCGAGGAACCTATTGTGTTCGGCTCTTGGTGAGCACCATTGCCACATTTCTTTCATCAATTAGCTAATCGATATTGGCAGATCGACACACGATCAAATAGAAGAATGTAAATGGTTATCGACCACCCTCAACAGGCAGAATGTAAAGTAAACCCATAATAGAAGAATTAGAAGCATCTTTTGAGTAAATCCATATCAAATTCCAAAGCTTCTTGTACATTCTATTCCAAACATTGTTTGATCTAGTAGAGATAAGAAGTCTTAATGCCTCTCAAACTATGTCACTTCTAATGAGGCTTCTGACTGATTTCAGGTTGGTACAAAAACTAATGGCTTTGGCAGCCCAATTTTCCCTTTTCTTTTCTGCTTTTGATTGATGTGAAACATTCATTCCCTGCTATGTGGTCTGGATTTTGACTAATTTATTCTGCAACTTATGCCAATAGACAAGCATCTCTTGTCATGGAAAGGGTGACAATGACTCTGCCATGATCAAAAAATGCCTGTGCTTATCCTACAGTAGTGAGGTCAACATTTATACCTCGAGAACTTAGTCTCGACAGATTGAAGTTTAAGAACATATTTTCGCTTTTGCAATGGCATAATAAAGCAATCACAGAATGAAAATGGCAGTTGATGGCTCAACCTGCTGTTGTTTTCAACAGAGACAACCAAACAAAGTTTTGTCTTCAGCTTTTCTTAGGCTGACTTTTTCATTAAAAAGATTCCCATCTTCCTCCTCTCTTTTTTATTTTTTTGTTCTTTCGTAAATAATGTCAAATTTTGATCTCAGTTTAAACCCTGTGGATTAGGTTGTCGAACTAATCGTGTTTAATTGGAACCCAAACTCTCGTTACGGATCGATCGATCGATCGGTTTTAAGTCAAATGTGATTTGGTTTGATTTAAATTCATTTTAAGAACAACTATTTTATTATAGTTGATAGCAAAATTTTTTCTTCATCATAATTATCATATTATATTAAGGTCATCCATTCATGTCAGGAATCCAATGTCCTATTCCATATGTTTCATTCTGCTCCACGAATTATTATTGAGAAGTGGGATCATCCTATTTATTCTTCTTGATCAATGATCTGTGATATGATCAAGGTAGGTAAATGAAAATTGTATTTGTATGTATTCTTAGAAATATTTGCCTTATGCATTTATCAACATGGAACTTTGTTCATAAACATCTTGATTAGTAATATATATATGTGCTAATGCAATTATATAAAATGTTATGTTGTTATTATTGTTTTTGCCTTTTTCTCAACATGAATTGCTCCCTATCATTTCTGTTTAGCATTTGTGGGTCTTCATACAACAATCATGTCATCATAATTCCAATTGTTAAAGAAATGGCAAAAATAATGGAAAGCTTCCAAGAAACTCCAGTGTTGAAACAAATAAGAAATAATTTGTTGATATATATGAAGGAGTAGTAGATGTCACAGTGGTCTCATTTCCTTTCAGGAAGTTTCTTAGTGAGTACAGATAGATAGATAGATAGATAGATAGATAGATAGATAGATAGATGCATGGAGGCCACTCCTTACACATAATTGCAACCAAAAACATGCACCAAGAATTCTAGGATGAAGAGGTCTGGCAGTGACTTCCATTGCATAATGATACCAACCATGTAGCAGCATTTGCACAATATATAACATCATGCCATGCATCTTCTTTTTTCATCCATCTCTACTCTCCTTTTATGTAGGAAACCTCAGAATCCTCCAGTATGGAGTTGGAGGAGTGGGAGTTGCTCACCGAGAATGGCCTCCTCAATGCAAACCAGCAACCTTATTTCTTCCCACCAACCTGCGGCATCGATGCCGACTACTTTGCAGGCTACCCAAGAACAACAAAGGAGTGGATTCAGCACGATGCAGAAGCGACTTCACGTGAGATTGCGCCGGAAGCGGCCGCCGATCTTGAGGAACCGGAAGAAAAGGAGTCCTCTCCGCCGTCCAGCTTCGTTGTCAGCGAAGAAGATGAAGCCCTTGTCGGGGAGTATTTGGAGCAGGAGATGTCTGATGACTGCAATGGCTTTTGTTCGATGTGGAGATTGGCCGGTGTGGGAACTCTTTGCACGGTAGGTGTGGCTGCTGCCGCGGTGGTGATCATGTTCATGGTTGGCAGAGATCGCAACAAAAGGAACAAGGCGACGTCGAGGAGGAAGACAAGGTGATGGTTCTGTAATAAAGAAAGCACATTCGATGTTGTGGTTTTCTGAGCTCCTCCTTTCTCCTATGAGCACTGATTGCCGAGATGTCATTTACAGTCTCCTGTATGGCAGTAGTAATATGTTCTTGAATGAGATGACACAAACCTATGCTAAATTATGAAATCACTGTAACTTTATCGTGCAGTACTCCAATCATGGTGCAAATTTTAGGCTTAATCTGTCATATTTCAGATTTATTTAAAAAAATATATATTATTTTATTATTCATAATTTACAAAGATTTTTTTTTTTGTATCTTTGAATTCAAATCAATGTCTCTACAATTGTTATTTTTTAATTAAAAAAATTAAATCTTCTTACTAGGGTGATGTAAACATAATAATAACCATAGGAATCTTTGAAAAATCATAAAAATTATTTTTATGATTAATTTGAAACCATACATAATTTAATTTAAATTTATTTAATTTCAATCAGGTTTAGTGGGCTTCAACTGATCAAGTTGATTGGTATCATCTTGAATCAGCTTGAACCAAGCAAACTCATCTAATCCAGTTAAGTAACGAACTTACACCAATAAAGGAAGAAGAAACTGGGTTATATCATATAGTGCTAGCCTAAATCGAACCAACTGACCTGAGTCTTGAACAGGTTACATGCATCGCACATACCTATCTCAAGTTACATGTTAGGTTGAGATACAATAGGTTGGATAGAAGGGCGACGATGCATAACTAGATGAGCATAACTTCACAGCTTAGGTTGAGCCTCACTCACAAGTTGAGTTAAGCCTTATCGCTAAAGTTAATCACGCTTAGCTTACGGGTTGTGTCATGCATAGCTACATAGATTGGGTCACGCTTGGTCACATGAGCTGGGTCGTACTTGGCCATATGAGCTAGACCATGTTTGGTTATATTAGTTGGGTTATGTTTGACCACATAAGTTGCATTGTACCTCACTACATAAGTTGAGTTATGCTTGCCATATGAGCTGAGTTATACCTAGCCACATGAGTTTGATCATACTTAACTAGATAGGTTAGACAATACTTAGCTATATGGGCTAGGACATACATGGCCACATGGGATGAGCCACACCTGATCACATAGGTTGGATCATGCCTAATCATATGGGTTGAGTTGTATATATCTACATAAGTTAGGTCATGTCTGATCAAATGTGTTAGGTTGTACCTACCCATTGGGTCATACCTGATCACACAGATTGGGTCATGTCTAACCACAAGCTAAACCATACCTAAATATATATATATATATGTGTTGAGTCATGCCCAATCATATGGGCCGAGCTGACTAATAAACTTAACTTAGGTCAACTCTAATTTGACTTCTATTATTAAATTATATTTTAATATTTTTATAAGTACTTTAAAATATTATAAAATAATAATTAATCTTAAATTCATTCTTCTTCATGAAATAACTAATTTAAATTCATGATTCCAAATTTAAAACTAATTAAATCATAAAAATTCACACATAATTTCTTAAAATACAAATATATCCAATTAAAGAAATTAAAACTATTATTAACATTAAATTAACTAATTATTCTAACATCATAATTAAATGATCACTATTTATTAATCATAAAATTTTGAAATTAAAATATTATTATACATCATATAAATTATACTAATTTTAATATTAAATATTTTAAAATATAATACAGAAAGGTAAATGATCTCCTTAATTCTCGGAATACCCTTTATATAAGAGAAGATAAATTTTTTCATAAAAAAAAAAATCTAATTTTTATTTTTATTTCACATATAAGATAGAATTATAATATTTAATTTTTATGATTCACACACGAAAATAAAATTTAATTATTTATTTTTTAAATCACATCACTCATTATGAAATAAATTAATTAATAATTTAATTGATTGATAAAATTCTTAACTTATACACTTGATTAAAAATTAATTTTAATTATTTTATTAATTATATTATACAAACAAGAAAGTTAATCACTTAAATAAAATAACACATTATTTATGATAACTTGATTTATATTAAGGGAGAAAAAAATCATCGGTACATAATCTCTTAGACAAGCTATAAAAGGATACTTCGTACTCAACAAGACACTTTATACTCAGTAGTTTGGATTGGCAACAACTGCACACAGGGGAAAGAGAACATGAAAGATATCAAACATTTTTCTGTTAATTGCTAATCAATTAATCAAGTTTACAGGTTTCATATATTCAAATGACCAACTCCACTTAATTGCAACATATGGTTTGATTGGAGAGAATCTCATGGACCTAATGCAATCAAATATTATAAAGTTTAGACAACTACTGAGCATCTAAAAGCTCCAATTGATACATGAAATTCCCCCTCAAATCCAACACAAAAAAAGTTTGAATTCGATGGTGAGAAAAATTAGACTGGAAAAATACTTAACTTGACCATCAAACTATTAAAGGTGATAGTGAACTTTGTCTTTCTTGCTCTGATACAATACAAAATTCTAGTTTATAACTAAATCATCTAAAAGATTATGTTGATAGATGTAATAGAATGTTATGAAGTATGTAGTGACAGGACATGGCTGAGATATTGTAGCTGCTGCCACTTATGACATTTGCCTTTTGGGCAAAATGTTGAGCTTTGGAGGGAATAACAATTTATTGGCTTGCAAACAAGGTGAAGAACACCTTAATAAACTACTTAGCAGTCGATGAAACAGCATACTATTGTGAGAGAGCTGCATTCTGCTGAAAGTTTGTGCATGCTTCAGTGAATGAAGGATAAGCGTAGGGTCCATCCAATAAGCTGAGAGCGATGGTGCTGTAAGCTGCATCTGTAAAGTGAATCCCATCCCATGACAAAGAATCCGATGGATCGCTGCACACCTTTGACATTTGAGTACCACACATTTTGGACCAGTTGAAATTGTAGAGGCCATCACTTCCGCAACAGGCAGCAAGAGGTGTCTTAAATCCTGAAACCACATCGATGATCTTAGCTCAAAATGCCGCAGATGAAGTAGTATATTTGGGTAACATCAGTTGGTGTCTTAGCCCAACAAATAAGTTGTTCCATTGCTCCACCCTAAGGTCTTCTGCAGCTATGAATTCTCATATTGTAACACGTTTCATGCTTAATAGAAAGCTACTTCGGATCGATAGTGAAGCACATGATGCATGACGAGACAAATTTTGCAACAAGAATGCATGTTCCTCTGATACCTAGAGTCTCAAAATTAGCATGATAACGATCATAATTTGCAAACTACTTTATCCCTGGCAAGATCAAGGGCCTTATATTGACGGAAAGGACCAGAATTCAATAAATTGGTAATTTTTCTTTTTATTTTTGGAAATAAATTATTATAGGAAGCTAGTGTGGACTCGATGCTATACACGCATGTCATAGTTATTAAAACAAAATACTTCAAGATGCTTTTGTATATGTGGCACAAAGCTCACTTCCAAGTAACAAAGTACTTTAGTAACAACTGGCTGAATATAGTTGCTAAGCTTTGTTTCCGATTCAAATGTGATAATAATGTAATAATGAGAGGTAAAACATACTTATCTTGGTACCAAGATAATATAACAAGAGCATACCAAATTGTTGGGGAGAGCGGAGTATATTCAGGACAGCTTCATAATAATCAGCATATATGATTGTGGCATGTGGATAAACTTTTCGAAGCTGATTGAGTTCATCCAGAAGCATGCTATTGTGGTACTCAGACAGCTCATTCAACCAGCTTATGCAGCCTGTTTGTGGGTCATATTCTTCAGCTACTGTGCTCTGGTAATCTGAAAGATATGCTGGTACACATCCAATTGGGAAATTCCCTGGAACAACCAATGTAGTAGCCCCAAGTTGGATCAAGACCTAGCAATCAAAATGAGTGTTACACTGGAGCAAATTCTTTTAGGAAACCTTGCAAAATGCCAAAATAATGCACACAGAAGCCAGAATATTAACATATCAAGATAAGTAGACTTACCTCGACTGCCTGACGAATAGCATCGATAACACTTGGTACATAAGTTCGTATCTCTTGTATGCTTTGCTTTTGAGCAAATGCATAATTGTAGTCATTGCCTCCGATCTCGCCCATTAAGATCAGAGAATTGCTTAATACGTCCTTAGAGTCTGTCAGTAAATAGAAAACATTGAGATCAATATAAAATTTGTAACATCTAACACTGGAGTAACATGCACTGCCTCTCCAAGAATTAGAAATTTTCTTATAACATTCCACAAGGAGATTATATAAATACTTGCAAAGATTTATGCAAAAGTTTCAAACCAAGTTTGGCCAAGTGGGGCAATATGGTCACTGCAGCTTAGCTATATGATGCCTAAATCTGTAGGTCATGGAGTAGGTTTAGTGCTATCATCAAGATCATAGTTCAAAGCTAAACTTGTTAGAAAGCAATTAATGTGTTTAGTTTTTGCACAGTTCAAAACAGAAAAGGCTCCATGAATGATTCAATTAAAACTATGATATGATGAATAAGTGAATTTTTTGCTTCATATTTGAGGGAAATATGAAAACACAATATAGAGGAAGGCAACAGGAAGAGTTCGTTGAACCAATCAAGTTTGAGTTCATTAGTACTCAATGCTGAATCCACAATTAATGTCTTTATGTATTTTTTTCTTATTACTATGTTATTCAGTAGATTACTTAATCTAATAATTTTCCCTAGAGATTGATGCGAGGAACATTTGACCAACTCTACAATCTCATCCGATAAAAACAAAACGAGGCAGAAAATTCGAAAGCTTGGAGGTAATGTACGCACTTGATTCGGAGCAGAGTATAGGCAGTAGTTGTTTGAACCACTCAAGTTGAACACCCAAGAAGTACTCCATGGGCGAAAACTGAAATCCCTTGTCCTCAAAGAAGCTGGCGTTGAGCGCGGTGGCTCCTGCGAAGGCAAAATTCGCTCCGTACCGGAAGTCCTCGGCGTTCCCTCCTGCGAGATACGGGCGCAGCATCGGCAGTCCCATCGCCTCCGCTGCGCTCACCAACAGCTTGATATCTCAGACATCCAATCTTTGTAAGCTTAAAAATCATACCCTTTTACTATATATGATGAGAAGAAAACAAAGAAAATCGATGTTCAATTGGGGAGAGTCATTGAGTACCGTCCAAAAGCTCATGTCAAGAACAAACGCAATTAATGCAGAGACAGAGAGAGAGAGAGAGAGAGTGCAGAACCTATGAAGTCGACGATAAGTCGGCCATCGGAGAAGCGGCCGGTGGCGTGGCCGAAGTAAGTCTGGCCGTACGGAAGATGGCGGACAGACTCGACAATGATGCCGCTGTTTATCGCATTTCCGGTGTCCGCGATCGAGTCGCCGAAGCTGAAGATGGAAGTATAGCATCCGACGGCCGTGCCGGTGAAGAGCAGGAACAGCACGACGAGGAGGCGAAGGCCGCGGCCGGAGGCCACCGGAGGGGAGGAACAGCTAATCATTTGTCGGCTCGATTCGCCCTCGAACGCAATTTTTCCCCCGAACTTGGTATCCAGAAGAAGAGATGAACCTGCGTTATATGCGTTCGTCATTTACATCAATGTCGTCTCGGATGCTGATTGGAGAAAATTCATGTGGGACCCCAAGTAAGCCGAATAATCTCCGAGGAACAAATAAGACGGGTGCACGTATTCGGTCAACCGAACCACAATAGCCGAGATCAGAGATTTATTCGAGATAGTGGGACCCGCATGTGGGGTCAAAGGATCCTCCAACAACAGGCGGAGTAGGAAAGTAGGTGAAGTCTAAACGAATAAAAAAAATACCCGCTTTCAGCATAGTACGCCAAACGCTCTGCACTTATTGGAGGAGAGGCGGGGCCCGCGTGGGCCCTTTCGTTCAAATAATTTAGGGAATAAAGAAGTCTTTGAGCGTGATCGTGAGGCGACCACTTTAAGCGAAGTGGCCGGCACAGCTTGTCCACGAGAGTGAGAGAACCGACGGCCACTGAAACTTTTTGGGCATTTACTTATTTTTTTGAGCATGTGATGCATGATTGATCTCTCAATCAGTGACCTAAATTTTTATTCTAGGAACATATGTTGCTAGTTGATGCAGAAATCAACTAATTTCCAGAGTCCTAATGTTCCTACAAATTAACGAAGCAAGAAGAACATTGTCCTTCAACATCTCCTGTAGTGCAAGAGCAGATGAAGAACGAGTGCCGCAAGAATATGTTTAATTCAATGCTGAAAAATGAACACTTAAACGATTCTAACTATCCTGCTTCGATACCTTCCATGTTCTCCTGGAACTCTAGGAATCCAAACTATAAGCTCTACCAGGCAATGCATAAACAAGGATTTTTGGATGATCAAACTGACTTTTCTACTCCTTTCTCATAAGCTTCATGGCAAAATGCAGCATACAAATATGTGGCCGAGCTTATTTTCTTTCTTGCATGTTTAGCTCGAGCAAGTTTGGTTCAATAAAGGAATGGCGAATGGCCCTCTGATCAACCCATCAGAAATGGCACGGTAAGTTGCCTCGGTTGGGTGGAATCCTTCCCAAGAAGCATAGGCTAATGGATTGCTGCAAACAGGTCCAGTTTCATCGCATCCATGTCCGTGGCCTCCGCAGCAAGCAGTAAAAGGTACTGTGATGCCTGCAACAACATAAATATCATGCTGTTAAAACGATGGTAAGTAGTAACCTTTGATCAAGAGAGGTGCGGCAAGAACATATTTCTTGGACACGAGGATTCATGGAACTGTAAGAAGCTCACCGAATTGTTGTGGATTGGCGAACATCCTCATGCCGGATCCGAAAAGATCAGCGTAGGCGATGGTTACATTCGGATAAAGCTCCATGAGCCAGTTTAGCTCATCCTGCAACGCTTTGTTGTGGTACAGCGACAAGTCATTCATCCACACGAGGCAGCCATGTTCATCATACTCTCCAGAATCTGTGCTGTAGAACTTTCCGAGCCACTCCGGAACACAGCCTATCGGTAGGTTTCCGGGAACTATGAAGTTTCTCGCGCCGAGTTTGATCAAAGTCTAGCTTTCAAATGGTGAAGTGAGTTTGACGAAGCAACGTGTATACATGTAGCTGATTACATGTTCATATACAAGAAGTGTTACGAGACTTACGGTGATCCCGGAGCTGATTGCCCCAAGCACAGAGGGCACAAATACTTTCGTGATCTGATCTACCGGTATGTCCTGAGCCAACGCGGCGTTGTAGTCATTGCCTCCTATCTCTCCCACCATGAACAGCGAGTTGCCCAAGAAGGTTGGTTCTGGGAATGCATCCCTTGTTAGAACAAGAATTCAAGTTTTCGTAGAACTCTCTCTCTCTCTCTCTCTCTCTCTCTCTCTCTCTCTCTCTTTGATCTGAAGCTAAGTTAAGAACATGAGTGTCGAGAATCTCACCTGCAAGGGACGGCTCGGATCGAAGCAGGTCCTTAAACCACTCAATCTCGACGGCCAAGGAGTAGTTACCCCAACCGGTAACATCAAGCCCAAGGCCGGCCAAGGCGGACTTGTCCTGCGCTGTGGCCCCTGCAAACGCGAAGTTGGCGCCGCGTGAGAAGTCCCCTCCTCCACGGATCGGCGGCACCAGCGGCAATCCAACGGCTTGTGCTGCAAGTTTCATCCGAGAACAAGAAAACGATTACTGCGTCAAGTTTCATTCAACTATGAGACGCAGCAGTGGTTGATCAGTGCGACGACAGACCGATGAAGTCCAAGATGAGTCGGCCATTGGAGAACCGCCCCGTCGCACGATGGAAGTAGGTCAGCCCCCAGGGCGGCTTGCTGACGGAGGTATTGGCGTAGGTGTTGACGAAGTTGCCTGTGTCTTGAAGCGAGTCGCCGAAGCTGAACATGGCCGGAAAGCAGCTGCCGTTTGCGTGGTGGATGTTCAGTAGAAGCAGGATGACTATGATGAGGTGACGACGGTTGCCGGAGGCCATTGTTATGCAACCAGGCGGCTCCTTCGACGGCTTGTGAAGGTCTTCACCCTCGGGTTACCTGTGTTTCCACACAATATGACATGTTAATTGCTTCCTACGTGCATGGGATCTCTCCCTTTATTCTCGAAAACACTCTTTTCCTTTCCTTTTTTATCACTGTCCTAAATACTTTCCTCAGAAAAAATTAGAATCGTCGCCTTAAATAGAGGGAAAGGAGGACGACGTTAGCAGTAGTGCGCATGCATGACGAGCAGCTTCACATGCTGACCGTGGACGAAAGATAAGAGGACGATGGGTCGTGTGGAGAAGACGACCTACACCATCGCGCTCATTCTCAAAGACCACATGAGATCAAGCCATGCACGCGACCCGTCACCAAACAACAAGGCCAAACTCATCCACTCGTCCTTGGTGGAATTAAAGCTATGTTTAGAGTAGAACCAAAAAGATCCAACTACCAGCCCTATAGATTGTTCAACCCATGCATGATGATCGATCCTTTTCTTTATGAAAACAAGTAAATTTATTCTGAAACGCATATATATTATTTCCATTAACATACGTAAAAAAAACTCATATTAACTAACCACTGTGATCATAGTTACTATTGGTTAGCTCGAGCTAAAAAGTAATGAGTTTTGAAATGATATTAATCTGCTCCCTTCTGGTTTCATATATGCATTCTACTTAGTCTTCATAAATTGATGTACTATTGGAATTTAATGTTCTTTAAAATATTAGTTCTTTTTTTATATTTAAATTTACATGTTTTAGAATATGGAGTTCCAACATTTAGTGGCCTATATGGAGTTGCTTTTTCTCAATTAGTGTTTTTTATTCAGCATCAAATACAATATGAAAAAAGAGTCTTGTCCTACTATAATGAAAAAGAAATTAAATAAAAGAAATGGATAGACTTCTTTGCAAGAACACTACACAAAAGGACACTCATTCTATTGACATACAATAGACTTGACAAAGCAAGAACACTACACAAAAAGACACTCATTCTATTGGCATACAATAGGCATTACAGTGACCTCCATCAACTAAGTTCTTATCACTCAAAAAGTACAAACAAAGTAGTCCAAGGACAAACACATCAGCAACTACCAAGACCAACTACCTTTCACGAGGCAGCAAGCAGCCCTCCCACCCAACTGTCACAAGAAACCCTTGCCTTGCACTAAAGAAAGCTTGCATCAAACCCTAATCATCATATTTACTTACCACCTCAGTTGTTTTGTCAGCATAGAACGAGCTAATCTTCTTCGTTCCAAAGTCATTATGAGATTGAGGTTTCTGGGCTTCCGAATATAACACTAGTAATGAGCACTTAAGGGACCTCCTAATTATCAGTAATGAAATGCAACCCTTGTTTTGAGAAACCCTAAAGTATATAATAATTTTGTGGACTTCGCACTTTGATAATTGAATATTCCATATTTCTACAACCATAAAATGTCGAACAATGTCGATCTAGCAAATTCACGAATTTTCCTTTCACTGTGAGTTTGAGGTGCATCAAATAAGCTTTATAGTGTTACACTCGCAAATGAAACATACTTAATTACTGAGCAAGATAAAAATGTTTCGACAAAACCTAAAATTAATAAAATTAGAAAGTCCAAATGCAGTAATTTTTTATTGGACAAACTTTACATTTTTACACTCTTTAATGAAATGTATTAACGTATCAAATCCAAAAACCCCTAAAATAAATAAAAATGAGGTAAACCAAGAGAGTAAATATTCATGTTACATTATTCTTGAAGTTTGAGTTTGAGGCAAGTTAGAGAAATTTTACGGTATCATACTCGTAAATCAAATACCATTTTTAGGTATTTTTTAGTTTTTAATTCTAATTTGACAGTTGATTATATAATCGATCAGTTCATTCATTAGTTTAACACTATTATATTTGTTCAACTCATCTCGAACTTTTAATATACTAAACGGAAAAGATATAAATAATAATTTCTTTATATATATATATATATATATATATATATATATATATTATTTTAAAAATTTTAGGTTAGATTAATACTTAGTACGGATATAATTATCTTTCAAGATTACTATATTATAAATTTTTTAATTACTTATAATTTAATTTTAATTTTTTTAATATTCTAAATTATTCATTTGTAAATGTATATAAATACCTTTTTTTTTCTCATCCTCATTTCTTTTTTTTTTCGTCTCTTCTCCCTCGATGGGGTGATAGGGGAGAGGTCGGACGAGAGTTAAAAAAAGAAGTTGTGAGGAAAAAAAAAGGATAAATAGGTAATATAGGGATTATAAATAACAAAAAAATATTTTTAATTTTTTTAAGGATTATCAATAGTAAAAATTTATAAATAGTAAGAAAAATAAGAATAGTAAGCTTCGCATCTTTGCCTTTTTTTTATAATTATATATATTATTGAAAAAGAAAACTAGAAACTGTCTTTTCTACCGTTGGATCAGGATCTTTATAGCCATTATTTAATCAACGGATCTGATGATCTCAACTGTCCTTCCCGTGTGCGTGGTCGGCCCGCGAAGTCATCGTCCACCGGACCTTTATCGATCTGTCATGGCTTGTTTTTCTTGGATCGACGCTTAGGGTTAGGGTTATGGTTATGGTTTCTGCAATGGCGTCCGAACTCAATAGCCTCACCGGAGCCAACGGAACCCGCGAAGACACCGTCAGCGTCTCCCCTGAACGCGGCGCCACGCTGAAGGACGAGCAGCCGCTCCTCAAGTCCGACACCCCCGCAGCAAGCCCAACGGCCGAGAGCATTGAGGAGTTGGAGCGAAAGTACGCACCGTATGTGCGGAGGGACGCGTACGGGACGATGGGGCGAGGCGAGATCCCCGCGACGGAGAAGGTGATGCTGGGGATCGCGGCGGTGACGCTGGTCCCGATCCGCTTGGTGCTTGGGATGTTGATATTGGTGATTTACTACCTGATATGCCGGATTTGCACGCTGTTCTCCGCTCCGCATGAGGAGGATGGGCAGGAGGACTACGCCCATATGGGTGGGTGGAGGAGGGAGGTGGTGGTCCGATGCGGGAGATTCTGTTCTAGGGCAATGCTCTTTACGTTTGGTTTTTATTGGATCAAAGAGAGTCACAGGAGCATTGGAAACGAGGTATATACTTGACCCAATTGATTCAAGAAAGATAATAACTATGAATTGATTTTTCATTATGTCCAATTGTTTCTTGAATAAAGAATTGTTGTGAAATAAATCATGTGGATTTCATGCTCACACCATCCTCTGCTGGTATTAATGGTTACTTGGGCATGCATTTCGAGTTACCATCTTTTCATTTAAATGTCTAGCTTTTAAGAGTTTACATAGTACATGAGCTAGACAAACTTTGTTTCTTGAAAGCACTTCATGAGAGACATGCACAGAAGGAGAGTGTGAACAATTAACCTTCATGAATGCTTGATTCAAATTATTAAAGTGCATGCATGCTTGATTCAAATAATTAAAGAGCCTCCTAAGAATACTAATAATAAACATAACAAGGAGATGCAATAAACAATTATTTGCACCTGACTACATTGATATTTTCACATCATCGAGCTACGTCTCCCTCCACCTCATCTTATAGTACAAATCCCAATTCACTCATCTAATATAATCATAGCATTTATAGTCTCCTTTGAATATCTCCATGCCATCTTATCATTTTATCCTCTGTTAGTCCTATACCTAATTGGTTGTGAACTAAAGTTTATCTTATTTTATTTTTCCTAGTAATTCTATATATCTTCTCAACATTTTATCTTAGTTACATTTTTTGTTCATTTCATTTTATAATTGGCCAACACTCTACATAAAGCAATATTAGCGATACAAGTGTCTTATAATTATTTTATTTTATTTCAATTTAAATGCCATATGATAGGAAGGATCCCCCTAACAACTCCCACCAACACTTCACCCTTGACTCCCTCTCTTGAGCTACCTTCAAGTACTCAGAAAAGCCCTCCTATCAAGCGGAATGCCTTCCCTCAGACACCGTTTCTCCTTTTGCAACAGAAATTATGCTTGATGCCATTATCCATTTTAATCACCCGAAGTTTATTTTGAGGGCAATATCTTCATCAATTCTCCTCCTTGTTGAATCATAGACTCAAGATAGCTAAAACTTATACCCAGAAAATCTGTTTATTGTATATAATATGCATATTTTTTCCCTTCTAATTTGTCAGGATGGCTGCAGAGATCAGGCTGATGAATCGGAAAGACCAGGTGCAGTTGTGTCTAATCATATTTCATATGTGGATATTCTCTATCATATGTCATCATCCTTTCCAAGTTTTGTTGCAAAGGTATGTTATTTATCACATCTGTGTGAAAACTAAGAAGCTGATGTATGTGTTATATTGATCTGACATATTGCAATTTTGCCGTCCTGAAATTCATTGATGAAGAGATCAGTAGCTAAGCTTCCCCTAGTGGGTCTCATCAGGTACTTGCTTCTTTATTTTGTTAGTTTGTTATTTGTAATTTACTGTTGAGACCTTGTTTTGTGATTTTGATGCCAACTAGTCTGGCATATTTAACTTGGTACTAGATTCTATGCTGCATCTATTTATCATCATTTTAAGAATTACTACATTCTTTTCACTCAGAAAGGAACATTTGAGTATAAAAATCTGAATATTTTTTTATTGATTCAAATTAACTAATTATGGGCTTTTCCCCTGCAACCCTTACATTTCTTAGAAAAAGTCTTTGTGATGCCATAGCGGCACTTACTTTTGTAAGATAGATTTGGTCTTCTCTTTAAAATTGCTGATCTTTTGGTAGACAATAAATAGCATGTTTACCTAATAAAGATGGTGAGAATAAAATTTTCTTCTTTAGTAGCTGTAGATGCATGATTGCCAAATTGAAATAAGCATATTACTTTTTTTTTGTGGATGATACCATATTCCTTGTTCTATGTTTATCTGAATCTTTTTCACCAAATGGGATTATGGTCCAGTGCCTCAATCTTGATGAGATCATATTACTAGTAAAACAATACCAACCTAACCCTGACCACATATGTCATGGTGAGCCTCTTTTTTGGAGTTGTTGTATGAGACAGATAGTTGAATTATGTCTGGAATTAATTTAAAAGGTGCTCCTCAATGTTGAATTACAGAAGTCATTTTTAGATCAATTAAATTGTTAATTAGTTACTTAGATCAAAGTTCACCTTTAGGATCAACAATATGAAAATATTCTTTTAAATGAGGCACCCTAAGAAATATTATTTAGACATTTTAACAAAGTTTGAGGTCATCTTACTATATTTCATTTTCATAAGCTCTAAAAGTCCTGATATGGATTCTGCTATTTATCTTTCAATTTCTGAAAAAAATGGATAAAATCATAGGCCTTTAGACTGTAGTACAGTTTCTTGAAATTACAATGTGGATTTGTGATTTCAATTTCATCTAATTTCCTGATGAGCCAGCTAGATGATGGCTTTGCTATTGCTTTTATTGCAGCAAGTGCCTTGGTTGTGTGTATCTTCAAGGCATGTATTCAATTTCTAAAAAAAATATTAAAATCATAGGCCTTTAGACTGTGACAGCTGTTTCATGAAAATTACAATGTGTACTTGTGATTTTAATCTCATCTAATTTCCTGATAAGTAAGCTAGACGATGATGGCTTTGTTATTGCTTTAATTTGCAGCAAGTGCCTTGGTTGTGTCTACGTTCAACGAGAGTCTAAATCCTCCGATTTTAAAGGTGTTTCAGGTACATTAACATTCACAAAATTGAATGTTCTTTACAAATATTTTAAGCCAGAGAAGATCTTATACTGGGGCAGTTATCTCTATTGAAGATATTTTGTGCTCCGCTGGACTATGTCCACCCAAAGAACATGAATTTATTTGGCTGGCCTCTACATTGCTGTGTTTATTCTGCATAAAAATAATATCCTTGCCACTATTTTTTTTAATCTTGTGAAATTTGCATTTGGCGTATCTAAGTTAAGTCACAAAATGATCATAGGTGCAATTGTGTCTACTCTGTAAAATGTGTTTAGTGTTTAACAAGCTAACTTGTTGAACATGCAGGATGATACTTGGTAGTTGGTACCACAATACATACTTTGTTACCAAGAGCCCACATGAATGATCTAATAGATGCAATTACAAACTATTCCAATATCCTTGTATTGATTCAAACTGCCATAGAGAAAAAGATATGATCTAGAATTCACAAAGGCTTGATACCCTTTACAAGTTCATGTTAGTATAAATGATTTTGCAATTAAGATATCTAACACCAAGGGTTGCAATCTCATACCGGGGTATTGTATTGGTCCCTGATCAAACTGGTATGTACCAACCGGTAATGGTGTCTGTAAACAAACAAAGATTGATTTTCACTTCTTTGGCAATTGGCTATAAACTTTTGTTTCTGCCATCTGTGGCAGTATAATTAGCAGTAAATTCTGTTTGCTGCATTTGTCCTCCACTATTATGCATTCTTTTTGCATCACTTCAATTATTTTTCATCCATTCAGGTGTGGTGACAGAAAGAATCCAAGAGGCCCATGAAAATAAGCTTTGCCCAATGATGTTGCTCTTTCCAGGTCAACATGCACTGCTGATTTTTTTTCTCATTTACCATTTTAATAAATTTATAGCCTTGTGGATTGTTAAATTCCTTTCATTGTCAATGCGAAGTCTGAAAAGGGTTGGGTTGCAATTAGGTAGATGATAGCCTAGGCAAAATGTTATTACTGGACGGAAATCTCTATTAATTACACTATAGGGCTAGGTTATTAGCTGAAGGTGATGTGTGGCCTCTTCACCACCCTATGCCTCGAAGAGTTTAGACTTGGAGGTTGCACAAAATAAGATGTGGTGGAAATTAAATAAGGGTTTTTGCACTTCTTTATCGCAGTGCTAGTAAAAAAGTTAGTCCAAGACCAGAGGTTGATGCTAGTAATTTCTTATGTGGGAATAATTTCAAAAAAAGGAAATAGAAAAAGAAGATTTGGCATAACAAAAGCAAGGATTTGGTGGAAAGTCAATAAACAATTGAAACACAGGATATGGATTTTTGTACGCAAGAAAAAGATATACATAGAAATCTGATTAATGAATGGTGACATAGAAATTTTGTTGAGAGGTAAGCAATTATATTCTGTATTAGAAGCAAGAAATGTGGAGATGTATCACTTTGTAGAAAAATCTGAAAACATGGATATTGATACAATTGAGGCACTCTTTTGGATTCTACATGTTTAATTTCTTAAATCTTGGAAAATAAATTGTCAGTGATCGGTGCATTGTGGAAAGTTCGGATGATATTTGTTATAAGGTTGTGTCAGTTAAATCCATGATCTATCTAACAAATATCAGATCCTATACACAGAAAGAGAGCCACAAAACATTTGGAAAATACTGGTATATGCAACCTAATAAGTAAATTATATTCCAAATCTAAGTTAGGTCCTTATATCAACAAACTAGAAGGGAAGAAGCAAACAAATATTGCTCTTTAACAAAAGTGAACTTTAAACTGAAAAGTGCAAGTTCCAACATTAATCTTTGTTATTGTTTGAAATGTATCTACCATGAAATTTCAGAACTAAGATATCAACATATGATTTTGCATCATTCAAGTGGTATAATGGTAGAAGTTATCTAGATAATTTAAGATCTCCTTTACTTTCCATATCTATAATAGATCATGGTTTAAGTGGATTAGGTTTGGCACAAAAGAAGAAAAAATAGCTAATGATTTTAGTTGAGTCTATATTTTGGTGTAGCTGATGCACAAATAGAACCATGGTCTTATTTTCTGCAAAACCATGTTTATTACCTTGAGAGGTCCTTGATAGCTGAGTAGCTGTTGAATGACAAGAATATAACAAATAAGGCCTGGAGGGCGTGCTGATTTAAATAAAGTAAAAATAAATTATTTGTATAATGAGAAGTTCAATTATTGTTGTAGTATGTGTTCTCTTTTCAATAATTAGCTATCATGATAAAATTTAATGTAGTGTAGTCACATAGTTGAAAAGCTGATCCTAAAGTTGCTAAATCCTGGGGAATTATTTAAAAATAAAAATGGAATAATGTAATCTCCAGTCTCCACTATGTTGGTACATCCCTGTGCCGATCCGTACAAGTTTATCCGTAGGAGGAAGAGAAAGAGAAGACAATGGAGGGGAGGAGGGAGAGTTGGTAGAGGAGGAGAGAATGTGAGGGAGGATGAAGTGGAAGAGAAATTGAGGAGGCAGGTGATGTGGAACAGGAGGTGGCGGAGGAAGAGGAGGTAGGCAGTGATGCTATAGAGAGGAGAAGGCAACAGCAACAAGGGGGGAGGGGGAGAGCGAGAGCGAGAGCGAGAGCGAGAGCGAGAGAGAGAGAGAGAGAGAGAGAGGGAGAGGAAACAATTGTTTGACAATTCTTTTTATTTAAAAAGTGAATACAGGCTTACTATGCGAAATTGTCTGGTCTATGTTCTGTTGGTTGTCGGACCAGACTGGAATAGGTGGTATTTTTATCCTTGGAAGAGATAACTGCCATGTCCAAAAATCCAAACTCCTCATCTACGTAGTGGATTTTGATAATAATAAGAGAATTCACTAAAATTGTGAGAAGTTCATGAATTATCCACAGATAATGGAAATTCCACATTATGTACCAACTTATATTTAGTTTTTGAATAAACATATTAATTGTTTGCACCTTGTGGTACTATTGATTTATTTTCATAATTTGTTGGAAAGTATTTTGTGATGGTTGGTTATGTTCTGCTTGTGTCTCTTTCTTCTCCTATTCTTCTTGTTATCTTCCTAATTTTTCTTAGCTAAATATGAAAAAAAAGAAAGAACACTCCTTTTCTAAATCACGTCTTAGACTGACAACCTCTAAAAACTTCATCTCATCTTTTCATGTTACTGTATTTAGGACCCTTATAAACTATGCACGATGGTGTTTCCATTCATCAGATCCCTTAAAACTTTGTACTAGATGCCAATCTTAACTCTTGTATTTGCTCACAACTTTGATGTGACTCTGATTGAGATATTCTTCAAAACAATGAGAACCAGCTTTCCAAAGAAGAACAAGAGGAGCAAAATATACTCCTAATCTACAACTATTTTATTGCATAAAAAAGATGTCCAATATCATGCATATCCTGTAGGGTTGATAATATCATATATTTATAGGATTACTAAGAGTTCCATAACTTCTTATGAGAGAACAGTTTCGTTCTAAGATAACCTTGTCAATCCACAAAGGCTTAAAAGTATACCTCTTAATAATTTAAGGATATAATAAGACTCTAGCATTAGCATAACCCAGAATAAGACTCCCAAACACCATAGATTAGTCAAGGTAAAATAATAAGAAAAACTAGCCAAAAGTCACTAGAAAACATAAAATCCATCCAAAATTGTCTAAGGTCAGCCAGTATAGGCCCTCATGTGTCTAGTTCAAGGTGCGAGTCGCGACCACTCCATAACAACTTGACCCACTCCTAAATCCACTTGTCCTTGTGGTGAACCTTAATCGTTGTTTGGCCTGAGGTTCAATCTCTACGTAGCAAACAGCCAATAAAAATCACATGATCCCAATGATCATTTGGTCTCCTTGACTTTGATTCATTAAAAAGGCCTCTTAATTAAACTACAATCACCTCCATGTACTCATACTCCAAAGATCTTCTCTCTTGAAATTCTTGCAACTTCTACACAACTTTCCAGAATATTATGGACATGGCTTGACTACGGTTGCTTTTCTCTTCAACGGTGTCAGCCATGCCCAAGTTTTTGGTTCGCCATACTGCTGTTTTGCTTCAAGGTACAAGCTTTTATGTTGGTCTTGTTTCTTTGTTATCAAAGATATGAATGTTTCATCCTCGATTCAAGGAGTGAAATATTATATTAATAAAAAATTAATTTGTTATTAAATTTATGTCTATTTAGCTTGAAGTCTTGATTATCAATTGAGATTTGAGAGTTTTCTGACAGCAGTGACTGGGGCAGTAAACGTTGACTTGATTTTTTTTCAAAGTTTTCCCCCTTGAAATTCACCACAATTCTCTAAATTGTAAGCTATGGCCCCTTGCCTCATCATCCTGGAATACCAATTTGTAATTGTATGAAAAAATAAGAAAAATTGCAAGGCTAAATATGCACATTTTTGTAGTAAGAGTTTGGGGATTTTGTTTTGTTTACATATAGTCAACAGTGGGATCAAAATTTTCTGGCCAAGTTGATTATAAAGTCAAACTAAAAAAAAGATCAAGAAAAAAGAATGGAATAGGGGTAAAAGATTGGCACTGTGGGTCCCATCCAGCCAAATCCAATCTCTTTAATAATGCTTAAAAATTGTATTTTTCCCTACCAGATAGACCACTGATAGGTAGATCTAAATGACCATGGTTAGGTTGCTTCTCTACAATATGATTGTAACAAATTCTATTGCTCGAAGCCTCAAAAGTTTATTATGTAAAGATGATGTATTTTCAGATTCATTTGAGTTTTACTTAATCCAGTAAAATATTTGATGTCATAGTTTTTTTCCTCTTGGTCCCAGAGGGAACAACAACGAATGGTGATTATCTTCTTCCATTTAAGTCTGGTGCCTTTCTAGCAAAAGTGCCAGTCCTTCCAGTTATTCTAAGATATCCTTACTGCAGATTCAGTCCAGCATGGGATTCCATATCAGGGGTAAGAAATCATGAGCCATTTATATATTAAGTATAACATTTTACTTTTCAGTTTTTACATAAGTTTATCCAATTAATCGATACTTGATATATGTTGTGAGTTATAAAATTTTTCAGAAATTCATTTGCATTATCACTCAGAATAAGAATGAAATAGACCAGAACTCCAAGTTTTATAACATGTTGATTAGTGAATTAATTGGTACCAATATTGTCTGGACTCACGTGTTTAGGTACTTTGTCTTCCAAGACTGGACTTTGACTTGCTCAAACTTGGGATGACTCTATGAAACTCAAGTGACTTTTTAAATTCTACTGCTATTTAAGATAGCTTATCATAACAGACAAATACCAACTGATTTATCAGGTTAATAGTCTAACAGAAATATAATATCTTCTTTGTTAATGTCTATATAGTGATTCCTAAAACTAATCAATCATGGTATCTTTAACAGATTATTGTATTGTTATTTATTTGTAGATAACGTATTTTATTTGCACATATTATATTTTTTATTTATTTTTCAATAAATGTAACCTTATTTGTTTGGGCTTGCTGAGTTGGATACTTGGATATATCTGTACATATTCCTATGTCGGTGGCTAGGTAACACTGCTTGATGGAAGATAGTGACCTGACTTATCACTTTACCCTGATCTTCAATCATGTGTTCTTGTTTCCTGAAAATTTGTTCTTACACTACCTTGCTCCCATATCTCTGGAACTAGTAGCCAAATGCACTATCTTCTAGTATTCAATCTCATGCTAAGCCACCAAAATTTTATTTTTAGGCCCTTCTCTCTTGTAAATATTATTAATGGATACAAGATCTTGCATCATTACAAAGGGCGAAGACAAGATTTTACCATAACCATAAATTAGTCTTATATTTCAGATCTTGCATACTCCCTTTTAACTCTCTTAAGTTATCTTTTACTTCTAATGCCCTTTTTTCTTGAAAATTTGTAGGTACGCCATGTTTTCTTGCTTCTTTGTCAGTTTGTGAATCACATTGAGGTCATCTGGCTGCCTGTTTACTACCCTTCTGAGCAAGAAAAGGAGGATCCCAAACTCTATGCTAACAATGTTAGGAAATTAATGGCTACCGAGGTACACTTGTATTTTTTTTCTTCAATCTTAATTTGGTTTGATCTTGTTGAAGATTTACAGCATCGTTAATATGGAAGTTGAGGTCTTCCCAATTAATAGTTTATGACTGAGTTTGTGTTAGTTCCAGATCTTATCATCAAGCCTGAACGTAGGCCAATTCAAACATATAATAGATTAGGAGGCTTGCGATGAATGATTTTCCTAGAGCTGTGTTCTTGTTCTTAGTTACTCGATTCCATTCCACAACCTTTTCAGTCTGCTATGACATCAAATCTTATAGCCCGTTAAATCTGCTTTTCATATTATTTGTATTGCTTATCAGCGGTTGATATGTGAATGAAACATTGCTGGTAAAGACTTGGATGGTCCTGTCCCTGGTTCCAAGAAGGGATCCGAGTTTCTCACAGCCCATGCACCCTTGAATTCAATTCTATTTTTGATCCGAGTTCCCCATAGGTTGGATTAGGCATCGATGCTCTAAGAAATGAGCAAAATAAACTGTCGAGACAATGCTAATATATAACTGCCTCTATCACCAAACCAAATGATGGGACTCAACAGTAGGTGGCTCGGGGTCCATGATCTTTTGAAGCTGTTAGTTGATAAGTAGGTCTGTTGGACCTACAATATTTTTCATCTACTCTGTGTTTAACCCACTTGAAATCCACATATTTGTCAGCTATCATGCATCTTTACTTTAGCATTTGTTAAAACATTGGATTCAGTTAGGAATATTGCAGCCCATGCCTTTCTCGCATGGGATATATGATTTGGTTTAGATTATTTTGCAATAATCTGATATTTTGGTTTATGAAAAAAGATATATTATTATACTATTTTGGGTTTGTTTCTTTGTTGACTGCAGTGGTTTTGTCCTTGTTTATGCTAAACATCCATTTTATAAGTGTCCATTGCTGAACTAATCTTATTTCCATGGTCAGAAGTAGTGACAATATGAATTTGTAGATGATATTTCATAGATTGACTTTTGGTCTGTTCTAAAATTTCATTTCGGTAATATCCAATCGCCGGTTGGTTTTCCGCAGGGTAATCTAACACTTTCAGATATCGGGCTTGCTGAGAAACGAATCTATCATGCTGTGCTGAATGGTAATAGTCTACCTCGTGTTTTACATCAGAAAGATGATTGAAAAACTATTGAACTCTATCACAAAGATTTGTACCATCAGTTGGGTTGCTTGTTCCATCCATGACACTTTTAAGTACTCTCAGATACGGTCATTGTTCACATTCTGAATAAAAAAGACCAGTGCTTACTATTGTGCTGTAAAATTGTGTAACCCAGTTTGATATGGTAATATTGTGGCTACAAAAATATGGACATTTGATGCCTTGGACTTTAGAATGCATGAACTGAGAGCTTTTTCTTAAGGTTTTTTTTTTCTTTTTTCTTTTTATGGTTCATGATATCCATGGGACCCTTTAATACTTATATCCCTCTTGTATTGGTTCTTTGATTTAATGGCTGTTTCTTGGATGAGTATGTAGCCTTGTAAGCCTGCATAACTGAAACTAAACCATCTATTTGGTCTTCCTGCAGGTTTATGTGTCCAAAGCTAATTGGGAGTCTTATTCTTCTATAATTTATAAGAATTAAGCATAGAAATGAAAGCAATATTATGACACTGTATTTGTTTGTCATGCCTCACAATCTGTACAGCCTAGTACATGCTCAAGAAATTTCTTCCAGGGAGCATCTGCTACCATCTGAATCTTCTTAGATGCTCCACCAGATTGTTGTTATTCCCACATTTTTGGACACAATAGTCTCAGAGAAACACAGTTCCACTTGCTTATAGATAGCTCGTTGATTATTCTTTTATTCAAGGTATAGCAATTTGTAGTACTTTTTTATCTTTGAAACTGTCTTTTAGATCTCAACTTCCACAATGGAAACTGTTACAAATTGCTGCTATTCACTGCTGTGTACATTCATATCGAGCCAAACTCAGCTTACACTTTACCCATATGTTTCACATGCAGATGTGAAACCTGAAACTTGTTCTTCTGAACCATTGTCGAACCTCGTAATCTTTAGTGAAGCTTATGTGAAACTAGTCCACAGTTGGTTGTGGTTGATCGACTCGAACAGGTTATATGTAATTTGTCGTTCTTCTGAACCATTGTTGAACCTCGTAATCTTTAGTGAAGCTTATGTGAAACTAGTCCAGAGTTGGTTGTGGTTGATCGACTCAAACATGTTATATGTAATTTGTCAAAGCTTTTAGCCGTGATGTGCATGACTAGATTTGTGGTGTAGATTTATAGTATTAGTTGGGAGCATGAACAGCAATCTCATTGCTTGCAACCTAGGTCAGCTTGTTTTAGATGAAATTCCTGATGTATTAAGTATATATCAATTGGTGTGCCTATTGTATCTCTCAGTACAGTTGATATTTGATGAGGTTGGTCATGGTCGGATTTTGATCTGTGTACTGGTATAGTTCAGTATGTATCGTTCGGTTCGGTGCGGTTTGAATTGAAAAAAATTTTGATGTTGATTAGGCTGGTTATGGTCGGATTTTGATCCATACCCGGCCTCCGACGGACCTTGCCAGCGCCCAACTGATTGATTGGTTGATGATTTATTTTGTTTATATAATGCAGATTGTTTTTAGAAGGTACTGGCTCAGATGATAATTAATTATTTAAATATAAGTTTATCGTACAGTACGTTAATAGTTTGTTTGTATGATAAGAGTGCTGTTTGCACTATGGTGACAGCAATTTGGAGGATCAACAACAAATCTAACGAAGGTTTGCAATCTAATGCCATCAAGAGGGTGCAAACTTGGTTGATACATGTTCACATTAATTAATTCACATGAAGGCACACAACCAGCGTATAGATGCCTCGAGAAGCTTATTTGCATGCACTATGAAGGCTATTATGACATTCTTGGATCGGCAAGGAAATAGAGGAGCCTGAGACTCTCATCCTTTTGAACCTTCTTGGTTTGTACATTCAAAAGAAGATTTTGGATTGATGTTGGATTGGGTCCAAACAGCTAAAAACTGTAATGATATTTTGCTCAGAAGGCAGAAGAAGTACATGTCACGGTGGCGGAGGACTGTTGTCAGGACGCAGCAATCAATGCACTTCAGGGAGTTGGGTCTGTCGGACACGATTAATCATCGTTTTCAGTTTGATGACAAGATACATCTCCTTTGTAATCTATGATCCTATGCATATAGTAGCAACATGTACAACAATACATCAATAGAGACACCTTTCAATAGAGGATGGTGCAACATAGTTCTTCCTCGATAGATTTGAAAAGATATATATTTTTATCGTCTGAAATTTCTATCGATCTATAATTTTGATATAGTTTATTCTTATTTAATTTTAATTTATATACAAAAAATAAAAGAAAAATATCCTAATGTGTGTGTATATATATGTATATATATATATATATATGTATATATATATATATGTGTATATATATATATGTATATATATATGTGTATATATATATACATATTATTTTCGACTAGCTTTTTTCAATTTTTTTAATTAAAATATCAAAATGTATTGTACCGCAATACACCGATACATACTGAACCAGACACGACCAACAGACATGCCAATACAAAATTTCTTTCCATTGGGAGAATTATCACCCAAGATGAAGAGATAATATGCTATGCGAAGCACCAATTTAACTATTTTTTATTTCAATTGAAAAATATGACCTTGATGTTACAAAAAATGTAAAAGCACCTGAAGAATGTAGCATCTTTTCCCCAAAGGTTTATTTCTAAAACACATGATGATTAAAGAATTATAATCAGTTTTACAATAGTGATTGATCGGGATAGTAATTACCCCCCACAAAAAATTCTTCCCTAGCAACATTTGTGGAATGCAAAATCTTGCCTTGACACCCACTTAAAACAACAAATGAACAACAAGCAGAACTGATAAACTCACCTCATCTTTGTGGCCATTATCGTGCTATATGTTCCCAGTTCGCACGATAACCAATTTGAGACCAAAAAAAAAAAACAGACATGGCACGCTCATTCGCCGGGTGACTGCCAGAATTATTTCACCGGCACCATGTTCTTCTACAAGTTCAAAGGTGCCTACTTTGTTTACCAACAGTGAAATCACAATTTAAGCTTCTCATAGCTCACGAGCACAGTCACTGTCACAAGGCCTGGGCCTTCAGGCAAATGAACTGCAGCATGAAACAGATCATATTTGTTGGCTAGTCCATCATCAACTTTCTGTAGCCAGAGTATAATCCTTACAACGTATGTGGATGTGATTCAGGTGGGAATAGATTGATGAGGAATCTGTGAATCATCTCAAAGCTGGTAAATGTAATTACAGCTGCTGGAGTAGTTCGAAGGAGGTTTGTTGCACAACCATGGTAAAAACCAGGAATACCCTCTTTTCGAAATACTTTCTTAATGCAGTCAATGACACCTTTATACCGCATCTCAGCATGAAACCCTTGTTCTTGAAGCTTTGAGCGGACCACCTAGCATAAGCAAAAAGGAGTGAGCCCTAAAATTTTCATTTCAGAAATACAAATCCCAAAAATCACAATCACGAGAAGCTAAAACAAAACAAATTTATGGTTGCATGCCTTTGTATGGTGAACAATTCTGATATCCTTGGACAGAAGAAGTTACCTCATGAGGGTAGGTTAATGTCGATGCAACAATCTTTGAAATAGATGAAGCAACAGCTACATCACGTGCAGTAAGCGAATCTACTGTAGTATTATCTAAGAAAAAAGAGCATATCTTAAAGCAAGGAAGCAACAAAGGATTAACACAATTTCCACTAAGATACAGTTCCTAACCAATACCTTGTTCAGCCAGGTAACTTTTTATCTTCTCATATGTTGGGAATTGGATGGCAACATGGCTTATCCCTGCCAAAGCAGGCACTAGACCACTATACAACACATTATATCAGGACATTCAATTAATAAGATATTCAAGTTGAATTTAGAATATATGTCTTTTCATATTTCTTCAAGAATGACTCACCTGTATAGCCCCCGAATACCTTCTTCATGGGCTATTCTCCTCAAAGAATTAAGTGTACCCTGATAAGGAACCGTGCCAACTCTCAATTCTTGAGCCTGCATATATGATGCATTCAATGGTTAGCAGTATGACAACTCAATAATTCTGACTAGTAATTGATCTCCATGTCTTGCGCAAAAGAACCAATGAACCAGATATCCGAGGATCATGAAATCAAAACTATAATCATAAAAGTCAAAATGATAAGTATTTGCTGCAGTTTATGTCCTTCCTGTTTTTTATCAACTAACACAGTAATCCTTGAGCTTGCAAAACATGATTGTGTGTTGTCCATTCTTGCTTTAGCCCTTAAAAGATCAAGTGCATTGGGCAAATGAACCTAGATTATTTGCTCACAGGGGAAGATGGTACCAACTTTTTAGAATAACAGTTCTACTAGTCCCTTTTCGGGCACCAGATCAGAGTTCAACTCCCCGTGGAAGGAAACCAGATCAAAGTTCAATTCTACTAGTCCCTCTTTAGAATGACAATTCTACTTTTTTAGAATGGAGCTGTCCACACAGAAAGGAAATGTAGTTCAATTCCCCGTGCATGACAGGACTCCACAGAACTAAATCACCTTTAACCCACTGTGTAACCGAAAAACAAAGAAAAGAAAACACAGCTGAAGAGAGCCAATGTCCATTCTGAAAACCATAATAGAAACTCAACCCAAAGAGTGTTACTCTTTGCCCAAACAATTATATAGTGAAATGAGGACAACTCTATTTGCTAGCCACATCAACAAACAAATCATCAAAGTTGATATACAAAACTGAAAAATGAAAAAATAAGGTTACACAACAATCTAATATTCAAAAAGCAGTACAAATCAAAGAACATGGCGGCAGCATGCTCATGATACAATTCATCAAATAGCCCAATTTATGTATTCAATTAAAGCATCCAATTGAGGCATCCTATTATACAGAAATCATCCTACCATTCTGCACATACCTACATTCTTTCAAAGCAAAGAGAGAAGAATCACTAAACTATCACATTTCAGGTTCTTATAGTTAAATCAGTGATGCACAATGAATCTTGCGTTGAACTATGATGCAGATAATAATAAAATCCATCAGGTATGATTCACATTTTGTTTTACCATATAAAATCATACTTGTCAACCAACAAGGTGTTCAGTATAATGTATTCTCCTATTAAAATACATTACCAAATATATTTGACATACTTGGAATCTAGTCTTGACAACCCAGAGTGGATTAGTCGCAATTGTAGTAGCAGCTCCAGCACCAGATGCAGCAAACATATTGGCACCTATAGATAGTTGGTGGTTTCCATCTAACGAAGTAACAAATTAAACAAAGCATTAAAGACAATTTGAACTCAAACATTAACCTTGTACATGGAAGGACATAAATTACGGAGAACACGCCATAAATCTACTAACCATTTGAAGAAAGAAAACTTTTCAATTGTTCATAGACTGTGAAGTAAACCTGGATGGAAGTGTAGAAAAAAAATTACTATGACAAATTTATAACTTTAGATAAAAATAACATTTCAACCATAGAAAGGAATGGACATGCAACCATTATCATGTGGACCATGAAAGATGGTAGAAAGAGATAGTGTTGAAAATATTTAATTTCATTTCTTCTCTAAGCCTTTGTAATTTAATATCTAATAGAATCTGATCTTAGCCTGTACCCCCAGTTTAGTCTAACATCGGAAGTGAGAAGTGTTAAGTTACAGGTTAAATATGTTTAAGCATCTTGGGTCACATGGTTCTAGGCCTATCAAGTTAATTGGTCAATTATTCCATTGAGTCGAGCTCTGATAAATATCGAAGTCGACCTAGCATCAAGCATGATAAGATTTCTGAATAAAATTTTTTACTTGTGAATAAGATAGAGACGCATCATGACCTAGAGTCAGGATGGCCTCACAAGCACCATGCTCGGATTTAATTCTAGACCCTGTTGTGTTATGTTAGTACTTGATGAGGACATCGAGCCTTTAAATAGGAAAGACTATAGTACTCCCAGTTTTGTACCATCTCAGAAGTGGGAGAAGACTTATAAACTGATTTATCAGAACCAAATGGGTATACTATACGCAGACCATGGTGAAACCCAAACAATAATTTTTCAAGTCTGAATTATTTTTCTTGATCAGTTACATGTTGTTGATGACATTTCCTCATGCAAAGCTTCGGCTTGACATCAAATGCTGAGATATCCAGACTATATTTATAAGAATAGGAATTCCACAAATTCTAAGATCCAAAATATTTCAGACAAAGAGTAACTTCAGATCCAAATTCCAATTTTGTTGGTCAGCAACGTTCATGTTCACACTAAACAACCATTTATAGAAGTTTATACTTTATAACCCGCCATCATACTACAATTGTTGAGTAATAATGACAGAATTCATCTTGAAGGGTGCTGGAAATTGACACGAAACCTACATAGGCGGGAAAAAAGGGTGTCCCAAGTACACATCAATATCTTAGAATGTTACAAAGTTACAAACAAAACTTTAAATCATGGTTCTCCATGCCAACCTATACTGGGTGGTACATACCAGTCCGATAGGGGACCGACATACAAACCACCTTAAATCAGGTGGTCCATAACAGGGGACCCTGTATTACTCGATACGTGGTCTGTACCAATCAATACGATCACAATCTGACCGTTACTGACCTGTACCGATTAGTAACGTCGGATTTCGATTGATACCGATCAATGGCTAGGATTTGTTGAATTCAAACGATCCATTTGACCGTTTGAACCAAATCTAAGGGCTTTTAAACCCTTTCTACCTCCTCATTCTACCCTTTTCAGTCTCTCTAACTCATACACTCTCTCAATCACTTTCTCACTCAGATATTTCTCCTTTCTCATTTGCACTCTCTTGAACTCCACAAAGCTACAATTTGTACTTTCGTAGATGACGACATCAAGTGATTGTGAACGTAACTGGTCAACGTTCGCATTGATTCACACGAAGATCCACAACAGACCATCGTAAAAATGATTGGAGAAACTTATATATGTCTACTACAGCATGCGACTAAGGTTGCGATGTGCCAAACTGGACAAGGAGCCAGAGGAACCAAAGATTGATCCCATTGACCAACAATACTACAACAAAGATTCATAACTATTGTTAGAGTGGGTCAAAACAATGGAGAATCAAGAAGATCCTCTACTTAATGAGGAGGAAGATTGCACTCGATCATAATGTGATGGAAGGAGTTGGACAACATGAAGTCAGACTACTCAAGGAACTAGAGACACTCAATCATCACAGTCATCTGCCCAGTGTGCAAAGGAAAAGGTAAAGGGGAAGGTGGTAGCATCAGCCGCACCATTAGAAAGAATCGAGTCGAGAGACGAGACATCTTCTCAATTGCATTCAGCAACCTGCTCAGTCTTGAGACATGGCAACGACGTGGACAATAGTGAATCGATTGATGATGGCGACGGTGTCGAGGAGTCGAGGAGTAGTATTTTATCCATGCCACCCAAGATTCAGATCATGCAGTTCGATGAGATACTGATCTAGTTTATACACGAAAGGGGAAGAGGAAGGCAGTGGATGATTTCGAGCAAATGCGACAAAGCTTACACGACGTAGACACAGAGCGAAGCTCGTCGTATTCCCAATCATCATGTTATGGACAATCTTTGACCAACAACAGTACGGCTATAGTTGGTCATTCTTCTTCGAGCAGTAGTACGGTAATCAATCTTAAAATACATAGCAACAGATCGGTGACGAAACTAAACGTTTTGATATTCTCCAATCTTTGCACCAATACATGCCACAATTATACTTGCCTTAGGAGTTGCCTTGGTAACTTGTGGTTCACAATGATCAAACTTGTGGTTCGCCTCGGAACCTTGCTTTAAATAGCTCTTGTTGTTGCATAATGGGCTTCCAATCTACACTAGTCCAACCTTTCAATTCATATTACTACAAGAAAAAAGAGTTGACATATTTTTATGCAATTTTATTCCAATCTACACTAGCCCAATATTGAGAGGTTGATTTTTTTAAAAAATTCTTGCATTATAAGATACGAATAATTTAGCTCCTCTAACGAAACAAATTGGCCAATCTAGATTAGGTCAATAATTAATCCCAACATGGACTATGTCAGATCAGCATTTCATGACTGATTCTCTTTCTGCTTGATGAGAAGGAACTCTGATGGTTGAGTTTTCAACAGTATAATAGTATTTACTTGTGCATAGCCATTAGTTGATAATGAAGAATGGTGAGGGAGACACATGTTAGCTGCACTAATTAATAGCTATCGGTGAAAAAGGGACAGGAACAATAAGAGTTATTTTTTAATTTATTGATATTTTAATTGTAGTACTCTAATTTTTGTTTACATTGGCAAAGCCACAATTCCTAATTTGAATTCACCAAACAAGTCAACCAAGATCCTTATCTATACCCCAATCACAATTTTTTTACAAATAATAATATCCCAATTTTTAATATTTTAATTCAGCATATGGACCTAATTGTCATTTCCACAAAAAAACGTTAACCAACTGCATATAATACATGCATGAAATATTTTTGCAGTCAATTTCCAAAAGTGACTAACTTATTATTTTCATGAAAGAGACTACCTCACATAGCTTCTAACAATATATGAAAAAGTGATACATTTTTCATGTGCAACTTCACAACACACAGATAATACCATTATCAAAGTGTGAAATATGACAGCAAAATTATTGCTCATAAATAATAGAGTAACACTAGGCAATTTTTTAATACTTTCATGCATTTTTAGGTACTTGAAGTCCACAATTTTTATAAGATAAAATAGCTTATTGCAAAACACATTTCATCTTGGTGAAAAGACAGGTAGAAACTTACTGCCCAGTTAGGGAGTAATGCCAAAACAGTCGGTGACAAACCACGATACATGCCACGCACACCTTCCTTTTTTAATATTTGTTCAAGGCTTCCAATTATGACACTACCTGCTAATAGTATCAATACAAGAATTATTTTTGAAAACTAATGGATAAATACAAGAATTATTTTTAAAAACTAATGGAAGAATATACTATTTCTGCCTCTTGGATATATCAACTAAAAATATTGATCACAATCAATTAAAAACTGTAGAAAGTTATGTGTTTCTAAATCCTAATATCCTGGTACATTCATGCTTGAGACATTGTATAGTGATTAAATCACACACAGCTCCAGAGGTTTAAAAATTCTATTCCAAATCCCACGATCAAGGAACACAACCTGACAAGATTATCCACAAAGAGTAAGATAACTTCCATTATCACCATGTGATGCAAACTAAATACATGATATTATCAGCAGATTGGTTGATGTGGCGCTATTATGTATGCTCCGACATCACTTAGATAGCTCAAATAGTCATAATAAAAAAAAAAAAACGCATGCAGCAAAGCTAAGTTACATGCTGCTCCAATAAACAATGGACATTTGACCTCATTGAGGAGGTTTTGTTAAATGTTCTATTTGCATCAAGCAAAAACATTCAGTAAGAAAATTAGTTTCCCCCAATAAGAACATGATGTGACATGATTAGAAATTCCATGTTATGCCAAGTAGGGTTCTCTGAAGACATTTATGCTGCTGACAAAGTTAGATACAAAAATCATCCAAGTTTCACAACCAGAGGGAAACATCACAGTTGCATTATATGTCGCTTGAGCTCAAACTTAAGCTATCGATAGACTATAGTATTCCAAATTATGCATTGAAGTTAAATATTACAAACCTCAACTATGACAAACAATACAGGAAGTATGTAGATTTGTCCCAGAAAAGCATTAAATGTGTTACACAGTTTTGAGAGAAACATAACGATGGATAAGTGGACAAGCAATCATGCAACAATAGTTCTCTATTCTCATCTGATAATCTTATCCTTTCATCACTTATGAATTGGATTTCTTCACCTAAGAACTTTCAAAACCCACTTCCCCCTATATATTCACTATATGTAGTAACGTATTATTAAGTCTTTCCATGCATTCCATATCTCTATATATCAACAACACGTCTCTTCATTTTTAGCCAGACCTTTCCATTCTACACCATTCCTCTCTCTTTTGTTTTCTTTTCTGACCGTACACATCCTTTTACTTACATGGCTCTGTCAAGCTTTTTTCTTGATTCTATTCATCTTTCTATCATTCTGACGGTACCAGCCATGCTCCTCCACACTTTTACTTTAGGAACTTTTGATGCCAAGATTGTGGAACACTTGCAAATTTACACGGCACAAACGCAGAGACATTTAGAAGCTACCTGCATGTCGGAAATCTTTAATGGTCCATCAAGGAAAAATCCATACCTTTCACACCATTGCTACAAATTTTGGGCAATCCATGGACCTGGAATCTGGTCTTGATCACATCCAGTGGGCAAACGAAAGTAGCCGCAATTGCACCTATCCAATATAAGATCCAAATTCCACCCGTTTAATCCAACAACGCCCAGATTTTACCGTATCAAATATCCAAGAACACGATAGGAAGGAAAAGAATCAAAGATCTGAGACTACCAGCGGAAGCACCGGCAGCGGCGTGACAGAGGAGGCCTCTGGTGGTCGGGCTATGGGACTCGGCCGTCATCGCGGGAATTCAAGCGGACGACAGGTCGAGAGAGGCGGGGGTTCAGATCAAGAACTAGGGTTTCCTCTCTCGAGAGGGGCGTGGCGGATATCCAGAGTCGCATGGGCGCGACGGAAGCTCCTGGGAGGCTGCAATCGAGTCGACAGAGATCCTTGCGACAGAGGAGCCTCGAAAACGAACTAGGGTTTCGACTGGCTCACAGGCGCAACGGACGACGCCATTGACGGAAGCCTTTCTCCACCTGCTCTTCTCGCATCTGCCACCTCCGGACCGCTGTTTCCGAACGAGTTGTTGATATAGTGCTAGAGATAGACGGGATCAAGTAATAATGAATCTGAGAGCGATCTCGACCGTCGAACTGCATCGCGACGGCCGCTGCGAGTCCAGTCGGCATATTTCAACGGACAAGATGCGTCGCCAGGTCCTATGTCGGATCCACTGCAATCACCCGAACAGGTGAGTCCAAAATTTGCGCCATCGCAGTTGCCATGATTGCGTGTGCCGAGTATTGCATCACGACGACTATCCGCCCGACCATTCTACGCCACGTAATCCTTTTGATTAGGATCCCGCGACAATAGGCCAGAGGACTTAATATCTGTGGGTGGAAAACGAACCCAATGTTATGAAAGGAGGAGCTGATTTGGACGTGAACAAGGAAGGCGGGTCGCACACGGGAATGGCAAAGAACAACTATCACTATATCTTTCCTTTATCGTTATTTACACGCAAAAAACGTGTTAGGCGATCCCAATTCGAACCCATCGGCTTAGTCCTGTTGGATTTGATGAGCATTGATAGAGAAATAAAATATAATCAAATCATACCTAAAACATCGGTAAGATGATCTTTAGCATATCGATTGGTATCGGAAAAAATATAAACAAATAAGATCGAAGCATAATTCATAATAAACAAATAATATTTTTATGATGATATATGTATGTTAAATAGATTTTATCTCGAGGTGATTTCTTGAATAAAGGAACGAAGAAATAATAATATTTTGTGGAAAGGGTCATTTCTTAGATAAAGGCAAAAATCTAAGAAACTCTTAAAATCACTAAAAAGAATTTAGAGGAGTGAACCCCATCTGACGCATGATTGATCTATTGTTCTTGTATTCTGCTTTCTTGGATCTCTGCCTATATTAACTCGATAAATATGCACTTGCGCATGTTTCTCTGCAGCCATCTAATCTTATCATACTCGACTCTGTGGGGGTGTTGTGTACGTTCACCATCGCCAACTCCCCATGCAGCGTGAGATTTGCAGTGCCTGTCTCCCACTTTACAGCTCAAATCTCTTCTTCCTATGTCCTCTCTCTCTCTCTCTCTCTCTCTCTCTCTCTCTCTCTCTCTCTCTCTCCACACGCAGTTCAATGACAGAGGTATTCACATTCCCACACTCCCCTTTCATCTCTATCCAGCTCAGTGATATAGAGAGACTCACAACCCTCCTCCCCCTTCCTTCCGTTGATGAAATGGCCAACGCAGACCGTGCCCACCAGAGCGAGCTCTGGTGCTCCGACACCCGGAACAGCAGTCCAAAAGCCACCGGCGCCGCAGCCGCGGACTTCGAGCGCCGCTACCGGAGCGTGTCCCAGGCCGGCCGTGCCGTGCCAGCGGTTTGGTGCTTCGGCGACCCGGACGCGGAGCGGCGGAGGCGGGTGGCGAGCTACAAGGCGTACTCGGTGGAGGGGAAGGTGAAGGCGTCGCTGCGCAAGGGCTACGGCTGGGTCAAGGCGAAGTGCTCCGGGATCGTGCGTGGCTGGTAGGGAGCGCCGCCGCCACCTGGGCACGGGGTATGGCACTCCGGTCATTTCATGGAGGTGCATTTTGGGGTTGGCACGTAAGGATTCGTAATGTACCGATTGTGCTTAATTTATGATCATATAGCAACGCATTGGATTTTCTTTTATTTTGACAATATTATATTATATATATATAATATAATATATTGGTGTCGGAGAAGATCGAAACTGTAAGTTTCAGCTTAGCTCCGAACAAGCTGTTCCACATTGATAGGAAAAGTGAGATGCAAGGTTCCTTGGTATGCATCTTTGGCTGCAATGGCGTTCAGTGCGTCGGTAGCATGATATGGATCCCAAAATATGTACTCTGATCGATTACGGCACTCCAAAGGCAACAATGGCAGGCACATCACTTGCCCCTTCGATCGACCTACACCACAACAAGCCTTGTTCGGGTACTTGAACCCTGCAATCACCCATGAATCATCACTGAGCCAGCAAGCAAAGCTCACAGGACGAAGAAGAAGAAACGAAGTGGATAAGTAGAGTAATAGAGGATCACCATAGAGTAAGTAATTGTCAATGATGTTGTGGATGAGGCTGTAGGTGTCCCAGAAGAGTAAAGAGGATCCCGGAAGTGTTGTGTTCAGCTGATGGACCAACAGTTTAACCTGGGAATTGAACTGCACCGCCAGTGTATTGCTCGATCTGATGCACTCTCCTCTGCTGTCATTGGAGCCGCCTATCTGGTTTGGAGTACAACCGAGTGGTGGAACTCCAGCGACGAGAATTTTTCTTGCACCCAAGTCATGTAGATCCTGAGGCGATCCACACATGAGCAATCCATTTGTTTGAGCTAGAAATGTTCATTGAAACAACGAGGTGGGGAGATGACCTCAAGCTGCCTTCTGTACTCTTGTATGAGTAACTGGGTAAAGGCAACCGGGGTGTACTTCCTGGACTTCCGAGGTAGAGGATGCAAGTAGTTGTTGATGTAGTCATTAGCTCCCATGCCAACGAAGAAGATAGATCTGGCGAGGAAATCTGCAGTCCCATTCCCCAGAAGCAGGTGCAGTTGTTGGAGTGTTATCTTCAAGTTTTGGATTTGTTCATCCAATGTGAAGACATCTCCCTGAGAAGACACAAGTAGTAGTCTGTCAAATGGAAGCTAAACACAGAGAGAAAGAGAGAGAGTGATGTTGGTTCTGACATATATTAATCCTGTGTCCCAAAGGATTCCAGAGGCAGCAGATCCATAGTTCACTCCTCTAAGAATGTTGGATCCAGTGGTGGTAGGACTGTTGAATGGAGGGATCAAAGGAAGCCCTAAAAGATTGCCTACATCCAAATTTAAAGGAAGAATCAACAAAAATAAATTACTGGCATTTGAGAAGACCAAACTTTATGCATAAAATTTAAAACAAAAAAACAAAAAAAATCAAGTTCTTATCCAGAGAGTAAAACCAAAAGTGAACCATAAACATCTCAATGAAACAGAGACATTCATGTTGAACTTTGAAGCTAGCTTAATCAATGCTGTAATAGCATGCTCATGTGGAATCTTACCTAAATGATCCACCACAGTGCCTCCATTGCAGTATCGTCCTGTGGTTCCGATCGCAAAATCGATACCGTTAGGATAGTAATTAGCCTTTGCCACGGTTAAAAGATCATTGTTATTTCCAGGATCTACCATTGAATCACCAAACACGAACATGGCAGGAACTTGAGCACCCTCAGGATTTCTGGTGGCTAAGAGGATTGTAATAGCAGTCATAAGGAGCATGATGTTAGCCATGAGAAGCCATCAAGTATGTGATGAAGGTAGGTAGAAGGCAAAGAAAATACAGTCATGCTTTCATTGTGGATTTAAAACTGATCAATTAGTACCAATATATTGATATGGAAGGCTATTTAGATGTGATAAACCTACTACACTAATCACGTATTTGAGTCATCATAAAGATAGTTTCTTGGAGTGCTTATCTAACTTTTTCTTTTTTACTTTACTATCTCTGTAGTTATTACCATTTCACTAAATTCAACTTTGATAATGATTGACTGGAAGGAGTAAAGAATAAAAAGGTCTTCCAAATGTATTTTTCAATTGCCTTCCATAATTTTGAACTTTAGAGAGATATTAGTAAAATATATTTTGGTAAGTGGAACAAATTCTGAATGACAGTGGTTCTATTTCATCCTTTTGTACAGATAGAAAGATCTGTTTCCACCAACAAATCTTTTCTGAATTCCACATTAATCAACTATTTGGATGATGTGATCCCTTGAATCCATTCTGCAGATTTAAGCTACCAATAAAGAATGCAGATTACAATATTTCGATTGACAACAAAACACTATGTTTCAATGAGAACAACAAACATAAACAACATCAAGAATGTGGAAAGACAGGGGAAGAAGGCCATGCATATTAATCTTTTGGCACATATGAAAAGTTAAGAAATGCAGAATCTTTACATGCATATCTATATCTGATCCATGCATTTCCTCATACTGTACTTTTCTGAGAGAATATTATGTAGATATTTTCATGGATGCACCATCAAACTCCTCTTCAGATCATCAAAAGCAAACTATTCTCTCAATTCATGATAGCAAAACAGAAGCTAAGACCACTGGCACCCATGAGAAGAACAAGTTGGCCCTTAGCAAATCTTGTTGCAGCATCTGATACCTTTGTTTTCTTTTCATGTCTGATCCTAAAGTTCATCAAACATCTGCCTTTAAACAATCATTAAAAGGACCTGCTAGCTTTGTTCTATGCTGAATCTGATCTAGTTGTGTTGGAAGCTTAAACAGTTCAGATACCACATCAAGCAGTCAGGCATATGCTAGTTTGGAAGATACTAACATTCTTCGACAACTTGTCATTATCTTTCACCACCACCACCTCCTAGTCTATTGCTTCACAGGTCTTTAATACAAGGAAGAAAACATTAATCTTCAGTACTGTCTTTTTCCTCTTGGAGATCAGATAAAAAAAAAATCGCCTTCCATTTTGATGATACAGCTAAATAAAATTAGCCAAGGGGAGTGTTCTGCGAGAAAGTACATTATCATCACTCACATTAACATTGCCTGCCTACCATGCAATTGCATGATGTAGAGCAGTTTGCCTGAAACATTGAAGACTTCTGATACAAATGAGAGAGGAACACACTGAGAACTTCCACAAGGAAATACTCTTCTAGAGTCAAAATTTGTAACAAGAACAGAATTTTCAGTGTCAATTCAATTTGTCCAAGGTCGATTCTGATCTCCCCTGCTAGAGAAGAAGAAGTGTATTTAGTCCTGTTCTCTCGTAATTGAATTGAGATTGATTCGAATCAATTGAATTATTCCAATTAGAGTTCTAGTTAATTGTGAATTATTGAAAGATTAATATCTGTCTTTATAATTCGATGAACTAAAATATTTTATTTAAAGGTGTCATTTATAAATAATTATTATTTTTTTATTTTTCAAGATTAAGTTAATGCTATTAATATGATTGTTATCAGGGGATTCTGAATTACTTGAAATCAAATAAATCTAAATTAAATCATAAAAATTTACACATAAGTTTTTGAAATATAAATATATAATTAAATTAATTATAACTATTATTAAATTGGGTAATCATTTTAACATCGTAATTCAATGATCATTATTTTATTAATTATAAAATTATATAAATTAAAAATATTATTATGCATCCCGTAAATCATAATAATTTTAATATCAAATATTTTAAAATATAAATAAAAAATAGAGAACCCTACCAATCTTTGATGAATCCTTTCTTTAATCCTCCGCTAAGTGTAGAACGAGGGAAGGAAGCGCTTTTATATAGGAGAAGATGAACTCTTCCCAAAAATAAATAATAATTTAATTTTAATTTTAATTTTAGATATATAGACAAATTTATAATATTTATATTTTATGATTCACATATAAAAATAAAATTTAAATTTACTTTGTAAAAATTATATTATCCATTAGAAAAATATATTTATTAATAATATAATTGATTAATCAAATTTATAATTTATCTATATAATTAAAAAATAATTTTAATTATTTCTGTAACCATACTATTTACATAAAAAAATATTATTTATAATAAATTAATTTATATTAAGTGAGAAAAATTATTCTCGAACACTTCCACCACCTCCACTGCTTTCCCGTTCCCGCCTGGTAGTACCGGCTCGTTTTGGCATGTCGGATTACGTGATCAGCTGTTTCGTCGAAGGCAGGAGGCAGTTAATTGGTATAAAGAACCGATCAGAACATACAAGTGTCAACAGCTGGATCGAGGAGAAAAAGGTTTTGTGATGGACACAAGACAGGGAAACTGGAGGAAGCCAAAAACGAGTGCGGTAAATGGATAGGCAAGCATGGCTGTGTTTAGATTTCTTTTTCCTTTTATATTTAGGTACTGTGTCGACAAATGCATGAACCCGTAAACCATCTGAAGGATGGTCAATCTACTTCCTGACTTTGATTTATGTGATCATTTTTGTTTTTTTCGTGATTTATTTGGAGGCCTGATGATATAGAATTGCCAGCTGAGATGTATCAAGCACAGGAAATCTAGAGGCCAATTCTTTTGTTGATTGTTTCTATCATAACTTCTGGCCTTAAAAGTAGGGAAGGCTTTTAATCATTGGCATCGAAGAAATCAAATTCATGGTTTCTTTAGAGGATAAGGAGGGCAATGATCCAAAAGAATGGAAAATTTTATTGTGACGAATTCTATTACTAATTTGCTCGAGGAAAAGTGAAGTATACGTATCAATTCATACCAAGTCATGTAACCAAGAAATGAGATAATTATAGAACAGATATCGAGCTGTTCTATGTCAAGTACATTGGAAACAGCCTTCTCCTCTGCTATAAATAGTTTATTGCAGGATATCTCTACCCTTCTTTCCTTCATTCGGTTGCTCTATTGGAGATTTGATCTTTCTCCTCTTTCCAGCTAAGTATTTCTTGTTCCTTTCCTAATATTGGAGCAAGTTTGGTTCATTTCTCTGTGTTTTGTCGCCTTATTCTGACCTTTTCCTGGCTAATATAAGGTGGAATCCTTGTTTGAGCAGCAATCCTGCTTCAAAATCTGATCTTTTGCTGGTAGTTTTGGCTTCTCGGTTGTTTTCTTCAACCCTCGAATCCCAAAATCGGATCTTGGGATCCGCCTCCGGAGGTGAATCGCTTGTTTGGAGCATGTAAGATCGCGTAGTCTTGAGCTTTCAGATCGCTTCTTCTTGCTCTCTCCGATCGAGGAATTCATTCATTGGATTTAGGCTTCTGATCTTTTAGAAAGATTTTGTTCGTAGACTCAATGTTCACCGATAAAACCATCTTTTAGAGTATGAATCTCGCTACTCGCCCGCATCTGCTTCCTCCACTCCTCCTCGGCGCATTCCTCTACTGGTTCTACGTCTTCTCATAACCTAAATCTCGTTTCCTGAGCCAGTCCTTTCGAGGAAGGACTCTCTTGTTCCAATTTATGATCGACTAGCGTGGAATGCATTCCCCCTGCAGTAAGAGTATGCCTTCCTTTGCAATCTACCGACCTTCGGCATCTGAAGTTGACGCACAGCCTGCCATTGACGAAAGGAAGCGAAAGAGGATGATCTCCAACCGGGAGTCGGCGCGGAGGTCCCGGATGAGGAAGCAACAACAATTGGATGATCTGACGAACCAAGTAGCGCAGCTCAAGACCCAAAATGGCCAGATCGAGATGCAGATCAGTCTGCAAAGGCGGCAATACACGACGGTGGAGGTTGAGAACGCCATCCTGCGAGCTCAGCTGCATGAATTGACGCAGAGGCTGCAGTCGCTGGCCCCAGTGCTTGGAATCACAGAGGAGATTGGTGGGATGGCAATGGGAAGACCGGAGATTCCTGCTCATCTCCTCCGGCCATGGCAGCTTCCCTACTCTGAGCGAGTGATCGTGGCGACTGACAACATGCTCCCGTTCTAACTCATCAGCCTTTCCATCGCTTGCCGTTTCTGCTCGTCGAACCAAATCTAGATTAATCTTTTTGACCGTACCACAACACTGCCTTCCTATATGATTGTATCAGATGTTTAGATGACATTTTTGGTGCTAATATTATGGAATTATTGCTCATCTTTTAGCCAGCATGAATCCTGGTCGATCTCTGTTGCTGCTTACTGATACTGTGTGTCGTGTGTTGCATCTTTTTGGACATCAATGTCTGAGATGAATCTAAATCCTCACCCAAAAATCGATCCAATCCAATGTTCTATAAATATCTTTATTTACTGAATACAAGTAGCAATTTTCTTAGACTACAGCATAAGATGATGAAGAATTCTGAATTAGAGAACAGTAGTCACCTCTTTCCGACACTATGGATGATTGCTGCTTCGTCTGGAAGTCTTCTTAGGCCTCGAAGGTGCGGCACTCCTCGGCCTCTGGGCTGTCGTCCTTGCAGTCGTTCGAGGGGATCATCGGCCATGAGCTTGTCCCGGGCGTGGCTGACCGCGGCGCTCAACTCCTCAACCTCATCCCACGCTGCGGCGCACTCTCCGCTCGTAGCGTCCTCCACGCACGTCTCCTCCGCGTTCCTGATGCTTCCCGCCACCTTCTCCGATATGGTGGGCGGGCGCTTGCGACGAGCACGACCTGGCGGGAGCTCACTCGGCGGCGGTCGGTCTTCACAGAGACAACCCTAGGGGTGGAGATGCCCACACCAGCCAGCGTCGTTGTCATGGCTTGTCCTCGTGAAGTGCAATGGCAGGGATTGGATTTGATGGAGCTTCGATGAGGATAGATCTTGCTTATCCTCCTGTGACGAATGGGATGGTAACACATGGATAAGTCTCTCTTAAATATCTGTGTCGTTCTGTACGTCGAAGATTCAAACACTCCCTTAGTGGTCGAGGGAGGCTCGAACGTTCACTCTACAGATGATCTATGCAAAGATGGAGGACAAATGGAATTTTTGATATAATGAAAAGAGATAATTTTAATATAACCTCTTGTAATAAATTAATAAAAGAGTATTTTATGATTCTAAAATATTCCTCTGGATTATTATTATTTTTTCCATTGGTGTCAATGTTGCCTAATTATTGCTTAGATTTTACATTTGTTATTTATATCTATGAAGAAAATTAAAATTTTCATTATAGAAGACTAATCACACGATCCTCAATTTATCTCCGTTTAAGCACAATCCTATTTATAGAAGACGGATTTTATTTTTTCATCATTTGATATAATTTTTTTTAATATTTTATTTTGAATAAAAGAAAAAAAAAATTGACCTTTAAGTGGATGCCACGTGTCAACGTGTTAAAAGGACAGGGAGATATTTTTAGGAGCGAAAACGAATCAGAATAATTCAGAAAATAAAGCACTTTCTTTCCCCTTTTTATTCTTATTGGGAGAAAGCATCGGCTCATAGCTCATTGGCTCCCATGTGGGCCACAGAGGTACGTACCAAAGCAGCACCGGCAAATCGCCAGTGGGGATATACCAATAAAGCAGTGAAACTGTAGAATAGTGTCGACATTTTGGGTGTCCCTCCGAACCCCATCTCGCAATAAAATGTTCCTTCACAAAGTCTACTGCCGCTTCTCTCTCATCTATCCCACGCTGTGCCCCCCTCCTCCTCCTCCTCTCGGCTCCCTCCCCCACGGTGGCGGCCTCTTCTGCTCTCCTCCTCTGCGTGTCCCTAATTCGCTTCGATTCCGTCGCGTGAGGCACATGAGGTCCCACGCGGCTTCCTCCGCCCCCTCCCGGCTCGCCAGGCTGGTCCCCTTCGCATCCGCTGCCGAGAGTGGCGTCGCGGACCCGAACGGATCTCCGGCCCCCACTTCTCTGCCCCTAGAAGATGAAGGTGCGCGCAAAAAATTGTCATCTTTACTGCTTTTGGATCGCCTCAAGAGCTGACCCAGGAAAGATCGCACCTTTTGGGTTTTTAGCGTGGTTTTCTGGTTAGGTTTTCCTTTTGCTAGAGGCTTCAAGAAGATGGTCACTCATAGAAAAGTCGTTATATTCAGTGATTCGTTGTTCATCTCTACATATATAAAAAATGGATTTTTGGCTTGGATTCTTGGTCTTGGGATTGCAGGTTTCTTGCCCGATCGTCTAATTTGCTTTGGCTAGATATGACAAGATTGAATTTTCTCTTCTTCAGATAATCCGGTTGATGTCCCTGAATCCGTAACTTACATTAAAATTTGGAGCGGATCCCGGGTTTTGTTTTTGCAAGTGCTGGTTTCGTGCTTGCTTGATTGACATGCCATTTTGAATCTATGAAAAGTCGGTTGCTGGTGGTAGTGGCTGCATCGAGGCAAATTTCCCTTGCCCTTCAGTTATCTTAGGGATATGCTTTGTTTACAATCCTGTTCAGAAGAACGCATGGCTTTCTTTTCTGTTAGTTTGTGATTTGGGCAGCAGTTGCTGTTGATATCAATTTCTTTATTCTGTTTTTTCTGTTTTGGGAGATATTGCTATCAAGATAAACTGCTGTGGACTGAAGTAGTGCTATTGTTTTACTATCCCTTATTGCTTTGGATCATGTTAGTGGCAGGTTCCTTCTTACATGCGTAATACCATTTTAAATGTGCAATCTATTTTGGTGGTTATTGCGGTTTCACAGTTGGTTGATGTTGTCTCGAGGTCTTAAGTCGTGAATTACTATACTTTTGATCTTTTTTCAAAGATGCTTGGAATTTGTTGAGTCATTCTATAGTCTTTTAGATTCCAATGATATTGCAGGGAACATGATTATACTATTGACTTGCTAATTCTTCTTTGTTTTGAGGAGATTCCAACCATGTAGCTCATCCCAAATAGTCTGGACATTGTAACTTGTGGTCCTCCTTTGTGTGAGAACAAAGTTATTCACTTATTCTTAAAATATTTTGGTTCATTTGATGCAGAAAGTTTGTCACTTGGGAGGTATAGGCTTCCTCCAAAGGAAATTCGAGATATTGTTGATGCACCACCCCTTCCTGTATTGTCATTTTCACCACACAGGGATAAGATACTCTTTCTGAAACGAAGATCTCTGCCACCGCTTTCAGAGCTTGCTCGCCCTGAGGAAAAGCTTGCTGGTATACGAATTGATGGTAACTATAATGCCCGGAGTCGAATGTGAGTAATGGATGGGTTCCTTGTTTCATTCCGGTATTCGAGTCCAGTGCACAAGTTGTAGCAAATTTGAATTTGATATTAATTCTGCCATGTTTGTAAGTGATGATGTGGTATGTCTCTTAGGTCCTTCTATACGGGGATTGGGATTCATTCCTTAACTGATGATGGTAAGCTAGGACCTGAACAAGAAGTGCACGGATTCCCTGATGGAGCTAAGATTAATTTTGTTAGCTGGTAATTTCTTTTTTCACCAAAAGGCTCTTTGCATCTGAAAGCTTAGTAATTTTCTTATCCTTCCTGATGTTGATTTATGAAATTTATGGATATAATATAAAAGCAGTGAATGAACTTATTGTTTTTTATCTGGATTGGCAACATGAATTATTTATTTTGTTCCTAATTATTGAGTTTTGGATTCCTGTTAATTGTCTAAGAAACAACATTTTGGATGCAACAATAAGTCACTTAGCTGACTTTATAATATATTGATTTTCTGATTCTACTTACTTTAGGTCACGAGATGGTCGGCATTTATCATTCAGCATTCGAGTTGATGAGGTAAACCTGCAGGTGCTTTTTATTATAGCAATGCAGTTTGTTGTTTCACATCCTTCCAATGACTCCTCAATATTTTCAATTTAGGAGGAAAACAATAGTAGCAAGCTTAGAGTTTGGGTCGCAGATGTAGAATCTGGAAAAGCTAGACCACTGTTCCAATCGCCTGATATATTCTTGAACGCAGTTTTTGACAAGTACAGGCCAGTTTTTTTTTTTTTCTTTCTGCTAAATTTCTGCATCATCAGTGATTTAATACTTTGCCACCTGTGATCTTGTAGTTTCGTCTGGGTGAACGATTCCATGTTGTTAGTTTGCACTATCCCTATTTCTCGTGGAGCCCCTCCAAAGAAACCATTGGTCCCATCTGGCCCAAAAGTTCAATCAAATGAGCAGAAAAATGTTGTTCAAGTTAGGACCTTCCAGGATCTACTGAAGGACGAATATGATGAAGATTTATTTGACTACTATTCCACATCACAGCTAGTACTGGTATCTTTGGATGGGACAATGAAGACTGTTGGGCCACCTGCTGTATATACATCTATTGATCCTTCACCAGATGACAAGTACATAATGGTTACTTCTATTCATCGACCGTACTCCTACATTGTACCCTGTGGAAGATTCCCAAAGAAAGTTGAATTGTGGACAACAACTGGGAAGTTTGTCAGAGAAATATGTGACTTGCCTTTGGCTGAAGATATTCCTATTGCATTCAATAGCGTACGCAGAGGAAAGCGTTCGATCAATTGGAGACCAGACAAACCTTCAACTCTATATTGGTAATTCAAAGCTATAATACATTTCATTTTTTATCAAGTAAACATTTTTAAGAAGCATATGAACATATGATATTGGATAGGTATATAAAACATCAACAGACATTAGAAAAAGTTCAGTATGAAGAATTTTACTTCTAGATGTAAAGGAAATTGGATGGATATAAAACCTAGTAAAATTATGGCACTGGATTTGCTTGAGCCCTTGTAGTGAGTAGGCATTTGACAAGAGAGTATTTTGAAAAAAATGATAACATCTCATGTTGCTTCTGCACATTCCATCACATAGTTCATCTAGAAGAATGTTCTTTGACATGCCAACAGTGAAATATTGAAGTACCTTATCCACTAGTTTCTCAGGAACCTAGTCTAAAAAGTTGTCAATCTGGCTTAATTGAAGAAAGAGATATAAGATCATGAATATAACATATAGGAATAAATTTGCACAACTTTTATAATGTTATTTGTCATCTTTGTTAAACTCCTAAGTTACTCAAAGATGCATAAACTTAGTTTCCCATGCTCGAAAGTAGCACCAAGAAGCTTTTATATCAGATATACGAACATCATGTGCTCATCTTGAGAATATAATGAGTAATTTGGGTCTCATTTGGTATATGGTTGAAGGTCTTAGTCTCATTTAATGTCCTGATATATCAGGGTGGAGACACAAGATGGAGGAGATGCAAAGACGGAAGTTTCTCCACGTGATATTGTTTACATGGAGTCTGCTGAACCTATAAACGGTGAACAGCCTGAGGTTTTACATAAACTTGATCTTCGATATGGGTATGCCTTCTGTTTCTGTATCTTTTGCTATGCATAAATCAAGTCACTTCATATGTTGTAAGAAAGTATCCATCCTGTAAGTACTTGGTGCACGCCTGATAACCTTAGAAAACATGGAATTTTTATTAAAGCTTTTTAGGCATGTATATTTTTGGAGAAAAAAATTATGATTTAATTTCCATATTTCATTTTGTTTTACTATTCATTTCTCTATAGAAAACAGCAACATATTTAATTATTCAAACTTGAAACTTTTCTCTTCTTTCTTTTTATCTTCCTCAATTTGTTGCGATAATGGTGGCGTTGAAGTGATGTTGGCGCAATGATGGTGATAGGTGGCAGTGGTAGTGATGACATTGTTGATGTTAGTGATGGTGTTTTAGTGTCCATGAGGTATGGTGGCGACAAAGGCATGTGTTATGGTTACAAAGGTGACAATGATGGTCATAGCATGATAGTAGCGGTAGTGATGGTGGTGACGTGGAAACTGTGACTATGATGGTGGTCGCATGATACTAGTGATGATGTTGGTGACAATGTAGTGAAGGTGACAACAATGGTAATAATGGTGGTGCTGTAATGGTTGTAGTGGTGGTGATGGTGGCCGTGAGATGGTTGAGGTGGGGCCATAATGAGGGTGGTGATGGTGGTTGATGTGGCACTACTTGATTTCATCTCCATTTGAATAAGTTTTATTAGTTTTGGGGGAGAATATGCAAATATTACATATATATATATATATATATATATATATATATATATATATATATATATATGTATGTATATGTATATATTACTTTTTTTAGATAGCTAAGGAAGAAGAAAAAGGAAGCCAAATGAAAAAATTGGAAGAAATCAAAATTTGAACTTGATGTAAATTTCTAAGGCTTGATTAAAGAATTTCATTTCTACAATGAAGTTGAAAATTGATGGAAGACATTTAGAAAGAAAGAAATCTCTATCAATCAAATATCCCATATGCAAAAAAAGTTTATTTACCAAAATAAATTTTAAATACATCTTCTCCAAGAAAGAAAGAAGAAATGATTAATATGCCTTGATTTACAAGATATATTTTCTTGATTTTTTTTGCTTGGATTTTGTAGTTTTCCTTTCTCTTATATACTGGACGAGGTTGTGACCTAGAACACTAGGGTATGAATGAAGGGAATATGTGTCAATGGTGTCAGATCTCATCCTTAGAATGAATCCTAGAGTTAGAGTGAGTCAACTACTTATCCTTCCATTGTGCAATGCCATCGTCCATGTGTGAGGCACATGGTGTGAGGCTAGGATCCTAATTGTGATGCTTGGGAACTAGAGCAAGTATAATATTATCTTCTCTTCTCCCTTTTAACTTTCTTCATCATCCCTCACCGCTATTCTAAGAAGCACGGACACGGGCACGACACGATGACATGACATTTAAAAAAAAATTAAGGCACAAATACAGTGAGGACAAGTGATATATATATATATATACACACACACACACACATACATACATGAGTTTTATAGTATTTATACTTAAATTTTATATACTCAGCAATGTGAACAAATAAATATCGTCATACATGTTAAAACAATTAAAATAATCTAAATTTAAGTATCCAAAATAAAGGTTGAGTACATCAAGTAATATTTAACAATTTTTAGATATAATTGTTATGTGCTTCCTTGCGACGATCTCCAGATTTTTTTTCTTGTGAAGTGTATGACCCTCACGTGGGGGCCACACAAGCGCAGCACCACACATGAGTGTTCGACCCGTGTGTCCATGTGTCCGACACATGTCAGACATGGACACATCCACCAAATGCACGTGTCCATGCTTCACAGCCACTATTAGCTTTGCTTTATTGTGAAACTCCAAAAGAGAGAAAAAAACATGCTTTGCTCTCCATGCCCTTTTCCTGTATCATTTGTACTTGAACGTTTGTCCTACACCAGTAGTGATGATGTAATTATAGTGATGGTGTTAACAATTGTGATGGTTGATGGTGTGCTGGCAGTAGACATGTAACTGTGGTGGGAAGGTGGTAGCAATGACGGGCTGCAGCTGTAAATGTTGTTAATTGTGTGATGATGCTACTGTTGTGGTGGCACTGCTAGTGGTGATGGCGACAATGGTGGTCGTGGTCATTGTAATAATGGTGGTGGTGGTGCTGGTTGGTGCCAATGTCTAGTGCTAACAATAAGAAAGGAGATGGACATGATGATAATAAATTAATAATGACTTTTTGATACTTAGAAAACTGAAAAGTTAATTTGCCAAGAAAAATTATCTTTGTTTTCATTTAGTAAATGTTTTCTGTAGTTCTTGATGTTCTTGTTTAAAATTCTGGAAGACTGAATACTTCTCTGTTAGTATACTAATAAACTTGCAAATGAACTAAAGTCACTACAAAGCCATTTGTTAAGAACTTAAAGTGTCATGTGTAATGTAATTATTTAGTTGACATTGAAGGCTACTGTACTTGTCTTTTTTACTTCTAATTTCTCATGTTGGTATTAACTATGGTGAGACAGTTTAAGAGCATAGCAGCTTCAAAATAATAAATAGTAAAAAGGGTCCTTACTTTGGCATCACGGTTTTCCTGAAATTTTTATGTAAAACAGAGTCTCTAGCATAATAAAATGGGATATGATAACTTGCTTTCCATGACATGTCCATTTCATGATCTTACTTAGTTCTTTTTCTCGCAGAGGTATCTCTTGGTGTGATGATACCCTTGCTTTAGTGTATGAATCATGGTATAAAACACGACGAACTAGGACATGGGTCATCGCTCCAGACAGTAAAAATGTTAATCCACGAATACTATTTGATAGATCATCAGAAGATGCATATTCTGATCCAGGCTCTCCAATGATGCGGCGAACACAAGCTGGTACCTATGTCATTGCCAAAATTAAAAAGCAAGATGAGGGAACATACATTTTACTGAATGGAAGAGGTGCGACACCAGAAGGAAACATTCCATTCCTTGATTTGTTTGACGTGTGAGTTCTTATGAAGCATTATCTTTTCCATTTTTGGTGTATAGAAGGCCACTTAGTCAAACTAAAACAAAGTGCGCATGGTATTTTTCTTCACAGAAATACAGGAGTTAAAGAGAGGATATGGGAAAGTGACAAGGAAAAATATTATGAAACTGTTGTTGCATTAATGTCAGATTACACTGATGGTGAATTGCCCATTGATCAATTAAGAATACTTACTTCAAAGGAATCGAAAACGGAAAATACTCAATATTTTCTACAGGCTTGGCCAGATAAAAAGTCATTTCAGATTACAAATTTCCCCCATCCTTATCCTCAGTTGGCGTCCTTACAGAAAGAGATGATCAGATACCAGAGGAAGGATGGTGTTCAACTAACTGCAACACTTTACTTGCCTCCTGGTTACAGTCCTACTAAAGAAGGACCTCTGCCATGCTTAGTCTGGTCTTATCCTGGAGAGTTTAAAAGCAAAGATGCTGCCGGTCAAGTTCGTGGTTCTCCCAATGAGTTTGCAGGAATAGGTCCTACATCACCACTTCTCTGGTTGGCTAGAGGGTATTATATTCTTACTTTTCTTTCATTAACTAATAATTATATTTGTTATGAAATCTTTTGAAGGCAGGAAAATTCTTTCTTTACAATATTGTGCTAGTGCCCTCACAAAAACTGTAAATTTGCATAAATTTGTACAAATATTTTTGTTGAGTGCTTCACTGATTCTTTGTCCAGCTTGAATACTAACTTTATTGTACTTGCTATCAGGAATGCTGCTTCACCTATTTTTGTGTTAAATAGCCGATAGTTACTAATTTATGCTGAAATATACAAGCCATAGGCAAGAGTGTCCTTTTAAGGTGTAGGTTCCTGTCAATCACGAGGCAGAGTGGTAAGTGCTTTCAGCATGGCATGGTTAACTTCTATGGCCACACAGGCATGTCGGCAGCAGAAAGGGAAAAGGAAAAGAGAATACACAGAATAGAGAGGAAGGAAGAAAGAGAAGAAATATATGCACACTTCTATTTCTCCAAATCAGCAAATCCTATCTTTGTCAATGCTGTTGATACTTTTGGCATTTAATGATGGGGACAGATGCTGCTCAACGAACCTTTTTCCATTTCTCTCGACCACATCTGGTCAAGGATAACTTGTAGAAAAACCCTCATATGGTGTTACGACAGTTAGAATATTGTCTCAAGCCAGTTTATTAAGTGAATTGGTACATTTATTGGTCTAGCTCAATGGTGGAAAAAGATCATGTAGCTGAGCCCTAATAGTTGGGACTTAATGGCTTGTTGTTGGTTCATCTATGGGTGACTTGTTGTTCTTGTGGTTGCTGGTTCAACTGTTGACATAGGATAAATCTATAAGATCAACCCATATGGAGATGTAGTGACATATATTTTCTCTACTTTTCTGTGTATTTCACTATTAAATACCAAAATTTGAACGACAAGCAGGCAGTGCGTACAACATCAACAGAAATCCATATGGCATTGTGTTACTGTGATCATTGACTTTCAATTTGGACTGTTGGAAATGAGAAGTAAATTCTTTGGCCATAGCTTTTAATTGAGATCATTGTATGAATATGTGAATTCATGTCATGACTTCAACACACAAGCCTGTGTACAAGCCACAATTGTGTTAACCATAGTTAACTAATTGCTCAAAACAGAGTGCTTAAGTTATTGTTTTACAGGATAATGCATACATTAGTGAATTCATGTAGCTCCTTTCTTTCCCTTGAGCTTCATTACCTTAAATCTTTAAGTTCATTGCCCAATGTATCTGGCTAAATTTCATTCTTGCAGATTTGCAATTCTCTCTGGCCCAACAATCCCAATTATTGGTGAAGGTGATGAAGAGGCAAATGACCGGTAAGTTTCTTCCCATTTTTGCATACATAATTTTCACTTATCATACCTATGAAATAAGTTTTACCTGTAGCCTTTTAAACACACATGCAAAACATTGGGTTTCTTGTACAATCTGCCAAATAATAACACCATGGATGTCGTTCGGACTTCTTAATGTTTTGTATGTGTGTTTAAATGGTGTTATGCATTTTTGCTGATCCTATGAATGGTTTTTCTACTTTATATATAATTTATGTATGATGATCATACTATCATAGATCATCTGTATCATATAAATTATAAAATTTAAAATATATAAAAACATCTATTAATTACCATGCCTGTGTCATGTCATGTCATTTTATAGGACATATTATGTCAGAATGTTTGTATAATATCACTTGTATGTCATGCTTCATAGATGAGCATTTTCCTTTAAGTTGATTTTTTATAATGTTAACCAGGTATGTAGAACAACTGGTTGCTAGTTCGGAGGCTGCAGTTGAGGAAGTCATACGAAGAGGGGTAGAACACTTCTTTTCTTGAGAAAATGATTATTCGGGTTGTGCATGTCTACCTATTTGATTGATACATGCTCGAATTTTCAGGTCGCTCATCCAAATAAAATTGCTGTTGGTGGTCACTCTTATGGGGCTTTCATGACAGCTAATCTATTAGCTCATGCACCCCATCTTTTTTGTTGTGGCATTTCTCGTTCTGGAGCATACAATAGGACTCTAACTCCTTTTGGCTTTCAGGTTTTGAACTCTTTCTTTCTTGATGTGACTTCTCTTCACTATTAGGCTCTTGGACTTTCTAACAAATTCTGTAACTAGAGATTTTTTTTAATTATTCATCTAATATCTGCTTCTGTATGCATGTAGAACGAAGATAGAACACTTTGGGAGGCCACTAATACTTATATTGAGATGAGTCCTTTCATGTCTGCAAATAAAATAAAGAAACCAATTCTATTAATACATGGGGAAGAAGACAACAACTCAGGAACATTGACGATGCAGGTATATTGAGTGTATCCTTTGTTATATTTTTGTTATTTTCTTATACTTTTGTTTGTAAAGAACACATATAACATTCTTTCTCACATAGACATTAGAAGAAACTCTAGATAGATTAAAAAGGAGAAGCACAAGATTTACAAAAGAAACTACTATTAATAGCAGCAGGAAAGCACTTAGGTGCAATTCATTAGGATGAACAAAAGGTCATATTGATTGTTGTGTAGAAATCCTCTTGTTCCATTTCTTTGACATTAGGAAGGAAGTTTACGGGGCATACAAAGTAAAAATAGAACAATGGAATGCTCGTAAGTTAGATCTTGTTCTTTTCCTTAGGGTGAAGGTACAAAATGGTCAACTCTTCTCATTAAAGTAGTGAAATTCAATGACGTGTGTGAGAGAGACATAATTAATGATCATATCGAGGTCATCCACTAGTGGGTAGGATCGTAGGTACAACAATATACAACATCTTTCTCATCCATTGAAACTGAATTCGATCAAGACAACATGATCCCTGACCACTTCCACAGTCCCATTTATTCCTTCCAGATGAACCATCAAATCATGAATGGAAATCCATCGCAGCATCGCCTTTTTCGAAGCATGACTTTTTGGTGAGCCAACCAAACATGTGATAGAAAGGAATCCATGACATGAGTATTTGTATCAGTAATTCATCCCAAAGTATTCACTGCTTTTTGACATCGAACCAAAATATGATCACAACATATTTAATCAAGTCAACAAAGAGGCTACAGAAACCATATGCAGCCCATCTTTTTCCCGATAGCACTTCTGCGAGATGGACGCTCTTCTTCAGACCCAACCATGTATTCAATTTAGCTTTAGGAATGCTTTGACTCTTGAAACAATTTTGAGAAAAGACACCACAATACTATGAAATTTAAGAATTTGTAGATGGTAGAAATAGAAAAATGAACCTAAGTTTCATCTCTAGATCAGTGAATCCTAAGAATTAGGATTATAGTCCGTTTTAGTTCCTGTAGTTTTCGCAATGGACCGCTTAAGCCCATATCGTTTAGTCATGTTTAAAATAACTCATACATTTTTAAAATGTATATAAGCCAATTCCGTCAAGTTTGAGTTAACAGATGTTAGAGTTTACTTACGTGACATGCTAACTCACAATAAACTATTAATATAATGACACGTGTAATTTAAGTTTAAAAAAGGGTTAAGATCTATTTTAGCCCCTGTGGTTTTGGCCATGGACCACTTAAGCCTTTATGATTTATTCGTGTCTAAAATAACTCATATATTTTAAAAAATATAGCATATAAACTCCTCCCGTCAAGTCTGAGTTAACAAACGATAGAGTCTACTTACGTGGCATGCTGACTCACAATAAATCATTAATATAATGACACATATAATTTAAGTTAAAAAAAAAACTGAGGCCACCATCAATGGTGGGAGGAGGCGCCGTTGTGGAAGCGATCTCCAGCAGTAGCACGGAGCCGTTGCTGCCTAGCATGGCATTGTACACACGTAACCTCTCCTGAGTTGATGACGAGTTTAGAAGTCCGGTCCTGCCTCAGGTGGATGTGCATCGACCAGCCCGACGCTAGGCACGCAGTGGTCTCTTGGTCTCTCTTCCTCCTCCTAGGCATCTTCGTCTTTATCGCCTCCCACTTCGTCCTCTCCTGTGCCCTCACCGGCTGCACCTATGATGTGGTGGTCTAGCTTTCCCTCACCTCCACCTCCAACCTCTTTTACCTTTGCATCTCCGCCTTCATCCGTCGCTACGGACTCTGCCGCTTCCTCTTCCTCAACAAGATGAACTTTAACATTTTTTAAACTTAAATTACACATATCATTATATTAATTATTTATTGTGAGTCAGCATGTCACGTAAGCAGACTCTAACAGTTATTAACTCAAACTTGACGGGAGAGGCTTATATGTTATATTTTTTAAAATGTAGGGATTATTTTAGACACGAGTGTACCATAAGAGCTTAAGTGATCCATGGCCAAAACCAGAAGAGCTAAAATGAAGCTTAACCATTTTTTAAACTTAAATTACACGTGTTATTATATTAATGGTTTATTGTGAGTCAGTATGTCACGTAAGTAGACTTTAACGTCTATTAACTCGAACTTGATGGGAGAGACTTATATATTACGTTTTTGAAAATATAGAGGGTTATTTTAGATATGAGTAAATCATAAGAGCTTAAGTGGTCCATGGTCAAAACCACAGAGGCTAAAATTGACCTTAACCCTAAGAATTATCTATACGATATGAGTGGGAAGAGTATCGAGCAGGCATGTGGTCCAATGGCAATATGAGCATCAGCAGGTGGCAATGTGAGGCTCAAGGAGAAAGTCTCACATACCTGGCTGCTGGCACTTAAACCCTAGGCTTGCTGCCACTCAGAAAAATTTTGGATGACCGAGCAAATCAAGCCCGGACAGATAAATTCTGCCTGTTACATATCAGATCGGGTGAAATTTGAAACCTTGCCTCCAAGAATTTTAGCCAAGCCAGGCTATATCATATGGTGACTCTGATTTTTTGCATCCCTAACCTTCACTAGAATTCAAACATAAATTGTCAATAAATTTGCATGCATGACAGTTTGCACATGCTTGAGCGCATTTCAAATGCCAGAGGTCTTATTTTCTATATTGATTATATATGTTTTTTTTCCTTCCATCTTCATATCTGTTTACTTTTAGTATCCATGAATTCTGGATCCTTAGCTTTATCTGATTGTTTTACAACAAAATTTTCTTGCTGCTTTGGCTGGTATTTGTTGATACACTGAAGCTTCCACAAATGACACATCAATTATCTGTAACATATGTTATCCATGCAATTCTAACTGCTGCAGGTCGTTGCATCTTTTCCATGTATGTATGCATGTATGTATGTATGTATTGTTTGCCAAGCTCAAACCTTTTCGTTCTTTATCGCCATTGTTTTGCTTTTCCATTGATTAGTTGGTAAATGTGGGTTCTTTTCCCAATGCTAGGAACATAATTGCTAACTAAAATTGTCCACTTTGATTTGCAAGTGCAGTCCGATCGTTTTTTCAATGCTTTGAAAGGACATGGAGCACTCTGCCGTTTGGTTATTCTTCCCTTTGAAAGTCATGGTTATTCTGCTAGAGAGAGTATCATGCATGTCCTATGGGAGACTGATATGTGGCTGCAGAAATACTGTGTAGAAAGTTCTGATCAATCTTCAGATCTTTATTCATCCAGTGGTGAATCTCCAAATTCTTCTGAAAATAAGGCCATCTCAGCTACTGGATCTGTGCCTGACCATGAAAGTACACAAGAGGATGGGTTTTATTTTACACCAAGGTCTCTATTGTGGTATTATCCTCTTTCTACTCCTTTCCTCTATATTCTCTTTAATGTCAAACTGATGCTTTCCTCACAGTTATCTGTTGCTAAACCTATTGGCTTTTGTATCTGTTTGTACCATTCTCCTTGTTACTATTTTATTGCTTGGTTGATGTCCAATATAACCATACACCCTGTGTGACAGTTTTATTGGCATTTTATGGAACTATAATTCTCATGTTAAATATACTTTTAATTGATTAATGTACTATATAGTTTCCTTAAACAGAATGATAATGTTTACAGGTGGTTTTGTCAAATTAAGATAATCTATTTTAGTAGCTAGGGGATGTCTTTCATACGTGGAGGTAGAGTTAAAGCTAAGGCTTTTCAGGATTGTCAGATTACGTTCATTGATTCTAATGGTGAGGGCATGTCCTTTGTGCTTACATTTAGGCAGGGTCAAAACTAAAGCTATTCAGGAAGTCAGAAGTAACTGCTTGTCTGAACTTGAGATTTAGCTGATAGGATTAGCTTGTCATGTGTAAGCTCTAAAACCTTGGTAATATGCGGCTACACATCTTTCTTAGAGTTAACAATTTAATTGTAAGCTAGCTTTCTACTTTTTGTAAAAACATTAAAGTATATTTTATCAAATCGTCGCCTACTCTTGAGAATGTCCTGTAATATTAATGTAGTTCAACCACTTTCATTATTCCAAAGTTTGATAGGAGCACCTATGACAGATACTCGAGACTTCCTGAGATGCCCAAATTCCAAACAGCTAGCTTTATTCAATGATGACAAAATTGCAATTTGCGTAGGCCACCAGCTAACTATATGGTTATGTTAACTGCTTCAGGGACTTCAAAAATATTTCCTATATTTGACACTCAATTAGTCCCACATGGGATGTTGAGGAGATTATGATGGAATATAAAGTTAAATGAGCTTATTGCTGATGTCATGGGCTTTTGCGTTTTGACTACGCGGTTCAAAGTGTTAATGCTTGGCTTAGTCGAGTTCACATATTGTTTTGGTTCAGTTGAGCAGGGATCAGCTTGGCCCAACAAAGAAGGGTGGGAAGGGCACAAGGGAGGAGAGAGAGAGAGAGAGAGAGAGAGAGAGAGAGTGCTAATATTAAATTGTTAGTGAACAATGGACACTATCAAATTAGAGGGTCAACTTTATTTCATTACTTGGAATTGAGCAAATGTGAGCCTTCATATTGTTCTTTCCCTGTTTCTTAGTTTGAATCTTCTTAACTACTCACTATTACTATGTGATATTACTTACCCTTACCAAACAAGTGCTCTGATAGTGACACTCTGATTCAGATAAAGCTGCTGCATTCCAAAAGAATAAATAGTTCTCTGAGTTTTTAGATTGATTACAAAAGTTAGTGTAAATCATAAGTGCTCTGATAGTGACACTCTGATGCAGATAAAGCTGCTGCATTCCACATCTTCCATCCATCAAGTGCTACACCAACAACAGATCTGCTACAATAAGGTTGTGGCCACACTGAATGAGTTTGAGATTCTTTCCAAAGCTGCCTACTTCACTAATTGCTTTGGCTGCTGCAGTTCCTGTACCAACCAACATTTGTAATCTATCCCATCTCTGCTGAATGTATTCTGTAGTAGAAATTGTTTCATGACTGTCTCTTGTCACCCTATTTTTTCAAGCATTTGCAATTAATCTCATCTGTTTCTGCATTCATCAAACTCATTGGTCACCACTGGAGCTTCACAAAAAATGAGTAGTTCCAAAAAAGGGTTGTGCATACACACAAACACTCAGAAGAAATGTTGAGAAGAATCACTAAATATGTGACACATAGGCCAATGCTCAATTTGGCCATTGAGAGTTTGCCAAAATTCTGGACTTAAAAATTAAGTCAAGAATTTTGGCAAACTCTCAATGGCCAAATTATAATTATCAAACGTAATGTAACACACAACTTAAAAATTATAATTATTTAGAAATAACGTGTTTTTTCCTTACAAATTCTGATACAATATATTGTTCATATTATATATTATGTAATTAGCATTCGGTAGCTTGAGTGTATCAACCTAATTTAAAATTTGTAATTAATAATCAAATGATAGTTAATTAATAAATATTTGTCATAATAATGTACAAGTAAGCTTCATAGATTAAGAATTAATAGAGTTTTCATTTGGTGCCTATTTGAACACTTTTAACTTTCATCCACATCTTATGAATCCATCTATAGGGTGTCTAGTATTTTTAAATAATATAATATAAAGATGATAAGTAATAAAATATTATATTATTTTTTTTTTAAGGTATTATCATCAGGTTGTCAAGAGTAACATTGGATCGTAAATTGCAAGTTTAATGGGCACGTCACCGGTCCGGCATGGGACCCACCAAATGGGTCTCTCTTGTGTGGTTCTCGTTTCCCGCCAAAGCGGGGTGTGAATGCGGGTAGCCGATGTAGTTCCCGTGGAAGTTTGATTCATGCGAAACGGGTGGAACAACATAAAGCCGCGACGGCACGAGAAACCCGACGCCGACGACAGCGAGAGAAGAGATGAAAGGAGACAAGGCGGCGAGCCAGCTGACCCTGGAAGAGTACGCCGGATTCTTCCGCAACTCCCACCTCCGCCACCACCTCTCCCATGACCAGCTTAACCAGGTGCAAGCCCCAAGCTCTCCCCTTTCTATTTTGCTTCTTCCAGTCCCCAGTGCCACTCCTCTTCTGTCGCGATCGGTTCCTTCCGCCCAAATCCTCGTCCCTCGTTGTTCTAACTCCATCTTCATGCATCAGATCCCAGTTTCCCGTACTAGAATTCCTTGGGGAGAAGAGCACGAAGGAGAAGAAAAGAGAGGGTTTTAGGTTTTTCTCTTTGAAATTTGATGTCGTCCTTACTCTGTGGTTTGATGGTTATCAGATCGTCTACATGCATGGATTCCTGAAGCTGCACCGATTGCAAAAGGTCCGCCCACCAAATCCCTTGATTTCCTTGGTCTGGGAGTATCTGATACCCCCACCTTGGCAATTGATACTTCACCGCTTTGTTCTTCTCAGGCGTTCATCGTGGACGCTCTCAACTCGCTGGACCTGATGCGCCCGGACAGGTCGACCGTGCAGGGCCAGGTGGCGACGCCGGTGGGCGTGGCGCTGTCACTGGAGGAGGCAAAGCAGGACATTGCGGCGCTCCGGTGGCAGGAGTGTCCATTGGGGTCTATCATCACGGTCGGGACCGCCGCAGATGCAGTGGAGGCTGCAGTGCCCGTGTCCGTCTCCACCAGTCTCAGTCACTCGAAGCCATCGTCCGCTGCAGGAGGCGGCGCTCAGCACAAGAGTAGTGGCAAGAAGAAGAGGAAACGGATGTCGGCTGCTGTTGCTTCACAGCCTTCGCTGCCACCACAAATGTAAGAGAAAACTAGTGAAAGTGAGTGTTGTTCCTTATCACTTACATTTTGCTACTGTACAGAGTAGACTAATGCTAGTTCTAATGCAAGCTTATAACTTGTAAAAAAGAATGCCTTTGTAGATTTTGCATCCTTGTCTAATTAAATCTTGTTTACCTTCCATCACTTCTTTTATGCCAACATTATCAATGTTGAACTACTTGAGTTTTGGTAATGCTGTTCTTTTTTCTTTGTTTCCTGAACTTTTCAATGTTTAGCATTCTCTGTTAGAGTAATGATTTAAGTTTAAAGAGTCTGTGTTATCAAAATCAGGACCAATGGTGTCCAATCTCATCTGCATACTCTATAAAATTTTTATGTAGAAAAGGATAGATTTGTAAAAAGTAAGCTTCTTTACATGTGTTACCATATATATAGATCCATAGGATATTAAAATTTGATCAGAATAAAGTCGGAGACTAGAAACAGACAGAATGTCATCTTTAGCAATCAGTAACTCTCTAGCATTGATTCCATAAAGATCAGATCTTTTTCTTTGAAGTTAGTAGCACATAGCATTACTAGGTGTAATGCATTGAGATAGCTGGTAAATGAAAAAAATTGCTCTTTTGTTTTCACATATGCAACAAAACAATTCAGGAAGCAGAAGAAAATCAATAGATAATCAGTCTTCTGTTTACTTTGATATGTAAATCTAATTGGAAAGATACTGACATTACCTTGTACCTTCTACTTGAATTCGGTTTGAAACTAGTTAATCATATGAGCACAAAACCATAAAATTTGGGGGTAGAATGGGGATAATTTCTACTAAAGTTCAACATAGTTAGCATACACCTTGACCAAGAAAAGCTGGAATTTACAAGAATTTATTATGATTTGATTATGACTGACCTACATCGGTAACAAAATTCTTGAAGCTATAAAATTTGGGGGTAGAACGGGGATTAATTTCCACTAAGTTCAACATAGTTAGCATACACCTTGACCAAGAAAAGCTGGAATTTACAAGAATTTATTGATTGATTGTGACTGACCTACATCGGTAACAAAATTCTTGAAGCTATCAGACAGAGAATTTTAGTTGGCATAATCATTATCAAACCACCTTCCAAGGCCTGATTAATCCAAAAGTAGTTCAGAATAGATCAATTTTTTTTATTTGGCAACTTCTCTAGATTCATTCTGGACTTTTAACTCAACAAGTTTCGATTACAATACTGCTCTCTTGGTAGCTTTTCTATTTATTTTTCATCTGCATGTCCTATTTCACAAAATTTTCCTACACAAAGGAGAAAAGCTAAAGAACAATCAAAATCTGTTTCAATTTTTACAGTACTCGACTACCTATGTATCTGTCAGATATATTTCTTTATTTTCTTGATGAAGGTAACCTACTTGTCTTTCTGAACTTTGGATTATTGACTTGGCTGATGGATATAGTTTTGTAAAACATTTACCAAAATGGAGCTAAAATGCCGAATGTGAAGAGTCATTAGTTTGAATGTCATGTTGCAACATAATTTGTCATCAGAAGGAATTCTTTGTTCATCAGCAATAACCTGCAACCGGAAAAATGAGATTTGCTTCGTGTAACCTGCACATCTGGTAAAAATTTATCGATAATTGGTAAAGAATAAGCAGGAGAGTTGATTGCACAGAGAAACAATGCAACATTTTTGGTTTAACATTGTTCAACGTATGGAATTGCATTCACCATGGAACAACTTCCAATCCACAAGCTAAACAATACCATGAGATTTGGTCTAAAGCTAGAAGGAGCATTCATTTCCTCAATAACTTAGAGATATATGAATGGGGGATTAGAGCCACTCCAAGGACTAACCATTTCATAGTTAATGTTAACAATATCTTCAGCCTAGATATTACTGCATCAAATCTTTTTGTCATTGCTGTTGTCATGTTTCGACAGTCTCTATTAAGATCTTAGGGTCTGTACATGCATGCCTATTGGAGAAAAAAGGAATAATATATTTATTATCCTCAGAATCTTAATAGTTCTTAATGTTTGTTAACATCCTGGGATGCTTAGAATTCTATCATTACTTGTCAGATGAATGCTGATAAAAGAAGGTGCATTGCAGGTCTGTGACCCTTGGCAATCTCTCAGTATCAAACTAAAACCAAACAATAAAAATATGGTGTCATCTTTTAGTAGAGTCAATTTAAAGGCCTCATTCTTGGATTCTTTAATACACCAGGAAGCAAGATAGGATAGCTCAAGCCTCTTGGATGGTGCATAACACAATACCATATATAACCCCACATGGGAATAGCAAGTATGATAAGAAAAACAATATATATATTAGATATGACCTGCTGATAACTTCAGATCAAGAAAGGACAGCCAAATCAACAAGGAAATGAAGCATCACAAAGCACTGATGTATTGAGAAAATTATATGACATCACAATGGCTTCAAGCTTCAGACTAGAACATGTCTGGAGGTGAAGACATGGGATTCTTTCTATTAAAACACAAAATTTCACTATCTTTTATCCAAAATGAAATCAATTTTATTCTCTTATACAGCTGGAAATCACAGCATTTCACCATCTTTTCACCAAAGTTGCCAGAAGATCTATGATCTTTAATGGAATACATCCTTTCAAAACTTGGTTCTTTTTCTTCTCCAATGTCATATGGTCTGCATTCCATGAGTGGTAACCCATCACTGACACATCCATTATGACACAGCAACACAATCAAATATGACATTTCCTGAAGCATGGACAAACATCTCATATGGTTTGCATTCCTTGAGTGACCAATCACTAGAACATCCATTGAAAGGTTCTTTTTATTGTTCTTTCCTCTCAGATGCAGGATATGACTGAACAAACACCATGCTCAATGTTTCAGGTAGAAACAATACCAGTAAATCGATCCATCATAGAACCCTTTTCTTGTCCATTCAACATTTACCAAGAAAAACAAGGGGTGGGAGAGTTTGTTTGACAATGAAAAAAATTGCTTTTTAACACCAAGAAAAAAAAAAAAAAACAAAGACTCTTGTGACAGCACCCAAGGGCTGTTCTTATCAGTCAAGTATATGCTGATTGGTCATAACAAGATCACCATGAATGAATTTGTTCAAATCTTCATGTACACAAACCACAACATCAAGATTTATACTTTGCATTCAATGAAAGCAACTACAGCAATAACCATCAAGCCTAACATCTCAAAACTTGTAATCTTATTTCCCAAATTAGAATTTACAAAAGCAAAACAAAACCAAACAAAACAAAAGCCTAAAATCTTAATTGACTGCATAACTTTTAAGACAGACCACCTCCACCTGGTCCTCCCAGTGTGAGGACTACATCTTGCATATCACCTTTGAACTTCAATGGCTGGGCTTTAACCACTTGCACTTGCGGAGTTTGCTTCAAATGATGACCATATTCAGGTAGCACACCAGAGATCGGCTGCCGTGGTGGCCTGACATGAACAGGTATGGCATGTGGACTTGGAGAATGCTGGAAAATTGCAGTGGCGCAAGTCAAACCCTGTGAATTTATCGCAGGCCTCGGAGCTGCAACAGCTGGACCCTGATGATTGTAGCGCAGCAACATCATTAAAAGAAATTTTTTCAGATAAAAAACCATAATCGAGATATCAATTTCCATTTCGCACTCATTAGTCATTAATATGTGTAAGAATAATCTCACCGGACTGAACAAGACACCTCTGAGAATTTGACCATTAACATTAGCGGTCATGAGGTACCCGGAGTCAAAAGCTCCATCCACAGTTCCATGAACTTCAGCTCCAATCTGCATAAGACATTCAACAGTGGTAAAATCCAGAGAATATAAGAATTATATTATAAAAAGATAACAAGCAATCTTTAGGATGCAAACGTATGCCATGGTATTTGCCTACCAAGGGAGAGAAACAAGGTCTAAGTTGAGGCTTCGGTTCTGCTCCTAGTAATACACACTCTTGCCTAAGTGGTGGCACGGCACGAAGGAACTGCTCGGCCTTTGGCTGCCTAGGAGATTCACCACCCAAGAAGTGTGTATCCTTGGTACTCCTTTGAACATTTTTTACTGGTTCCCTATGATTATATAGCTTCACCCGAGCAAATTGTTGAGGCAAAATGGAGTCATTAGCAGAAGTCGACAGCTTCTGAACTATATTCTGCTCTTGGTCAGATTGCGATGGAGACGAATGTTGGGAGAGCGAAAGAGAATGTTCTTCCGGCTCTGATTCATTCTCTGACACTCTTGCATCATTGGTTTTCCTCCTTTTAACATTCATATGTTCTGTGTAGCAAAGATGAAATGTGATTATATTAGCATAATGCTATGCTGACATCACCTACTGCAATAAGATAAGAGACAAAACATACCCAATGCCATTGAGTTCCTTGGTTCTACTTCCACTTCACTGGATCTACGACTCTGTTCCCCATTTTTTGGAACCACAGCAGTTTGCTGCATGATTAAGTCGAATCACACAGATAACTAAGTTTCGGAATAATGAAGCTAAACATCTGAAGGCTTCATCGACAAGAAGAAATAGATGTCTCTTACCAAATTTTCTGTCCTAAAAAATTTTCGCTTCTCTTGAATCCAGTGGCTGCCAAAAATTTTGCACATGGAGATGTTATACCGCCCATTGGGATGCTCGGATCCCAACTGCAGAATGATAAACTCATTTAGAGGCCGCTCATCCTCCCCGCATCTGTGAAAACAAAGCACAACAAATTAATTGATTGCTACAACAAATTATATTGAATAGTTTTGATGGTACACATCAAAACAGAGAAGCATACCCTCCATATATGGCAATGTCATTGTTGGTAACTACAGCAGTGTGCGAAAACCTCCCTTGTGGTTGCTGACCCCGTATCTCAAGCTGAACCCATGAGCATATCCCAACATCGAGAACCCAAACATCACTGTAATATTGCTTATCACCAACTCCACCTATGACATAAACCTGCACAAACCGATGATTACGGAGCTACTTCTTGGTAATGTAAACAGAATTTAGTGACTTCAAATAGTTCAGGAGGTACTAACCTTGGTCCCTATGTTCACAGCAGCATGACCTGCTCTGACTCCAGGAGATGATCCTTTAACTGCCAACTGCACAGGATAAAGCCACCATAAAACTCGAGCACTAAACTTCTTTCAGCATCGACTATGTTTACGAAGTTACATGCCAGTTGTCTGAAAGAACCTGTACTTAATTAGAAATGATTTTAAGTTTCTCAAGTTATCTTAAAGAATTCTTAATTCATTAGGTCCCTTTTGTATATGATCATTTTGGTCATGGTTACCACTTTCTGCCAGTAGCACTCATCGTAGGAAAAAAGAAACATAACATTACATGTCACCGTGGTGCCATGTTAGATTTCTTTAATGATTTCCCTTTTGTACATTATCACTTTGGTCAAGATTGCCACTTTCTGGCAGTTGCATTCAACTAGCAAATAGTACTGCCCGAGATCATCTAGCACACTATTTGGACACTTCGGATATATTAAAGGATCATGTACCCAAAACAGATGCCCGTAACAGAAAAGAAAAGGGAATAAAACAATGCCATTGCACAAAAAATAATTAAGACAAAAACCTAATGAACTCATACCCTTGACCAAGTCATGGTCTCCATGTTGAGCACGTCGACTTCCCCATGGTACCGATCGCCACAGTCTCCACCATATATGAGAAGCTTGTCTCCGATAGCTATTGCAGTGTGGCTATCCCTTGGTGCAGGAGGGTCTCCCTTTACCTCTGGAGAAGTCCATGTCATGTTCTTTAAATCTAGTATATGAACATCATTCAAGTAATTTGCTTCCCCTTCTCCGCTACCACCAAATATCAATAGTTTGCCATCTCCTATGACCGTGGCAGTGTGACTTTCACGCGGTGAAGGCGGCGTGCCGTTGCAATTAGGCTGACTCCACTCTTTTGTCGTCAGATCTAATATGTGGAGATCATTGACCTTCTTTGTGCCATTGGTGCCTCCTAGTACAATCATCTTGTGTCCCACAATTGCAGTACTGTGACTGTCTCGGCTGCCAGGCTTCTGACCTGTGGTAACGAGGGAGCTCCAGGCCATGGTTTCAAGATTAAGAGTGAGGACATCACTAAAATGCAATCCCCCGCAGCATCCCTGTCAATATCGGAGAGAAACTATTAATTTTGGTGGGACAAGTGCAACTGTACTCGCTCAAAGATAAATCATATCTCCTTGCCAGACCCAAACAAATATCATGAAGACGGAGCGCAATCCCAGGATAAAACAATAGCAGATGGTAACAGCTACTACAACGTGTGCTATCATCCAGTGGTCTTGTTAAATGACTATTAACCACAGCTTATGAATATGCCATGAAGACAGAAATAGCAACCATAGGATTGCTCTGCAATGTACTCCAAAAATATTACAGATGGACACAAATGCTTTCACTTCTCATCTCCAAAAGCACCATCTTCCACAATATTTTTGTAACCAAGTGTTGCAGGAAATAATTTTTATTTAGCGACGATGAGCGTTTTAACAAATAGGAAGAAATTCATCGATCTACCGAAAGAGAAATCCATCTTTAAGAAATCAGTCAACCGATGTAAACATTAAAAACAATTCAAGCATTTTCTTGAAACATGAGAGATAACAAAAAAATAAATTTCCAAGATTAACAGGAAGCTCTTAGAACACGGCTTGTACATGAGATTTGGCAGTCAAGGAATTGTACAGTCTCCTTTGCGCGAAACATATTGTCACAAAGCAGTGGAAGAACGGCGAACACTACAAGTTTGACACCTGCAAGGAACATACCTACCTACAAGGCAATAACTGAAGGAATTGGGAGACTCAAGTAAAAACAGATTAGGAAGCAATGTCAGAAATCACTAGTCTTCTAAGCTAAGTCAAGCCCCATGATTAACAAAATATTATGGACTCTAAAGAACAATTTCTTGAAAGAAATTGACACGATCAACCAATTCTGACTCCTATGGTAGACTGTCAGTCTCTCTTCTTTTAGGCATTAATCTGCAGCTCTTTGCCAAAAAACCCAATCAAAAGCCTAAAACGAGCCCTACTCGATCTATGTTGACACTCGAATGCTCAACTTTGTTACGATTTAGAGTACCCAATACATGCTGAGAGACACTAATCTTCGTTTCAGAATGAGTTGAAATTGATTGAACTTGAATCAACATAACATTAATGGATGATAGATATGTTCTACAAAGAAAACTTGAGTGGTTATGCCTGGGTTATGAGATTATCTTGGGATATTACAATATCCTTGCTAGATCCACATACAAAAATCAGATATTCCCAGGATTCATCAAGATGTACAATAGATCCTCCATACACCCAAACTTTGCCATATGCTACATATGCCATCTAAAGTATAACACACAGGTAAAGCACAAACAGAAACAGAAGCCCAAACTTTGAATCACTTGTGGAGAAGAAAACGCAAAAAGAAGAGCAAAATGAACGACATAAAAGTAGCAGAAAACTGAAGAACGCCATGCTCAACTCGCTCGTACACAATGAGCAGGATACAAGAAAAACGCCAAGTACAAGCTCCACAAAATGGGCATGACAAAATAGGGTGGAAGTCAAACAATAAATCACTATTGCTCAAGTATGAAGCACAGAGGTTGCTTCTAAAAACTTCCAAATAAGTCGTTCATAAAAGGTTTTCGATCCTGCAAGCCACAGAGAAGCATCAGAAACGGAGAGCAAAACAGAGAAGTGCAGGTTCAACTGCATACTTACTCCAAAAATGTACACAACCCCTTCGAAGAAGCAAGCCGAGTGCCCCCATCTCTCAGGGGGGTTGAAGCCGGTCACCCTCGGGTAGAGCCACATAGCCTTCCTCCCCTTCACCACCTCCATACCCAACGATCCCATCCCTCCTCTTCGACCGAACACAGCAAGCGCGACACTCCTCCCAACCTCAAGACTCTGGTCCTGATTACCCGGCGGTCGAGTGAGAAACAAGGAAAGAAAGGGTCAAAGAGGGCATGAGGTGAGCTATCGACTCTCTGAGACTGAAAGACAAGAAAAGATGGGATGGCTGCCTTCCTGTCCAAACATACTGTGCCAACCAACAAGCTCAACAGATGATAGTGAGACTGTTACGAGTGAGGAAAAAAGGAAGAAGGAAATTGAAAGACAAGAAAAGAAAATTAACAGGAGGTGATGTAATATCATGGGAGAGTGACTGCTACTGCCACAACACAAACAATGCACAAGGTGCCCAGAAGGAGAGACCGGAGGACGGGGGGGGGGGGGAGGCTTTGGAAAGAGTGAGTGAGAGAGAGAGAGAGAGAGAAGGAGACGGGGGAGTGTGCGTGGGGTAGCGTGGAGTGCATGGGAATGTGTGAGGTGTCACAAACCTTTCGATGTCTTGCTCTTCAGTTGCTGTCACCCTCCTCCCTCCCCATCTTTAAATTTGTCCAACTGAAAATGATGGGGAGTGGGGACATTGAGCTCTGGGAAATGATGGGAGCTGTGTTTCTCGGGCTTCGGTCATGGTGGGGTTCCCAACACGGCTACTTGGGGTTTCATGATTCTTCCCATTTCCTCCTCCCTGCAACTCCTCGCCACCATCCCTCGACTGTGCTCGGCATCGAACAATCACCATGGCTTTCGAGGTCCCAATGAAGGCCAAATAGAAAAAAGAAAACTAGCCTCAGATTGTTCAAGTCAAGGAGGGAGACTTGAGGAGATGGGATTAAAACCCAACCTTTTGTCTTGATCAGTTGATCTAACTTGGATGACATATTTTTCTGTATTCTTTTTCTTATGTGGTCATTGGGATTGATGGATGGAGGTGATAAAAGAAGCTTTCAATCAAAAGATGTCTCTCCACTTAATAAGGTGGCATGGGGGGACATGGATGTGCTTATTTTCTCAACTTGCTTTAAAGATTTGGGTCTTGGAAAGTGGGGAAGCTGTAGCTTTCCTTTCCTTTCCTTGGAGGAGGAGGAAGAAGAAGAAGAAGAAGAAGAAAGAGACATGATGTATTGACAGATAATTTTATATGTGACATGGATAGTGACACATCCATCACATGTGTTGACAGATCCACTTCCTCACCTGTATTGCATCAACTACAGTGGCTGGATTTTACATGTTGGAATTTGGCCTAATTGCACCTCATAGATCGATTGTTCATGCGATTAAGCTAGCTGTGTGAGGCTGACAACATATCCGAGCTGGCAATAAATTGGATCAGGTCCGGTCAATATCACATAATTACCATTCTATTTGATCAGTCTAAATAAAAAGAAATACACATAATAATAATAATAATTATTATTATGGCATTATATGAAGAAGAAACGAACAAGCCATTGACGGATTAGAGCACGTGCGAGTCACGTGAGAGAGACAAGAGTGCGGTCAACGGGAGACCGAGCAGAAAGCGGCTTTTCACGGGCGCACGCGCTTCCCTTCCCCCGCTCGCTGGCCAGTAATAAAAGCTGTTGCTTTCTCGGAAAGGAAGAGAAAGGGAGAAAGGTGGGAGGGAAGCGAGCAAGCGAACAAAGCCAAGGGAGGCGTGAGCGGTCTCGTGAGACGCACGGAATCTAACGAGAGGGTACTACGTCGCGACTACGCTGCTGCTGGCGGTGGTGGTGGTGCTGGTGGCGGTGGTGGCGGAACGAGGTCAGCCATGACTCCTGCTGCTCTGCCAGTCTCGGACGCTGAGGTGGGGCGCAAAACAAGGCAAAAAGGAGAGCAAAACAAGGCAGAGCAGGGGGGAACAGCGTAAGTCACGGGGAACTCTACTCGGCGCCCACATCGAGTGGATGTTCTTTGGACTTTGGGATGCAGTATACATTACACACACATATATTATATGCATCGGAGCTTTGCGCTTCGGTTTCCGCGATCTCCCTTACCTCGTAACTTGTAAACCTCGAACCAATAACTCCATCACCACCGTCACTTCATCGCTTTCCTCCGATATCTATTCAGGTGTGGCAGCAGCAACCCATGCATGAGATCGCCGCGGCGTCTACATCAGAGCCGCACAGTAGTACTGCAAACGATACGTAGAACTGCCACAGCAAACAAAGAAAGGAGAATGGTCCTATGAACGATTAAGCATTCAGGTGTGGCAGTTCTAGTAGCTCTAACATTGTTGGTCTTCTGCAGGACCTTTGTGATATATTGTGGCAGTCGAAATTAAGGAGCAGGTTCTCGCACGCATGCCTCCGAGCTCGAACCCGGTTAACCTGGCCAGGTCAAATCAAGAGTCCCAATAGCATGTGCCGGATGGGGTCCAGCCCACCGCCCCGGTGGGACCCAGCGACGGCTCCACCGAACTACCTACCGCATGGTCGAAACCACCGCCGGGGGCCACACATGAATCCCGCTCATCACCGGGCCCCATCGAACAATGCATATCCAAGTTACTGTTGTCTTTATTTAGTCCTATGTGTATGATCGTTGATACTCATGTTTGTTCCGGACAAGGCGATAATGACCGGCGACGGATCTTATCATCTGATTTGTGTGGAGGACATAAAGAGATGTTGACTCTTTAAAAATGTTCAGATTTATTCTCATGTCGATGGGTGAATTGGAGAGCTTCATTAGTTATTAACTACTCTTATTTCGAATCGACATAAATTAATCTTTCACCAAAACTATTAATATTAATGGAAATGAATAATTTTATGGATATTTTTATCGGACGTGGCGGGTGGGGCCTGGGATTTTACCGATTCGGGAAACCTTGGCAGCGAATCGGGCGCTTTGATGTTGCCAAAAAGAGGGGGGCGACGCGGTGGACGGCCAGATGGGACGTGGAGACCGACGTCGACGGATGGATTTGATGGATTGATTGATGGATGGGGAAATAAAGGTGACGCGCTGTCGATTCGAGACTGGCGACGGCAAAGTCTTTCGTGTGACGGACGGGACGCCCTCCGGCTGTTGGTCGACAGCGGGCAGGCAGCCGTCTCTGTGCATGAGCGAGCGATGCTGATGGCGGGTGGAGCTGTGGCTTGACAGCGAGAATAAGAATCTCGCCCCTCGGCCTCTCTACGTCATTTCCGATGATGCTTGTTTGGTTGGTGAGTGGCCGGTCACTGTCTGCATTAGCTGCACCACCTTGTGTTCGTCTTAATGCTCATCATCACTACTCGTTCATCCTTGTTGAATCGTAGAAGCGTCCTGGTCGAGGCGCGTGACCCAGGCTTCTGCCCCACTGCATGCGCGACCAGGCCTTTTGGTTCACTGGCACACCTTATGTTTGTTTTAAAGCTCGTTATACAAGTCTTGGGCTTTTGGCCCAGCACACCTCCTCATCACTCCAGCTTCATCTTTAGCCCAGTAGCACACCATGTGTTTGTCTTAACGCTCCAGTGATTACTCTTTTAGGTTGGTCAATAATTAGTAGATCAACGTTTTAGCATTGATCTATTAAAACAATATCCTAGTTGATGTCCAGTGACTCACTTTCCATCATCAAGAGACCAGCAGGCTTCTGCTTCTTTGAGAACAACCATGGCACCGATGTTGACTCCGCCTATGGTTGTGCAGCAAGCCACCCTTCACTATCGATAAATGACATGGAGGTTAACTGCTGCAGCTCAGCATCACCAAGCTTCTTCGCCCAGGAGATGCGCCCTGTGTCATTTGATCCTGGTCCCGTGCACCCTGATTCAGCAAAGGTGATGTCGTTCCTGCCATGAAAACCCTAATCAGCCCTGCTCTTGATCTCAAACTCTCATTCTATCCTATATATAGTGGGTGACTAGACTTACTCATGACCGCTCTGGTGCCAAACATCCCACCCGGCAGGGACAACAATGTCGGACATGGATGTCTGGTAGAAGAGCACCCTGGCGTGGTGGTTCCATGCTCTCCCTAAATAGGTTTTCTCAGTTCCTGTGATGTTGCATGACTTGAAGACGAACCCACTCGGATCCCCAGGGGTTTGTCGTCCGTGGGCTGTGATATAGCCCGGTTGTTCGGGTATGTTCACCGTCGATATAGTGCATCCCTGTATGTTGCGACACTTAAAACTTGCCGCGAGTGATCAACTTACTGCTCGGTGCATTTATGTGATACCTCATAGATAGATTGGCCGATTCCCCATATGAAGTCGATGGCACCCTCGATGTAGCAGTCCTTGATGTAGTGTCGTCCCATCTCATCGCATAGCGTGTCTTGGACGCTAATGAACCTGCAGTTGTAGAAGGAAGACTTGTCTCCCGCTACCAACACTGCCACCGCCTGCTCCCTTGTATTGCCAGTATACGTGTTCTGCAACATGCAAGATCCATGTCATGAATCGATGGTTCCTTCGCACCAGAGTTGGATGACGGTGATAGGAGTGGGAAACCTTGAATGTGATGTCTCTCGCGACGAAGTTGGCACCGTAGGTAGTGAAGGTGGCACTGGTTGCAGTGTCATCGCCAGCGGCGTCCCCGCTGTAGCCTCCCCATTCGATCGACGTCTGCTGCGCCCCCTCCCCTTGTAGGAGGATGAAGCCCTTAGAGCCGACGGTCACCTTCTCCCTGCATCGAGAGCGGAACGGTGAGGTAGAGGAGGTGTAAGGGAATGAGAGTGTTGGTGAGGATGGAGACCTGTAGACTCCAGCTGCAACCTGCACCTTAATCCACTGGTTGTTGTAGTCGGGGATCGAATTTATGGCGGCTTGGATCGACGAAAAGTCAGCGCCGCCATTTTTGTTGACCGTGATGGTCTTCGAGATGGTTGCAGCTGCATTGGCGTGGGGAAGTAGCAGGAAGACATGGAATAAGGTACATAGAATGAGTGGGATCACTTGCATCTTTTCTTGGACTGTGTAGTTGCTTTAAGATTCTGACACTTATTATACTGGGGAGGCAGGACGTGGAATAATTGTCGATACATGCCGTAGGGAGTATGTACAGGCTGGTGATCATGCATGCTGCACATCACCGAATCATGTTCCTTCCATCTATAAGCATGGGTTAATGGTGTTTTAATGATTGCTTGGATAAGAGAGGTGAAGGTCGTCATAGGTAGATTTCTCGACGTCATCCCGTATGAGGGTGAGATTTTATGTCAAATGAGTTTCCGGCTTTGATCACCACAGCTGTCTGCCTTTAATTTTCTTTAGTTTTAGTAATGAAACCTTATTTAATTTAGGCACCAAAATTACTTTTCGTATCTGAATGGCTGGTAATTCCATTATGAAGTTGCCGAGACAGCATTCTGACAATCTGAACAGTGGCTACAAATCTGTGTTTCGGAATCTATCCATATCTTCACTATTTGACCTTTTGCAAAGCTGCCCAACAATTCTTCATTGCGTGATCTATATGGTATTTTTGACAGCCATCTTTTGTCGTAAATATATTTGTCAATGTGCATTCATTCATCTTTAAAATCAAATATGTGGAGAGAGAGAGAGAGAGAGAGAGAGAGAGAGAGAGAGAGAGAGAGATCTTCGTTTCATCTTTCTAAATGCTACTGATCCGTACAACCTCTCATGAAATTTGGTGGGTCATTTACTCGTTAGAGCATGCTAAGTGTGATAATTATGCTTTGTGACGATCGCAATCTTTCAGCCATGAAATTTGGTGGGTCATTTTGGATGCTTTACTCGTTAGAGCATGCTAAAGTGTGACAATGGATGGATGCTTCGTTTGGTTTGGGGTTTAAGCATAAGAGATACTGTTGGTAGTGTCGATCGACTCAGGCATACCAGATGGGGTTTTCCTAATTAGGAGACTTTTCACATGAGCGTAAGGTGACATGGGGTATGGATTCATCAACGTGATTTGTACAATGATACGTGCTTGCCAAGGTAGACTAGGGGAGTTTGGGTTGTCGACTTGGGGTTGACAATCAATCTAAGGACGTTTGTATGGGTGACTCAAGTAGGTCAGGCTGTTCTTGATCTAACAATGATGGTTGTATTGTAGTTGACTCGATCAGACCGGACTCTTGACTTTAGAATTGATGATTCCATTTTCATTAAATTACTAGTTTTAAGGCAATTCTCTTTTATTATTTTTTTTATTTTTTTAAATACTCCTCTAATCAGTTGTTTGTTAAGCTATTGGAAGAGAGAGAGAGAGAGAGAGAGAGAGAGAGAGAGAAATCACTAAATCTGATTCCCGACTCTGAGAACTGAAACTGAACCATCAGAATCCGATTCCAATTTGGTTCAAAACCATCAAACAATTTAGTTCTCGTTTTGATTTGAACCAAACTATATGATCCATTCAAGTTGGACAGTAACTTGTCGTCTATGAAGATAGGGCTACTACTAAACTGGTCGCATGTTGGTCAATGACCAGCTAGCCAAGCATGGTCTATGTTCGAGTGTCGTGGGCGATTTCCGAAAAACACTCCTCTTTTTTGGGCTTTCATTTCATCACACCCTTTGTTTTAATTTCCTTATATGGTATTTTTATTTTTTATAATATCATAAATATCTCTAGTTGTCATCAATCACTTGTCACTTCTGCCACCACGAGATCTCACCATGTAAAACATCCCCATTGTCTCTGTTATGGAGGTGACTGACTTAACCCACTATGGCCTTGAGGTATGACTCGATATCAGTAAGTTTCTGTAAGACTTTGGATAGGTCGTTGAGGAGGTTCGACCATTCTTCCTAGAGGTTGGATTGCTCGCCCTTCAACGCCTAGATCTCATCGAGTAGGAGCTTGATCGTGACATCATGGCCACCAATGACAGCAACAACCACCTTATCATCAATCTCAATCTCGCCTTCATTGATCGTCTCCTCGTTGCCATCGGTGACGACCTCCTTACTGGGTGCAAAAGTAATAGGGCAAAAGTAACAGAGGGGAAGGAGGCTCGTCGTTATCTGCTTATCACCGTTGATGGTAGGCAAACATAATAGAGGAAAGGAAGCTCACTATCGTCTCCTTATCACTATTGTCGATAGCCTCATTATCAAATGCAAAGTAGTAGACATGTAGGATGTCATTACAACATGACCTCGTAGAAGGGAAGCGAGCCCTCACGACGAGACGAAGGCAACGAGATGGAGGGAAAAGACATTTATCACAGTAAGGCCTCGTGGTGATTGTAACGAGAAAGCGATGAAACCTCATGATAGGACAATGGCGATGAATGATAAATAATGATGAGAGGTATTTAGACATTTTAAGTAGTAAGATGCATCATCGAGAAAAAAATAAAAAATAAAAATACCATCTACAAAAGCCTAAACAAATTTTTGTTACCAATGCACTTTGATTCACAACACACATCTTTTTCTATTGTTAGCCTTGTTTTTCATGGATCAGATTTGATTGCTCCACCACTTTTATATAATACAACATTTTTTATGATTATTTTATATTTCTAAATATTATTATTGCATTCTCATGATAGTCATCAAATTGAACTAAAAAAATCATATATTTAAACTTAATTTCACTGGATCACTAGTCAAACTAAAGGATCAACAGATCAGTAAAAATATAATTTTAACATTCGAGTTAATGGTGATAAACAGTGATATCGTTGGGGAACACGGGTGGATGTTGGGGAGAATCACGACGAGAGGTGAGGGTTGCTTTGCATCTGCGTCGACATTGATGCAAGTGCAAAGCAATGTCGCTCGACATTTGCATCAACTGACTCTTTCATTGCTTGACAATTGCGTCAACATCGACACAAATACAAAACGATAAAAGGACCGTTCAGTAACTACGTTGACATTGACGTCAATGCAAAGCGTCTCTTGCCTCTCGCTACTGCTCTTTTCATCAACAATAATCATTCAACCCCCAACAACACCACTACCTGCTACCATCAACATCATTCACCATCACTAACTAAAACATTAAAATTATCTTTTATTTTTATATTTTCGTTGATAAAACTAATAACATTAAGACAAATAAACTTAAATATTTCACTTTTGTATTAATATAATTTTTTAAAATATAAATATCAGAATATTAAAGGTAACTAACTATATGTAATTAACCCAAGAGTATACGTTGATATTTACCAACAATAATAACATATAAACTTCTTACTCGAAGAGAATCGAGACAAGTAATGCAAGACAGGCATGGAGAAAAGTTTGGACGACCAAATGAAGGAAAAGTTTGGACGACCAAATGACGAGGTGTCTCTAGACCTGAAAGAAAACCCCGCTATTCACATGATCTGAATCGCGAAACGAGCTATGAAGCAGTGGCCCCCCCAATCTAATTGATATCCAACCTGCCAAGTGCAAAATACTGCAATTCTAATTATAAATCCAATTATAACAGAGAAAAAGTTTAAATGCATATACACATTTCAAATTGCAATAACAACAATGTCATTTACTACTTGAGTCAAAGCAGAAAACAAATTCACAACCAACACAGGTTTTGCCTTTTTCTATCTTGTATAATAAATACTACAAGATACAATTTAGTCAACTTCCAAGGCCAAGGCCATCTCCACAGATTATACAACCCTGTGGCTGGTCTCACCCTGCAATGCACATTGAACAATGTGAACCTTCAACCCAGTTTTACATCCAACCATAAAGTAGCTTCCTTTCACAGACGCCGTCGTCATTGTGTGTTCTACATGTAATATTTCCCAGAAGATGGCTGCATGCAGTCATTATTGTGATGACATATGTTAATAGTTAGCAGAATGTTAAAGAGTCACAAGAATTATATAAACAACATCTGGAACTATTACAGTATGTCAAACACAAATCAATGGAAACCAACCTGTAATATTTGCGAGCACATGCGAGAATTGAGAGAAAAGGTTGACATACACACACCCAGTTGGTTGCATCGCCGAGGTGTAGTTCTCCATTCAGTGCAACATGACCTTGTCTTATCATATCCCTAAACTTTTCACAAAATAATGTGTGATATAGAGAACATCACAAAATAATGTGTGATATAATGCCCAGGTGTCTTCCCCTTTCTTTACAAGCAAAACAATGGCAACAGGTAGACTGCTCTTCAAATCCCTTCACAAACACATTGAAGTTGTTCAACCAAACAACCCAGCGCAGAAACACAAGTGTGAATGCAGAATCACTTCTTCCGGAGCTGCAATACACAATCTAATGCTGGTGCATCTTTGCCATAACATCGAGTGCTACGTAGTTCTAACCAGCAGCAGCTCGGTGCTGTTCATTAGCCACATCATAACCCACAAAATCCTGTGGCAGATACTGTGAGTAAACTGGCTTCGGTAAGTAATTGTTATCTAATATCTTCCCACAAGGTTTTGACCCTTTTGCACTACCAGCATCAAGCCGCAAACTTTTGGGAAGCTGAGAGTATTGTACAATTGACAAAGCCAGCTTACAATGAGTATGGTTCTCATCAGCAAATTGATCTGTATTAATACTCTTCATGAAATCCTTTTTCAGAGAGCCAATATTTATGGTGTTCCCTTTGGGTGACAGACCCCAGTAGAATACAATGTTTGGCTCAGTTATATTGTGATCGACATTTTCTGTAGGATTTGGGTCGCAATATTCCTGTACCATCTCTAACTGAAGTCATCAAAGAAAGAAACAGGTTAAAATGACAAACAAAGAAAGCAAAAAAAAAACTGATGTCATCAAAGCGTCCAGGGGTTGTGAGAGAAAAATAAGCAAGCAATAAAAACCTTAAGTAGTAGACCACGGATGCGCGACTTCACCCATCCTACCCACTCTTGTAGTTCATCGTCATTATCAGCAGTTAGCAAAATCTGCAGAAAGTGAGTGTGTTTGGTGGTATATGGATATGCTTCAAATAGATTATTCCACCTGAATTCCATCCTGCCAGGATCCCGCAACTGAGAGCATATAAACTAATCTAATTAACCTAATTAATCAAAATTTGTACTTAAAGATGATTGATTATGAATGCCCTGAAATATTAAGATATCATCAGGAAATCAATGAGATGTGCCCATACGACAAGCAAGTGTCATGTGGAACCATACAAATAAAGGAATCAAACAACCAATTAGATTTTAAGCATATTACATACATTAAACCAAAACGCAAGTGTTCATGATGAGAGTACTACATAAAACTCTTTTACTACTAACCATAATTTATTAATGATAACCTTGAACATGTGTTAACAATCATCCCTGAACACATATAGCATCTTTTTACTCTACTTATATAGAACTGCAGTATTCAAAGTCCTAATACATTGTTAAAACTTTGATTCCAAAACTCAAATAGAGAGCAAAATATCCCACAAACAAGTAAAATGAGACTTAACATGGACCAACAAAAAGTTATTTAGCATTGCAAAGGCTTTTTTGCCATGAAATCCAAGTAAAAAAAAAAAAACAGTCAATTAGTTTAATGATATGATGTGATCAATTTAGCAGATGAAGTGAACAACTAAATGAAGATTCTCATGAAGCAAATCAACAACCTATGGTTACAGCATGTTCTTGAAAAACCATGAAATACGCCAATGTGAATTGTGGTATGCAGGAACTTAAAACTTCATATGAAAAAAAAAGAATAATTCTACTTTCAAATTAACCAAGAATACACATCGATATCCCCCAAGCAGCAAATGCATCATGACCAATACACAAGTTTAGGCCAACTGAAGGCACATTTGAGATTGTGCTGATACTTAGCAATCGTGGAAGAGATAAACCCATATTTCTTTATTTTTCTTCTGCCATGACAATGCTAATAGGAGTAGCTTGGGATGCCACAGTCATGCAAAATCAACTGTCACATCACAACTCGATGATGTTCAAATTGTGTAGAATTAAGGATGTACCTAGTATACACATTAACAAACCCAGAGGAGTTTTCTAATTAAGTTAACCAATTTGGTATGAGAAGTAGTGAACCAACTTATGCTGAATGTTTGACTTTGTGGGGTAGTGCCAAGCCCAAGTTTCTAGATTCTACAACCTAGCCAAAGCCATGGGCTATTGCTGGGCTGAGGTTCGTTCTACCACATAAACTTGGCTCAAATGGAATTTCGGCCTAGTTAGCATGACTTGCTTTATTAGCAAGCCCCTTGTGGCCATCTTGACCCTATCTACAAGAGTAAAATGGATGTGTATTTTATCAAAAAGCACATTTGCCTCCTCAAGAATCAAGTGATAGCATTTATCATGCTCATAAAAGTTCTAACAAAACCAACAGTTCTTGTAATTATATTTATCTAATCTAGGTGAACTGATCGCTCACTTTTCTAGTTTCTTCTTTAAAAAACTGAAGATAACAAAATCTTAACTCTCAACATCAATCCTCAAATAAAAAAAACTTGTGCGTCCCTGAAGATTCCATAAATCTTAGAACTCAAGAAAGCTATATTTAACATAATTAACACAAGTAACTCATGGGCTAAAGATAGATAAGGAATAAAAAGTGATCACAACATGAAAGAATTAATAGCAAAAACAGAACACTTCCTAAAAGCATGCAATATACACAAGGTTGGCATTAGCATATTGCATTCTTTAGTTTCCTGATCAAAAGTATACATAATTAAGCCAACAATTGTTAGATATGTAAAATTGAATTCACAGGCTAAAGAGAAACTCTTACCCTAGTCAAGACATATCCATGCTGGAATTCAGAAACAATTTTTTTGTAGGTGCTTCTCGTGATATTGGAGTGACACCATTCGAATGGGCTACAAGGCATCATAATAGGCATGACTGAGCGCCCATCAGGATGCCTATATGGTATTGATGGATCGTTTAAAACTACTGGCTCAGGCCAGGGCCATTTCGAAAATGTCTCAAAGAAAAGACATAAGAGAGCACTGGCACTAGCATTAGGGTATCTCTGACAAACATAAGCTGCAAGTATTGCCAAATGGATTCCTCCAAAGAAACCAAATAACTGCAGAGAAAACAAGGTAGAGAACTTACAAGTAGTACTTTAGACACAATAAATTGTCTAGAAGAATTTGCAGATAAAACAAAGTGGAAAAGATCATACATGGGAGTAGACACCACGCCTTCTTGCCCATAATTTAACACATCGTAACATGGACTGGAAGTTCTGTGCATCAAACTCACAAGAAAAGTTAATCCACAAAACAACATCTATATGAAAATGATAAAGCAGACATGCACAACAAGATAAGCATTCAAGGCTTCTAAACTGATCTATGTTTGTGGGAGCGTAATTTAGAAATTATAAATTTCTTCTTTTCTGAAAACATGTCAGGTAAGTTTTTGTTCTTTTTTGTGTGTGCCCACACATTTTTTGCCTCCAAGATTGATCATGTTCTATAACAATTCAAGCAAGGAATCACATACCAGTTGCTACTTGTATTTATTGATCTGAACCAAGGACCAATACCGAACCATACAGTTGGTACCAATCGGTATCCAAATTTTTATTATTTTTTTAGTGAAATCAGGTGGAATGGGCTGGTGTATAGCTTGGTATATCGGAACCCTACCAATTCAACCAGTTACCAAAATCGGGGTACCGAATCAAGATTTAAATCTTTCATTCAAGTATCGATGAGCATATCAAGAAAAAAAAAAGAGATATGTCTAGTTGAGAAACAAATAGATGAATAAATTGATAATATTATTGGACAAGTCTTCTGAAAACATTGTATTGAATGAAGTATTTACTAAATCAAAGTATTGTTAAAATAGCAAAAGTACCATTAAGTTTATGAAATAACTGTTACGCTGCTGCAGATCAGGCAGAAGGTCTGGATAATTATTTCGAGTTTGAAAGTGACCAAGATAAAAAATATTAATTATAAAAATATCTATGTAAATAAGGTATAAAAGCATGACCAGTCGGATCTTATTTTATGACAACCTAATGGTATTTGTTTTTCATTTATTCTTGCTTCTAATTCAATTTTCCTACAACCTCAATTCTCCCAGACTGATCCTGATATCATTTATTCCATATAGAGAGCATCAATTCCACATGGATATTTTTATATCCTAAAATGCCTAAGATATACAAGTAATAACAATTGTTGATGACAAAGATGTATCAGATAACCATACTTACCCAGTTCCAAGAATTCATTTGTGACAACAATACTCAGTATTTAAGAACACTGCAGGTTCATTCATTAACCAAAATATCATGTGTGATAAAAGGTTATCTGAACCAATTGAATGCCAGTTGGATGTTAACATGTTTTTCAGCTTCCAAATAAACCTTAGACTTTCAGTTCTTACACTCATTGTTTATGCAAGTATTTATGAGAGCCACACCCTAAAATCAGAATGGCCCTGATCCCCATTTGTCAATAAAGTGAAAAGCACAATGGACGTAAGGACTCAACTAACACATGAATATATGTGCAGAAACTTCAAATTGCAAATATTATAAAACTGAATTAAAGAAGATTGATAAGAAATGGCCTAAAAAATGTTATAAGAAAGACTTTTAACTTTTAAAAACTGGTCATTTTGAAACACAAGTACCTTCAAATTTGGCACTAACTGAAGGATGCGTTTATTAGCACGTACTCCAGAGAGGCTTCTCCAACTAGTATCATCAACTTGTGCCAACACGGAGGGATCAAAAACATTTACAGACTGCAATTTGAACAGTGGCGACCATTATTGAGGAGCTTTCAAAACAACAACTTCCACTTACTGTAATCAAAGTCCAGAAGCATAATGAATCCGTATACTTGATCATATTCTAAACATGTGTAACATTACATAGGATGGTAGACAAAAAATTGCATGATGTACACAACAATACATTTAAATTTGCACCCAATTTCGCAAGAAAATGTCCAGAATATTTGGATCATAATACTTAATAATATTTTAGCAATGTTATATATTATGTAGAAAGGTAAACCTCATGTGCATGATTCAAACAACAATAGATAATTAAAACATCTTACAATTTTCCCAAGTAGTATCATGGATTGCTTAAACATATGTAGGATTACAAACACCGGAAATTTTTAACTTGAAAATAACCCATGCAAACCAAAATGAGCAATTATGGATCTACTACAATATACATACTTCAGTAACAGAAATAGCTGGAATCCGAGCATATGGAAAATCAATGGAAATTCCATTGAATTTAAAGCGCATTAATGGAACTTTGGCACTCTTGACACAGTGAATTTCTGAAACTTGTGTCTGGCTCTCTAGCATCGAGTGCAGAATAATGAAAAAGTCCTCCTGCAATGCATACATGAGCATTTCAAAAACAATATCCCTTTCAAAACAAAGAAAAACAGCAAGCAATTGGACATGAGATATAACTCACTTCCAAAGTCGCAAAATAAGGACCAACACACAGTGCATCAATGTCAGATTCAGGTCCATGCACCTGAAGCAATGAAGCTTTTGTTAGGGAATTCCAAATGGTCAAGGACAAGAATCTAGAATGTTGTAAGGACAAAAGCTATGAAATTAGCAAATAATACACATTCTAACTTCTGGAGTCAATACCAACCATACTTACCCCTAAACCATATGAACCATATGTAAGAACAGTTGCACCTGCATCGGGAATTACATCCTTTGGCAGACGACGCTGCCATGCAACCTTCTTTATCCATGCCAGAACTATCTGTTAGTGGATGCAAGACCATCATGTTAACTTTCCTTGCATGAAAGCAATGTTATAGATAGGAAGGCTCTCACAACGAATGTGTTCAAGAAATATGTAATAGATAAAAACAAAGAACCAAAACCCACCAACACACCGGGACCTATTATATATCTAACCATAGAGTTCCTGTGTCTTAAAACATCACAACAATTAGGCTCAAAATTGAGATTCTTATGACCATGTTATGCTCCAACAAACAACTCTATAATAGGAAAGGAGCACAACCGAATCTGACACCTATGACGACGACAAGAACAAAAACAACATGTTTAGTTTGATAAACTATCCATCACACGCTCGTCCCATGACAACTATTTTTCCAAAGAAGAGATATTGCAAAATCCTCAAACCTGTTTAAGCTGATCGATCGCAGTTTTCCTCTTCATCTCCTCTTCCGGAGATGGCTCAAGACCCTCTTGAGCCATAAACTGCAACAAAAAGAATTCACATAAATAATATGAAACGAAATTAGGGCAAAATCAGGGACGAGTTAGAAAAGGAAAAAAGGCAACAGCAAGCGATCCGGACCTGAAGAAGGGATCGCGTCCTCTGCTCGTCCATCTGCATCAAAAACGCGGGATTCAAGCGCAGGATCACAGGAGGGTAGGCGAGGCTGTGGTTCCTCGGGACCAGTACCGGGTTCTGAACGAAGACGGCGCCCTGATGGGCAGGGCGCGGGACGGCGCCGAGGGGCACCAGGTAAGCCACAGGCGGCGGCGGTGGAAGGATTAGGGTTCCGGGATCGACCAGACAGACGGGCGGCGGGGGTGGCAGCACGGTGATCCTCCTCTCGCCGGATAACGCATAGGCCATGAAACGGACGGTCGGGATCGGCCCCGGCGGGCAGCGGATGGCGATGATCGAAGGTGGCGAGTGAGGGCACGCGGACCAGGACGAGAGCGAACGAGAGCTGGAAAGCGAAGGAATGAAATGGAAAGCTTCGTAAAAACGAATGAAGTAAAAGGAAGTGGTGGTGGTGTTCGGGGAGGAGGTTTATATAGCGAAGGGCGAGATGGGAAGCGTGGGGTGGGGTTGGCTTGGGGCGGCAAGGATTTACGGGAATGCCAATCGTAGGGGAGATTTGAATTCGTGGCCGCAGATGGGATGGGCTCCAATCCCACATGGCGCGCAAGTACATGTACGCGGAGCTCAGGAAGTTTCCAGAGAGTTCAAGTTATATGGGCGGGCCCATCAAATGACCGTCCAGCCCAAATGACTGGACTTAGCCCGCCCATCAAGAACACAAGCTACGAACCGGACCGGATGGCACGTGCAAATTCGAGCCGGTGTCTTCCAAGCACGTGCACTCAACAATGTTCACCAAATGGTACAATAAATTATTACAAGTGCAATTGGCTGGAAATGTAGAGCATTAATTGGGTCTTCCAAAAAGAAAAGGAGCCAATGATTGGGTTAGAAGTAGTAGTATGGCCCATAGTGATATAATACATAGCTTATGTATGTATGTATATAATATTATCCAATGTGAATGTGATGAACAATCAAACTTAAAAAAAAGTGCTTTTGTTGAGATAGTGATATCAGTTTGGCATGCCAAGGTCAGTACTTTTGTGACATGTTCAACATTCTAGATAAGACTTCATTATTCAGTGACATGTGGAGGACTTTATGAGTTTTAGAGGAAAATTAGCAGCCAAAACTTTCCTTGTTTACATTTTGACTAATTGGTGCAGAGTCATATCATCTAGAATCATAGTTTCAGTTTCCAAAGTGAGTCATTATATTATAATTTTGGGTTACTTCCAAGTCAAAGCCAGTCACTATGAAATTGATAGGTTTTTTGGCCATGGACAGATTTAGTGAAAGTGCTCCTGTGACCAAAAAATGAAAAGCTCAGGAGAATAGGATGCAAGATTTTGATTGCAGAATACAAGTAGATAGCCTGCAAATTTGCAAGAACTACTTGCAGCTTTGCTTCCTTTGATGGCACAGTGAAATAGGATGGAGACCTCCACTTACCTTTGAATAAGCTTCATTCCAAATCCAACAATCTGCATGTATTTAGTCTACTTTGAAAACTGTGGATTGTTTCTCTGTCTATCCTTCATCTGCTTGGTTGATATCAGAAACAATTTTGCTGTGTTTTCATCTGCTGTGCCACAGAAACAATTCTTTTTTACCTTTGAAGAAATTTAAAGTAATATATGAGATTTAGACACATCCAAATTTAGGGAGAATAATTAGTCCATTAATCTGAAAGAATCAGATACAGTTCCTTAATTAGAGGAGAAAATGAGGGGAGGAATTAAGATTTCCCAACACATTCTTCTATCTTCCCTTTGCTTCATTCTCCTCGAACGTCTTCTATACTCCACAAGCTCTCCTCCCATCCACACCCATCCAAATCCAGCGACCCCAAGTCATCAGCACAAACTCCAGGACTTGGCAGAGGCTGCGGCCAACAAGCAGTGAAGTCTGCTTCCTGAAACCAATCATCACTTCCATTCTCACATCCCTGCATGCTGTTGGCGAAGCAGTCGTCGGACTCTGAAGCTGACGAGAGCTGCATCTCGGAGTCGTCCGGGCTGGTCTTCGCTTGACCAAGCTCAACACTTCCCTCTGCGGGCCATTCGCGAGTCGATGGAGCTGCAACATTCTGATGCACGCAGGTGGCGGAGCTGCCGGAAGCCGCCCGGATCCTCTCGACCAGCCGAGGCATCCACAGGTACCTCATGACGTCCTTGAACTGCTTGCTGTTGACGTCGCACCGGAGATGCCTCGCGTGCTTTTGCACTCTCGTTCTCCAGTAGTTCTTGATCTCGTTGTCGGTCCGCCCCGGCAACCGCTGCGCTATCTTCGACCACCTACGAGACGATGGCGTGGGACTCTGTTCAGGGCTAAGCTGCAAGGAGAGCATCATCACCGAGAGATCTTCGTCGAGATCACTCACCGGTTTCCCCAACGAGAGTGAAGCTCGAGGATGAGGAGTTGCTCTTCGGGAGTAATGTTACCGCGGCGGACATCCGGGCGGAGATAGTTCAGCCATCGAAGCCGACAGCTCTTGCCCGTTCTTCTGAGACCTGTAACAGGACCAAGTATGATTACCGGATAAAGAACAGAGTGATTCACCATGATCGGAATGGATCAAGACAAAGCATGAATTGGCTACCTGCACAGCGGGCAAGTGAGTTCCACTTGCCCTCGCCATGGCTACCGATATAGTTCATCAGCACAAGATCTTCTTCCACAGTCCAGGGACCTTTTCTCAAGACCATCTCCTGCTCCCTTGTTGGTGTGGCAGAGCAACGAGCCATTCCATTGAGCCCCATGAAGGAGAGCCTGAGAGAGAGAGAGAGAGAGAGAGAGAGAGAGAGAGAGAGAGAGAGAGAGAGAGAGAGAAGAGCTGAGAGCTTAAGAGATGGAATGAGTGGCATTGGGCATTTATAGAGGGTGGTGTGGAGTAACAAGACTGGTTTAAGCTCTCTAAAGCCTGAAGTAGAGGTTCATGATGAGATGAGAAGACTAACCCCGGTTTTGACCTGATGCCAAGAGCTGAGGATGAAACAAGATGGTCTTAGTTTGACTGACATGAACCACTGGTCCATCTCATTGTCTGTTCTTTTGTATGCTGCTAAATGGCATGGGGTGGATTGCCACCTTCTTGTAGAACAAAACAAAATGGCTGCTTGCTACTCCTCATGGGGTTCGACAGTCTAGAAGCTGTGGCTAGTGAGAGTGTCAAAGTGGTGAGTTGGATATGTTTGACCCATGCACACAGCTTGGACAAAGATGAAGAAGATCCAAAGCAAACAAAATCAATGAGAGAACAGATACATGTGACTGATGCAACACTTCATGTTGCTTGAACTACTGGTTTGGCTACAAAGATGACTTCTTCTTCTTCTTTTATCTTCTGATGCATAGGTAGCTTTAGAGCCCTACAAATATTATGAAGGAAACCTAAAATCACTTTGACACTCTCACTACAACAGTTTCTCTTCCACAACTCTTTCAAGCAGCCAAGTATGCATTGAAACACTTCCTTTCTTAGGTCTGTCAATAGATCATTAGGGCCTAAAGTACTCAGGATGAACAGAACATATGAAAGAGTCCATAACTCAAGCAAAGAAACAATTCACATGATAAGAAATTATGCAACTAATCCCTTTCAAAGATATACTCACATCTATTTGTTGATTGTCCAATTCTTGTCAACTTCAGAAGTTTAGCTACTCTAATTGTTCATAACAATTTCGAAACCTTATCGATACAGCGAAATCAGTTGAAGGACAACCTTTGTGTCTAATTTTTGTTCTCCAACAAGATGAATTCTAAGGAGAAAGAAGTGTGGCACCAAACATCTTAATCAGACTGCAAAGTTCAATTAAATAACATCAACGTCATCAGATTAGTCTAAACATTCTAGAAGAGGCTTCTCTCTTCCTCTAATTCCTGAAATCTCTACAAAAGTCCAAACATGGTCTTCCATGAAAGCCACACAATGCTTTCTTTGTTCACATGTAATGGTGGAGAGGACTTTTGAACTTTTCTATTGGAGGAAAACTATGAGACGATTGAGTAGAAATTGAGAAAAGAAGGTACATTTGATAGTGATTGATTCAAATGGAATCATCAACATTGCTATGAAGCGTCTTTGACCCTAACATCATCATGTAGATAATGCTTCTTTAATTCTACCTTTGCCAATAGTCTTTAGACTTCAAATGCATCGGCCACCAACTTGACAATTGCTGGATCATGACGAGGTTGATTGATTTTAATCCAATAAACGTCGTGTTCGGGTGATTAGTTTGAGTGTAAAATGTTCGGATCAAGCCAGCAAATTCCTTTCGGTATCGATTTCAACTTATGATTTGATATCAGCTTTTTTCTTCAGAGTTGAACTCTCTAGATTTCAAGTCAACATGGTAACATACCAAACATGAGTTAGGTGATGACCCTCTGGTGCTGCCTGAGAAGTACTGAATCAAGTGTTGTGGATTCTCAACTTCACAAGAAGAAGATTTATCCTGGTCAGATAGATTTCAAAGGAATCATTCTTGTTTTCCCAATGCTTTGGCTTACAGTTTATTTGACATGTTGAATAGAGACTGTAGCTTGGATGAGCAAGGAATTCGAACCAGACTGGCAGTAATGTGGTTATCATACTTCCAAGTTTCTTTGATGTTTATTTGACCTGTTGTTCATGGAAAATATTGTATATTTTTACTGGTATATAAGTTAAGCTAATCTTTTTTAATCTCTTTTAATAGGCAAATGGAAAGAACAACAAAAACATAGAAATTTGTTTGGAATAGTTAAGAATCAAATTAAATTTTGTAGTGTTTAAGCTTACAAAACACTTTTCCTTTCAGTTCTCTGACAAGTCTAGCATAGCTTAGAAAAGGGAAGACAAGCTTTTTTTAAGATAAGATAACATTTGCAAAAGGACTAAAACATGATATGATTGCTTAGTTAAGTCCTCATTAGAAAAAGAGATGCTAATAATGCAGGAGACCAAGATTTCCAAGATCCTTCTGATGCAGTTGCCTTAAACCACATACATACATATGTTGGACATAACCTATTACATATGCAATAATGAACTAACCAACTTGGATATTGTCTTTGCTAACCATGACACAATAACTAGAATGAATCTTTTGCTCTCTCCAACTCTCCTTCTTTGCTCATGCAAAAGCTCAGCTTTTGAGAAGGAGAGATTTCTCTACTGAAGCATGTTATTGAAACAGTAGGCAAGAGTTATGACAAGCTCAATAGTTTGATTAATGGAATCATAGTACTGAAGAAAGAGACTGTGAAGTGTGGAAGAAGAGCTATCCTTCACATTTCCCACTACACCTTTGAATGAATGCTCCTTATCGCTCCAAACCTTTAATTGCTGAGCAAACTCGACAAAGTTTGTAATGCAGACTCGACAAAGTTTCCCAGTCAAAATTATAATCATCTCATATATATATATTTTTCCTTCATCCTCAAAGGAGACAGTTGTAATGCAGACTCGACAAAGAAAATACCTCAGTCAATGCAGGAAACTAAGATACAGACAGACAAAAGTTTGTTTATGTCTACAAAGTTTTTCTTTTTTCTTTTAGGGTGGGAAGACATCCCACAAAGTCGAAGATAAAAAGAAGATGAAATTGCTTCTTCCCAAAAGTAAAAAACCACAGATATTAATTGACACCATATCCTCTCTTCATTTGCCCATCTCAGACAACACTGAATGCCGACTGTAATGAAGATGTGAATTGTGATGCAATAGTCTTGGTAGCAAATTGTTGGATCTGTTTCTTGGCATCTGGAACACAGAAGAGGAACAACTGAGGTAAAAGTCAAAAGAAAGCAAATAATTACTTTGTAGAATCCCTTGTTTAAGTTTCCCACGAAGAAAAACAGATTTCACATGTTTTAGAATAGGAAAGCAAAAGGTTACTGTAGAAAAGAACAGAAATAGTAATATCTTTTATCCTGAAATCATGAGAAAATTAATGTGAATACTGAAAGACATACTCTAATGCTAATGAAGTTTGACTATGGCTCTTTGATGAAACTTCTCGTAAGAAATAAAAACATGTTTAGTCATTTCAATTTGGCAGCAATTTTGCAACATTTTATAACTCAAAATAACGAGATAAATAAGCCAATGGAATGTTAAACTTATCGTCTAAGGTTTAACTCACCTAATGGGTTGTGCATCATAAAAAATCTCATGGCGACATCAAAGGCTACATGTTTGAGCAACTTGGGTTCATAATCAAAAGCATGCTAGAAAAGACAATGGAATAATCAAATAGAATCACATAAAATATGTACCTTTACGACATTTAGTGAAGCCAACAATATTTGCAATGCTGAGGCTTAAACAAACTCCTACAACTAGTAGATAATCTGCCTGAAACCTTATAAGTGAGAATACCCCAAGGAAAATCCAAGAAACAGCCTGCATTTCATGAATTTAGGAAAATTAAATAATTCAACTTAATAATAAATCAATAATTTAACTTCTGCATATCAATTAATGTATATGATTTAACTTCTGAAAATCAATTAATGTATAAAATATCAATGATTTAACTATTACTAAGCAATTAACGTATCTTTTATAGCTATGCAGATACTGATTGAGAGAAAACAACTGAAGGTTTAGTAATAGAGAGAAAACAGTGAAAACAACAATGACAGTGAGAAAAGAATGCTGAAATATTAAATCGAACCATGCCTTCCCAGATGGAAAAGTGAATAAATAGGGTAGAGTAAATTGTACAAGCAGAATAACTTTGAAAGGTAGCAAAACTATGGATATACACATCACCTGTCTGAAAAATACACATGGATATCCATGACAGGTGATTCTAAGATATTCTGAACGTACTTATTTCCCTGAATGGAGAGGCTGGAGGCTTACCGATCAGCGATATAAATTCATTTAAGATTGTTGGCAGGTTTTGAAATACTGGTTGAACCAGAACATACAGACTGATATCCAGCAGTTTGACCAAGAATCAACACTGGACCATACAATGTACCAACTGGTGTACAAAATTTTTTTCAATGAAAGCAGGCAGTATAGGTTATAATTCAACCCAGTATAACAGTACCATACCAGTCTGATGAGGTGTTGAAAGCGGTATCAAACTGAGATTTTAATCGTTAATGATTAGTATGAATTTTAGCTAGGATTTAACTTAGATTTGACGTAATATCAAGTTCATAGAATTTTGGCTCTGATTTTAATTGGTTATGGGCTATATTAACCAGCTTATTTGAAGATGATCTAACCCATTGTTTGCTGCTTCTTTTTAGTTATAATGGACTGCTGGAGTGATTCAGTGATCCTTGCTGCAGTAGTTTATTAGCTGTTTTGAAGGCAACTTACAGTCAAACCTGAAAGGAAATGATCCTAGGACATGCTACCATCATTCCAGACATCTTATCACTGGTGTTCCATCTTGCTACAGCCTTTTCACATGCTCGTTCAAGACATATCAGTCCTCTTCTTAACTACAATCTGTTCCACAGCAAGTGATCTAAATTTTTTCTACCATAATACTATGGGGAAGAGCATCTACGGTCAGAAAGAACATATATTACTATAAATGTTTTGTGATTTGAATATAGAGACACATGACTATTTTTCTTCTTAGTTTCCAACCTTTTTTTCCACACTTATGTTTAGACTAAGCCATAGATAGTCAGTCACATGCTTTCATATGTGTCTCTGCACCATTAAAGCCTATGTATAAAGATGAACATCTGTGTTCTCTGAATCAATAAATAATAGTCAAGCAAAGATGCTGACAGTAGTGTATAACATGGATGTAAAGCAAGCATGCCCAATCCTTGTAATGAGAGTGGAACATATTCTTAGACTGTTCATCAATTGTTAGATTTCTAGTTCCTAAAACTCTTCTATAAAGCTAGAAGATTCGATCGTAAATAGTACCTGTTTAGCATTCATAAGAACAAGTGACTAAGAAATGATGGAAACTACAAACCAACATAAAAGGCATGATAGCTATATTCCCAGTCGAAGATTGGTCATAATCAAGAGATCTGTATTAATAGCATGAACTTGATAGCGTACCGTGAGATAAAGAGTCCACCAAAAAAGCCACGAATCCTTCTTATTCATACGCGCAAGAGACTGGGAAAAATAGAGAATCAGAAGTAAAAGAGATGGAATTCACATCGTACCTGGTAAATTGATCTACCAAACAAATCTAAAGATAAGTAGAGAAGGTGAGAACCTCCTGATCCAGGCATTGGAACTTCCACACGCTCTCTCCTTGCTCATCAATCTCATTCCACCACCTCAGCCCAACCAAAATCCTACCACTGACATTCTTGACGACCCAGAAATCGAGAGCCGCAAGGAAGACGGTGACCACAAATATGATCACAAAACTACTAACAAAGAGCGCCGAGAGTACGTAGAAAGCCAGAGCTGCAGCCTATCAACGTCAAAGCTACACAAATTACAACTTGGATCTGACAAAACCCCAGGAACAAAATAGAAGTATACGACGCCCAAGAACACACCTTGAAGAGAACATGGAAGAAGCAAGTTCTAGGATTGGCATAATTCTCCCCCGAAGGCTGCAAACAGAAACACATGTCACAGAACAATATCAAGCAGCAATCAAAAGGAGCCGAAACGAAGTAAAATCTACGGCACAAGGGACGAGATCTATGGACAAGAATCCAACTTGTCTTTCTCAATTAAGTGTAGAGAAAGATCTCGTCTTTATTCACCGGCACTCCAAGAGAGCAAAAAACCCTTGGAAGATCTGACACGAAAATAACAGATTGGGGAATGCCAGCGGCGGCATGGAGACTGCGAATTGGTGACATCCATTGACGACAGAGACTGAGAGGATGGGAGGGACGCGATTAGGGTTCTTCGTTGGTGGGAGAGAGGGATCACCTGCACCCGATCCATCTCGTTCCTTCCGCGAGCAGCTGCGAGGGGTTTCTTAACCGGTAAGAAGGCTCTCGCATTTCTATTCTTGCAGCCTTTAAAATGACCCAATTGCCCTTTAACACCTCTTATAGGACATTCGTATCCTCCATATAAAATCCATAATCCATATATTAATGTAATATATTATCATATTATGACAGGTGGATACATCCATATATTAATCTTAATTATACGTTATCCCCTTAATTGACTTAATGGCTACTTCAAGTCCTAAATTGACCAAAGTTATGATGGATCGATGACGATAAATAATAAAGTTAATCCAAAATTTTTATTGGCAACATGTGATCATCATCCTAAATCGACGAGGACATCGTGCTTTGAGATTGGTGTATCTTCCGGATGGAACCCCGCCGATGCCCAGAAACTTCCCTATTTTGGTTCCTTCTTTGATGATTCCTACATTACCCTTACACTTGACTCGTTGTCGCATCTCCAGACGGTACTAATTTACATCGAATAGAGGGAGTTAGGGATACATTTGGTATTTTAAGCGTTCTAGAAAGGCTCTCAACAACGCTTTCCTCGCTGCGTCTCGTAAAGCTGCCCTTTTTTAATGGGAGCCTTCGCTGCCCCTTTTCGCTTTACCTCTCCAATGCGCGAGTCTCCTCCGATCTAGGGTTAAGGTTTCTGCGAGGCGCATCTCTGCACCAGAATTTGGCCGAGTTATGGTGCCGGAGATTGCCGCCGTAATCGAGAAGCCCATTTCTCCCCTCATCCTCCGTTTCCTTCTCCCCCTTACGGTACTCGCCTGGTCGTCGATGTCTTGAGATTGGTTTCGCTTTCCCGTTTCTGGTTAGTTCCCTTCTTTTCCTCTTCACGGAATCGTGCAATCATCTCTACGCCGTAAAGGTCCCATCTTTGGCCTTTCTTATGTGCTCTGCCACGGGGTTTTGGTGCCATCTGTAAGATTTCACAAGGTTTTTAGGTCATTTTTTAGGGTTTTGCCCCCATATCATGGTAGAATTATGTTTAAGGTTACGGTCGCGTGCATTTAATTCGCCGATTTTAGCAGTTGAATGTCCGTTTGTTGGATACTTAAATCAATTTTATGCAATTTTTGTAGCTTCTATCCTACTTGTCGATTTTCCCTCTCTCTCTCTCTCTCTCTCTCTCTCTCTATGTATTCCTTTACATCCTTTTCTTTTGTTATGCTTAGTTCAAGTTGATTGGTTGGAACCTTCTCTATTATTCAACAGTGTGTAGAAATTGAACATGGGAGGGCTTATGCGGCTTCTTTATAAAGATTTTAAATTGAATTCGCAAATTGCATTGAAACATTTTGCTAGCTGTTTCCAAGTGTATTGACAGGCTTGTTGTATCAGTTGACATCAGAAAATGTAGTGTATTTCGTTTTTGGCTTCTTTAATACACTTGATTCTTGCATATCTTGGTAACCTAGGGAATAATAGATGTATGCATTTTCATTCTTTTCTTTGCCTTCTGCAGGGACAGTTGTTCTGGAGAGAAGATGCATCCTGGTTCTGATACTGGAAGCACAGAAACGTACATGGTATTCTTGTTGTTGAATAGTTTGTATTTAGAATTTCCCTTGTTGTAATTGCACAAAATGGGAAGATCCTGAGTGGTCATGGTTCATAGTTGCCAATCATGAGTTATTAAATGTTCCATTTTTTTGTGTGGTGGTTCTAAGGAAAAGTTCAGGATTATAAGAACTTTTTGTTATTTGGTATTTCTTTGTTCCATGATAGCACTTCTTATTCTTTAGGACATCACAACTACATATAATATTTGTAGTCATATTAGGTATCAACACTAGTGAGGGCTCATCATCTCATTTGGATTTTAGATGCCTGGTGTTGGGACCATTCCAAATGCCACTATGATTCCTCCACTGGCTGGCACAGAGTTTATGGGTAATGAACTGCATCCAGAATATACTTTTGACCGAAGACCGAACTATCCTGCTGCCAACCATTATGGCTATCTTTGTCCTGGTAAGTCGTGTGTTTGCAGGTTGTACCTGCTACTTAAGTGCAGACCTTTTGAACAACTCTGTCTGATCTGTTAAATATATCCATCCAGCATATGAATCGCCTGGTGAATGGGGTGACCACCATGGCATTTTTGGGTTAGATGGACAAGATCTTCATTACATGGTAAGTTCAAGTATTTTTTTATGAGAAAAAAAATGTTATTTTTTTACCATCAATTAGCTTGTAATTTGATTTTCTTTTGGCAGGGTCTGCAAGCTGAAAGTTTGCCTTATGTGTATTACTCCCCTGGCTATGTATATGCTCAGTCTCCCTTCAACCAATATACGTCTTATGTACCTGGTGCTGTTACAGGTCTAGATGGTTCATTTTTAGGAACACAACAGTATCTGAGTAGTCCCTCATACCAACCCCCAATTTCTTCACCTGCATATATTCCAGTTATTGTTCAACCTAGTTCTGATTTTGTGACTAGTAGATCAATGGATCCATTTCTGTTCGGTGCCAGTACATCAGTGGCTACTAGACCTGCTAATGCAAGCACAAAAGTTCCAACACAAGCATCTGTTAGTGTAGCTGCTGCTTCTCAACTGGCAACTTCAATGAGTCCATCAGTGATGTTAGATACTTCTCAGCCACTACATAAGAATCTAGCAGCATTTAAACTATCAGAGGGATCGCAGTTTAACATTCAACCAAGTAATCAGTCTTCATCGCATGAATCTATGATGCATGTTAGTGGCACTACTCGGCATCAGGTATTTTTAAAGCTATATAAATTTTGGAATGTTGTCCTGCTATCATATCTATTATATCTATGGGTGTCTGTCATGATTTTCTGTAATGGCTGCCCTTATTTGAGCCTTCTTTTCGGGGGACCACAATTTCCTGTTGAATAATTTTTTGAGGTGTTGTATACTTGATGCTGACGATGACATATTTTTCTACATTATCATTGTGTATTTTATTCTTTAATGTTCATGGTTGCTAATCCTGCTATGCTCTTCGATTGCTTGTTACTTTGATGTTCTAAAATATCTTGCATATCAATCTGTTAATCTATCAGGCTGTATGCTCTTGTGATCCAATTCGATTAACATATGAATTTTCACATGGAAGGATTTCTTTTTGGACAGAGTCATGGTACAGTTGCTGGACCATCCTCCAGAGGCTTAACAAATCGGCAGCCAAATGTTTTTGGGTGGGCCGGTCAGGATGAGCAGAGACGACGACTCCAATCTAAAGATGATGTTACAGATGGGGGCAGACACCCTTATGTTTTAGGGGAACAGAATAAGGAAAGCAAAAACAGGTTAAAGGATCAGTCGACCTCATCAGGTGTTGAATTAGCTGGTCTATCTCAAATAAGTGCTAGTGATGTTCAAGGAGGATGCATTATTATCAGCCCTGATGATTATAATAAGGATGACTTCCCTGTCAACTATCCAGATGCAAAGTTCTTTGTGATCAAATCTTACAGTGAGGATGATGTGCATAAGAGTATCAAATATAATGTATGGTCAAGTACCCCTAATGGCAACAAGAGGCTTAATAGTGCATATGAAGATGCTCAAAGAAAATCTGCAGGAAAATCAAGAAAGTGCCCTGTCTTTCTTTTCTATTCCGTGGGTGATTTTTTCTCTCAAACATTTCTGCTTTTGAGTTGTCCTTTCCATTTTTGCAAATTATTTGATGACCTGTTCTGACAGAAAAAAATTTTGCATCAGGTCAATGCAAGTGGGCAGTTTTGTGGTCTTGCTGAGATGGTTGGCCCTGTTGATTTTGACCAGGATATGGATTTTTGGCAGCAAGATAAATGGTCTGGCAGCTTCCCTGTGAAGTGGCATGTGATCAAGGACGTATCAAATGCTAGTCTCCGGCACATCATACTAGAGAACAATGAAAATAAACCTGTAACTAATAGCAGAGACACACAAGAGGTATGTTTTACTCGGTAGCTTCCATATTGTTGACATAAAATTTTCAGGTTATGTATCTGCTAGGAAGATAATGTTTATAGGAACAGTAATGCCTCCCTATATACTGCTTCCAAACAAATGTATTGTTTTAGGTGGTGAATACTTAGGATATTATGATAATTGTCTAGATTGACTTGTATGTTTCTTTCATATATCCACACTGAAATAAGTGTTTTTCACACTTTACAAGAAATTCTTTCCATTAAGCAGAAGTATGGCATAGTTATAAATGGAATGGCTTCTTAGTACAATTGATCATTTTCAGAAGCATGGGCAAACTTAATTCAAGCTTAGTTCTAAAATATTTTCTTTTATCCCACACTATGATAAGGATGGAATAGACTTGAGGAAGTATGGTTTGTTGCTACTTTCACGCTTTGCTTAAGCCATGCAAAAAGCCCAAGATGAACATAGAATAAAAAAACACACGATGAACATATAATGTGTGGTGCCTTTTTTTCACCTGTGGACAATGTTCTTATGGTGTTCGTATATAGGATGCAGTTCTTGCATTTAAGCTCCATGTATATAAATATACTCTTAGTGCATTTTTCTTGTTCTTGGAACTGAAAGTTCTGATTTTGTTGATAGGTTAGGGTTGTAAATCTAGCTGATGTTTGTTTGTAGTTCCTGTGTTGGAAATTTCAATGGGTTCTTTAACTATCTAGTGTATTTTTATACGATGAATTGCAGTTCCAGCTGTAACCTTACACTTCCACACATTGCATCAGTACTTATTTGCCCCTTTTTGATGCATTTCATAATATGCAATTTTGGGGATATTAGTCTATTATGCGAAGATTGATGAAGGAATTTTGCTTCATCACAAGTTTGTTTCTGCTTAGAATAGTTTTTAGGTGGTTATGCAATATGTTTTGCAAAAATCTATTTCTTTCAGCAATCATGCTCATGTTTGTTTTGATTTACTGAAGATCATTGTTTTGATTATCTGAGATTGCTAATGTAGTTTATGCATTCAGATACCATACAGCGCAGGCATTAATATGCTGAGTATTTTTAAGACTAGTTTGAAGATCATTGTTTTGATTATATGAGATTGCTGATGTAGTTTATGCATTCAGATACCATACAGCACAGGCATTAATATGCTGAGTATTTTTAAGACGAGTTTGCTGAGAACATCGATACTTGATGACTTCATGTTTTATGAAGTGCGGCAAAAAAAGATGATGGAAGACAAAATTAGACATTTTGGGAGGAGCTACACTGCTTCTCTTCATGTTCCTGCAGTTGTTGCTCGTAGTGGACCTGATGGGAAAGCTGACCACCCTCCTAGAGTAGGTGAAAACCATTCAAGTGCTGTGGTGCAAATTTCCCAGGCAGTGGAATATCAAACTGATGATGCAGCAGCACAGCCATTAAAATCTAGAGAGAAAATGCAAGATGATTCAGCTTCTAGGCCTCCAAAAATAGATGGAAAGCATTCGGGTGTTGCAGTTGATAAATCCCAGAGAACAGATGGAAAACAGTTTGGTCCTGCTGTCAGCTTGTTGCCTTTCAAAGCGGATGGGAACAGTTCCACCGATACAAAAGACCTGCATTTTGTAGCAGGTGGGATGCAATCAAGTGAGATTCAGTTTCCGACGGGGAATGCCAAGTCAGAACCTGCAGTAAATTCTGCAAAACTGGATGAAAAACAGCATAGCCTTGTGACGAATCAGCTGCCAAAATCAGAAATTAAACCACCAAGTTTTGCAGTATCTCCAAGAGAGGATGGAATGGAGGCAAAGCAGAAAATTCAACGATCTCCAAAGCCAGATGGGAACCTTATTAGTCCCAATGATGTCAATGGTGTAGGTAAAACAGGCCCTAGTGGGGGACAGGCGAAGACCAGTGTGCACTCCTCAGAATCTTCGGATTTTGAACCCTACTACTTATCCGGAGACGGCAAAGATACTAATGCTATCATAAAAACTGGTATGCGTTCCGTTGATCCCAAGCAAGGTACAACCATGGGCTTAGAGGTCATCCCCCCTGACATGGTTAAGGTTGGATCAATGCAAATCAAGGTTGACCTTGGTGAATCTCCCTCTAGGGTTATGAGTGTCCGGGCAAAGTCTACCGAATTCAAAGGACCAAGGCTGCACAAGAAGGGTATGTCGCCTGACGGTCAGCGACCAAGGAAATGATACTGTGGTCTAGATTGTTATCATGCTAATTGCTTTTGCTGTTGATCCTTACTGGTCTCATTCATGATCATCCATCCCATAGTGCCCCAATATCTAGGAGCTTTTTTTCTTGAATCCATTTGCTCTGCCAGGGTTTTATCTGCAAGCAGAGTTTATTTAATTTTCCATTTCTCCTTTCTTGTTATCGATTGGCGCAGTTATGTTTTTGGGAAAGGTTTAGGGAGGTGGGGATTCTTTCTTCACTGTTGATGAAATCTTATTTTGCGTTCTTACAGGATGTAACTCTTTTTCTTTTCATATGACATCCAAAAGATGAAATGCAACATAGTGGGATGAATTGGTGCATCGCTGTTTTTTATCCTTACTGTGTTGGCTGTTCTTATTCTTTTAATTGCTTGATTCAAAGATTTGACTAGAAACATTGGTGATGCATCTTATAGCGTCAAATGGAGCACTGTTGTTGTTTGGGCAAGCAAATCTCTTCTTGGATATATATATAGTTTGGCATCATTGTTTAATCCGTGTTAGGATTGGTAAATTGTGGTTAGTACCAGTAAATAACAATGAGATTAATGTTCATCAAACACACTATTCCATATCATATCTTCTTCCTTCTAACGAATTAGCCTTTTGTAGCTTCTTAAAGCAATCTTGCATAGAGATTCATTACACTCCCAAAATATTGATTGCAACATCATAAAGATTAGCCCACAATGATGTCGGGCTAATCAGATCAGAGTAAAATATCACATGTTGATTGTTGAAAAGATGATCTTTGAATCAAATCTAATCTAATCTAATTTGTAGATAGTCAAACTTTTACTCCTTAGAGTCTTACATATCTTATAAACAATAATTTTGACAAATATATCAAAACTTGATGCAAAAGATGAAGTTGTTTCCTTTTCATGATCATATAAGATACAATTACAATAACATGAAATGGTAAGCCAAAGACAGTGTATAAATACACATCAATTACTCTTCCATCAATTCAACCAATGAACAACCAACCAGGAAATATAACATAACCAATTCATCAAAAATGCAATCACAGAGTCTAACCCGAAAACAACAAGATTATTATCCATCATCCGAAACATAGGGGCAATCTAAAGTTTCCATCTCAAAATTTGGTTGGCACTGATTGTTTTGCCCTAAGAACATCAGCTAAACATTCGATCAAAGGCTAAAAGCAGATGAAAGATGCCTTCTTGCAGATAATGCACCTAAATTTTTGTCCAGAACAGCAACTGGTCACTCACCTTGAGACTTCTGGTAGACGTATGTGAGGCCGCACTTTCGGCAGTAGTGGCGGTCGAAGTGGTTGGCCATGAAAGTGCCGGCGCCGCACTCGGCGTTGGGGCACTCCTTCCGCAGCCTGGTGACCTTGCCGGTAGCGTCGTCGACCTTGTAGAACTGGAGCACGGCGAGCTTGACCTTCTTCTTCTTGTGCTTGATCTTCTTGGGCTTGGTGTAGGTCTTCTTCTTGCGCTTCTTGGCGCCGCCGCGGAGGCGGAGGACGAGGTGGAGGGTGGACTCCTTCTGGATGTTGTAGTCGGCGAGGGTGCGGCCGTCCTCGAGCTGCTTCCCGGCGAAGATGAGGCGCTGCTGGTCCGGCGGGATCCCTTCCTTGTCCTGGATCTTGGCCTTGACATTATCGATCGTGTCCGAGGACTCCACCTCGAGGGTGATTGTCTTCCCCGTAAGGGTCTTCACGAAGATCTGCATCTTTCCGGCGTCCAGTGGCCGGGTGCCGCCGCCGCCGCCGCCGCGGTTGTCAGGTTACGAGTTCGGCCCTCACGAGCTAATCCGCATAGAAAGGTTAGGGTTCCCGACACGGTGGAAGAGGTCTTATACCGAAAGGTCGGCGCGGTGTGCAAACCCGCCGGTATCTTAGTTTCGGTGTACCGGATGATCGTCACCGTAGATGCATCATAAGGTTTGTGAGGGCTGTGATGATAGGCATTTAGAAGTAGGGCAAATTGGGATAAATAAATAAATATATATATAATTTATCACTATAAATATATGTTAAATATGAAGTTAACGTAATTACATTAAAACACAAAATAATATTAATATATCTTCAAAAATAAATAAATAAAAAAATTAATCAGTCAAGTAATTGATGAAAATGACAAAATACAATTTAAGTTTTTAAAAACTTAATATGTATTTTTTTTTATTATTTAATAATAATAATAATAATCAATAATAAATATAAATGTGATTGTCAACCTCACTTAATAAATTTGTTACTCATTTTTCGAGTATTGTTTATGAAGAAAATTTTCAAACGCAAATGTGATGCTAATATCTCATATCAAAAGATCGTTATCCCTTTCCTTCTTATAGAAAACTATGTTGGATTTCACCTGCAAAACCTTTCTTCTGGTCAAGTCAGTGTGTTTTCCCTTCATTTGGGCATTGATAAAGAACATAGCAAAATCTCTGTTTTGAAAGTGGTAATGTAGTAGTAGTTGTTGTTGTCTCATTCTGGACGGACTCGATAGGCGTAAAAGAAACCCTTAGGAGTTGGGATGGGTTTTCTGCTTTTGCGTAGACGAATTGCATGTAAATGAGATGCATTGGGAATAATACATCAGAGGCCTCCGATCCTTCCATCTCTGCGCAGAAACCACCAGCTTCGAACCAGCGACACTCGGGACAGTCATGTCACCAACTTACACCTCCTCCTTGAATGAGGCATTCCTATGCTGAAGAAGGCAGCTGCAGCAAGTATCCTGGGAACTGATGGCAGTTGATGGGAGTAGGTGATTCGATCGGACTCGCTTTAACCATTCTTAGTACCACTCTACCGAACTCATCTCCTCGGTTGATGATTGCTATATGAAGATGCAGTCTCCATGCGTTGGCAGGCTCAGCTGCTTCATCAACCTGTTTTAACTGCAGACCTTAAAAGCTCAACTGTTACCAGTCGGTGCAAGTAAATGTCACCTGCATCCACTCCGCTATAAGATGGGCTGCAACCAGTGACATACACGGTCCATGAGAACTAGAGAAGCAAGCATGGAGAGGTCTTCTGCTAAGATGGTTCTAGTTCTTGCCCTCTTCCTTGCCTCCTTTGCTGTAGGGCTGGAAGCAAGGAACCTGGACGCGGAGCCAAAAGCTTATCAGCCTCAGAACATTCCCGAGCCATTTAGGGGGTTCCTGGGGAGGCCCAACCTCGGCGGAGCTCCTCGCTTCGGCCTTGGACGACCATTCCGCGGCATTCCGGGCTTCGGGACCGTGCCGGGGGTACCGGCAGCATCGGGCGGCGACCGCGGTGCTCCTCCACCATGATGGATGGCCATGGCTGCCTCGGACCTGAATCTGTCCGTGTAGGAAGTGGAGCTGCATTAGTGTTTTAGCTTGTGAGGGTGTCGTCTACTTAGCTCGTGTGTGCGTGTGTGTGTGTGTGTGACATGTGCGTGTGTGTGTGTGTGTGTGTGTGTGTGTGTGTGTGTGAGAGAGAGAGAGAGAGAGAGAGAGAGAGAGAGAGAGAGGTGGAGGTTGTGATGCTGTGGAGTCCTGAGTTTACTCTCTTTCTAATAAACAATGTGCTTTTGTGTTGGCTTATTACTCTTATGGACTAGTTGAAAGGTGCAGTATTGGGATCTCTCTCTGTCCCTCTCTCTAGTATTGGTGCACTAATATATGAGATTGGATAGTTCACTCCTTTGAACTGCTCCACTTAAAGAGGGTGAGGTGAAGTCACTCATCTCTCATCACTGTATAATGCATGCAAACTTATCTTACATGAGATTGCTTTCTTGATCAAACTATGATCTCTTTCATGGGACTAATACGGCAAATTGCAATATCAATTCAGCAATTTATCTGGTTTCAGAAATGTCTACAAGACTCGAATCCCCTTAGCAAATAGAGGAGGTGCATCAAAATCAAATCAGACAAGGATGAATCCCCAAGAAAAGGCATCCACTTTAGTAGATATATAGAGTTGAGTTCTGGCTTCTGTCTGTAGTATTTCAATTTACAGGTCAAGTTAGCAACCATGGCTAATAATCATACGAACTGCAAAGAATCAGATACTGCATAGTGGTGAGAATGTATCAAAGGTTTCTTCTCTCCAAATGCCACATTCTTACATTCTTGTAAGGATGCATGTACAGAAGTCATCGATAATTTCCAACCTCTTTTATTGTTGCAATATGAGGTTAGACTCCTCAACTTACATTCCATGGTCACAAGTAAATAATGTATAGAAGTAACTTCGATTTGAGTCAGGCAGCATGATTCATTGCAACTCCATTAATACCCGTAGAGGAGAATGTGAGTGAATCATGCGCGAGTGTCTGCAATACAGTAAATCAGATGATGAGCACAAAAAAAAGAAAAAACTAGTAGTAGACCACAACTCCTAATTTGTCGATCAAGAATACGGTAAACAACCGATTCACATTTATGAATATCACTAAAGTTTTGCATGTCAATGTAGTTTGTAATACAAGAAGAAAAACAGATTTAATTGGACTAAAGTGTAGGTAGCATATGAATTCGCATCAGCTACAATGTTAGGCTTGAAGTAACCAAGATTTTTTTTCCCTATCGTTTAGAAATTATTCATTCCAGATGCATAGTTAAAATCATAGGATATGGTTAAATTCATGTGGTGTTATTCAAGTTTTGCAAAAAGCTCACTTGGAACACTCGATGCCCATAAGATCTCTTGAATTAAATGGAGATTCTAAAACCAGAAAACAAGAATATTATTAACCAATCAAATTCATATGAAACAAAAAGAAGCAAGAAAATCCTACTCTACACCACACAATGTCAACCCCTCATTCCTCTTTGCAATTCCGATGACAAATGACATCAGGTTTACAGCATGGATGATGTGAGATGATGGATGATTGCAGATTTTATTTTAAACTCTCCACACAAAATATAGAATGATCACTAAGATACCGGCCTTTCTATAGTCATGATTTAAACCAATATCAAGGCATATTACTAGAGATTAGATGTCGAGCCCGGTTCCATGTAAACCTGAAGTAACACTAAACCCCTTGTGTTTACAACCAGAAAACTTATCAGCCTTAGTAATATTTCAAAAGATCTAAACAATCTTGAAAAAACTTCCCGCAATCATATTATTTATCAGATGCTTCTGTGAATCAGAATTTTTTAAAACGGCATAGAAAGAATTGTAACCATGGGATAACAAAAAAAAATGTCATAGAAAATGATATTTCTAGTGCATCCATAAAAGAAGTTCAAATTTTTTAACATAAAAATGATAGCAAAACTTGAATACTGTTTTCACCTGTTCTTGTGAGCGGAAATACATGAATGGTGTATAGTGGAGAAAATTTGAAACCCTGGATGTATAAATATCTGCATACCTGCATTTGAAAATAATCACACATCAATTATAAACAAACCAGAGTTGCATGTATTCTCACTACCCGTCTGTTGATGGGCAAATCAGAAAGCTAGTACAGGATGACATACTTTTCAATTTGTCTTGTAAGGTGACTCTTATCCCACAAGCCCGCACGTGAGAGATAACCCCACCTGGAAAGGAGCAAGTAGCTTAAGGGAATGAGGCTTTGAAATTAATATCCACAAAAAACAAAAATTCAGAGAGCAACAAGCATTCAAGAAGAAATAAAGAACCTGGGACCTAGAATTAGGATTGATTGGATCAGCCTAATCAGATCAGCAAATCAAGAATGACCAAAAAGTTAACATTAAAATAAAAAACAAGAAAAAAGTCAAATGCCAAGTTTCAAAAAAATTACATCTCATTGGTCTACCCAAACCTTGCAGGATAGTCATGCTGCCACAATGTCCTATAGCTTCTCTATCCATTTCTTCTTCTAATTTGAAGTCTAGCAATCACAATAGCATGAACCAGATGGGATTGACCAGTCTTAGCTGAATTGTAGCCAACACATCCACTCATATGGCTGAGAATGGCCAAAATCAAAACAGGTCGACAGATGACGTTTGACCAACATAGGTGCATGGGCTGGGTGAATCAAATATGTACAGGAATTGTTGGAAAGAGGAAACAAAGCCAAGGATTTAGACTGCAGCATTCCACATATGAAGTGGTTTTTGGTAATAAAATAGAGGTGAAGTGACAAGGAGGGGAAAAAATGTGTATATTGATAGAGGAAGAGAGGAGGAAGAGGAAGAAAGACTTTTTTTTCAAAAAAGGAAGTTAAATTACTGCTTCAAAGTTCTACAGAAATATCTGGTTAGGTCATTTGATTGATACCTTTGTATCTATCACTTTGTATCTGAAGAAAGACTTCACTTGCTTCACAATGCACCCAAAGGCAAGCAATAATGAATGACAACCTTTGGTCAGAGTCTCAGGTAAAAGCCACATTGAGAAGAAAGAGAACACCGCACAGACAATACCAGGTTATACAATCACAACAGCAAGGTAAAAGATTGATCATTGCTGGACTGGGTGACCCATTCCAAGGCCCATTATATGTGATTAGTCATTGCTAGATCACCTAATCATAAACTCCTACTGGAACAAGCTTATATATGGTCCACGACCGATACACTTTTTTTCTCACATATCGCATTAGGTATCAAAACTACTTTTTTTACCTTTTATTAAAGAGTTCTCCATCTGCTTCCAACATTGGTGCAATTTTCTGATCTAGTCTTTTCATAAGAATCAGCAGTTTCTGCATGCTTTCTGTCAGTTCTTGGTCATCCATATTATTTGCAGCACGAGTCTGAGAAAAGAAACAAGACAAGAGGAACCTCAAAAATGGTGAAATTTTGATGGTCAAAACATTAAACAAAAATCTCAGAATCACAGAACTTAGATGCACCCAAGTTCCACTATTTTTTTTATGAAGTCACTTTATATGTGGATGAAAAAAGAAGAATAGAGTATTCTTTCAGAAGTACTGGTTTGTGCACCACAGATCCAATGATAGAACATTGTTTTCGCAATATTCATTTAAAACTAAAAAAAGGCAAGAATGAAGTACCACCAGGATTAAAGGTAGCTAATCTTTGTCAAATTTATGTAAGTACAAACAAAAGAACTTGTTATTTCTGTAAGAATCTTCTATTCAAAGGATTTTACTGGTTAATCATGATTCCATCACATTTATTCCAGTACTACATAGGAAATTGGAAAGTCATGTATTCATTTATCAATTCTTTGATTGTTGAAAAGTCAATGACACTTTTTATACCTGTAGAACAAAGATTCATGTTTTTATTGGTGGAACCTTCTAGCTATCTGTTTCAGACAAAAGGTTCATTTTATTCATGTTAGCAGTAGACTAACGATAACAGATATATAATCAAGTAAATTTTGACTTATGAACATATAAGAAATAAAAAAACACATTGATGTATTAGATTAAAAATAATGAAAGAGAAAAATTGCAGAAAATTTATGTTATCTGTCATCTGAGTTCACCTGTGCTGGGCGGCCTTTCGTTCGGCGTTGCAATGCAAGGCGTAGCTGATTAAATAGATCTCCTACTGTTTCTTTCTGCTCTATAAGTTCTATTAGTTCTTCTTTGTGACTTCGACTATGGATCAATGCATTATACTGCAAAAAAGCACAAATCAATGGGAAGAAAACTGACACCTATTCTCAACTTAACAGAACCACTAAAATCTTCATTTTAATCATCATATGATGACTCTGCAATTACTTAATCATAATGTTGTTTTATGGAAATTAAATAATCATTTTAATCATCAAAATATTTCAATGCTTATAAAAGATGACTTTGGGAGTGAATATATTCAAACCCAAAAGAATTTATCAATATTTTATATTTGATAAGATATATTCTTCATTAATGCCAAAGTCATCAAGCCCGAAAACTAGAAAAATGAACATATTTTCATAAGATCTTTTATTTGAATAAATCTTTAGAATAATTATACAATGATATTCTAGAGTCCACCAAAACAAAGGCCACATTGCTAGACAATCGAAGTGATATATTAAGTTCCAGTTAAAAGCAAGACTTAGTTTCTAACCAACACTAGCAATTTCTTGGTCATAACACAAGATAGCAGTAAAAAACATATAATATGAGATATTAATCTACAAGAAAATATCTCAACTAAACTTTGTCTTTGTCAGATTGCAGGTGTGGTAGTGACATCGCCTCCTCTCAGTGATGTCATGGATTCCATCCACAGCTTGCACATTTAGCATCATTTCCACTTATCATCCATGTGATTGCATCAGAAGAAAAAAAGAAAATAAAGAACTTATCGATACTATATGATAGTAACTGGTGAGATAAAATAATTCTCGCCAAAAAGCAATCAAGCAAACAGTACCAACTACTACTAGAAACCTGATAAAAACTTGTAACATTCTTCAGCCAGGAATATGACAATGTATTAGTAAGAAATCAAACAAGGATTTCATAGATAATATTAAAAGTTACAGACAGCTTTTGGTGGAGTTGTAAATGGTCCTACTTTGATGTTTGGAATCCATGTGAAGTTCTACAGTTAACCTCTATGACAAATTTCCTTAAGATTCGATCCAATTATATATAGAGTGGAACAAGCTACCATAAGAATCTCAGAGATGCCAAATTGTCAGTTAAGTTCAACAACATGCTAGCTTCCCATCTTGAAAGAGATCATTGCCATGAGTTAATGAACATATAACAGATGCGAGATACCAGCTAACTAACCTCATCTTCTAATTCTCGACAGATCAATGCTGTCCGCCATCTCAAATGAACTTTTGATTGGCTTACATCTGTATAGATATGATCGCCAACATATAAGATCTCATCACCATGTACATCAAGGGATTTCTCTACCATCTGAGCACTTCCACCAGAGTACAAGCCACCTGCAGTAACAAAGGATTTAATAAGGAACTGTTCCAAATTCCAAAGGTTCAACTATCAGTTATATTACCAACGACACATGTCAAAGTCCATAATATCTAAGAACTAGAAACACAATGCTGCAGGTTTTAAATTGCTACCAGTCACAGATGCCTCCTAGGTTGATTTAAAAATGAGCTATCTCACTTAATTAGAAAAGAATACACTCCTGTACAGTCAGTGGATGGTTGTCTTGAAGGAGCCTTACAGCATTCATTCATGGTCTGTGATATACCAGGCAACAGAGCAGTTATTATTTGCAGTTTCATATCATTTTTTTACAGATCAAAATTTATTGGCTTTAATTGAATTGTGATGTAATGAGTAATGATTTATTTGATTGATTAAAAGGAGGGCTCCGGCAATGCAGGACCTGCAGAGAATCAATATGCATAGTCTTACCTCTGTAAGCGTATCCTTGTTTTCATGTCTGAAACACTAGTCATTAGATTACAAAAGAACAGCTTTAGCATGTCACTGCAGGCCCACCCTTTAGAAGGCAGCCCAGTCAATGATGCTCCAGCTAATAAATGGATGTTCTATGCAATATATTTATGCAATATGAAAGTATTGACAGTCAGTGAGAACCTCAAGCAGAGACCCATTTATAACCATATCCCAAGTTGCATTCATCAAATTGGCATGTATGACAAACATTATAACTTGATAAATTGTCTGATTTTTTCTAGCAGATGACCCAGGAAAAGAGGATAAAAAAAGCAAGTATCAGCTAAAAAATCAAAGTTGTAAAACAGACAAAAAATCAGGAATTTCAAAGTTGTAAAACTGGATGAAGCTCTTCCACTCTTTCAAGGAATTTCAAGGTTAGGCACGGCCACAAGAACAAGCTAAACCTGCCGATAATTCCGAATATGTGGCATTCCAAAGGATTCGCTGAATGGTGTAGGTGCAGATCAGGAGCTTCAAGTTTAAGCAAAATCAGGAAATCGAAGGGAAAAAACAAAGCAAGTCCGAGATCCATATGACTATTACTGTGGAGCAAGTCAAAATTCGGGGACATTGATACTTGTGGTCACATCTTGAGCTGACTGACATAGATAAAGAACAGGTATTGTTGCTCTGATAACACAATGGATCTAGGAGAGTTCCAGCGGTAGAAATATGGAATCAAAGGTATTGAACACTGCAAGGCAATTAAAATATAAAGATGCTATGGTCATGACAAGTGTCAAAAGAGAAGTATAAAGTTAACTAAAAAACTATCTGATTTCAAAATAAATATGGAGTTAAAGATTGAACATAATCAGTACAGAATATATATCATACCATGCACTTATGAGTAAAACCACAACACATGGCAGTTGCACCATGAAAGGCCTAAGAAAATAGAAAAGATTGATAAAAAGAGAAATATTCTCTACTACAATGGCACCTATAATCTAAGCATTGTTCTTGAGAAAAAAATACACCTATGTATGATAAGAAATAATTCCCTGGGTTAAGCAGTCATTGTGGATTTCTGAAATAAAGAATCTATCAGATAGCACGAATCGGGTCATATAAATTAATACCTTTATCTTGAATTTGAGGAGAGCTACTTCAATACTCTCTATGTGACTTGGACAGGTTTGACATACGATAAATAACATGCTTCCAATCTGATTTAATGCCCTTGTTTTGTTCCCAGTAGAACTTTCATCATGGGGTAAACAACAATACTAAAGTAGTTTGAACATGATGTTGGAAAAAGGTCATATGCATGGATCCCCACATCTTGTGTCTTATAAACTCGGTTTAGGGCTTGTGAAAGAGACATATAATATTGTGCCTAGAATAGAGATGTTCCACACAAATGAAGCTGCTGCTTCTCATATTGAAACTAAAACAATATAAGGAACATTTGAAAATAATAGAAAATGAGCTATCGACTACACATTGCATCACCTGACTTTGCTTTAAAACAGGGACGCATTAATCCATCACTTGTTACAACCTCATATAAGGGTTGAGACATTTGAAAAAATTCTGGCTTCCTTGCAGACACTAGAACCTTCAAAATAACAGCACTCATTAATTAGAAACTCACATGTGAAAATATTAATACAATAGAATACAAAAAGACGATTAATCAAAGTCAATGCCTAGTTCAACAAAAAGTGGAAAGTCCCGAGAAGTGATTGCCTCACCATTTCAAAAAGGTCTCGCCAACCCATATCATTAGGAAGAAACCTATTGAAGGCATGCTGCATCATTTTATTTGTATAATGGTAGTCGGAGTTGGTAATCAATAACAATTTCTTACCAGCCTGAGAAAGTCCACTTAATCTCATTAGTAAAAATAGTACATCAAAAAAGAAAGTTTTTAGAGATAAAAAGTGCATATGTCAACCTCCTTTTGATCTAAAAGAGCCAGAGGAAGTTCAGGATCAGGCTCTACAAATCGTTCAGGTTCTGCCATTATCTCACTCTGCAAAAAAGTAGCAGCCCGAAACTTGGATGTTCTTGCTAGATACCCAATTGGTAAGGATCATGAGTGATGGTCATAGGCTGGTATATTACCTTAAGCTGACCTTCAACATGTGCTCTGAAGAGGGCCTTAGCAACAGCCTGAAAGCCAAAGGAAATATTAGAATTATAATACTGGATCCCATGATAGTTAGATAAGCCGCAGCTTCTTGCCTTCTGGATCCCCTTATAATCAAGTGGCCCAAGTTCTGCTGGCATTGCTCCTTGATCCAATCTGTCAACCATCTGCAAGTGAAACTTATTAATGTCAGTTTTGCATTGTAATATGGCAAATATTAGAAAACTGAATAACAACACAGCATAATCTGAGGAAATAAAAGGGCCAATAAATAAGCAAAAAATTTGAAAAATATACAATTGCATCGTACATATAGAAGAAACATACATGTATTGGAAGGTTACACAGTGAAAGAATATTTAAGGGAAAATGTTGATGCTTACGCAGTGGAATAATATTGGACGTTTAAATGCATTACCCTGTCATACAATGTATCCATAATTTCTTTACCAGGTTGTCTCTTGATACCCCACTCATATGTGTTTCTTCCAAGATGAAAAGAAAATGCTGATGTTCTAATTTACTGGAGCTTCCTATGAAATACGTAAACTAAATGACACTTCTAGACATTACGTCAAACATCCAATAGGTATATTATAAGTTTGTTGCCAATCATTAACTATCACTTTCTCATTTTGACAGAACCAAAAAGTCAAACTTTAACATAGTATTATTCATCGGACTAGAAAATGCATCCAGAAAGTGAGCCAATTCAGCCATAAAGGGAGCAATATATAGTGTCTTAAGTAACTACTGACAAACGCATAAAACTTGATTCATTAAACATGCAACAGAACACCTATTAACTAATTGTTGCTTTTTCCATTAAAAGAAAAGAAAAAATAATAATAGGATTCACCAGAACCTGAAGTTCCTAGATTCTATTTCAGGATGGTAATCAACCTGCATGAACATCACAGCTTCTGAAACAGAGAAAAAGGTGTTAAGGAACTCCCAGCGGCTTTCCTTTCGCAGATCAACCAGTTCTCTCCCGTAAATCTCACTAGACCACAGATGAAAAGTGAAAAACATAAAATTTCTCTAACATTGATACTAAATAGAGAATAATTTGCAAGACCAGGAGACAACAGACGCACCTAATAGCTCGTGTTGAGAGCATTTTGGTACCATGCATTGCTCTCTTCACATAACCAAATCGATCGGCTTTAACCAAGTTTCCTCTTTCTTTATCCATGACCAGACCTCTAATAACCTGTGCAAAGAAAAAAAAAAAGATGCAAAAAGTCAAACAAATTCCTCATACCATACTCATCCAAAATGACTGCATCTATCAAGAGACAGGTTATCTACATTACTACATGCAACATAGCAAGATAGTTATGTTGCACCTATTCATCATGTTCATAAACAACATTACCATGTTTGGATCAAACTCGAGACCATCAACTGGAAAGCCCATGCTTCTTAGGTTGGCCATTCCATAATCATACGCACGCCCTTCCCAAGCCTGCAAAGTGACTAACAAGACATGTCATGATTCAATGAAACTTGCGTAAGCGATGCATATTTACACTTTAAAAGCAATTTAATATTAAGAATTTTAAGTTACATGATTAGTTTAAGTGGTTGGTTCTAGCAACCAATGAGTGGATCCGAAATGATCCGAGCAAGTACCTAAATGCCTGCTAGAACTCAAGCCATGTGCTGCTCAAGCTTAACTGATCATCAAGGACTTTTGCGCCAGTAAGCATGTGGCGGCATGTGTCCTACCAAAACAGTTATCACAACATGATATGCTGAGTCCTACTAGCAATTCTGATGCAGGCCCAGGCCAATTTTTGAACTATGCATGTTGGTGTTATGCCCTTGTGCCAACTGGCATGTGATAGTACGTATCTGTCAGAAAGGTAATGATATACCCCCTGCCACAGAGTTGAACAATTATGTTTGAGCATGGCTCTTCTACAGTTCTAGTAAACAGTCTATTAAATCATAGATCTATCTCTATAACCAGAGTGTTGATACTAAGATAAAACAAAGTCCTTACAGCAACATGGGTATGATGAGCAAACTGAAACACATGTGCCCATAGATATTAACTGAAAATAAAACCTATTTGGTTTATGCTCCACTCTGTTTCTTTTGCCCCTAATAAGAGCCCATTTGTAGGTTGTTTAAATATATCTTTTCCCTCCATTAAGCTCTAATGAGGGTATCCCATAAGAAGATAATGCATGTATGCATAAAGATCTAATTTGAGCTAGTAGAATGACTTCAGGGGCAGTGACTGAAGTGCCATTAACAAAGTCTAAGTAAAATTGACATGTAGCTAGTTACTTACCATTACATTATAGTGAATTAATGTATAGTCCATGTCATAACCTATTGCACTGATTGATCTGAGATTTAAAGTCCTGCTGCAGAAAATGCCACATGGAGAGTTTCTTAATGAGAAAGGATCCTGCATCCACCATGTTGCGAGTCAAGCATATGATATCTCTTTTATATAAGAATAAGATCCAAAATGCTACAATTGTATAGTTAGTTAATCAATATACACATATAACTACAAAATAACATTCAAAAATAAAGAAATACTAGGCGAGCTAAATCACAATTCAAGATTTGAAGTACAAATAAAATAGCTGGCGGTCTCCTTTCATATACTATCATCATCAAAGATCATCCTTGGAGCCTCTTATCATCACCAGATGACTGGCTTTAAAGTGCATCTCTTAACAAGGCACCATGGAGAAGAATTCAGCTGTGAACCAAACGAGAATCCTCTAATATTGGTGCTTAACTATTAAATAAGGCAGAACTAGGCAAAGAGTAACTTGCAATATAGCCAAAAGGCCACAGCAAGCAAAAACTTTGTGTTGGTTGAGGTTTAAGCTTATGCAATGGAGACACTCATGTAACTTCACATAAAGATCTTACAATGCAATAACTAAAAGTAAAACATTTATTAATGAAGAGAATGGTGATAATATAGCCTTTCAAAGAATGCAAGAGAAATAACTTATAAGATGCTCTGAAAGACAACTATTCAGGAATGTGTGTGGTAGAATTGGTCCAAGCAGGATTCCTCCAAAATAACTCACCTTGTACATTTTGTAGGAGCTACTGAAGGTACTAAAAAGTTACAGATATTACGTGCCAAAAGCCAGCTGCATTCTAAATGTAAATCTTTTATGCTTATTTTAGACTCAACTATGAGGGGAAAAAATTCATAGTAAAGCAGACATGATAAGTTTCCAGTATGTATGAGTTGCATAATAACTAGAAGATCAAATGATGGTAAAATTATACCACAATTCCCAAAGCATTAAGTGAGCATTCAGCTTCTTTAGCTTCAATTCTTGCTATCTCTCCAATCAGGCCATCTAAGTCAGCTTGACCATCAAAACCTACAAAAAAGACCAAAAAAGCAACTAACTCTCCAATCACAAGCTTTCCTTCATAATTATACTCACAAGACTCACTCAACTGAATAGTCATGACTATTCAGGGTGGACTATCAAAGGTAACATACTTCACAATCGCCCCCGCCCCCCCTCTCCCCCACGACAGGGATTCCTTCTAAACCCAATAATTCACCCACAGTCGTCATCAGACGGCCCTTGATACTGTATCTCTCAATACTTAATCCAAAATCCGTGTAATAATTACCCCCATAAATAAGTGTTTAGAAGCTGCAATTTGAGATTGGTTGGTGAACTATATAGCAGTCATAGGGCACATTTGAAGTAAGACTACTAAGCACAACATGTAAATATTTCTCCACAAGCCCAAGAGCTAAACCCAACCAACAATGAGGGAATTAGTGAACTTTTGCACTTGAACTAATATGCAAATATCAGTTCAGGCAGCTTTTAACCTTAAAACAAACCGTCACGGTCGAGTAGCAAACCAAGAATTCATAGGAAAAATCTGCCCTTTGCACGACGGAAGCTACAGAGAGGTCGTTGATACACCAATCCACCTAACACTGACGGCAACAGTTGAGTAGCAAACTCACCAAAAGCGTCGAGATGCTCCTCATTCACATTCAGATCCCCTTTCGTGCTTTCCCCCAAGTAATCCACATCCGACTTGCTCGAGGACGTCACAGAAAACACCTCCCCTTCCACGGACTCCGCAATAATTGTGCAGCGGCGAGGAGCGCGAGCCTTCCCCGCACCGGGACGCGGGAAGCCAAGTGCGCGCGCAGGTGCTCGAGCGGGGTTCCTGAAGCGAACCGGAGCCAACACGGGATTTTGAAGCCTCCGCAGCGAGCAGCTGCCACAGAGCTCGATCAAATCCACCATCGTTTCTCCTTTACGAGGAGAGCGATCGCGCGCGAGCAGAGCAAGCGGCCGGAGAACCGAGGGTTTGGAGGCACACCGCGCACGGGCAGAGCAAATAAAACAAAGAAATAAATAAATAGGTAAAGAATAATAACACAACAGTAACAATTAAAGGAGTAAAATATGATCTTAGGGACAATCCGGGATTGGGGGTGACAGAATCCAGTCGAGATTTAGTGTTGGACAAGGGACTAGATTGGTCAATGTCGTTGACCTATTTGGTTGACCAGCTGTTGAATCTAAATTGAAATTGAAGGCATATGTCAAAGGCAATATTAATTTTATCCATAATTTGATAATCTTATGTATTTTTTTATTTTTTCACCAAAAAAAAACCCTATATTTTGGTTTTTTTTCTAATTGCACTCTTATTTTAGAGAGTCCTTAAATTTTAAATAATTATTATTTTTATTAAAATTTAATGGTATTAGATAGTTCTGATTATAATGTTTTAAAATAAACTTATAATACTTTAATTCATGAAACTAATTAATTATAATGTTCCTGAATGAAGATTATACTGTCTTAGTTTAATATCTGAAAATATTATAAATCCATTTCAATTAATTTAAATTCTCACCAACCTTAATATTAACTTTATTAAACTTTATATTATTTTGGAATTTATTTTCTAAAAAAACCTGTTGTGGAATATTAAATCTTTATATTTTTCCACAGAAAAGTTTATCGGTTTTCGATACATTGGGTGTTATAATTATACATAAATCAATTTTTATAGGTAATTATATCCAAATATTTAAAATAAAAATAAATTTTCAACTATTAAATAAGATCCAGAAAATTAGTTTCATTAAATTGATTGTCTTAACTCAACAAGATTCTTAACAATAGAGCTCTATTGGATTCTAAAACCATTTCCTAATCTTTCATTCTATATCTTAATTGTATCAATAATTGATTTCCTAATCTTATTCTGATAGTGGAATCCCAATGATTGATTTCCCTTTCTTTTTGCTGTTTCCATTATCATTTTTTTTATTTTTTTCCCTTTAAGAAATAAATGAACTTCCATTAGAAATTTGCTTATCTCTTTTTATTTTACAGAATATGTGTCAAGAAATCTTTCCACTTAACATAACCAAAAAAAAAAAAAATTCCTCCCTAGTTATAATTTTAGATTCTCAATTAATATGAGCAGAATCTTAGACTATTATTTGCTCTTAAATGATAAAAGCACATCAAGAATATATTGTTTGAGCATCAAAAGCTAAAAATGTGGTCTTTCCGAAAATAGTGCACGTGAGGCGTAACGCAGTGATGAGTCCTCTAACTTCATCTAAGTAAGAGTTTTTATAATATACTCATTATGCTCATATAAATCAATCATTGTGTGGGGTGTATATATGGTTATTGTGATGTATAGGTGTTCTAAACCTGTTATGTATAAAATATAGTAAATTGTTTTACGTTCATGAGTATAAATAGTGATGCAATAATCATCCAAGAGGTTTTAATATCCAAAGCTGGTCGAAATCTGTGGCGTCTCTTTTATCTCGGAGGTATGATTTGTCTTTCTTATGATGCATCTTTCAATGTCTTTGCTTCGAGTTTTGATCTAATCGATCGGGAGATTAGTTTCTTTTCTTTTCTTTTATTGTTTGTTGTATATTTGGTTTATGATCGAACGATGAAAACTGAGAAGAGAAGGGGTGAGGGTGGGATTAGGAGGTGATGAAAATGGTGAGATAGGTTTTTAGATACAGTGGCAGCAAATGGAGATGACAATGTGATGTCGAAAAAGATCAACGAATGATCAAAATGGGGGGGGAAGGAAAGCCATTGCATGATCGATACAGTAGTTCAAATCTTGAAGCACAAAACAAAGAAAGAAGCATGAGACAAAATTATTCCCCCACCAAAACAACTAGAAGATGTTGTCATGGAAGAAAGAAGAAGACAACTCAAAATTATTCCCCCACCAAAACAACTAGAAGATGTTGTCATGGAAGAAAGAAGAAGACAACTCAAAATTATTCCCCCACCAAAACAACTAGAAGATGTTTTATCTCTCCATCAAATTTTGGATCCCTAATTGATATGATCATTGTTAGAGTTTCATAAAGTATGCAGAAAATTCATGGGTAATAATAGCTAGTGATCATTTAAATTACCCATCAGATTAGGAAAAGAGATGATTTTAGATTAATCGAATTGGATGATGATTGGGTTCGACAATATTGGAATTACCCAAATTCTCTATAAGATTATCCTTTAACCCATAGGTCCCACAACACACTAAAGGAATTACCCAAATTCTCTATAAGATTTTCAATGCGATGGTCGTATCTTCACAAATATATCTATTTCAAAAAATCTCTCTCTCTAAAACAGTATTAGATCAATAAGACTTTTAGGTTAAAATTTATCCGATAAAAAATTTTACTACCTTTATGACTGATAAATTAAAATATAAAAATAATATACTTGAATTAGTTAAATATAATATCTATTTATACATGTTAGAAAAATCTTATCTACCACTATTATAATCTTATCTACCTTATGACTACTAACGTTATTGTTAGGCGTCAGCCCTTATATGGTGTTCTATTAAGGTAACTTGAGTCGAGAGCCCAAGTCGGGTTCAGTTGAATCCACGTAATTCACGTCCAAGCCCAATCAAAGTATCGATTTGGGCTCATGGTCTCTGTTAGGGTTCCACCGTCGGTTTGATCAAGTGCTTTAAAAGTAGTGCTGGCGAGCCATCCCCATCCCAGGCCACACAATTGGCCAGCATAGTTACAAACACATGGCGATCATTGCACGGGACACCAACATCAGCTCTACGGTGACAGCTCCTCCTTGTGGTGGCCGCATCATGGCCATTGTTTTCGCCGGTGTGTGCGGCCGCCGAGTGAATGAAGACAGATTTGAATTCCTACCACGGGAGGAAGCCACCAACCCACGAAAAGCAGCCTGCTTTCGAAAAGTAAGAGAGTTGGTCAATGGCCGATGCCCCACCGTGTAGGAAGCTTCTTCCCCACTGACGCGAGCGACGGAGGCCCCTCATTTTGGTTTCCTCCTCTGGAAGAGAAGGGAGAAAGAGAGCCGGCATAGCAGGCTTCCAAACCTGACCGGGTCACCGCATTGAATAGTGAAACCGACCTTAATCCTTGTCGAAAATGGCTGAGATCAAGAAGATCGTCTTCTGCGTCTCCTTCCTGCTTGTTTCGGGGTCGACCGATGTTGTGGTGACAGGGAAAGATTGGATTGGCCGGTTCAATTTGGTTCCGGTCTGTAGATAGACCCGAGTGGGTCGCATCATTACATGCGAGTTTGGTCGAAAAGCCACGAACCGGACCGGTCCGGTTCGGACAAATCTGCATAGGGTAGGTAAGCAAGACGTAACATGGTATAATTATTGGGAATCAGGACACATCTAATTGACCTATCATAAAATAATTGACCTCTATTGAAAATGTGGGATCGACTAAGGAAAGAAACGAACCGGTGGGGCCGGTTCGGGATAGATCAATAATTTAAGGCAACATAGCCAAATTTGCATAGGGTAAGTAATCAAGACCAAACATGGGTCAAAAAAACCACTAAATCAAGTGAAGTATATGCCACGCGTCTAATTTTGGGAATAATGACACGTGAAATGGAAATTTTTGTGACGTCTGGACCACATATTATTGACTAAGCTGCCACGCGTCTGGACCACATATTATTGGAAAGCTAGTCAGAGATCGGCACACGACATACTTCATCTTTTAGGCTTGATGATCCACTGAGCTCCATTAAGCAGTGTGTTCTTGATTTTTAGCTTCAAAAAGGTCAACTGCTGATTTCTTCTGCGATTCTATACACTCACAAATCAACCATCCTAACCAGATCCAGATTTGCACCTTCAAACCTCTGATGTAGCTTTCGGTGCTTGATGATGCCATTAAAGAAATGGCTTCTTCCACATGAAGCTCTTTGTTGAAATATATCATGAAATGTTTATTTTGTTGTATAGAATGGAAAAGATAGGCAGTGATAGATAAAAGGAAACAGAGGCAGATGATCGACTGCAGGGTTTGGTTGGAGTCCACCGCGTGTCGGCCGACAAACCATCGTGGGGAGGATACAAGGCATAAGCCAACGCAAACCGCAAAGGGTTTGGTCAAACTCCACATGCAACAATCTAAATGTCCAACGCCAAGCGCATCTTCTCTCCGAGATGAACGCTGGGGATCCTATAATGAGTAACGAGAAAGATGGCATATGCTGTCAGTTGCCATTGCGGTGGACCATTCAAAGTGCGGAGCAAGAAACGTTTGACCACTTGCATGAATGGGTGTAAGGTAGTCAATATAAACTTGATCCCCAAGGAATGGGAACCTTCTCCCATCGTCGCATCATATTCTTCAAAGCCAAGAGGCATGGAGCATGTGTATATATTTGATAGCCCACTGCCCTAGTGGGGAAGGCAAAGACCTGTGTGGTCTGGGAAGGTGAGTTCTTCTGATAACTGTGTGTTGTTCCCGTCTGGTGTGGGGAGGTTGAGGATTCTTGATTTCATAGTCTTCATCATCCAGTTGATCTTGGTTGCTGTTTTTACTTGATCTGAAGCAGTTTCTGCTGCTTAGCTTGATCGAGAATCTTATTCCCTGTGCTCTCCGGACCCTTTTATTCTCCACTGCAACATCCCGTTTTTCTTCGGTCATTTTCTATTGCTAAACATCGATCGTTGTGTTTTCATGTTTTGAATCAATCATTCTGGAATACTTGATTGGTGTCAGGTTTTCTGCGAACATGTTGAGATCATGCTTTATCAATCTGATGTTAAAGGAAGAGCGTCTTTCTTCTTGTCAACTTTTTTGTGAATATAACATGAAGAACTTTTTGTTCTCAGAGACGCAGAGCGAGAGAGAGAGAGTTCTCTATCTCGTTGCAGGGGAGAAGGGGAGTACTGCCCACAGATTACTATTCCAGTTAAGACCGGGCTACAAACGATAGACATGGGTGTTGTAGGCGAAAAGGATTTTGGTACTGTTGCAGATGCTGAGAGGACTCAAGAACAGGGATCATGTAGCAATTCTGCGTCGGACAAGCCGACAGCGAGTTCTACGGAGAATCAAGATGTGGAGGCCAGGGGGAACAACAAGGATCAAGATAAGACCAAGTACTCTGTGCCGTTCTACAAGCTGTTCTCTTTTGCAGACTCCACAGATGTAGTTTTGATGGTCCTGGGATCGCTGGGTGCCATGGGAAACGGGCTTGCCCTACCTATTATGACAATTCTATTTGGGAATCTGATCCAGTCCTTTGGAGGAGCTTCGAATTTAGATGATGTGATCGATGAAGTTTCCAAGGTATGCGTATCGTCATGCTCAGAGCTTACCATCTTAATGCTTCACATCTACGTTGGTTCCTCAATCATAAGAATTGAAATATCTAGCATGTTTTAATGGTTGACCACAAATTAGATTAGGGTTCTTAGGAGGATGACTTGGTGCCCAGATTTCATAGTGATTTATACTTACTCGTTGAAATGATTTAATAACACTCAGGTATCACTGAAATTTGTCTACCTCGCAATTGGAGCAGGCGTCGCATCTTTCCTCCGTAAGAATGCTTTAATTACTACAAACATATGACAGAAAATTTACTTCTACCGTTGCGTTATGATGGTAGTTGCTGAAAAACTTTGATTTCTGTCAGAGGTGGCTTGCTGGATGGCTACCGGGGAAAGACAATCTGCAAGAATAAGGAACTTGTACCTGAAAACCATACTAAGGCAAGAAATTGCGTTCTTTGACAAGGAAACAAATACAGGTGAAGTGGTCGAGAGGATGTCTGGCGATACTGTTTATATACAGGATGCCATGGGTGAGAAGGTACTTATTTCATGTTTGCATTTTCGCCTCGGATGGCATCAGTCACTGTTTTTGAAATTTATCTACTGATATGTCAGTGTAATCCTTTTTCGTCGTAACTTATTTCCACTGTTTTTCACAGGTGGGCAAATTCATTCAGTTGACATCGACATTCTTCGGAGGGTTCATAATTGCATTTGCTCAAGGGTGGCTTCTCACTCTTGTCATGCTGTGCACTATCCCCCCATTGGTAATTGCAGGAGGCGCCATGGCTAACATCGTGACCAAGATGGCATCACGGGGACAAGCAGCTTATGGAGATGCAGCAAACGTGGTTGAGCAGACGATTGGTTCGATTAGGACAGTAAGTTTTGCTTGTTTTAGAGAGATGAAGACATGATAAAAGAGAATTGTCTGACAAAATTTCCCTATGGAATCTGACTTCTTACACAGGTTGCTTCTTTCACTGGAGAAAGACAAGCAGTAAAGAAGTATGATAAGTCTTTGGTAAGAGCATACAATGCAAGTGTTCAAGAGGGTTTGGTAGCTGGATTAGGCCTTGGAACTGTCATGCTTTTCATGTTTGCTGGGTATTCCTTGGGAATATGGTATGGAGCAAAATTGATACTGCAAAAGAGTTACACTGGCGGCAAGGTCATCAATGTGATATTCGCGATCCTCACTGGCTCCTTGTAAGTGTCGCTAATTGCAGTTTATACTTATTATGACACATGTCATAAGTGTTGCATAATGTTTCATGCTTCTTGTATGGTGGCAGGCTTGATGTTGATAGTGAAACAATATGCCTTATTAGGTGGTCTAAAAGAAAAGGCACCGAGAATTTTCTCTCTTGGCATTGTGCTAACAAACTTTTCTAACACGCTAGTCTCTATATTGAGGCCATTATGTCTCCATGCAGCTATTGTTTTTTCCATAGAAACCTAATATGCTCATAATTGTGATTGTTAGCTTGTTTATTGACATGAATTATGACATGAATCTGAATGATCGGTCACAGAAATGGTGCAATGAAGAGGAAAATGGCATCCAAAGCAAATCTTAGCCTTTACTCTGACACCGATAAAGAGATATGAATATGAACATGTTCTCCACTCATTCAAGTTATTATTATGCATTTTTTTTTAATGCATAGATGATATGGATGCACAACATCTGTAGAAGTAGGAACTTTGTTCAACCATTACATAATTGTTTGGTTCGTCTTGGCATTCTGCAACGTTAAAAAATTTCAAGAACTCATTTGTAAGATCAGATTATTTTGATTTCCTTTTCCAAAAGTTTTGTGCACCATATTTTGAACTTATCTTCATCCAATTCTCCAGCTCATTAGGCCAGATAGCACCTTGCATGACAGCATTTGCAGCAGGACAATCTGCTGCTTATAAGATGTTTGAGACGATCAAGCGAAAGCCAGAAATTGATGCTTATGATGCCAAAGGAAAGATACTTGATGATATTCACGGGGATATTGAATTTAGAGATGTTTGTTTTAGTTATCCAGCCAGACCAGATGAACAGATCTTTCGTGGGTTTTCTCTATTCATCCAGAAAGGAACAACTGTTGCATTGGTTGGTGAGAGTGGAAGTGGAAAGTCAACTGTTATTAGTTTGATTGAAAGGTTTTACGATCCAAATGCTGGTGAAGTCCTCATAGATGGAATAAACCTCAAGGAGTTTCAACTCAAATGGATTAGAGGAAAAATTGGGCTTGTGAGTCAGGAGCCGGTCCTATTTGCTTCAAGCATTAGAGACAATATAGCGTATGGCAAGGATAATGCAACTGTTGAAGAAATCAGAGCTGCAACAGAACTGGCTAATGCTGCCAAATTCATAGATAAATTGCCCCAGGTAAGAACATTTCTGCTTTTAGGAGCTTCCATCATTGATCAAAAACACCAAACTTCATAGACACTTCTTATATGTTAAAAACTAGGGATCTTCTTTTCTTGACTTCATATTAGATTTTCTTCTTGTGAAATGATCAAATGTTGGATAAAACATTAATTTTCAGGGTCTTGACACCATGGTTGGAGAACATGGAACTCAGCTATCAGGGGGTCAAAAGCAAAGAGTTGCCATTGCTAGAGCAATTCTGAAAGATCCTCGTATTTTACTTCTAGATGAAGCTACAAGTGCGCTTGATGCTGAGTCAGAAAGGATAGTACAGGAAGCACTTGATAGAGTCATGGCAAACCGTACTACTGTCATTGTTGCTCATCGATTGAGCACCATTAGAAATGCTGATACAATCGCTGTTATACATCGAGGATCAATGATCGAAAAAGGTAAATATTTACTGATGCTATAGAAGTTAAGTTTGCCAAGGATCATTTAGCTCATCTTCCTCAAGTTGTTGACAACCGAGCCATGAATACTTCTCTATGCTTGTTTAGATGAAAAAGAGCCAAAAATCCAGCCACCTTGTATAATGACACACAAATTGTTAACATTTACTTATGTTTCCAGGTTCACATACAGAGCTCTTAAAGAATCCAGATGGAGCTTATAGCCAGCTCATTCGCCTGCAAGAAGTGAACCGAGATGCAGATAATGTAAATAGACATGATTCAGAAAAATCTGATGTTTGGATTGGTTCAGCAAGGTCCTCAAGCAAAAAAATGTCTTTCCATCGCTCAATTAGCCAAGGATCATCAGGCAGGCAAAGCAGTAGCCATTCGTTCCAAGCTGCAGTTGGTTTGCCTGTAGGAATTGATGTTCAAGATATTACATCTGAGAAAATGGATCCTGAAATTCCTAATGAACGGTCAAATGAAGTACCTCTCCGCCGACTTGCATATCTTAATAGACCAGAGATCCCAGTCTTGGTGCTTGGCTCTTTTGCTGCCATTGTTAATGGGGTCATATTTCCCATGTACGCGATACTCTTATCAAATGTGATAAAAGCATTTTATGAGCCACCGCACAAGCTTAGAAAGGATTCTAACTTTTGGTCTTTAATGTTCCTGGTGTTTGGTGGGATTTCTTTAATTGCCCTACCAGCTAGATCCTACCTTTTTGGCATTGCAGGATCAAAGTTAATTAGGAGGATAAGGCTAATGACATTTCAGAAGGTGGTTAACATGGAGGTAGAATGGTTTGATATGCCAGGGAACTCAAGTGGAGCAATCGGAGCAAGGCTATCAGCAGATGCAGCGACGGTCAGAAGTCTTGTTGGTGATGCACTTGCATTAATTGTTCAGAACATTACAACATTGATTGCTGGCTTGCTGATTGCTTTTATTGCCAATTGGCAACTCGCTCTAATAATCCTGGCTTTGGTGCCTCTCTTGGGTCTGAATGGATATGTACAGATGAAGTTTGTGAAGGGGTTCAGCAAGGATGCAAAGGTATGGTCCCATAGTTCATAATGTTTCTTTGTTGAACTTGCATAAGATATCTGTAGATTGCATCTATTGATTTACCTTTTCTCTATGTATTTTCTATAGATTGACTAGAATTAATTACATATTACTTCTAACTCCGTCATTGAAACAAATAAACGTTTGTATTGTGCTGAATTATTTTAGTAGAAAACATATTTTAAAACCCAACTGGATGAACTTGTTTGGCATATACGATTTTGAACATATTTAATTGAACTAAAAAATTGTTCTCTCTAGGAAAATAAGTTTGATATTTTCTACTAACGTGGAGAGTTCTCTTTTGTTAGAACCAGAAATTTGCTATGTTAATGTTTTCTAACGATTATCAACTAAAATGGCTGTAGATAATGTATGAGGAAGCAAGTCAAGTTGCAAATGATGCAGTTGGAAGCATCAGAACAGTTGCTTCATTCTCTGCTGAAGAGAAGGTGATGGAAATCTACAAGCAAAAATGTGAAGGCCCCACAAAGAAAGGAATTAGACAAGGGTTGATCAGTGGTGCTGGATTTGGTATTTCCTTCTTCTTGTTATTTTGTGTTTATGCGGCAAGCTTTTATGCTGGAGCACGGTTAGTTGAGAGCGGGAAGGCTACATTTGACAAAGTATTTCGGGTACGTGATTCTAAGAAACTTCTATTACTCGAGATTTTGTTAAAAAAAAAAAGTGAACTTTTCTTGCATGTTTGATGTCTGAAAGCTTAAAATTTAGCTCGTAACACATCTTCAAGATATCAGAGTGAGAACCTTGTCAGAAGACGCTCACAATCTTTAAAGCTGAATGTGTAGATGAGTGCATCTGTTAACTCTAAAACATCACTAGTTAAAGAACATGTTCCCCAATTAAAAGACAATTTTTGCGAGAGAACTAGTTCTGGTTTTGCCTATGAACTGCATAATATCCAATGAAATCTTAAAATAAATCGATAAGTTCCAAAACTTGTTGATACGAACCATAATAAATTTTGCATGTTGTCTGCAGTACTTGTGATGCTGGTGGAACACATCAAACTTTTTGTGATTGCATTGTTTTCAGTCTCCTAATCGTTGCTCTTAATTTGCTTTGAAGGTCTTCTTTGCTCTTGCAATGGCAGCCATTGGGATTTCTCAGTCAAGTTCCTTCGCACCAGATTCTTCAAAAGCCAGATCAGCTTCGGCATCAGTATTTGCAATTCTTGACCAGAAATCTAAGATAGATCCAAGCGATGAATCTGGCATGACCTTGGAAAGATTGAAGGGAAACATTGAGTTTCGACATGTCAACTTCAAGTACCCTACGCGGCCAGATATCCAGATTTTCCAAGACCTGTGCTTGACAATCCAGTCTGGAAAGGTAAACCAATACTGGTAGATGCATATGTGTACTGAGCACACAAACATACTGATGTGACATTGGATAAATTGCTAGACCAAGACATAGTAGAACAAGTTCATATACTTCCAGATGAAATAGTTGCTACTGGAAATTGCATTAAGTAATAATTAATGTTTAACTTTTTCTGCTGAAGTTTTTTTTTACTGAAGTAATAGCAATCTTTGGTTTGTACCAAAAGGAATTTTTGAGAAGTGAAAATAATTTTTACTAATGAAACTCTTATCAAGTATTGAAGGTATTGTGAGACCTGACCTTATAAAGACACTATCTTATGAAATTCTTTTCCTCTTCACAGACAGTTGCACTTGTTGGAGAGAGTGGTAGCGGGAAATCAACTGTCATATCGTTGTTGCAGAGATTTTACAGTCCTGATTCTGGTGAGATATTGGTGGATGGGATTGAAATACAAAAGATACAACTGAGGTGGTTGAGGCAGCAAATGGGTTTGGTGAGCCAAGAACCAGCTCTGTTCAATGATACAATTCGTGCCAACATTGCTTACGGAAAGGAGGGAAAGGCTACTGAAGCTGAGATCATAGCTGCTGCAGAGTTATCAAATGCCCACAAGTTCATTTCCAGTTTGCAGAAGGTCAGATGCCGAATATGAACTTTTGTTAGATTACAATTTATTACCTATAGAAATCAATTTGTTACTAGTCTAATAATCTCTTCTCTTCATCCCTCAAACTAGTTGTTTCAAAAGGTTCATTTAGTTGGGTCTTAGACCCAATAGGTTCTAGTCGATAATTTCACCTCTAGCATATCAGGCCAGAATTTTATTTACTTGCATTTCTAATTTAAGTCAAACCCTGTTTGTTCTGGGAAATCTGAGGAGCTGATTCCCCAAGATTATGGCAATGTACTAAAAGTGTTGTCCCAATGTCCTTGGTCATCTTAGTTCTCTTATTAATTCGTGAGACCAATAGATTTTACCATGTCTTCCTTGCTTCCATTATCATTTTGGCTAAATACTTCGAATCACAGGGCTATGACACACTGGTTGGAGAACGGGGAGTGCAGCTATCAGGTGGCCAAAAGCAGCGTGTCGCAATTGCACGTGCCATTGTGAAGGAGCCCAAGATTTTGTTGCTGGATGAGGCAACCAGTGCACTTGATGCTGAGTCTGAAAGAGTGGTGCAGGATGCACTAGATCGTGTTATGGTCAATCGAACCACAGTCGTTGTAGCTCACAGGTTATCTACTATAAAGGGTGCGGATTTGATTGCCGTCGTCAAGAATGGAGTGATCATAGAGAAAGGGAAGCACGAGAAGCTGATAAAAATCAAGGATGGAGCTTACGCCTCCCTTGTAGCGCTTCACATGAGCGCTGCATCTTAATAATCTTTCCTTCCTGCTTCAGTTACAATTTTTAAGGCTTCAACAATTTTGTCGTCTCCCTCTCTCATGTATCTGTTACTTTATATACATACATATATATAAAGATGTAAGACAGTAACATCTTATTGAAGGATTGGGTGAATTCTTTGGTAAGAAGCATAAACATCTTGTATCTTCTGAGAAATATTAGCCAGAACTTATGGTACAGACAGCACATGCTGCCGCAAATGACTGTGCCACATCAAATTGTTATGTTTTGATTACCAAGCCATGATTATCAAATTGTTATTTAACTGAGACATCTCCAGTGAATATATTTAAGAAAAAGTTAAAGAGAGAAATAAAAGAGAGGAAAAGACAGAGGCAAATAGGACAAGAGAAAGAAGAAACATCTACTGGTACATGCAAATCACATCATGGTTACATCAATGTGAGTTTGTAGATCTTGCATCTTCCAATAAACAATGATAAATCTCAATTTAGTTTCCATTTGCTTTAGACTTTCCTTTTAGAGAATCCCTTGTCCATTGGTAGCTTGGCACTTTTTGAGCATTAAGAGCTGAAGAATAATCCCGAACACTTGGGAGTCCTGAATGGTACAAACAAGGGAAGGGGACTTCTACCAACTTCATGGTTGAATGCTAAGGGAACTCAATGCTGTTTGCTTGTATCATTTAACTGCTTTGGTGCACCAAACTGTCATAGACCAGCTGCAAAGTTCTTCTTTGACCCCTTTTAAGCTTTGAAAGGTACATCATCCAAGTCTGAGTTTACAGAAAGTTTCCTTGCAGCTTCACTGTTACTGCATGGTTCTTGCAGAACAATATATGTTGGCCAAAGAAAAGAACAGGAAAATATACTGCACAGGTTACGTTGCTTCCAAGTTTCCATTCATGTTAGCCTATAAATTCTGGTGCCACTCCATCTACAAGCAAGTAGTTCTGATACAGTTCATGAAACAGGTGGGTGGGAGATGGGAGGAGGTTGGAAATCATTGCTTGCTTTCTTTGGATTCACCAGGAAACCCTACCAGGGAGAGGAAGAAGCTGAACGAAGGCATCAGAGGCCAAGGAAGATTAGACAAAGCGATGAGGACGACAATGGCCACTGGTATGCGGAGCCTGATATAGACAGGAAGGCCAAAGAATACATTGAGAAAATCCACAGGCAAATGCAATTGGAGAAGAAAGATATGGCAGACTAGTCTGTAGATCTTGAGCTGAAACACATTTCATCTGAAGTAGAGCTCTTGTCATCAAGCTCCTTCCTTGTGTCATGATGCTATAGAAGATATGAAAAGTCCTCTGCAGTTTGTGTACCACTGATTCTTAGATCAGTGGAAGGCATAAAAATTAGCTGTTATTTTGCTGTAGAACATGGAAAATATTTTCAGTACTATTGGAAAGTATAAAAGGAGACAAATAGCTCATCATAATTATATTTTGCTCTTATTTTCAGGAACAATACTAAGTATTAGTGCTTGCCTTAAGTTTAATTTGCAGATATGGCACATCCAAAGGACAAGAGAGGGATGAGGTACCATAATCTAAGTTAACATCTAAATCTTCTTCATCCCACATGCAATTCAGATAGAAATAAAATTATGTATTTATATTGTTACTACTCTTCATGGTGCTTATTTAATTAGATGCATAGCAGGTTTCAACATGGTAAAATACACAACTAGTAAATGTTTATCCAATACATAATAGAGGTAAATAATGATTCATATTATTTAAATCTAAGGATTTAAAAAATATGAATCTCTGTGTTTCACATGGCTTGAACTTTGAAGCATCTCTGTGTTCTTCCTCGGAGTCAACATGATGCTTCAAATGCTTAGAAAGAAAGGTTTGACCCATTAAACCATCAGAGGCAAGGCATGGCCAAAGTCCAACATCATCGACAAAAGTGTCTCTAATCTTAGACCTTGAATTAAGATTCAAGATTTCCATGCATTAGCTTTACTTAATTGTGAGGCATTCATTTACTCTTTTACTATCTCAAGCAGTTGCTGCTTCAGCATCTTCATCACCTGTGCATGAACTGTTCCTTTGCTCATCTCAAGCTGCACTGCTTGTTTGCTTGCCAGCACCTGAACATTGTGATACAACATTCAAAAAGTTCATGTCCTTATCACTTGTTTGCTGAGAGCTGTCATTACTAATGCTGATAAGTGTGGTTTCCATTGGAAGCACTGAAGATGAAATGGTTGAAGAAGGAAAGCAAACAAGGGACAGAACACAGCACCACCTTAGGATCTTTGATGAAAGAAAATAACATGCAAATATCCTGTGAAGATCAGAGCAAGGAAGCCACTTCAATTATTATTATTTGTTTGTATGACTGTACATCTGCAAACAACCATTGCATTGTGTATACCTTTTTCTTTTAGAACAATGAATAGAGGAGAGGGAACACCCAACTAGTAAACTAGCTAATTTTGCTGCATGTTGTTCTAATTTTGATGTTACATGCAACCAGATACAAAAAAAATTGAGCTCGGAAATGAACACTAGCACTTGTCAGCCCTTGTGATCTTCAATCTCTTGACGGTTCTCAAGAACAACCTGTAAAAAGAAGCAAGCAAGCAAACACTAAATCTAGAAGAAGCCAAAGGAAAGAAAAGAGATGGTGGTCATCGATGAGGATAATAAGCTGACAGGAATCTTACTCCCATGGGACATCTCCAACCATCATCCAGTCTCCTTCCTTGTCTTCATAGGTCAGTACATGAGCCTTCTCTGAAGGAACTCGAGAAGTATCAGGGCCTGGATCACACCACACCATTGGAATGATGATCAATGCTTCATGCAATTCCAAGGATGTTCATAGTAACATTGCTGCCTAGATCAAGTTCTTACATATGATCGTCGTCCTAAACATGCGTCGAAGTGTCCTCGTTAGGCTGTCGTAGCCACTGTGTGAGAACAAGTCGAGCTTCCTGCCAATGGGAAGGCCCTCCATGTAAACCTTCACGAAGAATGTTTTCGAATGGCTTCGATGAACTTTCTCCTCGAGTGTGCTCCTAAGAAGTGGTTTGATCGGTGGCCAGTGAGATAATTGTTCCCTAATGACCAAAACAAGAACATTGAAACGACAGAGTAGTAATCTGAACAAGAACAAAAGCTAAATTGGATTTTGACGACTAAAACTGGGTGAAGACAATGTGAGATGCAATCAAATGGATAAGGCAGGAGCCACGCATTAGAATTGAAGTTACACTGTTGTAAGGAGCTGGAACACCAAAGAACAGAGGATATGCAAAAGGATTTGGATTGATCGAACATAAAAGACACTGAGGAGGATGAAAACTTGGAAGGCTGTCAAACACAAACGACGTGGATATGTCCAAAAATTCAGAATTGTAGCTGAAGAGACGGAACTTAAAGATCTCAGCTAGGCCCGGGTCACCATGAAGCGAAGAAGGCTGGCGCTCATGCAAGTGTATGGGTTGGGGAAAGGAGGAGGCAAGAAAGATTACAAAGGAGGAGAAACATCCATAGTGGTCTCACAAGATGCATACCTTTCTTTAGAAGAACAACCATGCAGAGCTGAAGTTGAGAGGCCAAGTCCTAGCTTTAGATCTGTGCTCAGTAGGTCTCTCCTTGTCTGGAAGATGGAAGATGTAGAGCAGAGAGCAGGGTGGCTGCTGCTGCTGTCTATGGAGGAAGAAGGGGAATTACTCTGGTCTCCCATGGGAACTGTGGGATGCAAGAGGGGTAATGCTGGAGAGGAAGCTACCAGTCTGGCTTGTTGGTCACAAAAGATAGGAATGATAAAGCCAAGAGTCTCCAATTTATAATGCAAGAATATAATTAGGAGACAAAGGAATGGCATTGGGGGCTTCCCCGAAATAGACTGTTAGGTTCTTTAACTTCCATTGGTGAAACTGCATGGGCATGTGGCAGCAGAAGGGGAAGGCCTGAAACCTGGGTTGGCCAGTGGTGGTGAAAGCTTACCAGGGTTTGGCTGCTTGTCCTTATGGTTGGTCTGTCTTGCACAGGTAATCTCTAGTGAGAACACCATGAAACACAGTTTGCACTGCAAGCTTTGAAGAGGCTGATGCTGTCTCTGATTGAAATTTATTGGAGAAAGTTTTCAAAGTTGTATCTGATTCCAAGATCTGTTAATTATTTTGTAGTTATTAATTAGATTTGTCTTAAGACTCCAAGACTTGAGAGAGAGAGAGAGAGCAGATACATGCTGTTCACAGAAGTGACATGAGATGTTGTTGTCGACCAAGGTTGGCAATCTCTGAAACAACTCTGAGCATGAGGCTTGATGACATTACCATGAAAAGAGGATTCAGATATGGACTGGACTGATTCAGATATCAAACAGGAGAAACACAACACCCTGCTGAAGTTTGAGCTGAGCTACCATTATGGCTTGACTTGACTGCCGGAAGAACAGATGAGTTGATCATCCTTCAAGATTTCTTATGCGTTGGATAGAGAGAACAACTGCCACTCAACATGACACTTTAACCACTATTCTTTCCAATCCAATCCATGTTTAGTGTTTGGATGTTGAGTTTGGCTCAGATGAATGCATATTTTGCAGACCATCTCAATGGACTGTGCAAGAAGACTTCAATGGCACGAGATTGAAGTAGCAAAAGCAAATTTCCTGCAGTGGGCAGACAAGCAACCACCTTCCTTCTTCCTGTGTTTCTCATATTTTCTTCTGCAGTGATATGCCAATAAAAATTTCTATCTGCTTGTTTATACTTCACTTCCTAACTGTACCAACAGTAATGCATAGCATGGTCTCATGTCAGCACGTTTCCGAGCTAATTAATGTGCTGAGTGAAAGCAGATTTCCATGAAGTGGGCAGACAATCCACCACCTTCTTTCTTGGGATTCTCCTCTTTTGTTCTACAATCACATGTCAATTACAAAAAAAGTTATATCTTCTTGCTTTCACATCTTCCCAAGTGTACCAGCAATTAATGCTTTCCGTGGACTAGTATGAATGTTTCCAAGCTGATATTGCTCAGCTTGCATGCACAATTCATTACCCTGGAGTTGCAGAGTTGGTTGTGCACACAGCCAGCACTTCTTCTTCTCTCTTTGGCTAACAACTGCAAGATTAACCGGTTCACTACTCATCAACTGCTGCTAATTGTGTTAGCTTATGGTCCTAATCGATTAAAGTGGATGCAGCTGACTCCGAGATTAGTTGAGTTAACTATTGGCTACCTTAGCCTGTGAGGAGAAGGGGAGGAACAAGATGTGTAATTGGCCTTGAAGTCTGGGACAGACAACAAGTGTTGAGGGCCTTCTTTGATTTGGTAAAAGGTTGTGTAGCTTAGGATAATGCATGAACCTCCTAAAAGAAAGACATGAGGGCTACTTCAAGGGGACATGCAATCAACCACAGCCCCAGACACTAGAAGAAGAAAGAAAAAGTTGACAACACCTTGGACCAGCCAACAAGCTGGAAAAGTATATCCTGCACTCATAGTATGAAACAGTAAAAAGAAAAAGAAGTCTTAGTTCTCTAGTTGTTAGTTAACATGTGGCTTCTGCACAGGTGCAAGGAAGATTAGAAGTTGGTGGTGCTCTGAAATTTCTTTGCTTAGATCTCCAGAATTGAGCACTGGATTTGGTTTTCCTTTTTATCCTTTCCAGTTTGAACAATGCAACAGTCTGGAGGCCAGCTATTCAAATGTTGAAGACAATTATAGAAGTCATATTCAGTTCAAGGAAACATTGACAGTGCTAGGAAAATGTCTTTGCTGGACTCCAAATTGGCTTCCAGAGGCAAATTTGCCTCCTGCATGAATGCTCTCTTCCCCTTCTTGTTCTGGACAATCAAATAGACTGGAGGCCAGCTACACAACAGCTGAAGGCTAGAGGGTGAAGGACTGGAAGAAGCCATCAACCATTTACTACTGAGCATGAGGTTTTGATGCAAAGGAAATTTAACCATATGAAGTAGGGAAGTCAGCTGATTCAAGGAAACACCTGGCTTATCTTGCTCCTAAAGAAATGGCAAACTGAAGGATGATTCAGTAACAGGTTAAGAAAGTGGGTGCAATGTCCTCTCCTTTGTTTTGCTCCCTCTAGGTTTCTTTTTCATATTCCAATGTCCATGTTCAAGATGCATGTGGACAACTCAAGTGTGCATCCCCTTGATCATGCCCCCACTGCTTTGGATCTCTACAAGCCTGTGTTTCTCATGTCCCTCTTTGATCTGCCATCATTTTTTGATCAGTCTAAACTGCACGGCAAATTGCGCGGTGCCACGACGGATTTATCGACCAATTTCCGTGGATTAAACAACTCAATTATCCCTTTTATTAGGCCCACTTGGGACCTTGATTTGCATCCAAAGGTGAGCAGATGAGGTAACACAAGAATTTGGAGGTAGGGAAAGTGTATCATCAGGTGGGCTTGAGGGGAGCCTTGTAAGGAGTGCATCTGGTCCTAGTCACCTTAGGCCACCATGCCAACAGCTCATCACATTGCCTCCATTGTGCCATACACTGGCTTCTTTAATTTTATCTTTACAACCTTTTGGAGAACCCCAATGAAAAGGAGAAAACAACTAAGCATCTTTTCAAGACACACATCTTTCTTTGCATACAAGCTGTTGATTCCAGGCCAAGTCTTTCATCACAATAATGGTGTCTAACCTCCCTTCTTGGAAGTCCCTTTCTCCTTCAACAGTGATTTGTTTTCAGGAGTCAAGATTCAGAGGAATGCAGTTGAGTTCCCCACGCAAGCATGTTGTCCATGGTGAGGCCTCTCTGTCTCTGCGCTTCACTGTGTTCCCTGGGCTGATCCCCTGGAAGATGTCTGGAGATGTTGTTTCTGGATCTCTTTTTTTTGCCAAAAAGTGCAGCTGAAGTGAGCAATCAAAAGTAATCAATGTCATCTTTACATGCTTAGCTTCACAACAAAGCCAGATAGGAGCACCTACTTGATTGTTTGTGGGGTATATTTTTCCTTTCTCATTTGAAGAAGGAAAACATAATAATCATGATTGACCTTTTCGAAGTAGTTGCAATGGAGATTATCCCCGGAGAAACAGTTCGTTTCAGTTGATCCAATGGAACAACCGGATGGATGAGTCTTCAATAGTTGGAAGATATGAAGTTGGTGCAAGATTGAGCCACAAACAGTAGCAGAATGAAGAAGAAGAAGAAGAAGAAGAAGAAGAAGTCTTCAACTGAAACCATTGGGTGACAGATGCTCGAGAGAAGAAGAGTTTTAGCACTGGCAAATTTTACGAACTGTGATCACCACCCAACTACTAGCTTGTGGATCATTTGCTAAACCATCAAGAACAAGCATCAAGATTCTCAAAGATTCTGGTTCTTTATGATCAACAGTTGCTAGTCATCAGTCTTCTCTCCTGGTCATCACCTCTGGGCACAGATTTCATGTCATCCTCGTACCATGAGCTTCTGTAGTCGTCCCCGGTGTCTCATAAAAAGAATGAATTTTCGCGTCTCAATAACTTTCTCCTCATCCACAAAGGAGATTTATGAACCACTCTCATGTTGTCAATTGTGTATCTGCACTGGTTGTAGAATGCTACATCTCCAATTAATCACTCATTTCTGCTCTTATAATGACTGTTTTCGTCTCCAAGACTGCTAACCGTAGGGAAGCCAAGCAATGAGTGGTAAGATCAGCAAAACACTCATCTGCAAGCTCCTCACGAGTAAGACGAGCTCTGTTCAAGTAGTTGGACTGTGATTTAGAGTAAGCTGGTTGCATGTGCCAAAGATGCTGGATTTGAGTTTGTTTGTGGTGCAATGGGATAAACGGGAAAAGGAGCAATCTTGTTGGACAAAACAAGCACTTCTTGATTGTGTTCTTGAGACTTTCATTTTGATTTCATTCAGATCTCTGCTGCTTCTAGTTTTGGCTTGGCATATCTTCTGCTCTGTGAAGTAGACTGAAGAAAGAAACAAGGCATCAAAGATCTCAAATCTCTTCCTTGTGGATCCCATTTTGGTTGCGGCATCACTGGGGTTGTTGTCTTCTTTTATCGGTCGGTCATTCATGTTTCCAAGTTATTCTCTGTCTGACAGCGAAAGAAGCCACCCAACGTAAGCTAAAGTTTTGATTCGTAGAACAATTGGTTTCCAGAGATTGACAATGATGTAGAAGAAGATTATGCATATCACAACCAAAAGAATGTCTTGTAAATAATATGAACACCTCCAAAAATATTACAAATCAATGACAAGGAAGCCAATGGAAACCACAAAGAACTCTTCCCAGCTACTGATCAGAGGCCAACAGCTTTGATGAGTTCTCCCCCGGATTTGGATAGCTGCAGAAGCAGAGATACACAAGCTTCATGACAGGCCATCAAATATCAGGCACATTTCTGGGAGGCAGGTTGCCGAACATGCTTAAACAACACAGAAGCACAAAAGAACAACCAAGAACAGAAAACATGAACGTATTACACTCAAAGCCATGCAACCGTGTTCATCCAGTCTCCATCTACTTTTGTTTTGTGTCTTCGATTCCTTCAGCAGCTGCCATGGTCTTCGAACTTGGCGATCTCCCAATGATCGCCTTCTTCACCTTGACAATCGACTGCTTCACCTTTGATATTATGTTTCGTTGTGATTTCTTAGCAGGTGTTTCTGATTTAGGAGCCCCATCTGTTTTTGTAGCACCATCATCATCTTTAGTGGAAGCAGCTAGACTTTGATCATAAACTTTGACACTCTCTTTCTCTTTGTCTTCTGTACTCTCTTCTACAAATTTATCCAAAAGGGTCTGCTTGACTACTGGCTTTGCTGCTGTCTCAGAGTCTTTAGGATCACATTCTTGATTCTTAGCAGATGCCTTATTTTCGACTCCAGCGAAGTCGATGTCCCGAGATTTTTCAGCCAATCTCAAGTCTTCACCTTCCGAATTTTCATTCTTCATCTTGCCAATCACTTTGACGTCTTCACAAGCATTTACTTTGAGATTTGGTTCGCTTAAAACTGTTGCCTCAACATCCATAGTTTTTTCTTGCTGCTGCTTAATATCAACTACTGGCACTATGGTATGTTCAGCAACTTCAACTTCAGGCACAAGCTCTTCTCTTGCTGATTTCTTAGCATCCAAGCTCAAGTCTTCACCTTCCAAATTCTGATTCTTTGTCTCACTGATCACTTTGAAATCTTCAGAAGCATTTACTGCTTGATTTATTTTGCTTAAAGTTGTAGCCTCAACATCCTTAGTGTTTTCTTCCTCCTGCTTAACATCAACGACAGGCTGTGTGATGGGTTCAGCAACTTCAACTTCAAGCACAAGCTCTTCTCCTGCTGATTTCTTAGCATCCAAGCTCAAGTCTTCACCTTCCAAATTCTCATTCTTTGTCTCACTGATCACTTTGGCATCTTCAGAAACCTTTACTGTTTGATTTGATTCGCTTAAAGCTGTTTCTTCAACATCCATAGTGTTTTCTTGCTCCTGCTTAACATCAACTACTGGCTCTGTGGTACGTTCAGCAACTTCAACTTCAGGCACAAGCTCTTCTCTTGCTGACATTTTAACATCCAAGCTCAAGTCTTCACCTTCCAAATTCTCATTCTTTGTCTCACCGATCACTTTGGCATCTTCAGAAACCTTTACTGTTTGACTTGTTTCGCTTAAAGCTGTTTCTTCAACATCCATAGTGTTTTCTTGCTCCTGCTTAACATCAACTACTGGCTCTGTGGTACATTCAACAACTTCAACTTCAGGCACAAGCTCTTCTCCTGCTGATTTTTTAGCATCCAAGCTCAAGTCTTCACCTTCCAAATTCTCATTCTTTGTCTCACTGATCACTTTGGCATCTTCAGAAACCTTTACTGTTTGATTTGTTTCGCTTAAAGCTGTTTCTTCAACATCCATGGTATTTTCTTGCTCCTGCTTGACATCAACTACTGGCCCTGCGGTACATTCAACAACTTCAACTTCAGGCACAAGCTCTTCTCCTGCTGATTTTTTAGCATCCAACCTCAAGTCTTCACCTTCCAAATTCTCATTCTTTGTCTCACCGATCACTTTGGCATCTTCAGAAACCTTTACTGTTTGATTTGTTTCGCTTAAATCTGTTTCTTCAACATCCGTAGTTTTTTCTTGCTCCTGCTTAACATCAACTACTGGCTCTGTGTTACATTCAGCATCTTCAACTTCAGGCACAATCTCTTCTGCTGATTTTATAGTATCCAAGCTCAAGTCTTCACCTTCCAAATTTTCATTCTTTGTCTCAACAATCACTTTGACATCTTCAGAAACCTTTACTGATTGATTTGTTTCGCTTAAAGCTGTTGCCTCAACATCCATAGTGTTTTCTTGCTCCTGCTTAACATCAACTACTGGCTCTGCGAGACGTTCAGCAACTTCAACTTCAGGCACAAGCTCTTCTCCTGCTAATTTCCTAGTATCCGAATCAGCATTATGATCATCATCTGTCCTTTCAGTGGATTCTATGAGCTCACTCACAGAAGGAACCACAGTAACTGCATCTGAGCTTTCCGATTCAATAGTTTCAATTGGAGGAAGTTGTTTTGATGATTCAGGACTGACTGCAACCCCATCAAATGCAGTCTCTCTGTCTGCTGCTGTTTCAGTAGCATTGAGTGCTACAGTTGCATCAGGAGCAGGCTCTTGGACAATGCATACAGTTGGTGATTCGACGGGCTTGTCATCTGTTAGTAATGGAGGACTAAATGCAGCAGAAACTTCAGAAGATTCTTCAGCACTCATTGATTCTTCAGTCACAGTTTCTGAATGAGCATTTTCTTTCAGTGTTTCGACTGATTCTTCTGCAACAGATGGTTCCGAAATCTCTGTTGGTTGATCTACTGGTTCATTCAGTAGCTCAGGAGTGACAAGTGCATCAGATTTGTCCTTCAGTTCCTTTTCTTCGGCTTCAACTGATGGTTCTAAATAAAACTTATCTTTGGCTTCTTCCTCCACCTCCTCAATTACAGTGGCCACTTCTTGGTCCAGCTTTTCTTCTGGTTCAGCTGTAGGTGCTTCAACAGTTGTTGGATCCTTCTTCGCATCAACTTTTTCCTCATCTTTTCCTTTGGATATTTCCTCTTCATCTTTTCCTTTTAGATCTTCAATCTTTGAGAGAAGAGCCTCATCAGCATTATTTATGTTATCAGAGACATTAGTCCCCATGTGCTGCAAAAGGTTTCAATCATTCCGCTATCAACAAAATGTCCTGACAAAGAAATATAGAGCAAAACCACAATGTTCTTTGCATGAGTAGCATACTAAACTTAGTGAAATCACTGTTGCCTATGATGACCAGTCTCAAGAAGAGGTATTTTACTTACACAAATATAGAGAATTTGTGTTTTTGTTTAGAATAATGTGTCAAAGTGAAAACTTCAAAAGATATTTTACTTACATTAGAACTTGGGATAAAAATTTCAAGTAATTTGGTAGATTAGCAAATTATTTAGCCTATCACTAATTGCCCAACTTGGTGCATCAAGGTGAAGCTTGTTGCTTCAAATTGAAAATAAAAGGGTAATCGATATCCGGGAACAGTTCAATAAGAATGATTATGCATGACAATTAATAAAAATAGTGAGGAAGTAAATTGGTGTTTCAGAAGTTGGTAATGACATGCTTCCTTGCATAAAAGTAAGAAAAATCTGATGCTTGATATAATAACTAAAAGAGGGTATGATTGGTTTGGCACAGAGGCATAGTGCTGAAGGAATATTAAATCACTGTCTGGTTTCTCAGATTTACTTGAGACTCTCTTCAGGGTTTACAAAATTGAAATTTCATATACTGCTGAAAGAGGCAAATGGTGAAGAAGTCATAGCAAAGCTTCAATCAGAGCAATCTAAGAATCAAAAGACCCATAATTCTCTATGAATGAAAGGTTAAAGCCTATTGGTGGATAACATAGTAAGAAAATACTAAAAGATTACCAGAAGATTTAATTTCTTCTATCTCACTGATATGGTTTTATTTTCATGATTTTTTGAATGATAATTAGCAGGGATCTTGAAAAAGAAGATGTTATTCTGTATACCAAGTAGGAAACAATTAAGAACAGATAGGAAACATAAAAACATGCTTTCTTATTTATTTCCTCTCTCTTCCCCCAATCCTTTTTGGGGAAAATGGAACTAAAAGCCCATTGGAAGATTCATCAGCACTTCAAGAGCTTATGAAGCAAAAGCTTTTAGGATCAGAAAACAGATACCTCTTAGCCAATGGAATTGACAAACTCTAATCTCCAAACAGAGAATCAGGTTCTCCATCAGATGAAACCAGTTGTAGCAGTTGCATTTATGGCAAATATAGCAAGAAAGACAAGGAAAGAAGGATTTAGAGAAGGCTTTCACTCACCTCATTAACAGTCTGATCTGTCACAGAAGCTTCAGAGGCCATGGAGGCAAGATTGAGTATAATGGCTGTAATGGCAGAGAAAGAAAGGACTTGGAAGATAATAAGAGAAAGTAGAGCTGGAGTAAGGGATGGAGAACACCACTGGATCAACTAGGAAGCATTGCAAACATGAGCTGGCATGAGTGGATACACATGCTAATGCTACAAAGAAAAAGGAAGGACAGAAATAACAGACACTAAATACAATAATGCAGCTGGGCATTGTTTATTGATCTCCATGGCACACCAGTGGCTGCTGGATAGTGAGATCTCCATTGCTTCCCTGTAAGCCTCAGGCCATGAGGTGGCTTGTGCAAGTGACTTTACAATGTGTGGGTGACATAAGTGGAAGGATTTTCTAGGATCCCATTAGGGTTGCTTTTAGTTGTGCTATAGAGCTTTTAACTTTTCCCACAACTTCAAGGGAACTTCTACTTCATTGGCCCCTCCCTTGATCAACCCAACTTTCCAGGTCTCTGTTCACTGCTTTCTCTCTTTGAAGGGTTAAGGATATCATCTTCTTTTATGGTAAGTGACAGAGATCCATGAAACTGGCTATGCCTCATGCAGTGTGATGGGCATTGTCTTTTAGCCCCTGGTTTGGTGCCAAAATGTGTCATCTTTGTTCTGAAAAGATACATTTAACCCCTTCTTTCAATCCATTTGTACAGAATGCAAGATCAACCATTTGTAGGTACATATGTGCATTATACTGGTAGATTTCCACAATAAATCTACCATTGTTGTGTTTGGCAGAAATCAAGCATCTTTAGTGGTCTTTGATTTAGATCCACTGGAAGTTCTCTAACAAATCAATGGTGTTTGTCCCTAAAGTAGTCCAATAATTAGGCCTGGCTGCATCAGCCAATGTTCTTCAGTGTCAGTCAATTTTATTCAGTGAAAATGAATGAAAGGCCAAAATTTCCATGCAGCATCAGATGAAGAGATGCAGAGATGAGGCCAAGAAATGCTTTTGTCTTCTTGGTATTGTTTATAGTTCTTGCAGTAACCACTGCCACAATCCCCTCGCAACTCTTGGATTCCTTCTTTGCTCATGATCATCAGCAAAAAGATCAAGGTAGCTTTGTGCCATGCATGGTGTTCATCCGAGTGTAAAGACCAAGTGATCTGTGCCCTTTCATCTGTGATCCCTTCTGTTCCAAGTACTCCATGGCCTGACACAAGCCCACACTGCTTCAAGATCAAGATTCTTGGGACAGTGGACCTTACCTAAGGCCACATGCAGTCCCAAACCTTTAACTAGACCGAGTACCCCTACTTGCAAGCAAAGACAATTAGGGTTCTATTCACCAACACCTTCAGGACCTTCTCGATCGATCATTGCAGAAAAAGCCAATAGGCTTCTCTTTCTTACTCGATCAGAAATAATCTTGAAGCCAAAGAATGCTGCTGGTGCTGCAGTCTATTATCGAGAGTGAAACAAAGCATCAACATCTGGTGCCATGAGAAAGCACCAAGAGTTGGGTGGCATGACAAAAGGGAAGCTCCATGAACAGTTCAAACAAGCTTCAAGATCAACCATCATCCACACACACACACACACAAACACAAAAGTAAAATGATAGATTTTTAGTAGAAGCATTTTCTACAAGATTTTGTTGGACAAAATGAAGACTCTTGGAGCAAATTTCATCATCATCCATGCTCGAGTTGAGGTCCTGAGCTGGAAACTTTGAATGCCAAATTCTACAATAAATATAGTGTGCCACCTACATGATTCGTATGAAAATGAAATCATCATTAAAAGTCTTCCAATTGTCTCCAAAAGTGGTAGGACGGAGTGCAGACGGTAGGTAATTTAGCTTGCTTGAACATCACCTTGGCTCTGTCCTGTCCTCCTCAGAAAGGTTTTTCTTCATGAATGGAGAATGGAGATATGATACCGGTGGAGTGATTAATCAGCTCCATTCGGTTTGGATCCGATTTATACTAGTAAAAGTTTTTTTTGTCTCATCCAAAGTGCTTTACAACGTTCCATATTGTGTCGATTATTTAATTTAATCTTACCAAATATATTTTTTCGAGAAATTTTTAGTGTTAAATTATGTGATCTTATTTAATTATGTAAGATATATTATAAATATGATTGTATTCCGATTATAATTATGACAAATAGAATAGAAATCTGATTATATTAAGATTTTGATGGGAGGAACTCTTCTAATTATTTATCCTAGATACTATGTTCTGACCTCCTAGGGACTCAACATAATCATTGAATACATGGACACACGAATACACATGAATGCAAATAATGGATACATTTGAGAAATTAAATATCTTTTCTTATTTCCTCTAATCAAATGAGCTAGTCAATTTGATATTATAAATATTCTCTCGTATTCTTTTTATTCTCTCGTACCGTACCATGAAAGATAAAATGAAGAGAGGAGAAGGAGAGTCTAGTTCTTCTTATAAATCGACATCATATATATCTCAAATCCGATAATGATGCACTCGTAGATTAGAAGAAAGATTTTTTTTAACAACATTAAAAAAAACGTATCGTAATCTTTAGATCTATTGTTATTTGATTTCAGATTTTAATCTTAATAATAATATATTATAATTTTTATGCTTATATTTGATCCCATCCAAAATGTTTTAAAATTCTTAATATATAATATCGATCTTCACTAAGATCAACGTCCAGTAAAATTTTGAATATTGAATCTGATCCTTTTGATATTTAAGTTAGACTTTTAAAATATATTAGACAATAGAGAAAATGATCAGACCTTATTAATTTCATCCATGTTTGTCTCTTATAGTCAATCCTCCCTTAATCATTTGACATGATAATTTGATAATTTTATTTTATTATTTTCTATTGGTTGGAACATGTGGAGCTTTGATTGGAACCCAAGTGCTTTTGTTTGGTACAAGCTTTTGGTCTCATCCAAAGTGTTAATGTTATGTTTATTTTCACTAAAACTAATATTCAGTGAAATTTTAAATATAGTACTTGTGACATTCAAATACAGTAAGTACTTTCAAAATAGATTAGATTAGATAATAACGAGAAGGATTAGATGTTGCTCATTATGCCCACCTTCACCTTTTATATATAGTCAATCCTCATTTACCGTTCGACTTGATAACAACACACTAACATACTGATCTGCTGCCATTGTTGCAGACTCCACAAGACACAAAGATCTGCAACTGTGGAAGCCCAACCAGCAACCTCTTCGAGAACCACGGCATCGGTGCTCCAAGAATCGTGCCACATGATGCGATTCGTCGATATTACAACCGCATCCGTTGATGAGACGGATGTGGTGGGTGCTCGCTGTGGACGTCACGCGTCCGTGAACACGGCTGTTTCGTCGTCGTCAGAAACTCTTTGATGTCCTCGGGGGGCGGGGGGGCGGGGCGGCGGAGGTCGGGGCCACCTCGAGCTCACCTCGACCTCCGTACCACTGGCTGCCGTCGGTAGGGGACGTTGACGCGCCTCCGAACGACGACCAACTGTGCCTGCAGTTTACGTGGAGTCCACGGCATGGCGTGGTGTGGATTTATGGACGCGGGTGATGGGTGGTGGCGCCCGCATTGACGGCGGCGTGGGTCGTCTCCATGGCAGGTCAGTGGGCCGTAAGGCCACGAACTCGGCCACGGCAGATGCTGAGATCCGAACAGCGACCGCTCATCTCGACCAACTGGCGCTTGCCGCGTCAACGACATCGTCCAGTCTTCTCTCGCCGGGGCCCTCCGTTCACGCAGTCCACGTCACCCGGGTTCGTGGCTAGCATCTGGACCACGAAAGGTCGGGCCGGGCCGGTACCTACAACACCGCCGCGAGGCCCACGAGGAAGGGGGATGGACCACCATGAGATCGACGCGTGCACCAAACCGTGGGGCCCTTGGCGAGGTCGTGGCCCTGTGATATGCCGCTGTCGCCATTCGCCGGCGAGAACCGTCCGTTTTGAAGCACGTTGTCATTTGGACGGCCGTGATTTGCCCACAAGTCTTGTACCGACAGATCATTAGAATTAGTATTAAAATATAATAAATAAACATAAAAAATTCTATAAAAAGCTTATTTCAAGTGGAAAAAAAGAAGAAGGATAATTTCCTTTTGGTGTCTGCTAATGCCTCCAAAGAGAACATACTAGAAGGAATCGGGCTCCTTGCAATCTAAAAAATGATAGCCTTACGTGTGGCAATATCTAAACATGAATATATTAAACAAAGATGGAATATGCATCAAATATTCCCAGTCAAATGCATCATATATATATATATATATATATATATATATATATATCGTTCCCGACAGATGCTTAAGACACGAAAAGAGACAGACTCTTCTTCCTTCCTCCTAACACAATCTCTGTATTATTGAGAAGAAATGGCATCTGAACAGATCATTCGTGGAATCTACGGACAGTACATGGGCTACGATGGCGACGACGACGAGCCGCGCGCTGCTGCGACGCCTGCTGTCTATTTCGCTGGTGACGTCCGCGAGTTCAGCTCCTGCAACGCGAGCCGGAGGACGTCACGCCTCTCGCTCGAGTCCGAAGGGGATGACGCTGATGCTGAGGCGTCGGAGGAGGAGGACGTGCCGAAAGGCGGGGGAGGGGGCGCGCTTCTGGAGGGGTCGGACAAGGATTCGTCGTTGGGCGTGGGGGTGGCGTCGATGCCCGGCACGCCCGCCCGAGGTCCGGCGGGCGGACCGGACTGGCTCAAGGAGTACGCGAGCGAGACGGAGGCCCGCGGTGGCGGTGGAGGTGGAGGCGTGCGACGGCGGCGGCACCACCGTCGGCAGCGGCGGACGAGGGAGCGGTGGCTGGAGCGGGCGTGGCAGATGAAGAAGAGCCACGCGGAGGACGGGCCGGAGGCGGCGTCGGGGGAGTGCCGGCTGGTGGTCCGGCCCCGGTGTGGGTCCGGGCGGATGTGCATGGACATGGAGGAGGTCAGAGCGTGCCGGGACCTCGGCCTGGACCTGCCGGCGGATTGGACGGTCGAGATCCCGGGGACGTTCTCCGATCTGACGGCCGACACCAGCAGCGGCGGCAACTCCCCCATCCACTGGAGGATCTCCAGCCCAGGTAACAAAGGCCACGTTTTGATGCTGTGATCTCCACATCTGTTCGAGCTATCAGATGCCAACTGACGAAGCTATGGCCATTCTGATCTGTGGAACAGGTGATGACCCCAGGGATGTGAAGGCGAAGCTGAAGGTGTGGGCGCAAGCAGTGGCGCTCACATCTGCCTCTCGTCTCAATGACTGAACTAGCTGTCATCGTTCATGCTGCATACCACCATGGTTGCTTAGTTAAGCTCCTTCGCTTCTCCGTACACATTGTGTGGTCATTGAAAGATTGTTCAAGCAGTTGGTGGTCTCCAAAACTTCAGAAGCTCATCCGAAACTACGGCACCGAGTAAAACTAAAACTAGAATAGACTTGATGGGAGAGAAAGAGTGGAGTATTTCTCATGTATCCTCTTGTGCAAGCTCCATAGACTGTTCTAGTCACATACTTCTGATGTACCAGTCAATGGAGATCCATCCATTCTCCATGCAAGAAATCACTTGAAAGCGATCAAAGAAAGGGAGACATCTTGAAGAGTCATATTGCTAATACCATCAAAATCTTGCTTCCATGTTTTGCCAAGAGAGTCCCAGTTTCAAAATAAGCTATTGCATCAGACTTATTTTTTGTGAGCTTTGGTATAATGACAAGATTGTGCTCCTCTTTCACCATACTTCCATGCTTATCCAACACACGTCAACCTTGCTGCCTCCAATCTAACTGGACAGTACCAAATTGTCTGAACTGCAACTTTACTATCAAAGCAGACAAACAAAAGTAGGATAATGGTGGGTTTGATTGAATCTTCCACATTTCTTTCTGTTCCTGTTTTCTTTTCACTTTGAGGAACCTCATTGTTATTAAGGTTTCAGATTAAAGAACTCAACTACTGGAAATGTCCAATCAACTGAAGCTCATAATAATACTGAATTCAGTATTGTATTGTGGCAGAATCCAGCTAATTCTGTTCAATCTCAGAAGCCAGCAGCTGAGGTTGGTTTGAGCTTGAAATTGAGAGATAGGAGGAATATTTCTGTTGCAATTATTGAGAACTTGTTGGGTCACATTCAAGCTGAATATTTATGGACTGTATGAATCCATATAATGATGTTCATTTTGTTAGAGTAATGGTTTCATAATTTTCTTTCAGGTGGGTCTCTGAAAAGGACAAGGTTTGTCTTTTAGAAAGCATTCCAAAACTTGTGACAATCCTGATAGGAATGTGATTCCTACGTTTGTTCTTTTGCTATGATGTCACTCAAGATATTATGACAAGAATGGAGAGGATGCTGAGACCAAAATTGTCGCATTCTAAATTGGCTCACTGAGATGAGCAAAATCCAAGAATACTCTGAAGACTGCTATGGTTAATCCTGCAGGGATTATGCAGGTGATGAAACCTGATGTTAAGTAGAAGGGTGTTTTTTGCTGGGTGAAGAACTTTATATTTGTTCTTTCTGTTCCATAGAAATTAATCTATTTAGATATCAGATTTCATTGGGTTAGAATTCAGGAATTTGGCTGTTTACTTCTTGGCTTTGGATCGAACATCGAATCTCATCCATCCCCCATGTGTTGCTTCATATTAAATGGTCTCCATTGACAGATCTTATCGTCTATGGAGCCAAATCTTTGCACATGCAAGGAGGTAATGGTTGACTCCCTTTGCCACAGGCTACGATCTGACTTAGAACACAAACAAGATACAGTGAAACCATAAGGATTGAGCACCGAACTCTCTCTAATGGTTGACTTTAACGTCCTTCGATGCATATATATATATATAAATAAATAAAGAGAGAGAGAGAGAGAGAGACGGGGGTGGGGGGGAGTTATCGATCACAGGTGAAGAGGAGACAGCAGGAAGAAAGGAAGCACAGCAGAGGTGGTTTAGAGGATGGAGCACGGGTTGGGTTCATCGTACCACACCACCACAGCCTTGCAAGCGGTGCAGCAGGAAGGCAAAGGCTTGCTTGGTTCCTTCTTGTCGTCCTCCTTCTTCTCGTCCTTCTTCTCGTCCTTCTTCTCCTTGTCGGGTTCTCCGACGCTAACGACCTGCGCAGGCCGATTCTTCTTCCTCAGGGCCTTGACGATGAGCACCACGTCGACGTCCCCCACCACCGTCGCCGTGCTCTTCTCCGCGTCCATCGTTATCGACACCACCCCTGCATGCAGTCAGATTATACGTAAGACAGGATCAAACGCAGCACGCATGCAGACGGATCGGAAACCTATTCCTCCTCCACTGCCCACCATGGAATTTGGAGATGATGGTCATGATGCAGCTCTTGCACTTGCCGCACATGATGCTGACCTTCAACACGATCTTCTGCAGCAATCGGAAAGCCACAACAAATCACAACCATAATCATATGATCGACATGGAAGCCTAAGATTGCTTCGGCCATCAGTTTACCTTCATGATGACACCGCGAACGCTGCAAGACGCAAGACCAGTAGTGCTGTTCCCAATTCCCCAAACCAAGACGAAGCCTATATATAGCTAAGCTGCATGTGCTACTACTTGTTCTATGTATGTATGAAATGATCAATTCAATATCGAATGATTGCTAATGTCAATTCAATGTTGAATAATCGTCGCCACTCATCAATATCAAATGATCCATTGCAGCTTCGTGTGAACTGCTACGAGTCAAAAACTGCGTGCTAACGAAAATAGACGCCACAAAGCACAATAGTTATGACGTCGAAATCCTTCCTCACACAAGTAAGACACACAAAATACCATCATCTCTTAGTCAATGTGTTTCTTTTTGCACCACAATAGCAAAATTCCTATAGCTACGTCAAGATTTATTCCTAAGGTGATGTTCTTATTGATTTGATAGTCGTAGATTAATATCTACATGCTACTAAGGTAACTCAGCTGCAGTAATAGATGTCACAAAAGGAACCCAAGCAGACTTTATTTGGATGAATTAAGAACGATTGCAAACGGAAATCTAAGTGCGAGAAATGGGATCACAACACGAGAGAGGAGAAAGAAATCTAAATACTGATACTATATACGATAAAAAGAACAGGAGATCGATCGAAGTCAACGATCCTTCATCTCCGAATTATCAACCCATATCATTTTGCCTCAGTCGACCGCTTAACCTAAACTAACCCAAACTCGAAATCCTAATTTAATGCAACAACATTATATTAACGTAAGAAAACATTTGTCGTTCTCATTGCCGTCCGCATGAATTGCTTCGAACACATGGGAGAAGTTCTTCTCACACACGCACGTTGAATCATGACTGGCTTCAGTTGATGTGCTCGTCTCTCCTACCGGAGAACAGATCACAATCAGATGGTGGATAATACAAACTTTAGTGTCTCGTATGCATCACGACGGCGGCTATGTGATTAAGACATGTACGTATGTATGTATATATATATATATATATATATATATAGGTGAAATTATTTGGATGATCCTCCGATTCTACTTGTCGATTCATGTCGATGAACAAACGTCTACTCGCGTCAAACTAGTCTTCGTTCAATGTAATGTTCAAATCCTTTAGCTGTCCATCACAATCACAAGCAGGTGAACCGTCATCAAGAATCATAAACCTCCATGCAGCACCCTGATCGAACAGTAATTATCGAATACAAGACTTCCAAGGAAGACTGATTGGTTAATCAATTTCACTAAATATTCTAAATCTATTGAACTATAGAGGGGAGAATAACTATGATATAATATCTTTAAATTTTGATTTATACAGGTTTTGTTCATATTAATTTGGATAATAATTGAATTGGCATATGGATGGATGGATGGATAATCCTAAGTTTCTTGTTTCAAAAAAATAAGTTGATTAGGAATTTGTCAATTCCATGGGATGATGAGCAGTAAATCTGACACAAGATTTTGAGGATCGAATCTGAAATAGCAGCCAAAATAAGGAGATGCGGGAGAGATGTTAAATTTGAAATGATGCTTCCTCCACAGTTCCTTTACTTGACTTTGTCTTAGATTAATCTTTTGAAGCTGTACTAAGTTTCTTCTTATATCCAACTAATATTGACCATCGGCTGGTCTTCTCTCTAAAAGAACACCAGCGAATCTTTTGACCATTCTACTACTGTTCGAATGCATGTTTCCAACTGGCATTTGGTGTCATCTGTGAGAACAAAAGAGTCTTACGGCCACTGAGTCGAGAAGATCTTCCGCGAATCTAAAAGGTCGTGGTTGTAAGGCCTTCTTATCGGTCACATAATGCACGTATCCAACTGGCATTTGGTGTCATAAGGGAAGATCTTACTCGAATCCAAAAGGATGTGGGTTGATGGCTTTTTTAATGTGCAATTAATCGGCCAAATGATGGATGAGCAGTGAGTACGGGTGTTGAAAGAGATGGGAACCGAACAATCAAGATTCAAATCGGATTAAATTTTATAGAAATGATTCGATTAAAGTAATAAGATACTTTGAATCGAAATTATTTTTCATCTATCTAATTAAATCGGTTGAAAAATCGATTAATCGATTTTTAATTTTAAATTATATATATATATAATTAAATTTAAAATTAAATGAATGGATTTAGTTTAATTGAACTAAGTCAGAATTTTTTTCTAATTGGATCTATATTTTTTTTTAAAAAAATTATATCACAAATATTATTTTAAATATTTTAAATAATTAAATTTAAAATATTAAATGATTACTAAATTATGTTTGAAGAACGACTCAAATAGGAATCAAATCAAGTCAATAGTTATTTGAAACAAATTAAAGTGGAGGGTATATGGGGTTTCAAACCAACTAAATATGAAAAAAAAACACTAGATTTCTTAGTATAATGATTAACATTTTAGATTTAAAGTCAAATGACCAAAGTTTTAAATCTTGATGGACTATTTTTATTTTTTATTTTATCAATCGAAAAGTGATGGATCTAATAGGAATCAAAATAGATGGTTCCACAACTCAATTACGATCACTCTAACGAGGAACAAGATAAAAGATATAAAATATGATAATATTTAAATAAAATTTTATTTTATCCTTTATCAAAAGTATATGTAAATATTCGATGATATTTTTTTTTCTTTTATCTTCAATATCCATTTTATAAAATTATTTCAGTATTCTCATCTCAACTATACAAACTTCCCTACCGAATATATATATATATATATATATGTATTCTCATCTCGGCTATACAAACTTCCCTACCGATTATATTATATATATATATATATATATATATATATAATAATTGGATAGGAAGAACGTTCAGATCGTTAAATACGTGGTCAGATTTTGGAACAAGTAGGTTAAAATCAGCCAGCATTCTACATGTTGTCATTCCTATCCAACATGGGGTGTGACACAATCGGCTCTTATCAAGTCGGTTCGGACCATATCCAAGTAATGCCCAAATCCGAACACCTTTCAGAACAGCGTAGACTTTTGATATTTGTGAGATTACCTAATCAAATCGTTCAGATGACATCGAAAGTATCTCTTCAGTGTTTTTTCAAAAAAAAAATAAATTTAGTATTACTTTGTACTTTTAGAGGACATTTATTATGTCTTTTCATTATAAAGATGAAATATTCCTTTAAAAGATAGATATCAAAATTAAATTGGTCGATGCAATTTTATCTATCTTTACAAGAGGGAAGCAACTTTCATTAATTACCAAGAAAGAAGAAGAAGAGAGCTTACTATGACACCATGACTTCACCTTCTTTCAGGTCCTAAACATAAGGATCTAAGTAAGAATCACACGTGTGTGTAAACTAAGAAGCCACCAAAGCTTGTTGGGTCGATCAGTTCATTAGCAATGCTACCTGTGGTTTGTTTACTCAACATGGTGGTTTGGGATTGGAAGAGAACTTGTGATCCATCCATATGTTGATGCCATGCATGGTTGCTTTCTCCCCTCTCTGCCCTCCTACAATACACTAAGCTAAACTTACAAGCCAAGAACCAAATCTCATTATCAGCTCTCCTCCATCTGCTTAATACTGCAAGTTATTACCTAATGGCTGATGCTATTTTCCATCTGAAGATGAGATCCCTTACAAGCTAACACAGAGAGAGAGAGAGAGAGAGAGAGAGAGAGAGAGAGAGATTCATATTTATGTTGGGAGACTTGTCATTATTTATTCATGCCAATGCCACGTATACTGCTGCTTTCTTACCTCTGTCCATGTTTCTTGGCTCGTGGAGGACCATTTCATGCCTTCTTTCTTCAGTATCACATCACACCTTCCCCTCTTATAAATACCATCATCTCTCTCTCTCTCTCTGTGTCTCCTTCTCGGCCAACAAGACAAGTCTTCAACAGCGGCAGCAGCAGCAGCAGCAAGCTGGTGGCATGGGCAAGTCTTCCCTCCTCGTATGCTTCTCCCTCTTCCTCGTTCTTCCTCCCTGCCTCGCTGCGGACCCTGACCTGCTCCAAGACATCTGCGTAGCAGATCTCAGCTCGAGTAACGAACACTTCACTCCCCTCTGTTTCAGTGGAAGATGATGTCTTGCGTCCCATCGAACGAGATTGTATTCGTGCTCTCGAACGCTGACTTGTGTTGCAGACGTCAAGTTAAATGGCTTCGCGTGCAAGCCAGCCGCGAGCATCACAGAGGCGGACTTCTTCTTCAGGGGCCTGGCCGTGCCCGGCGACACCACCAACACTACCACGGGCTACCTCGTGACCGCTGCCAACGTCGAGAAGATCCCCGGGCTCAACACCCTCGGCGTGTCCTTCTCTCGCGTCGACTTCGCCCCCGGCGGGCTGAACCCGCCCCACACCCACCCGCGCGCCACCGAGATCGTCTTCGTCCTCGACGGCACCCTCGACGTCGGCTTCCTCACCACCGCCAACAAGATGGTGGCCGAGACCATCACCAAGGGCGACGTCTTCGTCTTTCCCCGCGGGCTAGTCCACTTCCAGAAGAACAGCGGTGCGGTTCCCGCCGCCAGCATCTCTGCCTTCAACAGCCAGCTCCCCGGCACCCAGTCCATTGCCGCCACACTCTTTGCGGCCAGTCCGCCGGTGCCCGACCATGTCCTCACCGAGGCCTTCCAAATCGGAACCAAGGAGGTGGAAAAGATCAAGAGCCGCCTTGCACCCAAGAAAGCAGCAGAAGAGGCGGTTAACTGAGTCTACTGTCTTTAATTACTGGAATGTGGTCGGCGGCATAACGTTTGTTCATTGTTCATTCAATCATTAGCTAAATAAGATTTGCTGCAGCTCTGAAGCAATGATTCCATATCAAATGCAAGAGGGATCACCAAAACAAACACTAATGAGCCATTCATTCTATGTCTCCTATTCTGGAAATTCAAAAGGATTTCCTATAAATTCCACCAGCACACAAGAACAGAGGTGATAAAGACAACAATCATGGTAGACTTTTTACTTCAAATGGGGGCTTTACTCAGGTCCATAGTAATCATCATCACTAAGCCATCAAATGAAATGGGTGATACCTTTATGCATGCCCCAGAAGAGAGACAGCAGATATCTGATCAAAAGGGCCTGCTTTTGCTGAGACTGAGAGGATCCTCCACCACCACAATATTTCATGCATGGCTTGAGCATTTGGTTCTCTGATTTGTATCAGTTCATCCCCAGATTGCATCAACCAGTAAAGAGGGAAACTTGAGTTTTCTGTGATAGGTTTTTCCTTCAATATATAATAGGATGAGTATTTTGTCTTCCAACAATTTGTTTGATCATTCTAAGCTTCCATATAATCACTATAAAATTTTCTTTCTTTAAAAGAATATATATACATACATTTATGGTGATTCTATCAAAACCATAAAAATGCTGCCATCATACTTCTCATGGAGTATCATTTCTAAGTCACCTAAAACACAATAAACTTGGATTCGATTAACTACCGTTGCAAAATAGTGTCAATACACAGTACTTTATCAAAAGATACATAGTCTGCTCTATATTAAATAAAATATTATGATTATGATCATCTCAAGGTTATGATAACCATAATGTTTCAAAATTATTTCAAGGTCTAACTATCAAACATTAATCCTTTTGCCAACAGATCCTAATGATGTTTTCAGAAGCTTGTAACAAATGATGCATGGTACAAATAAAAAATCTAAGTTTAGTTCAAGCTTTATGTGAAGGAAAACTTCATTTTGTTAGTTAAATGCACAATTCACAAGGGAAACAAGCACATTCTCTACAACAGAGCCTCCCATAAAATTCTTGATATGACATAACAAGATAAATCATGTACTAACAATGAGGCATTAGAGGAGAACAGTATTCATGCTAGATGACCATCCAAATTCTGGAGTGATTCCTTGAGAAGCCTTTGTGCCTCCTCTCTCCTCCTGTAAAAAGTTAGATCCAAGAAATCAATTAGTCCACAAGATTACAACACACAAGTTTTTCTCAAGAGACACAAGCTTGAAGAAATTTTGGTATCTAATGAACTAAGAATTTGATATACCTTCCAATTACCACGGTTACCATTACATAGTGTTAATTAGTTAAACGATGCTGCAAAGTAAAATCTTAACTATGCCAGGTTGATGATCATCAAAATGTCCACAATTATATGGACTTGCCCGATTAAGTGCTCCTCCCCATTGTTTGCACTTTAATGGCATATGTTGCCAACATCATGCATATCACAACGACAACAGAATCTCACATAGCTTAATTTTAAGAAGATATCAGCAAGCATTGCATTAGTTAGAGAAAGGTTTATCATGCTTATCATTTAACATGAAAAATTAGATCAGGTAATTGAGAATGTTAAATAACATCACAGCTCAGATACCACACCATTTTTTTATCTTCTTTAGGCACCTAACAACAAATAACTTGATGTTTAGATGGAAATCCTGGATGTTATGACTTAAACAATAAAACCTATCTGTTTATCTTCTATGAACTTATATCGTCTGAAGGAATATTTTAGATAAAGTTCATATCGAGTTACCAAACAGTATAGAGAGCAGTTTAGAAAATAAGTTCATAGTTCTCTCTCTCTCTCTCTCTCTCTCTCTCTCTCTCTCTCTCTCTACCTACATTTTGTAAGCAACAATGATCCCTTGTAATCTTCAACAAACAAAAGACCTAAAAGATTTTGCCATAAAGATAGAAGGGAAATTGCTTAGGTTTTCCATTTAACACATCAAATAAATGTTATTTTATTCTCCATATGGTGTGGCAAGTATTTGCCAAATGGAAGTTATTTAAACTTATCAAAATTAAGTTCAACAATTTGAGGTCATCAAAATTAAGGTAAACAAAATTACTTTTGAGAAAGACAACAAAGATGTCTAACCCTTGCTAACTAATGTTGGAAGCCCTCCAAAATTTTCTGTACCCAGCTATTTTTGGATTATTTATGATCAATTGGTTATGAACAAAAATAAAACAACATCCTCAGAGAGAGAGAGAGAGAGAGTATATCAACATTTTATGTTGAAATACAAACCTTTTGATATCCTCTATTGCTTGCTTCCTCTGTTGTATCTGACGTTCTAGAATGTGAATGAGTGTTGCTCTCGCCTAAAAGTAAAACATCAAAATAACAACACTGAGAGCATGAAGAAGATTCCATTGAGAATGGTAAAAGAAATAATCTGAAAAAGATTTTGCAGTTGAGTTTGAGCATCTAATCATGTACCTGATGAGGACGCAATGAATTCAGAAGATGATGCAAGTTCTTGAAAATAAGAGAGATGTCTTCAACTCTACGTGCGTATTGAGACGGTCTCTCAACTAGAACATCTGCTAACTCGAGAATATGCAGTTGAAGCTCTCTATTGAGGGATGTTAATTCCCGCTTGAAGTCTGAAATAAAAAATAATATATCCAAGAAACTAGTCCAAAATCATAAAACAACAAGTGCAGAAGAAACAGGAAAAGATTCTCATGTATAAAATGGTCACAAAAGAAATCTGACAAAAACTATGATCATGACAAAGAGATGATACAATTATCAATTACAAGGTATCATAAAATTGCTCCACAAAATAAAGCACATCATTGAAGAAAAAAATAGATGTGTTACCACTAGATTAAAATATGCACCATAACAAATTCCCACAACAAGATCACAGCTTTAGCTATTGCATGTGCGTCCTGCCAGACAAGAGAACTCCAAGTAGCACGGACATTATCTAAGCAATCTAGACTTTATCTAAGCAACCTAGACTAGCAATCAGTAAATTAACATCCTTATAACAGTTCGACAATAAAGTAGGATATGATATTTTCACATCATTAAAAAAAATATCAAGATGTTACATATGCATGTGCACTATGAAGTGGCCCCACAACCTGCATATCATTTACATCTTTTAAAACCTTGTCTTCATTCTCTATAAAGATCAAATGGAGAATTTACAAAATAAGTCACAACGGTCAACTAATTCTAAAACTGATGCTATCTTTAGGCCCTCAACATGTGACGAACCTTGAAATTTTAAGCTTCAGAATCAAGCTTGCTTCAAAATAAAACTTAAAGTTCCAATTTATAATGTTGAAAATTTTCAGCATTCAGTTCTTACAGCGGTGTCCATTTTTACAGAATTATTCTAGAGGAGATCAAAAGACATTAATTATTCCTAAAAGTGTATTGCAATATTTAAACACTCCAATTTGTCCATGAAAAGTTGAAATTAACAACGAAGCTGCACAAAAATCATAGTTCCTCTATGTCGGTGGCATTATCTTTTGCTACTTGACACTGACAAATTAAACCCTTTATTTCTTCTGCTCTCAATGACCCACTTAATTAGGAATTTTGTAGACATCTGTTAGTACAATTTTAATATTTAATTGCCAAAAAATAAACCCTTTCATATAAACCTATTTGATTCTTGATTTCTTTTTCCTCGGATACTAAAATGCATTTAGCTGAATAGCCAATACCAACAAGAAAAAGAAAAGAGGCATAAGTAATACCAATGGTGGGGCCTTTGGGGTAGAGCTGACGTACTCCCTGATCCTCTAAGCTCGGCAGCACCACATCCGTCTAAGATGCCACGATCGCCAAAAGAGAAGAAAAAAAAAATGTTATCATGATGGAGCTGCATTAACGGAACCCTAATACGAGGGCGAAGATGAAGGGGAGAAAAAAAGAAAGAGGGAAAAGAAGATATTTACAGTGTAGGTGGCGCCGAAGAGAGGGTAAGTTCCCTGGACGGGCGGGGGAGGTTCGGGAGCAGACTCGGGATCCTCAAGATAGTCCTTGTACAGGCGATAATACGGAGGAGGTGGCGGATATGCCGACGATGTTCCTGTTGCCATCGACACCTTTCTCCCTCTACTCTTTCCCCAAGCAGTTGCTGCTCGCAATTGGGAGCTTCATCAACAATAACAAGGATATTTTGGTAACTAGGGCATCCAAGCTTCAAGGGAAAAAAAAAAATGAAATTTCGAACGCAATCGGAAACACACTGCCGATAATCTCTTGGGAGGATCCATTTCTGGAATAAATATATGAGGGAGAGAGAAGAAGCGATCGGAAGGGGGCGAGTAAGATCGGGGCGAGCGGGATTACCGGGCTACGACAGCGTGCGCCGGACTGCCGCTGTGGTGGTAGCTGCGATCGGGAAGGAGAGTGGGGGGAGACTCGGAACCGGAGCAAATGGAGGACTGGGATTTGTTGAATAGGGCTACGAGTTGCTATGGACGGTCATGATCACATGACATTTACTCGTATGAGTACAGGGTTCATTATTTTAATTAGGGAAAGAAAAGCAAAAAAGAAAATTAAAAGTACACAGAATATTGCGTAATAATTATTACTGATACGATCACAACTTATACAGTTGGTCTATTATCACACTGATGAAAAATAAATAATGATAATATTATTTCTTCTTAATTACATTTTTAAGATTAGGATTTGTTCATTATATCGGACTCGAGTGAATATAATATATATCATGCATGATAATATAATTTATGATTAAGATATTTTAAATATTATAATGTCACAGGAAAATCCAAAAAATATGTCGAAATATTAGGGAGGATATAACATCGGATTCCATGTCGGAAACGGGCGTAATCAATCCGGCTTTGACCAGCGACTGGTTTTCTACCACGTATAAACCATACCAAACCGCTGCACTGATCGTTAGCCAATCAATCTCGTCAAAGCGTCGAAAGGAGGAGAAGTGCCTCCTTTGTGTTCGAGCAAATGCTGTAGATAAGATGTTGACGGAACAACGGGGTGAGAGCTCCGCGGACTGGGCTGGGGAAGCGGGAGCGCGTCAAGGATGATGTTTCCGCGGCTGGAAGAGCACGAGCAGTCTCCCCCTCCAATCCCATTCCTCTTGGACTTTCATCTCTCTCTACCTAAGACTTCACTCGATATTATTCCCACCTTATCTATCTGGGATTAACCTCTTTCCATACACCCCACTCATCTCCCTCTCGGTTACCTCGTCGCCCTCGTTATTCATCTCAACGCTGCTTCTACAGGTTCCAGCTCTCTCTCTCTCTCTCTCTCTGGTTTTGTTTTGAAGATGGACATGGGGAGAACACCATGCAGCAAAAGGGTGCAAGTATATTATTAGCCCATGATATGTGAAACTGTGTGTAAATCTCAATTCATGCACATGATTCACATATTTGTAGGAATTATATAATCTTATATCTCTTTTCACCCCATAGATGTGTTCTATCTTGTCTATTTTCTTCCTTACTTTTCATCCCACAGATAACTCTAACCATAGGTTAAAGATCAAAGAAGTTTGTTGATAAGAACTGTAGTTATTTACTTGCTGAATTTTGGATTCCAACATGAGATAGGATTTCACTTTTCGTATTCTTAATTCTTCTTCATTCCTAGATCAGGCCATGAACACACCAACATCCCCCTATCTTCATGGAGTCGCCTATCTACATGTAGGTGAAGAAGAATAGATGACTTTTATCTGCCTTTCAATTGCAGATTTAAGTTGTTCTATCTTCATTATTGTCGTGTTGTTGTACTTCTACAGAATTCCTGTAAACACTAGTCTCCAACATTTATACAGATGAAATGAACATAATCTTTATCTTGCACTACTGTCCTCAATCATTTGTCCTAAAAATCATTGCAACATTCAATTATATATTGGTAATCATAAGTTGACTAAGTAACAATTTTGCAGATGAAGATCTTATACCAATCCATTAATCCAAATGGGCAACCAGCATGCCCTCTTAAAGGTTCTGCCATGGATGCCTGTCAACAACGTTTTCAAATGGGTCTGCCTCTGCATGGTGTTTCCTCCCTGAAGGCATACCCATTAAGCTCGTTGAAGAATGCCTCTGTCAACATTGCAGGCAGGGAATCCAGACAAGGACGGCCTTCATATGCTGTATCTGATGTTGGAACCGACCCTGATGCACGCATTGACATATTCGATGGATCCACCAGTAGCATTTGCAATCTTTCTCATTCACTTGTAAACGAACACAAAGTTGGACATGTCGAAAATTGCAACAGGCCGGTGTGCGGCCTGGAGTTTCAGCCCTTAACTCCGAGTTTCATGCATGCTATCATGGAGGAAGAGAAGTACAGTGTGACACAAGATGCCAGCAAAGAGGGCGATCAAAACTCTTCCAAGCCAAGTGATGTTCTTGTCATTTCTGTCTCTTCTGCTGTGAAATTGGATGATAGGCAGATCAATCTCATCTCAAGAAAGATGCAGAGGCTGACAGGGTTCAGAAAATTGAGACTGGAAAACATTGTCGATCCATCGCTGATTGCAGGCTTTGTCATTAGCTACTGTGACGATGGGTCACATATTATTGATCTGAGCGTGAAAGGTCAGTTGGCTATGCTCGCAGCAAGGCTTGAATCCTCAGATCAGAAGAGTGCTAACACAGTTGGAGATTTCCTGACAGCATGAATTGAACTGCATCAAGTAAATACTCACTAGTTAAAACCATGAACTAAGACACTAGGAAGAGGCTTGATCTTGTTCTGTTCAGATCTAAGTTTTTAGTCTAAGAGATGTGTATACTGGTAGGATGTTAACTTTTTTGTGTATTAATAGTAAATATATCAATGGAGTTTCTAATATCCATCAAATGCATGAGATTGCAACACAGACAGGATTTTCATGGGACCAAATGTGTGGAAATATGCATGTTCATTTGGTGGTAGATTTCCGCAGCCTAAAAACTCTTTGCATACACTTTTGAACCCCAATGTAAGATTGGTAGAAATTGAAGTCAATTAGATTCCTACCTACTCGATTTCCCTATCAGATAAAAGCTCTATCCTTGATTAGTTCTTAGCTTGTGATATTATCATGGTTTGATTTAAAGCACAATATCTACCGGTGGAAAATTTTGCATATTTAATTAATTTGTTATATTATGTTCTCTCTAGATAACATATTTGCTTCTTGCTTACTATCGCACTGGACTTGCTTAGATTAGTTAGTGTTGCACATCATAAATTAGGCACCTTTGTTGATCTATTAGATTATCCCATGCCCATCTGAGAAAATTAGTGTTCATAAATTTATCCTATTATAATCCCTTCCAAGGAAAAGCCCACTACAATGAAGATCAAAACATAGTGTTTTAGGCATAGTCAATGTTACAGATTTCAGCTCTGATTGATCCTAATTGACATATACCAAAAGCATCGACGATCCCATCTGTCAGAAATCTAAACTAATCATGCAAGGTATCTAGACATTGTAGACATACTATACTACAGAGCAGATGAAGGATGAAATTTAGTAGTGCACCTTATAATATGCCCACTCTTGTTGGCCACTGGAGATATTGTGACAGTCCTAGCAATGGGTGGGAAAAAAATGTTCCTAGCACAGGACCTGCTGAAGAAGAGAGAAAACTTGTGTATGCTCTCAGGAGCTGTTCTCCCTTGTCATTCCCATGTCCCACCCTTCTGCAAGAACTTTTGTTCCTTGTGCAAGCCTAGCCAAGGCTGTATCAATAACACTAGGACTGGTTCTAATTGTCAAACAAAAGATACATGAACATTAATGGAACATTCATATTTTTGAAACTTCCTGTCATAGTATCTTATTAACCTAAAACCTAAAATCACAACCGCGAATACCAGATAAACATCTTAATTAGTTATTTTTGTTATGCCACTTCTTTATTTAATGCCCCATAATGTGAAGTATCCATTTGTTGAACTGACCGAATGTTGGTTCATAAATGAAATACAGAAGAGGATTGATCGACCAAATTGAATGTCAGTTGGCGCTAGAGGTGGTAATAATATGGATCTTCTGAGACAAAGGTGTCACGAAAAAACAGGCTAAACAGACAACCAAATCCTCAAAACACTCTCAAACCCTAAACCAAATGCTTCTGCTCTACTTGGCCTACACTTCATAAACCATATGATATCTTGTCTAGGTCTGGTGATCCGTACATGCTTAGTCCATTGAGAAACTAGGTAGGTCCAAATTCAATCAAATAAACTGCACGTGAATAAAATATCATTTAATCTGTTCAGAGGAGCCTTACTAGGCACACCCCTAGTACATTGCAGGAAATGTTTGAACTGAAATTGGATAGTCATCTTATGGGTTCGAATCTATGGAAGAATTTCACATCTGAGCAAGATATGGAAGAATTTTGCATCTAAGCAAATCAGCTTACGGGTTCGGTCAAGGCTCCCTGGTTGGACATCTTCTCTAGTAAGGCATCATCTTGGTCGGGCTTCTTGATCAGCTTTCTAGATCTCACTTCACTCTAGACGAACTCCTACCCAATTCCAAATGTGACAACATTAGAAAAATGAGTTGGATTGGGTCAACTCCTCCATGCTGAGTTGATGACCAAAATTAACATTGATAAATTTTTATGGTAATATTTTAATTAGAAGAAAATGATTCACATAATAGCTTGCAAAACAAACACAATTTTCACAAAACCAAGGCATGAAGAGACATTATATAATAGATACAAATGAAACAATATGAAATTTAAGTCCTGCAAAAGGTCAATTAACGAACACATGATCAACAAGCCTGTGAGATAATTTTTACCAAGGCAGAACGCACTTAGTTCCTATAAGAGGATAGCTTATTTCTTCTCCATATCAATCTTAGTTCTGTTTCTAAACTCTAAAGTAATGTTTCACAAGTAAAAGGTGCTCTTTTTGACTAGTAATAGGATCGTTTAACCCCAACAACTTCTCCCCAGACAAACATGTAGAGGGCCATGATGAATCTTTAACAGGCAGCATTGTACATGTTCCAGATTTGAACTACATAGGAATTGATCTAAATTGCACAAAACAAGGATTTAGATGGGAAGGAGAAGCATACGATGGTGCCACAAATTTCCAGCAGCGCCGCCTGCCTTTCTCCCGATTTCTTATGGTACTAAGCAAAGCACGTTGAGGATCGCGTCCTTGTGACCTAAAGAGTGAAATCAACCAAGGGAAAATGTGAGAACGGAAAATTAAGAATGACTAAACATTCCCGAAAGGATTTCGTTGGCGCTGCTGCTGTAGGGAACGAGGGTAGAACTCACCTAAGGGTTTGGGAAGCTCCATCACTGACCGGATGATGCCTGGTTCAGATTGTTAGCATAGCGCCTTGCCGCGGGCCCAGCAGAGGCGGATCGGTGAGATGTGTTCGACGGGGACGATCACCCAGTCCCTGGAACCCTTGCTGCTGCGGTGCCGGTGGCGGTGGATGGCCGGCAAGCTTGCCGTGGTCCATCAAGAAGACTAGCCGAATAGAGATGGATCGGAATCGATGGAGAAGAATCGGGTTCGGTGGAAGCCCACCGCGGACACGTAGACGCAAAGGTGGCTGTTGTTGGACGAGCGCTTAGTTTGCCCACGCAACGAGGAGTCCAACCAAAGATTCGGGTTCCGGTGGCCCACGGGAGACGCAAGGCCGAGAGGCGTCGACCGCAACCCCGTGTGAGCCCAACGCGTGCGGGCACGTGGACAACCGTTTCCCATCACACACCACGGATAAAAGATTAAACAGCCGTTTCCAAACAGCATAATCAACCATAAAAAACTTGCCACCTCAGCATGAACCAGAGGGTCTTTCGTATCAAAGACAGGAATTGGATTTCGTCGTTTGTAGCTGATCGTGTGGGCATGGCCACGTTGGATGCGATAGGAGGAACGGGCGCCGTCCACGGAAGCAAAGCGTGGGAGATTGGGATTCGACACCGCTACCCGCCCCGGTTCTCCGATTCCGTCTCGGTTCCTCATCAGTAGTATAAAATCGTTGGTATCAAAAAAGGACCGAGAGGGTGGGTGGGATCGATCTCACCTCTCTTTCCGGCGATTCTCGATCACCGCGACATCGAAGCGCAGTTCGATTCAAGATCGACCCATGGCGTCTTCGACCTGCGCCTTGGAGCTCCGAGCGGCGGGGTTGGCCGGTCAATTTCCGGCGGTAAGGAAGCAACGAAAGGGTTCTTCTCTCTGCCTTCTTCTGGCAGGCACCAAGTCCCGGCGGCGTGATTCTTTTCTGGAGATAAGCAGAGGCACACGAGCCACCGTGAGGGCCGCCCAAGCTGTGGGGCACGACAGGACGACGGCGCTCCCCTTCTCCGCCGTTCCAACAGGACAACTAGCGCTGTCGGCTCCTGCAGCGGTGTACATGAACAAGATGGAAGAAGGGGGGAAGGTTGTCACCCCCGAGATGCTGGATCGGTGGATGAGGGAATCAATCGGAGAGGTAGCGATCGCTCCTCGATCCCTTCTGTTTCTTTCGTTCTCCTTTTTCTTTGATTCCGCTAACCTCGTGGAACCAATCAATGTAGATTGTGCGGAACATCGGCAAGGCGCCCTTTCTCATGCACATCTTCTCCGACGGAGGCCGAGGGGGCGCCGCGCCGGCGCTGCGGCTGGAGAAGGAAGCGGCGTCGCCACAGATCTGGCGGCAGATCAAGAAGCGGTGGGACAAGGAGGGCCGCACGCCCGACGCCGTGATCCTGGTGGAGGGGCTCGAAGAGGGAGAGATGGAGGACGGCACTCGCGTTGAAGAGGCCGCGGTCGGCGTCGTCTGCCGCAGCGTCCCCCGGACGTGGGGCCTGGTGGTGCAGGGGCGGGGGATGGACTGCGTCGCGTGCTACATCCTCAACATCACCCGGGTGATGTCGTCGATGGGCTTCTGCACCCACTTCTGCCTCGTCCGTGCCAAATGCTTCGGCGAGCCGGCGGACGTGCAGCTCAGGAACGTTTGGTTGCAGGGGAGGTAGATGGCGCGCCCACTCACCGGTGGTGATCGCTGCATCGGAGCCGCCAAAGACGAAGCCTTATTTGCTTGTATTATTATTATTATTATTATCATTCCCCTAACAAAATTCGGCAAGAAATATTATTTTTACTCATTGCTTTTATTTAGATTCAGAAATGGATTCTACTATATTTTTTTAAAAAGATCTCAATATTGTTTCGTTGCGGGACCCACATGGGGCCGTCTGATTTCTCCAATCGGTACGTAGGTACACAAGGGGTATATATCAGCGGGTGGAAGAATGTTTTCGGGCAACAAAGACCGCGTGTTCCGCGTTGCGCCGAGGAGTACCCATAATAGGGAAAACAGTAAGCCGCGCCACCCAATATCTACCTATCTGACCATTGGCGAAAATTGGAGGCTGAGAATTGGGCCCCACAGGAGCCCAGTTGACACCGCGTTGACCTAGCTATATTTTTGTCGTGGTGGGGCCGTTTCAATGAATTAATTGCATGGCACGCCAAAATTGGAATCTCTGATGCTTACGATGTCAAAGCTCGAAACGATTAGTCAAATCTTGAGAAGTGTGATAGTTGCATGCTATTAGATGTCACTTGTGAGGGTCATAATAATGAAAAGTAGGTTAAAAGTGCATTACAGTCTTTCTATATTGTACTACAAAGGACTTTGACAAAGATCAAAATTGAAATGTGGTTCATAAATTCTGGTCATACTTTAAGGTTGTCTGTCCACAAAATCAGACCTTAAATGAACGAACAGTGGGGTCATAATTTATTGTCACATTTAAGCATTTAGAGGCGGACGCTCTAAATAGGTTATACAACTTGATGAGGGTAATAATAATGATGGGACACGAACTAACGTCACTTGCTCCCGGGTGACGTCTCCTATGTCACGTAGATCAAGGAGTTAGGGGGTCGCCTGCCTCGGTTTGACCTGACAGCGCCTGGTCGAAATAGACTAAAACGCTGATCGAGGCACGTCGTCATCCTGCAGACCGGTCCTTCATGCAACGCCAATGTCGGTGTCAGACGTTATCCAAGGTATGACCCTACTCCCTGTAAGCGGGCAGATCAGGAAATGGTGACCTTCCCTATAAAACCCTCGTGTTCGGAATGAATGAGAGGAGAGATCAAATAAGAAAAACCTCCTGAGATTATCGATTGACTTGATCGTCGATGGGGTCAGGCCAAGCTCTCCTGACTCGACCTATGTGTGTAGGGACGAAGACGAAGTGCCTCCCACCGAAGGCCTAGGCGAGGGGTCCCCTCCTGGAGAAAACAATGATCCCATCGTGATCGGACCACTGCGGTCGGCTACCTCAGTAGTCTTAAGGGTCGTTCAGGAAAATCTCCAATCATTCAGACTCGAATCCACCCGTATTGACCCGAGGCCACGGTGTAAAGATCGATGTAAAGATGTTGATACTAACACAACCAATAGTAACAATCACTATTAGATTTTTAAGAAGCTTTCATTTATTATGATTCATGTTTAAGTCACCAACACCTGAATCTTCTTGTAGCCAATCAAATTTTGAGACCACCAAAACCAGAATACTAAATATAATAAGATTTTGTATACCTTTCATCCTTCAAATAAGGATTTTTTATAAAAAATATATATGTACATTAGAAAAAAAAGTTGTTGATGTTTTATTTTCTTAAATGTTCAAATGGTCTAATTAGTAAATCGAGCCTAATCTCTTTCATCCAAATTTTATGACTATATTGCAAACCCAATAAATCCCACTCACTCAACGGCCTGCCATTGCATGTGTGTTTGTGTGTGTGTTTTTCCCCGTTCTTGGAATGATCACACAGTTCAAAAACATAGGGGTTTGGGGAAATCGTTTTCATGAAGCCAAATGCCTATTCTGAGACGTAAACATAAAATTGCAAGGGGAAAAGGCCACCATTGATATGGTAAGCAATCTTGTTCCTCACAAACATGTTTCGAGATGTGGATTGGCGATTGAGAGATCAACCAAAGAAGAATAGAAGAGAGAGAGAGAGAGAGAGAGAGAGAGAGAGAGAGAGAGAGAGAGAGAGAGAGAGAGAGAGAGAGAGAGACTGGAATGGAGCTTAATGATTTATAATAAAAATAATTGAAATTTCAAACAAAAACATCGTTTCAAAAAGAATGAGTAACGATAATTTCATTCAAGTGATTTATTTTATTATTTCGTAAATATAATCTATAAGTGTAATGATGATTTATACACTTCGGATCGGATAAAAATTAAGAATGTGTTGAAAAAAATAATTTTTTTATTTTAATATCAAAGAACTTTACAACTTAATGATCCCAATTTAATTAATTTTTTAATTTATCATACTATAAATTATACATGATATATGTATTCTGATTATTTTAATCTTTAATAATGATGTGCCATGATAATTAATATATTATTATTAAATTCACAACTTTCATGTCATAGTTTATGTAATTATGCTATTTTATTATTTACGTTCTTACTGGAGTTATACTGATATCTTTATATTTATAAAAAATTTTAATTTTATTTTACCTCATATGATATTTTTATCAGTAAAATCGATGAATTAAGGAGAAACAAAGTTAAATATTTTAATTTTATAAATATATAGATAAAGCATAAAAATTGGGACGTTAAAAATAACTAATTATAAGAATTAATCTATTAAGTAGTGAGATGTCGGTATGAGTTGATGGCTCAGCCGGAATGGGAGACGATTTGCTTAAGAAAGCGATGTCCTCTTTTGATTCCACGCTCTCCTTTATCTGCCTCGTTTCTACTTCACCTTTCCTCGTTCAAAGCTTTGAACGGGTCAACACCTTTGACTACATATAGATTCCACTTCGGCTGTCAAATTGATTCAGCGAGAAGCCTTTGCACCATGATTCCTTTCTGCCTCTGTAGTAAGATGATGTCGTTTACACACTGTGTTGTTCTCTAAGGTGGCGACTGTCGCATCCATTTGGTGAGGTAGAGGAGCGTCAGCATCATTGCAGGAGAAGAAGTCTGTCATAGTCCCAGAAGAATGTAGTATAGCAGGGTGATCGGAAGAGCTATCAGCATCCCAAAGATAACCCTGCAGATTTCACAGCATGATTAGTGGATACTTGTTGACGAAGAGAGGATCTCTTCGGTCTGGGTTGAGTGCTTACGCGGTGCTGAGGATGGCAGGGTGGAGGTTGTACTCCTTGGCGAAGACGAAGGGCACGATGCCCTGAGGCAGCGCCGCCTACCCAAACAAAAGCATTGCGAGTCAAAAGATCAAACACAAGGTGTGCAAGAAAGATAGACACGACGACGACGGCAGCGGCGAATCGACCGACACCGAAGTCTCCGTCTGTTCCCTTTCCGTCACCATCGAATCAGAAGGTGGAAAAGCAGAGCGCAGAACCTGCACGATGGCGACGTGGAGGAGGGTCCCACGCAGGCCGACGGCGACGGACGACACGGCCATCGTCGCGGGTCCGGCCACGAACCGGATCACCATGGCGAGCGCGGCCACCCTGTTCCCGCACGCTATTATCCTCGGCTGCAGCGCCATGAACAGCCCTGTCGATGATTCCACAGCGCTCAACTGTTAGCCAAAAGAAGGATCACCGGCTACTGCTGTAGAAATAGAATTGGCGGTCTTTGGGAACTCGCCTAAGCTAAACATGGCCATCCCGAGGCCCGCGTCGGAGAGTATGGAGATGGACTTCTCTACAACCTTCGGCATGGTAATGTTCCACCTGCACGCCAAGATTAACGATACCATCGTCATCATCATCATCATCATCATCGACTACGTGCTTGGTGGTGGTACGCACCGGAAGGCGACGAGGGACCAGAGGAGGCCGACGAGGCTGGAGCAGGTGTTGGGATTGCGGACCAGCTTACGCCACACCATGATCAGGATCAGACGGGTCATGACGCCCGCGGGGGGCATCTGGTGTGGCCCTCCGTCGCTATCGGACGGCCCTCCTCCTTCTCCTCCTCCCGCGCCCTTGTCGTTGGCCGCCGCCTCCTCGTCGAAGCCTACAAGCAACAATACAGACATGATTAGGAGGTGGATGTGATAAGAATAATGTCATATTAGTAGTTCAACCTTTGGTGGTGAGGCCGTTAAAGGGCACGTCGGCTGGCACCACCACCGGAATCTCCTTTGCCCCGTGATCGACGTGGTCCGACACCGGCGACGGGCTCGAGCTCCACACGAACATGTGCAGCTCCTTCGCGTCCGCTGCCGCCTTTACCGTCGTTGCTCCCACCCCGGCTCGGTGGTTGTGATGGTAGCTGGGTTGCGGATGGGGCGGCTTCTTCGCCGCGGCTGGGACCTCCGTGGCGTAGTGGTCGTTGTCGAAGCTGGAGTGTAGGGAGTAGATGTCGGCGGGGCCGAAGCTCGACGAGCGGAATGGCGGTGTCGGGGAGGGAAACTCGGCGTTGTTGCAGTTGGATCCCCTGGGGGTGGTGTTCCGGGAAGAGCTGAGGGAGTGGATCTCAACGCCGGTAAGGTTGGACGGCCGGGGGGTCGTCACGGTCGACCTCCTGGACGACGTTGACTTGCGGACGGTGACGTAAATCTTGCCGTCGCCGCCGAATTCTGCAGCGGTCTCGGCAGCCCCGGCGTCGAGCGAGTCGACATCGTGGTCGACACGGAAGGAGACGATGGAGGCGGCGGTGTCGGGGAACTGGTCGGCGACGAGGAGGCGAGCGGCGCGGTACTCGAAGAGGAAGAGCATGAGGGTGTACCAGATGATGCACTGCAAGACGACGACCTGGACCATGAGGGAGCCGGAATAGGGCCCGTACATGGCGACGAGCAGGGGGATGCCCATCACCAGCGTGTTGGGGAGGGTGGAGAGAGAGAAAGCAGTGATGGACAAGTCGAGGGATGAAACGCCGCCAGGGAACGGGCGTCGGCGGAGGAGTTTGGACCAGACGGCCAGGGCCGCGAGGACGAGCAGCTTCTGCAGGGTGTCGGCGACGACGAAGCGGAGGTTCATGGCGTAGGGATCGTTGGTGGAGATGAAGTGGAACGAGAGCAGAGGCACGGCGAAGACGGCCACGAATCGGTTGATGCCAGCGCACTGCTCCGGCGAGAAGATCCCCCACCACCGCACCGATCCGTACGCCAGCACCATCGCCACGTACAGCGGCACCACCGCCACCAGCACCGTGTTCAGGTCGGGCCACGAGATCATTTCTCTGGCTAGCGCTCGCTGCTCAGTTACAGTCTCTCTCTCTCTCGGAGATAAAACACACCCAAAGAAGTGGTGGAGGGGAACGGAGGAGGAGGAGAGTGTGCAATCTATGGATGTCTTCAGACTTCGAGTTGAGGTATTTATAGATATGCAACACAGAGGAAGCCAAAAGCCTCTGATCAGAGCATCTTTACCTTTTTGATAAAGATTTTTAATGAAAATATATGTTTTATTACATACTTCACAATATATATATATATATATATATATATATATATATATATATATATATAGAACAAATTATAAGTTTATTTAAGTTAATCTAAACTCAATGCTAAATCGGCTTAAACATTCTTTCATATTAGTTCCAAAGAATTTTTTTCATGTTCTCAGATATATGAAATGGGATTTTATTGGAACAACGAATCATTAATATTTAGGATATCTTCTTTTTGTATTATATTCCTTCCATACCTGAATTTGTTGTCCTGTTCATACTTCAATCTACTTTAAGCATAATATGGAACATATATTTTGTCCAAAGCTCTTATCAGTCTCCATCACTCATAAGTTTCAGGCATTGTTTACTTGTCTCTTTAAAGTGTTTGCTCTCTCTTAATTAAAAAGAGTATCTTTCATCCTTCTTTATTATAATATAGAATCTTTCTTTCACTTCTCTGTAGTAGAACATATAGAATTAATTAATGATATTTTTATTGAACCCTTATAGTTCAACATTAAGGAGAATTTTCATGATAATAGAAGCATGGATTAAAACAAGAACCAAATCCAACTCTGTTGCTTTATTTTAGGCTTTCTCTTACCTAATAATCTTTGCTTCAGAATTAAGACTTTATATGAATAATGAAGCAACTGGTTTAATTGGTTGGAATAATTCAATCAATCAACTGTTTTGAATTTACTATGCTTAATCAAGTTGATCTCAATGAACTGCTTTGAACCTGCAATATAAGATCAATGATTCCACACACTGACCTCTTTATGTCAGTGTTCTGATCTAGCCACATACACAGAGAGAGCTTCAACTTGATCTAAATGAACTCTTCACAAATTTAATGAATGATTCCACAAAATGAACTCTTTTGCACATACACTTATATTTGTCAGTATTTAACCAAATCCACTGAACAGAAAGATCTGAATAAATTCTTTACTCAGATTCTTATCTCAAAAAGAAAGAAGAGCTATTCAAGTTGATTTCAGTGAAATCAGTATTTGAACATGCAGTATCAGCATTGCACCAGTCAAACTGCGAGACTACATGAATGATGATGAGCAGCAACTCGCTCTCCTTCTGTTAAGTTTTATCATGAGCAGATCACTCATTCAAAGGTCTTCACCATCACGGCGGGCAGCTTGATGGATGGAATCCGAAACACGGTCAAAATTCATTGATCTTGTTCTTCCTCACTTTTTTGCTCCCTTTCTGTGCTTCATTCTAGGATTCGGTAGGCCATCTACAGCGACATGCGTTGAACACCACTCACACCATAGCCGATCCTTGTTGTCTGTCATCGACAATAAAAAATGTTAACACTTCTGCATGATTCTAATTAAAACCATAAGTACATCTGTCCATATTACTGCTTGGGTGTTATTGGTCCAGATGCAGGAGCTTCTCTGACTCCAATGAGTTTGGGATAAGAGTCAAAAGAATTGAACAGGTCTCAAGGAAGGAATCCACACTTCACCTTTCCCTCTACCTTTAACTTTCAAGTGGGTTGGGCAGAATAAGAACCTGTTGCCTCTAGAGTTTGGCTGTGGATTCCAAAACCAAGAATAGATTCCATATTGAACATTGAAAAGGATGCAAACAACGTGAACATTGACATTGTGAGTCCTTGTTCATTACTGTGATTTGCTTAAAGAACTTCAAGACATAAAAATCGATCCCCAAGACCCATCATCTACAAAATCATTTGGAAAACAAAGGTAGCCTGAGCTCCAGTGAGATTGATATTAATATGAAATCTAGCTGTTAGGAAGCATGCAGAAGCAAGATATAAAGTACACCGAGTCCAAACTAAACTGATCAAAACTAGCATACATGCTAATCAGACGCTATTATAACATAGGAAGTTTAAGTTCATTGAGTTATGGGTTATATATCAGCCCAACTCTCTTTTAATTTCTACATCATATGGGATTATTCTTATAACTCAATATTCATCTCACATATAAATATATTTCTGTTGTCCCTCTAAAATCATCATTTTCTGCATGCTTTAGTTATATAATCTTATTCATAATTTTGTTGACTGATGTTACTCTCTAAAGTTTGATGGTAGCTATCGTTTACTGAATTCCATATCATTAATGTATAATAAAATTTATTCCAAATTTATTCTTACTGTGCTTGAACAGGGCATATTACAAGGCACAAGGAAGTCACATAGAACCCATTATAATGAAGTGAAAGTAAATGATATGCTTATTTGTCCAACTTGAGTTATAGATGAGCTAAAACCTATATAATATTTCTTGGGGTGGCATTCGACTCTCAAGCATCTGCAGTGGTTTTATAGTACTGTAAGCTGCTGATCAAACATGTTTGGTATTGCAATACCATTATATTGGTTCAAACATATACTACAGAAGCCTTCAAGGCTTTAAGAACAGGATCCATGAAACTTCCTTCCATGAAGTCACCACAAATTGTTATTGAAAGAACTAAAAACAAGGACTACATTTTATTTGACACTTCAGAAACATGGAAAAAACATATGATACTAAATGGAAATCCTAGCTATCTAAGTAATGTTTGCCTGGATACACCTTTAACCAACCAGATCTGCCTGAGCTGCACCTAGTAGATCACAAATTTTGTGTTCTTGTGATGAACAGGGGACACATGCTTCCTACTACGTCACCGAGCGGAAGTAAACCAAAGAAACATTACTCCAAAAATGGTGGCTAAGATGAGAGAAAACTATCTTCTTATGAGAAAACAAATTTTGAGTTAAGGTGTTCTCCATCAGAACTAACCATGGTACTGGTGCTGCTCTCCTTGTGCTTCGCAGGGATTAAAGTGAAGACAACAAGCCCACAGTGGATGGCGAGAGTGAGGCCAAGAACATTGATGAGGGTGAACTCCAAGGAGGACCCTGGGATGCCATGTTTGGTGTGAAGGAAGGCCATCTTCTCCATGAGGCCGGACTCTGCTGTAGCTACAGCCAAGCTGTAGGTGAAGATGCCAATGAAGATGTGCCATGGCAGCAACAATGTTCTTGCCCGTCGTCCCTCTCCCCTGGTCCAGAAGCTGAGGAACCCCATTGTCCACTGGCAGAAGCAACACAAAGAGATGGAGTCTTACAATAGTAGGTCGTTGAAATGCATGCTTGCAAACCAAACCAAAATATTAAGTAATTGGGTTTAGTATCTAATGCTTCTTACAAGCAGGTTGAACATTATAAAAAATAAGTTCAATAGACCAAATCAAACTTCATGTTAGATTTTTCACCCCTTTAAACTTGAGAATTAGTAGTAAGGCTTGAATTCAGCTTAATTACTTTTGGATTGTTTTCTTGAAATTCTTTTACTTTGTCTTGAAAGAACACAATGGTCATAGAAGCTACAAGTCAAGGATAGACAGAACAATTTCAATCAGCAAAGCTGCAATTTCAGAAAACTTAATCTCCATCAATCAAGCTTTGATTTGGCAATAATACCCTCTTGCTGATGGCATTTTGCTATTTTGAATCTTGGTAATCCATGATTAATAGTATGGACATTGATGGGAGAAGAACAAGTGACAATCTTGATATTTTGAGGAACATACATACTAACTTGAGGATTGTAAAGGGAAAAATGTTAAATTCTATGTTATTGCAAGGATAGACATGCAAAACACCTTAAAGTTAGAACAATTCTATGTTAGATTCTATGTTATTTCTGGGGGCATGCATAGTGAGGGATTCGATGAACATCTAGAAGGCATTCTAGATGGATGTCTGCCAACCAGATATGACCCAGTAGCAGGGCCCATCAAGTAGTGGATTACGATCGGATGTCCACCGTACCGGAGGCCGGAGGTGCAGTAGCGAGGAAGACGGAAGGAGAGCGCGTGACAGGAAGAGAGAGAAGGATGGACCTGGGCGGCGAAGAGGAGAAGGCAGAGCAGACCCATCCAGGAGTGCAGGCTGTGGAAGTTGGCGAGGACCCCCTTGTTGCCCTTGAACTTGGTCCACACCCCGGCGACGCCGAAACCCAGAGCCGCCCCCTGCAGCCAGAGGTGCGCTGCCTTCCTCGGGCCCCGTGCCCAACCCAAGCCCACCCCCCACCTGTGCACCAGTATACCTGCCAAGCGACCAACCACATTAACTATCTCCTCCCCATCCAAAGGCTACAGGGGATTGCGCCGGTTACCTTCGCCGCCGAAGAGGATGAAGCCGATGACCATGAGGAGAGTGTGGAGGACCTGAGGCAAAGCAGAGCAGGGAAGCGAGACTGAGGGCGCTTCGATTATTGCTCAAGGAGGGAGAAAGGGAGAAGAAGATGGTGCATTTACAAAGTATAGGTGGTCGAAGTGCGCAACGGCGGTGGCGGTGGCGGTGGCGCCGCCGTCGACGGATGAGGAATAGAAGCGCAGAAAGATGGTGGTGCGGAAGGCGAGCGCCCACAGGAGGACGAGAACGGCCACCAGAAGAGCCGAGATGTGAGAGAGAACAATGCTCACGGCCATTTCGTCCCCTCTCTCTCTCTCTCTCTCTGTGTACTCCTTTAGATCTGCACAACCAAACCGATGCCGTATAAATTACTATATCGCTTTGAGCCTAATATAAATAATAAATAGGATTATTTGACTAGGCCAAGCAAAAAAAAAAGATCAACTTGATCTCCTAACTTAATTATGTCAGGAGATCAAGTTGATCTTTTTTTAGGACAAGCAAAAAAGATCGATCTTTTAGCATCAAATTATTATTATTATTATTATTAAATTTAATTATCAATCCATATTATATATTGAATCAAATTAATCTAACTCACTTTCTGAAAGTTACCGTGGCTTCGATCTTCAAGGAGGTATAGAAATACACGTCACGACCCGAGTCTGATGAGCCAATTGGCCGATAACTCCATTTTGATCCTTCAACCACGGATCAAAATGGTTAAGTAAAAATTAATATAATATACTCATCAGACCCATATAAGTCAATCGGACACATTGCCCACTTCTGATATGAGACTAATGGGATGTTACAGTATGTTAAGGTAAAAAAAAAAAAATTTATCTAAGTTTTATATCATTAAAGGATAAAGAAAAAAAAAATTATATCATCATTAGTTAGCGTTAGTCAATGCATCGATGAAAGGCGTGACGGAGTCTTTATTTGTTTTCCGTTGTGTAAGCCTTTGGGTTGGGAGGAATGCTTTGATGTGCTCTACGGTTTGATCCAACTCGATCGAAAGTAAATCTAACCAAACTCACCTGAGAAAGACTCGAGAAATATCACTAGAATTGTTTTTTTATCAATATCAATGCTTCTAGAAGCTTAAGCTAATGCCATTGATGAGATAAATTATCATAAATATGATTTGGATAAGTTTGGAATATAAGACCTTCAATTCTAATGTCATCAAAATATCTTCAACGATTTAGCCTATAGACTAATCAAGATATGATCGAAATTATTTTTTTCAAATCCTTAGCCATAAATCATAGACTAATCAAGAGAAATAGTAAACAAAGCGTACATAACTACTATAAAATTAATACACATCTTAATGATTAGTGCACAAATGAATAATTACATTGATTAATGTAATAAAAACATATAGCACTCTTGCAAAATCACTTAAGTATCTTTATATAAATATCTTAGGCTCGAGTCATAAATTATAGATTAATCAGGAAAAATAATTAAAAAAAAATTATAGATAATAATTACTATAAAATTAATCTCTATCGGAACGAAGTTCGGATTATCTTATACGTCGATTATATAATATAATATAATTTTTTTTAGTTTTCGGGGAAAGATCGCTAAAAAAAAAACCATATATTAGATAAGATAAACTGCTTAATACAACCGATAGATTTAATATAAAATCAATGGCCATTAATGAGTGTGTTACATTTTAAATCAAACCATATAAAGTTGTAATCAAATTCTGACACTAGAGATACACTCAAATCAAATTTAAAGTTCAATTCAATAGTAGTAGAAGATGCAGAATGCAACTATCTATCTTACTACCACCAATGTGAAGGCAAACCTCAGTTGTCATAAAGTTGTAGGAACTTATTCTCTTCCCAACTAACCATCACAGACAGTCTATGAGAGTTGCATCTAATTCCCATCTCAGTAGCTACTGACACATTGTAATTATTCCCCATCAACATGCTACCATTATTCAGGCCAACTGTGTTCCTCCTCAGTTTGCATCCGATTCCATATTCCATCTTTCTGGAATCCAAGACTTTTGCTATAAATACCTCAAGCCATGGGGTTGAGCTTCTCAAGCTAAGCTAAGCACCAAACTCCACTCGGTAGGTAGCTTCGTCTCCTGTGAGAAGGAAGAATGGCGTCACTGAAGGCTGCGAGACCTGCTGGGATTACGGCGCCGAGCAAAGAGCCGGCCAAGGTCGGAGAGGGCCCCGTGAAGCCGCCGGCGGCGTCGAGGCAGGCACCGAAAAAACCCGAGAAGCCCCGCGAGCCCAAGAAGAAGGTATCCATGTCATTGCACCAGAGAGAATCTTATAATTTATGTTAGTTCTGAAAGAGAATTCCCAGTGATATCCTTCTCCTACAGGCAAGGAGTGGCAAACCGAGCACCAAAAACTGATGATGGATGGCAGCAACAACAACAACAAAAGTGTGTTTTATCTTCAGATTTCAGCGTTTGTGTTCTATCACTGTACTCTGGATGTTGCTGCTGTCGTGGTGTGAGCTTGTGATGTGAACTGGTTGAAGTATGCTTTGATGTTGTGCTCAGCCATGCAAGAAAGTAATGTAGAATCATCACCATGGTATGATGAAATAAACTGCTAATTTACTGCACACTTTGGGATTTCTTTTCTTGTTCTGAGATACCCTAACTGATATTTCATTATTTATATATATTTTTCTTGGCATTCAAATTTTTGTGAAAATATTATAGTTATTTTTTATAATTATTTTTATTTGAGATATCTTTTCAACTCAGTAGTAATGATAGTGTGTTTATATTTTTTATATTTAAAAGATATAAAATTTTTTGATGAAATATGTTGAGATGATATCCATCAAACAAAATGTTGTCGGCAAAACTAAGTCAAACCACCGCGTTCGCTAACCACTCTGTCCCTCTGTCCATCTTTCGGAAAAGAAGAGAACCTACGTGCGCAACGGCCACCGCCCACCACCTCAAACCTCTCGCAGCCGCTCAATCGAACCGCCACCGCTCCTCTCCTCTCCTATCCTCCTCTTGCCACCATCAGCAACACCACATCGACCATCGGCATTGAGGTCGTCGGAGGTGATCGAGATCGATGGGTGGCGGCCGGCTGCAGGGCGAGCAGTTGAAGCAACTGCGCAACATATTCGATCGCTTCGACATGGACGGGGACGGCAGCCTGACCCAGCTGGAGCTCGCTGCCCTCCTCCGCTCCCTCGGCCTCAAGCCCGACGGCGACCAGATCCACGCGATGCTCGCAGGCATGGACGCCAACGGCAACGGCACCGTGGAGTTCGACGAGCTCGCGGCGGCGCTCGCGCCCGTCATGACCGAGCAGGCCATGGTCGACCAGAAGCAGCTCCTGGAGGTCTTCCACTGCTTCGACCGGGACGGCAACGGGTTCATATCGGCGGCGGAGCTGGCGCGGTCCATGGCGCGCATGGGCCAGCCTCTGACCTTCGTCGAGCTCACCGACATGATGCAGCAGGCCGATGCCGACGGCGACGGTGTCATCAGCTTCGAAGAGTTCGCCGCCGTCATGGCCAAGTCCGCCGCCGAATTCCTCGGCCTCACCCTCGTCTCCCATTGATGGCTGTTGATACTGTTACCATTACTATTTCTTTTGGTTTTGGTAGCAGTGGATTGGAGTGGAGATCAATAAATGTACAGAAGCAGAAGATGATATAATGGAGTTAGGATCACGTACAAAGCAGTCGATGAATCCATACTTCTCATTCATCGTTCCGCATGTGTGTAATGATCATTGCAGGGGCTTTGCTTTGATGTTTCACTGAACACTACCTTTGATTTCTCTTTTATTTAGCTTCCCAATAATAATGCGGCATGGATTTGATCAGGTTCTTCTGACAATGATATCGGGATCTCATGTATAGAACAAGACGAAGCTGATTTGCGTGTGAGCCACAGGGTTTTGACAATCGAATCACTAGAACACGAAAAAGAAATCAGTAGAGATTTAATGCAGTATGAACTCAAATTAATTAAAAGGGCGTATGTATTTACTCCCATTGATCACAAGACCCAGGAATTTACGGAATGGATTCAGGAAGATTGCCAACTTCCTGCAATTGGCTGTGGCACAAACCGTAAGAATCAATAGAAGGCACCTTAGCCAAATCATTAAAGTCGAATTCCAATTTATCAGAGTGGTTTTCTGTCAGAACAGCGCTATCCATCCACTGACAAAAAAGACGACGTTCAGAATTTGTGAGGGCAAAATATTGCAAGCTGCCTTCACATTCTCTTCCTATCCATTTCGTTCTCTTCTTCCCTCTACCTAAACCACCATCTCTGGACTGCAGAGATGGGGCTGTTCAAGAAGGGGGTGTAACGGTAGATGTATGGATTCACGGCACGGCCAATCCTGGCCCAAACGCTCTGGTGATAACCAGCAGTAACTGGAGCATGGTACATGAGCTTCAGGAGCTGCATCAACAATGGAGAAGAGGAAAATTAATAAAATTAAAGAACACAACCAAATAGGCTAAGCTAGGAGATCTAAATGGCTTCCACCCAAAAATAAAATGGATACGATGGGCAAAGATCTCTCGTATGATTCACTGTGGAAGTTCCAGTAAGAGGTGAAAGTGAGATGGACAATATCGGTATGAATCCTCTTCGTACAAAAGCAGAGCCAGCCATATGTTTAAACATCTCAACATACTAAATTTATCTCTATTAACCTATCAAAACTTATTATTTAATTGGTTTTTTATGTCACGATATTCCATCTTTCTCTCACACTTCCTTTTCTTTTCACATATACTATTGATTTGAAACACTATCATGCTTATTTATAGACATTAGCCTTGATTCATATAATATATACATTATATCCACCCTAAAATCTGATTCAAATCTGTATCCATCATATATCCAGTATGAATTAGTAGCCACAATATGCACATATGGTTGTAGAATTTGGCATCTGTTATCTAAATCTGCATCTGCTAATTAAAAAAGGATCTGAATATGGTTTCTCCAATATCAGATCAGTTCTCACTAGTTCTAGTAGAGAATTATCTAAGCCTATATAATATAGTCAGGCTGATGCCTAATTGTTTATTGCTATCATGGACCTGTTTTTCTGTAAGCCAGAATAAAATCCACATCATAAGTTTTAAGTCTCCTGGTTGTTCAACATGGCAAGGGTGTTAACATCGAAGCCACCAACAAATACGATGAAAAATTTTGATACTGCTTCTGTTTAAAAAAAAAAAAGGAGCTAACCTGCCAGTATATGAACGTTTGGATTATGTTGCGTTGCAGCCTGCATCAACAAAACCAGAAGTTCTATAGATCAGGATCTGAAAATCAGGAAAACAGCAAAAACAGAATAATATAAATTGACTGACGAGAATAGAGATATGATGAGAAGAAAGCCCAGAGCAATCTCAGCATTTGAACTTAGGATGTTTAATGTAGTTCCATTTGCCTCCACCCATATACAAGGCTCCTCTAAGTATTTCCTGTTCATGAAATGAGTAACCATTACTTTAGTTAATTTTTCTCATCATATATTCTTGAGCAAATAAAGCACGTCAGAAAGCTCAATTAACAAATAAAGCAACCCAATATGTTATATAGATATCAACAAGTTTTCTCATACGGTCATACTAAATCAGAACTAATCAGATGATAACAGGCATCAAGTATTATTCCTATCTCTTCTCATGATATTTTATCTTTCCTTACATTCTATCAACTGATACCAGAAACAGATAGGTCCCTTTGGTAGGGAGCCAAATTTAAGACATGAAATTTTAGTCAATAAAATAAAATTTACCTTAAAAAACATACTTTTGCTTAGAAACCAAAGCAACAACAAGGGAATATCTAAGCGCCCAGAAGCGGCTAGTAACATTCTTTTCTACATATCAAAATATCTTAAATTTGCAACATAATGTCATAGATTCAGGAAAATCACGACCACCAGCCAACATACATGAGATTGTCTGCTGTACTAGAAAACTTCACATCAATAATGAGAAATTTGTTCATCAAGGTTCTGGGCTCGAATCCTGCCTTTGTCGTTTACCCTTTGTACCAAAAAAAAAAAAGTTACAAGTGAACTGAATCACACTTGTCAGGGTCGATGTAGACTAGATCACCTTTGAAACTACAAAGTGATGTCATCTTTGACATTACTGATGACATTACTGATTAATGGGCTTCGGAATAGCAGAGTCCTAGTTATTTTGATGATGACCATAATTCCCAAAACATTCTTTACCTACAGATCATCTTCTATGCAACTTAGACATTTTTTTCTCCAAAACATCTATATGCTTGCAAGTAAACCATTCCTAGAACCAAGGCTCATAATTTTGTATTGTACCGACGTATCGAGCTTTGCTCGGTATGGTATGGTACGAGCGTACTGAGCGATATGCCAAGGTGTACTGCTTGGTATATATATAAAATATTAAAATATAAAATCAATATATATAAATAATATAAAAAAAAAGGAGGAGCATGTTGCCTCGGCAACATCGCCTCCTTTTCTTCTCCTCGTCACATTAGACAAGGAGAAGAACGCAGTCTTCTCCTCATCTACGGCATTCGACGAAGATGTTGAAGGCCGCAAACATCTCGGCCTTCGACGAAGAAGAAGCTGAGCCACTGCCTCTCCGTTACCTCCTGGATTGGGATCGTCGAGGGAGGGCGACGCCGGATCGAGAAGCGTCGAGATTCTTCCGAGTCTCCCTCTTCTGCCTCAACACTTCTTCTTCCCTCGCTGTAGCCAGGCTGGTATCGCTCAGTAGCAAGCGACAACAATCAAAATCGATCGTTACCACCCGATACAACCCCGTATTGTCTGATACGGAGCTAGATCAACGGTACCGCCCAATAGCAGGCGGTCCACATATTGGTTTGCTAGCGAACTGGTACGTATCGCCCGTATCATTCGAAATTAAAATCTCTGCCTAGAACACTCCTAAACACAAAACTACTATGAAAGTGAAAATTCTTCGAGATGAATGTTGCAGGCTCCCATTTAAAATTTTATCTGTGAGTGATCAGAATTAATCTCATGTGTTATACAGCTTTTACAAACTTTAGAGATTGAATTTGTTGGCAAAGAAAATATTGAAATTCCATGCATTTTAATTTTCTTAGTTACCTTTCCGATGATAACTGAAAATAGCCGACTGTACACATAGTTCTGCGACAGCATACTTGGCAGGTCTCAATACTTCACATACGTATTTGAAATTAATTTAGAACAATAGGCTCAATAAGTCAATATTTATTTTAGGTGGAACATATACCCTCCTATGCATTTCTAATAAGCCATGCCGACCAGCATGGGTCAGCACAAGTACCATAGAGCATAGAAAGGTATCAGCAGGCATCATGCCAATCCATTTAGTCATAGATTTAATGCATGGCCAAAGTTGCATCACGAAAGAGGTTATTGTTCTCTTCCTGCCAAACAAACAAAAAACAGTTGAAGCTTTAGATAATTTTGCTAAAAAGAAAGAAGGAAATAAGCAACTTGTCCCATCAATGTCAAAGGCCAACATAATTGCCTGCAAGAACCAAATAGAAAGTTGAAAAAAAAAAAACATATCATGACAAACTTCTTTGGGTGACATTGACTGCTCGGTCTCACAGTAAACTATGACAAACTGAGCCCAAGTGTGCACATGACAATGCTGCTCTTTATCATAATTTTAAAAATTGGCTGCCTCAATCTTAGATCGACCATAGCCAACTAAAAATCCCAATAAAATTTTGTTAGTCAGCACTAAGCAGAATATAATACATATTAGCATGCAAGATGATCTACATATCACGTAGTAACAAATATAATAACATAATACAATAGAAAGCAATAATGTATACAAAAAGATTGCAGGTAAATAACTAATAGGAGTCATAAAATACGAATATATAATGATAAAATAAATCATAGCACATATAAAATCATAAACTAATGCATATATGTAGCTGAAACTTACATCATCAAAATTACAACATATTAAAAAAATAACTTCAGACTTAAAATTTAATTGTTTATTATGAAATAATAAAAAATTAAAAATCAGTGTTAAATATTAAAATTTTGCCGAAATCCGATCCTGAAATCTGTCTCTTCCAATTTGACCAATTCAACGAGAACCCAGTTTTAGCTTAAATAGCTTATCATGTTTCCAATTCTGATTTTTAGAACAATTCTGTTAAAAATCATGAATAGGTCATTTCAAGAATGCAAAATTTTGTCACGAAGTTTTCTAAATCTGTTTCTGGTATAAACTGTTTTGTTTCTAATGAGAAATCATTCCATCAAAATTAAGCTCATTACCTGTATAAAGTTGAACGTGCAAAATTACGCCTTAGAAATCTGGCCACATGATCAACAGCCCAACAAAACACAGGTATGAGAGCAACTGTCATTTGAAAAGCCATCAACAAGTATTAGTAAATAATGAGTATTACGGAGTTCTAGGAATTGACAAGTTAAAGGGACAAATTATTTGAAACAACTCACACTTCAAGTGTAGCTTAGATGTAATAAGTGTAATACAATATATGAAATGGATAAAATCCTTCGCTCCAATGACCGTCTGTAACCATGTCTGAATAGCAGGCAGGTTCCATGCCCTTGGTTTCTGTAGAGAAAAAATAAATAAATCATATATACACAATGGTTATGTGAAATTACCCTGCCCAACTAATATAACAGAAATAAAACTACATAACGCAGAGCTTTTAGTTGTAATTACTATTATACCAAACTCACCCCATAGACTGTGTATAGTGAACAAACTGAGGAACATGCAGTACCCAGCAATGACAACCGATATGCCTTGTTTGAAAGATTTCTCGGCGCAACTGGAAGCATTCCGAGTGTAGCAACAACTAGTACCTGACACAAGCATATTTCCAAATTAATAGAAGAGATGGGAAGCAATATAAAGAAGGCACAGCATGATACTACAATCTATGTAACAATCAACTTCAGGGAAAATATATACATATATAAAACACAAGCACTAGGATATATGAATCAAAGTTTTTTAAGATTAGATGTTAGTTACCAGTTTCTGTGAGAAAAAATGCAATTTACAGAAAAAAAAAAAAAACAAGTTTATGATCTCATCCTACGTGGGAGACTTCGGAATCTACAGGATCTGCAGCATAGTAGAGCTAGCAGAAGACTGCAAAACAATTTTATAAACATGAAAGTTAATATACAAATTTTATTTGCTATTTAATCTATTATTATACATTTTTAAGCCTTGTGGGTTTAAATACATGACAACACACTGGTGCATCTTTAAGTGTCCAAACAGTCATAAGATCAGATAAATTCTTCTTGTAGACACAAACATCTAGATGCCCTACAAGTCATATAGCCAAAAGTGTTCAGGCTCATGGTCCCCAGCCCATATATGTTCCCAGTGCATACTGAATAACCACATGGTAATAGCCACTCCTAGGATCAGGAATCATGGATCCCCATCATCTCAAACTGCTGCAGCTAGCTGTTGTCATCATCGGCAGGCCTCCTGAAAGCACTTAAGAAGATGGACACTTCCCAAGTACTTCCTACCTTTGTACTTATCTATATGTACACACATTATAGATATGCACACGAGGACATTTACTGGGCCCTACCCACACCCATTTTTGTTCCACTTCAACCTCCTGACAAACTAAGCTAAAGAAGCAACAGCAGAAAGATGGGAACAAGAAATGAACAAATTTACCATAGACAAAGATAAAACCCACCAAATTTCTTCATGTCATCAGGTTATCTTGCGCTCCTATGAAATGAGCTAAGATACAAAAAAAGACTCTAGTTCACGTTATATATTTTCTTCAACCCTACATTGATTGTGAAAAAAAAAGATACCATCCGTTCCATAATTTTTTTTCAGAATTATAAAAAGCTTAACAAGGAAAACTGAAGTCCAAGCTCACATCAAAAAACTAATTAGTCCACTATGTTTCTTGATATCCACTTGAGTGTACCTGATCGATAAGAAAATTCTTGTCTAATAAGAACATCAATTGGGACCTGCTCTGATTGAAACAATTATTGCTTGATCACTCAAACGATTGCAGATTGTGCAAAGCTATGCTGATTGGAAAACAGGCTTCTTATTTTACTCAACGGATGCAGATCTAGCAGCTACATCAATGTAAACCTACTCTTTAAAAATGCACAAGGCTCCCATTAATGCAGGGTTTGGGAAGGGTGGATGTACACAACCTTAGCTCTCTATTTTGGTATTGCATTACATGCATTCTTCAACACGCTTATATTCTATGTGTACATTCTATAAGAATAATGAATTTAGAGCAGGTATGTTGATTACAAATTCTATCAAAGACTGAAATATCATTTAAAGAAGAACACAATCAAGCACAATATGCTATAAACAAAGACAAAAACCCTGGCAATCAAACACTAGTAGTATGTGCTAGTACTTGTGTTTGGCCATTTGGCAAGGAAATGTTTTACATACCCAAGCATTGACAGAAAATTGTATAGATCGTTGATCCAGCCTCAATGAATTTACGTTCCTTCCTGTTGATGGAGCTCTTCCAGTACTTCCACTACCGGACCCTGGACAACATGTTTAAAGTTCAAAGATATGTTTTCTTTTCTAAAATAGGATGCCTAAGATATGTCTGTACAAAATCTAAAAGGAATTTCTATGGCAGAATATTGTACAGTATAAGAAATGAAAAGCCTTCTGAGTTCCAATCCACCTGAATTTTGTGGCCTCAAATTTTGAGCAGTAGTTTGCGATGAAGGTCCATCTGATGCTCTTGATGATTGAGAAGAACTAGTGGAAGACATGGCCTCCACAACTAGATCAGGATCCTAGAATATAAATTGTGATCAGAACATGAAAGGCAAACCATGTAATTATATTTTGGGTCATCTTGCAACATTAGCTGCTTTTGGAAGTAGCTACAAGCTATAAAGGCAATCTGTGGATAAGTAGCTTCGGTTATGCAAAGATTACCCATATGTACATATTATACAAGTCAGATTATGGAAGATCATCAATTTATACAGGCAGACTGTCCATTTTGGAGAATTTTAGTTGTTTGACCAAAAGAAAGTCCTTCAATTCCCAAGAATACCTGTCTGCATTATTTTGCGAAGATACCAGATTTGAAATGAATGGGTCGACCAATGTCCAATCTAGCTTTAAAAAATTCTAAACCATTATGATTACCAACAGACAATCAAGATAATAACCAGTGTAAGAATCTCAAAAGCAGTTAAAAACCTCGCACAGACTGTCCATTCTTTATGTTAACATTAGAAATAACAAAATTGAAAAATGAAGCATGAGAAGTAGAACAATCAGGTAGTGGAGCGGCGAAGGTTGAAGGCCAGAAAGGGTGGACAAGGCAGGCATGTGAAGAGATACGTTCACTGCCAGTGTTAGCTTAGTGAAGGCAACAGAAGACATCACAACCGAATGGCCAACAAATATGATGTGAGTGGTTCAAACATCTTGAGATGGACCTTACCCACTGCTGTCCAGGTGTGTCTGTGTGGACTGTAAGCATGTCATCATTTTCCGATTGGGCAGCCAGAATTTCAGGGTCAAGAACGATAAATTTTTCCATCAAATCCACAAAATCAAGTTCAAGTCTATGGAATATAAAAAATTCAAGAAGTACTAGCCCCATAGCTTAATAGGCAAGCAGGAAAAGAATAGATGTTACCACCGTCTGCTTTAGATCCGACTGTGTGCAGGCTCTGCATGAGAGAGGGAAAAGGAAAAGAAAAGGAAGATTTCTAATCATTATATTTAGGTGAGGAGAAGGAAGAGGCAGAGAGAGAGAGAGAGAGAGAGAGAGAGAGAGAGAGAGAGAGGGCAGAAAATGAGGGATGCAATGTATCAGCAACTTTAGAATTTGAATTGAAAATTATGTCGATCAAATCAAAATAACCGAAATGTTATAAATCCTAACTCAATTAGGTTTAAGGTTGTCACTGTATGTGACGGCCCTAATCTTGATTCATACCCATCTGAATCAGGGCCAAACCAGTCCTTGGTCAGGATATGGTTCATCAATAGGTATAACCATAAACATCCCATGAGGCTGATATATGATAATCATTTGACTGGAAGTCAAAATCTTGTCCCTTCAAGAACATCAATATCGTAGCCTAGCGATTAAACATGACAATCAATAATCACATCAAATAAAAAAATTTTAAGCTAGATGATAATTTCAGATTTCAGCATAGCTTAAAAGTAAAACCACCAACACCGGGACCTATTTGATCTAGTTGGAGTTCTAATTTTTGCTATGTTAACGAGGAGCATGAAAGAGTCCTGCCCATTTGCTTCTTAGAATCCCACTAGCAGACGACAAACAGTGACTTGAAGCTTTAACATTATCCATAGTAATTGATTATTTATCATGTTATACTCATCTTCCAAGCATAGATTCCATCAAAGAATATTAACACCAGTGGGGAGTGTTGAACAAAATTGACAAGGAAACGGATTCATGGACTCATGAGAAAAGAATATTAATTATAAATAAGCGAAAGCCAAAACTAAGCATCATAGAATTAAGTTAAAATCCATATAAACACATCAAACTCCAAGAGAGAAGTTCAAGTATTAGACAGTAAAAGATGAAGCCCTTAGGTGTCACCACAAAAGCTAAACCATAAATTAACAACTTGCTGGTTTCATATGAAGAACAAGAATCGAACCTTTCACTTATAGAAGCAAAAAGCTGCGGATCTTGACATAAAAAAATGCTGAAAAACATACCATAACTAAAAACGTAAATTTTCATCAAATTAACCAAAGCAACTGAAAACCACCAAAAAAAATTGCCAACGACTAAACCTTAGTTCACGAACACATTACTCTCTCAACGACAACCGAAAACGAACTGACAGATCCCACAAAAGGACAACCTCTCCGCGATCTTCGCCTCGGCTTAGCCATCAAGAAACGACGAAGGAGCAAGAATGGATCAAATCAATCCGATGAGAAACCAAGAAAGGAAAGGAAGAGTGATCGAAGGCGTACGATAAACCGCTGGTAGAACTTGCGCTTGAAGTGGTCGACGACGTCGGATCGAGCGGCCATGTGGGGCGGGATCAGGACGTTGGACCAGTACTCCGCCCATCGGGGATCGTTGTCGTAGTCGTACGCCGCCACCGCGATCCTCTTCAGCCGCTGCGGATCCCTGTCCTCCTCCTCCCCCATGGCCTTCTCTCTCCGGATTCGCGGCGATGGATCGACGAAGAACGAGAGGCCGGGGAATTTTTAGGTAGCTTTACTTTTGGTCTTCTCTCGTCGCGGTCGGGAATCTTCTTAAACCCACGATTTAGGTCTTCGAGCAAATGGGTCGCGCTAACGGAGCTTTTCGTGGATCGGATCTATCTTCGCGGATCCGAAATCAAAACTGGTCCGATCACCAACCGATTCGGACTCATATTGCGTGTTGATTACAGTATCTTTTGTCGTATCACGACAAAACGGTCATTAATGTTTGGAAGCTTCGGATCCGACAAAACCTCACACTCATCATCTCCTGCAGGACCTCGGTGGTGGCGGAGTAGCTGCACGGCGACGACAGAATCCTGACCCCTTTATCGTCCGCCAGCGACGAGACCCGGAGGGACCACTTCGAAGCGGTCGTGAGGCCGGCGGCACGGCCCACGAGCTCAGCCCTTCCGTCTGCGCTCGCGCACAGTTGGCTCAGCACCCCCAGGTTGAGCTCCGTCGTCGTCAGCTCAAGCTCCACAATCTCCTTCACTCCACCGGCCTCTACTATCTTGATCCGATTCCTTCCCCATCCGCAAGCATGTAGCAGGACCTGCAGCGCGGCTTTGGTTGCTTGTTGAGAGATCCGATCGCGGACGAGGGATAACACAGCTCGGAAGAAATCGGGCTTCAGTTGCTCTAACACTCTCGAATCTGCTGCCTCGATCACGGACTTCTAGACCAGAGTTGCCGTCGATCTCATGTCGCGGTTGTCCCCCGCACCATGCAGCAAGATCCATGTCATCGAGTCGATGATGCGGCGATCGCCGTCGACAATGGGTTTCAAGTCATCAGGAGGTACTCGGAGGGAGTGGAGAACACCGAGCGCCACGTCGATCCGATCCATCGGTTTCCACAAGCATCGATCACGTCCGCATATTGCAACAATAATCTAATTCGAAAACATTTTCTAATATTTTAATGTCATTAATGTTGATTTTTATTAAGAATATAGATTAATAGATCATAAAATTATATCGAGATCTTATCTAATGATCCAATTCGACATTTTATATAGATAATTAGCAAATTATTGAGACATTCAACTAAAGAATTGCTAGGATAGACTGGGAGATTTTAATCCTGAATCTGTCAATCTTGTATCTACCATAAGGGGCACCAAGTCAGTCAATCAGAGTTTGATCCCAAAAGATGTCACACAGCCTTTATGAGGTTTTAATGCTTCAACAATAGAGAATTTGGAAGAACAGAAAGAACATGAACAGCTCAATCAAGCAATAGTTCTAAGTGATTCACCAGTGGCAAATTGCCAGTTTACTGAATGCATTATGCCAAAAAGATCTTACAAAGACAACCTCAACAGTTCAGGAAAGGTGTAAGATTGTTTTGAAATAAACAAAGAATTGGCGAAACCAATTGTATGATTCCAATTACGAAGTGAAATTAATTACATCAAAAATTGATATAGATCATGACTGAAGGGCAAAAAAATGAATACAATGCTCATGGTCGGCTCAGTTAGTTCGACTGTAATCACTGTCATGTTCTTGGCTGGCAAATCCCATCTTCTGAAACATTCGGATTTCTTCAGACTGCTGCGACGAATCAAAGACTTCACTCTGGCCTGGTCGGACACCATTGTTTATGTCTAAATCGGCTAAGCTTTCGAGAGCTCTCACCACCTAGTACAAGAGGAAATAACATAGTAAAGAACAAATCAGTAAGAAGATCTCCTTCCGGTTCAAGTCAATGCAGTGGCGCAACTAAGCATCCACAGTGTGAAACAAGTCAGTGGCAGGATTTGGTTTTCTGGAAAATAGTTGTTTCAAATTTTTTTTTCTTTCCGGGATATCCCTGCCAATTTAGATTATTTGGTTGTATGGTTCAGGCTTTACCTGTCCCATTCGAGGCCTCATGGTTGATGAATGCCGAGTGCAAGCAGCTGCTATTTCAATCATACGAAACATCTCATCTTTGTTATAGTTACCATCGAGCCTAGGATCTGGCAGATCTCCAAAATCTCCATTTTCAAGTGCTTGAATTAGCAATGGTCGAGCCTGAGATCGGGTATTGAATTCAAAATTTTTGGTCAACACTGACTTCCTTGCAACGATAAGAGATTACTTTTGGTTGCGCAGCAGCAAACACACACAATGCCAATACAAAGAAGGGAAAAGATACTATTAACACAGTAAAACTATTTTTTTCTAAGATATATTGCAGATTAGCATTAAGTTGTAGCCAGGAAACCTTTGAGGTTCAAATAGAATTTAGAGTTCACAGGATTGATTATTCTAACTATAGAGAGTTATGTCACATGATGGCAAAATCCTCGAGTAAGAGAATTTCCATTGTATGAGTTAAATATATCACAAGTCTTCACCTTAAGTTTTCCCGATTAACAAGAACAGAAATTTATGCTAACACAATGCTCATTAGAAAAAAAGAAACCGTGCAGATGGTGACCCTCTCAGAATGAACACACAAATTTGTAACCTGAGTTGATTCTTGGTAGTGAAACATGTAACTAACATTACATATAATTCCACTAATCTAAAGGATGAACTGTTAGAATGTGTTCGATCTGATGACTAGGAAATGAAACTGCATAAAAGAAGCTTAGTCCATCTATAACCAGTGACAGCCAACTATAAAATTACTTTCTGTAACTCTCTGTTGAAATGAAACCATGCCAGACGCAAACTTCTATCTTCTGTCTAACCTATTCGATTATTTTTCACAGAAATGGACAATAAAGTTCCTTTTTCATTATGGATTGGGCCCAAGAGCTCATATGATAACAGAATTGCTCGCTCAATATCTAATGTATGGTTTGTGCCTTATTCATGTGATATGTGTGTAAGAAACTCAGCTTTTGTCATGACAATATAAAACTAGGTCCTACTTTTCCATGGTCAGATGTCGGGTACCTTATTGTATCCCCAACATAGTTCATGGAATCAACAAATTCCGACATGATACAGCCAAGTTCGACCTGATTTTGGTCAATTTCTTGATCTTATACTCAAGAATCAGTCGAATTGACCAGAATCAATTGAGCACAAATGGAGCTGACCACAATTCTAACCAATATGAAACCCTGAAAAAATAAAATGGAGGGAAACAAAAAGAGAAGGATAATAAGATGGAAGTCGAGATGAAGAAATAACAAGAAGGAAACCTATTTCTGTAACTATGAAGTAAAAGAGAACATGATGTCACTACATTGCTTGTTATTCCCCAAAACTATTGCATCAGTTGCCTATCACCACCACTATAATATTCACCATCAACCTTGAGACCCATTGATATCTTCAAAGCAGTATGTACTGCATTGTCAAATGGCATAACCTACTTTACACAATATGCATAACAAGTTTTACTAACTCTTATTTTCTCAGGGTTTTTATATAAGCTAACAATTCAAACCAATTCTTAAATTCCTTTTCTCATTGGACTATTAGCCATTTCTTCACGAATAACAGACCAAGTTGGGATCGCATATAAATAATTACAGTTGCTTGCTTTGTAGCTCCATTCACACAAAAGCTCAATGCTTCCCACTAGTAATGATGGATGTTTATTCAAATGAGAACATTGCAAATTTTAACTAATAAGCTTTTGACATAACAGAAAATAATGAAAGGTTATAGGTATGGAACTTACCCACTCAACAAGACTCTCATCACCGACAGGTTGTGATGTATCAACAGGCTTCCGCCCTGTAATAAGTTCTAAAAGAACCACACCAAAAGAATACACATCTGAATTAGACGTCAACTTTCCACTAGTTGCATACTCTGGAGCCAGATATCTGCAAGAACAATGCATTTTTTTTGGTCAAAAATCAAAAGTGTTGCGATCATTGAAGGAATTGTTCCTGGAATTTCTAGCCAATAGGTAGTAAGATATCCCGATTTGGCAAGGTTTACCTACCCGAATGTGCCCATTACACATGTGGTCACGTGTGCGTTAGCATCCACAGCCATCCTTGCAAGCCCAAAATCAGAAACCTAATATATTGATAAATCAATGACAAGCTTGACAAAATTTTAGAAAACAACAGCATCACATGTTCAGAGTAAGCATGTTATGGAATATGGATTACCTGAGCTTCAAAACTGTAATCTAATAGAATATTTGAGGACTTTATATCTCTGTGGATTATCCGTGGATGGCCTGACACAAGATTTAAGTTGATGCAGATTCCTTAGTTAGTGTCTAATTATTTCAATGCAATATTATGTACAGAGCAAGAAGAAAGGAAATAGGAAATTACAATCTTCATGAAGATATGCTATTCCCCGAGCTGCCCCAACAGCAACCTTAACCCTTACAGTCCATTCCATTATCGGCATTCCCTTCCCTGCAAATGCAATTCCAACTAAGAATGCACATTGTTTTTGATGGAGATAGTTATAGATGCTTTGTGCAATTGCCAAATCCAATGTTGTAAAATATTTTTCTCACCATGAAGATGATAATAAAGAGTTCTATTGGGCACATAATCATAGACGAGCAATCTCCGATTCTCCGAAACGCAGTACCCGACAAGTGAAACCAGGTGGCGATGGTGTACACGACTGATAGTTTCGACTTCTGATTTGAATTCACGCTCCCCCTGTGCACCACCAACTTTGATCTGCTTCACAGCCACTTCTCTTCCATCCCGTAACCGTCCTTTGTATACACAACCACATCCACCTTCACCTAAAAGATTCTGAGTTGAGAAGTCATTTGTTATGATTGATAGCTCTTCCAATGTAAACCACAATTTTGTGTGTCCTAACCCTAGGTCTGATGGTGAGTAATGGAAACCATAGCTTCCTTCGGAACCATGTCTTATGAGAGGATATGATGGAGATCTTGCACGGGATGATTCTATGAGAGGAAAAAGAAAACTAATTAGTTCAACAACTTGTCATGGCACGTAATTGAATGCTTTCTGCTAGACACTAGAAATAGATTGTAGCCAGCAATCATCTAATGCTAGAGTTTCAAATAACATGTTTGCATTAATCTTGCTGATTGTAGGTAAAAAGGAACTCCAGGCCTTACCTGATGCATGTGAAGATGCCGGTGAAGCCAAAACAAGATTTCCACGATATGCAGTAGGTGCAAATGGCTTCTTATGCTTCTTCACAAGCCACACAGCTGCTCCAACAAAAGTAAGCATCACAAGACCTGCTACCACTGCAACTGTTACAACAGTTTCAGAAGTGTTCGCGGCACTCTTCAGGGCATTGCTGCTTCCATGAGAAGAACCTGTATGCTTTGAAGAATTGGATGAGCTCGGGACATTGGGCTTAATTGGAGCAGGTAAAGGTAGTGACGGTGGGCTTCTAGGGGGCATTGAAGAAGGCACAGGAGGGGTCGAATTGCTGATATATGGAGGAGGAGGAGGAGGCGGGGAGGGAGCTTTAGGTGGTGGTGCCAATGGGCTTGCAGGTGCAGAATTAGGGGGAGGAGATGGTAAGGCTGGCGGTGGTGGTGGCGGTGATTGGTAATAGATCGGTGACATAGGAGGGATAGCGGCTGGTGGAGGTGACAATGGCGGCGGAGGCGTAACTGCAGGAGGGGCAGCAGAAGGGGGAGGCGGATACAACTCCGGAGTTTGTGGCGGAGGCGGAGGAGAGGAGGCCGGCGGTGGTGGAGTATAGGCATCAACTGGAGCACTCGGTGGTTGAGCAGCAGGTGGCGGCGGTGGAGGCAGCGAAGGGGGATCGGCATTGGAAGTAGAAGGTGGGATCGAAGGTTGTGATGGATTGTAATAGTCACTAGGCTGAGACTCTGGCGGTGATACGTCAACTGGCGGTGGTGGTGGCGGCGGCGATGAGTAATAAAAAGCTGCCATCTTTATCTTCCCCATCTTCAACAAGACATCCTCTAATCTCTTCCAGAAAAGTTCACGAGGAGCATCAGCAACGCTTGCTGTCGACTTCCACGGCATCAAAATCTCTCTCTCATTGCATATCCAGAACCAGAATCAGCGAACTTCTCAAGAACTTGAACCCTTGATCCACTCCAACACCAGAGTTGAGCACTCAAGATTAATCCCACTTTTACGGATCTTCTTCAAGGAAAGACCAAAATCTCATCATAATCTTCGTCGAACTCAATAAAACAATGGATAGGATTCTCCTCCCTAAAACTCATCAAGATCCTATCTTTTGGAAACTTTTACCTACAAAGACAAGTCGCCTTACGATCACAGAATCCAATCCACGCGGGTACGAACTCCGTGAAACAAGGCAACCCGAAGAAGTCAGAACAGGACATTCGAGAACAAAGAACCAAACCAAGAAGCCACCGTCCTTCCTCGACCGTAAACGGGAGACAAACGTGACGCGACTTGGGGGAATTCCAATATCTTAGTTTGGGAAGGCTCCTCCGCATTATGAGCTAGCTGGAAACCAAGACCAAGCTTTCAAGTCATGGCGACTGCCAGCTCTCGGGGCACTGTCATTCCCAGTGAGATGAGCAAATAGAGATATCTTATTCCATCCCGGGGAAAACTTCACCAACCGGCTTGGTAAAAGCCCGCGCACTTGCTCGGGTTCGACAGTTCGAGCTCCTGGGTCAACGCAGCCCAGCCTGTCCGTGGCAAAACAAAGTCCACAAGAATCTTTCTTGGATACAAAACAAAAAAAAAGAAGAGGTGACAAGATTTGGATTTCACCGCACAAGATGCCACCGACGGCAAGAAGAATTTTGTGATCCAAAGTAGTGTCTTCTTCAGATCTCTTTAGACCGAGATGGATGGAGAGGCTCCACTTTTCAGCACTTCGCTGTGCAAACTGTCTGCAACCATTGAATGACTGGAACAACAAAAATTCCATTTTGCAACCATTGCTTAGCTAGTTTGCATCTCATATATAATTCCAGGCATCAACAATGAATCAATTGATCTTACTACATATTCGAATGATTGAGTCTGACTTTTCGCAACCAAATGTGAATCACACGCAATTTTTTTTATTCTGAAGAGTAGGCCTACTTAGAGAAAGGGGAATGGCATTCCCAACACATTGTTCTTCGACACTTTCTTCTCCAACCCAATTAAAGCTCTGTATTGCCAATCAGAATTCTCTGTCTGATGAATGTGTCCCAACAACATTCCCCATTCATTTGGGTTTGTATGAGAGGAGGCTAATTATATATCAGGGAAGATTATTAGGACAAACCTTCGCACAAATTAGTTGCAGAAACATGGATTACATCAAAACAAAAACAAGCTTGTGGACTTGCAGGTGCAGTTAGATTAATGATACATCTCGCTCACGTTTTGTGGCTTGGACAAAGTCCATTCTTTCCTTTGTCGTGTCCCCAGGACTGCATGAAGGAGTCTGAAAACCTAGTGATACTTTTCCTTCTCCTTCATTTCACTCTAAGATTGAAGAAAGAAACCTGAAAGCATGAACCGTGCTCTGCTTGCTGTAAACATGATTCTGATTGTTTGTAGCTGTCTTGGGGTGGTGGGAGTTTGCGGACATGGTGGCAGACAACCAGAGCTTGAGCTCATTAACTAAAGGTGATTAGATTAATAGGAAGAGTACGCACTTCTGAACATGGATTCTTCCTTGTTCTTTCTGCACATGGAACAGCCATGTCTTGTCCACCCCTCCCCCCTGAAGTCTTCCGAGACTTTCCATCGCTTTCTTAATTATTGAGGTTGGTGAAGGCCAGAATCCCACCGCAAGCTTCGTTCTGAAGTTCCATGACAAAGGAAATGATTCTCACGATGATGCTAAAAGAAACCATCTAAATTGATTCTTCTACAGAGTTAGGATTTTACTGTAGTATATACACTTAGGTACCGGTGAAGCTTTAGTAAGTCTCTCAACAATGTGTTTTAGCCTCTGCATGATATGAGGGCTTTGTGCACAAGATTAGATAGAGAAACAAGTAACATTGCACCAGCCAAGACAATAGTCTACTCCCTCAGATCATCAACAATGTGTGGATGGATGTACAAGTGATTGAGAGAGGTGACATGGTGATGAGCTCACAAACAACCAGATGCAGTCTCTTTACTTGTATGGATAAGATTGCATACATTGATGTTTTCCTAACTTCTCAGTCCAACACAATGCTCTATGTGACACCAAAGCTTAGATTGAATGATAAGCAGATTCAATTCTCAAGATGTTTTCCAAAAAGGTTCTCCCAATTTTGTTCTCGCAAGCCAAAAAAAAAAAAGGAAAAACCCCCAACTTTGGAATGTTTGGTATATGTTCTTGTTAGGAATCTGCCTTCTTCCGCATGTGAAGAACAGAGTCCGATCATTTATTTAACCATTCTCTCTCTTTTTTTATTTAGTGTTTGATGTTGATGATGTGCTTTTGATTGTTGGATTGGCGAAGTGATAGGGAAGATATTATCGATCAATCATCATTCAGTACATGTCTTTCACAAAATAAATAAAAATATTATCTTCATCTTTTATCGTCTATTTCCTCGAAGAATATATCGTTCATTTGCTAGCTAGTATAGAAGCTCATTTTTAATATAATAAATTTGAATATCGAAAAGATGGATTCAAAAAATCTTATCCGTACAAGTGACATCAATCCCCTCGTATACTCAATATTTTCACCTCTGACTTAAATATCAATAGCATCTTCCAATAACACAAAATATGTTGAGATTGATTTTGAACACATTAAGGTTTATGTATAAAAATTAAGTTAGATTTACCCAATTGGCGCACATCCATTTTATTTGTATGTAATTTGATCCAGATATATTTTTTTAATCAATTTATTCCTTAAAAAACCTGTTTATTCAATCATTGACATACAGAAATTAAGTATATCCATGGATTAGATCATAGAGAGTATGAATACACATGTTGCAATACATCGAGCATTTTTGCAATACCTACGACTCCCAAGCAGGTCTTTGCCCTTAAGCAGATTAAGAGAGAGGTCATGTCCTTCCCTTCCAGCAAAGGGACAGCCACTCTTAGCAAAATGCTCTACGAAACAAAAGGCCCAGAAACCATTGTAATTGGACTACAAGCTAATTAACTTATTTCTTGATGCAGAGAAATCCTGGCCACACTTGATCGAACCTCCACATACAGTGGGGAAAGAAACGACTACAATTAAAATCAATAACAAATGTGGATTGGCATGTTTGTAGAAGAGTAAAAAAGCTCAATTCCCATAATAAAATGGGAGGTCTTCTTCTGAAGCAAAATCTCTGGCTTACAAGAAAAACCTCCTGCGGCTCGTGTCCATCTCCGGCTAGAATCAAATGAAAAGCATGGTAAATTTGATGGAAAAAGCAATAAATCCCAGAACATGGTAAATTCTATACCAAGATCACGAAAGAGTACCTTGTGAACCCACTCATACTCTCCACCCTTTGAATCAAATGTTCCATGTTGCAGGTTCCTCAATTTAAGTGTAAAGCGAGGGCCACACTCCTGCATTTTCAAAAAGAATAAAATGTGAACAAAATACCATGTCAGATTGTCAAATCAAATAATCAATCTCCCAGGTCACAATTCAACAGCTGTTGAGTGTGGTCAGATAACTAAGCAGTAAAGTTTACAGGAATACTCCAGGTACAGAGAAATTGCGTTGCTAGTGTAACAAAAAGGGGAATAAAAATAACCATAACATAAAACAGTCTTCAAACATTTAAAAATTGGGTGAGAAAGCATCATGGTGTGTGTGTGTCTGGTCCAAGTAATAAATATTGTATAGCATATCATCAAATGACAAAGTGCGACACTCATGTTAAACAGTACCTGAAGCCGTACAATCACTTTCTCTTGAGTTATATTCTTGCTCTTGGCAGCCTTGTCCTTGGAGTCATCTTTTTTCTCTTTGGCTTCAAATATATACCTAATAATTGCAGAGAAAATGAGACATAATTCCAGATGGCATAAATAATTAAAGGGTTTACATACAAGTCTACCCAAACAAAAGAAGAAACACTAAGTATATGTTGAGATCAGTTCATGGTACCAACATTAAGTATGTGACTGTGTAAAGAACCTTAAAAAACATAATGGAAAAAAAAGAAGAGAATCTCAACTTTTAAAAGACTATTTAGCATTCCTCCTTGATGTTCATTTGACTAGTAGAATTCACATCGCACAGCTGAACAAACTAGAGACAAAATTCTACAGGAGGGAGGATCTCCCATCCAAGAAGAACATTCATGATAAGATGAAGCCCTTCTCCAATATTAGAAGTGTTTCATCCTACTTCGGAGCCATCTTTACACAATGTTATACAATTTGTTACATCCATAATTCCATCAGCAATTTCAACATCTACATTATTTATTTCAGTTTCTATGAAACTTGGGAAAACCACAATGGTTACTACTTTTTTCTTTGTTTTCAGGATCATTTTTATAGTCAGTTTCTAGATATTACTGATTAGAGCATATACATCATAATTCAGTGATACTTCTGACCACTAGAACTCTGTTTAGCTTCCCACAGGAAGCTTTACAGAAATCTCAGTTTTCATATTGTTCGGAAAAAGTAGTTTTCATTACGATAAATAATTAGTCGGCAATATATATCACCACAGGTGTTCCGGCAAAAGATCTAACAGTTGTTGGACCCACATTGGAATCAGACTCGAGATCTAATAGCTCTTAATTTTAAAGATGACAAACAGCTTTCCTCAAATAGCACAGATATTTCAAAGACATACTGATATTTGCTAACCATCTAAGAGACCAGCCACCGACATCTGGACCAATATTCTCCACTGTTCCCAACTCAATCTAGGTGACCATCTCTGGTTTCCTAAACATGTCCATGTTTTCCTCGACCAACACCTTGAACAATAGTAGCTCAAATTAATTCCTAAGCTAGCACCAAATGACCTTTAACGGTCCAAGACCTCTAAATAGGCCCATTATTTCACTCTACCAGCACAAAGAATACACTAGACAATAAGAACCTGAGCAAAAATTGCAAAGGTCATTTAAACAAAGTATGTCTAGAGGCACTTGAAGAAATTCAAACGGTTACTAAGAATATACTGCCAGTGTTCAAAGCAAGTCCTTGAAAGCAAAAAAAGGTTCAATGATGAGACATAGAAGAGCTACTATTGATATGGTTTGAGAAAACTTCCAGGTTCTGCATAAGATCCTCAACATATTTTGTAATAACAAATATAAGTAGTCAACAAAATAGATATACCTGTGATGTCTAAAAAAGATGAAGTCTCGCTGGTTATGGAATGTTACAACTCGACGACCACGAAAGTTGGGGTCTTGAGGGAATAGTGATTGTATCATCCTAAAAAGAGTCAAATTCAAATAATCAATAGAGGTAGGAGAAATATAAGTTTGATAAAGAAGGAAAAAAACAAGAAGAGGAAAACAAATCCTTATACTATAAAAGGAGAAATGAGAGTATCATTTGACATCTTGAATTAAGTAAAACTTTAACCTTCCAACACGATGACCAAGACGTGTGGTGAAGTTGTTCAGTACTAACTCCGGCTTATGTTCTGTAGGATTTCCATGATTCTGGTAGCCAAAATAAACCCATAGTTAAAGGGATGTGTATGATGTATATGAAACTAAAAACCAATATTTTAAATAATGTAGCAAAACAGTTGAAAATGAATGTTTATAAAGCATTAAACTTCCAGATATTTATAAATTAGACATCTATTATGTAATGCTTGCACATATGCTGATAAATTAATAGGAAATCAATTTATGGTATGGGCTACTCTGCACTAAAAGTCATTCGATTGAGAATATTTGTTAGAGCCTTCTGTGGATGCTTAGGGCATGTCACAGATGCGCCAATCATCGAGACATTTTATAAGTATCACAAGGGCAAAAAAATCACAGATGCAACTTTCATATTATTGGTCCATACATAATATAAAATTGCCACAATTCAAATCGACAAAAATTCATTCCACCGACCGTAGTACTATAACAACTATATCAAAAGTACAACTTAGAGATGTGGCAATAGTCATATATAGTAACTAATTTGCAGTAAAATGCAGAACAAGATCTATATTTCCAAATTGACATACATGAACAATGACAATGAGGAACAAGGTCAAGCAAAATTTACTATTATACTACTGATTTGCCTTACTTGAGAAGGCATTCTAGTAATGTCCTAGAATGATACTGCTAAGCAGCATATATCAACGAGGGATCCATGCCAAGCCAAAACAATGCAGGTACGCCATCGGCATGGCATGAACCCCATTTTAGGAACAGCTTGACTGGAAACTCAAATCAATATTCAGGAGATTTTTGAGACAATTTAAGGATCTCCAAGGGGATCAAAGGCACCATAATAGATCTAGTTTGGATTACTATTTATTAAGTTTATTAATGAATTTTTTATTATTGCTTTATTCCAAAGGATCTTAAACTTTTTTTTAATGCATTTTCCAATTTTTTGAACTACTATGCAGCTGGGATATTATGATACAAGTAGTGCTCATCAGGTTCAGAAGCTAAGATTTTGTGTGAAACTATAAGGATGACATTGTGGTTTATTTATCCTCTCCAAGACAGGTAATCATACAATATCATAAACTTCAGTAATTATTTAAGAAATATAAAACTTAAATGATCTGTGAATACTTGACAACATTGTACTTTATAAGTATAATAATCCAGGATGCATTTCTAAGATGTCCACATGTTTCAAAAGCGCAAGTAAAAATTTGAGTTCATATTGCCAGTGAAATAAACCATGCCAACTCGTACATACTATAGTTACTAAATGAGTGTATGGAAGCAAGAAGAGAAACTCCAAAGTATGATGGAACTCAGCTATTTTTCATGCATTTTTCAAGTGCAAGTGAATGTACCTTAATATCCTTCCGCAAGACTAATTTAGATAGTTTGAAATGTGCCGTAGGTCCATCAGGCAAGTTTATGATCAACAGAGCATCTAAAAAAACAGGTATTTAAAGACAGAATTACAGATGTAAAAACAAACAACAATCAATGACAAAACAAGAGTCACTATCTCCCCTGTTGCTTCTAACCTGGTTCCCTTCGATTTGAATGGACCACTACAACTGAAGTGAAGTCTTTGTTCTTTGCATATTCAACAATCTGCAATAAGAGAAACAATCATCATAATAAAGGCTCAGCAAAATAAGAAACCCGAATTTTGGTTCATCACAAATGCTTCACCTTCTTCAGTTCATAGGTTCCTCTCTTATGGTAATGAGCATTTGGAATCACAGACAATAACTCTTGAATGAAGGCAGGACCTCTCTGCAAGCATTTTCAAAAAAGTAAGAATTCAGCGGTGGCCTTAGCTCCTAGTAAATATGGATTCCACGAATCCTAAAAAATATTTAAAGATAGGGCAAGAAGGACACACAAATAAACAACGAAAGAAAAGGTAAAAGTGATGGAAAGACGAACACTAAAAACGTACTGTGGAATTGAAACGATTTGTGGTGATTAATATCTTTGGCGTCACTTCTTGTTTCAGGACTTGGCTAAATTCATCGGCATCATTCCCTGCAAATAACTGGACTAGCCATTATCAGGAATAATGGATCAACATCAAGTAGAAAGCAAGAGAAGAAAACAGTAACTGAACAGCACGCTCACCTCTTCATCATCAGGTCGACAGACCGTCTCATCGACCTCCCTGGTGTTCTCGATCGTCCGCGGCACCTTCTTCTCCGGAGGCTATGCATCAAGAAACAAGATTCATAACCCGAAAAGAGAAAGCCAAGCAAAAGGTGGAGATCAAAGGGGAAAGAACTTGCCTCCTCGCCGAGGTCGAGGGCTCGCTTGATGGCGGCCTCTCGTGCCTTGGCCTGCTTCCGCTTCTCGATCTTCTTCTCGCGCTTGAGCTTGGCATGGACGGCACTCCTCTTCTCCTTGTTCTTGATCATCGAGGGAAGAGTCGTCCCCTTCTTCTTCTTATCCCGTGTTTCCTGCTCGTCCACGTCACTCCCTTCCGCCTTCTCCCTCTTCCCCCCGCCGCCGCCCATCCTTGTACTTCAAAGGAGAAGAATCGAAGGAGGCGGGGGCGCACACGCGCGGCGGCAGGGAAGAGAACCGAAAGAGGAGGAGGGGGTGCACACGCGCGGAGGGAAGAGAACCGGAAGAGGAGGAGAGGGTGCACACGCGCGGCGGCAGGGAAGAGGACCGGAAGAGGAGGAGGGGGTGCACACGCGCGGCGGCAGCGGAGAGAACCGGAAGAGATGGGGTACATGGTTTTGATGATAGCGGCAAGGGTTTCCTTAAACAAGGACCAGATCCAGAATCCGGATCACGGTTCGGTCGAATCAAATTTATAATAACGGCCCGTTCGGCCCGAAGCCCATTAAATTGCTGTCGTTTCCGTCGACGGATCGTTGGCGGCCCGTGGAGAGGATCTATCCTCCGTCAGTAACAGTGTATTGGAAATCATCTGTCGATGGGAGGAAGACAATGACGTCCTTTGTCTTAATTTGACTCAAGTATTTGCAGAACTATTGTATTAACAGACTCTCCATCCTTATATCTTTACTTAATCACTGATGAGTAATTAAATTCATAAAAACAAGTTATATCATCTTAATTCCGATCACATGCAAACTAAGTCTTATTGCCTCCCTAAGCTGGATTTTAGGCTACAAATCATTCCAAATTCGATATTATTTGGATTCATATTAAAGTTAATTATAATTTCAGATTAATACACAAAACTTGAGCAGCATAAAATATCCAAAAATAAGTAAAAAAAAAAAATCTCATCTTCCTCTATAGATTCTATTTAATTGAATAAGATATATTAAAGTTAGGATTAGATTTGGTTATTAACTAATAAAAAGAAGTTCATTTATGGTATGATTATTTAAGTGATATATTGATCGGAAGGATTTTCTAAATTACTTATCATAAATCATTTATTCTCCCTTATAAATAAATAATATATATGAGACTCAATATGATATTATATGATATAATACGATGCAATATTACAAATATATTATCGACTTCCTTCGTTCTTAGTAGCCTTATAAAAAATAGAAAAAGAGAAGTTAACAATTATGACTTTTTTTTAGTACATCGATGCTGTTATGTTCTATGAATCAAATTATAAAGTGCATTATGTGAATCAAATAAATAAATGTATTTTGAATAGCAGCGAAATACATGGACCTCTATTTTTTTATCTCTATATATTTGATTTCATATTAAATTTATTTAGTATAATAGTATAATTATAATTCTATGCTTATAATTAGTATCAGCATCTTTTGTTTTGTGCTATTGATATATTTTTCTATCGTGTCTATTCTATCATTGATATCATAGGACAAGACATTAAAGAGAGTTGTAAGTGGTAACATAGATCGTTGTTGACGATATCAGAAGGAGTCGCAATCGTAGAACTCCAATTGCTAGCATGATGGTTTTTGCAATGGTCAAGAATGATGGTAGAGTCACGGTGATGTGTGTTGCGTGCTAGTCATAAATATCATACAAGCCAATCATGTTAGTAATGTCACGTGTAACATAACACGTAATATTTTTGTTTATTATTATTATGATATTTTCTCACTTTACATTGCTTGATGCATAAGTATATTATGATGTCCATGGATATGTGTAATGAGAATCAGATCGTGATGGGATCACGATAATGAGATTGATTCACATTTAAACATAGAACCTAAATAATCTTAGTCATAGGTTACTCGAGAGACACATCGAGATAACCAGACACACTTATGTGCTATATTTTTGTTCATATGATAGAAGCGGCTGGTCTCATAGCTGCTTGTGTTGGGACACTATGGATACAATATAGGTGCTCAACGGGGAATGAGTTCATTGATTGATCCGCTTATGGAATGTTGAATGATTGATAATACATTATCGCCAGGTAGTGATTCCGTAGTCCCAGTAGTGTATCTGGTACTTAGACTTAAGATACCAAGAATGTCCTATATGAGTGCTCCACTCTTTGATATCGGATTTATAGGTTTGGATGTCCCAAATCTAGCACAGTCGATCATTGAGAGTGGTAGTCAACCTTACGAGGGCTATTGAGTGTTGAAAGGAATATCTCATATGTTCTTACTCAAACAAATCCTCGATCAAGGTCATTCGGATTAAGAGAGAAAGAGTTCTCCGAGAAAATTTGATTAAAGCGAGACTCGAGTAGAAATTATATGGGTCTGACAGCACCATACCTGGTATATGGTCTTTGGGATATTAGATGGATGATTGACTATAGGTACATAGTAACTAAGGATAAACATGTCCAATGGATTGGATTCTCCTGTATCATCTGGGGACTACGGCGTAGTGGCCTAGTACATTCATAATCAACGAGTCGAGTGAATTATTATGGTGATAATAATTCACTAAGCCAGAAGGAGTTCTAACATGTATGACTCATAGCCAACTTAATATTAGGCTTAGAGGGTCACACACATATGGTAGACATCTCGATTAGTAGAGGTTCAGATATGATATATTCGTCGGAGCCCCTATCTTATTTAATATCTAATAAGCTCCTGAATTATTGAATCATTTGGATAAAAATCGATAAGAGCCCATGAGAGATTATTGGATAGAGATCCACTAATCTAAGTGACTTTGGTAGTTGGATGGAGATCCAATACCCAATAGAGGAGGATCCATTATGATTAAGTTGACATGGGACCTCTATAAATAAGAGAAAACTAGTAGTTCATAGGCTAGAGCCTTTTAGTTGCCTCTTATATTCTCCTCCCCCTATCCACCTTAGAGCAGGTCTAGAGTTTTGAGAAACATCGTCGCAGCCTTGCTATGCGGATCACCTCTCATTGGAGTGCGCTTGACCTCCTTTACCCTCTCATAAAGATCTGTAGGGATATACGATCTCCCTAGGTAACACAATCTATCTCACACGTGATTTTATGTTTTACGGATTTTGTGCATCAATCTTCGCACGATAACGAATATATATTTGGGAATTGGGGGTTTTGTTTTCTGTTCTTCCACTGCGTATGTGATGTCGCCCTCAAGAATTCCCAACATTTTCATCGAACAAGAATTTTCAAACAGACAAATTTTTACGTAAGCATTAATTCACCCCCTCTCTTAGTGTCATCACGGTCCTAGCAAATTTCTGTTGAATCTCGTATTTTGATGATGAAACTACTTGATATATGTTTATGATTTAATCTGTGTTTTGAGTGACGCAGGATGCTTCGATCAGGATGAGACAATTAAAGCAGGAAAATCATGTTGTGCCGAAGGAACATGTCAGAAGATTGGACGTCGGGCCAGTGGATCGGTCGACGTATCGACAAAAGGCTTCGGGCCGTGGACTCGGGCATCGGGCCAAGAAGAGCGGGTATTGTGCCAAGGATATCGGAGTTGCGGAGTCAACTGGCCGATTGGGCAATAGGCTGCAGGAGAGGACGATGCGCCGAAGAATCGGACGAAGCGTCGAGGGACCAATGACATGCCGGACAACTTGGTTAAATTGCTTAGGATTAATTGTCTCGATCGAAGTTTTGTTTTAAGTGTGCAGGATTAACTACGATGAAAGTTAGACAAGCAGCAGGAGTTGCGCCGGAGTCAAGTTCATGATCACGTTGGGAGTTCGTGAGTTTGACGGAAGTTCGGACGGTCGTCGGAGGTTCTACGGGAACAGATCCGAGAAGTCCAGAAGCTTGCCAAGCGAAGCTCGTCGGAACTCGCCAAGTGGATCGTCGCAAAGTCCAGGAGTTTGCCGGAAGTCCGTAGAAGAATCATCGAGGGTTCATCGGATGATCGACGGAAGTTCGCCGGAAACTCGCCGGAAGAAGCGATTGACGCATCGGAGCAAAGCTGCAGAAATTGTCTTAGATTTAATCATAGTTAGCACGTTGATTAAGTTGGAAAATGGGAGGTGATCCCATTAGCTTAATCTTGGGGCAATTGGGCCCTTGAAAAGATTGAAATTGGGCCGAATGGAGCTAACCATTCGGACCCTGATTGCACCAGGAGGTGCAACCACCTGGGCCAGGAGGTGGCACCGCCTGGGCTAAGTCTCCCAGCGAGACTGGGCGGTGCAACCGCCCCAGCCAGGAGGTGCAACCGCCTGAGCTCAGTCTTCGAGCTAGACTGGGCGGTGCAACCTCCCTGACAAAGAGGTAGCACCGCCTGAGCTCGGTCTTCGAGCTCTGGCAGAGAGGTGCAACCGCCTCAGTCAAGAGGTGGCACCGCCTGGGGCTCAGTCTCCGAGCCAGACTCAGGCAGTGCAACCGCCCCTGACACAGAGGTGCAACCGCCTGGGCTCAGTCTCCGAGCTCTGCCAGGCGGTGCAACCTCTCCAATCAGGAGGTGCAACCGCCTGATCCCGGAATTCCGGGATGTGATCGTTTTGAGCTCCAAATTTGAACTGGGTTGGGGCCTATAAATACCCCACCCATTCAGCACAGAAAGAGCAAGAGACCTACACCGAAATCTTGATCTTCTCTGTGATTCTTGAGCTCAAAATTGTTGAAAAGCCTTTAAGTTCTCCTCCTTCTGTTCTTCAAAGTCTTGAGTTGTAAAGAGAGGAGAGAAAGGTTCTGTAAGGGTTGTCTCCTGATCCCGTCAAAAGGAGTGAAACTGTAAAAGGGCAGTTGGCCTTCGCCTATTGAAGGAAGGCCTCTTGTTGACGTCGGTGACCTCGTCGGTGGAGGAAGCCAAAAGTGGAGTAGGTCAAGACTGACCGAACCACTCTAAATCTCTGGTTTGCTTTTACTTTGAGCACTTTATCATTACTGCAAACCTCCTACATAGCTACTGCCCTCTGCGCTTTTACCAACAAGTCTCTAAGTTCTGATTTTTCCGAATCTGCATTCAGACGTAAATCGGTGTTTTCGTACGATCTTTACATTGCAGTTTACGTTTACGTTCTGATTCCATTTATAACTGCAAACTGTCTTCTGTGCTTTTACGAACGAGTTTCTAAGTTCAGATCTTTCTAAAACTGCGCAAATTGCGTTTAGACGTAAAACTACGTTTAGACGTAAAACTGCGTTTAGACGTAAACTGCGCAAACTGTGTTTAGACGCAAACTGCGTTTAGACGTAAACTGAGTTTAGACGTAAAACTGCATTTAGACGCAAACTGCGTTTAGACGCAAACTGTGTAAACTACGCTTAATCTTAAGATCGGCTTTTACATCGAAATCACTTTTATTGAACAAACGCAGCTTTCGTTTTTAATCGCTGAAAGATTTCCGCTGCACTAATTCACCCCCCCCCCCCCTCTTAGTGCTCTCGATCCTAACAATTTCAAGGATATACGATCTCTCTATGTAACACTATCTTTCGTATATGTAATTTTCAGTTTTATGGGTTTGCGCACCAATCTTCACACGATTATAAACACATTTTTGAGAAATTTAAGGTTTTTGTTTTCTATTCTTCCACTGCGCATGTGATGTTGCATCTAGATTTTCCTATACTGCGATGAGGAGTTGTATTGTTATAGGTAGTGATGGAAGTGTGACAATCCTATCAAGGGCGTCAGTCACTTTGATGGAAGTGTTATGTTTTCTATTATTCATATGATAAATACCTTTTTGAAAAATTTAAAGTTTTTGTTTTCTATTCTTCAACTACATATTTGATGTTGCCTCTATATTTTTCTATTCTGCGACAAGGAATTATATTGTTATGGGTAGTTAAGGACAATGATAGCATTGTGATGGGTGATGATTTTGCTTGGTAGCAAGCCCTATCATGGGTAGCAACACTATTAAAAGATAGGTGATGGTGTTTCCTAGCCGTGGCTTATTGTAACACATCATGATAATGCGAGAGGATCACCATGTGTTGTAGCAAAAAGGAACTCGATGTTGTTTGGGGGTTGTCAGCCACTGAGCGCATCAATTGTGTTTTGTGTATTGGCACAAGGATATAGTGGGCGATGAGCAGGTAATGACTATGTAGGCAATTGTTGATCGTATATAAGACCTACCTTTGAGGAGGGTGAAGTAGGTTGCAGCATAAGCAACATACGTGCTATGCACCGCGGCAACCGTAGGTAGTGCATGGTGACAGTGGCGTTGCTTTAGGTGGTTGGCAACGATGACAGACAACGACGAAGACGCCACCATGAGATGCACCATCAATGAGAATTCATGTAGCTAGGCATGATGGCAGCACTTTTTTAGATTGGCAGTAATATTTAGCCGATGTTTGATCAATTTGTTAGGTTGCTATCGATAAAGATTGGAGCGATGATAGCATGGGCACGCTGTGGTGACTATAGTTGGAGAAAGGCCGAGACATTAGGGTTTTAGAGCTTCCATCCTAGTAATATTTAGCCGAGACATTAAGGTTAATTTTATTTTTATAAAAGCTATTAATTCTAATCGATATCCCTTGATGATTTTTTAGCCTTCAAAAATTAGATATATGTCCCAATAAAATTGTAATTTTATTATTTAAAAATCAACTATTTTTCACTAGAGCTATAAAATTTCTATTTTACCCAAGTGAAATGATTATTTTCGTTGATATCCTCTATTTATAGTTTTATCCCTTTTAATTTGTTAATATTATCTCAACAATCATAATTCAATAATAATAAAATTATATCATAAAACCTGATAATTTTTTTATTAGAATTAAATAAAAAATAAATTATAGGTATTTTATTTTTATCCACGTGACATAATTTATTATTGTTATGTTTGATTATCTATATTATTAAATAAATTAATTATTATTTTAGATATTATAGTTATTTTAGATATTTTAATTATTAAAATGTAGGTATATTTATGGTAAGATTTTATTAATTACTTATAAGAGAGACTTTCCTAATTATTTATTCTATACGCTTTACTCTCATCTATAAATAAATAAGACCACCTATATGCGATAATATACGATACAATACAAGAGCCTATAGATGTATTTTGGCTTTATTGTAGTTTTTATTTCATCACTTATAGTGATTTTATGAAAAATTATATTTTTGTTACAGATTGATGTTGTTATACTCTGCGAATCAAATAAAAGTATTCAGAATGACATCAAGAGGTAAGTATATCTTATCTTTAATCTATACATATTTGATTTATATTAAATTTATTTCGCTCCATGACATGATTATATGATTTTGATGCTTACCACAGACCTCTCGCCGATGAAACTAAATAGAAGAAGTGCTGCTTTCGTTCTCACAATAGTCTTGATGGCTTTGGCCATCTCTGTTGCTGCTGCTGCAGCCGATAAAGAAGGTGTGCAGCGACGTCCGATGGTGGTTCCGGTGACGTGCAAGTACTATCCCGAAGTGTGCCTGCCCGACGAAACCTGCTGCAACTTTAGAAAGTGCGCCAACTTGAAGAAAGACCCCGACAACTGTGGTCGTTGCAATCACCGGTGCCCAGGCGCCTGCTGCGACGGCGTCTGCAAGGCAAGTTGCTGATGAGTGTTGTCGTCTTCGTCGTGCTACTTAGATGCATGCAAACATGTCTTCGCTTCTTCGTCCCATGAGTTACACTTCGTCTCATCGTCTGGTGGTTAAGAATAATTGTTGCTTCTTTGTTGCACAAAGGTTTGTTTTCGCAATCCATGTTGTTTATAGAGGACATGATCGGAAGAAAGATGACTGCAGTTCATAGAGGCAGCAGTGACCTTCGCCATCCTTGCCCGCGATCCTCGCACGAGGAAAGAGGGGTCATGGGGGCTGTCGCTGTCGTCTCCATTGCTTCCTTCTTTGTCGCGCGAGAGCGACTCCAACGAGGGTCGATGGTGCCTGTGAAGGTGACGTTAGATTCGACATGACAGAGGGGAAGAGAGGCGGAGATAGAATTGGACGGAATTCACACACACAAACATATATATATCACCTTATTTATATTTTATAACGAGTATAATCCCTCCGCTTTAAGAAATCCCTTCTCATACGTAACACCGCACGCCCCCGTCACGTGATCTGGCGCTATCACCACGGGTGCCCTCGCCGGAACCGGTCGCTCCAGGGTTTGGTTGATGGCCCTCGAGGACGGTAGCGGGTTGACGGTGACGGGAGAAGGTTTTGGAGTCTCGGCACAGACGGTGGCGCCCATTGGTGCCCACCCGCCCGTGGCTGCTGTTGGGTTTCCAATGAGTCCCTCCGAGCACTAGAGTAACTGCTCCTCTCTTGTTCTTTTCTTGTGGTATGTAAGCATATGAAATTGGGTATAATTGGTTGGAACTGTTTGGCGACGATTTATTGGGTAACATATTTCAATAATTGCAGTTCAAATCCGAATATTGGCTTGCAATCATGTAAATATCATGACCTTGTTATGAAGTTTTGCATTTGGAAACACTGGAACACAAAACTGTTAAGATTTCACTTTCCTGGAATCACTAACATGAGAACTTTTCAACCCAAGAGACATAGTTTCGGGCAATTTGTAGAAGAAAGCAATTTTCACAGATACGCTTGTCTCTGTTTGTTGAATGTTGGAAGCATTTTTGTTACTGCTAAAACTCTTACCTTTGCAAGCTCCAAGAAGGATTTGAAGTGGTATGGTACTGATTAGTATTTAAAAAAGGCTTTATGTAGATTTTATGGTTTAATCCTGTTTGTTAAACGTTTGGCCAATTTAACTTTTGTTAGTCTCTGAAGTTTCAGCAATGTCAGACTGGTTGTAAATTAATTTGGTGGTTTGGACTGGAATTGAACAGTTTCTATTCTAATTGATCACTTCAAGGTTGATTTTATTCGTAGGCGAGATGTTCACTCTGAAGTCTCCTTGGGCATGTATGAAATAAAAAAGGTGATGCTTATAATATGTGTAAGAGACCCATAGTTGTTGTAGTTAGAAGAGATGAGACTGGTAGTAATAGTGGCATGACCAGAGGTAGAGAGATGTCTAAGGAGACTTTTCTAGAAATTATAATTAAAAAATTTTAACACTCTAAATTTAACTTAGAATGTTGTATGTGAAGAGTTCAATGGTGACAAAAGATTCATGTTTCCAGCACCATATAACTGGTAGACTATGACCTGTTATTGTTGTTCTTATGAGGAACAAGACTAAGCATTCTATTGATGTCCAGTCTTTAAGACGTTTCAATGTTTTGAATGTTGCAATTTCTTTGATGGAGTATTATGATCCATTAACTATTTAATTTCTGAAGCCTCTTCTGAAAAATAAAGAACATGTTTTTTCGATAGGTTGTAGAATGTAGACAAGTACTTAAAAGAACACCAACTACTTGTACAACTTATTATTTTTTTTTTTTACATTTTGTATGATTTTGGTCCAAAATCACTGAGCTGATGGATATTAATATTCTCGAATGAGTATACTGTTAGTGTTGTATAAACATTTTTCTCTAGCTAAGTCTAATACTTCTAATATCTCTTAAAGTTCTTTCACACTGTTGTGACTGAATATCAAAAGTTTGATTGGAGATCGTTGATGCCCTTAAATGGGTGAATACATTGAAGCCCTTCTGATGCGGGACCTTATAGTATGTAGCTTTACAGCCCTTACCCCATGAGTCACATCCTGATCATCTAGGTTGTAAAGGAATAATCTTATCGTTGAATCTCAATGGGTTTGGGCTAAAATATACTGAAACATATACTTCAAATGATTGTCACAGTACTCTAGTCATGCTATGTAGTCTAAACACATATCTCATATGGCCTGGGGAAGCCATGACACACCTGCTGCTCTGGCACATAATAATGCCATATGACTACTTTGCTAGCCTGTCCAGGTTGAGCTCAACACATGGTAAAACAATTGAAAATTAATGAGGATTCTAGATTAGCATGGTTTTGATGTGGCTGTCTGTAGTCTCGTGTTCAAAATACCAAAGCAGGAAAGTTGGGTGCTGTTGGACAGAAATATACTCGTTCATATCAGAAGGTATTGCCAAAATTATGTATCAACACTTGCTGATGATACCTTGTGAATTTTTTTAGTAATAATTTTATGTTGATCTTTTATTACTAATAGCTTATGATGTTTATGAAAAAAAATGGACATCTGGACTAATTATGAGCCCCAGGATGCATGCACTGAGTGCTATCAAGAGGAATAGGAAACTCTATATGGGGAAACCAAGACAGAAATAGTCAAGAAATCTGATGGAATTAGTGAGGAAAGCTTTTCTAAAGCCAATCAAATTATATCATACTTAGTTTATAGTTTTTCCTTAAATTAAACTGTGTTCACGTTTTTATATAAGTGTGAATCATCAAGGAAAGGTTCTTTAAAGCAAAACAAATATATTCTGTGAATCACTCAGTTTATTCTTTATTCCTTTCAGGTCACCTTTCTATGAGAGTGAGAGAGAGAGAGTACTCTCTGTGAGGAATAATACATTGCCTTTGATGTGAATGCAATTTAGTAGGCAAACTCTCCATCCCAACTGGCCATGATAATCCATGACTCAGAAAGTAATTGCAAAAGGAATCCCATGTTTCCAGTTCTAGATGTGTGTCTTGTGAATCTTTTGGCAGTCCATTGAGAGGCCTAACTTTCCTCTATTACTTGAACAAAAATGTTATCCTCCAACACAATGCAACTGTCATATTAGTATACTTAAACCTTCTACCTCCTTTGTGTTCCCTTATAAGTACCTCCCAACCCTCCATAAGCTCTCCTCATCCCTGCAATCTTTCTGTTGCAACAACACTTAAGAAGAGCTTCCTTGCACACGATGAGGTCATTCCTTCTGATAATATTCTTGATGGCTTTAACCACTTCTCTTGCCGCAGCAGATACTCACAAAGGCGAGCAGGATCAGACGACTTCATTCTCCGACGAAGCTAGTCACATGCTGGGTCGGCACAGATGGAGAGGTTCCTTGTCGTGCAAGGAGCACCGAAACCTGTGCAAACTCCCAAGAAGTCCCGGCCCGACCTGCTGCGGGAACCTTTGCGTGGACCTGAAGACTGACTTGTTCAATTGTGGCCGCTGCGGGGTGCAGTGCAAGTTTGCCGAGGTTTGCTGCAAAGGTAAATGCCTGAATCCGTTTCACGACGATGAGAACTGCGGCGGGTGTGGCAAGAAGTGCAGCAAGGGAAGCCATTGCAGATATGGGATGTGCAGCTATGCGTAGAAGCCGGCTGATGAGTGTTGGGTTTGATCATTGAACTGTGTTGTTGCTGTTGCTTGTGGCTGAAGCCCTGGTTTAATAATGTTCACCACGTCCTTAGTTGTATTCATTGCGAAGATAAATATCAAGGAACATCTGCATTGTTGTGTCCATGAACAACATTAGTTTGCTCTCAGTGATAGAACATTGACCAGAAAGATCTGCAATCTTTGTTGTTAACAGAATATGTCTACAACAACAACAACAACATTCTCTTTTATGATTTGTTTCCAGAGCAAGAATAATGGCAACTGAGATCAATGATATTGAATTAGAACATGGTAAATGTGTTTGAAAATAGTGAAACTGACTGCAATTGCCCTTTACACTAATGTTGGTACATTGAAACTAGAAGAACAAAAATATTGTGATGCTAATCCTGTTACCATAATAAATTAAATTTAAATCACTCTCTAATTATTCTGAAAGATTTATTAAAAAAGATATTATCTAACTATAAGTGTGTTTGGTCATATTAACATTATTCGTTAATTTCTTTCCCTAATTAAAGTTTTGAACAAGCACAAAGCATAATTTCCATACCCTCCCTGGTGCCCACATTAAGGGCCGTCATAGATTCAATAAGAATTTACGAGAGGGACTTTGATGCGTGTAATTGAACTGTGGTTGACACCAGCTTTATTCATTGGAAATAGAACTGAAAATTCATTCTTTTAATATGAATGCCTAAGTCATCTTACACGATTGACGTGGTAATTCTGGGATCGGAATTAAGATTCACAATAAATAATGTATTTTATTAATATTTTTTGTTTTTATTTTACTCAATGTCATTATATTTCATGCTATTTCGTGCCTTTTATATTATATTTTATATTAAATTTTTATTTTTCTCTTAGTGTACCATCTTTTTTATATTGATATCATTCTCTACAGTTTACAATCGTTTTTTTTCTTTTATATATATATATATATATATATATATATATATATATATCTTTTTCTTTTTCTTTTTTTTGTAAGGAAATATTTTGATAATCAATTTCAACTCGTTAATTGGTTGTCATAAATGCACTAACATGTAAGATGAGGTTAAATCACTCTACGCATGGGCAATGATGTGGGGATAGTTATGACTTATCGGTTATCGTGACTAATAGTTTATAGGAGACCATTCGAATTGATCTTATCAGTCTCTATGAACAACAATCCATAGAAGATCGTTTAGGCTTGTCTTTCCTCTCCTTCTGTCGATCTTCGTGGACAATAATTCATAGGAGGTTATTCAAATTTGTCACCCTCGTGGACAAAAGGCCAAAAGAAAGACGTTACCAATCGTTACAAATGATTGTTTCCATGGTTAAAAATAAAATTCGACCCTCCATGCTAACTCACGATTGGATCTTTCTCCAAATAACTCATTTACATTATATGCTATTTAAAAACTTACTTGAGCGTTCGAGCAATTGGGTCAAGAAACTCTCTCCCACCAATATTGACATTTACGTAAGAACCTACTGAAGAATCGATTCTGGCACTCAATAATTCCCTCGAAAGATTATCTCGGAGTCATTTTGAATACCTTAGTGTCCCATCAACCGACTCGTAGGACTACTACATGAATTCCTATGATGTCTTTACGCATTCGGGTCTAGACCAAACCAAGGTGACTCATAATCTCGTGTCCTCTCCATCCGATAACTCTTTTTCGTCTCACTATCTATCTATAAGATTATGGTTTGTAAATTTTTATATTAATTATGATATTTTATATTTTTAAAAATATTATATTACGTATAATTTTGAATTGTAGGCTCCCACCAATTGAATTTCAATTATGCTTATGATATATAATTAAAATATTTCTAATGATACATAAGATTTTAAAGTGTTTTATACATTTTTACATAATATTAATCAAGGATACAGTTAAACCAGTGAGCCTATCAATCAGATCAGAGATCGACGATCCGAGACTCGATCTGATTGCTTTGGTCACATCGTCATTGTTACCATAGGAATGTTGGGCTCACCCAGCGTCCATCCAAAACTGCGGGTCCCACAGAGCTTTGCTCGCTGATTCGTGGGGCGGCTAAAAAGCATCTGCACCCTTGTTATATATTGGCGACGCCCACTTGTTGTCACTGTGCGGTCTCTTCCTTCCTCCCATCACTCGACTCGATTGTGATCCGCGGCCGAAAGGTCTCTTCTTCCCCCTGGAAGATGGCTCTGGCCACCGCTTTCCTCTCCTCCCACTCCCTCTCCGCTACCGCTCTTCGCCAATCTAGGGTTCTCGCGGTCGGTTTCCTCCACCCTCGCTTCATTCGCCACGAGACTGCCCGGTTCTCGCCGCTTTTCCATGGATCCTTCGTCTCCGTCGGCGGATTCCTCGGGACGATGCGCGGGTGAGCTCCGATTCGCTGCTATTGATTTTTGTTCTCTCACCAGTAGGTTGTTCTTGGGGCTGTCAGGATCGTGCTTCTTGTCGTTTCTGGTTTGATTTAGGATTCGTCTGATTTCGCGAGCATAATCTCTGGTGTGAAATGGTCACGGTGATTCTTGATGCGGACTATTATGATCCCTTTGTTAGTCTACCATGTAGAAGTGTAAGGTGTCTCTAGATGTTTGTTTTTTTGGTTTCTCATAGGAGGTTTAATCTGGGTGAGTTACTGAATTGTTGATAGATATTGTGTTGTTACTGATTGGTCAACTGATAGAATAATTCGGTTGCTTTGAATTGTTGGGATGCTTGATTTTTGTTATTCATTAGATGATTTGAGTCAATTCCTCGGTTCAGGTTTCGTTTGCTAGTTCCGTATTCTTGTAAAAATGTTTTATGAGACGACTGATTGATGCCTTGTCGTTTCTGGTTCGATTTAGGAGTCTTCTGATTTCTCGCGCATTATCTGTGGATTGAAATAATTGCAGTGGTTCTTGATACGGATTTTTCTTGAATATTCTAATTCCTTTGTCATTATACCATGTAGAATTGAATTTTATCTCGAGATGTTTGTTTTTGTTATAATCTGGTTGAATCACTGAATTGTTGATAGAGATTGTGTTGTCACTGGTTGGTCAGCTGGTAGAATTATTGGATTGCTCTAACTTGTTGGAATGCTTGATTTGATGTTGTTTCTGAGATGGTTTGAGTCAATTCCTTGATTCCGGTTTCATTTGCTGGTTCTGGTATTCTTGTAATAATGTTTTCTGAAACAACTAATTGAGGCCTTCGGTACTCAACAAGTTAATTTTCTTCCTATATATTTATTAATGCAAACTGATCCCATGGTCAATCATCACTTTTGATGAGAAGAGTATAATAACAATAACAAAACCGTAAGTCCCAACTACTTGAGGACATTAATAATTTGGCCCAATAAGTTCAGTAAGTCCGAACTTTTGACGAGAAGATTGCACATTAATAATGTGATAATGATTTTCTTTTGATTTCCTGATATCGTGAACGAAATCTGGAAGGCGGGAGCTCTGTGGCATGAAATGGTACTAAAGTCAATGTGCTTTATAGTTTAATGCCTTAAAAGTAAAGGTGTATGGGATCAGAACACTGCAACCAGTATGGGAAGAAGAGCCTTTAAATGCCAATATGGACTCTACTAGTTTCAGTTTTTTTGTTTACTTTATGTTATTGTAAATATGATAAATATACCTCCTGAGGTTTAATATATTTTTTGTTATTTCTCCATTGAGAGCTTGTATAAATTGGAAAGATAATTTTTAAGTGACATATTCTCTTGAATCACACTTTATATAAATGTTGTTCTCTTCCTTTATTCTTTTTAGAGGGTTTACAGAGGGATTTGGGGGCCAGGGGGTGCAACACAATTTTCCTTTTCCTTGTTTATGCTTCGTTCTCTACTGTGAGCCTTTCGGTTAAGGTACATATCCAATTACTGGCATCTGACGATCTCAAAGACCATCTATTTTAACTTTATGATGTAGGAATTGCCCTCAGACTTCTATCAATTCAGCTGATATGCTGGGATCTTCGTCAAGGGTATGTCATAAAATCTTCCTGTGTACTCCAGTTATTTTTTTATAAATATGCCCTTACTATGAGGAGCTGAAGAGTTGTATTAGCAAATAATCTTGTACCAACTGTAAGGGGCAATGTGTTATTTAATTGTTATTTCAAAATTTGTTTACTATAGGTAAGGTATAACTTCAACTGATTAAACTGAGCTTTTACTTATATCTGAAAGTAAACACAAAATCCAAGGTGGTGTAATGCTAGACAACTTAGATGACTTATAGCCCAACATATTTGGTACAATTTGTTAGATTGATTTGTCATGATTCTACTTGTATTTAGAGCAGTGCTTGTTCTTGTATCCCCTGAAATTTGAAATGATTTTGTTCGGAAACATGCATTAGTTGACTGATAAAAGAATTTATTGTAGATGACTTCTGGATGCTCTTTTTAAGTATTTAATTAGACTCTGAGAGGTTCAAATCTTGTACAGATGATATTCATATTGAACTTTGATGTCTTTCTACGATCTCATATGAAGTGTTTTCTTGTTCTATGTGTAAGGCATTTGACAGCAGTAGGTCTTGCTTGTTCTTTTTTGTCTAAACTTCTAATCTGTTTTTAAATAACTGTTTTTTAAGTATTTCTTACTTTTGCTCTTCTGATATGATTACGATCCATGACAGATGTCTGATCAAGAATCAGTGCCAATGCCAATAGTTTTGATAGATCAAGATTCAGATTCCGATGCAACAATTGTGCAACTTAGTTTTGGTGACCGTTTGGGAGCACTAGTGGACACGGTAAAGTCCTTTATCCTATTACCATATTCTAAAGGAATTTTACAAAGATTGGTATATATCTGCTTGAAAATGGTTTAACAAGTTATTTTCTCGGAGTATTTTCTGGCTACATGTAGAGAATGCTTTTATGGATTACTAAATAAATTAACATCACTCAAGGTTTTCAAATTTTGGTACCAGACCCATGCTGGTTGATGGTGTGATTAAAACAAGTCTGATCTGTGCCAATGCACCATCAAATGGTACATTGGTATGCACCTGTGGCACTGTGAAAGGCTAGTTTTGGTCAGTTGAAACCTTAAAGAAACCTATTTTGAGGGTTGTAAGAGAGAGGGGAAAGGTGAGAGAGAGCTAAACAACCTGTTTTAAGCTAGGCAAAGAGACATGCTGAACATTTGAGTTCTTTCTAGGCAAAAGGTTAATAGGATTGTTGTTAGAATTGAATTTGATTTGTTCGATTGAGGTCAATTAGTTTATTATTCTGTACTTTTGAAGATCTGTTATTTCTTTTCATTTTTGTTTGATGATTTGATTTATGTATATGGATTAATGAGGGCTTTTTGGTTGTTAATTTCATTGTAGGAAATTCTAATTTCAAATTTTCTTGCGTTGACGTAGATGCGGTCTCTTAAGGATTTGGGACTGGATGTGACAAAAGGAACTGTGACAACTGAGGATTCTGTTGTGAAGACAAAATTTTTCATTATGCGGGCGTGAGTACTTTAATTTCTGTCCTTATTGAAGTCACTAGTTTCATTATGCCTTTGTTCCAAATTATTCTACATAAAGAATGGGAGGTGTACTGTATCCATTTAGAAACTTCTTGCATGACTTTAAAATAATCTCTTTTGAGTGTACCCATTTTTTATATTTCTATTGTTAGTCTCTTGAAACTTCTTGATTTGAATTGTATTGGACATCTTAGCTGGATTTTATGCCATTATTCTGTCTTTTTTTATCTTTCTTTCTATGGACCAATGTTACACATGCATAACATACTATGGTACTATATATGTCAAATGTTATTGTTCATCCTTTGCCAATGATGTGATGTAACCCTATGGGTTTAGGGTTACTTTAAATTAAAGAAAAGAGCTTTATGAGACAAAATAATAATATAATTTAGGTCTTCAACTGGAATTTTACAAGCATTTTTTAGGGAACAGAATGCTGGAATTAAAAGAAACCAAAGTCGAATGATCTTCGACTAAAACTGATGATGTGTGTTGATAACATATGATGCGGTTACACTAAAAATCCAAGAAATCAACAGCAAGCAAAGGACAGAGATGGAATATGCAGTTAGGAGAAGAGAGCAAGAGAAGAGATCATAAGAGATGAAAAACAGAAGTTTCACCAGAGAGCCAGTGAGAGAACAAGCCGACAATATTTTGTTCCTTTTTCAAAACTAGAGTTCACATGACTCAAAACTCATATATAAATGTATCTTATTTAATCTCTGAGCAAAAGAGGTAGTAAAGGAAAGAGAAAGAAGAAGAGGCATTGAAGAAGAGTTTTGTCAGTGTAATGGCTCTCCCATGCACCTCAAAAGAGCTGAATGTTTATCCTCTTTTCCCATCTCTTTCATTTGGATGAATACCTCACAATGGGCCCACTGCTTCAGTGATAATGCAGTGTATCGCTCAAGGTAAGTGCCACTTAAGATATCTTACTGAACCTTAACTGACTTAAATATTTTAATTTAGCGATACCTCATTTGAACTCGTTAAACTCCAAGTAATACATGGAAAACAAAAAACAAAAAACAATTGAGTCTTAAATTGAAATGATGGCTCTCAACTCAAATCTCATGACCGACTAAAATTCAGTTGCTCCCTAGTCCTTACCAAAGACTTGTGTGGTCCATGCCATCTACAAGCATCATATGCTGAATCTAGGTTCACACAACCAACTACTGTTTTGGTTTCTAGTGTATATCTTGCAAACTTGGGAGCTTAGTATATTGATTACTAAGATTGGTTGCTGAGGGAGTAAAAATATGCCATGCTAAAAAATTTGTTTAGTGTATGAATATTATTCATTTGTGCAAATATAAACTTTCTAGTATATGCATCATGAATAACAAAAACCACTGGTAAATGTTTTACACATCTGCTAGATTAGAATAAAAAATTCATGCATGTCTATATGCACTATTCTATCTTGAAAAGAATATTCTTAATGTTAATTATAGCATTGAACAAGCTTCATGTGCTATTAACTGGATCTAATAGTAGCTTCAATTAACTTTTCAGGGGGCGGAAGGTTGAGGATCCAGCTATGCTAGAAAAGATTCGCCTTTCCATCATCAACAATCTTTTGAAGTATCATCCTGTGTGTAACTACTTAGCTTGCTTAATTTTAGATGGTCTATTTGTTTTATTCTTTTAATTAAGTGTCTCTTTAATAGGAATCGAGTGAAAGGCTGGCAATGGGTGAAGTTTTTGGAGTCAAACCCCCAGAGAAAAAGGTATATAGTCTGATGTTTTTTGGTTGAAACTATCTAACCAAGCTATTATTAGAAAATGCTATTGTTTTTTGTCTTTTGTGCTCTCATGTTAAGTGGCCAGATTTCTTTTTTGTAAGTTTGTCCATCGATAAGCATTGATAAAGAGGTAATGTGTCAAAAAAAAATCTAAAAACGTAAGTGGTAAATTTTTCTTGAGAGCTGTAATCATTGCACGAGGTATAGGGAGGATTAACATATAGTCTTACCTATAAACATAGAGAGAGTGTTTCCATCACTTAAACCCTATTTCCTCAGGTTGCAACCTTACCGTCGTACCAAGACTCCCCAGCTCATAGGAAATTTCTTTACTTGAACTAAATGATGGAATTTAGAAAAGTGATAATAATACAATGCCTTTTAAGAGTGGATTGGAAAAAAGGAGTTTGGGACTTGGATTTGTTGGATTGCCAAGGCTACCGAATGGACGGTTTGAGATGTATATAATATTAGATGCATAATGGATGAAGCAACAAGTACTTGTTAATGATACAGAAATAAAGATGGAGGTTTTTTTTCAAAAAATATTTAATAAGCATTCCGTAGATAACTTTCAATACAATCAATTTTAATTAATTATAAATCTTGAAATAGTAGACTTGTCCATAAAAATTAAGTTGATGAGTTAAAGAAGCTTTTCTGCACAGTTTGCTATATAAATTGATTTTGTAATGGTATATCCAATCCATGCTGGTATAGTGGAAATCCATATTGGCATAGTGGAAATCCATATTGGTACAGTGGAACATGGATGCAATATTGATTGATTTCTTCATCTTATTGTCAGGAAATCACTTGGAATTATATGAAGTTGATGTAACTAAATTGGAGTAGGCCAATGTTGGCCAATTCTAACGAAGTTGATCGCCTCAAAAGAAGAAAAAGTAAATTGAAGGGACGAGTGGGGTAATGAGAAAACCAAGATACTGGAAAGAGAAAAATGGATCCTGCAGCTATGGTTATGAATGATAGAAGAGCTATTCACTCTAACAATTAAATTTCTAATGTTATCTTTATCACAATGTTTGCCATCTGCAGTTAATAGGGAAAAGAATTATTTGAGAGAAGAAAGAAGATGATGGGGAGTAAGCTGTAAGTTTTTAAAGAAAGCAGGGATGCGTTCACAAATTAAGGAGAATTCATGAGATTTGGAATTTTTCTGATTACTGTTTGTGTTCTCTTCAAATAAATTACTGTTCATGTACTCTTCAAATAAAGTATTCTATTTTTCTAAAGTTACAAATTTGCACTACCTTACACTTCACCTATACGGTTATAAGAGGTATTATGGCCCACATTAAGGTCTATCGCCATCATCAGAGCTATAGGTGGATAAATTCTGAGTATTTTGTATGATAAATATTTAATGGTTATTTTCTACAGTAATATCTTACTATTGTCTAACTATTATTCATTTTAATAAATATATCATAGTTATTTAATGAATTAATTTCCATTTTAACATTGCCATCTTTCATATAATTTTTATCATTTATATTAGGGAATCATATCCTTTTAAGTTAGATATTTAATAACACTTGAAAGTAAGAGAAATTTTATCATGTTTTATAAATTTCATGTTCATAAAATTTATTTTATAGTTTTCTAATGTTTTGCCTTTTATGATTTATTTTACTTTTTATTAATTTTTCGATAGATCTGGCCCAACTAATTCTTTGACACCAGTTTTCTAACTGAACCTAATCCTGATACTTGTCTGACTAACTATGCTTTGAAGATGAAAATAGGTATGAGTTAGGACTTGAAAGAATCACTATCAAGTTTTGAGAGAATTCAGGAGACAATGATATTTAACAAAAATTTGAACCCTAAAAAATGTTCTCTAAAATAAGACCAGTCATTTTGATCTGAGGGAGATGGTCAAAGATGCTATTATTGCAGAGAAAACTAAGCTAATGATACATAGGAAAGAATTGTCGAAGGAAAGATAGGATATAGTTTTATGAGTTTAGTCTGATGCTTTTAAGACCAACTAGATGTTATTTATTCACAAAGATAATGGAGAAATATAGAGAGGAAAAAATATTTGCATATGGTTTTGAGTGACTTAAAGAAGCATATGATTTAGTTCCACAATATTCATAAGGTGTGTTTTAGAAAAGAGCGTTTGGAATTTATATTGAAGTAAGAAAATTGTGTATAACAAACTTGTGTTGTTGTTGACATGGAGGGATGATTTACTATCCCTATCCAGGGTAGACTTTCGTGGTATGCATTGTTTGCTAATGATATTGTTGTGATTGATGAGAGTATATCTGGTTCTTGTGGATTCTCATATTTTAATATAAGTTCTCTCTTGTTAGTTACTCACAATTTTTTTATAAATAAAATGTGAATTTTGACGCCTTTTATATTCCGGTTGATTATTTATTATGTAAACATTTATTTTGTTTGTTGCTTTTTACATCTTTTTGTTTGTGTTGCTTTTAAATACCATTAATGTTACAGATGTGAGGATTCATAGATTTTAGTTATGTTTTTTAGTCATTTTACTTTGTTCAAAATAGTCACAATCAAGAAATACAATTTTGGTTACCGAGTCCATACCAATCAATGGTTGGACTGTTATAGGTCTGATATGTGCTAGCATACTGACATACCCAAAGGGGGAAGGGTGGAGAAGGAGAAGCAGTAGAGAAGAGAAAAAGAGGAGGAAAAGGAGGAGGCAGAAAAGAAGAGGATGGGAGGAGGAGGATGATGAGGAGAGAAGTATCTGACAGAAGGTGACGCATGCAGTGCTGGTTGCATAGGAATGAACAAGCATCAAGAGTGATACCCACTAAAGTACTTGACACATGGCATGCATGGTAGCACTAGTTTGGCATGAGCAAGGTGCTGCACACTGCTTGTGTCATGGAATAAAGTCCTTGTCCTATATGAGGATCTGATACTTGTTTTTCAGACTTGAAAAATAGTTATTCAAATTCAGATGGTCTTGTGGTCATTCATGCTTTCCAAAATGAGTTACTAAATCTTTGATTTCTTAATCAACAGCTAGATATTGATGTTGCCACACAGGTATTTCTGCAAGATGATGGACCAAAGAGAAGGTAAGTTATTTCATCTTTAGCTATTTTCCCTTTATTTGAGGTCAGTATGTTATGCTGATGCTTTTCAGTTTTACTTTTTGTTTGTTTGGCAATGAACTGAATACATACAATAATCAATTATACATTATGTTTTATGGAATTTAGATGTCTTAGCAGTGGTCTCAAGGCATTGATGTGTGTGTGCGTGTGCGCGCGCGCAAAAATATGCTTCCTAGTGTAGACATTTAAATTATATTTAAGATAATGGCACTTCTATGTCAGTTAATCCTTGTTATTAATTGGCATAACTCGATCGGGAACAACGTCTTTCTTATTCTGTATTGCGTTAGCAAATGGCTACATCCTGTTACAAGATTTGCTGTTTGTCCTTTCTACACTCGAGGATTCTCTTGTGCCTTTAGGGTGTTACATATGTTTCATTGCTATTTGCAAATTAATAATAAAACTTGATGTGCTTTTATTTCATTATTTGCTCTTGTTCTTTTGAGTAATAGTCTTATTATATTATTAGGAATTTCAAGAATTATCTTCGAACTCCAACTGAACATTTTATCTTCCAGCTTGCTCTACATTGAGACTGCTGATCGACCAGGACTACTCTTGGAGATCATCAAGATCATAACAGACATCAATATAGACGTGGAGTCGGCAGAGATTGACACTGAGGTCTCTTTCTCATCCTGCACCCAAGGAAAATAAGAATAAAGAACAAGAGTGAAACTTATATTTGTGTTATCTTACAGGGCCTAGTAGCGAAGGATATGTTTCATGTAAGCTACAGAGGTGCTGCATTGAACAGTTCATTGTCACAGGTAAAATTCATTTTACAGTAGTTATTCTTCAATGACTAAATATATGGGGTCTGGAGCCATTTGCTATTTGGCATGTCTGGAGTAGCCAAAAAAGGGCCATGGTTCAAACTGTATTAACGCAAAATAATTATTTAGTGTTGAACTTATTTTTCAGAATGCTAGACACTTGCATTCTTATTTTCCGAGGGAACCAGATACACGCTGGAATACTATACATGCCTTGTTTTGTAGGTTGATGAGTCGGAGGTGTCACTCTAGTTAACGAGGTTAAATGTGCTTGCAGGTGTTGACCAACTGTTTACGATACTACCTCCGCAGGCCTGAAACAGACGAGGAAAGCTATTGATGGCCCTATTCCGAAGCATTGCAGGGCCAAGAATTGATGCAGGATTTTGTTTCATTGTTGCGTGAAACTCATTTTCTGCAGTTACAGCCCCACGAGGCTCTGCTGTCATATTCGGTCAAAACTTGTGTACATGAACTATTATAATGTCTGATATGTCTTGTCCACTGCCTAAATTCTGCAAGGGTGGTTCATTATAAATTATTTTCTCGAACTGTTAATTTTAATGCCTTTATCTGCAATATCTTCATAATGCCACACAGGTTCGTCCGAAACGAAACGCTGGTATCAGTTTTTGCCGTCCGCTACCAACAAGTCAAACTCAGGTTTCTTTCTGTCTAATATGTCAGAATAGTGCTATTAAATTTAAAAGCTTTAGCTGCAATTTCTTCATAATCTCTTTTTTCTTTTCCCCAAAACTTTTTCGCTATTGTCTGTTGCTCGTCTGGTTTGGACATTTCTTGACGCTTTCTCACCTTTTCTTTACCATTTTCTGTATGATACCAGGTTTCAAATATGTTTCCAAATGTGCCAATATGCCTATGGGGTCGGTCAACATTATGCCAATCGTGCTGCCAAGAAATTGGATACTGCCATGTAAGAAGCCTTCTCTGGCCTTTTCTGAAATGTTTTATACCGCATACAAAAATAGCTTTGCATTGAACATATCTGGTACATTTATACGTAGGATGTTGACTTCAGATGGCCTTCAATGGCCATCGCACCATTTGGGCAATTTTTCTACGTATTCGTATGAAGTATTAGTACTCTACACTATGATGTGTGATGTTTAAGGTGTCAAATGAAACAAAAACATCCAAACCAAGTGGCATCATTTTTTGTCCTGTTGTGTCATTTCGAGGGACGATGACCCCTCTTTTTTAGGGGTCTGCTTCCATGTTTTAGCAGAGCTTGCACTGTTCCAAAGCTTGTGTTGTTGATCTCTAGGATCTTTGTGGTTCTATTCGATGCGCTTGCCGCCTGCATTAATATTTTAGGACATTATATCGAGAAGTGTAGTCTGTATGACACAAGATGGATGTACAGCCCCACTTGGGTTGGCATAAGAGGATGCTCCTCTTCGTTTTCTCGTTTCTCATGTGAAGTTTGCTGCTACCATACAGCGATCAATTAGGTTTCATTTGTTGAATTGTAATCTTCAAAAAAATAAAAACCTGTTGAAAATTTGACAGATTTTTGTTCCTTGAGATCCCTATCGCACCCCCGCTACCAACGGTATCATCGAAGCCACCATATACCATATATCAAATCGGGGTTTTCGTCGAGACTAAAATATATGGGATTGAATGATGTTACCATATATCAAATCGGGGTTTTCGTCGAGGCTAACATATATGGGATTGAATGATATTACGATTCAAAAGCATAGGTTTTTTCGGGGAAACTCATTATAGGTCATTCGAATTTTTCAATCATAAATAGCACACCACTATTCTCTTATTATTATTTTTTTAAATACCATTATAGAACATATTTATATTTTTAATATATACTTAGAGAAAGAGGTTTGAATGAACATATAGTTATAAAAGATTTTAAATAACAGATGAAAATTGAATCTTAAATGTGTATTAGCATCAACGTTTCTTGAAAAAATTATATTTCAAAACTTCATTTGACATTATGTGATTAATTGTATCATTTATATTTTTAATATTTATTCAAAAGTGAATATATATTTTTATTTAGTTAGTAAATAAATAAAATAAAATAATTGAATGCATGCAATATTATTATAAAAAAAAGTTATGTATGGTCTATATATATGATAAATAAATAATATAATCATATAAACTAATGCAAAATGATATTCGAGAATAATAAATAAAATTTCATGAATAAATTAAATCATATAAGAGAATGGAAGAGAAAATTAGGCATAGAGTTTTTATTATATATTTGGTTATTTTTGAAACAATATTATAAGATAAAACTTTGAGAAATTTTTAAAAAACTATTAACATCTCACAAATACTTAAACAATACTATCCTAAAATAACATTAGCAATCGAGTATTTATAATATAATATTCAATCTAAACATAATTTTTAAAAAAATTATAAACCATTAATATGCATTCAATCTCCAAAACACATCTCCGATATATAGCCACCACAACGTATTCTAATTCGGTAAAGCGTATGATCGTTGACGTAAAAAGAAATAAAATCGTAAAAAAAAATCAAAATGTAATCTTATGCTTATTGACATGTTGACAAACTCTTTATCAATATTTTGCAAGGTTTGTAGAGATCATATTGACAAAGTCGTAGCGACAAATATCATTATCGTATAGAACAATGCGACTCGAATTCTAAATTATATAAATACATAAGGATGCATTTTATTTTTTTTGACAACACGTATGAGATTTTTTTGGACACACTTATCATTTGAGAAGTGTGAGTCGATCGAAGAAGATGAAATAGTAGCACCAAATAAAAGACCCTCCACCCACCACTGTAGTTGTCGATCGAAAAAGATGAAGTAGTCGTCGTCAATCGAAGCACATACGTCCCCACGACCTACTGGTGGAAGACAGCCACACGCTAGCGAGAGGTGAAAATGGCAGTCCAGCAAAAGAGAAAATTGAAAGCTACTCTCGTTTCATCGAATGACATCTATGAGAAGATCGAAAGATATTCTTATCACATTAAATGTTTTTATTACATTAAATGACATTAACTTTAGAATCGAATTAGATCAAATTCGAAGTATACTGATTTAATTTTTATTTTTTATCAATAAAAAAAAGAGTTTTTGATTTCGAAATCAAAAAAACAAAAATCAAAAATCATTAAAGACTGATTCATGAGAACGTTAAACATGGAACACGTGAGGGACGCCATTCCTGTGCGACTCCGACAGCCACACCCAACTCCACCGGTGGTTGGATTGCTGTGCACGCTACCGACGTGTCGCGACCACCGTCGTGTGTTGGCTATCCGACTCAAGCGACATGAACGGTATGTATGGATGCCACCCATGCCTTGCTTGGCGTCGGTGAAGTGATGCAGAGATGTATCGATGGTTTACCAGTAAACACTAATGATCTGCTTCTGCTTGTATCGATGGTTTACCGGTAAACACTAATAATGAAGGTTCGCAATATCGTATCGTACCGTACCGGTGTTTCGATCTGGGCTCGGTATCGATACGGTACGGTATACCGAGCGGTACACCCAGATGTATCGAGCGGTATACTTAGGTGTGCCGAATATTGTAGTTCCGCTACAATGCACTGCTATAGTATTACAGTGCACTCGGATCAGTAACAAGCGGTCCGCGTACCGACAACCTATCGGACCGGTACGTACCGCCCATATCGAACGGTACAATTCGGTACTGCAGACCGTACTAATAATAATGCATTCAACAAAGAACAAAAGAGAGAGAGAGAGAGAGGAAGGAAGGGGTCGAGTCAAGACGATCGATCCGTGGGTTGTCATAAATCGTGCTGATGTGATGTGATATGGGATGTAAAATGTAGACATATGCATTTAATGTTTTTTTTTCCTTCCTAAAACATAGAACTATGCTTCAAACAATAATCAAATCATAATTTGCAATTTTTTTATTATTTACAAATAGTTTTTTTTTATTTGTTTATCATCCTAAAAAATACTTGCCAACTTCGATTATATATATATAAATGATTAGCGAAAATAATCATTGATTAATATTTTTTTAGGATGATTTTATTAGAGAAATCTAAATGTGCTAAAAGTGTCCTTTTTAGGATGCCTTTATTTTTCTCTTCCCACAATGCTAATTTGCTCAAAGAATTTTAAGCATTATAAATAAGGAACATAGTTATTTGGTTTTTTCTTTTTCACTTATATTAGGATTTTTTTATTCTTTTTCGATATCTGATTCTAGGAATCTAAAAATATTATAAATACATATACTTACGTACGAATGAATTAACCAAAATTATTATTTTCATGATTTTTTTCTTTATTTATTTCTATTTCATTCAATTGGAATAAATAAAAAAAGAAAACATAATTATTTTGTAAAATAAAAAAAGGAAGCATATCCATTTTGAGCTATAGATTTGTAAGCTCAATTTTGAGTTAAAATGTAATTTAAATAATTAATACATTTTTTTTTTTATTTTATCAAATGGTATTATTACCGAAAGTCATTATTTCTTATGATAGATATTATAGTACAAAAGAAAATAGAGCAATCGGATTGTCTCATATTATTAATGATTACAAAATTATGTTGATATATTGAATTTGACTTACGATATCAATAAATTGAAGTATTTATGTTCAATCAAAGTCTAATTTACTATATGTTAATTCCTTCTTTTAATACCCTTTTAAAGCTCAGTTGCCACGCCAATCTTTCCTTGATTAGTTCATCTTTACCTTTCACCACCAAACCTGCGAGCTTCGATCATTGACCCAATACGGGCCGTCCAAAGCACACAGAAATAACACGAGAAGGTCAAGTCAACAGGGCCCCGCGATCGCTCCGCCAATAGGGAAAGAGCCAACGAAACGTGAATCCGACTGCGAAGCCGATATCCCGTGCGGCTCCATTGCCTCCCCTCGCTGACGTCATCGCTTATGACTGCCTTCCCTTCCAAGTCGTCGCCTTTTTAGTGCACGAGGAGTTCGTGCCCGTGTTCGCCGTGTGGCTGGCGCAGCCCATGCGCGGTTGTCGATCACCGGTCATGTCGAGAGGCCTTTGTCGTCGCACGTACACCATCCACTTTGCTTTGCCTCTATAAAGCAACGCCCCCTCCCCCGTTGCCTTCCCCCTCCTTATCCGGTCCATCCCAACCCCGAGAGACCAAGCATGGCAGCCGCGGTATGGCTGCAAAGCTACGTCTCCTCTTTCTTCTTCATCTTCGCCGCCACCTTCATCGCCTTCTCCGGGCTTCTCCTCTTGGTGAGGTGGCGGCCGTGGTGCAACTGCGCTGTCTGCAGGGCGTACCTGAGTTCCACGTGGACCGCCGAGTTCGACAACCTCTGCGACTGGTACGCCCACCTCCTCCGCCAGTCGCCGACTGGAACTGTCCAAATCCATGTGCTCGGGAACACGATCACCGCCAACCCCGACAACGTCGAGTACATGCTCAAGACCAACTTCGACAACTTCCCCAAGGGAAAGCCCTTCTCCACCATCCTCGGTGATCTCCTCGGCCATGGCATATTTAATGTCGACGGAGAGGCATGGCGGTTCCAGCGGAAGATGGCGAGCCTTGAGCTCGGCAGCGCCTCGTTGCGTTCGTATGCCTTCCGTATCGTCTCCGGTGAGGTTCACCACCGGCTTCTCCCCCTTCTGGCATTCGTGTCTGATCCATCAGGGGATAATACGGTGGAGCTTCAAGACGTATTCCGGAGGTTCGCGTTCGATACCGTATGCAAGATCTCCTTCGGGCTGGATCCAGGGTGCCTAGAGCTGTCGCTCCCCATGTCCGAGTTCGCCATGGCCTTCGACATGGCATCGACGTTGTTGGCGCGGCGAGCGGCCACGATCGCGCCATTAGTATGGAAGCTAAAACGGTTCCTCAACGTGGGATCCGAGAGAGAGCTCCGGCGATCGATCCGGAGAGTGAATGTGCTGGCGGACGAGGTCATACGCCAACGCCGGGTACTGGGCTCTGCCTCCGGCCATGATCTCCTCTCTCGCTTCATGAGTTCCGTCGAGGATGACAGATACCTTCGAGATATCGTCATCAGCTTCCTCTTAGCGGGCCGCGACACCGTGGCTTCCTCCCTCACCAGCGTCTTCTTCCTCCTCTCGCAGCATCCCAAGGTCGTGGCCGCGATCCGTGATGAAGTAGCCGCTGTCACGAAAGGGAAGGACGAGAATGACGAGGTTCCAACCTACGAGCAGCTGAAGGGCATGCACTACGTGACCGCGGTGCTCCACGAGAGCCTGCGCCTCTACCCGCCCGTCCAGTTCGACTCCAAGTTCTGCCTCGAGGACGACGTGCTCCCCGACGGGACCATGGTGACCAAGAACGCAAGAGTGACGTACCATCCCTACGCCATGGGGAGGATGGAGCGCATCTGGGGGTCCGATTGCTTCGACTTCAAGCCGGAGCGGTGGCTTCGGGATGGTCTCTTCACCCCGGAGGGCCTATTCAAGTATCCCGTGTTCCAGGCCGGCCTCAGGGTTTGCCTTGGCAAGGAGATGGCTCTGATGGAGATGAAGGCTGTCATCGTCTCGGTGGTTCCAAGGTTCGACATCGAGGTGATTAATGGAGGCCGTTCCCCGCATTTCACTCCCGGCCTCACCGCCACCATCACCGGGGGGTTGTCGGTTCGAGTGCACCGGAGGACCGCCACCGCCTGCGAGTGAGATATCATGGTGATGATTGCATGCCACGGTCGACACGTACGTGGGAGAAGCAAGTTCCTGGTGCTCTCTCTCGTTTCTGACAACAGATCTAAGTCGTTCATCATCCATCTTCTAGAAAAGACGACAACATCATCTAAAACAAGTGCCATAAGATCCAAGCCTTTCACAACGATAATTATAGTATCAAATCCATTGAAGATTCTGCCATATCTACTGTCACATAGTATCATCATGCCGATATTGACCTTCATGGATTCATAATGATTAGATCTTATATGTATCTCGAGAGAGGTGTATTTTGGATTAACAATATGATCTTCTGATCACACAAATCAACAATATACTATCACGACTTTGATTGATACATCTTTGATCGATGAAAGATGTCGTCGATTCATAGCAACAATCGATGACTGACCTGCAAAAGAAGTCAACTCGAATCGACTCAAAATGCCGCAGGTGCGTAAACGTAGAGTTTTGTCTGCGCCTGTCCGCATACATCAGACACACGATATATGCGTTACCGGTGGAGATCGAACTGCGCCAGTTAGGGTTTTTGGACGTCGGCCATGGCGACGGCGGCGGCCGCTAAGAAGAAGACGAACAAGAAGAACAGCTCGCGAGAGGGGCAGTTCCGGCACGCGCTAGACACGTGCTCCAAGAACGGCGACCTCGCCGGCGCGCTTGCGCTTTACGAGACCGCCGTGGCGGAGGACCTTCGCCTCTCGGCTTACCACTTCAACTCCCTCCTACACATCCTTTCCTCATCGATCGATACCCTCGGCGATGAGACGTCGACGCGGTCCGTCGTCGACGCCGGTTCTCGAATCTTCGATGCCATGGTCGCCGCCGGCATCGCGCCGAACGAGGCGACCGTGACTTCGATGGCGAGGATCGCCGCTCGGCGACCCGACGGAGGCGGTGACCTCGCTTTCGATCTGGTGAGGACGATGGGGGAGAAGTACGGGGCCACCCCGAGGCTTAGGACCTACGGGCCGGCGCTTTTTGCCTTTTGCCGGGGATTGGAAGCGGAGAAGGCTTACGATGTGGAGAATCATATGGTTTCGACGGGTGTCGTGCCAGAAGAGCAAGAGATTGCCGCGCTACTGGAAGTGAGCGCCAAGGTGGGGAGGGAGGAGAAAGTATATGAGTACTTGCACAGGTTGAGAAGCAATGTGAGGCATGTCACCGCTACCACAGCTGAGATATTGGAGCGTTGGTTTAGGAGCAAACCGGCGGCAGAGGTTGGGAGCTCTAATTGGGATAGTGGAAGGGTAAAAGATGCGATCTTGAAGAATGGTGGAGGCTGGCATGGGCTTGGGTGGTTGGGAAAGGGGACATGGGAAGTTAACCGAGCAAACGTCAATGCAGATGGGCGCTGCACCTCCTGCAGACAGCAATTGGCTTGCGTGGATATTGATCAATCGGAGACCAAGAAGTTTGCAGAGTCTGTGGCCAGTTTGGCCATGGAAAGGGAGGCCATGTCAAATTTCAAAAAGTTTCAGGTAAAATATCATGCTTCCTCCTCGAATAATATTCAACAACAATCATGATTTCTATTGATAGATCATTGTGACATTGACTAGCAGTTCTAATTGCTTGCTATAATTATTATTATTGGTCTTGGATAAATTTATCAAGCAACTCACAACACAAAATAACTAGAGGCACGATTATGCAGTTTTTTAAGCTTCTTCCCCCATATTATTGTCTGAATTGCCAAACATACAAATTTTGAGTCTTAGTGCGTCGTGAGGATATAATTAATCTAAGTCCATTATTTTGATTAATGGACTTGGCTCTTAGGCTCCTTGCAAGCTGAAATCCTCTTTCATGAGAAATATCTTTCAAATGTTTTCATCTTTGTTGAGTGGATTTGTGGTGACATGATCTGCCATAGTTGTCCAGTATAAAGCTTCTTTCAATTGAAGTTATGATGGCATATTTAGATTTTATGGCCCAGTTTTGAAGTGTCTTACAAGACACCTTTTGAATGGTATAAGCATCTATCAGTCACAGGCTACTAAAAATGATTATTATGTTTGCATCAGACACCAACGTTTGTCAAATACTTCACATCATGTATGAGGAATACTAGGAATATTATATCATCAACACTATGCCAATAGATTATTAATGCAAGGGACTTGTATCGTCTACGAAACTTTTGGTAATATGATTTGTAATTTGGACCTCTAACCAAGGTTCTATATTCCGGGTATAGGGACATGTCAATCCATGGTCGGATTGGTGTGGGTCCAGTTTGTTCCAACATAACCACAACACGGGACACCAAAATGTACCATGGTACAAAGAAAGGGAGGGGGGCGGTGGATGAGAAGAATGAGATATTTGAATCTTAAAAAAATTGACATTCTAAGGGAAAAGAGAATTTCTTTATCATCTGAGATGTGTTTGCAAACGTTATGTAGGATTGGTTGGATGACCATGACAATTATGATGCTATTGTTGATGGAGCAAATGTTGCACTTTATCAGCAAAATTTTGCAGATGGTGGATTTAGTTTGTCTCAGGTTTGTTCTTAATGCTTTTTAATTCTCTTTTAACATAGATGTGCAGCAATTGATACTTACATCTGTGCTTTGTGCCTAAATAGAGCAGCTTGAAGCTGTTGTTGGAGAGCTTTCTAAAAGATTCGAAAACAAATGGCCACTTGTTATTCTGCACAGTAGGCGCGTTCAAGCACTCATGGAAAATCCTCACAACAGGCAGTTGCTGGTTACCTGGAAGTCTAAAGGAGCATTGTACACAACACCAAGTGGATCTAATGATGATTGGTATGGATTCTTAGTAACATTGGAACACCTTGCTAGTCAAACCAGTTACCAAGTACTGTATCCATCAACAGCAAGTTATTCTGTCATTTCATTGGGAAAAAAGGTATACCTGAAAATTTTGTCCCTCTATGTTTTTTGTGGAAAATAACTCTAAAATCATCAAATAGCAGGGACTAAAAGTCTGATGCATGAATGAAAAAAAAAAAAAATCACTTGGCTTTAAAGAATTTCTCCACTATGAAGACGGTCTTTAAGCATTCATGTGTCACATTAATAACTCCCAAAATCTGAAGGCACTCATGGCCAGATGAATTTTAGTCTTTTATACTCTGATGAACATAGCAGAGGATGTATTGTTTGTTAAACTAATATAGTTTATTACTTTATTTTTTCTTGAAAAAAGTTAATGCCCACTTAAAACTAAATTTGTGGCTAGGATATCTTCATTTGGAAAATTTACTGAAACAGCACAACCTGTAAACTTCTGTGCTCTGCTGGCAGTTCAATGGTATGAGTTGGCTACAACTTGACTCTTAAATAGTTGGCATTCGCTCTTGGATACCATGAGAAACACTGTTATGTGTGATGAGTCATTCTCTCATCTTTCACACAGACAGCAAGTTATTGTCTCTAAATACGTCACATCAGAAATAATTCAAGAAGCTCTCCAAGCTCCAAATTTGAAATTGATTCTGAATGTGACTCATTTTGATGTTTTGGAACTGCTTTATATTCTAAGTTCAAGATTCTTTTCATGGAAATGCTAAAGGGTTATGTTCTGTAGTAAAATGCTTTGAGATAAAATTTCATTGTGATAATTTTAGTGCATGACTGGAAATGATTGGGACATTTCTCCGTGCAGTTTATTTTGCATTTAAGTCCTGCTTTCATATGCCTTTTTAAGTATTTTATCTTGCTAAGCATCTTTTCTGGTTTTTATCTTAAATCTTTTGTTAAGTTAGACTTCCTATGTTTAGTTTTTGTGAGGATTCTTTCTGACATAAGATGCCATTATTATGACCTAGGTATTGGCTCTACGCAGCAGTTAGACTTGGATGTTGGCTTGTGACAAATGATGAAATGAGAGATCATATATTTGAGCTCCTAGGAAGGTCCTTTTTCCCTAAGTGGAAAGAGAGGCATCAAGTATGCATTTTACTTAATTCTAATGTTATCGTATTCTATTTTAAAAGGATATGAATGTTCTAGTGTCTGTAATCAACCTCCCCACCCTCTCTCCCCCTCTCTCTCTCTTATCCCTCTCAGGGTCAGATCATCTGTTTTATTCTATATGATAATAACAAGATACACTAACCCCAACAAGTAGCCATTATAGATTTGCTTTGTTGTCTTATTTTACATAGTAGCTTCAAATATTATCTGGTACACATGCAATTCATGAAAGTGCTATTTATCATTTAATAATTCTTCGATAAAATTATGGGAGTGTTGAATTGGCATTTCAAGGAATTGCGAAAGTTTTAAGGCAAAATTGGCAGACAGTGATCTGCTTTCAACAGACAGTTATCTTAGTTGTTTGTAATTAATTGATGTAGTACTTTTTTTATTTATAATTAATTGTCTGTAGTACATCAACAGACAATTGATGTAGTACTTGAAGCTCATGTTAATTGATTACTCAAACTTAGTGGCCTTAACTTACATGAGATTTGACATAATAGATGAATTGTACCTCTTCACTTTCTGTTTTTCTAATTCTTCAGATGGTTAACTTGATTAATAGGAACTGAAATCACTAGTACAGTAACTATAAGGATGTCTTGTCGAGGGAATTCCTTCTCCATAAAGACGTAGTCCTTCCTATTTATTTGGCCAGTCCCACTGTACCTTACACAGCTGCTTCTTCTTTGGATCAGCATTTTTCATTCAATCCTTCCGGTTTATTGTAATAAATGTTAAAACGCCTTTTTTCCTATTTTATCAACTCATAGCATTAGGTGTGTTGCATCTATTGTCTTTATCATTTTTTTTTCGACCAATGTAACTGATCATATATCAGGAAGATAAGTATTTTTTGTTATGAATCCTTTGCAGGTTAGATATAATTTTTTCAAAGGTAACTTGACGCTTGTGATGCCACCCCCATATTCTACAATCATTCAGGTGAGTAATATTTCTTGGTTTCTTTATGGAATCATGTTGTTTGCTATGCTCATGTGGAACCGTAATGCTTGGCACTTGCTTGACATTTTTCTCCTTCATGTTCTTCTTTGTAGGAGTGTGAGACAGGATCATGGCATGTGCCATTAGATGATAAATGCGATGATGAGAAACTGCGGACTTGGATTTGTATTACAAGACATGAGTCACACCAAGCCTCGTGCAAAGCTGATTTAACCGGCCATTCAGTTCAAACAATTACAGAGTCAGAGGACTTGCCAACTATTCCAGGCAAGTGTGCCAATAATTCCAATAGTAGTAGCGCGGGACGTGTAATTGGTAAAAGAAAAGAAAGACCTTCTACATTTTGACAGCAGATGGGATAATAAACATTCGGAAACGCCGTTATTCATTTAGTATTTCTCGAGTTCCCCCGAGTTATGTGGACTGTTTGTAGTCTACTTTTCGATGTTGTATTAAGTCTTCAACTGTATTATCGGAAGTTATGGACAATCAAATGCTTGCAAGTTAATTGGATAGTGAATCAAATGTCTTAAATGGTTTCTTCCAATAGAGATTGAATGAGCCATTTTGTTTGTATTAGCGGTGATGGCGTGACATCCAAATCACGCCATTTCATATGATTACTGATGTCTGATATAGTTCTCGTCTTTTATATGAATTATGTAGCTGATTCACATGCAAATCGTGCTTATCTATTGGAACTATGTTGCTATCTGGGGTGGCTGCTAACCCAATCATCTTAGTTAATATTGATTAACACAGAGAAACCAGTCAAGTCACGATTGGGTTTAGCTCTTTTATTATCTCATATTTGGATGCTTTATTTTTTTTTCTTTTTGAATAAAATGAAAACCATAAAACAACATACTATCAAACTTCAAGATAATAGTTTTGTCCGCTCCTCTTTGTTATATTAAATTTAATTGAAATTATAATAAAATCATATTAATAATAGCTAATAGATTATTGATGAGGATAGTAATTACGATAAGACTCGGCTAACGTCAGCCGCGCCTCACACCTCGGTCGGCGCGACGGTACCCGATCAAACGGACCAGAACACGGCCCGAGACGCATTAACACCCGCTCAGGCTCGGCTCTTCACGCCACGCAACGCCTGTGTCAGACGCCACCATTTGCCCCGGCAAGCAGGCACATCAAACCACAGTAAGTTTCCCTATAAATACCCTCGCACTCTCAACGAGCAAAAAGGACCGGGACCGAGACCGAGATGCAGGGGAGAACACACCAGGGAGACACCTCAAACTCCTCTTCTCCTTTCTACCCCCTCCACCATCTACTGACTCGATCGTCGGAGGGGTCGGGTCGTGTCTCTCGACCCGACCTGTGTGCAGGACTACAGACGGAGCGCGCGCCCAACCGATGAGCCCCCTCCGGCGGAGTCGACGGAGCCGTCCCCATCGGACCACCGCGACCAACCCCCTCAGCGAACCCGAGGGCCGCACCGGGGAGATCCCACCTTCCGGACTCGAACCGAGCCGTGTCGGCCCAGAGGCCACGGCTCCATGTTGTTTACACTAACAATTATAATAACAATAATGTTTTCAATCCTATAGAAGTATATTTTAGGAGGATAACACAAAATTCATTAATTTCGTTTTATTTTAAGAGTGTTCCTATTTTACAAATGATAATTCGAGTGTAACTTAGTTTAAACTTAAGGATAACTGAGTCAACTTTCACTTAATCAATCCAAACCCTCATACAGTAATTAGAACTTAAATGTTAAATAATTATAGTAATTAATTGTAAAAACTTAAGATCTTTTGAACTAATAATGTGATGGAGGAGTATAATTTAGTTCAATCTTCAGTATAACAAATTTTTATTAAGCCAACTCAGAATTATTTTAAGATGATTAGTTTAAAAAATATATAAAATAATTAATTAAATTTTGAATAACAAATGTGATTAAATTATTTAAGTAAAAGATTGGATATTTTCGAAGAAAAAAAATCCCAGCAAAAATAATAATAATAATTTTTGGGTAAAATACTACAAAAAATTGATGACTCATAAAAATATAATTGCTATTCAACACTGGTGAATGAATGGTTTCTTTAAGAGAAAAAGAAAAAAAGAAAAAGAAAAATAATTAGTAACCCCCGAAGCTTCCATTTGTCCCCACCTTTTCCCGGGAGCGGCCGCTGCTCGTCTCTCTCCACTGCAGCACTGCATATACTATCCCCAAGCGTCGACCGAAAACGAAACTTGAACTGCAATCTGTCGGCACCAACAACCGCATTATATCCGCCACCGACCTCTCCCCAGAAGCCGAAGGAGGTCGGAGATCCAGAGAGGCGACGCCGACGCTGCTCCCTACCTGCATCTCGGCTCACTTCTGATCGACCGGCCACTGTCTCCGGTGCCGATCCCGCATCTCCGCTTCGAGTTCCGTTCTAGCCCCCACCTGTTACCAAATCGGCCGGACTGAGTCGGATCTGAATTGGACGACCGGCAATGCTGGTCCAAGACAGGGCAACCCCCAAATCTTCCAAGCCCTCCTCCCCCCCTCTCATCCTCCCCTCTTCCCACCATGGCGACCACCGCCGCTTCGCCCCAGCCAAGAGCCTCGACTTCTCCACCTGGGCTTTCGACAACCTCTACAAGATCCTGGCCGTGTGCTTCCTCGCCGCCACGGTCGCGGCTCTTTTCTTCCTTCGGAGCGCCGGTGACACCGCTGCCCTACTCTGCTTCGATAAGACCCGTTCCGCTTCCTCCTCCACCGGGGGCGGCATCCCCTACCCCCGGATCTCGTGGAATTCCGTCCCCCCCATCAAGCCCCTCGATCCCTCCGCCTCGCCGTACGCCTCCTTCCGCTCCGACCGCTGGATCGTCGTTTCCGTCTCCACCTACCCTACCGACTCTCTCCGTGCTCTGGCTAGGACCAAGGGCTGGCAGCTCCTCGCCGTGGGCAACTCCGCCACGCCCTCCGACTGGTCCTTCAAAGGCGCCATCTTCCTCTCCCTGGACCAGCAGGCTCGGCTTGGCTTCCGGACCGTCGACTACCTTCCTTACAACTCTTATGTCCGCAAATCTATCGGTTACCTGTATGCCATCCAACATGGTGCCAAAGTCATCTTCGACGCGGACGACCGTGCCGAGGTCGTGGGTGGCGACCTCGGCAAGCACTTCGATCTGGACCTTGTGGGAGAGGCTGCCGCCCCCAAGCACCCTATCCTCCTTCAGTACAGTCATGCCGATCCTAACCGCACGGTCGTGAACCCTTACGTCCACTTCGGGCAGCGATCCGTGTGGCCGAGGGGGCTGCCGCTGGAAAATGTCGGGGAGGTTGAGCGCGAGGCGTTCTACACCGAGGTTTACAGTGGCCGGCAGTTCATCCAACAGGGCCTTTCCAATGGTCTCCCTGATGTGGATTCCGTTTTCTACTTCACACGCAAGTCCTCAGGTCTGGAGTCGTTCGACATACGTTTCGATGACGACGCCCCCAAGGTTGCCCTGCCACAGGGCATGATGGTGCCTGTCAACTCCTTCAACACCATCTTCCATGCGCAAGCATTCTGGGGACTTATGCTTCCGGTCTCTATAAGCTCAATGGCTTCAGATGTGCTCAGGGGCTACTGGGCACAGAGAATCCTGTGGGAGATTGGTGGATTTGCGGCTGTCTACCCGCCGACCATCCAAAGGGTGGACAAGGCACAGTTGTACCCCTTCGCCGAGGAGAAGGACCTCCATGTGAACGTTGGGCGTCTCATTAAGTTTTTGGTATCCTGGAGGTCGAAGAAACAGACACTGTTCGAGAAGATCTTGCATCTGAGTTATGCGATGGCAGAGGAAGGGTTTTGGACAGAGCAGGACTTACAGTTCACAGTTGCCTGGCTGCAAGACTTGCTTGCCATTGGATACCAGCAGCCGAGGCTGATGTCCTTGGAGTTGGACCGACCAAGAGCAAAAATTGGGCATGGAGATACACAGGAATTTATTCCCAAGAAGCTACCATCAGTGCACCTTGGGGTGGAGGAGGTTGGGACTGTAACTTTTGAGATTGGGAATCTCATGAGGTGGAGAAAGTACTTTGGAAATGTCGTTCTTATCATGTATTGTAGTGGCCCTGTGGATCGTACAGCTCTAGAGTGGAGATTGCTCTATGGTAGGATATTTAAAACAGTTATCATTCTATCAGAACAGAGAAACCCAGATCTCACAGTAGAATATGGCCAATTAGCTGAAGCATACAAGTGAGTTCTACTTGCTAGTTTTATCTTGATTTTTTTTTAATCAAAGCCAAACATCAATCTGCAATTTTTATCTTGCTGAGGACTTCTTCTTACTGAACAATAGTGCCTTGCAATCATGTCTAGTGAACTCATTGATGGAATGACAGGAAACCCATTGGTTTTGTGTTAAATGCATCCCATCAGGAGTTGTGAATTAATGACACAAGCATTCTTCATTTGATACCTTTTGCCGGAAATGATGTGTAATCTTTGGATATTATTAGTATGACTGGGAAAACCAATTGTGGCCTGAAAATTGGATGACTTTAGATGACACATTTTTCCAAATAGATGCATTATGAAGCTTGGTTAGAACACAATAATCATGGTGATATGATCACAAGGTGCCACCTATGAGTGTTACAAATTTCACTTGTTGAATATAGATGATCTTATGCATGATTATTTTTGGGACACTAGTTATATGCATAGGGTTACATTGTTGTAGTATGAACTGGATTAGTTTATTTTCACTAGTGTGTTTGGAACATCTCAGAATTGGATGCAAAAGACTTTTTGATGTAGATTATTATCAGTATTTTTGAACAATTGTTGAACTATAATTTAATTTGAACATCCTGCATGGCCTCGGTTATGGCTTACAATTGTACTTAGTGTTCTTCGATGTAAGCCTATGGTAATGACAAGAATGAGTGGGACTTCAAAAAAATGGTTGATTGTTGAATTCTGGGATATAAGCCTTTGATAATTCTTGTGAAGAATTATTGGTTTCACAATGTTTGTAGCTTTTTTTCTTCATTTATTTTCTATTGAATAGGTGGCTACATTCTCTGCCCTAGTTGGATCATGAGAATCTTTAACCACTTATAAGAAAGCCCCTACGTGTTGGTTGTTGTTTTGTCTGACAAAAGATTGGCTGTTTGGCATTTTACAGCAAGTGTAAAGGTTATAAGTGCTGAAATGTAGATTGCTTGCTCATGGACAAGTGAGGAGGTCGTTCGGTGATAGTTATATTTCACGTAAATGGAGGCTTAGCGCTTTTGAATGATAGGCCAAATTGTTTAATGATCAATAGCTACATTAAATGCTTGGGCCATGTGACTGATACACTAGGATGCTCTCACCAGTTTCCCCTAACTCCCAAGATTGAGTTGCTCCTAACTTGGGCAACATAGGATATTAAAGATGGTGTGTTGATCGAGGGCAACATGGTATGGTGTGTTGAGGCAACATCGCATGTGCATGGACGAGTACTCTTATTGTTTGCATGCCCCAACCAAGGGAGCATGACATATTAGTTTCTCCATCCCGAGCGTGAGGGGATTAAACATCCTTATCTTCATCTTTAGTTCATTTCTACCAGAATATTGTAATCTTTTGTATTTGTCTCATTTATACTTCTTCTTAGCTAATATATATTGTTTACATTTTAAAATTTTCCAATCTTTACATCATGTATCTAGTCATAAAATTGTCTAAGATTTGTTATGAAAGAAGCAATGGGGCAGGACCAAGTAGACTTTTGGGACGAGATTCACTTGCAGTTGATGCAATCAAGGTTTAGGCCATTTAGGGTTTTGTTAGTCTGATTTAGTCTAGGTATAGATCCTTCTATTTCCCCACATGCAGGTGTTAGTTTCATATCTTTATTGATCGGCTGTCGTCACATGTTTGTTATTTTCTTTTAATATATTAATCACCCTGGCTTCTCAAACCAATTTATTATTATAAGAGTTGCACTAGGGTCATGTTCCGAGTTGAATTTGACTCATTGATATAAAGCAAAAAAGGTCAGGAGGCTTAAATGGGCTCATTATAAGCTTCGGTTAGCTCAATTAGGAAAGTGCTAGATGTAGAGTTGCTCTATTATGATGACATGCTAATGGATTACAACCAAAGTGTCTCACTTGTGGAAAAAAAGTGCAGTGTCACTGATCTCATTTTACAAAAGCAGTATCTTGATATGTGGTCACTTCACTGTTTTTTTTTTAACAAATAAAGTATGTAAATTGGTTGTGTCATCCTTCTTTCTTCTTATTTCTTTTTCCATCCTCTCTTAACCAAACCTATTTCTGTTCTCTTCTGTTTTCTCATTTGTTTTTAGAAATTAGAGCTTTTGCTTTGCAGCTGTAAGATGAACTCTTTTCTTTTCATTTACAACCTCTCTGCTCTTGTTCCTAGCTTACCAGGGGATACATCCTATTAATTTGAGTTCTTTCTTTGGTACCGAATTTTTTTTACAATTGACGTATATTGCTCATTTGCTACTAAATATAATAAGTTTTAACTAGAATTTCTTTAATCTTTAATTTGGTTATTCTTTATAAATTATTAACCACAAGATGTTTCCAACAAATTGTACTTTGTTTGGGCACACATCACAGTTCATAATATCCATCCCCTTTGTTCCCGATCTAAGCACCTTTTGAATTTTGTGGTTTCATATCTTGAAATTTATGTCATTGCATTATTCTCATTGAGGCACTGAAAATTGACTACTTAAATATCCAATATGACAAGGATTAAGGGAGATATGCCCCTTACAAGTTTGGAAAAGGATTAATATCTATTCCATTCCATTGAAAATAGCAGAACAATTCTGTTTGAGTTTTTCTATCATAAACAGTCAGGGCCGGCTATTATAAACATTATAAGATTGTTAAAAATTTGGAACCTTTAATCAAAAAAATGATATGGAATTGTCTCTTGAAAAATCCAAATCACAAGTGTTGGGAAAGCCAAAATGGACTCTTCATGTATACCTGCTACTGTTACCAATTTCATTCTGGTAATGAGAAGTACTGGATGCCAGTTCTTAGCTTATATTCAATATATTCTTATTTTGGAACGTTTGTTTGTTGCACCTTGTTCTGTGTTCTGAGCCATCATGTATGCTCATCAAATAGGTACTTGCCCAAGGTGTTTAACAAATTTCAAGGTGCAGAAGGATTTCTGTTTCTCCAAGATGATATGATTCTTAACTATTGGAACCTACTTCAAGCTGACAAGGAAAAGCCGTGGATAACGAATAAGGCAATTACCTTTTTTGATTTTTTTTCTTGGTTACATTTTGTTGGTTTTCTTCTCAAAGGATGTACTAAATGACTTGCTTTATCTACTTTCAGGTCCCTGAATCATGGGTTTCCGTTTCCACTGAGGGAAAGACTTCAGATTGGCATGTAAATCAAGGAACTTTAGTTAACCAAATTGTAAACAAATTCCCAGTTCATTTTCAGACCAGTTACAAACAGAGTACGACAGAAGGCAGGCTCATCATCTGTGGCAGCGAGATATTCTATGTTCCTCAGAGATTTGTTGGCGATTTCATCGACCTCGTGGAAATCATAGGGGATCAACGTATTCATCACAAAGTTGCCGTGCCAATGATTTTTCTGTCTATGGATGCACCGGAGAATTTTGATTCTAGTGCTCTGGCGACGGTGGTTTACAAAGCAGGCCTGTCGGCTAATGATTCTTTCGCGAGTTACTATACCGCCAATGTACCTGCCATTTATCCACTCAAGGTGCATCATGAGTATGATTTTGTGAAGCTAATAAGAGTTATGGCTTCAGGTGACCCTCTTCTGCAGGAACTGGTATGATTTCTAGATAATGTATATTGATATTAGACCAAATCTACTTGAGTTTGCATGTTTCATCAGGTTCTCCTCCACCTTCTGTAATCATCTTTCTTTCTGTATGTTGTAATATTTTCATTTGCAAACAACATAGTCCTGCTCATTTCTTGATTCTGTAATTGTTAATCCAACAAGATAGAGGATGTTTTTTGAGGTAATTGAGGTCCCATATATTCTGATCTAGCCTGGTTCAAACTCGGCAAATCATGTCTACTTGACTGAAAGTTGATGAATGACATTCCTATGTACATATTAGATACATTAATAATGACATTTGAATTGCTAAATCGATTGCATCAGACTTCTATTTTGTATATGAATACTGTATGAAAACCCTAGTGAGTGCTAGTATGACTTCATCTCTTCCTTGATAAGTTACCTTCTCATACTTCCCTATCCTATCCCCTTCCCCAATAATGATTTGGTAATTATTCAAACGTTGGAAGATTTACCTAGAAAACCTCGAGTTCATTGATTTTTATCGTGTGAGACAGTCCCAATGCAATATGAAAAGCATAAATCGATGAATCAGCCTCGTTTATGAGTATAATTCTATTCAAAACATGTCATTATTTTTTGTTGAAACACATAAGGGAAAAACATGTCATAAATATTTTTATTTAATAAATTTGCATTTGGTCCCCTTTTTTCGGTACAATTTGTACTAAAAAAATATTTTCTTTTTAATTTATGTGCTCGTCATCACTTAGAATATTGAGAGAAGCTCAATTTTCATGTTACTACTGCGACTGATCTCTACTTACTAATTTCTAATTAGCTTATCTTATTTTCTCTTTTTTTAACTGATAACCGACCTCAATTTTTAATCGACCGTGGCCGGTCCGGTTCGTCTTTGCCTTGAAAAGTTGAGACCGGGTCGAACCGGCTAAACGATTCGGTGATCTGTCGGAGCCAACCGTTGGAACCGAACCGGTCCTTTTTAGAAGGCATTTTAGTCTTTTCACGTCGAGACGAAACCGAGTCCACTGGTCTCGGAGCTGTCGTCCCTATCCCGCTCTCGGTACCGCCTTCTCTCGCCGCCGCTCTCGTCGCTTCGTCAGTCCCTCTCCGGTTTCTTCTGAAAGCAAACGATCTTCTCTTTTACCATCCTCTTCAAAGTAGAGGAAATTACTAAGCTGTTTCAGCAATCTGTCCCTTTCTCTCATCTCTTCGATTCCGTGTTCGTCATTCCTCAAGTTTTTTCGTTTTCCTTTGATACTTCTGCTTTTTATTTCAGTCTAGTAGTTTTTGTACGGTTACTTGTTCTTTAGTTTCCTTTATATTGTTTTCGGGTTGTTACTTTGGGGGTCGAAAAAGCTCTGTTTCTTGAAGAAGCCCTGTGCTCGGTGAATTGAAAGATCAACAAGGTCAACCCATCGAAAGTGGTAATTTTCTCTCTGAGTAATCTCTCTCTATATCAGGTTTATGAGAACCATTTCATTGTCTCGCCCTTTTGCAATTCAAGAGGTGAAAATTTAGTGTTAAAACAGGCACAGGTGACGAACTAAATAGGATAGAATGGCACCTGCAGCGGCTATTTTCTCTTCCGTCTTGTCCAATGCATTACTGTCGCCTATATGGGCATCTCGCTATTGGCGGAATGCTCTATTGCCCCCCGTAGCCCTTGCTAGCGTGCTAACCAGTGCCTCTGATCACAAGAATCATCACCGGAGTAGAAAAGAACACTGCTGGGTGGTGAGAAGAAAGGCCTCCATTGCCTACTCCTCGTTAGCAAAGGCGGTGACCACCACTGTGAGCAGTTCTCCAGCTCATGGGTAATTATTTTTTCCTCCTTGGCTAGTTTAATTTGCTCGGTCTTGGGGGTGCCTATTTGTGCCTTTTGAGCTCCATTTCTTGTGGTCTTTATCAGTTTCGCTCAGATTACATGGAAGCATTGGTTTTGTTTGTAATATTTACTAGTTCTTGCTATCACTTAAAAAGACTTTCCATAGTAAGCATCTCCTTGTAAGAAACATGAATCAAGCAGGAAGTTGGTTTGACGGATATTATTAGTTCACGAGAAGCATATTTTTAGTTTTTCTCTTCCTAATTGAAATTATTCTCCTTTCAGAATAGGTTAGTCCTTTTAAGTAATTGTATAGTTTTTTTCAGGTTCTCTTTATACTTAACTAGGCTCTCTTGTTGATGTGAATGGATACACATTGGCATGGATTGGTTCAATTGAATTAGAACCAATTTGGTCAAAACTCAGTAGAGTCAGGACAGAATAGAACGAGTTTGGATGATCTATTTGATATTATAGGTATACAAGATGAGAAAAAGAAGTAACTGAGAAGTTTGTATTTTTCACCTCTTTATGTTTTTTCTAGTTTATTTTTTCTCATTTGGTGCTTCTCTTTTACATAGTTTATAGCATTGTGTTTCTGTACCTTGATAAGTTTGAAGTCATTTATATGTTATCTGTCTACTTTAATAGACCATCCTTGATTCAGGTATCCAGAATACGATCGTTTGCTCCCTTGTCCATTTCAAAATGAGTCTCCAAGAGTTGAGCACCTTGTAGTCTTAGAAGGAGGACTTGTTCTTGATTGGATATCTAAAGCTTTGGATCTTCCTCCTTTGTAAGTGTATCTCCTTGTCTTATCTATTTAATATAAAGCATGTCAAGAAATAACTGATAACTAAGTTTTTGATTTTTAGTTTGGATATGTGTGTATGTTTCCAGTGAAATTAAAACGAGAAATAAATAACAAAAATCTGTTAGAAAAAGTTTCCTAGTAAGAGCTTCTCTTAAGAAGAAAAAAATGCCTCTAACTAAAAATTAAGGGAACTAACTGGACAGCTATTACTAAGCAAGGTGCTTACAAGTTACAACCACTTGTGTATGTAGCCTACTAAGAGGTCATATGGAAGAAAACTTTCCTTTTCTATTAAATACATCATTCCAAGTATCCCATTAAAGAAGACCTGTAGAATTCTTCATGTATGACTCCTAATAGATGAATGATTTACTTGACCTATACTGGTTCGTATTACCGATCCATACTGGTGTATCGACCGGCTGTTGGTATGGTACATACCGAACTGTACCGATACATGGTACACTAGGGTGTACTGATGTACCACTTGTACCGGTTCTCTATCGGACCAGTACATACCGCCCGTATTGAGCGGTATGCTTCGGTACATCAAACCTTACATATACTAATAAATAATTATGGCAGCATACTAGTATTGTTGACTATTAACAGTGTCAAATAAAATGTGTATTGAATTACCAACTATGTTTTGATACAAATACTAGATAGCAACTTAAACTATTGATACTTAAAGTGTGTAAAGGAGGATTTATTCTTAGAACTTAGAGGCTTTTCAGACACCATGCAGTTGGAAAACCAACTGTTGTTAATGAAGATCAACTTATACTTTTCAGATTGTGTTTTGGAGCAACCCTCCAAAGTCGTAACTAAGCCTCTCTGCTTCAAAGGAAAGAGAATTCTTCAAAAGCTAATCCAAGTCTAATTGAAGGGAGAAGAAAGCTAAATTATGCTTAAAGTATAATTACCACGAGTTAAAACACCTATTTTTTCCATAGGCACGCGTGTTTGTAGAAAGCTATATTTTAGTGTAATAACTAGTTGAAAAAAGAAGCCTTTTTAAATTATCATGCTGTTGCCGCCTACCCTTAGCCAATTCTGTCTATGGGGGCTCTGCTCCATTATTTTATTTAGGGTAGACCAGGTATTTCATGGATGGCTTGACCCCTATGTCTGTTTTTGGGCTGGGAAAAAATTTTCCAAGTACTATTTGTAATTTTGTAGTCCTCTCCTAAATTTAGGATACCATCCAAGTATTGTAATTGGTTTTTTGGACTTTTTAAATCATCTTTGCTACTCTTTTTATTAGAATAGTACTCTATGACAGCCATTGCAGTGATCGTCACACTTCTACGAGGTCATACAAGGTCTAGCAGCCAATTTTGGTGTTTGGCTGGGTTTAGACTTTAGACCACCTCAAGTTCATGTCTGGGGTTCTTGTGCGGTGTGGTTTGTCTTAATATACAGCTTGAAGAAGGCACTGCGGTTGGATCTTCAAGAGTGAAAACTTCAGTACCCTGTAGAAGAACTAGTTTACCTCCTGTGACCAGGTGAGGGGATGAATAGAGCTATGTGCAATTTCCATCACAATAATGTTTTCCTTCCCTGACACCACAGTGAACACCATTTCATCAATCTCGGTCGATTGAGAGCACATTCATTTGGTGATCAGCACCTCCCAATGATGATGTGTAAACCCCTTCGATGAAAATTTTATTTTTAGAGTATACCAAAGAAGGAAATGTTCAGTATAGATTCTTGCTTAGCCCTTATAAACCATATAGTAACACCAACTATATTCTTAGTAACTGGTATCAGACACAATCTATTCATATGTATCTGTGTTCATTCTACATATTCATGTAGCTGGATGAAAGTAAAGATTACCAATTCCTCCAAAGAGTGGCATGACAGCTATATTATATTTCTTTGAATAAGGTTTTTTTTTTTGGCATTTTATAGTGTTCAGTCCTATTTTATCTAAACAAAAATATGTGGAGGATATTATGTATATTAGTACATTGAGCACTTCCGGAGAAAATTCATATAAAATAAGATTTTCAAGGTTCAAATTATTAAGATATACCACATATAACCATCTTAAATACCGAAAGGTTCCTGCTTCTCAGGATTCCCTACTATTAGCTTATAGGTTCAGTTCCTATGATCAATCAGCGGACTGGTAGAATACAGGTAAGTTATGAATGAATAACTATATATAATAATTAATTTATAAAATTTGTAGGTGTCAAATTTGTTGTTTTCTTCTTTTTCTTTGTCTCAGTTTCTTTTTTTTTTAATCAAATTCATTGTGCGATCATATCATGTAATCCAATGAAATTAATTTGTTCTCTTTTATCTTCCAAATGTCCTATATTGATCCGTATCCAAATGTTAAAAACCTTGATTTGGGTGAACATGAGAGATACATAATGTCATAGAGCTGAAGTTACCAAATTAATGATCGATTAGATCATCTGTAACATGTTATTTTTGGTCCCAAGTAAGAATCTGCAGGTTATGCATTTGAAATAGCTTTTGCTGATATGATGAAATAGGGAGCTGATGATTTAATTAGATATAATGCATGAAACACCCTTTACACAGATTACTGAATTGAATGTGTCTCAGCACTTGCTAAGTAACTGTCATATTTTATATATGAAGGTTTGTTGCAGATCTTATCCATTTTGGGGCAGTGCATTATGCACTGGTCTGCCCAAAGCCGCCTCCAACTGCAACTCCCAAACAAATTCAAATCTATAAAGAAGTAACAGAGCCTTCGGTTTTGCAGAAGAGATCATCCATTAAGGGGAAAACTGTGAGAGAAGCCCAGAAAACTTTTAGAGTTGCTGATGCAAATCAATTTGTTGAAGCAGGAACTTACTTACGTGTGCATGTGCATCCAAAACGCTTCCCAAGGTAAACACTCTTGTTATCTGTGTTTCTGTAATAAAATTGAAGTTTTTGGAGACTAGCTTATGTTTTTTACCTACAGCATCAGATGGGTGATGTTCAATCCAGTGGTTTAGCTACCAGATAGTCTATGCTAGCATGACTCAATAGAGGGAATGTTCCACTGATTATGTTTTTCAACTCATATTTGCCATTTTTATTGACTTTATACTATAAATAGGTGCTATGAAATTGATTGGAAATCGAGAATCATAGCAGTTACCAGTACTTATGTCGTCCTCGACAAACCTGCTGCAACTTCAGTATGTAATTTAATATCTTTTGTTATGAGTTCCTATACCTCTTACTCTTTTCTCTATCATATTTGTATCAATTCCATGTTATAAGTTTTTCATTTTGATGTGCACATGTTATAATTTTCCTATTTAGCTCGGGCCACATATCGGTTATCTGTCAAATCAGTAACTACCTGAAGTATGCCTGGTATTTAGAAACTTGGTAAAAATTTATAGAAGTTTTGTCAACCAACACAAGAAAGTTCACCTTAATTCTAATAGCTAGAATAATATATGATATAACTTAGTGAGACACAACTTGAAATTGTGAATATTTGTTCGAATTTGCCTCCTAAGTTTTTTGTAGGTATAAAAAAAAGTTATTTAGAACTGAAGACCAGTGTTTGTTGTAAACCAGTAGCTATCAAATGGATTATTTCTGAAAAGGCACATTATAGATTTTACATCTAATCTTTTACAAAATATGTCCAGAAGTATACTAGAAACTATACAAGCAGAGTGAGTGTCTGAATTTTGTTAGACATAAAGGTTTTAGTTCTAATAGTGTGCTATTAGACATAAAGCAAGTACCTGGTTTTGAGTGCCATTGGTAATATACGGGTGCAAGTTTGTTGTTTCTATGTAGTGTCCAGTTTGTTACTTGAAAGACTATTGTTGGAAGGGCAAATCCATAATTTTTCATTTTAAGTTGCTAGCCAATATTGATTATATTGAAATTGCATTAGACCCTTCTGGTGAATTGTGATTAATAAGCTTTTATCAGTTGTAGCATATTATAGTTAGCTTTTCCAGTATTATTCCACATGCTTTGACTGTCCTCCAGTTGATCGTACTTTTACCATATCGTAGAGTACTTTGCATTGATATTACTAAGTAAAACCACAATTAAATTACTCGAAGTTTAAAATTTTGACCATACCAATTGATATGAACTGGTATTTATTGGTCTAACCAAATACTGGTATTGGAACATATAGTTTGTTCAAAATATCTGGTAATTTCATTTGTTTTCTATGAAGTGGTTGTCTATTCCTCGTTCATCCTTAGTTTGGCTGGCCTTGTTCATCGTTTAATTCAATACCTCATGTTTCTTAATTTAAAGAGAATTTATCAACTTTGTGAATTAGGAACCTCGGTCACTTTTCACCTATCTCCGATTTTTTATGTAGTTTACAAATTTATTAGGGTTGTTGAGAAAGGTCAAAAGAGATGGTTGGACAAGAAGTCGTAGTTAGGTTTTTTAAATGTGATATTAAGATAGATTCATATTGATAGTTGAAGTGTCTTGAATTGGGAGCATGAAGAAAACTACCAGAAGTGATTATTATTTTGTATGCAAATCTAGTTTAATTTATTTTTTAGGGGGTTATTAACTTTTCTCATGGACTTCTTGCTGAATAGTTGATATTTTTTTTCTCACTTTTATCAATGACTTGTTCTAGCTAGTTGAAGGTGGTCATTTAGCTATGAGGCCTACAACATTTTTTTTCTGGGGAGGTTGGGCACAAAGGGGGAGCTATTCCCATAATTTTCTAATTTTTTAAGATGGGGAAAAGAAGAGGAGAAAAAGGAGGGGACATAAGAAAAGAAAGAAGAACGCAAAAGTACATAGGAAAACTAGGGAAAGAAGGAAATATCTAACTCTTCTAGCTGAACATTGCATGTAATGTTCAAGCTTTTTGTCCACTAGTCTAAGCCAAGAAAATATATGTAAAAAAGGGACGGTTTAGTGGACAAGTCCTTGTCATTGTAGGTTTGGAAAAGGTCAATAGACGTAGCCTTACTCTGCAATCAGAGTGGCTATTTCAGATTCGAAATCCATTCACCCAGGTTGCAAAGGAGCAATCTTGATGTGGCATAAGGTTATTCCCCTCCATGAAGCGAATACATGAAGTCCATCTGTATTATGTTCATCTAAGCTTTAAATATAAGAGTCGTGGCGGAACTTATTACATTTAACAAAGTTGATGTCCTTGGCTACAACTTGTACATAATGACATCGGCTAGTTCAAGATGATTGTTCACCAGTTGAGTATAATGGAAGTTCACTCATGACTCAGCAGTGTTAAAAGGTCAGAATGGAATAATGGAGGTGTTGGAAGGCTTTTAGGAGTTGAATTCTTCTGTTCTGTACTGAGATATAAACAGACAGATTTTCTTTTGTATGCAACTTTTTCTCAATTGTTTTGACATCTATATTCCATGATTTTTCTTGTTAATAAATAAGTTTTGTATAACAAACACAAATGTGTAACTCTGTGTTTAGGTAGGAGGAACAATAGATAACATTGAAGAATGCTGTGCAATGTTTGCTTCTCGTGCTTTAGGCTTTGATACTCCTCTGAGGACCACCCATCAGATAGACAACTGTACAGAGGGCTGGTCAGTTTTTTACTTATTACTGAAGTACATTTCTGACGATGTATATGTGGCTAATGACTTCAAATTCTGATTCTGCAGTGTTGTGTTGGCTAGAACAAAGGACTTTTGCTCTGAATTTCATGGAATGATCAGGGTATGTCTTTAAATATGTAACCGATTGTATATCTAACAGTATGCCAACCAATTCTTGTCCGATATCAACTCCAGAATCCTATCAGACTGGTATGCACCAGTTGATATGGTGCCAATACTGGTCAACACACACCAAAATGATGTTAGTAAAATTATTCAATGTTGATATTGTGTTGGTGTACCATTTTAATCGTTACCCATCAGAAGTGGTCTTGTACAGTCAATTTAAAATATTAAAATTTTGCAACAATCTGCCATGACATAATTTATCATATGTAGATTTTATGCATCTCACTGAGTATTATGTGATGAACTTTGTTTTTTGATACAGGAAAAAAGGGTGAAAAAATTGTATCTTGCTCTTGCTGCTGCACCTGTACCTGTTGGAATAATTACCCATTACATGCGTCCAGTGAATACTGCTCCAAGATTAGTTTCAGAAGGTAATGTCAGGTTTGATCTTTAATCTTTAGATCATTTCATTTTCTGATAGGGAACCTGCAGACTGCAGTAGTTAACTAAGATTGAGCATCCTGTCTCATTATACCTATAGATGTGTATAAGTTTGCATGTATACTATAAAGAGGGTTGAAAATTCGACACTGTCATGTAACTCTGATGGAAATGACCTACATCACCCAAAAGACTTGCAACTCATTTTTTTTGCAGGTTCCTTTACAAAGCTTCAAGCGGAGACCTGAAAGAAATAGAAGCAGTTTATAACTATGAATTTGTATTATGATTAAAATTATGGTTTACAAGATAGAAGCCAGCTAGAATGCAGTCTACATGGATCTCAAATTATCAATGTTGATTGATGATTCTCAAAACAAATCAAACCTGTCCATGCAATCCAAAATCATATTGTTCAACAAACCAGTCAAAACTAAACACTTAAAATGACCTTTGAGGACTTTAATAAGCTGAACAGAGCCACATGCTTGAGAGTATGTTGGTGTCAACTCAAGCCAGTATACATTCGCTATATATGCCTCCACCAAATTTTTTAAAAAAAATCCCTTATTCTTTAATGTGATTACTGCTTACTACGTCTATAAATATATTGTTTCTTTTTTTTTGCTTCTCACACCCAAATGCCTGTGGTACACATGATCACATCAGCCATACTTGGCACACTCTGTTACTGTGGGTGCATGCAACTAGTAAATTATTGATTAGCATTCTTCACTTGGTTAGTTTTCGAGGACAAAAATAATATGTTGATCAAAATTTCTCGCAAAAGCCAAATTTACTTTGTACAATGGCTTGTAAATGGTGTTTATAGTAAATGGTCTGTGGCAAGGTTTTGTATTATCGGTTGGTATAGTTTGTACCAATCGGTATTTACTAGTCCTAAGCAAGGACCCGTAGCAGACTATACGGTTTGGTATGATGGTTTGATACTAGTAGATATAAATTTTTCTTTTTTTTTCTGTTGGTACCAGGCTATACAGGTCAGTATACAACCTAGTACACTAGTGCCATATCGATCCAGTAGATTACCGAAACCTGGATTAAGATTTAAAACCTTAGCTTGTGATATACATTAGTTTTTTTCTTAAATTCCAACCAGATATAAATGGCTTTAATTTTTCCACAGGGAAGATGCTAGGATGGTTTTGTTTGAATGGTGATTTTTTTTTTTTGTTTTACACAAATAAGCTTTCATCTACCACTATGTTTTTTCTAATTTATCTTATGGAATCTCAACAGGATTTTCAATTATATAGATCTAGTTGTTTTTGAAGATCATAACAAGTATCTAAAGCATTATGAAATAGAAACATGAGATACTTATGTTGCATTTTTTTTATTTACAAATCATGCTTTGTCATTTTTTGATAATTGAGATTAAATTGATTATGAAATTTTCATTATTGTAGATATCATTGGTGGATGGCATCTCTGTCAACTGGAAGTTTTGGAATGCAAGGAGGTTATGTGGCCTGCTGCTAAAGTTATGGAAACCCATAATGTTGAAGATTGTGGGTGGCCCTTTAAAAAAGTTGCCTATGAATGTAAAATCAATCTTTTGACTGGTAAAACTCATCAGGTACTTTGATTTACTTATGGTATTGATATATAGATCAAGGCTATGACAAATGTTAATCTTATAGTTAAATGTATTAGACTGGGTCCTAGCCTTTAGTTATCAGAGGTAAAACAGCTTTTGTGGAGGTTAGTGTGAGATTTATTATATCACTGATCGAAGTGTGCTCACATGATAATGAGTATTAAACGTGTGGGACCTTTTCAAGGATGCATATGAAGCATAGGTTCTACAAAAATAGAAGTTTTCAAATGCCTGATTCATCAAAGGAAACAAAAAGGTGTATCCTAGGAGCATCCTTGTCGCAATATTACTTTGATCTTTCTCCACATACTGAGTTAGACAATAATATATTGTTTGATGATTGATTGTGTTTGATACAGATCAGAGCACAGTTTGCCGCCATTGGTGCGCCTATTGTGGGGGACTCGATGTACATCCCATCTGTTATGGCCAAAACGGCTAATCCTTCAATCAACCCATTTGATAGAAAATGGAAGGAATATGCTACTGAGGATGAGAAGATGGCAGCTATAGAACAATGGATCGCACAGCATGGGAAAGAACCTTATGCAGCTATCGGTCTTCAGGCTTCCCATATCTCATGGGATGATGGCAATTGTTCTTACGAGGCTGGTGCGCCATGGTGGAGATCAACAGAGCAATAAACTACCCCCAATATATCGCATGGTAACTTATCGAGATGAGATTCGAGCATCTTCAGGGATGGTAGAACCAATAGCTTTTGATGGTCCTCCATATATGATGGTGCAGTTTAAGCAGAGAATGTCAAATGTTGATATATTTTTTGCAAGAAGTCCAAAAAAAAAAAAAAGTCTCGAAGTGGTCTATGCTTGTATTTGTAACAATCTACAATTGAATTTTGTGACAAGTTCTTTTCTTCTAGCTGCATTAGTATTGGTCATTCATCAGATTGACAGTTGTATGAAATAGTTTTCCTTGGATAATTTATGCGGTTGCAAATCTGATATGTTCATCTGTGTTGTTCTCATCTTATGCATCTGCAGGGCAAAGCTAAAAAGGCTTATTGTTAAGGAGACATGTCAGTGAGTTGTTTCTTTGAATTCATGGTGGAGCTAAGTAGCAATTCCTATGTACGCTAGGGAACCGATTCAAATTGGAGTTCAACTCGGGCTCAGTTCAAGTCAAATTACAGTGAATCAAAGTTGAACCGAACCATTTCTTCACTGAACCGGTTCAAGTCGGATGAGGAATGCAGCCTCACCTGCGTCGTCGACCACCCGTGCACAACCGCCGGCATCCTCGCCGCTTCCTGTCATTGTGATCGATTGGGTGTCAAGTGGCTGAGACACATCCTCTCTCTCGGGCGTAATGCACGACGACAAGGAACGATCGAGAAAGGTGAGGAGCAATCGGGCCATCTTCTTCCCCGCTCGCGGGCATGACTCATCGCCTTCCCTCGCTCCTATATAAATGGAGTTTCAAGGAACAGTGGAGGAAGGTGTGAGGAAGAGGTAAGAGGAGATTAGATCTCCCACTACTCCAGCCCCAATCTAACCAAAGGTGGGTATGGGTCTGGCCAACTTTTGGTCAATAGGGGTAATTTTGAAATTTTGATAGTACTTTATTCATGTGCATATCCAATAAAAGCACCTTAGAGATTATTGTCGAACAAACAATAGCAGAAGTTTAAGCCAAAACCTTCACAAGGAAGATGATCCCCTAAGTAGGGGTTGTACTTATTATGAATGACAAAAGGAACCTTAGTGAATCAAACACATTGATGTCTTATGAACTATAATCATCGAAGAAGATAATGCCCTGTTATTATTATGTTCTCTTTCTGCTTCATATATAATTTTTTACAAAATAATTTTATATGATAATAGCATTATTTCTTTAAACTTTGTTATTTCAGCTCTAATAACAAAAGAAGTAATGGATTTGTGATTAACAATCAAAACCTCCAACAAAAGTCATGTTGTAGCTTTGAATGCAAAAAAAAATGAGTAAAATAAAAGAGACAAAAATAAATCTAGATCTAAATCTAGATCAAAGAACGTTCAATGCTACTATTGCAAAAAAAATCATGTTAAAGCAGACTATCAAGCTCTAAAAAAATAGCTATAATCTAAAGAGAAATATATGCATAAACAACATAAATAGATTTTTTTTAAAATTAAGATAAAGGTACTTATAACCTCGATATACCATACCAGGTCACAAGACGAGCGACTTTTGAACTTTGGTATTTGTTTCATATGACACTACACTATGGTTGATTCTCTACCTATGAACCCACTTGAGTATGAGATAAACTTACAGGAAATAATTCATTATATAAGGTTGTCGAAACACGATCAATTAAAACCAAGATGCATAATAAGGTTATAACATATTTTTTACTTAAAGAGAAATCTAATTTTATTGTCCATTTTGATTACTTAAAGAATTTTTCAAAGTAAAAAAAAAAAAAGGAGCTTATGTTGATGAAAGCTAAAAATAAAAACTAACTCTATCTAGTTCGAGTCTAAGAGAATTCTTGATTACACCCACTCAGAGGCCTCTCAGTAGTGACTTAAGGTAGAGCTCACTATATGCTCACCTTCGTTAATGACTTCTCAAGAAAGGTATGGATATATTTTGTTAAGCACAAGAGTGATGTCTTTGATAAATTTCAAATGTGAAAAAATATGTTGAAGAAATAAATTTGGAGGTATATTTGAATAATAAAAATCTAGAATTTTATAGTATCTAACTTAATAATTAGCATGTGAAGGAATTATTTATCACCATACAGTGTCTCACACTCCACGATAGAATGACGTAACGAAAAGGATAAACTATATCATTTTGGAAAGAGTGAGGTGTATGATTTCAAATGCTAAACTTTTGAAGTCATTCTCGGCTCAGCTAGCATCGACCATAAGAGGAGTGGAGTGGAACCCCTGCCTCTTATTTACATTTAAAATTTTTTAAGTATTAAGTATATGCAAGGGTGAACGATAATAAACTATAACTTAGGTCAAAATATTATATTTTCTTAAGTTATTCCTTAGGGGTAAAAGGCTCCAAAGTCTGATGATATCAACCAGTTGATCATAATTTTGCTGAAGATCCTTAAACTATTCATAGAGAATCAATAACAAGAACTAAAGCTAAAAAGATGAAAGAAGCCTTAATTTATTTATTGGAAGGAGCAAGTTGACCAAGACTCAGTCAAGGTTCTATGGATGCAAGAAGATCCTAAAATAATCAACGTGATTCAAATAAGTCCAAATCATGAAAAGAAAGCTCAACTTTAGGAGAATGATGAATTTTAGCCCATTTTGAAGAATAAAAGTTATTCAGCCACGTTATACCATATTAAAAATTATGAGCTTATTCATGAATGATCTACATTCAACTATTCAAATAAGTTCAAGAAAAATTCATGAATAATCTAGAATTGGGAAGATGAACATCATTTAGTGTATTTAATGGATTCATTGTCTTTGTACTTGGCCTTTGTACTATATAAAAAAGGCCGACTCTCTTTGTAACCAAACAATCCAGAAGTATAATCATCTTTCAATGGTAAGTGTTTTGTTTGTAAATTTTTGCATGAACTTCAAAATTTATCAAGTTTTTTGCATTTAAAACTCAAAAAGCTTTGTTTTTCCTTTCAAACTTATCAAACTTTTTATTGTTCTAATTATTTCATTAATTTTTCATTGATAAAGTAATTATAATAGTTTCCTTTACTTCAATCTTGAATGATCCGTCTTATTTTAATTCATTAGAGGATATTAATTTATATTACATATGTATCAAAACTCTTTAGATATCGAGGTATATGGTTGCTAAGTTGATGATTTATATCATTTGGTATAAACCAATAAGTTAGATCATAATTTTGCTAAAGGCTCTTTAACTATTTATGAAGGATCAATGGCAAAAGCTAAAGCTAAAAGGAAAAAAAAAAATCTTAACTTATTTATTGGAAGACATCCGGAAGAAGCAAGCTACTCAATACTCGGTTAAGGTTCTTTGGATGCAAGAAGAGCATAAAATGATTAACCTGATTCAAATAAGTCCAAATCATGAAAAGAAAGTCCGAATAATAAATTTTAGCCCATTTTGAAGAATAAAAGTCATTCAGTTATATTGTACCATATTAGAAATTGTAAGCTTATCTACATTCAGCCATTTAAATAGGTTCAAAGCAGATTCATGGATGATCTATATTCATGAATTGAAAATATGAATATCATTTAATGCATTTAATGGATTCATTCCTTTGTACTCGACATTTGTATAATATAAGCAAGACTAACTCTCTTTATAACCAACAATTTAGAAGTATAATCATCTTTTAACACTAGTGAGTATTTTGTTTTTATGTTCTTACCCGAACTTTTGAACTTATTAAGCTTTTACATTCAAAACCCAAAAATCTTTACTTTTCTTTTCAACTTATCAAACTTCTTAGTTTATAGTGTTTTAAGGGAATGAAAGTATTTTTCTAATTATTTCATCAAATTTTCATTAATAAAATGATTAAAATAGTTTCTCTTACTTTAATCTTGAACGATCCATCTTATTGCAATTTATTAGAGGGTGTCAATTCGCATTCCATATGTATCATAGCCTTTTAGCTATCGGGGTGTATGGTTACTAAGTTGATGATTTTCATATACCCCAATAGCTAAAGAGCTAAGATACATATGGAATGAGAATTGACACCCTCTAATGAATTGAAATAAGATAGATCAAAGTAAGAAAAACTATTCTAATAACTTTATCAATGAAAAATTGATGAAATAATTAGAATAACACTTTGGTTCTCTTAAAGCATTATAAACTAAGAATTTTGATAAATTAATAGGAAAAGCAAAGATTTTTAGGTTTTGAACACAAAAGCTTGATAAGTTTCAAAGTTCATGCAAGAACTTAAAAACAAAATACTCACCAAGATGATTATACTTCTAAATTTTCTGATTATAAAGGGATTCGACCTTATTTATATAGTACAAATGCCAAGTACAAAGAGAATAAATCCATTAAATACATTAAATGATATTCACATTCCTAATTCATAATTGTATATCATTCATGATTATGAACTTATTTGAATGACTAAATATAAATCATTCATAAATAAGCACATAATTTCTCATATGGGCATGCATGACTGAATAATAGTGTTTATTCTTTAAAATGAGCTAAATTTCATCATTCTCTCGAAGCTGAGCTTTCTCTTTATGATTTTGACTTATTTGAATTATGTTAATCATTTTATGCTTTTCTTGTATCCACGGAACTTTGATCTAGTCATGACCAACTTGCTCCTTTCATATCATTGATCCTCGATGAATAATTAAAGGGTCTTTGGCAGAATTGTGATCAAACTTACTGGTTAATATCATCTGGTGCATAAAAAAATTTAAAGCTGAAATACATAGAGATATTATTTTTAACAAATAGGTGCTACTATAAAAATATAGGAAGGAGGCTACTATAGAATATAGAATTGATTGAACAAGAAGTTTTGACTCCAGAACTATCCTGTGCACCTAAAAAACCTATCGTTACCCCTATATCTCTGGAAGATGAAAAAGATGAGGAGGAATCACAATCGGTCAACAAGGAGCACCCCTACTACATTGCTCTCAACCAGCCTTATCGTAGATCATATTCGAACCTAAAATATGTGAACATCATCCATCGACACAATTACTATTGCTGAGTACATAAGAGCCAACTTCATATAAAGAGGCTTTTAGTGGCCTAGAACTGTACTGAGGAATCGGTGAAGCCTTCACCTAATAATAAACTAGCTGGGTGCAAATGCACCTTTAAGAGATATGACCAAATGGTAAGGATCGATTATAAAGATTTTTTTTTTCCTATATGTAAAACATGTCTATTCGAGTATTGTTAATATGAAATGCTCTATAAAAAGAAAGGAAAAATAAACAGAACAAAAATAAAGCATGAGCCATAAACTTATATGAATAATAGATAAAGTAGTATCCTTACTTTAAATATAAAATAAAAGATTAAACTAAGATTTTGTGCACAACACAAGAAGAATGATTGAATAATATATGCAAATGTTTTAGGCATAAGGAAAATTTATATGAGAGCTCATCGGAAACATAATCTTTTTTGGTGACCATGAATGTAGTAGATTAATTTTTAAAAAATATTTATATGTATATTTGTGTATTATCTATTTATATAATTATGTTTATGAGGCATGTATAATGTACTTTGCTAATTGAGTTTACAAATTGTCATATATGTCAAAACACTCTATATTTTATGGTTCAAAAAAAGGGGATCAACTACTTATTATGGTTCATCAAATTGTATCGGAAACATGATCGCGATGAAAATTTTTTTATCGGTCGGTCCCTTATTAGTGAAATTTGCTTTTTTTTTTTTTTTTGCTATGATTGTGATTTTTTCTTACTATAGTAAATAAAACATAGTTTTAAAAGTATTTTTGGTGTGGCGAATATAAAAAATAATAATCCTTTTTAGACACTCATATGATATCATTCCTATTTGTAGTTACTTGCTAAGATAGAAAGGATATTTTCGATCCCTTCCTAATAACTTAAGCTTCAAGTATTTGTACTTGTAGTTACTCGATTAAATATAGTTGATAAACCAGACTTGTGGTGATTGGAAGGAGTTCGATCGAAGGAATTCAGATAAAAAGCGTAATAGAAAAATTCAATAAAGTTCTTATAAGTAGTCAATACAACTAATTTTATAAGTGGTCAATTAAGGTAATAATGTATTTAAATTGATAAACAATAAGATGTTTGATATTTAAGATAATCAAATAAAGTCAATTAGACTAGAGAATTGCCAACTACTTATAATTTAATCATACAAATCAGCAAAAATATTATCGATGATATTGTAATTGAGTCAGGAATATAATTTAAAAATAAAAAATATGATTATAATTCGTGATTATAATATCATTTAATACCTTATGTGGGCCTCCATGGGCTTTCGTCACGTGCAAGACACATGTCTCGTGCCATCTCAAAATATTGAGATGGCACTTTCTACAGCTAAGCCTGATAAGTGTGCTACCGAAGTCGTGATTGGTCGTATTAATAGCCCGATCACGTGGATCCCACCTTCTGCGTCCAATAACAAAACAGGTGAGGGCTCGAGTCGCCGTCCGGTAAAAGACGCTCGCCACGTAAACCAATCGGCGGAGATCATAGTTCTATTTCGGTCCGCGCCGGGTTGGTTCCAGAGAGGCTTTTCCCTCTCCCCGGGGGATCTGCTCCACCCAGAATTCTAATTCCTACTCCCACGTCAGGCTCCATCACCGTCCATCGCGCCGCTCCCCGAACGCATGATTCACCCGGGTCCCACAAAGCCGTGTCGCTTGCAGCCACATACCCACGTGGCGGTCATCTACTGGCTGGACCGTGAAAATTCTGCGTTAGACGCCCCTGCATGGGATCCGCCCATATTGCTCCGACGTATTATATTCCACCAACAAATAATCCCCAAATCAAACATATTAATCGCAGGCATATGGAGACGAACTCACATTAATATTAGGAAGACCAGCCGGGTCGGTATGTTTTGCAGATACGTCCCTGTGAAAGGATTAATAAGTAAAAACAAATTATTTGAGGGCCTCATGTGAATTATCGTCACCACGATATATGAGGGAAAAAAAAGGGAGAGAGACCCCCAAATCTCGATCTCTTAATCTTCTCTCTTGCCCTCTCTCTTTCTCTCTCTCTCTCTCTCTCTCTCTTGTGTGGGAAGCGTCCGACCGCGAAGACAAACCTCCCACCGCCGCCCGAAATCGCCCGATATATCGCCTAATCCCGCTACCGATTCGCCTCTCCTCCGCCGCCTCCCCTAGCCCTCCTCTTCTCCCCCCCTTTCTTTTTCCCCCTTTTATTTGGTGGAAAAAGGGTGATTAAGATTAAAAAAAATCGAATAATTGGGGGTAAAAATCATCCGTTCTCTCGTTCCGTCTCTCTATCCTCAACCGGTTTCGACCGCCGCCCTCCGGCGCACGATGCTAGCCTGCGCCGCCGGCCGTCCTCTATAAATGCCCTTATCCCACCGAACCACCTCGATCTCGTGCCGTCGGGTCCCGAGGTGCGTCTCTTGAGCGCCAAATTCGTCCCCCGCCTCTTTGATTTTTATTTCTTGCCTTGGACGGGGTTTCTCGTAGGGTGCCCTTCCAATCAGGATTTGTTCGCATCGTCCATCTTGTCGCTAGGTTTTCTATGGGGTTTTGGAGATTAATTTTGGGTTTCTCTTGCCTTCGATCATCCGATCCGTTCTTTTCTTGTGTTGGATTTGGTCGTTTGGAGGTCGATCAGTGTGGAGCCATAAGTGTGGTTTTCATCGGGTTTTCTCTTATCGGATTTTTGATCGCTCCTTTCCTGATGTAATTCGAATGGTTCTGGGATTTGCTTGCAAGATTTGTTCGTTACACATAACTTCTGCTCTGCAAGCCTCCGATTTCTGGGCATCAATTCTTTTTCTTCATGACAAGAGTTGTTTTCGATGAAATGATAGCTGGTCGTCTCGGTTCGGTACCATGACTTCGTGTTTCTCTTTCTGCGTATTATATCTTGGTCTTCTCAACTGGATCTCAAGTGGCCGAGGTTGTTAAATGGCTCTTCATTATGAGCTTGCATGACCTCGAGTTCAAAATGGAGCTTTCTAGTTGTATTTTATTTATAAATTGCTATAGAAAAGAATATAGCTTTAAGCTTTCGTAGTATCAAATATGCTGAATTAAAGAAAAATCCTTCTTTTTGCTCCATATTCTTGCAGTACGTTTTTGCGTGGAAGAATCTCTATGTCAGGGTAAATGGCATTCTTCAGGAACTATAATAGCAAAATAAATTCTGGACACAACCTCGATGAGAAGGTAGAGGAGGATAGACCAGCTGAAGACTATAATTCTGTAGGGAATAGAAATGTGGATGTCAATGTCAACTATAATGACGCTGACATGACAGGAGATGCTAATCAGAATGAGGAAGAACAATTTAATACTGGCAGACTGCAAATTGACAACTCTGAAGGAGATGCAAGTGGGAAGCTTGGAAAGAGAGCAGCTCCTACCGGTGCATGGGGCTCAAAATTTTGGAAGGTCTGCCAACCAATGTCTGATTCTGGGGATGCAGAGTATGATCATAATGATTTAGGTGAGGATGCTGGAGATAATTATTCGGAAGATTCGAATGGGCAGAAAGATAGGAGACAGTCCCAAAGAGAACATGTAGAAGTACCAGCAGAGGAAATGCTCTCTGATGATTACTATGAGCAGGATGGCGAGGAACAAAGTGACTCCCTACATGGCAGCGGACCGAGCCATCTAAATGTAGCTGGTTCCAGGTTACTAACACAACCAGTTTCTGTCAGTAAGAGCATCGCAAAAGGTGCCAAAGTGGCGAGGCACGAAGAATACAATGATGATGGTGATGATGATGATGATTATGATGAAGATGATGAGGAAGAAGGTTATGTTAATGTCATCCACCACATCCTTTCAGTATCCTTTTGGCTTCTGTTTGCACAATTGAACTACTTTTTGGTGTCAGTAGTTGTAACCTTGTTACTTCTGTTTTATTTTCAGAAGACGATCCAGATGATGCTGATTTTGAGCCAGAGTCTAGTGATACAGGGAAGGGCAGAAAAAGCAAGGTTGGACTGTCATATACTGTTCTTTATATTATCATGAGAAGTATTTTCAGTCTTTGGTTGTTCAATTGGAAAAAAATTGCTTTACTTTTCTCAAAATCTGTAGATACTTTCTCACTTGAGCATTGAGTTTATGACAATATTCTGTCACCATAATAGTTTGGTGCTTCCATTTCCTCAATTTTCTCACCTTGACTTAGAATCATTGTTAGTTACATGGACAACCTTTTTAGTGATAGATGTAAGGTTGACACCATGAATGAATCAAATGAAAATATAGTTCAAATAGATGATCTGGAAGTTCTGGAAAAGTAAAACTTAACATCTTGGATCTATTGTTCATGCAAGGGGATGCTGCAAAATGTTTTTGTATAAGTCCAGAATGGGATGTTTAAAACAGAAGAGCATGTAGAGTACCATGTATTTGTCGGGTACTCCTTCGATTGGTATGAGAATTCTGTAAGATTAAAGGAGAATTTTATAAGATAATTCTAAAGCAAGACATTCTTTTGGGCATGGGATGTTGGGAGTCAGGATATATATAAGCTCATACTATATAAATTTGGGTTTGAGGTGGGTGCCTTTTCCCATGAGAGAAGATACAATAATTGATTAGTTTTATGAATAAATAGAGATTGATGAGGATAATGTGAAAAAATTGCTGAAAGTTTTGAAAGCTTGTCCAAGAAAGGGTTATATATGTACAATGACAAGGAGATGATTTTTGGACCTATGGACCTGGTGGTTGGAGCAAAGCTAAAGGCTAAAAAGGATTTAGTTTGAAATGATATGGATTAAGAAATGATACGGTCACACTTGGATGATCTAGTTGCATATGGGGATGACATGAAAAAAAATTGAAGTTTCATCAACATGTTTTTTCTTAAATTCTTTTGATTCAGATCCTTGATAAGGAACAGTTTATGCAACTTTTGGATAAGGATTTGCTTGGAGGAAGAATAGTCTTGTTGAAACTGTTTTATGTATTATTCAGTACCCACTACATGGTTGACGTGGATCATCTGGATAACTATGTCCATATCGGAGTATATAAAAATTTCTTAATCTTGTGTCTGAGGGTGGTTAAAACCAGTTAAAAAGGCAGAAAAGAATATAGAACATGCACTGGAAAAGTTGATTTCTTGTAGGTATGTTTGGGTGAGAATAGTTGCTAAAGTGTTATCAACATTTTGTTCAGTAAAGTGTAGTTGCTTTGAAATTGAGTCTAGCTAAAAAAACTCAGATTAAGAGGAGAAGGTTGTTTTATTTTAGCATTCATATATGTTAAAAGATTGGTATTGGAATTAAGATCAGATAGGGACGTTATGGTTGAGATTGACAATATCAATCTAATTAGATTAGCCAAATAGAAGTCAGACAAGATGGTGATATAGATTTTAGAACATCAAAAATAAAAACATAAAATAGTAAAACAATTACATAAAGTAAAATAACATTTAAGAAAATGAAAATATCCTATGCTGATAGATCATTTTTGCTCATTTTATAAGATGTCTTACTTTGAAAAAACATGATATTATATAATAGATAATAGTAAAAAATAGTTGAGACCAATTCATTAGAAAAGCTATGATGTACTTATTGGAAATCATTATTATCATTCAATATTACTATAAATAATTGGGGATGGTTGAGTGCATTAAGGATCCTGCTATTTTGAGTTCTGAGGATGAGGGGGATTAGTATACGACACCTTACCCTTGCAAGTAAATAGTTGCTTCCATGAAGTTATAGTAAATCAAGGAATCCAACTTTAAGTAGGCCTGGTTTCATCTGGCATACTGACATGTACTGCAATACCAATGTGTTGGAGGTGAGAGGAGGACCGAAAAAGAGGCAGCCAGTGGATGGACATGCATTAGTGGATGATGGTGGCCGGGCAACAACGAGATGGAGAGGTCTTGTGAATCATGAGCCACCCGCCACGATTGGAGCAGACCAGGTCCCCCCAAATGGGGCGGACCAAGCTCCCTGATTAAACCTTTTCATATAACTAACTCTCATATGATTGTGGATATTCAAACCTTTTCTTTTTTCTGTTGTTTTCCTTTTCTTGTAGGGTAAAGAGTCTGATTAGTTACTTGACACTAAAAATAGAGAACACCTGTTTACTGGATGGCTATAAACTATAATTTTTTGCCAGGATACTTTCTAAAATTTGATCAAGTTTTGTTGTTTAATGTAATCCAAAGAAAATTCCATGTGCTTTTTTTTATCGGATTTGCACATCTCAGTGAGTAATTTTTGATGTAACTCCATCTCCAAAACCTGCTGTTTATTAACTGAATTTAGTATGCTTTTGCTTGCTATGTGCTTACTCTTGCTGAATTGCAGGAAAAAGCATCAGACAGTGATGATTTTGAGGACGACAATGAAGATGACATTGATCTCTCTGAGGAAGATGATAATGATTATTTTGATAATCGACGAAGACGAATGCCACGTAAAGTTGGACAAAGTTTGAAACAGAAAGACACTAAACCTTCTGTAAATATACGACGAAAAAGAGGCAGAACTTTTTCAGATGAAGAATATCATTCATCAGGAAATGACTTAGAAGAAGATAGTGAAGAAGACCTCAGTCGTAAGGCAAGAAGTTCATCTCAGTCACGCAAGAGAGGTGGGGGCAACTCTACCATGACTGCAAATACCAATCTTATCAGCAGTGAACTTCGGACGTCTGGTAGGTTGGTAAAAAAGGTTTCTTATGCTGAAAGTGAAGAAAGCGAGGATATTGACGAGGAGAAATCAAACAAATTTCAAAAGGTTTGGATTTCTATGGAATTTTACTTATTAATCTTTGTTATTGTTGGCAGTTGTTTTGTTGCTATTATTGGAGTTACTTTAAGGGTGCTGCTACACCATTGAATCACAAAATTATCATTTTGGCACTCAAGTGAATTAAAAGTTCATGTGAGGCATAAAAGGGAATTGAGAACTTTAATTGTGTACATATCTTATGGAGCCAATTACCGGTTCAATGGTCATTAGTTGGCAGAAGTGACTATGGAGTTACTCCAAGAGGAGCCATTTAACTTATCACTTTGCTGTTTACTTTATGTATACTCATGTATACTTAAATACGTAAGGTTTTACGTGTGTGCACGTGTTGCTAGTGTATCAATATATATATATTTTTGCACTTGAAATCATAATAATCTTTCTTTCCTTGATCTGAAGATATATGCTTGGCAGTTACCTCACCGTAGTTCCATTTAATCACCTTTTGCTTATAGAAAACCCAGAGTGCTATCTTGATTGCACATAAACTTCTATATGAATGATCTTCTATTCTGGTTCATATTCATACTACTGATCCATTTCACTCATGTTCAAGTTTTTAACTGTAATAGTCTTATTTTTGTTAATTAGGAGGATGCTGAGGAAGATGATGGTGATTCAATTGAAAAGGTGCTTTGGCACCAGCCCAAAGGTACGGCTGAAGATGCTATGAGGGACAACAGATCAACCCAACCTGTTGTATTTAGTAGTATTTCAGACTCCGAACCTGTTTGGGATGATGTTGAGTTTTATGTAAAATGGAAAGGACAATCATATCTTCACTGTGAATGGAAATCATTTGCCGATCTCCAAAATGTAAGATGTACAATTTGGCCACATATTTGTTGGTGCAATGTGCAAATTTTCTATTTATTTATTTTTCCTTGACATTGAATATTGACTCTGTATCATGAAATCACCTGATGGTTCCGGATTTACCAGCTTAGTGGATTCAAGAAGGTACTTAACTACATAAAAAGGGCAACGGAGGAAAGACGGCACAAAAAGGCCTTGTCACGTGAGGAGGTGATAACCTGCCTCGGTATTTTCTTCTTTTAAACTTGATCAAAAACTGTGTTAATTTGATTCATTTTCTGATGGTTTTACTTGTATTTTTTTTTCTGATGTTTTTACTTGTATTTTTTGGATACAAGTTAATTAGAAATATAATTACTACTGAATTTGGTGCAACAAAACAACTGGTAAAATTGCATCTACATGGTTATGTTAACAAATTTACACTGCATAATTATTAATTTATGAGGCTGCCCTTTTATGTCCGCATGGAATATGGTTCTTGGCGAAGACAAATTAGGTAAAGTTGGTACAATTGTTTCTAATTCCGAAGGTTTTCATAGCCATATTTTGTGATAGCATTAATTCTACTCTTTGTTTCTGCTTTAGCTTTTATTGGTTACCTTCTACTTTTTGTAGTGAGTTTAGAAAACATCAGCCAGCTTTATAATGGATGCATCGGGTTGTAGTTCTTTTTCCTTATAAGAAGGATAGATGTGGGCCTATCAGAACTTTATATCATCGATGGAGTAAAATAATTGTTGTACTATCATAAGCAGTTGTAGTTTCTTTTCTCATAGCCATATCAACGTGACCTTAATATGATGGAGTGGTTAATTAAAAAAATCAGGTTCACATTTATATTCTCTTAACTGTATCATGCTTAAGACTATTGAAAAGGATGAAGCAATATTTAAAGGTTTGCTCGCTGGAGATTGGTTTGTTTACATAGTTTACAGATTATGTCTTAATCTTACATTTTTGATGAGAAATCTTGTCTTTATCCACTGTACTTGTTGTCTTCTGAATCATCTCACAAGCAACCTTTGTTTTGGAACGTCCACCTGCGTATTCAGTATGTTTCTTTTGGTATATTTATGGTGGCGACTGAAAAGTTTTATGGTGGCAATGCATAAAAATGGTGGTCTTAATTTAAAATCACAGGATCACATTTTTATCCATATTGGCCCATTCGAGCATTTAGTTCAGTTGCTGATTTGTATTATATCGTGTCATTGTCTGCACTTCTTTCTTATTAGATGGTTTGCATCATTTCCTTCTGAATTTTGTGATGAAAACAACAACTTAATTAATTTAAAAATGATATTTAATATACTCTGATGGATGCCACTTTTTAGTTTTGTATGAAACTTTGTGCCTTTTCATTATGTCTGCAATATTTTTGTATATTGGGAACAAGTGATTTAATTTTTTTTCTTTGAACAGATTGAAGTTCATGATGTTAGTAAGGAAATGGAGTTAGACCTTCTCAAGCAATACAGCCAGGTTTTATTTGCTATCATCTTTTATCTTTATAGTTCACTCTTATGTTTTTTGGTACCAATATTTCCCCCATGATGATGGTCCTTCAACTGGCTTGTGGTTGCGTGATGATCAGGTAGAAAGGATATTTGCAGATAGGATCAGTAAAATTGGTGGTGATGATGTGGTACCAGAGTATTTGGTCAAGTGGCAAGGACTTTCTTATGCTGAAGCAACTTGGTATGATTTTTCTCTTAATATAGTCGTGGACAAGAATACAGTAGATGCTCTGCACAAACATGTAAACTAAATGGACAGCAACTAGAATGAGAAGGTATCGCTGCACATATTGATATAGAGTATGCTGGATAATTGTACATGTTAACACCAACATATTACTTTAATCTGACTAAGAAAAACTTTTCTCTTTAGTGTTTTTCTTAAATGTGAAGTTGTGAACTTTAATTGGTTGTGGCATTCTTGGGTTGTTTATCAGTAGTTCGAAAACAAACCTCTGACTGATGTAGTAATACTAGTTCACTGAAAGTTGCTTTAATGATGACATCCTTCTTGAGAATGATGCCTCTTATCTTGTTGAGATTTAAGCTTCAGAGGAGGAAAACTGAAGGATTTATTTTGTTTATGAGGGATCAGTGATGATGACAATAGTGGGGCATTGATGACAAGGTCGGTGGTAATAATGGTGGCTGCGTCTGTGGTGGTTATGAGTTATGACTATTAACAAAGATGGCAGGCAATGATGACAACATGCTCAACTTATTAAAGAGAAGCTTTGTAGAACTTCGGAAAATTATTGAAGTAGTTTGTCAAAGCCTGATTAAGATTGAAAAGCTAGAAAACTAATTTTTTTGATTTAACTTAATTTTTGTTTCTTATTTGTTCAGCTTTTCATCATTCTTACAAATTTTTTTCTGGCATCTTTTGTTTTGATTTGCATACTAGTTTAAATAAATTTTTATACACCTTTAGTAGGTTTTGTCAAGCCATTCTCATTTTTTCCCTTTATTTTGTATTCTGCTAGCTAAATCTGCTGATCTTAAAAAGATCGTTATTGCTCTCTTTTCTAATGTATCTGAAACATATCTTCATATTTAGGTTTTAGCTTTGGCTAGTTAAAGGATCTTGACGTACAATCTCATACTTCTACTCACTCTCTAAATCATTCTAAAATGAAGTTGCAATAGTATAGTTACTGCTTTTGTGATCTTTCTTTGCGTTGTTTTTCACTTTTTCTACTGTTTTCAGATCTGGTACTGATTTTATCATAACTTTCTATTTTACTCTGGATCACTCCTACTTTCATGTTTCACATATACTATCATAAAATGCACCATGATTCACTTAGGCATGTCCCACACTTCATGCTTGTGCTCTACGAGATCTTAGTGTCTCAGTGCACATTGACTCTTTGATAACCTGATGATTGATATTGGACACAGTTTTGGAAATTTAGCAGCACTGCATCTTAGGAGGTTGAAACATATCATGTTCACGGGGAACTATGAGAGATGAGTACAAGTTCTGTTTTATTTCTTCCTTTAGCATGTATATCTTTGTGGATGATTATAAAGATCATTGAGAATACAGATATAATCTGTCACCAAGCATTTTGGTACAGGGGAATGCAAGTAATACCTCAAAAGCATGTTGGCAATTTGTCGGGGAATGTAATATAGATTATGAGATGGTCTTACATATTTCAATGATCTACTTGCTTAGCTTGAAAAACTATTGCTCATCGCTTATCATCTGTTTGACCATGTCACTTCGGATGGAGAAAGTTCCATATATTAGTATTGTCCTTATTGGATGCTGTTTAATAGGTTAACGCACATCCATGTTTTGTTGAGGATTCGATAGTCGATACAGTATATTACCTCTGGAAGACGATGGTTTGAGCTGATAATTAGTTGTAAAGAAGACTGTACACAGGGTTGCTTTATGTATAGTTATGGCTTTATGTCCATAAATTAAAACCTCTTTTTGCTATAAATAAGTATTTCCATGTTTTCCTTGGAATATTGTAATTTTGCATTTGTTTCAAGTTAATAATTGATTGTGGTGAAGACTGTGCACATGGTAATTTTGGTATACTGATGTTTTCATTATGCCCTAAAACTAAAAACCTTTGTTTTTTTTTTCGTAATAAAGTGAGGTATTACTTTAAAGAAAAATGTTGTTAACCTCTTCCTGCAAATGCTCGTCACATATGAATTACTGGTGCCACTATCTTACCGCAGGGAAAAGGATACTGATATTGCTTTTGCTCAGGATGCAATTGATGAATACAAGGTACAATTATATGTGAATTTGTCTAAACTCTTTAGACAGTATGTTTGATTTCTTAATGTTTATGAAACTTTACAAGCTGTTGTTTCATTGATAGATTGGCTCCATGGGTGTTTTCTCACCATTAAATTTTGTCAATTGCAGTGTCACTTGATATCCAAATTCTTTAGTTCTCTTTGGCCTTTTTTGCTCATGACACCACTGGCTAGAAATGATTTGTCACCTTACTGGTGCACTTTGGTCATGTTCAAACATTTTGAGAGTTCCCTCATTTTATCTTGAATACTTCTTTTTTCCATAAATGCAAACATCTTTAATGCTTCAACTAAAGTTTGCAATTTCGGGTGCTGGACCTGTGCCAGTCCCTGGTTGGACCTGTACGGACGCATTCTGTTTTTAGCATATCAATACACAGTTAGCCATAATATATCGTAGTAGCATTGGGGATGGAGAGCATGAAGGAAGGAGGAAGAGGAAGGCAAACAAAGAAGAAGAGGAGGAGATGTACTGGAGCTGCTGGAGTTATCAGCAGGTGGAGGGCATGTGGGTCACTGGTTAGACCTGTAAATTCCAGCTGAACCGTATTGAACTGGTCAAGATTAAAATCCTTGGCTTCAACTATTGAGACTGTACATACTAAGCATCAAGGTACGTTGCAGTAGGAGGAAAACTTGGGCAAAACAATCTCAAATGAGAGGGTTGATAACATGTTTTGCAATACTGTACCATACCGCTTGGTATGGACGGTCCGTACCAGTCCGATTGAGGACTGATATAGATGATACATCAGTACATCTTAGTGTATTGTGTGTCGGTATGCTCGGTATAGCTCGGTACTTATCGTACCGATAGCTGATCGGTATACCGGTACGATATGGTATTCAGAACCTTGGTTGATAGTATTGATACTAATTCCCAAAAGCTGGGTTATATATCAAGACTTAGTCATTCTTTACTGGCTAAGACTATCATCAATTTTTTTGAACTCATAGAAACTAGTGTCTTGTTTAGGCTTATACTTTAGCTCATGGAGTGAATATGATGTTCTTCTGACTGAGTTTAGAAATTTGATATTGTGTGTTGCTGAAGCAGATGATATAACAGACTGCAGAAAAGATGTAGCGGAGGGTTGAATTTTGGGTCTATATTGGGTTTTAGCTGCCTGGCAAACCAGTATGTCAATGGGGATTTAGATTTTAACATTCTGATAGAAGAGGCTGTCTTGGAAAAAAGGAAAAGGATAACAACACGGGCAAATGAAACAAAAACATATTTGCATATCTAATACATTTTTTCATGTAACATGGTTGGTGACCTGACTGTAAAGGTTTGAACCCTAAACTAGCTTGAAACTCCTTTGTATTGTTAGGGGCCTGGTCTGTTAGTTGAAAAATTATTGGAATTATTCAAAGCATTTAACATATGACACGAAAAGCAAAGGTCAAAAGATTGTATAAATCATTTTGTTGCAGTAGTGCTGGCTAGCTGGTCTGGTATATACTGCATGTTTTGTAAGTATATTGGGGACAATAAACTAAGTATATTGGAGACAGTAAACGCATATGGATTTTCTCTTGCAAGCAAGCAAAGGGCGGTTTCTGTGTTTGGGTAATTTAGTGCAATTCTTTTTTCATGTTTTTTTTGATACATGAACAAAACTTCAATAGCAGTGTTATTTTGAAGTCTTCTAGTTTGAATTAAATTATTATTTCCTCTTCTAGTTTCTGCTCATTATTTGTTTTGAAAGCAAATAACAGCTTTAGTTCTTCTGTTTCAGCATAGAAGAACTCCAAGGTGTTAAACATATAAGCAGAATTCATTCTGAGTCACATAATTGGGCTAATAGTTGTCTCTTTTAGATTGTATGATACTTTTCAGTTGAAAAGGAACTGAAGTGGCTAGTGTCATTTTTGGCTGTTTTTTTTTTCCTTCTTTCTGATCTCTCTCTTTTTTTTCCTCTTAGTGGCTACATAATATCAGTTTTGCCTCAAGGTTTCTTCATCGATCAATCACTAAAATATGTCTGATTCAACAATAACTTTCAGTCTGCAAATGTTCATCAATTATTATTTACATTTTTATTTGCTGTTCCTTTCTTCTGCTATTAATATTGCTTTCTTTAGCAGTCATTTTTCTTTTTCCGTATATTTTATTAGGATAATCTATGGCTTGATCTGGAACTGTTTTCATGCTTTTAATGAGAGCTAAAAGGTGACTGCAACCATAATGTATAGGTGGTATATAGATTGTAGACTCCTTATTTTGATTAGTCGGCACTATTCATATATATTGGTATGCCACAAATTACTGCCATTCATTTGTAGCTTTGTGGATGTATGTGTTTTCTTTGTTTGTTCATATACAGTTTTCCTGTATCAGGTTCGTGAAGCTGCCACAACTGTACAAGGAAAAACGGTCGATTTTCAGCGGAAGAATAGCAAAGGTTTGCTGTATTCCATGCATTCATGTCATAAACATATGTTTAACATGCTGGACTGTTAGGTGAAATTGATATGTGCTATCTTGTCTTTTTTCTTGGGTCATTCCTTTGATCTTAAAAACTTGGTTAAACATAGATGTCGAAGCATTATTAGAATGACAACATTCTAAAGTAGAACTCACAACCTGGGAACAAAATTGAAGAATTACTTATCTTTAAATATTTTACAAATATTTATATAAACAAAAATATGTTTTTATATCATCCAGAAAATTTAATTTCATAACACATGCAACTCATAATGTGCATGACAAGCTGATGTGCAAGACGTGTGAATAGATGAGTTGGGTTTTGAGTTGAAAAACAAGGTTCATCATACCGTAATGTACCGCTCGGTATGAGTGGTATGCATTGGTCCATTAGAGGACCGTTATGGGTGATATATACTGGTATGTTGGTACATCCCATCGTATCATGTGTTGGTATGACTCGGTACATACTGTATCGATGATTGGTTGGTATACTGAGACGGACTGCTAAGGAAAACCATGTTATAAAGTAAGTTGATTTTTTAGGAATTGAGATGTTCATTTTTGTTTGAAAGCACGGTTCACAATTTCGTATCAGTGACTATACCGGTCTGGCTTTGGCGGTACAGGCCCCGGTACTGGGCATACCGTCTGTTTTACAGTGGTTCTTGTACTGGTAACCGGGCAGCATTGCAATCCTTGTTTGAATGTATTGTCGGGATATTGTTATGTGTTAACTGTCTAATTCTTCATACTGTTTTTAGATTTATCTGATCAAGTTTGTATTATTGGTTTGTTTAATCAAATTGGCACTAGAAATAGATAAATGGTCTTTTTTCTTCTATTTTTGGGTTTGGTTTTAGCTAGTCTGCGAAGGCTTGATGAACAGCCTGAATGGCTGAAGGGGGGCAAACTTCGTGATTATCAGCTTGAGGGATTGAATTTCCTGGTTAACAGGTTCTCTCACTTACCTGAATCAATTCATGTTATTCAATGTCAGATAAGATGTTTAATAATGGCCTTCTTGCAACACAGTTGGAGAAATGATACAAATGTTATTTTAGCTGATGAAATGGGCCTTGGTAAAACTGTCCAGTCAGTTTCGATGTTAGGATTTCTACAGGTATGTTGCTTTAATATTCTGTCGTTTCCTTAGCAATATACTCTTCTTTTTTGGTTAAGGCATCAATTCTTTTATTCTTCATTATTGCAGAATGCTCAACAGATACAAGGGCCTTTTCTTGTTGTTGTACCTCTCTCAACACTATCAAACTGGGCACGAGAATTTAAAAAATGGCTTCCTGAAATGAATATTGTTGTGTATGTTGGAAATCGTGCTAGCAGAGAGGTAAATCATTTGTGCAATTTTTTTTTCTCAATTTTATGGCCATAATAACTGGAGGAAAATATTCTTTTGATAAAAAATGAACTTAATTTGTATTGTGAACTTTAATGTATTTTTGTTTCTTCTTCTTCTTCCTCTTTTTTTTTTTCGTTTTAGCTTTCGAGTCTTCTGCAGGTTGAATGTGTAGCAATTTCTCATGGGCATTTCTATATTAGATCATTTCTATGCTGTATCTTGTAATCCTTACCTTATAGCAATTGTGGGGGATGAAGAAAGATGAAAGGATTTGTTGGATCACTGACCAACAGAAGATGAAGATATATCCTCTCCTTATCTTCATCTGTTTCTTTTTTCCTCCTTTGCTGCCATGCAGAGGCAATCTATGCTTTCCTTTTCTTCTGTAACATGCTTGGGTTAGGATTAATTTTATTTCTAGATATCTTTGTGTTGACTATTCTTCTACTTTTTGTTCTTTTAAGTTTCTGATAGGTTCCTGGACTTCTTTGATTGCCAGAATGCGGCTGATGTGGTTGCATAGCGTCTAAGTGATGGGAATCAATTTGGCAACTTATCTGCTTTCGATAAACTCTATTTTTTCAATCAGGAGATTGAATGCATGATAATTAATGAATATGATGGTATCTAGTTAATGTAAGAAACAAGTCTTGTAAGCCATTCTGATTTTAAACATTATCTAAATTAGATTAGAAGTTGTTGCAGCATTATGAGGAACCGGATGGATCTTTCCTGTTCAAGAGAAACACGGGAAAAATTATGGCAATGACCATTATACATTTCGAGAAAAACAAGAAGCTGTGGTTGGTTTAAAGTTGGGAGGCATAGCAATCAATCCACTAAATGATATTCTCATTGAAATAGAAGAACTTGAGCCAGATATAGGATTAGATATCTATAACTTAAATTTTTTGTCAACCAGATAAAGTTTTCTGTTACATCTTGTCAAATAATTAATTAATTAATTGTAAAATATTTTTTGTATAAACCCTAGAGCTTGACCTATTTGTTAATTATTTTCTCCTTGATTTACTTTTCAGACCAGGTCGACTGTTGCTACATGATTTTTTACTTTTCTTGAAGCAGGTTTGTCAACAATTTGAGTTTTACACAAATAGAAAGAGTGGCAGAAATATCAAGTTTGACACATTGTTAACTACATATGAAGTGATATTAAAAGATAAGGTGGTATTATCTAAAATTAGATGGAACTACCTTATGGTTGACGAGGCGCACAGACTAAAAAATAGTGAAGCATCATTATACACTACTCTCCTGGTATTGCTCATATCTCACCTCTATACTTTGCTTTATAACAGATTGTTTTATGTGACTCATTTTGTGACACAGGAATTCAACACCAAAAACAAACTCCTTATTACTGGTACACCACTGCAGAACAGTGTCGAGGAATTATGGTGAATGTTAATTCTCTTGAAGTTTCTATTCATAGTATAGATTTAATTGAATTTGTTGTGTGTTTCAGATTTGTCTTGCTCAAGGTATATGAATGCCATATTTAGCTCTTAATTTGCTTCTTAGATAGAATCATATTGTGGTTTAGTTTCACAAAGGCATTGTTGCACTTTGTACATACCTTATTTAATATTATATGGAAACTACAATTCTACAACCATTATATACTCTAGTATTTGTTAAATGACTTTATCTCTTCCATGCCTTGTGAAATAGTTTGTTCAAGAACCATCATATATAAAATGTTATGAGAGAGATGAAAGTCCTGAAATTTATGGTTAATGGATTTGAGAAATATTAGTTGTTTGCTCCATTAGCTATATAGAGTTGCTTACACCATTAGCTATATAGTAAATGCAAACAATCGATATCCGGTCAATATATGAATCCATGCTTTACTCTATCGTATTCAAAAAGGTTAGCTAGAAGTTCTGTTTGTGTTATTCTTTCCTAATTTATTATCCAATTCATTTTATTTCGAAAATAAATGCATGTCGCCAAGGTAATTCCTAAGACTGATTATTTTGTTGTCAGCATCCTAAACCACAATTTGTGGCCATCATCCCTAGATCCATGTTGTAATTTTCTCAAGAATGATGTAAATGAAGTTTGGTTCTCTCCAATTCATTTGTAATGATCAGGTTCTCTAGATAAATGATCAAGCTAGAATGCTTGGTTCCTTAGATTTATATAAGAAACCAATATGTTTACCATGCTTAATCAACATGGAACTCAATGCATTCAGAAGTTTGGTTTAAGCATTTCTTTCAAGTTACAATGTTGATTTCATATTCTTGGTTGTTTTTCTCTAAATCAAGGTAAACTCAAACTTTGCCGAACATAGTGGCTACTACCTCAATTTCACTTAATAATCAAGATGTCATGATTATTACTAGGTGATGTTGGATGTAGTAGCCACTAATTAGGTGTGACTTGTATATTTATATAGTATGAGTTTTTAATTATGTATTTGTAATTCATGTATTGCATTATTAAGATCATACATTTGTAGAAGTATTTTATGCATGTATTCTTGACATATGGTTTACAAGAGGTGTGAAAAATTAAAAACATAGATTGATTCATTATTGAAAAAAAGAGGTTTACAATATCTATATCAAAGGTATCCTAGCATTGGTCAGCAGCGAGAAGGGGGGAGGAGGAGGTGAAGGAGAAGGAAAGGATTAGGAGGAATATGAGATGGAGGAAGAGAAGGTGCAGAAGTATTGAAAGTGACACGGCAGCAGGCAGCCTGAGGGAGCAAGCAGTGGTCGATGTCGGATCACAGCGAAAGCACAAGGCAGACGATAATCAGGGGAGAGAAGAGGAGCATAAGGATGGGAGAATTAGGAGAAAGAGGCATTAAAAAGTATATAGACAACCTGTCAAATAGAAAAAAAGAGATTAAATTAATTTCGAATTGGACCTTTCGTGCTCCTGAGCCAGGGTGGTCTTACTGTCCGATCAACTTAAAGTATATAGACAACCTGTCAAATTGAAAAAAATAGATTAAATTAATTTCAAATTGGACCTTTCGTGCTCCTGAGCCAGGGTGGTCTTACTGTCCGATCAACCTAGTGGTAACCATCTTATTGGATCGGACCAGGCAAGAAACCTTGGTCAGTTTGCCTGTTCAAGTCAAAATCAGAAATACTGTTGTACCTCCTGGTTTGGGATCGAAACAAGAAAATAAAAATGAAAAAGAGGGTTTATTGGATCCAAAACTGACATCTGTTGGACGGCCACCAAATATCGGCATACCAGTTCAGTCAATGATTGGTATTAGTATTGGATCAAGATTTAGTGGTTGGTTATATTATACTGATCGAACAAATACGTAATCAGGTATCGCCCAATATCTATTGATCCAATTAGTAATGGATAACTGTACACTATAGGTACCACTCAGTATTCAAATATAATCAACTTGTTTTGGTGATATTTGGTAGTGTGGGTAGGTATACCTTATAATATACTGTGCTGGTCCATTCGGAACTGAACTATGGGATTATGTATATGCGGTGAGGCAAATAGTCCCACTCAAATAATGATCTGGTTCTGGGACTGTTTGACCAAAATCAGGTAGTCTTGTACTGTCCTGTAGCAGCAGATATAACTGACTCATCACACATTATTGAATTCTTTCTCACCACCATGAAATAAGCAGTATGGAATAGTATAAAAATCAACGGCTGATTGTACTTTTTACAAAACCTTTATTGCTTGTGTCAGCATTCTCACTAATGATACCGCAAAGATATCTGTAAACAGCTTTTGTGGTTGATCTCCCGGCCCTACTAGATCACAACCAACACTATCAGAAAGTATATTGTTTGATGGATTTAACTTTTCTGTATTTGGTTTCTTAAGTAAGAATTATTTATTATCAGCTTTGTTCTTGATTGGGTACTGACTTGAAAAAAAAAGCCTTGATATTGTGTGAAAAAGGAGATGGGGAATTTATTATTTTGATTGCCTCTCTATGACATTGAATATTGGAGTGCCTGCAAGTTTATTCTGTATTCTCTACTTGAGAGCAATTTTCTTTTTCAAGGAATCACTGTTAGAGGATTATGCTTAACATGCCTCATGTGGGGTTTGATATTAAAGTTTGTGCATGTTATAGTGTACTTGTTATTTACAAGTTTATTGCTTTTAATAACCTATATTTCCACTGCTCATCTTAGTTTGTCCTTGCTGTATTGTCGACAGGTCCCTTCTGCATTTTCTTGATCCCGAAAAATTTATTAACAAGGATGATTTTGTTGAGAAATACAAAAATCTGAGCTCCTTCAATGAAATTCAGGTGCATTACATATCATCCAGCTAGCTTTTCTATTTCGACATATATTATTGGATATGATAATGCAAACTATTTTTTTTGTGCATAAAAAGTGCAAATCTTTGTGTATAGCTTGCCAATCTCCATAAGGAATTGAGGCCACACATTCTTCGAAGAATCATAAAAGATGTGGAGAAGTCCTTACCTCCAAAAATTGAACGCATTCTTAGGGTGGAAATGTCTCCTCTTCAGAAGCAGTAAGATTTCTTACCCTATGCGATTGGTCGACCATAAACTTTTTGTTTCTGAGTGAACTGGATATTATCTGCTATTACATATATTCTGACAGGTACTATAAGTGGATTTTGGAGCGTAATTTTCACAATCTAAACAAAGGAGTTCGTGGAAATCAGGTCTGCCCTTCAACCATTACTCCATGATATGCATGAGTATAGTATTTATGTCAGTTATATGTCATACTTGATGAAAATCTTGTTGTAGATCTAAGTGGATTGTATGGCACTATAACTGCTATGAATTAGTTTAATACAGTATTGTTATTCTGCCTTATTATCATTCATCTGTTTAATGTTACTAGTTGATATCAGATATTTCAATATCAGTCCATACTAATTTCAGTGACTGGTTGGACTGGCATAATACTGATAAACTGACCCATACCACCTTACACACTGGATTCAACAAGAAAAATAAATAAATAATGACCAGTGTGACCTATATGGCCTTGTACCAGTCCTTGGACAGATAACACTAAAATTTGATTCCTTTGTTAGTGTTCTTCCATATATATATATATATATATATATATATATATATATATATATATATATATATAATGTTTTGGTTTTCTATGCAATTATTTTCATGTTTGTGACCAAAACCATGCACAATAAATTGCTTATAACTAATTGTAATTTATATTTGGTGAATCTCAATGGTCCAACATGATCATATCATAACAAACATCATATGCCTGTCATTTCTTTAATTAATGATCATATCATAATTAGCATCATATAATAAGAAGTCTCTCTAATTGGTACCTAATTGGACCTAAATTCAAGTAATTAAGCTAATAAAGTTGGTTTGGATTTACCTAATTTTGTAGAAATATCTGGCTGGATCTTCAATTCCAACTTTCCCCTCAAGAAATTGGGCTTTTCCCTTCAACTATTGCTTGAATCTGGAAGAGGTTTGGATGTGATTTGGCAGAATTGGGGGGAAATTTGGTAAGAGAAAGGAATGAGAGTGAGAGAGGGTGCTGTGCTGTACTTGGAAAAGAACGGGAAAAGAGGGCTGAATGGCACAGCTTTGAAGTCACAAAGAGACCCCAATAGGTATTTTTTAGTATAATCACCCCAGGTGGGCTTACTGGATGGTAAACCCTATTTTGGCAATGAACCACCTAGTTCACTGTGGTCCGTGTGCCATTAGCCTGCCTGAATGGTGTCTATCGGGAGGTGCACACCAATCCACGTGGTATATACTATATATTACTGTAATTTAAAGATCCAATTTGAGTTTAGATATGAATAAGTTTGTAGTACTTTTCAAGAGTAGCATCTTAGTGACATGCAATTTTAAGGCCAATATAATTATGTATCATCAGCAACATGAGTCGGAAAAGCTTTTGGGCAATTGGTATGTGAGTATCATCTGTTTCTCTAAGTTCACGAATTTATTTTCTTAAGTATTTGTGAGTTTCTTTTTTCTTGTTTCAAACTATTCTGGAATCTAGGTAATAGCGAGTGTCACTGAAAGTTTGGAACTTTGTTTTCATATGGGTAAGGGTGTCTATGTGATGGCAGCATGTTTGTTGTTTATAGGAGGCTTTACAGTAGGTATGTTGATCCAAATGCATGTAAATGATTAAACGAATAAATCCATTGATTTATTTTACTTCTAAATGGGAGTAGAAAGAAATATTTAGTATGTATTATTTCTTGGACTTCTAGATGTTTCTGAGATTTCCAAGATAATGATTATTATCTTTTTGAACATTATGCAGGTTTCACTTTTAAATATTGTTGTTGAGTTGAAGAAATGCTGCAACCATCCTTTCTTGTTTGAGAGTGCTGATCATGGTTATGGTGGAGATAATGGCACTAGTGATATTAATAAAGTTGAGCGAATAGTTATGAGCAGCGGGAAATTAGTAATTCTTGACAAACTACTTATTAGGTTGAGAGAGACAAATCATCGTGTATTAATATTCTCACAGGTTTGTATTTTCTGTTCTGCCAGTACAACTTGAACTAGTGCAAAGATCAGCTATACTTTTTGCAATTTCTCTTTACATGGTCAGGCAATTTTTTGGGTGGAAAACAAGCCGTAATCCTAATTTAATTGGCCTTCTATTTGTAAGATTTGTTTCAAGTAAGTTACAGAACTTACTAGTTAGTGGGCATTAATCATTCGGAGGTATGTTACTCCTATATATAATGACTTCTGAGTGATTAAGATGAAGGTTATTTTGTGATAATGCAATGCTATTTTGTCCATGTCTCATTTTCCTTTATCATGATAAAACTGGCATCTAATTCCGAAAACAGGGTACAACTTAGATTGGGTTAGTGATGCACTGGTTCTTGGTTTGTCCAGTAGTCTATAATCTATCTAATCACGAAAATGAGGTTGATATTAGATTGGCCTAGTGACATACAAATTTGAGGATTGTTACTTCTAATTTACATGTGATGTCTTTTGTGGTATATTTAACAAAACTAAAATTCCTTGTTTCGGAATTGCTTTTACTCTGCAAATGCTTTATTTATGTGATTTCTAAGTGTTTCTTTGCTTCTTGAATCTGTGTGTTTTTGTATTAACTTGATGCAACATCATTTCTAATGCTTCATCATGTCAAGAATTTTGACACAGATTTTATAATTAAAGGCACTTGTTTCCCATTTAATTGCTTTTAGAAGGAAACAATATTTGGAATGTGCATTATGTATCTTTTGGTTGAATAGATTATTGATCTTATGAACAACCAGCAATGAAGAACTTTATGTTTCATCACCTTATTTCATTTTGACTATATCATAATTGAATATTGGGGTTTTTATTATAATCATAATATAATTGAACAATCCTATTTCCCTTTTTCCCTTGCATGTTGAAAAAAAATAATACGATACAATTGGATGTTGAGTATATTCAAGTGCTTGAGATTGGAATTTTATTTTGTTTTAAGAGAGACAATGCTGCTTTGTTCTAAACCTCTGCTGATATCGTATGTATTTGTTCCACTCTTTATAAAGTCATAGCTTCAGATGGATGTGGCATTAGAGCCATTTTTCCCATTATTCAGATGAATCTGGAGAGGTTAGACTCTGGCACCCAGCACTGGATTTAGTAGGCTCAAGATGTACACATGTTGAGGTTTTCACAAAATTTTCTAGTACAAAACCATAATAAGATTATTTTCATGTATTTTGACTTTTGATGGAGGAATGGTTATTTTTGCCTAATGTTCCATGAATGACTTCGTCAATGCACCAGATCAACTTGATTTGATACTTCTGATTGATAAAGATTGGAAGCAGGAAGGTCCTTTAAGTTAGTCAATTCTAAGAAAAAGAATTAATGAGTTAAAATTACTCATAAAGATGCGAATCAGAATATACCAAAGGGTTGAATATTTACTTTGATGAGGCAATGATGGAGATATAAAAGGTTACTTAGAGGTTCAACCATTATGATTCTGGAGGTTCGCATATATAATGACAACCTGGTATAGTGTGTGTTTTGACCAACTGTAAGTTCTCTGGGATGTGAAATGTTACTTGAGCTATTGATGCCAGATCTGCAATGGTATTTTTTTAATGCTTTTTAGAATTGCTTCTTCACCAACAGAACTATGTAAAATGCTGCTTACTGGTGTGTCATTTTGATATGCAGATGGTTAGAATGTTGGACATACTTGCCGAGTATTTATCTTTTAGGGGATTCCAATTTCAGAGGCTTGATGGTAGTACGAGAGCTGATCTTCGTCACCAGGCCATGGAACACTTCAATGCGCCTGGAAGTGATGATTTCTGTTTCCTCTTGTCAACTCGTGCTGGTGGACTAGGAATTAATCTTGCAACTGCAGATACTGTCATTATATTCGATTCGGACTGGAACCCACAAAATGATTTACAGGTCTGGATGAATGCAATCATCTTTTTTTGAACCTAAGAGTTTTAAACTTTGGTTTTTGTTGAACGTTTTCACAAATTCACTTAGCAGATTTAGCCCACAAAATTTGATGATCTTGTATTATGTGCTGGAGAAGCATATTATGTGTGTTGAATTTAATTTGATCTCTTGTTTTCTTTTTTGCATGTATAGGCAATGAGCAGAGCGCATAGGATAGGACAACAAGAAGTAGTAAATATTTATCGATTCGTTACCAGCAGAAGTGTTGAAGAGGACATATTAGAGCGTGCCAAGAAGAAGATGGTAATATGCAATTTGAAGGGATACTTTTACATTGTTTCTTTAGAAGAGTACTGAATGTGTTTCTATGATTTATAATATTGTTTCTATGATTTATAATTAACTGTCCTAATTTGTAGGTTTTGGATCACCTGGTAATCCAGAAGTTAAATGCTGAGGGCAGGCTTGAAAAGAAAGAAACAAAGAAAGGAAGCTCTATGTTTGACAAGGTCAAATTCATTTTTTAAAGCCTATGCTACAAATAATATTTCAGCCATTTTTGTCTTTGAATCTTCATATCATTTGAAATTTTTTTGCATTTTTTAATTTATCATGATAAATTCCTAGTCCATAATTCTATTGTATTTGTTCAGAATTTTTTTTGGGAATTTTCTTTTTAAAATCATTCACTCGGTAAATGCAGCGTGAACTTTCTGCAATTTTGAGGTTTGGAGCTGAGGAGTTGTTCAAGGAAGAAAAAGATGATGAAGATAACAAGCGACTGGAAACCATGGATATTGATGAAATTCTTGAAAGAGCTGAAAAGGTTGAATCCAAGGAGCCTGATGGAGAGGAAGGGAATGAATTACTAAGTGCTTTCAAGGCAAGAAGTCTATGCTAGTATCAAGCTAAAACATGATTCTGGACCTTTCTTGATCTCATTTTATGCTCTAGTTTTGCTAATTATTTCTCCTATTTTTGTTTATATGCACATACAGGTTGCCAATTTCTGCAGTGCTGAAGATGATGCAACCTTTTGGAGTCGTTTGATTCAACCAGAAGCACAAGATCAAGTTGATGTATTTACTTGCTTCAGTGCATATATGTGAATATGATGATTTGATATACACAATTTTATGTTTATGTTTTTTCTTTCTATTTTTTTAAATTTATAGTTCGTGCAGTGTCCTTATCCAGTCCTGCTACTACTATCTTACTAGAAAAGTAAGTAGCTGTATAACTGTTATGCTCAATTTCCAGGCAGCCTTGGCGCCTCGTGCTGCAAGAAACATCAAAAGCTATGCTGAGCATGAACAACCTGAGAAAAGCACAAAGAGTAAAAAGAGTGTGGTTGATTCTCGAGAAAAGACACAGAAGCGTTCCAGCAAAGCTGCAGATGCTCTGGTCCATTCTCTACCAATAATCGAGGGGGCTGCAGCTCAAGTAAGGGAATGGTCTTTTGGTGGTTTGCCGAAGAAAGATGCTTCACATTTCGTCCGAGCGGTATAGTTTTTCTTATTTGAAATTTTTTATTTCTTTGCCTAAGTCTATTGGCAAGTAGTGACATGATGACAAGTAGCACAAATTTGCTGAATTATTGTTTGTTGATGCTTTAAGCTATTGACTTTAAGGAGATGTAATCGATTTGGTTAAGTTTTTGAGGTTTAACTGTGTGATGTTACTTCTATCAACCACAGACTTGTTTCTTCATATGTTATTGTTTTTTAGATCTTCTATTATTCATTGTTTTTAATTCTTATCTTCAGGTAAAAAGATTTGGAAATCCACGTCAAATTGACCTCATTGTGGCTGAGGTTGGTGGTGTAGTTGAAGCAGCTCTTCCAGAGGCCCAGATTGAGCTATTTGATTTATTGATCGATGGTTGTAGGGAAGCAGTCAGTGGAGGAAACATAGATGCTAAGGTTCGCTCCGATGATTGATTTGTTTTTTCCAATCTGCTACAAAGTTGTATTCAGTTTTTAATTTCTGGTGGTGTCAACAGGGAACTCTCTTAGATTTTTTTGGTGTATCTGTAAAGGCCCATGAATTTTTAAATCGTGTTGAAGAGCTTCAGCTTCTAGCAAAGCGCATTGGACGATATAAAGATCCTGTTTCTCAATTCCGTCTGGTAACACAACATAAAAGTCCACAATGGTCTAAAAGCTGTGGTTGGAATTCAGGTTGACTGTTGCCTGGTTATCAATTTTGCTCTGCTATAATCAAGATTCACTACTAATGAAATCTTATCTTTCTTTTCAAAATTAGTTGATGATGCGAGATTGCTGCTTGGGATATATTATCATGGATATGGCAATTGGGAAAAGATAAGATTAGATCCTAGTCTTGGTCTAACAAAGAAAATTGCTCCAATAACTCTTGGGGAACGGGAAACATTTTTACCTCGTGCTCCTAACTTAGACAATCGCGCTAGTGCTCTTCTGCAGAAGGTATGTTGTTCATTGGTTCGATCAATTTATCATTCTTTCTACTTTCATTCTTATATACTTTTCTATTTGATGATTATGCAATATTTTTATGTGGCACCAGTCTTTGAAGGATTTCGTTATTTGTTTTCTTGCAGCCTGTATTTTCTCATGTATATATCATGATTTTTAATTTTTTATCTACCTTTTCTAATTTTACTTTTTTCTAAGTATCTGATTGTCATGGCATCTGATAGGTTCATTTTGGATTTATCATAAGCTTCTTTCTTTAGCAACATAGATTCAGAAAAGCTATAAAATTCATGCATACAAAAAAGGATTCTGAAAATATGATTTAAAGTTAACAAGCTTTAGCATGTGGATATTCTTTGAAGAATTTTATAAGCAGGTGTTGAATATCCAACTTTCACATGAAGAATATGTGGAAGGTATATCTCAAAAGGGACTTGATTTGTTTCATAAAAAAATTAATAAATATAGTTGTTTTCCACAAGGCTCTGATATAGCATAAATATTGCCTTTGGTGATGACTGAAGGGTATATGGTTCAGATCCTTGATTGCTGTTACCATTCTTGTCCGCAAGGAATAGGCATAGCCAAGTTTGACTAATTGCCTTGAACAATTTGAGCTGCTTGGTTGTCTTACACAACTCCCCATATTTGGAATATGTGATTCCATCTATTGCGAACTGTGTTCCATAAATTAATAAATTTGGCACCTCTATCTGTAATTCTTTATAATCTTACAAAACCATAGTGCAATTTATTGTTGATTGCAAATGAAATAATAAAGAAATAGTTCAAAAAAGAATTCCTCAAGTTTTCTTGAATTTCCCTTTAATGCAATTCATTCCTGGTATTTTGGTGAAATTTACTTCCAATTGAAAGTTACTAGTAACATTTATGGTACATAAACAAGTAATAACATTTAATTATGTGGCAAGAGTGACATACTAGTGCATAGACATACACATACGAAATATGTGGGTACTCGAAATTATTAAGGCCTTGGTACTTCCCATCCAAAATTAGTGAGGGATTGCTCCAATCATAAATCAGCATTGTTGAGCATGGTCTAGTGGTCCTTAAGTACCTGAGAATGGAAATGCAACCTTGTTTTGCTTACCTGTATAAGAAAGGAATCCAATATAGGATCTGTGTAGCAACCTATAGCGTCCAATATCATTGGATGAAATCTTGAAAGTGAACTGTATATTTACCAGAATTGAGTTATATGTTGAAGACAGGTATTTTGACGGACCGACAAAGACGAGCCGGTACATATTAGTCCAATCAATTTTTAAAGGAGGGAAGAGTGACGGAGGTAGAAGACTGCATTAAGAACTTGCTCTGACAACAAACTGATGTTTGCATGTTTGTGATGCCATTAGCATGAATATGATAGATATGATAAAATGCAGCGAAGGATGAAGGGTGGAGAAAACCATAATAAGGAAGATAGGATTTATAGGCAGGGCAGAATTGTGTATTCGAGACAAATCAATTGAAACTAGCTTACCAAACTAATGAAATGCAAATGACTCTGATACCAAACAAATTTTAGTACAAATATTAAGATTATAAAGAGAATGAAAGGATTAGAGAGGTAGCAGACTAGTACATAAAATGGGATCAGAAACAAGAATAATATCTCAAGTAGAGGGAGGAGATAACCATGACTATCTTACCATGGGGTGTAGGATGAGGGGGACACAAATCATGGTATGGAAGACGGAGATCAGAAGTCGAATGTATTCATGAGTAACAGATAATCAAGGTTAACTGCCCAATACAATCATAACCAAACTCCTTGTTGGTTTCTACAGAAACCTATTCATAGATAGTTAATGAACAAGAAAAATATATTGCTGCACTTCAGCTACAATAATTTATCTACTCTAGAAAAGAACATTTAGATTACAATGTAATTCTAGCAGGTAGATCATTTAACTTGAATGTGATTTGTTAAAGACAAATCCTGCAGATCTGGAATTTGGTTAGGTGAATTTCTTATAATTTCTTATTTTGGAAATGAATGTCTCAGATTCTGAAGTACATTGGAGTTCCATCATGTAGACAACTTAATTATTCAGATCCCATTATAACAAGACCATCTGTGAACAAGGATGTGGTTTCTTAAAGTTTAACCTTGTATAGTTTAATCAATTAATGAGTGCTTGATTGCCTTGACCTTCAGTTTATTAGCCCAGTTAGAACGGTGCAGTTCTTCTAAGATGGGACTCGATGACTGATAGTTCTTAGGTTTAGTAGAGCAGCTTTACTGTTAGAAGAGCACCTGATATTTAATACCCAGATTTTCTGCTCAGTAGAGTTGCAGAGTGCCAATACCTCTTTCATTTCATTGTCATTGACATGTAAAGACATTTTGTTGTTCATTAAATGATTTGAATTGAATTTCTCACCATTTTTTGTGAGGCCTAATATTAGTTCTTAACACTGATTAGGTATATAAATCATAGAAATTCAAGTAATTCAAACTGGAACTTTCCAGCACCTTGTCAATGTGTAGATTTACTGTGTACCTTAGTTGTCAATATGCTAGAGTTCTAGCTTACGGGAAAAATCTTTTCACTTGTTGACTTGAGTATATTTGGATCTCTGGTAATATTGATCATAATCTAAAATTTTGGTACTGGACCTGTGCCTATCACTGACTGAACTGGGTCTAGTTCTATATCGGCATACAAACATGTGGTATGCCAGCATACTGGATGACACAGAGAGGGGGGAGGAGAAGAAGTGGAGCAGAGATGGAAAACAAGGAGGCGAAGTACTGAGCGCAGGGTGAGCAAGTGAGTTGCAATGAGCTATGTGATTCTTGTGTTTGTGAGTGGGTTGTTGGGTGGCAGGCATCGAGTCACGGAGTTCGGGGAATGATACAGATTGAGAGAGAGAGAGAGAGAGAGAGAGAGAGAGAGAGAGAGAGAGAGAGTTTTAGTGAAGGCTTTTAATAAAAATTCCTGAACTGGACATATTGGACCAGTATTTATCATCCAGTTTGTATCAGTTCAGCCAGTTTTTTAAACCATGATGATCATTACAGATTTTGCTTCAGTTAATATCTCATCATTGTCCAAGAATTGATTATATAATTGCATTTGGTGTAGATATTACATGAATACCTCGCTAGGCACTTTGGGTAGGTTTTCTTATCGTCTATAATTCAGTTGTTATCTAAGAAAGTTGTTATATATTTTGTATGTAGGACGACAACAAGCTGTAATGTCCAAACTATTTGGAGCTGGCTGCATGGCTCTTTTCCTGTCATAACACTATTTATTGTTTCCAATCTCTTATAGTATGTAGTTGGTGCAATAATTGTCAGACTTATCTTATTGTATTGTTATCAGTTCAGCTTCTTCTTGCTTTGTGAGTCAAACCCAATGAATATATTTTGATCACCAAATTGTGATTGTTCCTTAATTTTTATTTTTTCCTGGGTTGATTTGGTTGTCAGTTGGATTGCAAACAACTGATACATTATTACTGTGGCTTGAATTTCTGTTCTTAGGAGTTTGCAAGCATTAATGGTAAGTCCAAAGTTAAAGGTTCTCGCAAGGTTGTCAATGAAGGGGAAAATGTATCAAAATTATCTGGCAGTCGAGTAAGAGATGTGAACATGAAAGCTGGTTTGTCAAAACTGAATTCTAGAGAAAAAGATCGTTTCCAGAAGCTTAAAGTAGAACCTCAGGTTAAAGAGGAAGGTGAAATATCAGATTCTGAGCAGGAAAGATATCAAAAGCTAAAGGAGGAGAAGTGGATGGAATGGTGTGCAGATGTCATGGAAGAGGAGGAGCAAACATTAAAGCGCCTTCAAAGGTTGCAGACTACCAGTATAGATCTTCCCAAAGAGAAGGTTGGTTCTACTATCTTGTTTAGGTTGTAGTTCAATTTTTTTTCGTTTTTCGTTGAAAATGGAGCCTTCCAGTTTTCTTGTCTTCATTCAATTCAAACATGTTACTTCTTCAGGTTCTTTTGAGAATTAGAAGGTACCTCCAACTTATTGGAAGAAAGATTGACAATATTGTACAGCAACATGAAGTATCATATAAGCAATCCCGTAAGTTACATTATTCCCATCCTCTTTTCATTTCAGCTATATGATTAATGCTATAATTTCAATGTGTTTCTGTTTGCTGAGGTCTTTTCACCGGTAGATACATATTTGTGCTTAATTTCATGAACTTATGGAAAATATATATTTTTTAAAGAAATTAGAATTCTTATGAAATGCAGTTACATAATTTTACTTGACATGCACACAGTTTGGTGCAAGGTTCATCGTACTGTAGCATACCAGTTAGTATAAGTGGTACATACTAGCCCGATAGGGGATCGGTACTGATGGTACATACTGATACATTAGTATGTCCCATTATACCGTGTGTCAGTACATCGGTATGGCTCGGTATATACCATACCAATGGTCGATCGGTACATCAGTACAGACCAATAAGACGAATCATGGTTTGGTGAGTCAAAAGGGAGCACTTTTAAATTACTATTGGATAAATTTAGGAATTTGTGGAGTTAACCTGTTATCAAATGTGTCAGTAGGTTACATAATTATGTGGTGCCCAATGGTACATAAAGGGATGTCACGTATGAAACGTACCTCAATGTTTTACTTGGTGATAGGAAAAAACAGATACAGGGATATATTTATAAGCTAATAAAAAAGTTATGAAAATACAAAATGCATAATCTAATTTAAATATGTTAAACAAGTAATAGATTTTGTAATGGGTTTTTGATCATTGACCAAGCTGGCTCAGGTTAGCTCAAGGATGCCTTTTGAGTTGGTTCAATCTGGTGTCAATGCCTTTTGACTTAGGTTTGTGCAGGTCTTGTCCTTACAAGCATTTGTACTGGGCTGAGATATTGTGGATGTGCATTGGCTTGGTCCATTACCAGCCCTATGTGAGCCTCTCGGTAGCAGTTATTTAGGGTTGGAGGGTGCCACTTCTCAACCATCTTTCACCTGTAGTAACCTTCACACTTTAATTTGGTGTTGAGGTCACATCCCTACCCCGCCCTGGAAAAAATGGAACTACTCTCCCTGACATATATGATTGGTGGTTATTATCTTGCAAACAGCCCAAGAGCAGCTGACATGGATAGCATCACACTGCAGTTCAACACTTTTGCTGCCTATTCCTTCTTGGTCTCCTTTGGTCATTCATCATGGTGACTGCTGAGGATGCATCTGGTACAAGAGAACATGCATCTGACCTGGTTGGAATGGGCAATATGCATCAACATGGTGGAACCTGGATCCTCTTATACAGTATGGCTGGTTCTACCACTGCGTAATGCAACAGTCATTGCCACTAGGAAGTCACTGAATGTCTTCACACTCTAGGTTTGCCACTAGATAAGATAGTAGCTGAATGCCTTCACACGCTAGGTTCGCCACTAGGTGTGTGGATAATATTTAAAAATGGTGTCCTAACCAATCAATAATTGGCATGCTATAAGTTGTAGAATCTATTCTATATAGTGGCTACACGTAACATCTGGAGGAAACTTAGTATGGCTAATGACAATGTATTATAATTAGAAAAGGAGTTTTGGAATAATATGTTCTTTTATCATTTTTATGTTGCACCGAAGTTAGATTGTTTGTGCTATATCTTGTGATAGTCATTTTGCTTGTAATCCATGTTCATCACCAAACTGTCTTTGTTTTTTGTTAACACTGAGGTGTAAGAAAGCATATCTTTTTTTAACCGTTTTTATATGCCATACAGGAATGACAATGAGATTATGGAATTACGTCTCCACCTTTTCCAATTTGACTGGAGAGAGGTTACATGAAATCTATTCAAAACTCAAAGAGGAGCAAAATGATGCTGGAGTTGGACCTTCGTACATTAACAGTTATGGAACCCTCAACAGTAACCAGTTCCCTACTTTGAATAATGATCTACAAAGAAGGCAAAGACCTTACCAGCATTCATCCCAACCCTCAGAAGCATTTCACCGGAATCAATCCACAGGAAAATCAGAAGCTTGGAAACGCAGGAAAAGATCTGAAATGGATAACCAACTTCTAATCCACAGTCATTGTCAGCCAGATATGATGAGCAATGGCGTTCGTCTAAATGAGCAGACAAATTCTGCAGGGATTTTGGGTAAGGGTCCAGTAGAAATGAGGAGGTATCCAAATGATAGACCTAATAGAGCACATCCTGGCCGTTTTCCTCCAGGACAAGGTCACATGTCATAGCTCAAATAGTACATCCCTGTGTCGGAGCTGCTATCAGCAAGTGGAATGCCATGTTGCCATTTACTTGAACATTTTTTTTTCCCGAGGGAATAAAGGTCGCCTATCCCATTGGAGAAAGTGATGCTGCAAAGTCCTGAGCCGCGACCTGAAGCTGCTGCTCGATGAGCAATGAATGATGATGACCATGTAATACATATCCGCTACCCTGAAGTTGCAGTGCTAACGCAAAGCCAAAGTAGGTTCTGCAAGAATTTTGATGCATTGAGTTTGGTAATTCGTAAATAGGTAGAGATTTTTGGTGATGGAGAAGAGCCGAGAGAGTCAGCTTCACATCAACAAAAACGTCAATACATGTAGAAACTGCTTTTACATCAAAATGTACTAGAAACCTTTGATAATTTAAAATTTAGTTGACACATGGTCTTTCCAACCTTTATGCTGTATCCGCTTTTCTTATGTCGTGTAGCCTTCTTGCCTTTTTGGTTGTATTGGTCTCCCGATTGGTGTCGAGATGTGGGTTGAGGGTAATTGATCTCTTTCATTCAAGCTCATTCAGCTTCGCCGATACTATTTTCTGGCAATGAGATGTGATTAGCTTTGTTGATACTATTTACTTGTCAACCAGATGTTTGCTCGTCACAAGAGATTTTGTTTCTATTTTCCTCCACCCATATGAAAAAGCAGTTGGATAATAGCTTATTTTTCATATTCGACAGCTTTAAGTGCATGTAAGCCAAACAAGCAGGGGCTTGTCCTGCGAGACATCCTTTTTCCAACCAATTTATGTAGATATTGATTCACTTTATTTTATTTTGTTCTACTTCTCCCACGGAAGGTAGGTAGATGAATCCATGCAAGTTCAATTTGTCTGGCATCCATTTTATAATTCATATTTGTAGCATCTGTTATTTTCATATTTGCTAAAGACAATTCGAAATATTATGCCTTTGTCATGGCTGACTGCGAGTCAGGTTTTTTCATTGTTGACTTGAGATATATGTTATTTCATGTTAAACTCTTCCCAGTTCTGTAATTTTGACAGAATATTTAGTGAAGTCCCCTTTGTAATTTGAAGGTATAAAACGAATGTATGCAGTGTTTCCCATCTGTTTTCAAGTTAAGCTCCAAGAACTTGGTTGTTGATGAACTTTAATTTGGTGATCAGTGCTTCAGGCTATGTCTCATTATTTTTAACGATTTGTTTGTTTGTTTGTTGAATATCTTGTTCATCATTCTTTTAATGTTTTTTAAATTATCTTTTAAACTTGATTTACTGGATATTGTTATGTAATTCTAATCGTCTCTATTAGATTCTATATTATGGTTCGCCAGGTTTCACCCTCTCACAGATAAACCTGCTCTAATCACTTCTACCAATGAATCTAGCTGCGCCTTTCCATTGGATTGTGCTAAATCTCCATCAGCGTTTATTGAATCTCCATTTTCCGTATATGATGTATTCTTCACATTTTGTTGCCTAGTTTCGATATCTGCTTTAATTATTCTCGTAAAGAAAATAAGGCCGAAAGATTTTAGTTCGTTTCTTGATTATGAGTATTAGGTTATCCAAGATTTGCACAACGCTGACATTTTAGGGGTAGAAAGATCTGTTTGTTAAACATCGATATCCAAGTATTGAAGTTAGAAGAGCTATTTGTATCATCATCATATTATATGTGGTGAGAGTCTCAAATAAAAAATAGTATCTATCTACGTAGTTTGAAACCATCGCATGTCAAAATTGGGATGATGAAATCGATTCAGAGAAGTCATAGCTCTTTTGACTTGTTTTGCTAGAAAAGTCACAGCGTGGTGCTTTCGGTTCTTTCTGAACACGGAGGCCCCAAAGAGTTTCCAGTAGTTGCTCCTCCTACCTAAATAAGAACTTGTACCCAACTCCAACAACAAGTTCTCTCGAGTGGATTCCTGTTAGAATCTTCCGCATGAAGCAAAGGATATATTACATCAAGAGATCATATCCTGGACGTATATATATGTCTGATATTCTTCGATCACAATCTACCAAGGATGAGATAGAATTTATTCTTCTATCACCTTTTACTTTCTTTATAGGAATCAGATCCCTGATGATGTTTTAAGATTATTGACTCTTTAAGAGAAGAAACATGAAACAGATGCCAATGTCAAAAGCAGCTACTGCTTTTTGGGCGGTTGAGGCCTTCCTTCACAATCAAGAAATCCATCTAGTCTTCATCTTTGGACCCTTTCATTACAACATTAGGCCAAGCTCTCCTTTGCCTGCTTGTGTGTGTGTGTGTGTATATATATTTGTCCTCCAGCTCCTACCACTCTTTAAAGCTGAAGCAACCACTGAATCAAAGCCTTTGCTCCATGGACAACTTCAATAAACAAGCTCCTCCACCAGGTCTCTCTCTTTCTCTCTTTTTATCTCTCTATCTGTCTATCTATCTATCTATCTGCAACAATAAAGCTGTAGTTTGATGTAAATGAGTTTATGTGAAAGGTTATCCAACTGAGAAGTCATCACCACCTAAGAAGAAATGCTGGCCGCAATCCAAAAAGAAGGGCGAGAGAGGGTTCATTGAAGGATGGTAAGCTTTGTCTTCTACCTCTTCTCCCTCCCTCCTACAGTCCATGAGCACACCTTGGGGAACATTTTTATCTCTTTTTCTTTGTGATAGCATCATCTAACTTTATGCCTTTGTATTTAGGATAAGATATCAATCACGTTTATGTGTATATTTCATGCAGTCTTGCTGCACTTTGCTGCTGCTGGTTATGTGAAGTTTGCTGCTACTGAAGGTGGGGATACTTTGACAAGAGGAAGGAGATCACAAAGACATTACTACATGGACTTATTGGCTATATTGGATAACTTTGTATTAATCTTGTCTCTCATATGAAGACTATCACTAGTGTGTGATATATGTTCTCTGTATTGGGTTACTTTGCAATGCTAATTGCTGTTTAATGCCACAATGATATTATGATAATAATTCATTATTTTGTTGCGTCTAAACAATTTTACTTATAGATGTTTAAGCACAAGTTAATGATAGTAAGATTCCTATAAATCTTATATATATCAACTCAAGTCTTCTTTTTTGATGTATGATCTATAGAATTCCATACTCTTTGAAGTCGAAGTAAATAAGAACTAACAAAAGATAAATAAAAAATAAATAGAAAAATATCACATAATTAATCGTGTATATATATATATATATAATTGGAATACATGCTTTTGCTTAAATTTTTATTTTAAAATATTTATATTAAATCTATAGTTCGATTAATTGATCCATTTATTTGGTGCAACTCCGGACCCCACATTTCAATTCGGACCCGACCCAATAGCTTTTTGCGTCACATTTCACGCCCGTATTCCATCAACCGTTGGATTGAAGCACAAGCTCATCATCGGCCGTCCCATCATCGACTTAAATTTCGATGGATCCGATAGGGCTTTCAACTGCCATCATCATCAAGCGGAGGAGCCGTCCTCTGTCACTTGAGGAAGCGTAGGAGAAGGGCGGAAGAGCCATGGAGTCCGTCATCGCGGAACTGCACGAGATCGAGGCCGTCAAGTTCGGCAGCTTCAAGCTCAAGTCGGGCATCACCTCCCCCGTCTACGTCGACCTCCGCCTCATCGTCTCGTACCCTTCCCTCCTCGCCCGCATCGCCGACGTCCTCTATACCACCGCCGCCGCCGCCGTTTCCTCCCCCATCGACCTCGTCTGCGGCGTTCCCTACACCGCCCTCCCCATCGCCACCGGCATCTCCCTCGCCCGATCCATCCCGATGATCATGCGCCGCAAGGAGGTGAAGGACTACGGCACCGCCCGCTCCATCGAGGGCGCCTTCCGCCCCGGCCAATCGTGCCTCGTCGTCGAGGACCTCGTCACCAGCGGCACCTCCGTCCTTGAGACCGCCGCTCCGCTCCGCGCCGCCGGCCTCCGCATCACCGACGCTGTCGTCGTCATCGACCGCCAGCAGGGCGGCCGCGAGAACCTCGCTGACAATGGCATACGTCTCCATGCCCTCGTCACCCTGTCCGACGTCCTCAGGGTGCTCGTGACCCAGGGGAAGGTGTCCGAGGACAAGGCTGCCGAGGTGAGGGCCTTCTTGGATGCCAATCGCAGGGTCGCCGTGTCCACGCCGGCGGTGACGAAGCCCATCGTCAGGCTTCCGTATGGGGCGAGGGCGGCGATGGTGAAGAACCCCACGGGAAAGAGGCTGTTCGAATTGATGGAGGCGAAGCAGAGCAACCTGTGCTTGGCGGCGGATGTTTCAACCGCAAAAGAGTTGCTGGATTTGGCGGATAAGGTTACTTTCAGACAATCCGAAACTATCTTTTTGTATTCTTTTTTCTGTGTGGTAAAGATTTAATCTTTTGTTTGTTTCGCTCAATTATGTTCGTCGCATTTATGTTTGCTTGCTACAAATCACAAAATGCAGAACTACATAAAGTTAATTTGTAATTCATCTCACTAATGTTAGGGTATTGGGAAGTGCAAACACTTGGATCACATTCTTTTGATTCTTCGGTTCATCTTTACTACTTATCTTGTGAATTCCTTATGTTATTTTTTTCTAATTATATGCTTTGCATCCATCAGAAATTTAATAGTTATGCATCTTTGTTGTTATGCAAACGATTGTGATTTTCAGCATTTTTGACTCATTCTATGAACTTTATTCCTTATACAGGTCGGCCCAGAGATCTGTCTATTGAAAACTCACGTGGATATACTGCCTGATTTCACATCAGATTTTGGCTCTCAGCTACGCGCAGTATGTCTCTTATGGCTTCCATTTAACTTCTTTTGCTTTCCCCTTTACACGTTTTATATCTTAGCATTCTTAGTAAGAGGCAAGGAATATATACATGTCAAATGATACAACATTAAGCGATTCAAACTATCTGACTATTTTCTATTTTATGGACACTAATCACACCAACAGTCTTTGTTTTCTTTATTCATTTTAGTTAGTTGCATGGGTGCAGCAAATAATGATGAACATGCGGAAGAAATTGAAGATATGTATAATACTAAATCTCATCTATGTTGAACCCAGCCTAGATTATGATAATTTATGTTAAACTGTGGTAGCATCTTTATTTGTTCTTTTTGATCTCCCAAAGATAATTTTATGCCTAAATAAATAACTGCTTAGCTGAGCATTAGTTGTTTGTCTGTTCTTGTTTTATTTATTCTGCCTTAGTTAGCCTCTGTTGACATAAAATAATATCTGATTTTTTCCAGTGTTTAGTTGAATTCTTGAACGACCTATGTGGTGCTTGTCCTTTCAATACTTTACTAAAGATGATTTTATTTAAATGATGCAAAATCATATCCATCTTAGATTGATCCTTTTGTGAGGCATTCATAAGTCATTTTTTAGCCAATTTCGGTTATTATTCTTTCTAAAGATTGCAGAAAGGCACAACTTCTTAATCTTTGAAGACCGCAAGTTTGCTGACATTGGGAATACAGTGACCATGCAGTATGAAGGGTGAGATCCAACTTCATAATGGCTAGATGCTTCATTTATCTTTTTTATTTTTTGTTATCTTAACTCTTTCATTTGCTAGTTTTATGTGACTTTGATTCTTGGTCCAGAGGTATATTCCACATATTGGACTGGGCTGACATTGTTAATGCGCACATAATATCAGGGCCTGGGATTGTTGATGGTCTGAAGTTGAAGGTTATTGACTGAAACAACTGATGCATCATTAACTGCACGTCAGGAGAAATGTGACTCTTAACTTTTTTGTTAATTCTGTTTTGATATGGTAAGGGCTTGCGTCAAGGTAGGGGCCTCCTGCTGCTTGCTGAAATGAGCTCAGCTGGAAATCTTGCGACAGGAGATTACACATCTGCTGCTGTGAAAATAGCTGAAGAACATTCAGATTTTGTGATTGGCTTCATATCTGTCAATCCAGCATCATGGCAAGGGGGGCCAGCAAATCCAGCATTCATTCATGCAACACCAGGAGTTCAAATGGTTTCTGGGGGAGATTCATTAGGCCAGCAGTACAACACTCCTTATTCTGTAAGTTTTTTGCTGGTTAGATTTTTCAAACATTATCTTATTGAAACATTCAAAGCCATATTAGGGTATTTGAGGACCTTGACTTGTCATACGTTCATTAGTCTTCCTAAAAATTAGGTGATTTTTGAGCGCTTGTTTCTGCATGTGTTTGGGTAGATGGCTTTAAGAAGAGAAAAAAGGAATTATATTTCTGGATTGGTTGTCCTAAGTCCTAACTATGCTGGATGATATATGCAGCTTCATCCAGATCTTTTTATCCCATGGAATAGGGGATGCCCACTGCAACATATTTTTTTGGCACATATCAACCAAACATCATATTATTGTTTCTTGTCATTTAAAACATGTAGTTTTGACTTGAACCTTATTATACGGTTCCTGTATTCGTTCTCTCTCTCTCTCTCTCTCTCTCTCTCTCTCTCTCTTTCTTTCTCCTCTCTCACCCCTTCTAAACATATTGTCCTTGGCTAGCTGTTGTACCAGCTACAATTCTAGTTGCCCATTGCTTTAGTACACTGCATGGTGGTTTTCTTTGGACGCTTGGTTCTCTACTAGATCCCTTAATTTTGCTCCGGTCACACTGTGGAAGGTGCAACATAATACTATTGCATGCAAAATAGAAAGTGATCAATTTTAGAGGATGAGTCTTGGTGTCGTGGTAAAGTTGCTCTTTTGCAACCTGGGTGACTAAGATTCAAGTTCATGAAACAATCTCCCTGTTACAGAGGAGTCTGCATTTATTAACCTGTTCTAGGGCCCTCATTGACAGAATCCTTGTGCATCGACTTTGTCCCTTTTCTAATAGTCAAATGTTGAAAGATATAATATATTGATTTATAGGCTTTTTGACCATTGAGAAGGAGATGAAATAAAAGAATAAAAGTGAGTTGATAGGCAGGTAGGATTGTCTGGATATGTGTCATTTGATGATTAAATTTTGAAGGAAAATTGAATAGCTACCCAAATTTTATCCAAATTAAAAGAATTCTTGCTGATATGAATGTCAAGAAATGATGATCTCACTTGCCTTTGGAAATGCATCTGCCTAGCTACATTTTTCATTGGCTTGTAGAACAGTATTAATTACTTTTCTTTCCACTTCAAGACGCTTTGTCAAGTTTATGTTGTTTTCTTCTTTTTCAATCAAGAGACTGTTGTTTTGGTCAGTTTAGTGATAGAGGACTGCTGCTAGTTTCTGTAACCTGATATGGTGTCCAGGTTTCCTTTAGGGCAACCAATTTTGAGAAGATGTTGTAGCAGTAAGAATTAACAATAGACTCGTATAAGAAATCTTTAGTCACAGAAATAGCCTCTACTAGCAGGGACAAGGCTGTGTACCTTGACATCCTTGGACCCTGCATTGGCACTGGATCCTTAATGGTAAGATTCTTGTGCAAAATTGGTAGGTGCCTTGCTTTGAATGGATCTTAAGTTGTAACTGTTTGAGAAGACCCCTTGGTTTATGTGACTAAGATAGTTAAAGAACTGTTGTGCATGTGAATCTTTTGATTCACACTTTATATTCTACTTCAAGTTGCAATTAATATTGCATCTCAGTCGTATATCTTCGTCTTATTTTATTGAAATTATATAATTGATACTTTGGTTTCTCTTTTATGTACATTAGATATGTTTTATATTATCGTTCGCCTCACTGATCCGTACCAATGTACCCATTGGTTGTTGGTACGATACTTACCGAACAATACTGATATACCGACACATGGTACAATAGGGTTTACCGACAAACTAGTATGTACTGCTCATACCAGTCCCTTGTCGGACCAGTACATACTAGCTATACCGAGCGGTATATTGCGGTATGACTAACCTTGTTTCATATCATATAAAAACTCATAAAAGTATGTTGTATGGATAATTCAAATTAAGTTGATTGATTATTTATATTTCTTTCTCATAAGCCAATGTCATCTGTGGGCATGAGTCCTTCAAGTTTGGTGCAAGATCCCCTTCTGATCTCCAATTTAGTAACAAGTTCAAGGTTATTTCTCCCTCTTAGTTAATTTATTTGTTTGGTCTGGATAGGAAACATCCTAAATCCAGCTTCATGTCTAATTCATTGTGCTTTGTCTTTGTTGTGTATTTCCTATTAAACCTTAGGACTTAGGTTCTTGGGTCTTCATTCATCCATCGCAACTGCTAACGCCGAAGTTTGATCATGCTATAAGCCTCTTTTCATCAAATATAAAATTCCGCAACTTGTGCAATCTTAAAACTTCTGATAGCCCTGTTAACTCTTGGCAACCTTTCTTCATCATGCCCAACATCTTAAACCAGCACATTTTTATTTTCAATGAAGCCTGATAATGAAGTCAGAACCCTACAAAGGTGTGCCAAGCTTAAAAGCATAACTACTACTTTCTTCTTTGGTGAGTCTCTTTCAGAAGATGGTAATCTTGGCCCTTTTACTAACTTGATGAGGTCAGGTTCTTGGTATTAAGGCATGGCAGCTTTCAAAGATTTTACAGATTCGGGTTTTCCGGATACTTTTAATGTTGTCTTGGTTCTTTTGGGATCTGGTTTGCCTTGTAGTCGCTGATCAGCTTGGGTTAGAACCTTCTTCATCATAGTAGATCCAGGAACGATGTGACCTGTCTGATTCCAGGGATCCTGAAACTTTAAACTTGAATAGTGTCTCATATATCTCTTGAAATAGGAACTGTTCTTTTTCCCAGCGACGAGTAATCTTGCTACGTTTTGCTCTTCATGTTTGTCAATGGCATGATATGCATGAAAATCTAGCCATGTCAGGTCATGTTCCCGACCGCCCAAGCATCTCAAAATTTAATGTTTTGAAATGTGTTCTGCTTGATTGTATTAGTTTTACAAACATCTCAATATTTTGGAGGAGAGGAGGATAGCCTAAAAAGAGACAAACCCTGCCCTGGTTACACACCCCGACCGGTGAATAGGAACTGGTATAAACCGGTCCGGATGAAATGAAATACCTTGTTTGTGTCCTAGATCTTCATGTAAGACTCGTAGAAGATATACTAACGAGGTGTATTGTCAACAGGTTGTCAAGTATAGTCGCTACTTAAATAAAATTAATTTCTTAAATAAATTTTACTTGGTTGTCTTGCTGACAAACCGAACAAAAGTCTTGTACTTGTTCTTTAATCTTTTCAACTGGAACATCTAATCGCATCTGAGACTCTTTTGTCATCCATCCGGCTCCCCTTAATCGCTTTCTTCTGTGCAGGTAATCCATGACAGAGGCAGCGATATCATCATAGTTGGCCGTGGAATTATAAAGGCTACAAATCCTGCTGAAGCTGCCAGAGAATACCGGGCCCAGGGTTGGGATGCCTACAAAGCAAAATGCCCCTAGATCTCATCTGGTTTCAACTATAATCGAGATCAAATCTCATAGACTTTAGATCCTTGGCAGTGTAATAATTCTCACTTCTGTTATCAAGGATGCAGAATCAAAAGAATGTGTTTTCCAATGCTTTCTTTCATCCTAATTAAAAGTGCTGGATGTTCAAACAACCAAGCCATTCTTTAGCCTATGTTGAAATGCTGTTGGATAATCTGTATCTATTGATACCTCAATTTTGTAGTTTCATGTGGTCATATGATAATTCTTAATTGCATGCCTCAATTTGTGCTGTTCTGATTTGTTTCTCTTTATTGCACTCAAATCATTTTTGACGTCAGATCATAATGTGGAGGTAAACTTGTTTCTGGTAATGTAACAGGGAGAATACGAACCAGCTGGGATCGTTGACTTGACTCAATGTAGTAGTCAACCCCGAGCTCTTAAACAATGACGATTGTGTGGCATCAGCATCAGTAGTTCGATCATTATTACCTTTCATCCATACCTTATCCCCTCGTGGAAGAAGAAGCAGCGGAGAGAAAGAGAATGGAGGCAACCACCACCGTCTCCCCCTCCTTCCATGTAATTGTCTTGATCCCCATCTCCATTCTATTCATCTACCACCTCCTTCGCCGGTGCTACTCGACCGCAAAGGCCACCGGTAACTACTGCCCGTTCCCCGACCCCCTCCTCGGCAATCTCATCCCCTTCCTTCGCAACCAACGCCGCTTTCTCGACTGGGCGGCCGACCTCCTCTCCCGCTCCCCAACCGGCACCATCGAGGTCCGCGGCCCCCTCCGCCTCTCCCGCGGCGTCGCCACCGTCCGCCCTCTTGTTGTCGACCACCTCCTGCGCTCCAACTTCTCCAACTACGTCAAGGGCGGCCGCACCCGCGCTGCGCTCTCCGACCTCCTCGGCCACGGCATCTTCAACGCCGACGGCCACCTCTGGTCCCTCCAGCGCAAGACCGCCAGCCGCGAGTTCACCACGCGTTCCCTCAAGTCCTTCGTCTCTGACGTCGTTCGGTTCCAGCTCCGCGATCGGCTCCTGCCGCGGCTCTCGGTCGCCTCCGACGAGGGCGGGACCGTCGATCTCCAGGACCTGCTCCGCCGCTTCGCCTTCGACAACATCTGCACCATCGCCTTCGGGACCGACCCCGCCTCCCTCCGCCCCGGTTCCGGCGTCGGCGCTGAAGACCACTCCTTCTTCGACGCGTTCGACGCGGCAGTCAAAATCTCGTCGGCTCGTATGTTCGCGCCGCTGCCGCTGGTTTGGAAGTTGAAGAGATTTCTCAACGTGGGGTCCGAGCGGAAGCTCAGGAACGTGATGAAGACGATCGACGAGTACGCCATGAACATCATCGAGCTGAAAGAGCAGCAAGGAACCAAGAAGCTGGACCTGCTGTCGAGGTTCGCGGCGGCGCTCGAGGAAGACGACAACCAGCTGAGACGGATGTTCGAGGGACCACAGCAGAAGAGGAAGTTCTTGAGGGACATAGTGATCAGCTTCATTCTCGCCGGCAAGGACACAACGTCGGCGGGCCTGACCTGGTTCTTCTGGCTACTGGTCGTCCACCCGCGATCCGAACAGAGGATCTACGAAGAGATAGCCAAGCACGACGAAGAGGCGGCGCACGATATGGGCTACGATGAGCTGAAAGGGATGAACTACCTGCACGCCGCGATAACGGAGGCGCTCAGGATGTACCCTCCGGTCCCGATCGACACGCGAGTGGCGGTGGCGGACGACGTGCTCCCGGACGGTACGTGCGTGAAGGCCGGGTGGTTCGCTGACTACTGCCCGTACGCGATGGCGAGGGACGAAGCAGTGTGGGGCGCCGACTGCAGGGACTTCAAGCCGGAGAGGTGGTTGGACGAGAAGGGGGAGTTCGTGGGGATGGACGCAGCGAGGTTCCCGGTGTTCCATGCCGGACCGAGGATGTGCTTGGGGAAGGAGATGGCCTACGTGCAGATGAAGGCGGTCGCGGCGGCGGTGATAAGGAGGTTTAGAGTGGAAGTGGCTGCGCTGGAACACAGCGGCGGTGGCGAGGTGTCCGTGCCGGAGTACGAGATGTCAGTCACGCTGAGAATGAAGGGGGGTTTTCCCGTCAGGCTGAAGAGAAGGATGAAGTAGGCCGTGCGAAAGTAGGGGAGCTGCTTTCGAGTCATGAAAACCTGGCATTTCGTCGAACACTTAGATGCATGCAAGTAACACTATCAGTTAATCATTTTCTTCCTCTTGTTCTGTGCATGGACGCAAACCGGAAATATCTCGATATATTCCATCTTCAACAGAAGGATTTAAACCTAATCTCAAGGACTGTGTCTCGTACCATCGTGAGCTGTTTATAGTAGTACTGTTGAACTTGGCATTTCGTCGAACACCTAATTGAGGCATTTCAACTCCTCCAGAAAGCAATCTAAATAGATGATAAGAGGGGAAGAACAGTGAACATCTAATTGACTTACCAATGTTGATTGTCCTCAAAACCGATTAATATTAGTTCTTAATAATAATCGAGTTCTTTAATTTTTTCTTGGTCCGGTCATAACTATGTTTTGACCCTTCCGCCAGCCTCACTGCAGCTACTTGGGACGCCGAAGCTAATCGGGCTGCAAGCTCTGACTCGGGGATGGTTCGGAGTGCGCGGCAAGTGCACATTGGGAGGAGACTCACTGCATTAAGTTTCGCCTCGAACGCTCCGTCCCGAGAAACAGATCTCTGCGTCATCCACTCGTGCATGCTCCTGTCTGCGGCCACGCCTCCGTTCGTTTCCGGTGTTCTTCCAAGGGGTAGGAAGCCGTCCCCAAGCATTCAATTCCACACCCAATAACTTGGGCTCATAAGTGCCGCCGCCCATGAAACCCGTTCACCATCCTCGTTTCACGCCACCGCTCTCCTCTTTCCCTTTCCCTGTAGTGCCAAACAACCAACCCTTCATCCTTCTCGTGAACTGACCATCGATAGTCCATATGGAGGCAACGACGACAGCAGCTGCTGCAGTAATGGAGGGAAGAGTAAGTAGTAGGGAGTGAACAGTGATCCCTCGAAATCTCTCTTGTGTTAAGGGACCAGAGCTGCTTGCAGCTGTGTGGACCTTCCGGCCGGTGCATATTAATCCACCGCAACTGCTTTTTCGGCATCCGCTTCCGATGTCAATTCATTATAAATCCCGCGGCTCATCCCTGTCTCCTCCTCACAGTGGTCTCTTCTCTTCCTCCGCTTCTTCCACGGCCTCCGCCGCCATGGACAACCCTGACCTTAACCTCTTATTCACGGCCTCGGCCTTGGCCTTCTCCGCCCTCGTTCTGGTCATGTACAGACGCAGCAGGAGAAGTAAGGTGCTGAGGCTGCCACCGGGCCCGCCCGGTTGGCCGCTCGTCGGTAACCTTTTCCAGGTGGCCTTCGCGGGCAAGCCTTTGATCCATCTCGTCCATGACCTCCGCCGGCAGTATGGGCCCATGTTCACCCTGCGCATGGGCGCGCGTACCCTCATCGTGGTGACCAGCCCGGAGCTCGCACACGAGGCCCTCATCGAGAAGGGGCAGCTGTTCGCCTCGCGCCCCACCGAGAGCACCATCCGTTCCGTCTTCAGCTGCAACAAGTTCACCGTCAACTCCGCCGTCTACGGCCCCGAGTGGCGCTCCCTCCGCCGCAACATGGTGTCCGGCATGCTCAGCGCCTCCCGTCTCCGCGAGTTCCGTCCCGCCCGCGCCTCCGCCATGGACCGCTTCATCGACCGCCTCCAAGCCGAGGCGGAGGCCAACGACGGCGCCGTCTGGGTCCTTCGTAACGCTCGCTTCGCCGTGTTCGCCATCCTCCTCTCCATGACCTTCGGCGTCCAGCTCGACGAGGACTCGATCGTGCGCGTCGACGAGATGATGAAGCGGGTGCTCCTCACCATCAGCCCCAGGATGGACGACTACCTCCCTTTCCTCCGCCCCTTCTACGCGAGGCACCAGAAGAAGGTCCTGGAGATCAGGAAGGAGCAGGTGGAGACCGTCGTTTCCCTCATCAACCGGCGTCGAGCCATTCTAAAGGACCCAAGCCTCGAGCCCAACGCCGCACCCTTCTCCTATCTCGATTCCCTCCTCGACCTTAAAGTCGAGGGCCGCGACACCGCCCCCACCGAGGCAGAGCTGGTCACCCTGTGTTCGGAGTTCATCAATGGCGGGACGGACACCACCTCAACCGCCATCGAGTGGGCCATGGCGCGCATCATCGACGACCCGAACATCCAGGCGAAGCTCTACAAGGAGATCGTGGCCGAGGTGGGAGACCGACCAGTCGACGACCGCAACATCGAGAAGATGCCCTACCTGCAAGCTTTCGTGAAGGAGCTACTTAGGAAGCACCCGCCGACGTACTTCTCGCTAACCCACGCCGCAGTCGAGCCGGCGAAGCTCGGTGGGTACGACATCCCTCCGGACGCCAACTTGGAGCTCTTCCTGCTGACGATCGCGGAGGATCCGAGGCTGTGGTCCAACCCGCTGGAGTTCAACCCGGACCGGTTCATCACGGGCGGGGAGACCGCCGACATCACCGGGTCGGCGGGGATAAAGATGATACCCTTCGGGGCCGGGAGGAGGATATGCCCGGGGCTGGCGATGGGTACGACTCACATCAGCCTGATGGTGGCGAGGATGGTGCAGGCGTTCGAGTGGCGGCTGCACCCGTCGGAGCCCAAGCTGGACTTCATGGACAAGGAGGAGTTCACCATCGTCAAGAACCGTCGCCTCCTCGCCACGGTCAAGCCCAGGAAGTGAGCACGTCCGACAGCAGTCTCTTAAGTCCTATATGTCTCCGTCCTCCGTTGGATACCGACGAAGCATCCAACACATCTGCAAGATCTACAGTCGCATCATAGCGCTAGTGTTTGTAGTTTGGGCATATGTATGCTTGAAGCTTTTTTGCATGGGCAGTATAACTAACTGCAAGCGTCTCATTTTGCAGCTTCCATTCGTAAGTACCCAAAAGTTCCTTTGGTCACACGACTCACTCAGTACGTGACACCCTTACTAGTCTCCAAAGTTGGATTAAAATTACTGTTAATTTGGGTATAATAATCTTCTCGATAGATTAGTGGGCGTATTACAATATTATAGACCTATCAAAGCCATGATTTCCATCTCGATAAAAGTGTTACTGAGAGAATCATATAATCACTCGAAGGTTGATTTTGTGGTTTGAGTATCACTATAAGAAATCTGATATATGTGAGAGATACTACAAATCTAAGGCTTTTTCTTAGGATTGGAACATAAAGGTTGATTATGAATCATAATTAGATATACATATATACATTGGCATATGACTTCATAACATGTGAGATTTCATATTTAGAAATTAAGAACAATAAAAACATTTATTATTTTATGTGTCTTTTATCCTTCCTCATACAATCTTTTGCGTACCACCTTTTACACACACACACACACACACACAATTTGAGCTTTGTCAAACTGAGATCAACATCTCCTCTCCAATTCCATTCCAAGAATCCATTGGCAACAAGAAAGAAGAAGAAGAAAAGAAGTGGCGTCAGCAAACCTTCATGGGCTCCTGAAGGCTTGGATCACAAGTGAGAAACCAGACATCTCCTCCGACGACGACGACGACCACAGCCTGCTCTCCGGAGAGCTCCTCGTCCGGAACATGAACATGGCACACCCCGAAGGATTGCCGAACCACCAGTCATGCACGTCCCACATCACGTCCACCGGCGATCCCTCCACGAACACCGTCTGATTCCCCCTAAAGTTCCACCTGAGCTTCCTCACTTGCACCACCCTCTTCCTGTCGATGCACACCGACAGCTCCGAGTCCTTGGCGTCGCAGCCGTCTCCCTTGCACCTGACGGTGATCTCGTGGTCTCTCCCCGCGTCGCGGAACCGTGAGGTCGTCGAGTGGCGGCTGTGGCCGAGCACTTGTTCTTTTCTGCTGATCATGGAGAACTCTGCTGTCGGGATCGTGCCCCCGAACCTCCTGATGTGCTCCTTGCTCATGTCTCCGAGCAAGAGCCCGAACTCTGCGTTGACCATGACTACAACGTAGAAGTTGTCGATGGGTTCGGGGCCTGACGACCCGTATCTTGCAGAGGACAAGTCCCAGTGGACGACGACGGCGGACTTCCCGGAAACGTAGGACCGAGCCCCCTTCTTCTTCCTCAGTAGCTGGCAGCTCATGGCGTCGGGCTTCCAGCAATGAAGCGAGGGACTGTCGTCGATGCCGATGGACAGCGCAGGGCCGACGTGGCTCTTGGACCAGGCGACCCTGATGAGGAGTTCCTTCAGGGTGGAGAGCCGCACACCGTAGACACAGGTAACTGCACTGACAACCGAGGTGCCATCGAGCGCTAAGCCGCCGCTGCTGCTGCCGGAGCAAGAGGCGTCGGAGATCTTCACAGCATTCTCGCTGAAACATGAGGCGAAGTCCCTCATGGCTGGTGGAAGGAGAAGGTGATTGGAGAGGAGGCGCTTCCTGGTTCTCCCAACCATAAATACTCGTTCCAGCTCGGTCAACACATCACAAGATCTCACTCACCAACTGAGACCAGGAATCAAGGGACGCGGTAAAGGAAGAAGCAAGCAAGCAGCCGAAAGAGAGATCTCTTAGCTGGGAAGCATGGAGAGGAAAGAGAGAAAGGATGGAAGCTTACAAATCGAAGCCCTCGCTTCCCACTGCCACTTCAGTCGGTCTCTTCTAATGCTTTGCTTAGAAGAAAGAACACGTTTCTTTTCTTGTATGTGCAAATGTAGGATCGATCAACAGGAAAGGGATGATGATGATGCGATGGACTGAGCTCCTGAGAGAGACAAATACTATAAGAACCGACGCCCATTGTATGAAATCGGGGTAACAATGTGCTTTTGCGAAGTTTCAGTGAGTTATTAGGATTCCATCAACCATACGTCCCTCGAGCTCAGCATTCAACGCATGCGACACCTCTCTGTGTAGGGAATACAAAAAAACATGGATAATTCGGGTCAACTCTTGGCACGAGGAGAACAAGAAAACAATGCATGCACGCAATTCCAAATGTGCGGTAGCTATTTACTCACTGGTACACACACACATGCTTGCCAAAACTCCGGATCTAGAGATGAAGATGAAGGTTAAGTTTCTTCCTTTCGGGAACTTCAATAAATTGCATTTATTTGTGTGCTGCTGACCAAACATTGCAACCTTAGGGATCGGTGAAATTGGTCTTGGAAGGCGGGCTTCATTAAGAGGAGCAGACTGGAAGAGGATACGAGACGAGTTGGAAGTCAACGAACGAATCTACGATAGCCAAGATATATGTGATGATGGAATAATCCCAACTCCATATGCATAAAAAGGAGGTCGAGTGTTTGCTAGATGGTCTTCTGACCTATCCAAAGATCAAGATCACGAGTTTTCTGATACATTCAATGATTAAGCCATCGATCCATGTAGAAAAAATAATTTTAATAAATAATAATTGATCTCGATTATCATAGTAAAATATTTAGTTTGAGAAATATTTTGAGGTATGAGTAAAATCTTTTCTTAGAATTTATCTCATTAGGCAGTCAGAATCTTTATTGGTGTAAATATTTTTTTTATCAATTTATAAATATAATTTATTAGTATTCATGTCAAAAAAGTGCATGATAAAATATATTTTGTATGGTCAATGTATATGGATTTCCACATATGAGAAGTCAAACATAGACCATTTTTGGTGAAGAACATAACATGCATATATATCTTGAAGGATTCATCAGCATAACCTTTTGGATGAGGAGTATGCCTTGATATCTTGTTTCCTAAACCTACTGGTTTGTTGTAGTTGCATTGTCACTCTCACCTGCACCTCATCTTCTCCACCGCTCTCTCTCACCTATCTCCTCTCTCACACATTGATTTCCTAATTAAAGCTGGGAAGGGATCATTAATGGAGCCATTCAAGACCAACCCACAAGAGAAGCTTCTTCCCTTAGAAAACTGAAACTTCAGTGAGCAAGAATAGGACAACTGCTACCAAAAATTCTTCCATGATTTGGATGACAGCATTAGCAACCCTCGTTAAGGCTGAAAGATGCAGATTGCAGAAGACTGCAACTACTCCTAAGATAATGGTTACACTGTCATTTTCCTCTTCCGCCATGGCCGGCAACCCATGTTCGAGCTACACTCTTTCCCTCTGGTTGATAGATGGATGTACCACCCCAAACCCTTTAATTAATGAAGCCTGAAACGATGTGATGGAGCATCCACCACAGCATGTGCAGTTCCAGCCATGAGCAAGTAAAATATGCACTAGAAAACTGAGGTAGCACCAAGTGTTAGTAGCAATCAATTCTGCGGGACTTGAAATTAAAGCATTTAACTCCAGAAAAGTAAAAGAGTAACCATCAATCTTTTTATGTAAGACTATGCAACGATCCACAGAAATCCCCCATAAAATTATTACTGCTGCTAGATCTAATATACAGAGAAAATGGATTGACTGCAAGTGGCTGTTCTTTGTGGTGAAGACCGGAAGACATTGAATATGTTTCTGACCTGACAAATACAGATACATCAGCTTTTCTTTATGCGCAGGCGAAATTTCCAAGTCGACTTGGACGATCAAGTAAACCCTCAACAGGAATACTGAATCATTTGATATATGTATATATATATATATATATATATATATACAGCAATCGCCAGTGTTAATATAGAGGCTGCTTAGATCTGTTCTAGGATTAATGTGGATGGTTTTAGGCTCGTAAGTTGCAGTCGGCACCTTATAAGGGGTTGGCAGCCGGCTTTAAGAACGAGAAAGAAATCCTCGGAAGAAGGCATGTACGAGTAGTGACAGAGGCAAACAGCAGACTGCAAGTTAATATACTGTAACACTTCAGAAGTGTTCGATTCCAGCAGTAGTATTGTGTCAATAATTCCATTGTCTACGATTAGCATCAAGAAAAAGCAAGAGCCATTATAAGGAAGGGAAGGATGGTGGTGAATTCAGATGATTAAGAGATACAATATTTCACTACCCTTACAACACTCGTTTGGATGCCTCGTAACTTTGGCACATCAATCAAGCACCCCACATGATAGTGCAATGCACAATGACATTAATTGTAATGTCTAACGATTTGGATCAATCTTCGGGTTTGAGTAACATCACATAATTATGAATAACTAGTCTCATGAATTAATTCTCACTTATTCTTGGCGGATTACGAATGCCTTGTGATAGGGCCTATTTTGGGTCCAAGACACGCCACACCCGGTGTCACACGCCAGGTCAGAATCCGTACCAAGTCGTTGCTTGGCACATCTCGAGAATTCTGAGACGGCACCGCCCCCACGACAAGTCAGAATTCGTACCAAGGCACTGTTTGGCACGTCCACCACGCCAACCCACGTACGATCGACCCTCGGACAATAGTATAAAGACCTTTGGCCGGCATCCGGCCCAAGGGGGAAAAAAATAATTCCACCAAACAACTGATTTGCTCGTCGGAGGGGCCATAGTCGGGAATCACCCGATGAAGGCCTTTTTTCTAGGAAGGCGATCACCCCGAGCCACGAGCGCCTCGACCAGGAAATCGTCACCCAACGAGGGAGGTCGAGCTATCACTTATCTCGGGAACGGAGAGACGCAGCTCGACGCTGACGGCGCTCGGACCAACAAACGCTGACCAACACCTCGTCGCGAAAGCCCGACCTACCTGGGCATCCAGCTCAGCCAACAGAGAACTCCTGACATCGACCCGTGGACCTAGCCGTGCTGACTCATCAGCCACGACACATTTATTCACCAACACCTTGTATAAAAGATCCATATCCTTCTAAACCCTTTGAATTTTTTATCACTTTAATACTCTCCTAAAACTAACTTAAATATCATAAAAACTTTTTGTTAGACATATCTTTTGCAAATCCCCGTTATCGAATCTAGTCGCCTCTCTATATCAAATCAGAATATGAAATTGACATCATATACCGATGCATCGAATAATCAAAATTTACAATTAAAAATTTCTTTGCTTAATTTAATTATCATGTTAAGCTCCACCAAGCATCAAAGGCTATTGAACCTTGATTTTTGAAGTAAAGAAGAAGAATTTTGTTGTGTAGTTGTAACAACAGTAGGCATCTCGGAGGATCTTTTAGTACAACTTCTCTGTAGATTTAAGCACAACTCACCTCCCTTTATGATCAAAGCTATAGGTGTCTATCTTCTTGGAAAACCAATTCATGCTAATGCACATAATGCCATCATAAGCTTTTAGAGGTTAATGATACAACTCTATTTTTAAATTCTCTTGAATTGTCATCTTGCCTCATGAGCGATCTTTTATAAGGAACATAAGAACCATCACTATGTTGGAACACTGGACTTGTTTGATCAAGAAACAAATCCTCTTGGCTCCATCCTTGTAAATAAATGTATGTTGACCTAGCATCAACCAAAGATATAATAGACAGATTGCACATTTACCCCCTTGAATTTGTGCTTTATAAAATTGTCAGTAGGTTCTTCTTGTACTTCTGTCTCAAGGCATGTAGCAACTTCCGGGATCTACAATAAGATCTTATTTTTATAATTGAGGCTTTGTATCACATAAGTAAATGTTTTTTTTTAAGGCATATGTAAAGACATCATCAGCTTTGCAATTTTTTTGTGATATATATTTTCTTAGGTATTGAACCAAAGTATTACGATTACTCATTAAAGATATGTCTATCCCATTAGAGTATATTATCAGTCGATCATCATTTGATATATGATTGTCACGTGATATTTAGTATGAAAAGAGAAAATAAAAATCATCCTCCATCCGTCTAACCAAGTGGATAAGAGTTTAAGATAAACGGTTATGGGTTGTCCTATTCTCATTGCTCGCATGAATAAGAGGCCAAAGAGTGGTTGTTGGAGACTTTAGAGAGATTGTCTTCCCACAAAATATTTCATGAAATATTTTATCCTTTTATGACTAAATATAAAAGATAATCTTCAACGGAATAAAGAAAAGAGCATTATCTTTTGATCACTCACATCCACACTCACATACATCGGGTTACTAACTTGAGCAGGGATTAAGTAAGGAAACCTCTCTCGATCTCGATCTTCGTATATGATACATATCGGGAGTTTGACGTTTTTACCTTGGAGGCACCTCAAAATAACCCACAAATACAAGTCCGGACTATGTCGGCTGACCAGGCTATCAATGACTTTTTTCCTCAACATTTTTGATACTAGAAGAAGGGTCTGATATCATAGGAATGCTCGCCCGTCGACTCTCTCAATAAACACTCGAGTAAGCAGGCTTTGCCCTTGACCCATAATACTTTCATCCATGGTGGCAATCGCTACCCTTTCCGCACATTGACATATTCACCTCGGTGTAAACGTCGATGCGAAACTGGTGTTTATTCAATGACGTGGGTTTCTCACCCCAAAGGATAATCTTTAGCCATCTGCTCATCCTCATCAAGGTGTTCTTAAACCTCACTCAATAAGTGTAGATGCTAATGAGCATGATACAAATCATCAATTATCGTTTGCCCCAATTAGCCCAATAAGTGATGTCACCAATTCAGCTACGGTCACTGGCTCAACCACTATTGGCACTGACAATCATTGAGGTTCCCTCACCCAACATGGTACCGACATCTCAAAAGCACCTGAGACTCGTTAAACTGCCGATTGAGTGGACACTTCAATCCCCAACCATGAAATTCAATGGACCACACCACCACTTTACCTTGCCTGAATCCAAGACCTAATCAACAGATTCGATGGAAGATTTCTTATGGATCCAACTACGATGGATGGACCGATGGTTGAAGAAAATACGATGAGAGTTCTAATAATAAAAAGGGGAAGCACCGGTTGACCTCATCCTAGATCGATCCCCATTTATCCAGAAAATACATGAAGGAATAGATCAAACAAACTTCCGCCTCGCGTCATTGGAGGCGTTCAATGACAATATCGACCCGACGGAGTACATTATAGCTTTTTGTGCCCAAATGTCATTGTACAACACTTTGGAGGCCTTGATGTGTCACGCCTTCCTAACCACATTAAGAGGCTCAGCATGAGAATAGTACACTCGCTTGAAGCCACTTTTCATCAATTCTTTTGCTTTGCTCATGACGGATTGCCACCAATAGCACTCGCACCCCTTGCCCATAGTCTTTCATACTTAAAGGAGGATTAGGTTCACATTGGCAATGATTGATTCTCTATCAAGGAGAGCCTATTAGCGAGAAATGCCCATTTGTTGAGGGACGAGATTTGTTAATTCAAGACATGAGCACCTCTCGGCCTTATCGGCATTTGCCTAATGCACAAAGTTGGAGAATCAATCAAAGAGGCATAAGCTTAATGTGCTAGAAGAACTAGACATCACACTTTGGATCCCTCTCGCGAGAGCCCCGAAGCATCCCTTATATGGGATAAATGATAGAGAACACCATCAGTTAATCGTCATCTAACGTATGACCATCAGTGATGTATAGAGTGGAAGAAGAAAGAGGCCACCCTCCACTTGTATGCCCATGTGGGTAAGGATCAAAGACATGCGATCATGGCTATCCCTCCTTTGTCACTTGCATGGATAAAAAGTCAAGAGGAGGTTGTTGGAGATAGTTAAAGGCTTATCTCTTTTGACTATCCCTCCTTTGTCACATGCATGGATAAAAAGTCAAGGGGAAGGCTATCTCCTTTGACTATCCCTCCTTTGTCATATGCATGGATAAAAAATCAAGGGTAGACTGTTGTTGGAGATAGTTAAAGGCTATCTCCTTCTAGAATATTTCATAAAATATTATATTCCTATACGACCAAATATAAAAGTTCATCTTCAACATAATGAAAAATGAAGGATCATTTTTTATCACTCATATTGACACTCAAATACTTCGGATTATTAATTTAGGTGTCGGAACGATCGAATCAAAAAACCTCTCCTGACTTTGGTCTTTATAAAGGTGACATCTTCGGAACTTGATGTTTCTATCAAGAAAGTGACGTATATGGATCTGGACTATATCAAATTCACTAGGATGTAAAGGTTTTTTTTTTTTTTTTTTTCGTCAACACAGTCCTATTAAATACATGTACTATTATATAAATAAGAGGTCTCCTCCTCGATCCATCTTCAATCAACCTAAGTAGATAGATCGTGTCATGTCTCTCGAAAAATCCTATTGAGGTTGAGAATCTCAAAGCTTAAAATTCTCCTCGAACCATATTGTCGTTAGCAACCTAATGTTGGTTGATCTGCGGAACAAACAAAGACTGAAACAGCATCAGATTGGACCCACTTTTGACGAGAACAATCCCCATTTGATAATTTTCTGCTATGCTAAGTTTTAGCTCAATCAGACTTCAGCACCAAATTGATAAAATAATTTTCTTGTTACCGAAAACATTCTTTCTCTCTCATTTGAAATAATAAGGTAATCATCAACCCGGACAATTAAAGAGAAAAGAGAGAGAGAGAAGCATGATTGAGAGTGGAGAGTGTTTGACACTATCCTTACATCTAGTTTATTAACTCTATAATGCTTTCTGTAACATTTTGTGTAACATAAAGTTTTATCATCATATTCTAGTGGTTAGTGTATCGTTACACAATTATTTAATATTTAATATTTCCACATAAACAAATGTGTGATTTATAAGGTTTCAATTATCCCCAATTGGGACATCAAAGAGTGAGATAGAAACAAGTCATTTGGGGATTGAAATTTCACGAGGCATTCTTCTCCCTTTTTAATTTTGATGGCTTTATAGCAATACCACTGATATTTTCAAGTCAACATCCATCCATCCATCCATCCCAGAAGATGAAGTCTTTTATACCATACTAATATTTTTCATGAGGTTGGTTTTCTCCTTGTTTAAAAACAAGGAAATCCAACTTACCAATAAGCATCAATTATTTCTCTTTATGAGAAATGATGCTTTAATTAGTTGTTCGAGTGTCGCTGCAGATTCATATAGCCCGTAAACAACGATACTCCATAATAATACTCCACCCATAATCTATTCATCTATAAGAAAACAATTTAATTACCCATAAAAAAGATAAAGAGGGCATCAATCATGACTATAGAAGAGGGAGAAATATGATATGAATATGTTCGTTGGAATTAAAAGAGAGGATCCACGTTATATACAATTAATTCATCTTTCCCAGCAACCATCTTCCAGCCTACACCGTCAGATCTACATCTGACGGTCGATTAGAAGGCATCACCTTCGATTATAGGGCTGGACCGCGTCGAATTTTCTTTTAGGGCTAAAGAAGATGAGAGAGAGAGACAGAGAGGGGAACCTCGTGGATCCAGATTGGTTCGATTGGAGAACTCCACCGCCTAATTCGCGGCGGCAAAGGCGGCGAAGGCCTGGGCGTTGCATCCCCCGGCGGTCATCATGGCCTTGAACTCCTCGAAGCTGATGAGGCCGTCGCCGTCGAGGTCGACGCCGTCGATCATGCGGCGGCACTGGGCGACGGAGGCGCCCTCGCCGATCCCGCGGAGGACGCGGGCGATCTCGTCGGCGGAGATGGCGCCGCTGCGGTCGAGGTCGAAGACGGCGAAGGCGAGGCGGAGGTCCTCCTCGACGGCCGCCGGGGGGCTGGTGTTGAGTTCGACGAACTCGGCGAGGGAGATGAACCCGTCGCCGTCGGCGTCGGCCTCGCGCATCATGCGGCCGAGCTCCTCCTCGGAGGGCCGCTGGCCGCCGAGGCTCTCGAGGACATCGGCGAGCTCCGCCGACGAGATCTTGCCGTCGCCGTTGGAGTCGAACTTGTTGAACACCCGCTCGAGGTTTCCGGGGTCGGCGGCGGAGGGGATAGCGGCGTGGCTGGGCTGAGGCTTAGATCGGTGCCGGCGGAAGAGGGACCGGATCTTGCCCATGGCGTGGGATCGAGATCGAGATCGAGATCGAGATCGAGATCGAGAGCGCGCACGATTGAATCTTGAGGAACCTCCGGGAGGAGCGATGGAGCTATATAGAGGGAGAAAAGGGGCAAGTGTGTGACGGCGATGACAAGAAGTTCGCTGTTTGCTTGGTTCGTTGGTGAGTTGTGGTGCGAGCATAACGACCCAATTGCGCGGGTGGCGAGAATGACGGATTCCGTTTGATTTGAGACAAGATTCGAGGAGGACATGGTCATCGCGGGACGCTTAAAATAACGGCCGTCGGTGGTATGACAGCGTTAAGTAATGGTATAAAGACGTGGTGGATGTGCCGCCCACGTTGTTGGCCACCGGACGGCCGCTTCTATTTAGATTTCACTCGACGGCGGAAATCTATACAATCTTATCCTATTTTCAATTTTAATTTTGATAGGTCGATAAAGATAATTAATTTGACTAATAAAGACTTTAACATCAACGGTGTTAATTAATTTAGTCAGTAAAATTTTAACTAATTATCACAAAATTCTCAATTCGAATTTATTTATTTTTTTATAAAGAAAAAAAAATATCAATCGTTACATCAATGTTAATGTCTAAGAACCTTCGAGAGACTTGTCCTGCAAATGTTCTTTAATTGATTCCTGCCACAAATTACTTGGAAAGTTTCAAGATCTTTAGGAGAGAGACTTCTAAAACTTTCTTTAGGAGAGAAACTTCTAGAGTTTCAAGAACTTTAGGAGAGAGATGAGAGAGAAAATTTTAAATTTATTTATTATTATCGTTAGGTTATTACTATTCTAATTAATCTTAATTAGTTGAAAATATTTTACCTATTTTCTATTTTTATATACTTTTTTAAAGTGGTGAAGGAACAAAAGCATAACTATGATTCTTTTATTCTTCTTTGGATGGAATAGCGGCCGCACCACTGACGAACGACACAAGGTCAAACACCTCATCACCCCCCTTTTGAAGAGGAGGCCACGAAGGTGAGGATCGAGCGATCCATCCATGACAAGAGCATGCATGCATATCAAAGTCAATGAGGATGTAAAATTTTTTAGTTTGAGTTGATGCGAATTTATGGGTTTGATCAGTTTTGGGTTGAATTAGGGAATGAATGCACTTAGATTCGGTATGGCTTAGCCAAAGGCCACTTGTCGGGATCTAATTGCATTAACTAGATTGTCACATCGCACACCCGCCACGTCAACTTCCATTTTGTCGTTTGACCCAAAGCAAACAAACGCAACGCGTGACGACGGGGCCCACACTGGTGTCTCGAGAGCTACCAGCCACGAGTTGGGGTTGCAGTCTTAAGGTGGGTGGGGGCGAGCAGCGCCGATTGCGTAAAGAAAGAGGAAACGACCGAAAGAGAAAATGTTCGTAGCCCCACAAGAAGAGGTACCCGACGATTTACTTGTTCTGCTGAAAGAATGGGCCAATGTGAAGTAAGAACTACGGGTGGGCCCCCATATAATCGGGGTTGTGGGTGAGATAATCGGGTCTGGAATTATTTATTGATAATAAATGGCGTATGGACGAAGGGAAGAGAAGAAACACGAACGTGGGGACGACGGGAAGGAGGAGGATCTCGTGAACTATGTGGTGGTGGTACGCGTGAGATGAGATGGATACAACGAGTCCGTTCGCCCGTGAGAGGACGACGTGATTTTTCTAAGACTAACGCGTGAGGTGGGCCCATATCAGACGGACGCATGCAGCATAGGTCTTGGTTGAATTTATGTCAAAATTGCCCCCCTTTAAAGTAATAAAATCTCCACTGATGTGATGGATATATGTGATGTCCCCAATTATTTTCAGGTTTAGGTACACACGAAATCTGATGTGATTAAACGAGAGACTTTTGCGTTCGAATCGAATAGTTAATTGTTGAACCAAAACGAATTATTTTTTTCGATTCAATTCATGTTTGTATAAAGATGAAGGTCTAAGTTGGTTCACATTCGTCCTGCTATCCCTCAAGTCAGTTAAAAAAAATTATAAATAATAATTAACGTCGATTATAATGGCCGCATGGGTTTTTATAATGGGCTTAACTCAATAACATATTCTACAATATATACAAAATATTTCTCCAGATTTTTATATTAAGTCAATATCCATATGACTAAATTATTGATTGAGGCCCATTTCTACCTACCGATCCGACAAATATGGTTCCTATCATCCCCACCAAACTTAGCATCAAAGGAAGGTCGTCTAAGAACTAACATCTACCATCTGTATAATCACGGTGACCTCGATAGACCAAAGAGCGTGAATCTAATCGATTCCGCTTACCCATGTCCAGTGATAAAAGAAAGAGATCCATCAACAATATTATAGTTTTGTATTATTTACTTTAAGGTCGTTGTGATGTTAATTCACATGTAATGCCACTTCCTCGTGGCATTGTGTTCCACCAAACATCGTTTGGCTTCTTCTTGAGAAAGAAAAAGGTTGCTGCTCATCCGCAGTCAAATACCCTATGCACTCACTCCACTGGCTCAAAAGTAATTGGTAAAAATCTACTGTCAACTGTCCTTACCAAGCCAAAATCTAACTATGCTTGAATTAAAGGAGCCAAACAAATCCATTCGGTGACAGTGTCTTACCTCACTGATGCCTTGTGGAAAAAATTCTCATCCCTTGTCTAGAGGTTGACAAATCACTTCGAAAGGAACACCTGCAAGAACACTTCAGCCTTGAGCATTTACCTTTAGAAATGAATAATGCCAAAGGGAAAAGATATCTATGTTTCTGTAAGAGTATCAGAGAGTGATCCACAACCTTGTTCAAAGCCCAAGGGATTTTCTTGCTGCGAGAAAAATTATAAAAAGAACGGGAGATGAGAGAAACATGATGTAAGGAAGGCCTTGTCGCAGTGTGCTCTCTTCCTGTTCCTCCTTTGTAGGACTGTAGTCATCATTATTCTCTACGAATGCATCAAAGTAGGTCTCATAACCTGTTTTCCGTATAATCGATGAGCCTGACGCTTTCATCATTTCCATAGCCTGTGGAATATAGAATTCCATCGTCAACACTATTTGGTACTGATTGTCACTTTCAGTTTATACCACCAATTTGATCCAAACACCAGCGTGCTTTATATTTACAAGGACATATGATACTTGGAAATTTAGGAGTCTAGTGGAATTTTCACCTACTAATTCGTAAATTAGACTAAACAAATATTACTTTGTATCTCCAGTACCTGAAAGCTAAAAGCAAACTGCCTTGCTCTTTTGCTCACTTGAACATTCGGATGAGACTGAAGCTTCTCATACATTGCTCTAGCCTCATTTGGCCTGGCAACATTTTAGACAGACGTTAAACGAGCTTAGTTTGTGTCCTAGTCAGAAAAGTTTCGGTCAAAGGAATATGATAAGACAGCTGGAAATGAAGGCCCATTTATGTCAATAAACCATATGTCAAGATATATGGTTTTAAGTATCGCCATTTAATGTATCTCAGAAGGCAGAAGTCAAAGTTAGTTAAGCTGGAGAAGGTTAAGGCAAAATTCCCAAAAGATGAACCAGCTAATGGATCATCAGAAGCATACTACATGAACATTTATTTCAAAGAAATACATAGTCATTACGAACAACCATACCTGCTCAATGAATCTTGACATATAGACCACTGCAAAGCAGCTTGTCCATGAAGTTCACTCTGCATTACCATTATTAAGATGATGTGAAGAAGAAAAACAGAATTAGTGAAAAAATCATCGATATTGAATGATTATCCATCAAAGTGGCCCCAATGCTACAAAATAAAGTACATATCACAAACAATATATGTAGTCACTAAGACTACCATGCATTCTATACTTTTTGCTGATATGTATACAATGCCAGTTACAACACACAAACACTTATAAACATACACAAAAGGTTACCTTTGTAATGTACTTTTATGGATGCTATTCCATCATGAGGGGTTTTGTTATGTTGTCAGCACAACTCTACTGGGATGCACCTTGTGCTGGAAAAAACTCCTCAAAAATTGGCCTAGCTAATATGAAGCAGCAAGTATTGGCACGAATGCTTCAGCATAGCCCAATTTAATACAGCTGAATGTGGGACACCTTGTGTCGACCCAAACCATTGTAATTTCCAACTAATTTGGGACAGTTCGGTTTCTTGCTGTTGCGGCATGTGTTTTACAATTAAATCCACCAAGTATACATGAGTTCCTGATCAGTAGTCTAATGAAGCAGCAGTAAAACAACTAATTAGAGTCTCTATGACCGATCAAACAATTTTAGCCAACCAGTGCTTTAGAAAATCTTAATTTATCACTAATATATATCTCCAAAAAAATAATGGATACTGACATCGACCAAAAATATCTATTGTCAAGATATAGTGATCACATGATAAAAATTTGATTGAACAAGTAGAAATAGTGAATATTGCACAAACTAAAAGCTGATGTTGCATCCTTTTTAAATGATTGCAGAAGACTACTTTAAAATTGTAAGGTAGAATGATATATCGCAGCCATAAACAAGCATATAAAGGTTCTTAGTTAACTACTTGAGTTACTGTAAATGCTGCAAAACTTCTCCATCAATTAATTTTATCGTATGCTTCAAGTAGGAGGTTCTTTAGCCAAGCCCTCTGGTTGGCCCAAGATCAGAAATCATGCCATTTTGTTGAGATTTAAATGCATATTTAAACATCAAATGTTTAATCCTATAATGTTTAGATCTGCAGAATGGCTGCTATTATTCAGAGAGATGAAGACAATTGCACCTAAATTTATGCATTATGTCATGACAAACACAAAACAATTTCTAAAAATAGGTTATATAGCTACAGATAAATTACCTGAAAAACCACATCTTTCATAATCTTTTCATAAAAAGGCAATGCTTCCCGTAACCTTCCAAGATCCATCAATTTATCACCTTCCTTCAAAGCCTGGACATGAATAGCTTAGGAGTCACCATGGTTTTCAAGCAACAGCCGATGCAAGTTGATGTACTGTTCATGATATCATACTTTCTAGTAAAATGATGTGCATTATAATCAGTCAACTAGCATAACAGCATTTACATCAAGTTTCTGTTTCCATTAATTTTTTCACAGAAAATAGAGCTGTAAGAGCCAGTCTCAAACATGCAAATGACATCAATTAGCATGGGAAATTGGTTATATATAAATCAAGTCGTCAAGTAACACCAAAATTCTCCAGTTAAAATGGTGAGATAACAAGATCTCATTGTAACCAAAACCAGTGAACAATTTTGCAATAAGCCACTTAAGTTTGTGACCTCCAATATGGAATCAACTATCAGATAGTTATAGGCATATCATCCATATCTTACTAGCCAACAACTTACCTAGATCTGAATGTGTCTCAAGACACTGTTTTGCTCAAACCCAAGCAAATGGCTTATTCTTTGGCTCCCTAGATCAATTTGGCCCAGAAACCTACCAAAGTAGTTTCAAGTTTAGGGCTAGTTATTTCATTAGGTTTAGAGCTGGGAGAACTCTTTCACAACACCTTTGGCCTCTCACCACCTGGCATCACCAAAGGCATGCTCTGACACAGAAGGATGAAAATCATTGACTTGTAACAAACAAGAAAAGTTATTTTAACTGATATCATCTGGTTTCATAGTTTCTTCTTTATTTTTTGTCCTGTTCCAACAAAATATATATTATGAACATCTTTTCCTGCTCTAAACTGACCTGAGTATCAGTCTCCTATAAGACCAATAAATACCAGGCCATACTAGATGGTACACCTGGTATTTAAAACCTTGCATAAGAGTAATAAAAATGTCAAGTACCATGTAATGAAAATTGTGCAGAGGAATTCATTTATGAGGAAAAATATATGCTAGTAAAGTGTTTTTGACATATACCTTCTCACATTCAGCTTTTGTTTTAGCATCAATCATCAAGCCCATCTTACTTTTGTAGGCTGCTAATAACTCCCTAGTGCGTTTTTCTTTAGCTGCTTTACCTTCGGCAGTTTCCAGCACCTCACCAGGTTTGATATTTCTTCCTCCACCAAACTAAACATCAAAAGAGAACAATATGAAAGGATATGGAATAAAATCTTTATAGGATATCAGGAAGTGGATCACGATGTGTAAATAGAAAACACTGTTTCTAATGAACAAAACACTATATTGTCATAACAAATAGGATAAAATTTTTATCTGTGAGAGAGAGGGAGCAGAAGAATCAAGAGACAAACTACTTGAGATTTAGAATTGTTCTATGCATGGTTAAATCATGGGAGGAGCCCCTTTCCTTGTTTTCCTTTTGATAAAGAAGAGAAGAAAGAAAACCAATCATCAAAAGATGACTTCAATAGATAACCAGACTGCACACATCTACCACTTAACTCATAAATATGTCTTATGATTGTATAGTGTATGTACTAATACAACAGTAGTCATTACTCATTAGAATATGCTATTTCATCCATTTGCATTACCAGATGACATACCAAAATATATTAAAAGCAACAACTACTATAAGTCTATCACTATCCTAAATGATTATATTAAGAAATCATTTTCCAATAAGAAAATTGTAAAAAAATTTCTTCGGATAGAAAGATTTTCCTTGGTCCATTTCCGATCAACCTATGTAACAAGATTCCATGAAAAAGCTTGCCAGCATTATAAAAGTAGTTCACCTTTCCAGACAAATTGTTATTTACTAGCAAATAAGCATTATACAAAATATTTTAGTTTTTCACCAACATGAAAAGGGGATGTATTGACAAAAAACTGTCAATAGATCCAGGAACTCTGACCTGTTGACCATCTACTTTCTTGGGTCTCTGACATACATGCAAGCATTTTCCATGTCAGATCCTTTAACTTTTAAGATCAGCTAATTCCCAGAAGTGACGTGTGCTTCATGTTAGATCCATTGGTTGCTAAGAACAAGACCCATCCACTTCTTAAAAACAACTCCTTCCCAAGACAAATTTCACATCAATGGTATCGACACTTATTTTTATTGTTTGCTCATCCAGAAGATCACCATGGTACACATAGGCAATGCTCTCATCTCTTGTTTGGGTACAAACATGCCAAACTTGCTTGAAGCCAAGCCAAAACAAGCTCCAGTCCAGTTTTCTGCTCTAAAATGGCTGAAAATTGATCAGTTCCTGCCATTTCAGCCAAAAAAAACCATGATTGCCACGTTGGTTATCGAACTATTACTGATAATTAGATAACAGGGGCTTCTCTTGCACTATGGTACATGCATCATGGATCACCGATCACCATATTATCACTGCATTTACTACATGTTAAAATCTGCCAAAATAGCCCACTTTTGGAAAAAGTAGGAGGCATAGTAAAATAATGGTGCATGACGGCAGAATTAAAATTTGAATAATGTTGCACCCTTTCCTTTGCTAGCAGCTTTTAACTTGGTGAACATATCTGCAATAATGAAGAGAGGTTGAAAGCTCCTCGATCAATACCAAGAAGAGAGAGAACAGCAAGAGCTCGCCCTCTAGGACATTCCAACTTGGACAAGACAAGCCCCATCCATGTTCTTGATGGCTGAGGAAGAGGATAAGATGCCCAAGCCGTTTGGCTTACACTTTCTCCAGGTCAGTCATCCTCAAGGTCACATTTAGAATGGTATTGGTAGTCCATTCCAAGTTAAAACATCATCCCTTCCCATCGTCGATGTGAAACTATCTGCACTTGAAACGCATGTGGAAAAATAAACCTACCCCCAATCAACTGATATTGACACGTGGAGTTGGGAGCCATGCAGGATGTTAACATGGTAGGCCCATTGCACTCGACGAACTCAGTTGCCACATCAACCACCAAATCAAGACGGAATATTTTCTATAAATGCACAGATCCAGAGTATCTTCTTTAGTGACTCAGTTATTACTATTCTAATGCTCTAAAAGGAGGTTCCTTACACAGGAAAAGAAATCTTCAGTTCTTATGCTCTATTTCTCCACTTCATTCTAATACCCAACTTGCATGCTTTCTAACTTAGAATTAGAGGATCCCATCAAGCACATTTCCAAAGTCCCCTTTGTCTTGCGGGTTTACCAGATTAGTATACCCATCTCAGCATCCACACTGGACTCGTCCAGCTTAGTTCCATTCTGAAAGTCTGTGATGCATTCCGTACAAGGAATGAATCACGTCGATTCCAATCACACCTTGGATGGATGATCCAATTCAGACATCATCAGTAATTGAGCATTAAAAGTCCGTCACTCGGATATGGGTGGTGAGTACATATATGGATCGTAAGATCAAATTCAAGATATAGATACAGGATTGAGAAAAATTCAAATCCGAGATAGAAGTATAGGAATCTGTCTAGAAGACCCAAAACTGATTATATACAAATATTTATTTTCAAAATTATTGTATATTATTTTTAAAGCTAGTTTAAGATTGAGAAATGACGTCTCTTCCAGCTCGTATTTTCCTCTTTTCTCTTATCTTTCTCTTCCTAACCGGATTTATGTCCAGTCATGTGTTTGTATCCTTTGGGGGCATTCCCTTTTCATGCAACAATGCGGATTGGCCTAGGTAGACCGAGCACTAAAGAGTAAGCAGATGAGTTCCTATCATTACTCACTAATCATGTTACATTTACTATAACCTGCTTAAAGTGTACAATTACAACTGGATAATATTATTGCAGACCAAATGACCACTGTAACATACATAGGTCTGTGAATTAGACTGATACCTACTCAAGATTTGGACTTAACATTTGTAAAAATAGAAATTGTAACTCAACAATTTAGGAAAGCTTCAAGATGATTTTTCCCACAAGTTAGAACTAATGCAGGAAACATATTACTAAAATTTAAGGCCTTAGCCAGTATCATGGGGTTAGAGAAGCATATCCATCTCCAAATCGTTTCACATATCTCACCTGGTCAAGTTACCTAATTTTAATGGGTGATCATTTTCTAATAATTGATTTCACAACCTAAATTGGTACAGCCACAAGTTACAATTACGTGAACAGTATTATAGCTTGCAACTAAGGAGTATTGGTGTACACATTGATCAACAACCAACGAAAGACAAGTATAGAAAAATAGCATTAAGAGACACAAACTACTTAACTGGCAACTGAAGAGCACATGGACATTATACCGTCTTAGAAATGTTGCTGGGCCTTGGGAAGACTCCCCATGTAGAAACCTTGGGCTTATAAAATACCATGTTATCATCATTCTCTTCTGGATTCACAGTCACTGAAGGGGTTGACTCTCCAAACTTGCTGGGATCCCCAACAATAAGCTCCACTTCAGGCAAATCCCCTTCTGAAATTGGTTCTATAACCGGATTCAAGCCAGGTGGCCTTCCTCTATATGTTTTTTTCTCCGCAAAATCAAGCCCCAAAAAGTCAACACTAGATACTTTCAACTCTCTCTTCTTACTTTTCTCTTCAAGTAGCTCTCTTGAGTATGGTAAGCTCATCTTTTGTGGCCCTACCGATTGAAAGAGAAATATAAGTCCAGCAAATTAGCAGAACAATATCTGCGCTTTCTAAGAGTAAATCATTATACAATTCCTATGGCACTCTTGAGAATAAAATATTCTACTTTAAAATAACTCAGCCACAAAAAAACATTAGATAGACAGGAAATTTTCAAAAAAAAAAAAGAAAAAAGAGACTCTTTCTTGATTCCAGTCCACAGTTCAGTCTTACAATGCACCCATCAGGAGAGACCGGGAAAGGTTTTCTCTTGTATAAGTTAAATCTTCAATTTAAATCTATCCTTTCACACTAGTTCCACAATAGTTAATTAGCCAAAGACATCAAGAGGTTGAGAAGTTCAGATTGGAAGCAAACAAATCTCTTTAAGGAAACATGTAGGTACAGTAGAAGAAAGATCAAAGTTGATTCTCACCAATTGCTTTTAATTTCCCGAAGAAAACAAAGAATTAAGAGAAACAAACCAAAACATCAAAATTCTCATATCGATGTCATTCGAACCATCAGAAGCGTAGAATCCATACCCGGAGCTCCTTTGCCCTTCTTGTACTCTTTAGCTCTCTCCATCGCGAGCTTCACCGCCGAGGGGACCTCGGGGGGAGAGTCATCACCAACCCCCTCGATTCCAGCACTGGGGCTGGGAGGAGGCTCGGGTTCCGCGATCGGGGCCGATTTCTTGTCTTTCTGGTAAGCTTTGGCTTTGGCGAAGGCGAGCTTCACGGGGTCGGGGGGCGCCCCCTCTTCTTGCGAGTTTTGGTCGGCGGAAGAGGCGCGGTTTGGCGTAAAGGAAGAGAAGGGCCTCGTCCGGAAGAGGAGGACGGCGGGCTTGGCCGAGGAAGAGTTGAGTTGGGTGGGAGCGAAAGCCCAAGCGGAGGGAGGGAAGGACGAAGAAGCCATCCGAGGCAGAGAGAGGTTTGGAGACTCGGGTAGATCTTTTACATGTACTTATGTGGCTGTGCTAGACATGTTATGTCCATACACTAAGATGGTGTACGTCGGATCGGATCCGCCATACAAATCCGAAACCTATAAGCTTACTAATCCGAAGTAAGGATTGGATCCACTATCGAAAAGACATCGAGAGACCCCATAAGAAATCCAGAGACATTTGCTGACGTAGTACCCAACAATGTGAAACAAATAATAATAATAATAATAGAAAGTTTAAGGTCATCCGTACATGCGGGCTAATCTAATAAAGAAAAAATGACGTCTGTACCCGTTTGTTAAGCCCCTGCTATACCTGTCACGTGAGTAGAGGAAATAGTGGGTCCCAGGTTAGAAACTTTGCGGGAGCCACTTCTCCAGCGAATCATAAGTCAGAGTCGAGTAGAAGGCGGTAGAGGGATTGGGAACACATTTCCGAAAATAAAAGAAGCGAAAAATAACTGACGCGGTGGGGCCAATGCGTTTACGCTTCGTCACCGAAAAGCCGTTGCTTCGGACTAATCGGAGCCGGTGGTGGTTCGGGCACCCCATCATGGCTCTATAAAGCGATAACCCAAACATCGCTTCGGTTCTATCCCAATCAAACCCCACCAATAATAACAGCTCGCTTTTGGCCCTCTTCTGACGACCCATCGAAGTCTTCGGATGTTTTGAGCAGTAGATCTGAAAAGGTAAACGATATATGTTATTTGAATCGGTGTGTTATATCCATGATTTAGCTGCAGTTATCTCTCGATCTGTCATAAAATCCAGAAGAATCGAGTGATCTGAATCATCGATCATTCTCTGTCGATGTGATCCCCCAATTTTGCGATAATTGCTGGGTCTGGACGATCTGATCTCGATGCTGCTTCTTCCATGAGGATGTGGTAGATCTTTGCATGTCTCTGAATCGATTTGCTTGTAGGGCCCGTCCCGTTGATTTGAACCCTGATATGGCCATCAGTTTTAGGGTAGAATCGGCAGATTCAGATAGATGGTGGCTTTGCCCTCAGAAAATAAGATCCGGAAACTTAAACGCTGTTTTCTACCCTAGCTAGATTCGCCAATTATACTTCTCATTATCGAGTTCAAATTCTCGATTGACGCAACCAAATTTGTGCATCTTTTGATTTGAAATTTTGGAAGGGCAGCTTGGATTAAGTTTTTTTGCTGTTTGTTATGGTGGGCAAAATAGACCAAGATTGTCAAATTTCATTAGCTAGATTTTGTTGTCTATGGATCTTGTGCGTTTGTCAATTACCTTATTGTTCTTCGTTTTCGACTACTTTATTCAATTAGTTGATGGATTTTTATAGTCCAACCTAAAATCGAAGACCGGATCATTCATGTAGGTTCTTTTAGATCCCTTTTTTCTTGTTTTAGTGGTTGATATTGATCTTTTTGATGAATCCGAATGCTTTTTCAATCTCATGTTTGGCATCTATTACGCATTTTAGTTTTTCATCGTATTATGCATATTTTGATTAATGCAAAAACACTCTATTCTATGTTAGAATTTTTCAAGTCATTTGCTTGAGAGTTTCCAGAACTTGCTAGAGATCAATCGATTGTCTGCTATGTGAGCTCAAAAGGTTTTACTTGTAGGCTTAAGATGTTGCGTTCTCATTCATAATTTCTTTTCCAATTGCTTCTAAATATAATAGCTGTATTGAGAATATATTTCCTACTTTGCAGCTTGACTCCATTTTTCAGTAGCAAAATCCTGTGTAGTCAGTTAAATTGTTTTGAAAAACATCAAATGTTATATTTCTCCTTTGACTTTTTTATTTTTGACTCTAAGCGTTTATTCAGTTGATCCATTTCCACATAATTTATTCATTAGTCCACATTAAACACCATAAGATAGAACTTATAGCATGGTAGCATTTTTTTTATATGATTTATGGGTGCAGATTAGATTAAGTGTTGTTTGTTTGGTATTAGTAAATTAACATGATTATAACCTCATACTATCTAAGGTAACATGAGCTGCTTCGGCTGTTGTTTCTCCCTCCAAACTTTGATGATCTTAAACTTGGTCTCAGAGTATGAATGTATTGAATAATTGTACTGATAAAGAAGAAGGACCACAGCAGTTGAATTCATCCATTATTCATGTCATCGGGAGAAATGAACAGATAATGTGCATAATTTCCCAAAACCTAGATCGCTTATGTTTGTTAGTATTTAGATCAATAACTAAAGAAGGGTAGATGAAAAGGTATCGGCAAGCATGAAATGATTACAATGGCTTTATTTTGAGCGACATCGTTGTCTAGAGAAGCATTTTTATTGTCCAGTAAGACCTTCTAGATTATCTAATTTCATCATGCTTGTAGTCAGAAAGGAAGCAACGACTGGGAGACAATGAGTACAATGGCAGCGTCATCGGGAGCAACTGGAAAATCGATGTTGAACCCCGATGCTCCACTCTTCATCCCGATGGCATTTCAACAAGTGGAAGATTTTTCAGCAGAGTGGTGGGAGTTGGTGAAGACCACCACATGGTTCCGTGAACATTGGCTCCATCAGCACCAAGATCAAGAAACCTTTGATGCTGCTGATGATGATGAGGATGTTATAAACCTGCTGCCAGACTCCTTTGATCTTGGCGTCGGTGATGAGTCATCCATTCTCGAGGCGGAGCATGATGATGCAGCTGGAGACCAAATTTCCATGGCCCTGAAGAAAGAAAGAATTGGTAACGGTAATTGACCGCATCTCATCCATAATGTGATAAATCATAAACAATCATGTCCGATAGCAGCTATTGTGTTCTTTTGGGACAGGTATTCTGAGTGATGCAGATGCAGTGGCAAGGAGCCTGGGCGTAGAATCTCCGAAGAATGGAAGTAGATCAATCTTGGAACCAACAAAGCATCGGGAGAAACCTGCCCAACGCCTGAGCCCGAGGTGCGGCCCCCACCATGTCATCCAGCAGCCTCGTTGAGAGGCATTCGGTTGCCAGCCAGTGTGGGAAGCAACTTGTCCTTCTCTCTGTATAGAAGAACTTAAAAAGCAGCTGTTAGCTGTAGTGTTTGTTTAGTTGCTAAGTGTTGGTTGGCAGTGGCACCAAACTCAAGTAAAAAATTGTGAAAAAGGTGTAGAAATGTAGTAAAGTTGACAAGAAGTTGTTGTGCAGCGCCGGGGTGTTTTCATAATGTTCCATATATCCCTGTTAAATTAATTGCAGTGTGTGAATGATTCATGTTGCAATTGACCGAAGAATTAATTTTCAGAACCGCACCCTGCTAAGAATTTTTCTTTTATGGACAACTGAATGGAGGAGCACTCATAATGTACCCACCGGCACTGTTTTCACAAAATATAATGAATGTGAGTTTTAATTCATATCATCAACTTCAATCTTTTTTGTTTTCAAGATTTATTTTTTGGGTTTCTTTTTATTCCTTACTCTGTGAGGATGATAATATGATCGACAACTATTTGTTAATGCTTAGAGATGGACATCCCGACATCACATGATTTATGCCTTGATATTATTTGATCGAAAATTCTGATGTCAAGTGGTGGAAAACTTGGGCAGCAAAGCATATGATCAGGGTTACGTGATTGACATCTCGATATCATATAGCTAATATCATCTTGATGTCATGTGGTGGGCATCTATCTGGACATCACATGTCCAGTAGCACTATAGCGCCATGAAATGAAATTGATATTATCTTCACAAAATATAATAAATTTATGTTTAATTCATATCAACAACGATATTCTTTTTTCTTTGATCAAGATTTGTTGGAGTTGACAATCAATCTATTTATGTCTTGCTATTTGGGGTCAATATCTACTTGCTATGTGGACAATACACTAATGTCACTCGATGGACACCTAAATACCACACGGTCAACACCCTTACACTATGTGGCCAAAACCTCAACGTCACGTGGTGGATACTTGCACCACATGATCGATACTCTAGTGTTATGTTATCAAAATATCGATACCATATTATCACAAATAAAGCTATAAGCAAGATGTATATATATATATATATATATATATGTCTTTCAGTTTTATTCATACTTTGCAAAGAATATAGAGGATTTGTAATAGGCTTGGAAATATCATTTTGATTGGCTTTTGTAGTCGTTTTAAGCTTGTAAATGCAGGTTATGTACCGTTACCATGTAGAGACAAAATTGCCTAGAAACAAGCCACCCGAGCAATCGTTTGAGGGTTTTCTAGCTACGTAAAGTGGTGCAGAATATCAGCCAACATAGCAACCAAGAGCTACCCCGATGGCATATGGCTAGATGGCCTTTAGGGTAGTATCTAGGGCTAGTTGGCTGTCTTTCTCCATAATAGTATCATGTAGGCACTTGTGGAGACTTTTGACTGTGGCTAACCATTTTGGTTCCTTTGTCGTATGATCGTTCAGAGTTTACGAAGTCTATATTTGTAATTTACATTGTCTATCAAGTGTTTGTTGAAATGACTACTTGTGGGATCCTGAGTTAAATGCTTCCTCTAACCCGTCTTCTTTTTTATAGGTCTTTAAGGGACCATATTAGGTTTTAGGGAGGTTGACCCTTTGTGGACGGACATGCAAGGGTGTCGCACGAATTTGGCAAAACCAGCTAAGCCCATGACAAATGATATCAGATCAGGACAAGTATATTTAGAAACACTTAGCATGCAAACGTGGGGAACCTAACAAGGTTGCATTGAGGGCTACCAATACGCGCTGTCATTTGAGGGAAACAAACATTGAGATGTAGGGAAAGGAGACGCTCAAAGGAGCGAGCATCCAAGATCGACATTTAGAGAAATAACTAACTCTTCGCATGAGAGACACCATGAGGATAAACGGGCTAGGAAAAACACATAAAGCAGAAAGGTTGGAATGTTTAAGTTTGGGCTATGGCTTGATGTTGGCAACCAAATTTAACGGTGCTCAAAGCAAGCGAGATGCTTGACAAAGGATGAGATTGTGCAATGAGGGATAGGTTGCTCGATGATTGAAAGAGTCACGCAAAGCTGTTAGAGATGAGAAGAATTGCTAACTTAAAGAATTCAGTACTCGTGCAAAGGCTTGTATGTGGACGATGGATTGTCTATGACTGTCCTAAGGAGATCAAGTACTCTAGATCTCTCATTTACCCAACAAAGGAGCTTTAAATATATTTAAAGATCCTTTAAAGAAACATAGTGAAAGACAATAGTCATCTACTTTATTTCTCAACAGAATGTCAATCGAAAGTGAAAGTGATGTGAACTTACTTGAAGGCGTCAACTAAGTGAAAGAGGAATCGATGGGTAAATTTTGCAAACGAATGACTTAAAAAACTTCAAAGTCTATAAGGCGATGCTCATTAAAGTTCTAATAAGCATCCACCCAATTTAAGCGGTGTGATACGGTTGAGAGACTAGTGCGTAACAAAGAATATTTTTTTTCTCATCTGAAGGATTCGTAGGAACCAATAAAGATTAACACAACCCCACTAACCTCACACCAAAGTCATAGTCATTGGCAAGTTGAAGTAACATAGTGGATTAAAGTTCGACTACTCAATAACAACGGCATAAAGCAATTGAGAGCCAAGAGACATATTGCAAGTAGAGCAGAAGATAAAAAGATCCAGTAAAAGCGAAGAGATGTAGCGTCTGTAAAGGCTTCGATAAGGATATCGAATGAATAAGTGGGGGAGAATGTCATAGTCAAAGCTGTAAATAGGATGTTTGATGTAATGCTCGTGCATGTTTGTTTCTTTTAGTTTTGTTCATACTTTACACTACATGTAAAGAGCTTACAATAGGCTTGATAATCCCATTTTGGTTAGCTTTTGTGGTTGTTTCAGACTTGTAAATATAAGTTGTGTGCAGTCATTGTGTAGAGACAAAACTATTTAGAAACAAACCATCCAAGTAGCCATTTTTTGGGTTTTTATAGCACTGCAAAGTGGTACAGAGTGTTAGCCAACATAGCATTTAGGAGCTACCCAGGTGGCACATGATTGGATAGGCTTTTATGGTAGTGTCTAAGGTGGTTCGCTACCTTATTCCATAGTAGTATCATATAGGCACTTGTGGAGACTTTTGATTGTGACTAACCACCTTGGACCCTCTGTCTTGCAACCGTTCAGAACTTATGAAGTTTATACTTACAATTTGCATTGTCTATGAAGCATTTACTGAATTGGTTACTTGTAGAATATCAAGTTAAATGCTTCATCTAACACGTCTTCTCTTTTGTATGTCATTAAATGATCATAGGAGGTTGATCATTTGTAAACGAATATGTAAAGGTGCCATACGACTTAGGTAAAATCAAGTAAGTCCGTGGTGAACACATTGGCATCATGACACCTCAAGATCACGTGGTCACCACCCTAATGTCAAGTTACTAACACCTTGACACCACATGAGTAACATTCCTTAAACATTACAATCGTTGCATGTTCTCGAGATTTGACACAATGCAATCTCACCCAAAACCATAAAAGATGTGTAATCATCTCCGACATTAAGACGCATCTTTGACCATAATGATCCTAAAATCTCACTATGAAAGGCCCACTAGGTGCGTTCCCCAAGTCCCTAAAACTCTCAAAACTCTATAACATTCAATTTTTAAGGAGTTGACATTTGGTCGATAACTCATAATTCAGACTAACTTAAGTATGGGTTCAACATTTCTTGACACTGGTTTGAGACGAGTACCAAATATGACTCAACATTTGGCTGACACAACTCATAACTAAGATTAACTTACACATCACATCTTGACCTAATTTCATTTTTGTTGGGTTCGACACATCCTAAATTGGGTGGGTTGAACAATCCTTGATATTAGTCTAAAACAAAGCACAAAATAGGACCTCCATTAACTCTAAATCGACAGTCCAGATTAGAATCTTGATTGACTTCAAATTCACAACCCAGTAGAACAACCAGATGCTGCATTAAAAACTGGCGTCGATAATAAGTCTTTTTATTCCTTCACGTTCCATCACACAGCAAGTATAACAATCCATACGAAGGTAACTCGAGCCAACCCACACTTAGATAAATTAATCCAAATGTGGATGCGTGAGTTAAGATAAGAGTCCAAACCCGACAACTGGTCGAGTTTGGCTAAGACTGAAGCCTCAAAGAACATCCACATATCTAACAGTAAAACTGCAACAGCATAGCCACAAATAGATCTCTCTCCATCAAGCTAAACAATTTTGCATCCTTTTAATCAGAGAACATAGCATTCATGTTCAACCAAACAGACCACATTATGAGGATGAAGCATCAGCTAAAGAGGCCAATAAATAAGTTTGAAGACAAGTGAAGCAAGAAAAAGATTGACTTGTTTGGCATGGACAGTAAGATACAAGTTCTTCAAGGAGAATCCAACAAAAGCAACTTACTAAAGAGTTGCTGATGCAGATTTCTTGAACCCTCCATGTGTTTGGATTATGGTGATGCTTTTGGAACCCCATTAGACAGGAAACGTGGCTGGAGTACAATCCTTTTTTCGTGTGCAGCACATCAAGTATCGAATCAAGAACGCCCGGTGACTCGTGTTACCCGCTCAAAGAAAACACGACACATGGCTGTGCTAAATATCATGTCCTCCTTCATCCAATCCAAAGCTACCCTCTCCAGTGTCCCCAGTGAAGAAACACGATACATCAACTCACCTTCTCCACCATCACGTGGCATCCATGTTAAGCTAAAACTGTAACCTGCAAACAGTTAGACCAAATCAGTAATAAGTCAGCCCCACAGGCAATATTCCAGATTATATAAAACAATATAGTCAAAATATTAGAATTTCATGGGTGAAAATCACTAGCACACCCTTACAATAATATTCTGTTTATCATGATAAAGTAAAGATAACCAAGAAAATCAAAGATCACAAACAATTCACTATCAGAATACAAGGCAAGAGGCATATATCAAATAACCAAGGCGCAAGCTTTTATGACATCAGCGTATGCAGAGTGATGTTAGCTTCTATAAGTTACAAGAATCATCATTAACAAACACATCCTTATGTCTAACAACTGTCAGATAACAAGCGGCATAAACTCCAATACGTAAATTTTAAATTAAATAATCACCATTTACAATGACAAACTCCCCATGACTATGGTTTTTTTGTATTAATTATCATATAAAAACATTTTTTAATAACTTCGTATAAGCTTTGGATTCATATAAGATAAGGTCAGATCATGTATGTTATTACACTCTGTGGGAAATAGGGACACAATCTCAGAAATTAGGTCAGATCATATAAACTTCGTATAACTATTTCAATGGGTAAAATGTGGGCTACTTTTCCAAGGCATTTTGGTCTGCCCCTGAAATTAGGGACACTCTGTGGGAAATATATAAACAAGGGACACAATCTCAGAAAAAACTATTTTTTTGTGAACAACTAAGTCAAGGAAATATTACCACTCATTTTGTGAACAACTAAAAGACAAAGACTTTCAGTTTGACTATTGACAGAAAAATCCATGCCAACCAAGAGCTTCATAAGAGTCTGGAAAACGCAATTGCAGCAATCTTCTGAAGCATCACCTGCAAAGTAGAATAAAACTATAGCAAAATGCTTCAAGAAAATCCAACAGCAAGTTATATCCGCCGATACATACTTGAACTGCCCATGTTTTTTCTGCAACAATCTGGCTGAAAATATCCAAACCAAGAATTAATGAGATGCAAAAAACTGATTCCAAAATCAAACTATTCAACCTTAAATTTACAAACGTGAGAAGAAATGATGGTGTAGACCAATAGCATTTACTCACCACCTTAGTCTCTACTTTGTGGCTATCATAGGTAAGGGTAGCTGCTTCTTTATTTTGAATGGGGCTGATTTCCTCACATAAGTCTGGTGTTTTCTGTCTTGGTAAGCTCTTAGGTATTTCTGTGGACATTACTCCAGCTATTGAACAAGGTGATGACATCAGTGATTTGTCACTTGTGTCATTTTTCCTCAATAAAAGATTCTGGAGTCTTCCAACTTCATCAGAGAGCTCTTTGGCTGTGAATAAAATTTACATTTTTTAATCATAAATGTCAAACACTGAGAGTGAGTGGGGGTGGGGGAAATAAGAACTTTCCATGTCACAATCATATGTAAAATATATATCACAGTAAAAAGCAAAGAGAGTTCCTTATAGTTCCTTGACAAAACATTGACATACACAATCATGATGATTCCAAGATATGAAGTTGATTGCCAAGTAAGGAAATTGCAACAAACATGAAGGTCAAGAGTACAATGGTTATATCTGTTAAACCACAAACACATTGATCTGTGGTGCACAGTAGTTACATTGTAGCAGTTAGCTATGATGTTGATTATTGTGGATAGTAATGGAGTTTAGTCAGACTGGGAGTTCAAAATTTCTCATATTTGACAACATACACAAGGGAAAACTGAAAAGATCCAACGCTGTGCAAGTATCAACTAAGCACTAAAAAGGTTCAACAAGGACAACCTTAGAAAGTGCAT